>NC_056626.2:65340867-66680867 GCF_002870075.4 Lactuca sativa | reverse complement strand
ATCTAATGCATATCTTTTTAATCGCATTTTATTTGGCCTTATCTTTTCCCCATTTATCGGCATAAACAATTCTTAATGCATAAAAGTTTTTGATTCAATTCATTTAATCTCTAATATGATCGAGTCTTCATTAAATCCTAAGATCTCGGCCTCACTGAATCCTGATTTCTCGGCCTCTTTCCCTTATTTTTTTTTAACAAAAGCTAGAATTCGTCATTTTCTAACCTATTTCTAAAAGACCACTGCCATCAGATCGTTCCCCTTTTGTTCCTGCTAAAAGAAAAATGTAACAACCCGGATTCCCAGAAGAGGATCAAGGCAAGAGGAGACCAAAGAATGTGCTAATCCAGTGATTCCTTAGCTCAGAGACTTCATTTGAGGTAACCATTCGTTCCTTTCTCAGTCCTTGGTGTAAATCTTAGAGTTAGGGTTTCTTTGTGGAATGATCCATGGAGTAATTGGCCTCTTCTCGTGTTGGTGCTTTAGATCTGGACCCAAAGAGGTCCAGAGGCTCTTTTCCCTCAAGCTTTATGAGTGTTAATGGAGGCCATGAGCTTAGAATAGCATTCTAGAGACCATATCATCAAATAAGGCCTTTGAACCTTTGCATGAGCACCAAGATAGTAACTTTACGTGATGTATGTGCTTGGAAGGACTGGATCTATGAGTTATTGGAACGGATCTGACCTCAGGAGTGAGTTTGAGTTTATGCATGGCATAGACTCGCCGAGTCTGAAGAACAGACTCGACGAGTAGCATGAAGATTGTCCATAACCACTCAGCGAGTGGTCTTGCCGAATCAGTGGATGCGTATAGACTCGCCGAGTCGCTATAGTGCACTCGCCGAGTCCGGTCAAAGTTGACCGTTGACCATTGACCAATGTTGACCTGTGTTGACTTGATAGGGTTAGTCAACCTTAGTTGTGAAGTGTTATTTAGAGATATATTGTGTTATAGGAGGACTATAGATCGAGGGATCGAGCACGAGTGATTTCAGGGATTTGAGAGTTACCGAGATACGCGAGGTGAGTCTTCTCACTATACTTTACCTTGAGTAGGTAATCAAAGTTATGTGACAGAGTATTTGTATTCTATATGTATGTTATGTGTTGTACTGCATTATTTCTATGTGATTTATGTTGTGCATGTTTATAGAGTTGGAACCGGAAGGTTCAAAGAGATAGAACCAGAGGGTTCACAGAGTAGGGTCCACGGACCCACAGAGTTATAGCCTCGAGTGGCTAATATGTGTTACGTGTGGTATTTTGGGGAACTCACTAAGCTTTGTGCTTACAGTGTTTGGTGTTATTTGTTTTAGGTACTAGTGATGACCGTGGAAAGGCGCCAGCTTGATCAGTACACACACACGGGATTTTTATGTTATGAGATCTTGGGATTGTTATATGGCATGGATTGAGTTTCAAACATTGATGTTTTTATGAATATTAAATGAATTATGTTTTTATAAAATGCGAAAAATTGTTTTGAAATATACGGTGTTACAAGTTGGTATCAGAGCCTTGGTTTGAGGGATTCAAGTACACCTTCGGGCGTATTTGAACTCAAATTGAGGATTTGAGAAGTATTTTCAAAAAGAGTAAAAGATTTTTGGAAAAACGCAGAGCAGAATTGTGTGTACGATCAGTCCGCGCCCGAACGGTGATTTCCCAAAATACCCTCATGTTATGTGATATTGATATTGATATGATGTATTCTCATGCTAGAGTAGGCTAGGTACTCTTATTAGGACTAGAGTGGCCTTATTTGTGATGCCTTAGCATAGGGAGAGGTGAGCTGCTATGAGGTGCTTGAGAGTGAGTAGGTAGCAGCGAGGGGCTTATGAGAGATCGGTTAGAGAGTGGATTATGCATGAAAGAGTACTTGGAATTTGGGATCCGAAGAGGAGGACTTGGGGTGTATTCTGATACGGTGTGGACATTAGTATTGGGCCCGTACTACTGGAAGCACCGGGGCGGTGTACAACCCAAGTTAGAATCTTTGGAATACCAAGGATCAAGGAGGAATGAGTTGTCGAGTGTGAGTATGTTCGAATGGATTCTAATTAATCATATGTTGTATTTCAGAGGTAGATCATGGTGAGGACACGTCTTATGCCTGAGAGCAGTGGGGCTAGTGATGAGGAGATCCGCCAGATCATCCATGAGGAAGTGGCTGCGGCCATCAGGGCAGAGATACCAGAGATGTTAGGGTCTATTAAGACCACGTTGATTGAGACCTTCGACGAGCATTATGTTGCTCTTTCTGAGGCTGCTATTGCAGCGGCCACCACAGTCATTATTGCCGCGAGGCTGTAAGGTGGTGATGCGTTGCTGTTCCGAGAGTTCAGCAACACAAAACCGTCGGAGTTTGATGGGACCCAGGACCCGGTGGCGGCTATGAGATGGATTTCTGATATAGAGGGGTGTTTCTTCACTTGCTCATCTCCTGAGCATTTGAGAGTCCGGTTCGTGCTGAACCAGCTTCGCTTGGGAGCGAAGGACTGGTGGAAGTTTGTGACGGCGCACTTTACACCTGCTGAGCTTGCGGCAGTGACCTGGGAGAGGTTGACTGCCATGTTTCGAGACAAGTACGTTCCCCAGGTGGAGAGGGAGCGTTTGGCCCAGGACTTTCTAACCCTCAAGCAGGGTACTGAGTCTGTTATGGTGATCACCAGGATGTTCCACGAGAGGGCGATGTTCTGCCCTGAGCACGTGTCTATGAGCAGGCACGTATAAGCCAATATTTGAGTGTCTTGAGATGAGACATTCGGGAGTTTGTGGCAAACTCCTCGTACCAGACATTTTCCGAGCTTCAGGCAAATTCCCGGAAGAGGGAGATTGAGCTAGAGACTCAGGCTAGGGAGGAGGCAGAGTCTCAGGGGAGGAATCGGCGACCAGCACAGTCCCAGCCGGAAGCCAAGCGGGCCAAGCCCGCTGATCCCAAATCAGGGAGCCAGAAGGGACACACTTATGGGAAGTGCGGCAAGGGTCATGATGAAGTCTGTAGAGTGGGGTCTTGCTACAAGTGTGGCAAGGAGGGGCATATGGCCAAGGACTGCCCCAAGGGGTTTGCGGTGTGTTTCCACTGCAACCAGACCGGACACCGGAAGGCAGAGTGTCCGCAATTGCGGGGATCACCTCAGGGATCTGCCCCTGCCGCCATCAGAGCTACCGAGAGTCGGCCAGTGAAGGCCGAGGCGCCGAGAGCACGAGGGAGAGCCTTTCAGTTGACCGCAGAGGAGGTCCGCGCAGCGCCCAATGTCGTGGCTGGTATGTATTCTTTCGTGTATTTATTTTGATGTTAAGATATCATGATTATATTATGTTATGCGTAGGTACTTTTCTTGTGAATTCTGTACCTGCCTTGGTGTTATTTGACTCGGGTGCGAGTTGTCTTTTGTGTCTTTAGATTTTAGTCAGCATATCAGTCTTAGTCGTGAGGCGTTGAGTCGGCCTCTGAGAGTTTCCATAGCTGACGAGAGGGTGATATATGCCACGGAAGCAATCCGCGGGTGCGTATTCGAGATCTTCGGGGTCGAGTTCCCGATTGACCTGGTTCCTATCGCGATGGGCGATGTCTGTGTCATTGTGGGCATGGACTAGTTGAGTAGATTTGGTGCGGTTATTGACTGCGAACGACAGCTGGTGACCATACGAGACCCTAGTGGGGGAGTTCTTACAGTGTACGGCGAGGGTACCCGTTCTGGGTCAGCATTTTGTTCGGCCGCTAGGGCGAGGCAGTGTCTACAGCAGGGTTGTAAGGGATTTGTGGTGTATGTGATGGATTCGAGGGTTGATTCAGAGAGGCCGAGGTCAGTTGAGGAGGTTCCGATAGTGCGTAAGTTTCCGGATGTATTCCCAGAGGAGTTGTCGGGTGTGCCTCCCGTGAGGCAAGTGGAGTTCAGTATCGATTTGGTTATGGGTGTCGCGCCTATCGCCAAGGTGCCTTATCTCCTTGCACCTCCAGAGATGCAAGAGTTATCCTCGCAGCTTCAGGAGTTGTTGGGAAAGGGGTTTATTCGGTCGAGCAGCTC
The DNA here is from genome assembly GCF_002870075.4 of Lactuca sativa. Taxonomy (NCBI): domain Eukaryota; kingdom Viridiplantae; phylum Streptophyta; class Magnoliopsida; order Asterales; family Asteraceae; genus Lactuca; species Lactuca sativa. The sequence continues at coordinate 66,676,834 of NC_056626.2, read as the reverse complement.
GCCATGGGGAACGCCTATCCTTTTTTTCAAGAAGAAGGATGGTTCACACCGGATGTGCATTGATTACCGGGAGTTGAACAAGCTGACAGTCAAGAACCGTTATCCGTTGCCAAGGATCGATGATTTGTTCGATCAGTTACAGGGAGCATCTTGGTTCTCCAAGATTGATTTGAGGTCTGGGTATCATCAGGTGAGGGTTCGAGATGAGGACGTCCAGAAGACAGCATTCAGGACGCGTTATGGGCATTATGAGTTTGTGGTGATGCCTTTCGGGCTCACCAATGCCCCCGCAGTGTTCATGGATCTCATGAATCGAGTGTGCAATCCGATGTTGGATCGGTCGGTGATTGTATTCATCGATGATATTTTGGTATATTCGAGATCTAGGGAGCAGCATGAGGAGCATCTGAGGGAGATCCTCGGAGTTCTGAGATCGGAGAGGCTTTATGCCAAATTCTCCAAGTGTAATTTCTGGTTGCGAGTGGTCCAGTTCCTAGGACATCTCGTTAACCAGAAAGGGATATTGGTCGACCCGGCCAAAGTCAAGGCAGTGATGAGTTGGGAAGTGCCGAGGTCGCCTTCCGAGATCAGGAGTTTCTTAGGGTTGGCAGGTTATTATCGGAGATTTATCAGGGACTTCTCCAAGATCGCGGTGCCACTCACCAGGTTGACCCGGAAGGGTATCGCTTTTTCATGTGGCCCCGAGCAGCAGGCCTCCTTTGAGACGCTTCACCAAAGGTTATGCGGAGCCCCGGTGTTAGCCCTCCCGGAGGGGATGGAGGACTTTGTGGTATACTGTGATGCATTGATCTTGGGGTTGGGAGCAGTGCTGATGCAGAGAGGGCATGTGATAGCATACACATCGAGGTAGCTGAAACCTCATGAGACGAGGTACCCCACCCATGATCTAGAGTTGGGGGCAGTGGTGTTCGCCCTCAAGATTTGGTGTCACTATCTGTATGGGGTTCGGTGTACGATATACACAGACTATAAAAGTCTGAGGTATTTGATGGATCAGCCCAACCTAAATATGCGGCAGAGGAGGTGGTTGGATGTGGTCAAGGATTATGATTGTGAGATTCTGTACCATCCGGGCAAGGCTAATGTGGTAGCCGACGCCCTGAGTCGCATGGCGGAGAGCGCCCCATTACAAGGTGTATGTTTGCGATTGACCGTGATGGCTTTGGTGTTGGACACCATTCGTGGAGCACAAGCTGAGGCCGTAAGATCGGAGAACCAGAAGAGAGAGCGAGTTGTTGGGTTGGTATCGGAGTTTGTTACCGATAGTCGGGGGCTTATGACTTTTCAGGGTCGTATATGGGTACCGTTTGTTGGAGGGGCGCGTACCATTTTGATGGAAGAGGCTCATCGGTCGAAATTTTCGATCCATCCTGGGGCCACTAAGATGTATTTGGACCTGAGGAGGGAGTATTGGTGGCCCTGTATGAAGAGGGATGTTGCGTGGTTTGTTGAGAGGTGCTTAAGCTGCCGTAGGGTTAAGGCCGAGCACCAGAGACCGCATGGTAAGTTGCAGCCGTTGGAGGTTCCCGAATGGAAGTGGGAACAGATCACCATGGATTTTATCACCAAATTGCCAAGGACCACTAGGGGAGTCGATGCAATTTGGGTGATTGTGGACAGGTTGACGAAGAGCGCCCACTTCCTTGCTATTAGTGAGAGCTCCTCCGCAGAGAAGTTAGCAGAGATGTACGTGCGGGAAGTGGTATCTCAGCATGGGGTGCCGATCTCGATTGTCTCAGACCGGGATGTACGTTTCACTTCCAGATTCTGGAAGAAGTTTCATGAGGAGTTGGGTACTAGGCTGCATTTTAGTACCGCATATCACCCCCAGACGGACGGGCAGAGTGAGCGGACGATTCAGACGCTCGAGGACATGCTCCGGTCATGTGTGTTGGATTTTCAGGGGAAGTTGGGATACGTACTTACCCTTGGCAGAGTTTTCCTACAACAACAACCATCATTCAAGCATTGGTATGCCGCCCTTTGAGCTGTTGTATGGGAGGAGGTGTCGGACCCCCATTTGTTGGGGAGAGGTTGGACAACGTGTGATGGGCAGTACAGAGATCGTGCTTCAGACGATAGAGCAGATCCAGCAGGTCAGACAGAAGTTGTTGACCGCCCAGAGTCGTCAGAAGAGTTATGCGGACAGACGCCAGTCCGAGCTTGAGTTTCAGGTTGGCGACCTTGTGCTCCTGAAGGTCTCTCCTTCGAAAGGAGTGATTCGATTTAGGAAGAGGGGCAAGTTGGGGCCCCAATACATTGGTCCATTCCGAGTGGTCGTGAGGGTAGGCAGGGTAGCCTATCGTCTGGATTTGCCAATAGAGCTGGGGCAGATTCACGACACTTTCCACGTGTCGCAATTGCGGAAGTGTATAGCCGATGAGTCGGCAGTGGTTCCATTAGAGGATATTCAGGTGGATGCGAGCCTGAATTATGCTGAGAGACCAGTGGCAATCAGAGATCGGAAGATCAAGGTTCAGAGGAACAAGGAGGTACCCTTGGTTTTGGTTCAGTGGCAGCATCGGAAGGGGTCCAAGATGACTTGGGAGCCAGAGCGTGAGATGCGTGAGCAGCGAGACTTCGAGGGCGAAGTCTAGTTCTAGTGGGGGACAATTGTAACAGCCCGGATTCCCAGAAGAGGATCAAGGAAAGAGGAGACCAAAGAAGGTGCTAATCCAGTGATTCTTGAGCTCAGAGACTTCATTTGAGGTAACCATTCGTTCCTTTCTCAGTCCTTGGTGTAAATCTTAGAGTTAGGGTTTCTTTGTGGAATGATCCATGGAGTAATTGGCCTCTTCTCGTGTTGGTGCTTTAGATCTGGACCCAAAGAGGTCTAGAGACTCTTTTACCTCAAGCTTTATGAGTGTTATTGGAGGCCATGAGCTTAGAATAGCATTCTAGAGACCATATCATCAAATAAGGCCTTTGAACCTTTGCATGAGCACCAAGATAGTAACTTTACGTGATGTATGTGCTTGGAAGGACTGGATCTATGAGTTATTGGAACGGATCTGACCTCAGGAGTGAGTTTGAGTTTATGCATGGCATAGACTCGCCGAGTCTGAAGAACAGACTCGACGAGTAGCATGAAGATTGTCCATAACCACTCAGCGAGTGGTCTTGCCGAGTTAAGGGGTTGAGTCAGGGAGAGTCAGAGAGGGTTGACGGGTGGACTGAGTCAAGCTGGAACTCGCCGAGTTATTCTTCAGACTCGGCGAGTTGAGTCGTGGTGGCCCCGCAACTCATGCCAGGTGGAACTCGTCGAGTTAGGAAAATACTCGACGTGTCGAGAGAGGATCGAATCAGTGGATGCGTATAGACTCGCCGAGTCGCTATAGTGCACTCGCCGAGTCCGGTCAAAGTTGAACGTTGACCATTGACCAATGTTAACCTGTGTTGACTTGATAGGGTTAGTCAACCTTAGTTGTGAAGTGTTATTTAGAGATATATTGTGTTATAGGAGGACTATAGATCGAGGGATCGAGCACGAGTGATTTCAGGGATTTGCGAGTTACCGAGATACACGAGGTGAGTCTTCTCACTATACTTTACCTTGAGTAGGTAATCAGAGTTATGTGACAGAGTATTTGTATGCTATATGTATGTTATGTGTTGTACTGCATTATTTCTATGTGATTTATTCTGTGCATGTTTATAGAGTTGGAACCGGAAGGTTCATAGAGATAGAACCAGAGGGTTCACAGAGTAGGGTCCACGGACCCACAGAGTTATAGCCTCGAGTGGCTAATATGTGTTATGTGTGGTATTTTGGGGAACTCACTAAGCTTTGTGCTTACACTGTTTGGTGTTATTTGTTTCAGGTACTAGTGATGACCGTGGAAAGGCGCCAGCTTGATCAGTACACACACACGGGATTTTTATGTTATGAGATCTTGGGATTGTTATATGGCATGGATTGAGTTTCAAACATTGATGTTGTTATGAATATTAAATGAATTATGTTTTTATAAAATGCGAAAAATTGTTTTGAAATATACGGTGTTACAAAAAAAAAATGACTCTTGATTTGTGTTTTCATTTAACAGTGATACATATTTCATCGCTGCACACTTGCTGCTCGAGGTCGGACTCGGCATGGGCTTGATTTTAGGGTAAAATGACTCCTCTTTGATCTGGTTTGGGCAAGGAACACGTAACCTATGTTTATGGTCGCCGCCTTTCTCAGAATTGTCACACTCTCCTTTCTCTCGCAAGAAAACCCTAACATATCACCACTGTGTGTTTGCTTGTGTATACAGGAGCCAAGTCTTGGCCATCACCCATCAATCAATATCAATTGCAGTTGAAATATTCATCTCGATGCATTTTGACGTGATTTGGTTGTTAGTAAGGTTTCTCTTGATTCCCATTTTTTGTTTATTACTTATTTGCATTTGTATATAGATTGATATGGAGTTCATTTGTGGTAAAATTATAGATTTTACATTCTACTTTCATGTGAATGTGATTGGGTGTGTGCTTTGTAATTCATTTTGCTTACAAAACCATGGTATTTTTCTTGTGTCACTTACTGATTTGATTGCTATCTTCACCTTCTGTTCCTTCCGGAAAAAAATAGCGACATGTGCAAGGTTCAAAATACCTAATACCCTATTGTGATTTTCCATCCATTCTCACTCCTTCTCCAATCTATTTCATCTATTTATTCAACATATGTTCTCTTATATAACTTTTTTATTTCATGATTGACTAATGTTGCAGGATCTTTGACTTTGACAGCATCCATTTTAATCTTCAAGTCCAACCCAAGAACAGAAGATGACTTTGTGAGACTATCGATTATATCCTCATTACTTGCCTCATTCTGTTGAATCCCAAGTTTCTGATCACATCCCCCTAAGGAAGAGTATGACCATTTTTAAAAATCGATGCTTACATTCTATTACAGAGTAAAAAATATTCTATTTTTAACAGTGAAAACAGGAAAAGACTACATAATCGATGGAAACAGGAAAAGACTACATAATCGAGAATTGAGACCTAAGAAGTCTGGAATCTTCCAAGAGTCAATATATCTAATCTTGAAATTGAAAATAAAGTTGAAATCATATTTTCACTTTAAACTAGCCAAGTGGTGTCTTCCTCCATTCAAGGATTTAGAAACCTATGAGTTTTCAAGGTAAACAAAATTATTTCAAATAAGAAAATCAAAGGCGTGGAGTCCATATTCCTCAAAGATATTTTGGTCATTTCATGACAAGCAAATGTAAGGACAGCCAACAAAATATATATGGATGTTGCAAAATAACTTCGAGGTGAAGAGACTTGGAGCCAAAAACTAATTACCTAAATAATTCTAAAGTAAGGGATTTGGTCGCTTTTCTTTTTGCCATAATTGCATTTTTATCTGTATACTAAATAATCTCTTTCACAGTTATAGATGGAAGCTTGGGAATGCATAGAGGGAAGCTGTGATACATAACAATCTGTTGTCAAAACCATGGTTACAGATAGGTTATGAGCATCTTAAAAGTTTTTGGTAAAAATATATGAATTACTCCTATAAATTTACTCAAAATATGTAATTCCTTTATGTTATAGCAAAAAAAATCAATTTACTTTGAACAACCATTTGATTATGAAAAGAAAACAATTTTAAAAAAATGTTCAGTTTTGATTAAACATAGTAAAAGTCAGAAAGAACAATGATCTTTTTGTATTTTAAATCTTTTGTGTCAGCTTCCTTTTTTTTCATGTCTTTGGTTAGTAATCATGTTTTTGTTCTGGTGGTGAGGGTTTACTTATGAGTTATTTTGTTATGAAAAGTGTGTTTCTAATAAATTTTATTTGTTTTGTAGTTAATTATGTGAAACAATATATTACTTTACAGGCTTTTTACTACTTTTGTGATTGCCATATGTTATGGGGGAGGGGATGCTAAGGAAGGATCAGAGGGGATGGGTACTGCTTGTGGCGGCGAATGCATATAAAGAAAGTTAATATAAACTAGGTGGTGACCCGTACGTGTGTTGCGGCGTGGACACCATGCATGTAGTTTTCAATATCATAAAATAAACTATTTAGATTAAATGATTGTAGCATATACGTACAACATTTGTTATGGTCGTTGATACATCAAAATGTAAAATCTATTGAACTTGGGTTTATTGTTTAAAGGTTCCATTCCATTTTTTGATTTAAGCTTTAGAGGTCTGCAATAAAGTTACCGTTAAATTTGTTGTAGAATGGTTTCATTTATTGTTCCATTGCTAATTATACGTTAATGATAATTAACGAAAAATAAAATTAATTGAGTTAACAATCTTTGATGAAGGGTAAAACAAAAAATAAATTCTATGAAGGAAAAAATATAAAACTGAAAGAGAGCAACAAAGATAGCAAATGGAAGTCTAGAAGGTGAAGGAAAAAACATGTAAAGCGAAATGAACACTAAAATCCTCTCACAAACCTTATATATATATATATATATATATATATATATATATATATATATATATATATATATATATATATATATATATATATATATATATATATAAGTTTATTACAAATTAAAACCATATGATCAACATTAGTGGCCTTACCTGTTTTGAAGATCTCTATATTATCGACAACGTAAATCATTCAACTATGAGTTAAATTATAGTTTAATCTTTTTATTATTATAAAACATGTAAATTAAATTATAAGTTTTTTTTTGCGCAAAAAAAAATATCAACTTTAGAAATTACTTTCTGAAAAAAGTTTTCGCATCCGCCGCTTAGCGCGGGCAAATGGCGTGTGTGTGTGTGTGTGTGTATATATATATATATATATATATATATATATATATATATATATATATATATATATAGGTTCAATTGACAAAAAAAGGTTGAGAATGGGGAAAATCATTCTAAGCCAATCATTTATCTAACATGTTCAAATTAAAAAAATGCGCGTGTCCATTGTCATTAAGGGTATCTTTGTAAATTAGCTACTTTTTTACATAGAACTTACATGTTCGTTGTTATCACTTTCCAATTTGATGATATCTTTATCTCGTTTGAATCGGATATGAGGAATTCATTATCAAGATTATTTTATTTATATAACTCGTTAGCAATTATACGTATTCATTCCATTAATCGTGAAGTTTCGCATTTGTGTTTCAGTTTTCTATTTCGTCTTTAGTTTCCGATTTAATCAGGTATGTATATCGTTTGAATCGGATAGATCGGAGTTCATTATCAAGATTATTGCTTTTTATAATTTGTTTGGAATTACGCTTATTATCTTCATGTTGGAGTTGTTTAATCGGAGTTCATTATCAAGATTATCAAGTTTCAAATATGTATTGGAGTTATTTCATCGGATTTTTGTTAAGTAGTTTGAGATATTTATTTCGAATCAGAATTGATTTAATTTTTAATCGGATATATCGTTGTAGTTTTTATGCTCTGTACCGAGAGAGATTACTTAATTACATCATCTGATCATATATGATTTAAGTTTCTTTTATATTCGAAATTAACCAGGTTTTCATCTTTACGACTTTTTTTGTGAGATATATTCGATATTAAGATTGTTTTGGTTTATTTATATAGATCATTTGGTGTATTATGTCGAATTCTAGTGTTATTGATGGTGATTTATATTCTTCTATGAGTGAGAGTGAAGAAGAAGATGCTGAGAACTTATTTTTTGAAGGTATCAGTTATTGAATTATTTTGTTGTTTTTAATTTTGTTGATTATCATTTATTTACATATGAATATGTTAATATAAATAAATTTTTGTCTTATTCATATATAAATAAACGTGTGATAATTGTAATTTCGAATTTATTATTTTTTTTGTTTTATTCATATATGAATAAGTTATGTTTTATTTTATATATTTTGAATCCTCATGAATTTTATGTATTCATATATGAATGTTTTTTGTATTATTTATATGAGTTATATGTATTCATATATATTATTGTTTTATTCATGCATTATTATTTTAGGTGGTGAATCTTCAAGTTCAGTACATGATGCACAATATTGTGATGATATAATTGGAGAACATGTCTATAAGCCACATGTACCTGTTCAACTTATTCCACTTAAGGGTTTAATCTTCATATCATTAAAGTTGGCTATCAAAATGTATTCTGAGTATGCTGAAATTGGTGGTTTTGATGTTAGACTGAGCACATTGTCAAGGTTTGATAACAAGATTATAAAAAAGAAACATGTTATATGTAATCGTGGTGGTAAACAGAAAAAGAAATCTTGTGACACATTAGGTACAAGTGGTGTTAGGAGGAAACAAAATTCAAATTCAAGAGCTATTGGTTGTCAAGCAAAGATTATATTTGAATATGTGTATGGAACTCCAGATTATAAAGTTTTTCAGTTTGATGAACTTCACAACCATCCACTTGAGAAGAGAAGCGATTTAAAAAAAGCGAGACAAATGTCATATTCAGAAAAAGAGTTTATTGTGCGTGCTTCCACATCAAAAATAGGTCCAACTATGGCTCATAAGTTGAGGGCAATTTTGAGAGGTGGGTATGAGTTTGTAAAGCCAAAAGTAGTTGACTATAAAAATTTAAGGAGAGGTATCAATAGGGTTATTGGTTATAAAGATGCCCAGATGATAGTAACACAATGAATGACCGTCAAGCTCACTATCCAAATTACTCATTTGAGTTTAATTGTCAAGATGACGTTTTGGACTGTATGTTTTGGGCTGATGAAACGGAGAAGACATATTATGCTGAATTTGGTGATGTTATCTCGTTTGATGCGACTTTCCGAACAAACAAGTAAGTTATTTTATCTACTTTTGTTTATAGCTTATTCATATATGAATATTTTTATATTCACTTATTAATACATCAAAAATTGACTTTAATGAACATTTTTTTGTGTGTTAGGTATCGAATGGTTTTTGTTCCGTTTACTGCTATTGACCATCATAAAAAATCGGTTACTGTTGGATCTGGGTTGCTAAGCAATGAAAGCATTGAGTCTTACTCTTGGTTGCTTAAAGCATTTCTTAAAACTCATAGGAAAGAACCAACACTTGTTTTAACCGATCAAGATGTTGCAATAAAACAAGTTGTTGAGAATGTGTTTCGTAATTCAAAGCACTGATTATGTATGTGGCATATAATGAAAAAGTTGAAAAAAGGTAATATTTTAATATATTTCAAATATATTACTCATTAGTATATTCATTTATGAATATTGATTTTTATTTTACTTATTATTATTTATTCATTTATGAATATTTTTGTTTTAATACAGATATCAGATGATTTATTTACTAACACAGACTTTAGAAAAAGGTTTTCAAAGCTTGTTTGGGACATTAATATGAAACCTGATGTTTTTGAGGTGAAGTGGGGTTTGCTTATGAAGGAATTCAATCTTGAAGACACAAGATGGTTTAAAGACATGTTTACAATACGTGATTCATGGATACCTGGATATTTTAGTGATATTCCAAAGTGTGGTTTGATGAAGACTACATCAAGGTCAGAGAGTATGAATTCATTCTTTAATACATACTCAGAAAGTGGGAACTTACTTTTGAGTTTCATGATGAGTTACGACACTGCCATTCAAAAGCAAAGGAATACTCAACGAGATCTTGATAAGGCATCAAAGAAAGCATCATATAAAATGCAAACACCTCGAGAAATAGAACTGCAAGCATCAAAGGTTTATACAAGTACATTATTTTTTGAGGTGCAAAAAGAAATATATAAAGCATGTTTTTTCTGTACATACTCATATGTTGGTATTGAAGATGGTTGGGAAGTTTACATTGTGCAGCACAACAATAGTAAAAGTGATTTAAAAAATAAATTTAAGGTAATTTTACTAGTTTTTTTTTTTATGAAAAGTGTAATAATAATCATATATGAATATGAGAATATTCATATATGAATATCAATATTCATATATTCATATATGAATATTATATGAATATATGAATATATGAGTGTTGATATGAGTAATTTTATATGAATGTAAATGTGTAAATTTTGTTTTTGTATCAGGTTGAAATAAAAGTTGAAGAGAAAGAAATAAATTGCAATTGTGAACATTTTAAGCATATGGGTGTTTTATGCAGACATGCTTTTACAATAATGATGAGATGTGGTGTTAAAGAAATTCCTGAAAGGTACATTTTGAAGAGATGGAGAAAGGATGTGATATCAAGAAGTTATCGTTTTAGTTATGTTCAACCCGATTCAGGTGATTGTGAGAATGTAAAGCTAGTCAATGATTCATATTATAGTTTTGAATCATGTTTGGATATTGTAAGAGATGACAAAAAGAGATTGACTTTATTTGCTGAGAAGCAACAAATGTTGTTAAAGGAATTTGAGAGTGATTATATTTCTCCTGGATTGAAAAGCAAGACAGATGGTGAAGTTGTATGCAAGCGTTTGGGTGTTACTATTCCTATTCCAGAAGAGATTAATATTCATGTTCCTGAAGTTCAAAGCAATAAAGGTTCTGGAATCAAGAAAAGAATTCCAAGTGCAGGTGAAGTAGCATATGAAAATTTTAAAAAAGAACATAGAATGTGTTCAGGATGTGGAAAACGAGTTCCACACAATTTACGTACTTGTCCAGAAAGAGTTGGAGCTGCTAAATCAGCAAAAGACAGTTAGGGATGTTTTAGTTTTAGTTTTAGTTTTTTTTTTTTTTTTTTTTTTTTTTTTTTTAATGTTTTTTGGTTTTATTCATTATGAATATATGCAGATAAAAACAATAAACAATAATACTCATGTATGAATAATACACATTTATATTGATATGGTAAATTGATATGTTGATATTTGTTTTTAAAATACTATAAAATAAGTTATATTGATATTGTAAATTATTCATAAATGAATACAAATATGTGAAATTTGTTATACTAATAAATAAGTATATTCATATCTGAACTTTTTTATGTTAATATCTGAACTTTGTTATACTAACATATTAATTTGAACTTATTCATAAATGAATATATCATATTCGTATTCATTTATGAATAAATAAAAATAAAGTTTAAAAATATTTGAATATAAAAAATGACAGAAATAAACAAACTTGTTTCTACTAACAAGTTAGTTATATTCATATATGAAATTTGTTATATTCATATATGAACTTTGTTATATTCATATATGAACTTTGTTATGCTGACATATTACTCCTAATTTAATCATAAATGAATATATCATATTCGTATTCATTTATGAATAAACATAAATAAACTTTGAAAATATTTAAATATAAAAAACTGACAGAAATAAGCGAATTTGTTTCTATTACATAATCATTCAACACAAGATAATAAAAGTTGTTCATAAGCATTTCACAAAATATTAAAACGATGTTCAACAACATTTTACATGTACTTCAAATCCATTCATCTTCAACACAAACTATTCTATAGCATCACACTTCAACATTCTTTCATCTTCACAAGCAATCATCAATATTCTTTTAACCTTTTTTGAATTGTTTTCATAGCCTTGTATGCATGATCAGTACGCACTTTGAATTCAACTTTTTGATATTTTTCAGAAAGATCCAACACCTTAGCCTTCAACATGTTAATTTCAGAAATTAGCATTATGTGTGCATATCTTTGCCCGAGCTTCTCTAAAGTAGTTTGCTGAACTGCACTTTCTTTATGAAGACCTGGTTTCCACTTTGAGAGTGGTTGTCCCATATAGGTCTCCATATGTCTCATTGCAAAGACCCCACAATCAACTTTGTTTTTAACTGTTCTCCATGACATTTCAAGTCGTTGGGGTTTGATACTTTCTTTTGAGATTGCATTTGCTCTTGGATGGTTTATTTCTTTAAAGTATCTCACAAAGAAATTTTTCTGATCATTAAATAAAATAAAAGTTAGATATGTAATAAATTGGTTATTTTATGGTGTATTGAATTGGGTACATACCAAAGGTTTCAATATTACTCCTTATTTTCCTTCATAATCCCCCTCAACTGCACTATTGTCCAGAATTTCAATTGACGGTTTCTTTAAGTTGAAGACAATCACAAAAATGTGAGCACTTCTAACAACTGGAAAGAATACTTGTTTTTATGTATATAATGGTAAGTATTTTGTTGATAATATATATATATATATATATATATATATATATATATATATATATATATATATATATAACAACTTTAATTAACATACCATGTCTATATCTTTTATGTTCAAGATTTTTTTTGTACCCATTGGTACTCTCATGAAAGTTCTCCTTGAATTTTTCATACTTTCTTTCATTAGACAATGTTGAAGTTAGATAAGCAGTGTAACGCCCGCAAATCCGGGCTAGTCAATTTAGAGGCAATAGGGGTCGAAAACGACTTTTCGACAAAAGATTATTTAGAATAAATAATCTTAACCAAGTTTTAGAGTATGTCACAAGGTTTCTGTACATATAAAGAACGCCGAAATCCGAGTTATAACGAAGAAGTTATGGCCCGTCGAAGTTTTTCGGCAAAACCGGCACGGCACCGGGAAGCGTAAATAGTGAATTTACGATATAGTGAGATTTAGCCTTAGCAATCTAAACAAAAGTTGTAGAATATGTTGAACTAAGAACTTCGGTAAAAAGAACGCCCAAATCTGACTTCGTATGAGGAAGTTATGATTTTTCTAAGATTCGGCTTAGCAGTGCACGACCCGAAACTCGAATTTTAGTTCGAGCGGTGTTTGGCCTACGCGACCTAAATGAGAGTTGAAGATCTCATTAATAGGAACTCAACGGTAAAAAGATGGACGAAAACGGAGTTCGTATGAAGGAGTTACGAATTCTTCGCGGTCATTTAACAGTCTAAACGCCTCCTACTGTTAAATTTGAGATCGGTCGAGAATTAGCCGACGGAGTCTAAATGAAAGTTGTAGATCTTGATTTTACCTACGCGTGGATATAAAGAACGTCGAAAACGGAGCTCGTATGCGAGAGTTATGATTTTTCTAAGTTCGAAGGCTGACACGCGATAGGGGGTGACGTGGCACCACCAGAATTGGACACGTGGCACCACCAGAAGGCCACCACATGGACCAACTCGGCGAGTAGGTCCCCCCTACTCGGCGAGTAGACCAGTCAGCACCCCTATAAATAGAGGTGCCGGGCATTCACTTCTCTTCACACCTCTCCAACATTCTTTCTCTCTCTATACTCTCTCTCTAAGCTCCTTAAGCCCCCTTAAAGCCTAGGTAAACCCCCTAGCACCCGAAGGAAGCCCCGAGGCTCCCGGAGTTCCGAGAAAAGAGCCTTTCGGCTCGCGGGAACGCTGCTCCAGCGAAGCCCGGTTTTCGAGAAAACCCGCTATAAGTGAGCTATACCTACCCTAACTTTAGTTTAGCTTATGTTTTAATATAGTAACGTTATTAGGAACTTATAATAAGTACTTGGGCTATTATTATGGGTATTATTAACGCTTAATAATACTCGGACTAATTAATTTGTCGCGGTTATCGTTAAACTAAACCCTAGTGGTACCGATACTAGGTTTTATCGAAGGAATATCGTTTTGAGAGTATCGAAGCGCCGTCCGAGTGCTGAGTCACCACCTACTCAGGTGAGTGCATAGTTACTTTCAGCTTACACATAGATATGAAGTATTTTACGTGCTGTGTGTGTATATTATTTGTATACTTGCTATCTATATTGGAAGAACGTTTTATACATGTTTTCAGTGATTCAAACTGTATATGTATTTTATATCTACATAATGTGCTGGGTAAAACACGGGTAGATATAATAGTTGCTGTGTGACAAAATAAAATAATGAGAGGCCTCGTTATAGCTGTTCTTGATGATCTAGTCATCTAGCGGAGTATAGATGACGACCACGGACTATTCTAGACAGTCCGGTGGAACACTAGCAGGCTCGCAACCTGTAGGTGTTTATTCAAACTGTGTGTTTAACCGAACTGTGTGTTTATTCGAACTGTGTGTTTATTCGAACTGTGTGAACTGTGTGCTCACCAGGTATACTCCATCCCAATGATAGTCCTTTGACTAGGTCCCTTGTGTTAGATGTTTTAGGGACGTAATGTGAGGATAACGGGAATGGGTAATTGGGTTGATTGTTTGATGTTTAACAATAATAATTATATTATTGTGGGTTGAAAACCCTATGTACTCACCAGGTTTCCCAACCTGACCCACCCAGTTTATTTATATCACAGGTGTTGATATGAAGTCACATTACACAAAGAGATTTAAAGAGATGTAGATCACTAGTGTAAATAATTGTAAGTTCTGTTTATGCTTATGTTTCTGTATTAACGATGACATCCCAAACGTTTTAAAATGAAATAAATACGTTTCTTCGAAAATGTTTTAATAACGTATTTACCATGTTTTTCTGGGAACAAATTCCGCAACATTTTTTATAAAATGAAGTACTCTGATTTTTATAAAGCATAAACAAACCGGTCTTTTCTGGCCGTGATTTTGGGGATGTCACAGTTGGTATCAGAGCATTAGTTTAAGCGAACTAGGAATATGGATTTATTTCTAGACTTAAACTTAGAATGCTAAGCGATGATTGTGAGGTGTGAGCACTAGATTATTTTAGGAATTATGCCTAAAATGCTTTTATGTGCTAAATACTTGTGCCTGATATGCTGTTAGTTGTTCGGATCTATGGTCTGTTGCCGACCGGATCTGGAAACCTTATGTGTTTAGGATTCTAAACGTACAACTACGATATTAGAACTAGCATATAAACGTTTCGGAGTGATAAGGATGATTTAACCGTCAATCCTAAGTAAAGGCCTAGATTCACCTTATTCGGTGTATAGATCAAGATGGCAAGAACCCGTAGCGGAAACGTGAATGCAAATGGGAACCGAAACCAACCCCCAGTGATTGAGCAAATACCGGTTGTAGTAGCCGCTGCTGAGCCAATAACAATGGCCGGAGTGCAAGCAATGATCCAGGCGATGTTGGATCGTCAAATGGAGGAAACTAGACGTTTGCTCCAACAAAATCGAGAGGAAGCCACCATTCAGATCGAACAGCCCGAGTTGAACGAAGGGCAGACTGAGGAAGGAGACTACAGTGGAACTGTTGGTCAAGTCAACCCGCCAATAGTTCGACAAAACAACCAAGATGACAAAGTCGAGAGGAATGGATGCAAGTACAACGATTTTCTGACTTGCAAGCCATCGACTTTCACTGGAAAGGAGGATCCGATCGGGGTCATGGATTGGATCTCGGAGATGGAGTTAGCTTTCATGACGTGCGGTTGCAGAGGAAAACAACAGACCACATTTGCAGTGCGTCAGTTTCGAGGAGGCGCTGTACGTTGGTGGAATACCTTGGGGAAGACTCTGAGCCCCAATGAGCCCCTGCAACTAACATGGGCAGAATTTCTGGTACAATTCAAACGAAAGTACTGCTCAGCTCAAAACCTGCTTGAGCTAGAGAACCAGTTTCTAACCCTGAAGAAGGGAAGCATGTCAATCGATGAATACACCAACAATTTCACAGAAAAGATGGAGTTTGCCTTACGTCTTGTTCCAGATGAGCTGACGAAAGTCGACAAGTATGCAAAAGGACTTCCATGGGAGTACGCGGTGCCAGTGCGTCAGGCACCTACTCTGGAGGCAGCTATCTGGGCTGCCAAGTCTGTGGAAGATATGATTAAGGGAAGAGCTGCCAACAAGATTGAGGTTGGCGAAAAGAGGAAGTTTGAGGAATCTACGAGGCCCAATAAGAAGATCAAGTATGGTTCAAAGGAGTCTAGCGGAGGAGGAAACAAAGTGAAATGGTGCGAGAAGTGCAAGAAGAATCACTTTGGGAAATGTAACGAAGAAGTGACTTGCTACAAGTGTGGGAAGACCGGACATTACGCCAACGAGTGCAAAAGGGTGTGTTATGAATGCCGTGAAGAAGGGCATGTTGCTAAGGATTGCCCGAAAAAGAAAGAGGCGGCAAAACCAAACATTCCGCCAAAGGCAAGAGCATTTCAAATGATCCTTGACGAAGCAGCTGACGATGCAAGGAATCAGGAGTAAGGATGGATATATAGAGATCAAGTTATGAAGAAGCCATATAGATAGTGTCATATGATGTAGCCTATTAGAGGCATAGCCTAGGGTGAACTTGAACACCTATGTAACCGTTTCAAGAAATAATATGAAACCTTTGTTTTGTTATCTGACGTGTTAAGTTGTTGTGTGGTTTTCTTGTATGGTGACTTGGAAAGACTGCGGGACAATACTTAGGACGGGTATGAGTAGGTGTGAATGGTAGTAGAGGCCTATACTACCGGAAGCACAGGACTCACACTTGGATCAGGGAAAGTCACAAGGTTACCGAGAAGCTAGAAATTGATTTCGTTTTATTCAAGTATGTCGTTACCATCGTTTCGGTAATGACTAAGAAGATTGTTGATATTCCGACCCTTGTGGTCATATCGAATCAAGTCCGACTACGATGAGTATGTTGTATGGTTCAGAGAAACAAGTTTGATGTAGCGTCCGACATTAAACCAAACGATTGAAATTAAAGCGATCAATAGAAGTATCGCACTCGTTGTTAAAGAATTTGGTAGCTAGAAATGCCTAATGTTAAAGTGTGATTATATCACATTAGAACATGAAGGAAGGCATAGTCTGTTTTAGAATTTAACTCTAAGAGACCTAAGTCTAAGTGTTGCAACATACGATGATAGGTCATTAGAATATGACACATCGATCCATAGTAGTAATAAAAGAAGTCATCTCAAATTCGTATCCAGTAAGGATCGAGATTTTGACTTGAAGATCATAATTTGGAGTCTAGCCTGAGGAAGAGAGCAGGTGCACGATCGAGTACTACATACAGTCAATAAGTCTGAGAGATAGACTTGAAGGAATGTAGAAGTTATAATTATTACCTAGGATGAAGAGACGACGTATGGAGTCATTATATGACCATGTTTCGTTGATGATTCCGGGACGTAATCATCCTAAGGGGGAGATAATTGTAACGCCCGCAAATCCGGGCTAGTCAATTTAGAGGCAATAGGGGTCGAAAACGACTTTTCGACAAAAGATTATTTAGAATAAATAATCTTAACCAAGTTTTAGAGTATGTCACAAGGTTTCTGTACATATAAAGAACGCCGAAATCCGAGTTATAACGAAGAAGTTATGGCCCGTCGAAGTTTTTCGGCAAAACCGGCACGGCACCGGGAAGCGTAAATAGTGAATTTACGATAGAGTGAGATTTAGCCTTAGCAATCTAAACAAAAGTTGTATAATATGTTGAACTAAGAACTTCGGTAAAAAGAACGCCCAAATCTGACTTCGTATGAGGAAGTTATGATTTTTCTAAGATTCGGCTTAGCAGTGCACGACCCGAAACTCGAATTTTAGTTCGAGCGGTGTTTGGCCTACGCGACCTAAATGAGAGTTGAAGATCTCATTAATAGGAACTCAACGGTAAAAAGATGGACGAAAACGGAGTTCGTATGAAGGAGTTACGAATTCTTCGCGGTCATTTAACAGTCTAAACGCCTCCTACTGTTAAATTTGAGATCGGTCGAGAATTAGCCGACGGAGTCTAAATGAAAGTTGTAGATCTTGATTTTACCTACGCGTGGATATAAAGAACGTCGAAAACGGAGCTTGTATGCGAGAGTTATGATTTTTCTAAGTTCGAAGGCTGACACGCGATAGGGGGTGACGTGGCACCACCAGAATTGGACACGTGGCACCACCAGAAGGCCACCACATGGACCAACTCGGCGAGTAGGTCCCCCCTACTCGGCGAGTAGACCAGTCAGCACCCCTATAAATAGAGGTGCCGGGCATTCACTTCTCTTCACACCTCTCCAACATTCTTTCTCTCTCTATACTCTCTCTCTAAGCTCCTTAAGCCCCCTTAAAGCCTAGGTAAACCCCCTAGCACCCGAAGGAAGCCCCGAGGCTCCCGGAGTTCCGAGAAAAGAGCCTTTCGGCTCGGGAACGCTGCTCCAGCGAAGCCCGGTTTTCGAGAAAACCCGCTGTAAGTGAGCTATACCTACCCTAACTTTAGTTTAGCTTATGTTTTAATATAGTAACGTTATTAGGAACTTATAATAAGTACTTGGGCTATTATTATGGGTATTATTAACGCTTAATAATACTCGGACTAATTAATTTGTCACGGTTATCGTTAAACTAAACCCTAGTGGTACCGATACTAGGTTTTATCGAAGGAATATCGTTTTGAGAGTATCGAAGCGCCGTCCGAGTGCTGAGTCACCACCTACTCAGGTGAGTGCATAGTTACTTTCAGCTTACACATAGATATGAAGTATTTTACGTGCTGTGTGTGTATATTATTTGTATACTTGCTATCTATATTGGAAGAACGTTTTATACATGTTTTCAGTGATTCAAACTGTATATGTATTTTATATCTACATAATGTGCTGGGTAAAACACGGGTAGATATAATAGTTGCTGTGTGACAAAATAAAATAATGAGAGGCCTCGTTATAGCTGTTCTTGATGATCTAGTCATCTAGCGGAGTATAGATGACGACCACGGACTATTCTAGACAGTCCGGTGGAACACTAGCAGGCTCGCAACCTGTAGGTGTTTATTCAAACTGTGTGTTTAACCGAACTGTGTGTTTATTCGAACTGTGTGTTTATTCGAACTGTGTGAACTGTGTGCTCACCAGGTATACTCCATCCCAATGATAGTCCTTTGACTAGGTCCCTTGTGTTAGATGTTTTAGGGACGTAATGTGAGGATAACGGGAATGGGTAATTGGGTTGATTGTTTGATGTTTAACAATAATAATTATATTATTGTGGGTTGAAAACCCTATGTACTCACCAGGTTTCCCAACCTGACCTACCCAGTTTATTTATATCACAGGTGTTGATATGAAGTCACATTACACAAAGAGATTTAAAGAGATGTAGATCACTAGTGTAAATAATTGTAAGTTCTGTTTATGCTTATGTTTCTGTATTAACGATGACATCCCAAACGTTTTAAAATGAAATAAATACGTTTCTTCGAAAATGTTTTAATAACGTATTTACCATGTTTTTCTGGGAACAAATTCCGCAACATTTTTTATAAAATGAAGTACTCTGATTTTTATAAAGCATAAACAAACCGGTCTTTTCTGGCCGTGATTTTGGGGATGTCACAAGCAGACTGTAACCAATATAATCATATGTGAATTTCAGTTGAATATATATCATTATGTTAAAGAATACATCATATTTGTATAATCATATGTGAATTTCAGTTGTAAAAAGATATAATATTCATAAATGAATACATCATATTAGTATGAATAAGGAATGAATTAAGTTTAGAACATAAACTTACACAAATTCCAACTTTCAAGAAGAGTTTGTATGGTGAATTTCCAAAATCCCTTTCCAGTTCTTGGTGGTTAAGTAAATCAGACCAAGTGTCTAAAACTTCTCCAAAAATCTATGTGTTTGCATATAGACTTTCCATAATTGCTCTTTCTGTTATCTGACCATATTTTGTCTGGACAACCACATCTCTGCAAATATATAATCAAAATGTCATAGATTACTATCTATATAATAATCATATATGAATGTATATAAAATAAAGTTACTTACGATGTATTGCCTTGTAAGTTGAACAACCATTCACAGATAATACTCTCTTGATGTGTCAGTTTGGGTTTTGTGTCTGTTATTCTGCATTTGAAAGGTGATTTGAAAGCATCAGCAAGCTTCTTCTCTCTTGGTTGATCCAGATCATGCTTTGATGGTCCTACTTCAGTAGGAATTGATACAGAGATTTGATTTGGATTAAGAACATTTTTCTTTGCTAATCTGATAACAACCTTCTGATGGTCGTCTTTGATTTGTTTCTTTGTAAGTGGTTTTTTTGGTGAAGATTCATTAGATTTTTTACTTGAAGTTTGATCTGAATCTTGATTGAGACCTAGACTAAAGCTTGGATGAGTATTTGCATGCCAGGAGATTTATCATATAAATAGTTGTAAGTTAATTATAATATTTGAGTTTATATTTTGAAATGTTTATCCAAATTGTTACCTCCTTTATTTCCTTTTGTCTTGTCAGCTTTTTCTCCTTTCTTGTTTTCATTTTCTGACTTTTTCTTTCCTGAAAGATAAAGAATTGTGATTAAGTAATTCATATGTGAATAAGTAATGTATTCATTTATGAATAAGTAATGCATATCATTATTTATGAATAAGAAATATTAAAAAAAAAATTATATTGCGTTATTTATTTATGAATAATAAAACTTATTATATTAATTTATTAGTGATTAAACTATTTACCTTTATTTTCTGAATTTCCTTTCTCAGTTTCTGTATGTTTTTCTTCACCTTCATCTTCGTGTTCTTAGCTTCTGTTCCTCCTTCATTTCTATCTTCAGAGTTTTCCTTGCCTGAAACATATACAACATATATGAATATTTTTTATTTTTTATTCATTTATATAATGTATTATTCACTTATGAATAAACAATGTTATTAAAAAAATCAATATAAACATTGTAATATATTTTAAATCATTCATTTACCTGTATCATCTCCCTTTGTTTTTTCAACTTTTGTTCCTTGTTGATGTACACCTTTTGATTTTTCCTTTTCTGCAAGAGTATTAGTTTTACCTGTACTCATTGGTGACCCTGGTCAAAATTTAACAAACAAAATTGTTATTGTGTATTAATATTTTTATATATTTTTTAAAATAAAAGTAATACAAAATTTACCTATATCAATATTATCGAAAATAGTTTTCATTTCAGGGTGATTCCAGATTTCATCTTCTTGACTATTTAAACTTGAAATTCAAATTCCAAGGACATTGTCCACAATGTTGTCAACAACTTTATCCAACAAATTTTCATTTTCAGTTTGTTGAATAGTCTCTTCATGATTATTTGTTTCCTCAGCTTGATCATCATTTTCCTCTTCATCATTCTCATTTTCATTCCTCTTTCCATCTTTCTCTTTTACTCAAATTTCACCTTTTTTTATTCTTATCTGCATCGTTCTTTATTCCTTCATTCTCTGCTTCATTTGAATCAAATAAATAATCTACTTCTGGTTGACTTGCATCATTATCACTGTCTTCTTCATCATTTCCCTCTTTATCTTCATTTTCTTTTTGATCATTTGTTTTTTGACCCGTTATTGGTGTCAAATTGATTCCTTCAACTCCAGTTTCATTAATTGGAAAATTAAAAAGTGTTGTGCTTTCAGTTTTTTCTTCAACAATCATATTTGTCATCTTTTCCTTGAAAGATCTAAAACTTTCCTTTTCAGGGAACTTTGTCATCGCATCATTAAGCTTTGAATTCAGCTTTTCCTTCAACCTCTCAAAACTATTAATCATTTTTGATATTTTTGGATTCATATGCCTATGTAACAAAAAGAAGTATATGATTAGAATTTAATATAATAATTTAATGTAATCATATATTATTAACATGTTCAAACTAATTACCTCAACAGAATGATCTTCATCTTTATCATAATCATTGTCTTCGAGATCTGTATCTCCTTCATCTTGTTCGTCAACAAATTCTTCATTTATTTCTCCAAGTCCAAATCTACCTTTTTCTTGTTCAAATGCCTCTCGATATCTAATCTTCTCTGAACTCCAATAACAAATTGTTGGACGTTTACGTGTTACTGTCAAAGCTTCTGATTGGATGTTATCAGCATAGAACAACTGCACATGAATGATAACTAATTGATATTCATATATGAAGAAGTAATATTATTTTTTACTTATTCATATATGAATAAGTAATGAGTTATTCATATATGAATAAGTAATGTAAAGCATTACTTGTGAACAAATATATTTTTCTTATTCATATATGAATATTTGCTATTAGTTTATGAATAATCATTATTATTAAAAATTGAGTACAAACATTAAAATAACTTACCACCAAGAAAGCTGAAGGTCCAACAAAGAAGCTGGTATCTAAGTATGGTATGTATGAGTTTTTTTGTTCTGACAAGACCATCCAAAACATAGCTGCACCAGTCTATGTTGCTGATATCTGTTCTTCTTGAAATATAACTCAAGGGAAACATGTTGCATCTTCCCATTGATGTTGACTCGCAAAACGTGTTGACAAAAAGAACTAAGAAGTTCAATTTGAAATTAAAATCAGCTTGTGTGGTAGAAACAATAACATTTTTGATTGCACTCAGTCGAATGATTGAATCTTTTTGGAATTGTTGCTTCCATTCATCATAACTTGTATCATCCTTAGGCCATTGATCCAGTTGTGTAAGTTTGGTTCCACCAATTGGTATGCCCAACATGTCATGAACAGACTCTGCTGTTACTTTCGGTTCCTTTCCTTCAATATCTATCACCATTCTCTCAGAATCAAATTTTTGAAGAACATAAAATCCTAGGTTCAATGGTATATCTGTGATTTTCATTTTTAACAAAGCTCCAAAACCCATAGATCTTACAAATTCTTTTTGTTCTTTGCTCATCCCAAGGATTATAGATAGTAATGCCTCTGGTGAACATCTGTTTTTCATTGAATAAAATTCTTTTACCGTTGTTTTTTTTTTTTTTTGTCTTTTTTGATTGGTGACACCTTTTTTTTTGCCTTTTTCGATGGATGACTACTTTCAAAATCAGAATCTGAATCTTATAGTTGTTTTTTTTTTCAGGAGTTTTCCTTTTTGATGGACTTTTTTTTTTTGCCTTTTTTGATGGACTTTATCTGCGAAATGAAAACATATAATATTTGAATAAGTTATTGATATATGAATATGATATATGCTCGTTGATTTATTAATATTTATTTATTACAAAAATATAAATAATGTATACAATTTTATTCATGTATGAATATATTAGATATGGTAGGAATTTTGTACCTTTCGCATTTTTCCTTTTTTGCATTGATCTTGTTTCTCTGATTGTTGGTGAATCTTTATCGGAAATGTTAGTGTTCTTACCTTCATTCAATAGTAAGTAGAAGGTAAATGAGTTTGATATTCTGGAATGAATATTTGAATAAAACATATGTATTCAGATTTTTTTATTCACATATGAATATGTTTTGTTATATTCATATGTGAATAGAACATATATAAGTCACTCTTGTTGTATTCACATTTGAATAATGTATGTATGGCAACACGCTATGTTCTATTCATATGTGAATATAACATACATATTCACGAATGAATATTTGATTAAAACATATGTATTCATATATTTTTATTCACATATGAATATGTTTTGCTATATTCATATGTGAATAGAACATATATAAGTCATTCTTGTTGTATTCACATTTGAATAATGTATGTATGGCAGCAAGCCATCTTCTATTCATATGTGAATATAACATACATATTCATGAATGAATATTTGAATAAAACATATGTATTCATATATTTTTATTCACATATGAAAATGTTTTGTTATATTCATATGTGAATAGAAAATATATAAGTCATTCTTGTTGTATTCACATTTGAATAATGTATGTATGACAGCAAGCTATGTTCTATTCATATGTGAATATAACATACATATTCAGTAATGAATATTTGAATAAAACATATGTATTCATATTTTTTTTATTCACATATGAATATGTTTTGTTATATTCATATGTTAATAGAACATATATAAGTCATTCTTGTTGTATTCACATTTGAATAATGTATGTATGGCAGCAAGTTATGTTCTATTCATATGTGAATATAACATACATATTCACGAATGAATATTTGAATAAAACATATGTATTCATATATTTTTATTCATATATGAATATGTTTTGCTATATTCATATGTGAATAGAACATATGTAATTCATTCTTGTTGTATTCACATTTGAATAATGTATGTATGGCAGCAAGCTATCTTCTATTCATATGTGAATATAACATACATATCCACGAATGAATATTTGAATAAACATATGTATTCATATATTTTTATTCACATATGAATATGTTTTGCTATATTCATATGTGAATAGAACATATGTAAGTCATTCTTGTTGTATTCACATGTATGTATGGCAACAAGCTATGTTCTATTCATATGTGAATATAACATACATATTCACGAATGAATACTAGTTTTGCTTGTGTTCAGAAGTAAACAAAACATATTTTATTTACCTTTTTAATTTGTTCTTGGTTTTCGTTTATATGTATTCTTCACTGTTGGTGTTGTTTCTGTAAGGGTAAGTAGTTAATATTAGGAAAACATAAGCGAAATGTTAAGTAACCTTTGTATTTTGACAAAATAGTTTTGAATAAAGATGAAAAATGAAGAGATGATGTAAAATCATTTATATATCAAATAATAATGGATGATTCTTACAAAAATTTCAAGTAAATAAAGTAATAACGAAGGAGGGTTACGAGAATGAACGAGTATCATAAATTTCAAGTAAAATTGAAGTAAACAACCCTTTTTGAAGAATGAACAGTGTGAAAACAATGTTTTTAGTTCTAAATCAACTAATAATTTTCGAAGATTACGATAAATTTCAAGTAATCAAGTGATAATTTTAGAAATGATTCCAAATCGTTAAAAACTCGAGAAAAACGCCCATAGTTACCTTCCATTGTCAAGAGTGAGGAAATGGTCTCGTTCATGTTTCCATCGGAAGACATTTTTCTTCGTTTATGTTATTTGATGCTTTTGCGAATGGTTTTCTTCTTATCGATTCTTCTGCAAATGGTTTTCGTGTTATGGTGTATCGAAGAGGGAAATGGTGCTTTTCTGTCGAGATTTTACATGATATCAAATTACTCAAGTGCCCTGACGGTTTAATGTTTTTGAATTATTTACAAATTTGTCACCGCTTATTAATGTATTTGGATTATTTACAAGTTTGTCACCGTGCGTTTTTTAAGCTCATTAAATGAATGGCTGAGAATGGTTCCCCCATTCTCAACCTTTTTTTTCTCAATTGAACCCTCCTCTCTCTTTCTCTCTCTCTCTCTCTCTCTATATATATATATATATATATATATATATATATATATATATATATATATTGTTAGGATCATGTAATATCACTATATTTTGTGAGATGGGGAGATTCAATCCTAACCATTTATTTTATAGATAAAAAAACATTTTTAAAATGCAAAATAATTAAAAAATTTAGAAAAAAAAATTTAATATTATTTTTGTCACTTTTTTTATCCAAAAATGATAAAAAAAAATACAGTTTTTTTAAATATCTATGAAATATACACATTATTCATATATGACATTATTTTAAATTCTTTGTTTTCTAGGAATAAACTTAAATAAAACCAATTATCATATCAAATCATATAAACACAAACATCGAAATGGTTCCAAAGATAAAAGAGTTCGTAAAAGATTTTATATATATATATATATATATATATATATATATATATATATATATATATATATATATATATATATATATATATATATATATATGTATATATATATTTGCAAACTCTTTTATCTTGTGAACTAATAGACAATATATATTTAAGATAATTAGCAGTATTTTATTTATCTTATTATAGATGGTACTAAAGTGTAATATCTAGTCTTATATATAGGACCTTTATTGTAATCTTCAAATCTCAAGAATAATACAAAAATCATTCGGTGGCTTATTATGGTATCAGAGCTGCCACAGCCTCCGTAACCCTAAATCACCGATTTTTTTTCTTTCTCTTTTCTTTCTTCTTTCAATCATTCTTCAATGGCGATGATCCAATACTTTACCAATGTTGAGAAAACTACTCACAATTCTCATAAATCCGCCTTTAAACTCTCACCCACCAACTACGGATTCTGGAAGCAAATGACTCAGCCCTTCTTGGTCACCAATCGTCTATTCGGTTATATAGATGGTACCATCCAATGTCCTCCACCAAGACTGGTGCAACTACTGACATAGCCTCCACTGATAACCCTAGCTATCTTCATTGGATTACCAATTATGCACATGTGCGGATGCTTCTTGCCTCTACTATTTCAGAAGCCTCCTATCAACATGTTCAAGGTACAACTTCCCGGGATCTATGGATCTCCCTTGAAAGAGCCTATGCCCCCAACAACTCTTCTCGTGAATACACATTAAAGACTCAACTTTTGAAGATCGAGATGAAGGGTGATGAAACATCATCTGCTTATCTCACCCGAGCACATGAATATGCAACTGCTTTAGCCAATATTGGAGAACCCGTAAAAGACAAAGACCTAACCATGCTAGCTATCTCCGGGCTACGTGATGAATATAATGGCCTAAAGTCAAATCTATTGGCTCGTTTCCCTCCAATAACCTTCCATGAACTACATGGGTTATTAAGTGATCATGAGTTTATGAAAAATCAATCACTTTCATCAGTCCCTCAGGCCTTCATGGCTGCTGTCCCACCTGTTTCACGCCTCCCAGCTACCCCACCAGCACAATTGACTAGTTTACAGCAGCTGGCAGCACAACTTGGCTACCAAATCAGCCCCATTGTGGCTAAAAACAATCAGCCCCAAGCCTTCTATACCAACCGAACTTCCAACAATTACTGGGGCAAGCATCGTGGTAACTCCCGTGGCAACTACAACCGAAATCGTGATGATTCATGCGTTTCCGGTTCCGGTGGTAACACTCGTCCACCTCAGTTTGCTTGGGCTTCAACTCAGAATATGGTGTATGGCCACTGTAACCGGTGTGGCATAGGTCATCTTCCAGCTCAATGCCCAAATCAGCCCTCTTTAACTTCAGCTCGTGATGTGTCACAAGCCAATTATGCAACATTATCAGAAAATGGCTCGGCTGCCGGTTCAACATGGTTTCCCGACACTGGGTCAAACAGTCACGTTACACCCGACTTCACAACTTTAGACAATGCTGATGCTTACAATGGCAACAATTCTCTTCATGTTGGTGACGGTAATCCTCTCCCTATTTTTCACATTGGTTCATCTAAACTATACTCTCCCACCAAAGCCTTTAATCTATCTAATGCTCTTCATGTCCTTGAAATAAAAAAGAACCTTTTATCTGTTCAACAATTTTGCTTAGATAATAACGTGTTTTTTGAATTTCATTCATCCTTTTTGTTGTGAAGGACGAGTTACACGTTCCATCCTACTCACGGGACCAAGTAATCAAGGGCTATATTTGTTGTGTCTCCCAAAATTGAAGTCTCTTCCTCATATGTCTTTCATCGCCATCAAAGCTGATGGGTTTTAGCCATATGAACATCCATACGTGCACATGCAACTCTAATGCTTGGATCTAGGTTTCTCTAATTGATCATACATTGAATCCAAGACTTCTAATGGCTAATATACAATAATAACAATATGAAATCAAAGATTAGAAGTTTACCTTGAATAACTTGCTTGATCTTGTTGTCCTTGAGGCTTTAGAGTCACAATTGTCACTCCTCTAATGGCTTACAAACACCAACTAGCAAGAAGATGATTTAGGAGAGAGGAGAGGGGAGGAAGAATTCAGCCAGGGTTTCCTTAGAGACAAGTATGTCGAATTCCCTCAACCCATAGGGCCTATTTATACTAGTAAGGCTCCTAGGGTTTCACCCTTAAACCCTAATTGGATAACTTAAGCCCTAAGCAATCCAAATCCTTTCCATGATAAGCCTTGGATGAAATCTAAGCCTATCCAAAGCCCTAGAATTCGTCCCCCTTTATCCCTAAAGGATTTATAGCCCAAAGTGCAACTATCAAACAATTGACAGTTTATACCCCTTTATTTAATCAATCTCTTTAAGTCACCAAATTAATTCCAGATTAATTTATGACTTATATTAATCAAATAAC
Source organism: Lactuca sativa (assembly GCF_002870075.4). Taxonomy (NCBI): domain Eukaryota; kingdom Viridiplantae; phylum Streptophyta; class Magnoliopsida; order Asterales; family Asteraceae; genus Lactuca; species Lactuca sativa. Next base: position 66,649,010 of record NC_056626.2, on the reverse strand, counting down.
AAGATTATTATTCCTTATATTATTCTTATAATATATAATATTCCTTCTCTCATTATAAATCATCCTGTCAAGTTGCTATAGTGAAGGCAACCCAAAAGGACCATGCTCAACCGGGTCAAATACTTGCCTAATATAGTTGTAGCCTTAGACACTATTCCAACAGTCTCCCACTTGGATAAGTCTAGTAACTATATGTACAAGTATATTCCGATTAGCAATCGTAGCTCTCAAAGACGCTGTCAAACTCTGATCTAATCAATCTTGTCCTTTAGATAAGAGATCGTACAGTCCTCTGTTTAGATATCATGCTGACAATTCTATGGAACAATTTGTCTAGCATTTGGTTTCTCGATCTCTGATTCATTTGACATAGAACTTAATCGAACACATCAATTCAGTTCTGATCGGGCCCGGCACATAAGTCAAATTAAATCATCGAGCGGCCGAGATATCGCTTTTACCCTCTTGGGATAAAAGTAATAGATAAACTTCGACTTATATGCATTTACTTATTCATTAATCAACTATACACAATAATGTGTTTTATAACATCAAGTTACTAATGCGGTTTCACATTATCAATGTACAACCAATTAACAAATAACAAACCATATATCTAGGTTTTAAGACTATATGATATTATCGTCTTGCGATCACCCTTTTATCATATTCCATAAGGTGATTCCAGGAAGCGCGGGTTTGTTCCAATGCTAGTTCATTAGCACTCATGAACGTTGCAGCAAACTTTTGCTATGTCTAATACCATTTAGACAATCTACACACCAATTCATGACAATCTTCATTCATATCTACTTCCGACATATGAACAATTGTGGACAATTTGAACAATTCGATTATTCTTAATAAACTCAATTATTCTGGAAGTCAAAACATGCAAAATGAAACAATAGTTAAACAATTAACATAAGACAGTAACATTACTCATAAATAATACTCTTTTATTTAATCATCAACTGTTAATTACATTCATCTATTACACGTTTCTACTACTATCTAATCTATACTAATATCATCCTTCAACCCGATACTCCTAGCATGCTGCAAGTGCTTAACCCTACTCAGTCCCTTCGTAAGCGGATCTGCTGGGTTATCTTCTGATGATATCCTCTTCACTACGAGCTGTCCTTCTTCTACAAGATATCTAATAAAGTGATATTTTATGTCTATATGTCTAGATCTATCATGATCCCTCGGTTCCTTGGTCAAGGCAACCGCTCCTTCATTATCACAGAAAATCTCCATGGGCTCCTTTATGGCGGGTACAACTCCAAGATCACCGATGAAGTTCTTTAACCATATTGCCTCCTTCGACGCTTCGCTTGCTACAATGTACTCTGATTCGCACGTTGAATCAGCTACAGTTTCCTGCTTGGAACTTTTCCAAGTCACTGCTCCTCCATTCAGGGTAAAGACCCAGCCCGACTGCGAACGATAATTGTCCCTGTCGGTCTGAAAGCTGACGTCACTATACCCTCGCACCTTCAAGTCATCACTCCCTCCGAGGACTAAGAACCATTCCTTCATCCTCCGAAGGTACTTAAGGATATTCTTAACCGCAATCCAATGGGCTCTGCCAGGGTTCCCTTGATATCTGCTAACCATGTTCAAAGCAAAGGCTACATCAGGGCGAGTACAAGTCATAGCATACATGATTGAGCCAACTGCGGAAGCATATGGTACTCGGCTCATTTCTGCTGTTTCAGCTTCAGTACTCAGACTTTGAGTCTTACTCAACTTGGCATTACTTTGTATCGGTAATTCTCCCTTCTTCGAGTTTTCCATACTAAAACGTTTTAGTACCTTATCTAAGTAAGTGTTCTGACTAAGTCCTATTAGTCTCTTACTTCTCTCTCTTACTATCCTTCTTCCCAAAATATAGGAAGCCTCTCCGAGATCCTTCATAGCGAAGCACTTCCCGAGCCAGGACTTAACCTCCTGCAGAGTCGGGACGTCGTTTTCTATGAGTAGTATGTCGTCGACATACAGAACGAGGAAGCTTACTATACTCCCACTGGCTTTGACATATACACACGATTCATCTTCGCTTCGTATAAATCCAAACTCTTTGACTTTCTCATCGAAGCAAAGATTCCATCTGCGAGACGGTTGCTTAAGTCCATAAATGGCTGAGCCATGTAAACATCCTCGGCCAACTTTCCATTAAGGAAGGCGGTTTTGACATCCATTTGCCAAATCTCATAATCATGAAATGTGGCAATAGCTAGCATCACTCTAATAGATTTATCTTCGCAACTGGTGAGAAGGTCTCATCATATTCAACTCTGGGAGTTTGAGTAAAGCCCTTCGCAACCAATCGCGCTTTATATGTGTGTACGTTTCCATCCACGTCGGTCTTCTTCTTAAAGATCCATTTGCACCCAACGGTCTTACGTCCGGGCACATTATCAACCAAATTCCAAACTTGGTTGTCATACATGGACTGGATCTCGCTGTCCATTGCCTCTTTCCATTTTACAGACTCCAGGCCTACCATGGCTTCCTTATAGCTATTAGGTTCATCCAGATTTATTAGTGTACCATCACTAATATACGTGTCCCCTTCGGTCGTAATATGAAAACCATAAAACTGGGTTTGAACTCTAACTCTTTCGGAACGTCTAAGAGGTAAGAACTCGTCAATTGGTTCAACCGGAGTTTCCTCCTCGGGTTGATTGCCAGCGGTAGAGGTTCCTTCATCTATCGACTCTTGAATCTCTTGAATCTCGATTTGCCTCCCACTGTCTCCTTGGCTTATGAGTTCTCGCACTCGGAAAACTCCTCTCCTCGTAATGAAGACAACATTGTCCTTCGGTCTATAGAAGAGATATTCAAAAGATTTCTACGGGTAGCCGATGAAAATACATCGCTCACTAAGAGGTTCGAGCTTGTCGTGAGTATCTCGTCTTACGAAAGCCTTGAAACCCCAAACCTTGATATGTGCCAACGAGGGAGCTTTCCCTGTCCACATCTCGTGAGGTGTTTTGGCAACCTTCTTAGTAGGGACTCGGTTAAGGATATGGGTGGCAGTCTCTAAGGCATACCCCCAAAAAGAGATAGATAGTGAAGCACGACTCAACATAGAGCGAACCATGTCCAACAAGGTTCGATTACGCCTTTCTGCCACACCATTCAACTATGGTGTCCTAGATGGCGTCAATTGTGATACTATTCCACACTCCTTGAGATAATCGTGGAATTCAAGACCTAGATACTCTCCTCCTTGATCGGATCGAAGCATCTTGATTTTCCTACCCAATTGATTATCCACTTCATTCTTGAACTCTTTGAACTTTTCAAAAGTTTCTGACTTTTGCTTGATTAAGTAGATATACCCATATTCTACTATAGTCATCGGTAAAAGTCACATAGAAGCGGTTCCCATCCTTCGTGGTTGATCTAAACGGTCCACATACATTGGTATGTATTAGGTCCAATAGACCCTCACCCCTTTCACACGTACTTGTGAAGGGTGACTTAGTCATCTTTCCAAGCAAACAAGACTCGCACGTGTCATCTTCCCTAAGGTTGAATGACTCCAACACTCCATCCTTATGGAGTTGGGCTATGCGCTTCTTGTTGACATGTCCAAGACGACAATGCCACAAGGATGCTCTATCCATACCATTGGAAGAATCCATGCATAAAACATCATTTCCTAAGTTATCTACAATCATAACGGTTTCATAAATTCCATTACATGGTACAGCTTCAAAATATAAGACACCATTTAGATAAGCAAGAATATAACCATTCTCATTATTAAAAGAAAATCTAAAACCTTTTCTAAACAAACCATGAAATGAAATGATGTTTTTAGCCATTTCTGGCGAATAGCAACAATTGTTCAAATCTAAAGATAAACTATTCCTAAGCACTAAAGAATACACTCCAATCTTGGTCACAGGTGACGATCTTCTGTTCCCCATGATTAGATTTATTCTTCCATGATCCACACACCTATTTCTTCTTAGTCCCTGCAATTCAGAACAAATATGGTAACCACAACCGGTATCAAGGACCCAAGAAATAGCATGAGATGAATTGTTAGATTTAATTGTATAAATACCTGCGAAAGATGGCTTGATCTTTCCTTTTCTTATGGCTTGCAGGTAGTCTGGGCAGCTTCTCTTCCAATGCCCTATTTTATGGCAATGATGACACTCTGCCTCCTTAGGGTTAGGAAAGGGTTTAGCAGGATCAACTTTGGTCCCACTAGAAGAGGAACCATCTCTGGACTTTCCCTTGCGGTGGCTCTTAGACGGAGCCTTCCTCTTCTTACCTCTTCCTTGCCCAATGGCCAAAACAGGAGCAGCGGGTGGATTGGGAGTGGGTGCAACAGACTTATCCTTGAGGTTGCTTTCAGCAACCCTAAGGAGTCCTTGGAGCTTGCTTAGGGTGACCTCTTCCTTGTTCATGTGGTAGGTCATCCTAAATTGAGTGTAACACGGAGGCAAAGAGTGAAGCACCATGTCGATTGCCAAGTCTCCCCCAAAGTCAACATTCAACTTGCGAAGACAATCGACATACCTTTGCATCTTTTGCAGGTGCACGGTAAGGGATTCTCCATGACCCATTTTAGCGGAAATCATGTTTGTGAAAATCTCGTAACACTCTTGCCTCACGTTCTAGTGGTGTCTATCCAACAAGTCTTGGTGCATTTCGTACGGATACATGTCCTCATAGGACTTTTGGAATTCGGCATTCATGGTGGCAATCATGATGCAATGTACCTTCGTTGCATCACGCTTGTGAGTTTCAAAAGCGGTCATTTCAGCCGGAGTAGCGATTTCAGGGTTGATCTTCTCGAGCTTCTCATCGAGGACATACTCCTTGTCCTCATAGTGAGCAATCGTGCGAATGTATCTTATCCATTCGCTAAAGTTCGTCCCATCGAAAGTAACCTTTTGACAAAGGCTCATCAATGTGAATGAACTAGCAGCAGCGTTGTTTGCATTCGACATCTACAAATAGAAAGGACAAAGATAGATTAGAATATGAATCCCTAATTATCACCCAATAAGAAAAATTAGGGCTAGGATCCAACAACAATATTTACATATTAGAAAAGGGATACCGTAATCTAACATGCAAACAATTTGAAGGTAAGTGAATGACGATTCACTAATTCTCCATCACGAAAACATAACCTTAAGTTCTAAATGTATTGAGAATTCCTAGGTTTGGATGAGATTCATTGAAACTTTTCAATGGCATGTTTAAATCTCGATATGCCCGTCTCGTCTGTGACTGGGATACCGAGGATCACGAACTGGGTGTGAATTACCATGCAAATTTACATGGTGCCTTCATTGTAATGATCATCTATTCGATGTGCCGGTAAACCACACACGCTCCATCGAACTATGATAAACAATGAATCACCCTTTGCCACCTTTGCTTAGAACCAATTAGTGTGCCGGTAAACCACACGCGCTCCACTAACTTCTTAGCAAGGGTGCAAAGTGTAATTTCATGGGATTGCATCAATTCACTTTTCCTAAAGTAACTAAGACTGGGAAATTTTCAAAAACATGTAGTTACTTTGTATTTCATATTATACTTTTAATGAAGAGATGAGGTTGCCCTATCCTACCCGTTCGGCTAATGACCCTCCACCGATCAAGCAAGTGGTGGGTGTGAGTGTACACCCATTAAGCGCCATTTTATAGGCAGCAACCTTATACCCACCTTATAGACCGACTTCGTGAATGAGGCCTACTAACGGTAAGACTAACATTTTAATTATACATATATATATATATATATATATATATATATATATATATATATATATTAATCTTGTAATATTATATTAGTATAGGGTTGGATTTTAAACTTGTAAAATTCTAGGGTTTGAAATTTAAATTGTCTAAATTAAACTTTTAATTACAAAACGTAAATTTCAAAAGTTGAGGGCATATTTTAAACTTTTAAAACATAGAGGATCAAATAACAAATAATCTTAATTAACAATTAATTCCATAATTATCCATATTTGATTTATTTAATGATTTCTTGCAAAACAATTTACCAATTTAATTAAAATAATTAATCAATTATCACATAAGGAAACAAATATTTTATTAATTGATAAATATCTTCAATTAGGTCAAGAATATACTCATATATATCATAAAATCGGATTTATATTGATCTAATATGATTAAGGCAAGTATCTCAAAGATAAACAACAAGAAATCCCGAAGTTTCCTAGTTCTGACGTTCGAACTCGCCGAGTACCACCATGGGACTCGCCGAGTTCATCAGCCAGAGAACAAAAAAACGATTTTTTCAGCAACAAACAAGCAATCAAAGTATGAATTCAATAGAAACCAATCTAGGCTCTGATACCACTGATGGGTTTTAGCCATATGAACATCCCTATATGCACATGCAACCCTAATGCTTGGATCTAGGTTTCTCTAATTGATCATACATTGAATCCAAGACTTCTAATGGCTAATATACAATAATAACAATATGAAATCAAAGATTAGAAGTTTACCTTGAAACACTTGCTTGATCTTGTTGTCCTTGAGGCTTTAGAGTCACAATTGTCACTCCTCTAATGGCTTACAAACACCAACTAGCAAGAAGATGATTTAGGAGAGAGGAGAGGGGAGGAAGAATTCGGCCAGCAATTCCTTAGAGACAAGTGTGTCGAATTCCCTCAACCCATAGGGTCTATTTATACTAGTAAGGCTCCTAGGGTTTCACCCTTAAACCCTAATTGGATAACTTAAGCCCTAAGCAATCCAAATCCTTTCCATGATAAGCCTTGGAAGAAATCTAAGCCTATCCAAAGCCCTAGAATTCGTCCCCCTTTATCCCTAAAGGATTTATAGCCCAAAGTGCAACTATCAAACAATTGACAGTTTATACCCCTTTATTTAATCAATCTCTTTAAGTCACCAAATTAATTCCAAATTAATTTATGACTTATATTAATCAAATAACAATATTATTATTCCTTATATTATTCTTATAATATATAATATTCCTTCTCTCATTATAAATCATCCTGTCAAGTTGCTATGGTGAAGGCAACCCAAAAGGACCATGCTCAACCGGGTCAAATACTTGCCTAATATAGTTGTAGCCTTAGACACTATTCCAACAAAAGCATCATCAACCACTAGGCATCATCGTCTTAGGCACCCTCATGCTCGTGTTTTTTAATTAATTATTTCTAGTAGTCATTTACCTATTTCTTCACATGTAATTTCTTCTTTATGTTCTAGTTGTCAAATGGGAAAATAGTCAAAATTATCATTGCCACTTTCAAATTATCGTAGTAATCATGTTTTGGATTTAGTTTATTGTGATGTTTGGGGCCCCACCCCATCTACTTCTTTTAGTGGTCACCAATATTTTTTATTATGTGTTGATCGTCATTCCCGATACATGTGGTTTTACCCATTAGCTCAAAAATCGGATGTTTATATAACTTTTAAAAACTATGTTCTCATGGTTGAAAGACAATTTACAACGAAACTTAAACAAGTTAAAACCGATTGGGGGGGGGGGGGGTGAATTTCGCACTCTTGCATCTTTCTTCACCTCTCTTAGTATAATCCATCGCCGCTCCTGCCCTCACACAAGTGCCCAAAATGGCCTTGTTGAGCGGCGTCACCGACATGTGGTGGAAACGGGCCTTGCTCTCCTTGCTCACTCACATGCTCCTCCATATTTTTGGGACTTTGCTTTCGAGACAGCGGTTTACTTAATCAACCGTTTTCCATCTCGTAATTACTCCAACAAATCTCCTTTTGAGTATCTTTTCAATAAAACCCCAGATTATTCTTTCCTTAGAATCTTCGGGTGTCAATGCTTCCCGTATCTTCGCCCATATAACCGACATAAATTGGATTTTAGATCCACCCCGTGTGTCTTTTTGGGATATAGCCCTCTTCATCATGGCTAACGGTGTTTGGATCCAACCACTGATCGCGTGTACATTGCACGCCATGTTCGTTTCAATGAAGAAAATTTCCCTTTTACCCCTTCTCCTACACCTTTACCTACTGAAAATGAACCTCCTTATTTCTCCTCCTTTCCGCAACCTCCACCCATTCCTGAAACTCAAAATGCAACCTCGGATCCACCTACTACTACAACTTCTTTTCAGCCCGCTGCAGCCCCGGTTACGCCCGCTGCTGCCTCTTTTCAGCCTTCTAACAGCCCACAAACTCAGCCTATACTTGCTGCCCCTACACCTACTTTTCAGCCCCAACCTTCATCATTACCCACACAGCCCCGTACCCGACCTCCCAACCTTCGCCAAAACCCAAAACCACCACTAGATACGACCCATCAGCCTACTTCTCTTCCAATTGTCTTGTTGATTCTATTGAACCATCCTCTTTTACCGTTGCTAACAAATCACCAATATGGCGTCAAGCCAAGACTGAAGATTTTGATGAACTTGTAAAAAACGGAACTTGGTCTCTAGTTCCATTTGCTAAAAACACTAATGTCATTGATTCAAAGTGGGTTTACAGGATCAAAAAGGATGCAAATGGGAATGTTACTCGCTACAAAGCCTGCCTTGTGGCGAAAGGCTTCAACCAACAACCGGGTGTTGACTACCAAGAGACATTCAGTCCCGTTGTCAAAGCAATAACAATCCGTTTTATTCTATCTCTTGCTGTGACAAATCAATGGTCTCTCAGAAAACTTGATGTTAAAAACGCCTTTCTCCACGGTGATCTCAAGAAAATGGTTTATCTACGTCAACCACCGGTCTTTGTTGATAAATCAAGACCTGATCATGTTTGCTTACTCCATAAATCCTTGTATGGATTGAAATAGGCACCGAGAGCATGGTTTGAACAACTCTCTACAACCTTACAGTCTCTCGGTTTTGTTGGTTCTAAAACCAATCCCTCATTGTTCATCCTCAAGAATAGGGGTACATTAGTCTATGTTCTTGTTTACGTAGATGATATTATTGTTACCGGGAATGATCCTCAAGCAATCACAGGTGTTATCTCTAAATTAGGATCAACGTTTGCTGTCCAAGATCTAGGGAACTTACACTATTTCTTGGGCCTTGAGATTGTTTCTCATGGTAAACACATCATTCTATCTCAGCGCAAGTATGTATCTGACTTGCTAACACGTATTGGTCTAGCAGATTGCAAACCCGTGTCATCGCCCATGAGCAGCTCTCAAGTGTTAACCTTGTCCGACAGCCCCTTGCTAACGGATCCAACCAAATACCGCCAAACTGTTGGTGCTCTATAATATGTAACTCTCTTGAGACCCGATATTACTTTTGCCGTCAACAAAGTTTGCCAATTCATGCAAACTCCAACAGAAAACCATTGGTCTGCTGTTAAACGAATACTTCGTTATCTCAAGGGAACATCGCACTTTGGCCTCTTTATATGTCATGGGTCTGCTTCTACACTTCAAGCTTTCACCGATGTTGATTGGCGCGCCACCTTAAAAGTGTACTCTGATGCTGATTGGGCCGGCTGTCCAGATGACCGTCGGACCACGGGGGGATTTGCCATCTACTTGGGTTCCAACCTAATTTCGTGGACTGCTCGCAAACAATGTACGGTTTCTAGATCTTCCACCGAATCTGAGTATAAAGCTCTTGCCGACACGGTTGCTGAGATAACATGGCTAGAAGCTCTCCTAAACGAGCTTGGTATTACATCTAAAGTCACTCCCACGCTTTGGTGTGATAACTTAGGGGCCACATATCTTTCCGCCAATCCTGTGTTTCATGCACGAACGAAACACATAGAAGTGGACTACCATTTTGTATGCGAAAAGGTTGCTCAAGGAAAGTTAAGAGTTCAATTTATTTCCACACATGATCAAATTGCCAATGTGTTTACGAAGCCGCTCCCAACTCAAAGATTTCTGATGCTAAGGTCCAAGTTGCAGGTCGTTCCCCGCCCTCAACTTGCGGGAGGATAATAGACAATATATATTTAAGATAATTAGCAGTATTTTATTTATATTATTATAGATGGTACTAAAGTGTAATATCTAGTCTTATATATAGGAACTTTATTGTAATCTTCAAATCTCAAGAATAATACAAAAATCATTCGGTGGCTTATTATGAACCATTTAGTTTTTTATAGTAAAGTTTCATTATTTTGGGAAAAATTTGATAAAATAATAAATTTTTAATAGAAAATCCTAATTATTTAACATTTTCTATACAAAAGCCTAAGAAACCAGCTAATTTATTCACTTTAGCCATTTGATTTGTTCAATAGGTCATAAGATAAAACTATTAATTTTTCCAAAATAATAAGATTTTTCTGTATATTTCCTCAAAATTTGTGTATAATGTATAAACATATTTTTATGTGTTTATATCATTATATGTATTTTTACATCTTTATATATATATATATATATATATATATATATATATATATATATATATATATATATATATATATAAGTAAAAGATCAAATGAATTCATTAAAAGTTAAGAACCATTTAAGAACCAATTTCATTAAGGGTATTTTTGTCTATCTCAAAATGAACATTAGAAAAACAAACCCGCTCCTTTTACTTATTCATTTCATCTTTCTCATATTTTTTATTTAGATGATATCTTTCATCTTTTCTAAAAGTTCCAAGACCACGCCGGAGACCGTCACCACCACCGGAGACTGTCACCACCTCCGAAGACCACTATCTCCCTTGTTGCACCAGATCTGATGTCTTCTTACTCTATAATTGTTGCTTCTTCTCTTTTTGTCAAACACCTCCGTCAACCACCAATGGATTAATGTCGTCGCTTAATATTTGCTCCGGCCAGAATCCACCTAAAAAAACTGGATTTTCACTCAAATTTGGTAGATATGGAATGTATCAGATCTGGAATTTATTATCTTACTCAGATCTGGTTCACCTCCACTCTCCGCCTCCAGGTCTAAGCTTAAATTATCATCTTTGTCCCAACCAACCATAGATCGTCGTTAGCCACCGACTGTCGTCATCGCTCAAGTTAGCCAATCATCGGATTTTAACTTAGATCTAGTTAGATATGATTTGCGATTCTCATGGATCAACAAATAATGTAGATGACATCTTCATCATGCATATTGATACTCTCAGATCTGAAGTTTTTGGTGCGATTTCTTCAGATCAGATACTACCATCGTCTTCGTCGACGACAACTCTATCACCACTGCCTTCCTCTTCGTTGTTGCCGTCTACAACTAGAGAAAAAAACACTAACATCATTGCCTCCTATCACAATCTTGAGATCTACAATCTCTAGTGAAAGATCTATGATTTCAAGTGACAGATCTATAATTTCCTCCTCTAGATCTACAGTGTATGCTTACAAATTTATGAGCTTCAGTTTCAGATCTATAATTTATTCCTCTAGATCAATAATTTACACCTCGAGATCTATGAGATTCGACAAGATTGATGGACCACAACTGAGATCACTGCCAACCACTACAACTGCTTCAGCCTCGTTGTTCCGATAAACCACTTCCAAGTCGCCTCCAAAATTTTCTCTCTAATCTCTGGTGAAATACCACCAATGTTGCATTAGGTGTGTCGATATTTGTTTTGATTGTTTTTTCTTCTGTTAAAGTGTGAATTTAATATATTAATCTCTCCGCTTGTTGTTATTTTTGGTAATCTTAGTTTTAGATGCTATTAAATTGTGAATTCTAGTTTGTTTTCTTAATTTGCTAAGGTATAAATTCAATTTATTAAACTATTTATGCTTTATAGTTGTTATGTTGTGAAATGAATTTTGAATGTGTGTTATTATGTTAATGTTTTTTCTCAAATAATGTGAATTTAAGTATTTTTAAGGTGTGAATTTTGATGTGTTAATTATTTTTTAGTTGTGTTAATGTTAGTTTTAATTATTATTATTATATATAAAATTTAAGTTCTAAGTTGTGAATTTATGAGTTTTTATATGTTTTAAGCTATGAATTAGCGTTTAAACTAGTCTATTAAGCTGAGAATATAACTATGAATGTATATTTTATATGTATTAATGTAACAACCTGTTATTTCCTGTTAGTAAAACTCTAAACTACAAACATGTATATTTAACTTATATATGTATATACAAGTTTATGGGAAAACCATGTTGAAGTAAGAGGGTATAAGCTTAATACTTAATGTCACGCCCGCAGATCCAGGCTAGTCAATTTAGAGGCGATAAGTGTCGAAAATGACTTTTTGGAAAAAGATTATTTATAATAAATAGTCTTAACCAAGTTGTAGAATATGTCTCAAGGTTTCCGTACATATAAAGAACGCCGAAATCCGAGTTATAACGAAGAAGTTATGACCCGTCGAAGTTTTTCGGCAAAACCGGTACGGCACCGGGAGGCGTAAAAAGTGAATTTACGATAGAAGACTTTTTAGCCTTATTAGTCTAAACCAAAGTCATAGAGTATTTCAAAAAAAGAAAATCCATAAAAAGAACGCCCAAATCTGACTTCGTATGAGGAAGTTATGATTTTTCAAAGTTTCGGCTTAGTAGTGTACAGCCCAAAACTCGAATTTTAGTTCGAGCGGTGTTTGGCTTACGCGAACTAAATGAGAGTTTAAGATCTCATTAATAGGAACTCAACGGTAAAAATATGGATGAAAACGGAGTTCGTATGAAGGAGTTACGAATTCTTCGCGGTCATTTAACAGTCTAAACGCCTCCTACTGTTAAATTTAAAAATCGGTCGAGAATTAGCCGACAGAGTCTAAAGGAAAGTTTTAGATCTTGATTTTACCTACACGTGGATATAAAGAACTTCGAAAACGGAGCTCGTATGCGAGAGTTATGATTTTTCTAAGTTTGAAGGTTGATACGCGATAGGGGTGACGTGGCACCACCAGAAGGTTGCCACATGCACCAACTCGGCGAGTAGGTCCTCCTACTCGGTGAGTAGGTCAGTCAACACCCCTATAAATAGAGGTTCCGGGTTCCCTCATTCTTCACACCTTCAAACCTTACTTTCTCTCTCTAGTTTCTCTCTCTAAGCCTCCCTAACCCCTAAAGCCTAGGGTAAACCCCCTAGCACCCGAAGGAAGCCCCGAGGCTCCCAGAGCCTCGAGAAAAGAGCCTTTCGGTTCGGGAACACTGCTCTAGTGAAGCCCGGTTTTCGAGAAAACCCGCTGTAAGTGAGCTACGCCTAACCTATCTTTAGTATAACTTATGTTATAATATAGTAATGTTATTAGGACCTTATAAGGAGTGTTTGGGCTATTATTATGGGTTATATAAGTATTTTTTAATGCTTATATAATAATAATAATAATAATAATAATAATAATAATAATAATAATAATAATAATAATACCTTACTATTAATTTGTCGTGGTTATCGTTAGACTAAACCCTAGTGGTATTGGTATTAGGTTTTATCGAAGGAAAATTGTTTTGAAAGTATCGAAGCGCTGTCCGAGTGCTGAGTCACCACCTTTCAGGTGAGTGCATAGTCCCTTTCATCTTACACATAGATATGAAGTATTTTAATATAAATTATGTGCTATGTGTGCATATTGTCTGAATACTTGCTGTCTATGTTGGGTGAAAATTTTTTATACATGTTTTAAATGATTTAAACTGTATATGTATTTTATATCTACAAAATGTGTTGGGTAAAACATGGGTAGATGAAATAGCTGTTTGTGATAACACGATGGAATACATCAATGTTGTCAGTGGTCCGGTCATCTAGTGGAGTATAGATGATGACCATGGATGATACTAGACAGTCCGTTGGAACGCTAGCAGGCTCGTAACCTGTTGGTGTTTTTGAACTAGGTGCTCATTAGGTATTTTTGAACTGAGTGTGTTTACTAGGTATTTTGAACTGAGTGTGTTCACTAGTATCTTTGAACTGAGTGTTTTCACTACGTATCTTTGAACTGAGTGTGTTCACTAGGGATTTTGAACTAAGTGTGTTCACTAGTTACTTTTGAACTAAGTGTTTACCAGATGTTTTGGACTACGTGTTCACCAGTTGTAATCTATAAGCTTTGGTAACGATGGACTTCGTGCCGATTCCTTAGGATAATCCTTAAGGAATGAATGAACGAGAAATAGTTGATTCTTAGGGTAGATCCTTAAGAGTAAAGAAGATAATGGGGATGGGTAATTGGGTTTAATTGCTTGATTGTTTAAACATAATATTTATATTACTATGGGTTGAAAACCCTGTGTACTCACCAGGTTTCCCAACCTGACCCACTCCAGTTTATTTATATCTCAGGTGTTGATGTGAAGTCACATTACACTGAGAGATTTAAAGAGATGTAGATCACTAGTGTAAATAAATGTAAGTTATGTTTATGCTTATGTTTGTGTATTAACGATGACATCCCAAATGTTTTAAAATGAATAAAATACATTTCTTCGAAAATGTTTTAATAACGTATTTATCGTGTTTTTCTGGGAACAAATTCCGCAACATTTTTGTTAAAAGAAGTACTCTGATTTTTACAAAGCATAAACAAAATCGGTCTTTTCTGGCCGTGAAAATGGGGATGTCACACTTAACATAGGATAATACTAAAACAAATCAAACTTACACTAGTGCTAAATAAGGGGCTATACTTAAATAACTTGAAGGTTTATCAGGGGTTGAAATGTGTTTATGGTTTTGGGATTGCCTAAACCGTAAACACATACTTTATGGTGAGAACAAAATCCGTGAAAACCCTAAAGGGTGTAAACCCAAACCGTGAACACCTTAAATGGTGGAAACAAAAACGTAAAACTGTAACGCCCATAGATCCGAGCTAGTCAATTTAGAGACGATAAGCATCAAAAGTGACTTTTTGATAAAAGATTATTTAGAATGAATAATCTTAACTAGGTTGTAGTGGTCGTCACAAGGATTTCAGATATATAAAGAATGCCGAAAATCCGAGTTATAACGAAGAAGTTATGACATGTCGAAGTTTCGTGACAGAACCGGTATGATACTGTGTGACGTAAATAGTGAATTTACGATAGAGCGATATTTAGCCTTTGTCACAACTAGCCTTTTTGGCTAGGAAATTTCACCCTCAAGTAAGCAAGGACTATTGTGAGACTTGTCCTAACACACCTAAGTGTTCAATATGAGTTCCTAAGGAGCCATATAGTGTTAGAATGTGAAATCTCTCCAAGTATGGTGAATATATCCCAAATCTCTCCAAGTATGTGAAATCTCTCCCAAATCTCTCTAAGCATGCGAAATCTCTCCAATGGTGAATCTATCCCAAATATCTCCAAGTATGTGAAATCTCTCCCAAATCTCTCTAAGCATGCGAAATCTCTCCAAGTATGGTGAAGCTCTCCCAAAAAATCTCCAAGTAGGTGAAAATCTCTCCTAAATCTCTCAAAGTATGTGAAATCTATCCAAGTATGTGAAATCTCTCCTAAATATCTCCAAGTATGTGAAATCTCTCCACGTATCTCAAATCTCCCTAAGTACCTTCCTCAGTCGAAAACAGCTCAAAACCGGAATAGGAAACCCCAAAAGGACCCTCTTGGTCCAGAACCCTCTTGGTCTGGACTCCTCTTAGTCCTGAACCTCTTGGTCCGGAACCCTCTTAGTTCGAAAACCTTCTAAGGAACCAAGAAGGTTCTCACCCCGGAACCCCTTTTCTTCGGATCTTTTAGTGGACTCCGGAAGGCTTCACTCCGGATGCACCATGTTCGGATCTTCGAATCATCACTCCATAACACTTTACCTCGCATCGCTTTGGAAGTCTAGCTAATCTCGCATCCTCAGTCCAGACCAACCCAAACACGCGCCTGATTTTGGAATCCGAGAACAGTCCTCCAGAAAGTATTGTTTGCTTCGGAACGTGTCCAGCGCCTCCGAAAACTTCTTGCCAACTACTTCGGACCCTCGCGTACCTAAAGATTCACTCTGGAAGTTGTGATATAGCTTCGGAATTCGCATAATGGCTCCAGATTTCACCTTTTAGCTCCGGAATTTGGTCATTTTCGGACTTTTTCACTATTTTAAGGTATTTTGAGGTCGGGAATCCCACCAAACTCGTGTTTTTCTTAACTAAGACCCCTAAATCCCCTATTTGATGCAAAAATTAATTATTTTAAGCATATTTTTCAAAAAAAAATAAATGTTTGGGATTTAGGAAAACCTTATCCTAAATCAAGAAAAGGACAAGGAAGTTGACTTTGTGATTTGATGAAATCCTCTTTCCCCATGCAAATAACAGTATTCCATGCCTTACCCACCAAATATCCATGCATGGACTACCAGATCCCCATGCATCAAAGATTCCCTCCCTCTTCTTATACTCTTAAACAACGACAGTAGAAGAAAGATTGGGCCTTGCATTTCCTCTTACTCCTCTCATTTTCTCTCACACACTCATCTCTAAAGCAAGAACAAGGAATCTTGCTGAAAGGAAGTTTCTCAACTTCTTCCTGGGAAATTGTAAGATAAATTCCTCCACTCATCTAATAGTTTATAATATTTCAAGATGAATCCATATTATTTTATTCATAATAATATGTGATAATCACCTTAAAGATAATCTTCCTCCCAAGGAAATTCCTCATCTCAGCCAAGAGTTTAAGCTTGAGATCTTCACTCCATAACTCCAGACAACTCCTCAACTAACCCAAGGTGAGCTTCATACCCCACCTTTTTCAATGTTTTAATGTTTTTGGGGGAGAGTACAAGTCAAATCTTTCCTAAACTCTTAAATGATTACATATATACGTATGTTTGTATGTGTGTGTGAAATATTATTAAATTAATATTTTAGTAATATACTCATGAACGTAGGATTTCTCAATTTCATAAAGAACAAAGGATACTTTGTGCAAAAGAGCCTCCCAACTATTGAGTGTTCCAACTTAACCCCTTTATCTATGCTTTCATGTCTAAAGATAAAAGTTATAAAAAGGGACCTTACTAGTGGACACCATTCCTAGTGATTTTTCGAAAATAGAAACTTTGTGACTATTTTGCAAACTATCAGGGAGTATTTTATAAATATTCAACATAAAATTTTGCGTCAAGAAATTACACAAATAGAGTCTTTATGACAGAAATATTTGCATTCATAAATCGCTGTCGTAAAACCTCCAACAACATAAGTAGTGTTCTATACGTCATAAAACAGAAAATGCGTGTCATAACCGGCAGTTATAAATTTATACAAATTATAACTTGACACTTTTCTCTTGACTAAAATGACTTGTTTTTCAATAAACGAAAAGGAACGAACACGAACACCCAGTTAACAAGCACAATCAAAGATATGGAACGAGAACGATATTTCTATTTAATGAGTACGAATTTCATTATTTATCTAAGAAATAATGGATCTCTAACGATTGCTAAAAAGGTTGTTAATATTCTAGTCAGACAAATCTCAAAAGTACCTAAATATAAAAATATTAGGGTACCTCTAAGCCCTGTAAGGAGTTATAGCCAGAGTCTCCTGGAGGGAGAGCGGGAATTTGTGTATAGATCTATACGGGGTTGACACCCCGCGCCTTCGCTGTTTGCTATAGATAGACAGGCAGTCTAGGGTGACAAATGTCTTTTTCCAAACCGAGGGCGCCTGAGAAACGCCAAAACAGGCACTCCGTCAGATTAGTATGGTTATAACGACTCACTAGAATATATTATATTAACTAGAAATTTATGGAAGGAAAAACCTCATAAATAAATTTTGGCACGTTGTGTTGACTGTCCTATACGTGATAGGTGATGGTCTGCATTTGTTGCGTTGACTGTCCTTTCTTTTCACCGTGTAGAATGTCCACAATTGCCATGATTTTTTCTTCTAACGAGTATAAAGTCGAAAGACTGCTATTTTTCAAAGTAAAAGCGTAGGACTCTATGGAAAACGATTTACTACGATTTCGATAATGATAAACCAGAACTTACGAATATTTTATAACAGAAAATATAGGATTTTCTGGAGAAAACGATTTACTACGATTTCGATAACGATAAACTACAACTTACGAATATTTTATAGCAAAAAATATAGCATTTTCTGGAGAAAACGATTTTTCTACAATTTCGATAATGATAAACTAGAACGCACACTCAATTTTACTCGATAAGAGGAATAAGATTTTCAACCATATTTCCTTTTTGAAAATAAGGGATTTTTCCCGAAACGGTTGACTATTACTATTCAAAAGAACTATTCTCGGACACCACTCGTTTTAATAAATTACAATACTTTTCAAAGATCACTCCTTATAAGGATGAACAAAAGTAATGACATGCACACATATAACCATGATTTTCAAGGCAAGACTTCAAACGATTTAATAGAAAATATCGTATTTTCTGAAAGTACAATGAGAACGATTCTAAACAAGTGTAAACGATTTTATACAAAAATATTTATGAACTCGCCAACTTTTTATTTGACGCTTTTCAAAATGACTTGTATTCTCAGGGATCTAGTAAGCAGGTAACAAGGGATGCTGATGCAAGATCATTTAGCTGTAGTTTGAAGTTTTCTACTTATTTATCTTTTGTGTAACTCGAAGAAGAAATGCCATATGTAAAAAATGTAAGTTTGTTATCTCAATTTATGATGTTTGGATTACTCTGTTTCATTTATATTCAATTGTTATGATACTGCACAATGAAGTCACCCGCCTCCGGACGTTTCCGCGGTCGGGTCCGGGGGTGTGACAGCCTTAGTGATCTAAACGAAAGTTGTAGAATATGTTAAACCGAGAGCGTGCATAAGAAGAATGTCTAAATCTAACTTCTTATGAGGAAGTTATGATTTTCTAAGTTTCGACTTAGCGGTATGAAGCCCAAATCTCGAAATTGAGATCGAGTGATATTTGTCTGAAACAATCTAAACGGGAATCGAACATCTCGTCGATAGTAGTGCAACGGTGAAAGAACAGACGAAAATAGACGTGGGATGAAGAAGTTGTGAATTTCTAACAAAGTTTTCCTGTCCCGGCCTACTAAAAATAATATAATAAAAGTTAAAGTCAAAGTTAGCCGACGGAGTCTAATCGAGAGTTGTAGAGCATAATCTCACCTACGCATGGATATAAAGAACGTCAAAAACGGAGTTTGTATGCGAAAGATATGAATTTCTGAAGTTCGGGGCACGAACTTCCACATGTGTCAGAGATGACGACGTGAGCATAGAGTTCACAACGTGAGCAGTTGATGGACGTCTTCCAGGGCAAGTGGCCATGACGAACGTAGTGACATATTCGAGCCCACGACGTGAGCATTAGTGGCTCACGACGTGAGCATAGATTTTCAGCCCTATAAATAGGAGTTGAAGGGCAGTCGGCCAAGGTTGCTATTTCCCCACTCTCTCACTCCCGATACTCTCTCTAGTCGTCTTGAAGTACCCTTGAAACCCTGGTATCATCCCGAGACCCGAAGTGAGTCCTGAAGCTCCGAAGATCCCGAGAAGAAAAGAGTTTCCGCACCGAAGCTCTGCCCGCGAGAAGCCTGGTGTGTGAAGAGATCACAGTTTCATAGAAGAACTTCTACTTTAAGAGCCGTAGTGTTGTCCGAGCATCGTCTAATCAAGTGAGTGTGTAGTTACTTTCTTCTAACACATAGATATGAATTATTTGCTATGAAATATGTGTTATGTGTTTATACGTTATTTGTTTACTTGAGATGGATATTGAATGAATGTTTTATACATGTTTTAAACTATATATGTATTTTATATCTACAAATATATGTTGGGTAAAACATGGGTAGATAAAGTGTAACGCCCCGATTCTCAGGTATTGATTTATGTATGAATCCTTTTTGGTCTTTGGGTCTACTCGACGAGTTGGTCGCCTTACTCGTCGAGTAGTAGCGGAATGGTCCACACGTTTTAGTGACCTACTCGCCGAGTCTAAGAAAGGACTCGACGAGTAGGAGCTGGCAGATGAAACCCTAAATTTCAGGGCATTGCACCCTATTTAAAGGATCATTGGCCTCCCCCATCCTCCCCTTTACAGCCTCTTGTCTCTCTTTAACCCTAATTCGTGTGTCTGTGTGTGTGTTCTTTTGGAGATTTTAAGCTTGGGGGAAGGATTTTGGTGAAGGAAACACTTGGGGAAACAAGCTAGTTGAAGCAAGAGCTCGTGGGATTCAAGATCTGCATTAGTAAGCACTCTCTTGAAGGTACTAGAGCATTTTCCTTGGCTTATTTTCACCTAAACCCTCTTTTGCATGAGTTTTAAGAAAGGTTTCTTGTGCTTAATCCAAGATCTGAAGTTGTAACTTCATATATGGACTCTCCTTGACCTCTAGATTCATAAAGTCATCAGCTTTTCCTAGTATGAGCCATCTCTCAAGTGTGTAACTTCATTCTAAGCTTAGTTTTGTCATTTTAGGGTCTTAAAAGCCTTGCATGCACGTAAAGTTTGCAACTTTACGTGATAAGCATGCCTAAGGAAGTTGGATCTGCAATTTGGAGCCTTGACATGGCTTAAAAAGTGTATGTATGGTTAAAGGACTGAAGGGACTCGACGATTCGCATGGTCGACTCGGCGAGTCATATGTAGATGGGCATGAACCCGACGAGTTGGATGAACAACTTAGCGAGTCCGATGAATATTATCGTAGACTCGACGAGTTAGATGAACAACTCGGCGAGTTAGTTAAGGTTTCCCAATTAATGGATGTGTGTGAACTTGTCGAGTTGCAAGAAGGAAAACTCGACGAGTGGCCTTAGAGCTTCGATCTCGAGCCTTAGGAACTCGACGAGTCACTCTGGTGACTCGGTGAGTGGACGAGTATCTCAAAGAACTCGGCGAGTAGTTGAGGATAATCGACGAGTTAGGGTCAACATGGACTGTTGACTTTGACTTTGTCCAGGGGTTGAGTAGTTGACTTATGGGGTACCTTGGAAGGTTGGGAACTTACGAGTATGGTTCTATTATGATAATAGGTGGTGGAGTTTGTGGCAGCGATCCAAGAGTTGGAGTGTATCTACCGAGCTCACTTTTGCGAGGTGAGTTATCCTCACTATACTTAAGGGTCTAAGGTACCAAGTCCAGACCTTTGAATTGTCATTGGTTATGTTATGTTAGTATGATCTATTAGATCGGTATCCTAGAGGGTAGGATGATAATATGTGATAAGTGGTATGACCTGTTAGTTAGATATCCTAGTGGGTAGGATAATATTATATGTTATGTGGTATGATCTGATATATCAGTTTGTTGTCTATAGACTGTTATGTGATTATCTGTTATATGTGCACATATTTGTTTGGCGGTTGAGGCTTATCTTCTTTGTGTGGAGACCAATAGACCTGGGCATTCCAACCTGTTGGTTGAGGGTTGTGACTATTCCATCCAGAGGATGATTGGACTCATAGTATGTGAGCATTCTAACCTATTGGTTGTGGGCCTGGGGTATTCCATCCTGAGGATGATTGGACCCATAGTATGCTGGCATTCCAACCTGTTTGGTTGTGGGACTAGTGTATTCCAACCCGATGGTTGACTGGACCCATAGTATGTTGTTTGTGGTTCTATGTGTATAGCTGTGAGTATGGGTATTTTGGGGGAACTCACTAAGCTTTCAGGTTTACAGTTTTAGTTTATGGTTTAAGGTACATCGGGGGATCGCAACAAGGCTAAGGCGTGATCGTACAACTCCTTATCTTTTGTTATTATTGCTGGGAAAACTCTAATATGAACTATTTTGGAAACCAAGTTGTAAAGATTATTGATTTAACGTGTTTTTGAAAAGTTTAAATTTGGCTTAAATTTTTGGGTGTTACAAGTTGGTATCAGAGACTTGGTTTGGTGAATTAGAGGAACATTCATGTGAATCCAGTCTCAGATCAAGGAAAGGGTTTTAAAGTGATTTCTAAAATGGTTTTCAAAATAAGTATAGGAGGATGTAGGGTGTACGATCGGCCAAAGCCAGTAAGTAGACCCCAAAATACCATATAGTTATTTGATATTGTGATATGTTAGAACAACATGCTAGTATTAGGCTAGGGATCTTCAGGAATTGCATGATAGAATTTCCTGATCATATGATTCCTGATAGCCTATGGATTTCCTCATATGAAATTGACATCATTACTGTAGTTGCTTAGTGTATGCATCATGGTTATAAGTAATTAAGATCTTATAGCCTGAGAATGTTTGATTTAGCCTTATGTTCTGTTCTTGTTTGATTGGGATCTTAGGGTAGGATTAGATATTCGAAAGTCCATGGGGTCCAACATTATGTATGGCGAGCATACACAAGTGTTGCCGGGTTGGGGGAAGTTTCATGGATGGGTGGGTTGTGTGAGACCGGTAGGTCAGTTGTGAGACAGTTAGCCTTTCTCTAGGAATGAGGATTGAGCGTTCGCTATGTTTATATATATATATATATATATATATATATATATATATATATATATATATTGTTAGGGTGTGGTAGTGATCCTTGAGACAAATATAGGTAGGTGTGGAAGGTAGTATGGGCCCGTACTACTGAAAGCACAGGACCCATACGCGTAACAAGGAAGTCACAACCCCTAGGGTTAGGATTAGGAGTTAGCTCCCAGTTATTTGTGAGGGTTATCTGATATCTTCCTGTTGTATTTTCAGTATGGTGGTTACGAGGAGTTTTGTGTCGGGATTTCGGTATTCATTATCTCAGACCGAGATTTTAGGTTTACCTCCCATTTCTAGCAGAAGTTCCACGAGGAACCATTCATACCCAAGAGGATATGTTGAGGGTGTGTGTCATTGATTTCGGTAGGAATTGGCATTCCCACCTACCTCTTGCAGAGTTTGCTTACAACAACAACTACCATTCCAGCATTGGCGCTCCGCCTTTTGAGTTATTGTATGGGCGAAGATGTTGCACCCCGGTTTGTTGGGGTGAGGTTAGACACCGAGTGATTGGACGGACGGAGGTAGTTTTGCAGACTACCGAAAAGATTCAGCAGATTAGGCAGCGATTGCAGACCGCTTAGAGTCGGAAGAAGAGCTATACCGACAGACTCCGATCGGAGTTAGGGTTCCAGGTGGGTGATATGGTACTTCTGAAGGTCTCACCCTGAAAGGGTGTGAGCTGCCTCAGAATAAGGGGAAAACTGGATCCCCGTTAAATTGGGTCGTTCAGGATCATTGCCATGATTGGCAAGGTGGTGTACAGGCTAGAGCTGCCAGAGGAGCTTAGCCGGATTCACAGCACATTCCACGTTTCGCAGTTGCGAAAGTGCATTATGGACCAGGAGGCAGTAGTATCGTTGGATGATATTCAGGTCGATGAGTGCATGAATTACAAGGAGAGACCTGTGACCATCTTGGAAAAGAAGAAGAAAATTTTGTGGAACAAGGAGATACATTTGGTGAAGGTGCAGTGGGAACATCGAACGAGATTCGAGAGGACATGGGAGCCGGAGGCGGAGATGCGAGAGCATTACCTGACGTTGTTTACCTCAGCTGAATTCGAGGGCGAAGTCTAGTTCAAGTGGGGGAGAATTGTAATGCCCCGATTCTCAGGTATTGATTTATGTATGAATCCTTTTTGGTCTTTGGGTCTACTCGTCGAGTTGGTCGCCCTACTCATCAAGTAGTAGCGGGATGGTCTACGAGTTTTAATGACCTACTTGCCGAGTCCAAGAAAGGACTCGACGAGTAGGAGCTAGCAGATAAAACCCTAAATTTCGGGGCATTGCACCCTATTTAAAGGATCATTGGCCTCCCCCAGCCTCCCCTTTATAGCTTCTTGTCTCTCTTTAATCCTAATTTGTGTGTATGTGTTCTTTTGGAGAGTTTAAGCTTGGAGGAAGGATTTTGGTGAAGGAAACACTAGGGGAAAAAAGCTAGTTGAAGCAAGAGCTCGTGGGATTCAAGATCTGCATCAGTAAGCACTCTCTTGAAGGTACTAGACCGTTTTCCTTGGATCATTTTCACCTAAACCCTCTTTTTCATGAGTTTTAAGAAAGGTTTCTTATGCTTAAGCTAAGATCTGAAGTTGTAACTTTAGATCTGGACTCTCCTTGGCCTCTAGATTCATAAATTCATCAGCTTTTCCTAGTATGAGCCTTCCCTCAAGTGTGTAACTTCATTCCAAGCTTAGTTTTGTCATTTAAGGGTCTTAAAAGCCTTGCATGCACGTAAAGTTTGCAACTTTACGTGATAAGCATGCCTAAGGAAGTTGGATCTGCAATTTGGAGCCTTGGCATGGCTTAAAAAGTGTCTGTATGGTTAAAGGATTGAAGGGACTCGACGAGTCGCATGGTCGACTTGGCGAGTCATATGTAGATGGGCATGAGCCCGACGAGTTGGATGAACAACTTAGCGAGTCCGATGAAGATTGTCGTAGACTCGACGAGTTGGATGAACAACTCGGCGAGTCAGTTAAGGTTTCCCAATTAATGGATGTGTGTTAACTTGTCGAGTTGCAAGAAGGAAAACTCGACGAGTGGCCTTAGAGCTTTGATCTCAAGCCTTAGGAACTCGATGAGTCACTATGGTGACTTGGCGAGTGGACGAGTATCTCAAAGAACTCAGCGAGTAGCTGAGGATACTCGACGAGTTAGGGTCACCATGGACTGTTGACCTTGACTCTTGACTTTGACATTGTCCACGGGTTAACTAGTTGACTTATGGGGTACCTTGGAAGGTTGGGAACTTACGAGTATGGTTCTATTATGATAATAGGTAGTGGAGTTTGTGGGAGCGATCCAAGAGTTGGAGTTTATCTACTGAGATGACTTTTGCAAGGTGAGTTATCCTCACTATAATTAAGGGTCTAAGGCACCAAGCCGGCCCTTTGAAATGTAATTGGTTATGTTATATTAGTATGCTCTGTTAGATCGATGTCCTAGAGGCAGTGTTGTAAAACTCGCCGAGTTGGCCGATTACTCCTCCGAGTACTCGCTACTCCCCCCTTGCCGAGGTGAATTACATAATCCCGAGTACTCCCCGATCGGCCCCTTACGAACTGAGTAGTGTTGTTAAATTCGGTTAACTCGGTGATTAATATATATAATATACTTAATGATTTATTATTTAACTCACACACATGTGATTATTACTACAAATATATTTTAAATTTTCAGTAATTATTCACGAAGTGAGACCATTATGTGTTTTTCATTTTTTGTGTATTCACAAGTATCCAATTTAGTTATATATTTCAATCAACTTATGATTTTATCTTATGATTTTTGACATATATAATTTTCCTAAAAATATTTCTACATAAATTTCCAAATCCGAATACTCCCTGAGTACTCGTTGCTCGGTAGTCGGCCGAACAGGTACCGAGTAACGAGTTATACAACCTTGCCTAGAGGGCAAGATGATAATATGTGATATGTGGTATGACCTGTTAGTTAGATATCCTAGAGGGTAGGATAATATTATATGTTATATGGTATGATCTGATAGATCAGTTTGTTGTCTATAGACTGTTATGTGATTATCTGTTATATATGAATATATTTGTTTGTCCTAACAGTAAGGAGTAAGTTTTTCATTTGAGAGGTCATAGATACAAACATCACTTGAGATATAGATGGTAATAACTAAAAATAAATTAGTTTGTCGGTTTAAAAAAAATTATGTTGCTAAGAAAATTATAGTCTACCCTACAATATAAGAAAATTATTATTTATAGAAAAACGTAATGGCATAAAATAAATATTATTATTTATATAATATTATACCATATAAAGAGAGTACATATTTTCGAATATTTTCTTTACTAACCATTAAACATTTTATGGTGTAAGATATATGCCCCACCCCTCCTTCGTGTG
The DNA here is from genome assembly GCF_002870075.4 of Lactuca sativa. Lineage (NCBI taxonomy): Eukaryota > Viridiplantae > Streptophyta > Magnoliopsida > Asterales > Asteraceae > Lactuca > Lactuca sativa. The sequence goes on along the minus strand of NC_056626.2, from coordinate 66,623,269 downwards.
TGTTTTATCTCCCTATATATATACAGATACACGAAGGAATCCACCAAAAAGACCCATAACCATTACAACCATTTCCATCTCTCTCTATCTCTTTCCTCTCTTCCCTATTCTACACATCTCAATCCACTATCTCTCTCCTCCTGTACCAAGACAACTGATCAAAAGCTGTGGAAAGGGATATCTCTATACATATATACGGTTATACGTATATATATAGGGAGATAGAAAGAAGAGGGAACCGGTTGTGAAGTTTAAAAATGGGGGCTGATGGATTTGGAGGGATGAGTTATTATGTGGGAATTTTTCTGGGATTAATGTTGATTCTTAAATGGGTTTTGAAGAGTGTGAATATATGGATTTATGAGAGGAATTTGGAGAAGAAGAAGAGGAAGTGTCTGCCACCAGGTGATATGGGTTGGCCGTTCATCGGAAACATGTGGTCGTTCCTCAGAGCTTTCAAGTCTAACGATCCTGATGCCTTCATCTCCAATTTCCTTCGCAGGTAACTCACACCTTTCGTTCTTATTATTAACATCTTCTCCTTCTTTTAAACTATTATAAAGAATAAACAAAGAATATAATGATCCAAAGATTTATTCATTATAAATGAAATGGAAATAGTAAACGATTCTCTATTGCTTTGGAATAATTTGGAATAAGCATACAAAGGGTTTATTTTGAAGTGCATGTATACTACGAAAACACTTACAATTTTTATGAAATACTATAGCTATATAATGGAATATATTCTTTCCGATTATAATATGCTTCTACGCCACCAACAAATGTCTCATCTTTTTGGGTTCGAAAACTAGAGTGGGAATACAGGATATGGTTTACAAGAAAGTCATGTTGCATGCATTATTAAATTGTTTGTGTTTTTTCTCTAAAATGTAGCTTATATCATACTCGAGAATGCAATTCAAAATGTTGTTATGAAACATTTCTGTAGCTATTTTGTCCAAGAAAATAAGGAAAAGATATTTGCTTTTAGGAAGAGTTGGACGTGTCACTTTCTCTATCTAGTTAATTATGTGAAAAGACAAGCACTTCCCTCTAAAGGATATTCACTAAATTCTTTTATTCAATTAAATTAGAATTAAAATTTTAGTTTTTTTATACAAGACGGAGGTTCCTATAAAATCATAGGAAACAGAATTCTTTGCACATTTCCAATGCATTAGCAGGAAACACAGGACCAGTAGCAACTTAAGGGGTGCTAATTGACAAGAGCCCCCTTTTTTTGGTTTGGAAATCCTATGCACCGACTAAATGAAGAGCTCTTTTGTAATTTCTCTCTTTGCTTAGGGGTGTTTTTGTATTTTACAAATGTATTATGTTTCTAAGATAATAGTAAATAATAAGTTGAATATGATAGATAAAAATGTTTTTGTTTTGGACCTGATGGTACAAGTTAGAAACTTTTTTGGACCAGCAAATCATAAGAACCAAATTTGCAGTCTACTCAATTAAAAAATGATAGGTGAAAGAATACAATTGTTAACCAGTTTAGTTTTTAATTAATAACGATACCAATGATTCTCTATACTTATTAGATTATCAGTTTTGATTATTTTTTAAATACACAATACTTTGCTTCAAGACTTTTTTGAAGAAGCTCGTAATACCTGTTATTTGTTATTAATATATTCTTGATGCTACACAAAACATATATTGACTTTCTCTTACAAATATTATTAATCACGTATATTTCATCCATAGACTTATTTAAATCAATATGCTTCATTTAAAATTTTTTAACTAAAACTGAATCATTGGACTTTTTCTAGAGCAGGCAACTTTTGTCACTATCATCGTCTTTATCATTAAACGACAGTTATTTAAACAATTATTGTGCACCTCCTATATATGTATCTTATTATCTCTATTCCTAATTCTGATGTTTCAATAATATATATATATATATATATATATATATATATATATATATATATATATATATATATATATATATATATATATATATATTGAGTTGTATCGTATGTTTTTAATGTTTTTGTTAAGTAAACATTATTTTTTTTCTAAATACAGATTTGGGTCTAGGGGTTTATATAAGTCGTTTATGTTTGGTAGCCCTAGCATCATCGTGACTGTTCCCGAAGCATGTCGGAAAGTATTGTTTGATGATGAAGCATTCCAGCCAGGGTGGCCAACTGCCACCCGGGAACTCATCGGAAAAAAATCATTTATTGGAATTTCTTACGAAGATCATAAAAGGCTTCGTAAGTTGACCGCAGCACCAGTAAATGGTCACGAAGCCTTGTCTACATACATGCAGTACATTGAGACCAATGTGGTCTTAGCATTGGAGAAATGGTCAAAAATGGGGCGGATTGAGTTCCTCACCTACCTGCGAAAGCTAACTTTTCAGATAATCATGCACATTTTCCTTAGCACTGAGAGCGAACATGTAATGGATGCATTGGAGAAAGAGTACACGGTGCTTAACTACGGCGTTAGGGCTATGGCCATTAATATTCCTGGTTTTGCATATTATAATGCACTTAAGGTTTGTTTTTTGCCGTCTAATTCTATATATGTTGCAGTCTCCTTTTTTTAAATTAAAATAAATTAAAACACATTTTATATGGTATCAAAGCAAGCATTTAGCACCTCGGCCATTATCTTCCATTTGTTGTATTATCTTAACTTTTAACTTTTAAATGTTTATATATTATGATGATTACAAATTTATAGGCGCGGAAGAACCTTGTGGCCATTTTGCAAACAGTTGTACACGAACGTAGAAAGAAACGAGAGGCAAACGAAGGGATGTCCAAGAAAGACATGCTTGATGCTCTCCTGGACACTACAGACGAGAAAGGAAGAAAACTAGATGATGAGGAAATAATCGATACATTAGTCATGTACCTAAACGCGGGCCATGAATCTTCGGGACACATCACAATGTGGTCTACCATTCTTCTCCAAGCACATCCAGAATTTTTCCACATAGCAAAGGTAACAAAATCAAGAAAGTAATCTAAACTAGTAGAGTGTAACAAAATCAAGAAAGTAATATAAGTAAAAAACTTGGGTGAATTTTCATTAGGAAGAACAAGAGAGGATTGTAAAGAATATGCCACCAACACAAGAGGGTTTGACCTTGAAAGAGTATAGGCAAATGGAGTATCTCTCGAAGGTGATTGATGAAACGCTTCGTTTAGTGACTTTTTCGCTCATGACGTTCCGTGAAGCTAAAAAAGATGTCGATATCAAAGGTGTGATTTTTATATATGATAATTAAATACCAAAAATACATGAACTTACGATTGACTTGGGTTCTAATCATGTATAATTTTTTCTTTTTTTATATATTTGTTAGGTTACTTCATTCCTAAAGGATGGAAAGTGTTGCTCTGGTTTAGGAGTGTTCACCATAATCCTGAACTTTATCCCCAACCTAAAGAGTTTAATCCTTCAAGATGGGATGTGAGTCTGTTTTAACTTGTACCAATTGCTTTATAACTTGTACAAATTGACTAATTTAAACATGTTGACCAGGATCTTGTACCAAAGCCAGGAACTTTTCTTCCATTTGGAGCAGGAAGTAGGCTTTGCCCTGGAAATGACCTTGCCAAGCTAGAGATTGCCATCTTCCTCCACCATTTTCTTCTAAATTATGAGTAAGTTTCCATATAAACCAAGTTAAAATTTGTATTGACTTTTTGGGTCAAACAAGTTCTTTTTGATACTCAAAATGAGTAGAGATATTCCATGCTTATCTAAAAAATAATACATTTGGTGTCAAACTTTTATTTAAAGTTTCATCATATGAAATTGAAAAATTGCTTTCAAAGTCAACTAATTTTAAAACTAGTTTGATTCCCGATTAGATGAAACATAATTTTTTATTATCATTGTTATTATTATTATTATTAAATATATTATTTTGTCTTGCAGGTTTGAAAGGGAAAATCCAGAATGCCCAATTATGTATTTACCTCATTCAAGGCCTAAAGACAATTGCGTGGGAAGACTTAGAAGGGTTTCCAAATGAAAGAGGGTAGATTTGGAAATTAAATAAAGGTTAAACAAAGTTATATCTTTTCTTTTGACTCATATATTACATTCCTCAGTGGAATTTAGTAGAAGTTAAAATATTTCCGTAGTGTTGTCTTTTTAACCATTTTGTCTCTAGTGGTGTATATTTTTCCATCGTCTATTGAAGTATTCGCCAGTTAGATGTGTTCTTTTTTGCCTTTTATATAATAACTATATGTGAAAGGTATCTTATTAAGACACGACAGGCAGGGACAATCCATTTTGGACGTTACAATCAATTGTGGAATTGAAGTGACGTTAAGTATGCGTTAGTAACTAATAACAACTACAGATAACTATTTTTCCTAATAATTTTCACAATAAGCAACCTAAAAATAACAAAATTCATTTTAGAGTACCCACCACAATTATTGAAAAAGTTTATGTAAGGGATTGTAAATTTACAAGCTATTAAAAAAAAAAAAAAAAACTTTAGATTAAATAAGTTCCCACAGCAGTTTGCTTTTTCTTTTTGTTTTACTTTGAAGAGCTTATTTGACCCAATAATTTATTTAAAAAGTTCATATTATTGACGCTCGAAAATGATTTGTGTTGAGATCCTTTCTAACATACCATAACCCAGCTAGATAATATCAATAATGATCACTTAATTCATGAAAGTTGAAAAATACTTATGAATTTGCAAAACTAGTTTCTCTGACACCATGTATCGCAAATTTTATTAATTTCAGTGGAAGTACTGTCAATTCGTGAATAAATAATGTTATTTCGGAAAATATAAAAATCCTGAAGTAGGTTTAAGACAACTATTTCTCTAAAGGTAAGCAAGAGTAAGTTTAACGCAACTAGTTAATGAAAACCGTTCTTATATGGGAGGGTTGAGTTCAATTCCCAATATACCCTTTTTCTACTTTAAATTGTTGTGGTAGAAAATAGCTTTGGAAAATATTTGACTAAGTGCTACGTAACGGGTTGTGTTTCGATATATAAAAACTTTTTCTGGTAAAAATGCTATTAGATTTTATGATAGTGAAAAAATATAAAAATATATATATTTAGATTAACCTATGTGATTAGAAAAAAACTATAAATTGTAAAAGGAGAAAAAAGCATAGGAAAAAAAAGTAAAAGAAAGTGTGAGGTTCTTTAAAAGTATCATTGTCTTTTTTGCAAAAAGTATTAAAAAAAGTATCAAGAGTTCTTCAACCACAAACATTAAAATTATGATTTATTATTATTAGAACGGTATTGGAATTTTAATCGACCTTTAAAATGATAGGTTTTGTAGGCCTTCTATTTGACATTCATATTTGGTCTTAAAATATAGCTAACACAAAAATTATTCTAAATTTGAAGGTTGGTTGAAGTATTTTTGTCCTATCAAACACAAAAATAATGCATCATAAAATGATGTAATATGGTGGATGGCTGGAGTTGGCATTACAGGTACAGAAAAGTTATCTTAAAAACTATTTTAGTTTCTCAAACATTCAATTTAGTTTATTACTTCTTAAAAACCGATAAATCAAATAAGTTATTTGATACACAAAATCAAACATCAATTACATTTAAATGTTTAAGTTGTTATTTGATTTTTGGGATATATATATACTAAAGTGTTAATATTTTTAACAATTTGACAAGAAAGTCATAAATTTTATTTTTTGACAGTAAAGTTCTAAATACCAACAGCATTTGACATGTTTATCCTTTTTTGTCGATTAGCCGGTAATTAGGACTTTACTGTCAGAAAAATAAAGTTTGACTTTTTTGTCAAATCGTTCAAAATATTAGGATTTTAGTGTATAGTCTTGGTTTTTCGAGAAACAAATAATTTTATCAGCTTCGTAAGACCTAATCCGTAACCCAAAAACTTTTATTTGTGATTTTCGTCGCAGCACCACTATTTTTCTTATCATCATCATCTTTATCATGCTACAATCACGACAGGGGAAACATATGCAAAAAAGAGAGCAGGAAAGTGTGAGAAGACTTGTAAAACTATTTTCTTGGTTCACTGCCAAATCTTGAACTAAAGAGAATGGGCATATTGTACAAACACAAACAACACACACTTAGTCAAAAGGTGTAAATGTGAAGGAGTAAGAAATGGCAGTTTCATCTTTTCCAGTTTCTTAGTTCTCTATTTTTAGGACTGCAAAAAAACCAACATAACCTTAGTTCTTTCTTTTTTCTTGATTATTTCAATTTTTTTCAATGTCGGTTTGTTGAGATTATTAAAAAAAAAAAAAAAAAAAAAAAAAAAAAAAAAAAAGCAAACGTTCAGAATTTCAATAAGATCTAGCGGACTAGGTTCCAATAACTCTTATGTTTAAACACTATCATATCATTAAATTTCTAACAATATATACACACACACACACACTAAAGTCCCAATATTTTTACGATTTGACAAGAAAGTCATATTTTTTTTACAGTAAAGTCTTAATTTACGATTTAACTTTTTTTTACGGTAAAGTCCTAATTACCGGTTAACCGGCAAAAAAGGATAAGCGTGTCAAAACTGCCGGTAGTTAGGACTTTACTGTAAATAAAATAAAGTTTAAGACTTTCTTGTCAAATCGTTGAAAATATTAAGACTTTAGTGTATATATCCTTTGTTTTTTTACAAAAGATCTTTTTTGCTACTTTTATATGTCAGTGGACAAACATTTTGTTTGTATACCATTTGTTTTTAAGAAGACATCCAAACCCAAAAAGATAACCAAGTAATTTTTTGGAATGAACTTTGGATAACCAATTTTTACCAATGGGTGTCCTATTCTTACCTTAAAAATAGACAAATTTACATAAATGGTTCATTTGGTGAACTAACGCCAAGCGGTATACCCATAACGACGAGGTTCGTGGTCGAGCTGACCACGAACAACGGGCGTGCACACCACCCCGTTGTTTCGTGGTGGTTCGTTTCCGTGGTCACTCGTGTTCGGGACAATGGACTCGCACAACCAATCCAATTGCATCTCTTAATTTGAACGTTATACTAGCCGTTGAACGGCTAGTTTGTTAAAAAAAATCAATTTATAAACAATTTATTTACCTATATAAATACAACACTTTTACTCCTTATTTTTTACACCATTCATTTCTATCTCTATACATAATTTACATACTACATCTTCACAACCAAAAACCATGGATCCCAACCAAAACACCCCTCCAAACTACAGAAATCGCAAACCCGATAACGCTTTTGCATTAGATACAACACCTCATCAATTCCCGACTATGGAGTCACCTCAAGGCGGTTTTATCAATCTACTTCAAAGTGGTTCCCCTATCCAACAAACACCACTTTTCCAACAATAATATCAACCTTTTCCGACTTTCCAACAACAACAAATGCAACAACAATACCAACAATTTCAACAATTCCAACAACTACAACTCCTCCAACAACAATCGTCACAACAACAACCACCAATTTTACAACCACCAAGCTCACAACCACCACTTTCACCGGATTTTGTTGCGGAAATGCAACCTTCACCACCACCTCAACCAAAAAAGAAAAAAGGAAAAAAAAACCCCGGCTCGACCCACTACCACCCAAGAAAGGGTCCCATGGACAAAAGAAGAAGAATGAAAGTTAGCGGAAGCATGGGTGGCGGCTTCCGAAGATCCAATTGTAGGAGATAGCCAGTCTTACGGAAGTTTTTAGGAAAAAGTGCGAGCCATTTTTTACGAGTTAATGGAAAGTGAAACTCGAAATGCCGATCAAATTACGTCGAAATGGCGAGATATTCGACTAAAATGCACCGAGTTTGGAGGAATCTACAACAACCTCCTAAACATACGCAAAAGCGGCTCGAACGATTTTGATGTTTTCAAGGCGGCCATGGACCAATTTGAAAAAACAACGCCAACACGCAAAACTTTTCCGTATATGAAACGGTGGCTAAAATTGAAAGACGCCCCAAAATGGAAAGAGCAAACGGAAGGAACTTCCCAATCTTCCGGTTCAAAGCGTTCAAGAAACCTCGATGGAACTTCTCAACAATCGGACGGCCGAACACACATCGACATCAACGACGATCCGATAGATCTTGAAAATGACCAACCTCTTCGTCGGCCCGTTGGAAGAAATAAAGCAAAAAAAGCGGCGTCAACATCTTCGAATTCTAGTGTTATGGATATGTTTGGCGATAAATTTGATCGATATGTGCAACTTCAAGAAACAAAGGTCGAGGTGATGACTCGGATGGAACAAAAAATGATCGAAGCACAAACATCATTTTAAGAGACACAAGAGACACTCCAAACAAAAATCGATATGGAAATCTTGAAAATGAAAGCGAATGACCTTGAGGGCGAAGACTTGAAACTTTTCCAAGCAATGAAAGAGTCGGCTCGAGCCCGACGTAGGCGTAGGGGTAGTTTATTTTATTTATGGTTGGAATTTTTAGTTTTTTTAATGTTTTTTTTAATTTTTTTTTAATTTAACTAATGTAATTTTTATTTTGATTGTTATTTTTATCTTTTTTTAATTTCAATTAATGTCGTTTTTATTTAATGTAATTTGGTATTTTAATTTAATGGAAAAACTAGTATTAAAAAAATGATTTTAATGTATTTTTGAATTAAATTTAAATAAAAAAATAAGATGGAGTGGTGTGTTTAGTGGTAAGTATCTCATGTTAGTGGTAGTGGAATGTGGTGCTGATGTAGCACCCACCACATATGTGGTATGTGATGGGTATAACGGATGATCTAAGGTGGACGATTAGCAGGGGACTTACGATGGGGCAGTGGGGGCACCTGCCACCACAAAAAAAAAAAAAAAAAAAAAAAAAGTTAGGTTTTTTTCAAAAAAAAAATTATTATAACCCTTTCAAAATAACATATTTTGACTCTTCAAAATTTTTTGCCACCATAAAAAAGTTATGTAACATCACAAAATCACACAAATTTTAAACTTTTCAAAACAACTCATTTACTAAAAAAGTGTCTACAAAACCATTGTTGTCAAAACATTATTTAAAATCAGAGTCTACCAAGTTCCAATCAGTCATTAAACCAAGGATGTGTACGGTCACGCATTCGTCTTGCAAAGGTTCTCAGAAGTACCTGAAACAATAAGCTAAAACTATAAGCACAAAGCTCAGTGAGTTCCCTCAAAGTACCACCACATACACATAACAAAAAACAACATGCGTACAGAGCCTTCAGCCTGAATGGACCGTCGCGTCGGCCTACAGACTATCTGGACCGCTCACAGAACCTTCAGCATGACCGGACCACCTCATCGGGCCTTCAGCCTATCTAGATCGTTCTCGGCGCCTTCGGCCTGACTGGTACGCCTCTCAAGCATTCATTCTATCCGGGCCATCCTGGGTCTCTTGGCCTTCAGTCTGCACTGGTCCGCCTCAACCCAACCACACATAATATGTAGACATATACATAACAGATAAACATATAACCAGCCGGTAGACATCAAGCAAATCTAACATATCACTACATCATAGCAACATCCTATATATCATGATACAGATCTAATAGATCACTATAGCATAGCATCATACGTAAACCAGGATATCAGTCCAATGGGCCCATCTTGGTGCCTTCGACCCATAAGTACAATGAGGAAAACTCACCTCCCAATCTGAACAAAGCTGATGAGGTACCAACTCCAAATCTCAGCTTTTACCGCCACTTATCCATCCAAATTACCAATTCTCAAATACAATCCAAAATACCCAAAACACCCCTAGTTTAACTTGGTCAAAGTCAAAGTCAACACCCAACCGCGTCAACCCAGCCGAGCCAACCTGACTGAGTCGACTCAGCCAAGTATGTTGGGCGTACTCTTTTGTATGCAGGGCGTACTCGATGTTTGACCAACCTATGGGGCATTGATCGCGTATGAGCAGCGTACCTCTAGGTACGCCGAGCGTACGCTACCCAGTCTCAAAACTTCATTACGAGCTTATTCCATAAATCCCTTTTGTCCAAAACTCATATCCAAGCCCAAAATGATGTCCTAAGTCATAAAGTTTCGAACTTTATGACTTTGCATGGCTATTAAGTGCTTAATGTCCAAAACCCTGTGTTCTTAACCCAATAAGACCATCTAACACATGCATGGGTTACATACAATACTCAAGATCATATTTCTATGGTTCATAATAGCTCCATAATAGATAAAGTTTCTGAATTTATCCATTAGAACGGTCCCAACAAACAAGATCTAGTCTTTAAGTCTCAAAGGGACCCAAAAAGTGCATCTTTTCAACTTAATCCATTAAGTCCAAGTCTCTAACCATCGGATTTGAATCAAAATGATGTTTAGATGGGTAAAGTTTCCAACTTTATCCATAACAAGGTTACAAACTTTCAAGATCTAAACTTTATGCACTTAAAGTGACTAAAAGCTCATAACACTCAAAACTAGCTAGATCTAAGAATATCATCATGAAGATTCAAACTTTTTGCCTATAGAAGAAAGATCAAGGTGAACAAAGCCTGGATCTACAATCTCCAATGCAACCAATACTTCTTCAATGAGTTCCTTCTTCTCCAAGGTGCACCAAGAACACTCCAAAGCACTTAAAAGCACCTTATTTTTGCTCATAAGGCTCGATCAAGGGTTAGGGTTTCAAGAAAGGGTGTTGGAGAGGTGGAGGCCGATAATGGAACAAGTTTGGGGGAGTTAAGGAGCTTAAATAGGGCTCAAACCACGAAAATAGGGTTTGGGCACTAATCGTGTACGCCCAACATACTCAACTAAAGCCCAATGTGCTAGGGATGCCCTAGTACACCTAGCGTACATGTTGAGTACATCCAGCATGCTAGGGATGCCCTAGTACGCCCTGTGTACTCCCTGTATGCCCTGCGTATGCGACTGACCCAAAAATTGTCTAACTTTAAACGAAAGTAACTTCTTCGTTCCAACTCCATTTTCGACCTTATTTATATCCACGGAAAGGTATTGAAGAGCTCTATAATATTTTTTAACTATCTTGGACTAAAAACTTCTCAAATTAAAATCAATATTTCATGCAAGAACCCGACCAATGACTTTTCCCTTTCCATTCAGTCGTAAAACTAAGGATGTGTACGGTCATGTCATCGCCTTGCCACGGTCCTCCGAGGTACCTGAAACCATAAACCAAACTGTAAGCACAAAGCTTATGTTGGATTAGTGTCTAAGTCCATAACTATAATTGGTATGTACTTGACCCGATTTGGCATGGTCCATTTGGGTTGCATGACATCGGAAGAATTTGAATAGAATTTTATGAGAAAATGATATTTATGATTTATTAATATATTATAAGTTCAAATATATTAATATGAAATCATATTATTTAATTAGTATTGATCAAGAATTAATTTGGAATTAATTTTGTGATCAAAAGACACTAATTAAATATATGAGGATCGATTGTGTAAATCATTCATTCTTATATATGTGGGCTTATGATTCATAGTTCTTCATGTTGGGCTAAACCCATGGAGTAACCCATGGATACTCCATGGAGGTTTTAACCCATGGAGCATGAAGAATATGGAAAGTCATGAGTTACATGGTCTAACCCTAATAGCCACAATATATAAAGACCCCATAGCTCAAGAAAACGGCCCTAGGGGTTCATATGAGAGGGCTAGCCGATTTTGAGCATAAGGACTTTTCTCTCAAGTTATTCCAAGTTGTTGTTGGTGTTGTGTCAACCATTTGAGGTGTCACACTTGGGGCACTAGGCTCTTAAGCTTCATGGAATCAAGCTACAACAAAGAGGTATGTTATCCTAACTAGTATCTTGTATTGTTTATGTCAATTGTATGCTAGTTATAGGTTTAATATCTTGGAAACCATTTGCATGTATAATTAGTGAAAACATAGATCCAAGGTATTTAGGGTTGTATGTGCACCATAGGATGTTGTAGTATATTAAAACCCTTCAGCTTAGTGAGTTTCCCCCCAAAGTACCACTACACAATAGATAACGACAGCTAGCATGCTCAAACAATCATTCATGGACCAATCAGACTCGGGATGGAATACAAGACATGTCTACAATAGGTCCACTCATCCTCGGGATGGAATACCCTCGCACCCTAAGCAGTTTAGCCCAATCAACCATCAGGTTGGAATACCAAACATGTCGGGTCCAATCAACCATCGGGTTGGAATACCCCAGGCCTAGTGACTGACACATAAAGTAGTCCAGTCTCACCACATACCATACTATCATATCGGGTCCAGTCTCACCACATACCATACTTCCAAACAAAGCACCTTCAATCTTCAAAGCTTATTTCACAATGAGTAAAACAACCACTAAAATCCTCTTAAGGGCTCAAGAACACCACCAAGGAAGCTTTAGGGATGATTTAGGGTTTTAGGATGTTTGGGGGTTGGTAAAGAGTCCAAACCTAAAGACTTAAGGTGCTTAAATAGGGTACAACATCCTTAATTTAGGGTTCCTTGAATCCCTCGTAAGCCTAGCGTAAAAGGTCGAAGCTGTTGGGTTTTGTAGCACTATAACACTTCTATGGTGCACACGCAACCCTAGATGCTTTGGATCTATGTTTTCTCTAATTATACATGCAATAAAATTTCCGAAGCATGAAACCTGCAACTAGCATACAATTTGATACATGAATCATAAAATCAAATTAGAAGAATACCTCTTTATTGTAGCTTGTAATTTTGGCCTTTCAAGAGCTTAGCACCTCAAGTGTGATGCCTCAAATGGTTCACAAACATCATGAACATAGGAGGACTTTTAGAGAGAGGGTGGAGCACACAAAATCGTTTATATGAACTCTTAGAACACTTGTGTCAACCAATTTTGGCTATGGTGTAACATTTATATATTGTAGGATTCCAAGAGTCATGGGTAAGCCCTAATCCATACACTTGGGTTATGATCCATATCTCACGGGGCTAACTCTTATGGATACTTGCTCAAACTTAGCCCAACATGGATCAATAGCCCAAATAATATATATATATATATATATATATATATATATATATATATATATATATATATATATATATATATATATATACACACACACACACACTAATGGTGTACTCGTGCAATGCAACGGGCGGCTAATAGTTTCCATTTGACGAACAATCGTTTTTCGGTAATTTGTTTCATTTTGATGGATGTTTTTCCAAATATGTCAAATGCCAAGAACATATCATGCATCAGTTATTCCAATCAAACCATGTTTAAACTTGTTTTCAGTCTTGCATCATGATTATCTAATATGGATACTTTTGCTTCAACCAAACCTTAATATACTTACGGAGATAGTCGATGCAATCAAACTTTAATGTACTTGTCAGAATTTTTTATAAGGAATCTAATAGTAATCATCCAAAATAACTTAAATATTCTGAATAACAGAAGTCATTATTAAAAAAAATGTTATGAATAAGAAACACAAAAACAAATGACATACCAAGATAATGGATAACAATAAAAAAATTTATAAAAAAAACATATAATTTCTTTCAAGTACTTATTTATCACTTTGTGAGCGTGTATTTTGGGCCTTTCGGAAAATAACAATAATCTATTACACAAATATCAATTAGACAAATAGAAAAAAAAAAAAAAAAAAAAAAACAATTTGACATACCAAATTAACAAAATAGAGATAATACCATACCAGATTTACTTTAACGTTTCAGTATCATATAGTCATATACTTTTTATTATTTAGTATCATATAATCTCACCTTACATTTATCAAAAAAAAAAAGCAAGAGAGTGACCTATGACATTTTCTGCTAAGAATACTCCTCATGTTCCTTTTTGCCTTTTGTCTCCTACATTAAAAATTTAATTACAATGATTAAAACATAAATACATATAACCATTGACTTTGAAATTGGCTTCACTTTAGCAAAATCCAATGCCCAAAATGACATTTTTCTTTCATAGAAAACTTCAAATTGAAATTTAAAAAAAAAAAAAAAAAAAAAAAACTTTTTAGGAAAAAATATATACATACCGGTGTGATTTCAACAATGTGGCACAAAATGAAATGGATAAACAATCAAAAAAGTCTACAAATTATTAAGAATGGTATAATAAAATCTACTTTCAAATGCAACAATCTCCTAATGGTCACATCTAGATAAACCAAAAAAAAGAAAAAGAAAAACATTGAATTTTTATTTTTTGTATATACCGGTCTGGTTTTCGGTCCTACAAAATCGCGTTAACTGATTCCGAGTTTTTCAGGCTAGGTTTGGATCCACTTTCATCCCTAGTGTAGATCGGTAAAAATATAATCGTAACACATAGTAAAATTAAACGATACAATTTTGTAATAAAAAAAGATGTAAATGAGATGTTACATGAAACAACAAAAAAAATACATTGCTATTTTTTTGCATATAAAACTACTCTTAAAAACATATCGAATTTTGTGTATGCAGTCCAAGGCTCGGTCCACTCTATCTTGATAATGTAGGAGATTGTAACCATCTTGTAACCAATTCGTGGCATTGGATTGAAGCTATTTAATAAAAACAATAATTTTAAATAACCATAATAATAATAATATATATTTGTAAAAATAAACAAACTTTTGATTGCAATAAAACTGATGCCTTTAATCAGAAAAGAGAACATACTTTAAAACTCTATTACCACAGAAAAATGTTTTTGACCCTCTCTTTTTTTTTTTTTTTTTTGTTATCTTTATTTAAGTCTAATTCTTTCCTTTATTTCTATACAACATTCTCAACATCCGCAACTCAGAAAACTCAATGCATTAAGTAATCTCATGCTTTCAATAAATCATACCTCTTTCATCAAAAGTCTACAAACCTCTGCCTGCAGCCAAAAGCCAACTTTTAAAATCCATAAAAACCACCTAAAGATTCCACCTTGCTACCTTAGACATTATAATATAATTGCTTACTTTAATAAATCATGACCAAGTTTTAAAAACCATAAAAGGCACCACCCATCACGTACATATATTGAGTAAACTGCATATATAGATGAATAAAAATAAAATGCATTTCTGTTATAATCCATAAAAATGCACCACTATCACCTGTATTTCTATTATAACACCCAATTACATGGTCTTAAACCCAAATAAGCATTTTTGAAATACATTATATCACAAATGCACACAAAAAGTAAAACAATTACCCACTTAATTGAGAATACTCCTGTTATGATTAGAATTATGGCATAAAACATCAACGATGCTAATACTCTACTATTTTGGTCAAAAAGACGTAGTTTGAGATCATATAGCCAATAGATCGGCCAAAATTCATGAACATATTCTTGCTAACACTAACAAACTCACGATTCAAAAAGTGGTGAGATGATAGATTATATTTATTTGATAAAACATGTTCAAATACCTAATAACTAAAACCTACAAAAAATTAACTTAATAATTAAAACCACAAAAAGCTAACCTAATAACTAAAGCCCACAAACGCTTACAAGAAAAACTTTGATTCATATCAAGACAGCATCATATGTGCATGTCCTGTGATTGGAGCATCTGAATGCCGCCTGAAAAGGTGATTCCTTGTGGTTTTTCATCAGATTCCTCGTTGTATCATTGTATTCATAATTTTAGTTACATCAGAGTGTATCTAAAGGTAAATGGTAGAAAAGATAAAGAGTACAATATTGAAATTGGAAGTGTAACCTGGATAGTGGACATATTTGGATAGCCAGAAAACATAGGTCTTGAAGGAGGAAGCTCACTCTCTTCATCGTTATACGTTCCATCGCTGAAAAAATCTTAACACAATGCAACACAAATTAATAAATTTAAAACAATGCAATGTACTACAGCCGTCTATAGGATGAACATAAATCCTTCACAAAGCTAAAGCGAGTAACTATTGATTTGAAGTGCAAGAATAGACAACCTGGTAAAACACTTACCCCGTTGTCAATGCTTTTTCCACTACCGTGTATGGCTGTTGGAGGTGTCGGTAGTAGAATGATCAAAGGAGACGACGTCAGTAGAAGGACGGTCGGAAAAGGTGGAGTCGACGGATGGATGATCAGAGGACGTGTCGATGTTGGTTTTGTGGTATGGGGTCAAAATGGAGAAAAGGGACGCCTATGTCTATTTAGGTCGTTGAGGGTAAAATTGTGGTTTAAGAAGACTGTATCATACAGAGCTTTTGTCTTGCTCTATTGGAGCTACATTTCGACCACCATCTTGTTCTAACCTAGATTTGGTGGCTGGAATACTTCAAGAGTGGTGGCTGATGGAGGAAATGAGTTTAGGATTTCTCACCGCTTGAACTTTGCTCCTATTAATCAGATGCAAAGATTCAGATCTAGGAGCAAAAACTCGGCGATTGCGGTGAATGAAGGTGGACGATCAAGTGCATCGCTATGTAGTGTTGTAGTGGATGTGAGGATTGTGCAATGGTGGGATGTTGGTAGTGTTTAGGGTTTCAAGATCGAGAGAGAAAGAAAGATAGACGGCGGATATCCTACGATGGTGGTGAGTTGTTTGCCACAGTGGATAACTTACATGGGTGAGATAATGGCTTAAGAAGATTGTACACTATGTAATAAGAGTGGTACCTCTTAAAATTCAAGAAATACCCGATATGTTTAATAATATAGTAAAGATAAAGATATATATCACTGATTTACATAATCAGTCTCCATTAATTTAATTAGTCTTCTTTGATCACAAAATTAATTCCAAATTAACTCTTGATCAATACTAATTAAATAATATGATTTCATATTAATATATTAAAATTGTAATATATTAATAAATCATAAATAACCTCTTTCTCAAATGTCCATCCTATCAGATTGTTCTGGTGAAGGCAACCCAAATGGACCATATATGTTACTCTCAGGTCAAGTACATACCAGTTATAGTTATGAGCTTAGACACCTAATCCAACAGTCTCCCACTTGGATAAGTCTAATAACTATTATTGTAAGTATGAATCCAAAATCCCGACTAACACTCGTAGCTCTTAAAAGCCGTTGTTGAACTCTGACCCAGTCAAATGACGCGTCCATTATATAAGGGATCATATATTCCTCCATTCTAGATATCATATGAACTGAGACATGGATTATAATTATTCTCTATGTTCATGTGTTGTTTCCCTATTTCCGATTTATAATGACCGACTAATTGAACAAATCACATCAGTCCAGGCTTGGCCAAGCACTTAGGGTTGTCATCACTAAATCATCGAGGGGCCCACAAATATCGCTTTTATTCCATATTGGGTAAAAGGAATGGATAAACTTCGACTCAAATGCTTGCTTGTACTTACTCATCAAATCACACACAACAATATGTTTTATAACACCAAGTGACTGGTGCGTTTACATATGTCAATGTGCAACCGACTTGTAAACTACAACTCACATGTCTTGGTTTCAAGAATATAAGATATTATCGTCTCACAATCACTCGTGATAAAATCCATTAAGTGATTCAGATGAGCGTGGGTTTAATCCAATACTCGAATCTTATTCCAGAAGTACTCATGAATACTTGTGCTATGTCTAAAACATTTCAGACGGTCTACAGACGGATTCATGACAGTCTTGCCTCAATACCTACTTCCAAAGTATGATCGACTATGGATAGTTTGAATAACTAGTTATTCGGAAGTCAAAACATGCAAAGTGAAACATAATAATAATCGAATCCAATATGGTCTCAAAACTTTTGAATATAAATAAAACCCCTTTTACTTAGTCACCATATTGATTACACATTATTCATGGTATAATGTTTCGATTGATCAACTTAATACTTGAATTAAAACAATAGTCATCCCATGCTCCAAGCATGCACACTATGTTTTACCTATGGTCCTTACTTTGTTAAATAGATCAATTGTAAACATTTTCAATGACACTCATTTCATAATTCCAAATCCTTATCGTAAGTGCGAGAATGCCAAGTCCTTGCCACTTACTATAATCTGTTAGATTCTAAGCTTATATGCAGTGATTCTTTTGTAATGACTATGCACAAAAGTCATAGAGACTTGGCAGTAGACATTACAAAGTATTCCCTTTGGACATTGGTTACTGGACCAATTCCATGGAAGCGAAGTCTCATATTCAAAATACATTCCTTTGAACATCGTTCTTGCATAAAAGTTTCTAATTTACTCATAGATTCTTGATATCCAACTCCCATTATGGAAACTTTTCCATAACTACCATATGAGTATCATTCTTAATAGAATCCTATCTATTCATAATTATATCAATATGGTCCATTCATGACTATACTTCCAATTGCCCACAAGTGACCAATCCTTAATGAACCTTGGATTGTCCTTAGCAATTGTTTACAACTTTAGTCATATACAGTTCTGGTCCATTTTCCCTCTAAATGCCCTAGGCATTTGGAAAATTCATAACACATAAATATTATAGCATATGCAATCGATTCCTATACCTGAAGCATATGGGACACGATTCATAATGTCTTACATAAAGACCTGACACTTTATCAGTCTCTTGCTATAACATTTACATATATAGAATTTCCTTATGTCGAATCTTTTCAACATAACGTTCATATATGTCCTTGACTAAATTTGATTGATATCTCACAATCTAAGCTTTTAGATTTGAAATGAAGTATGAGTTCCTCTCCCTTAATTATAGCAAAACAACTTTTCAAACTCCGCAACTTTGCGAATTGAAACTTTTGTTTTCTATAATTAACATTGCTAACTCGCAACACTTATCATAATAATTATGCTCCTATTAGCATAATAATCATTATCTTACTAGCATAACACTTATGCTCCAACTAGCTTTCACATGTACCCAGAAATCAGCTGGACTTATAGAAATCAATACTTTATTGACTTTCTTACCAAAGTTCATATTTCTGATACAAGATACTTCGATAAGCCTTTATCTAAGCTCATACACCTTTTATTAGAAAGCTCATATGTGTGTCTAAACTATTCAGAACTTACAACAATAAGTTCCGAATGTTCAAACTATTTGCCATTTCTCACAATTCGAACTATGAAAAGGGATGTTGTAGTCATAATCGAATTTGAGAATGCAAATATCACAATTGCTAACTCTTTCAAATCTACTTAGTGAAAGCGATTCCTCACAATCATTTTCATGAATTAGAGAAAAACCTTATGACACTTAGATTTTATGGTGTATGTGTTCATATCCATGTGAATTTGTCCTAACCGTAATCACAAGACAAGGTTAGTGACAAATCCAAACCCATATGGACTGAACTTGTTCAATCTTAATTTCTTGCCATCTGGCAGCTTAAGGGCCTACCATTGCTTCCAAGTTGTTCAGCAGATCACCCTTACTAATCAATGAACTTTCACTGATCAAGGTGCTTTGCCCTATGCAAACAATTGAGCACTCATAGAACTCACATGCATAGTCAACTTTAACTGGAATGGGCACAGAAACATGAATATGTCAACACGATAGGTTAAAAACCTCAAGTCGTGGGCTAGTGATTAACAATAGGTTTACTCTTGATTAGTTCTTGAAGCTTTTCAAGATCTTTAAGACTCCCACTGACCTCTTGACATATAAGTTTCTCTTTGTCAAGAACCGTGCCTTGACAAGCAAATATTCAATAGTTAGTGTGGATTCTTATCAAGATAAACACTTCACACAATTGGTCTTAGTTGGTCTTTGTTTTATCCAAAATATCATAACTTACCAATTTCAAATGTACAAGAGTATGAAACTTTTTACTCTACATTTGATAAGTGTTATAAACCTTTCTTAAGATTGTATCACTCAAGGCACAATCTTGGAGTATGACTCTAAGACTTGATTTTGGAACGAAGTATGATTCACCTTTTGATTTAAACATTTCAACAATTCACGATTCCTCTTCTTAGTCATACAAATGCACTAAGGTGTCCTTAGAAGATCAATTGTGACATGGTTTTCATAATCATAAGAATGATCATAAAACATGATACTAAAGTACTATCCCTTCTTTTCAGATTGGAGAAACTTTTATCTTTCTACCTAATTTGATTCTTCTTATTCATTCTGCTATACATTGAAACTTTTGCAATGACTTAGAGTTACACTTAAACTTGTAATCATAACCATAATTACTAAGCTTTTAGTAAATCATGATGAATAGTCTTATCATTCTTTGTGGTGGGCCTGACCAGTGCACAACCAAGTGTACATGATCCCCTAGTCCTTCACCTGACTCACATATACATGTGAACAAGGAATCAGTCTTAATTTCCCAAAGACGAAGGTTCTCATCCATCACACAATACAAGTTGCACGATTCCAAGTTCCTGGACAATTGAAACTTGGGTGATGAGAATCTTTCCTTATTTGGTAAATTATGACACTACCACAAATGAAAGAATCAAATCCATATTGCTAAAAATATATAAACACCAATTTTTACAAATGCCATTGCAAGAAAATATAAATAT
The DNA here is from genome assembly GCF_002870075.4 of Lactuca sativa. Taxonomy (NCBI): domain Eukaryota; kingdom Viridiplantae; phylum Streptophyta; class Magnoliopsida; order Asterales; family Asteraceae; genus Lactuca; species Lactuca sativa. Next base: position 66,602,802 of record NC_056626.2, on the reverse strand, counting down.
GATATAATCAAAATTTCTCTTTATTTATAAAATGTGGAACACTTTTCCTTACAATGCAAATACATATGAAAACCATGTTTCTAAATATTTCTAAGAAATCTATCATAAATCCTATCATCAGCTCAAAAATCCGATCATCAAACCATGCGATCAAAATCCATCTCTTCACGATCATCATCATGCTTTTCCTTTAAGCTTCCTTTGATCCTACAAAACATCAAAATGTAATCTTATCACATCATGTATTAAGAATCTACCAATAGGAACTTAATAGAGTTGGATAGTGGACTTACCTGAAGTAGAACCATTCAATTTGATTCTACCATCTCTTAGATCTCTCAAGTAGTCAGGGCAGCTTCGCAACCAATGCCCTTCTCTTGGCAATAGAAACATATGGACTCCTTGGGAATGGTACACGGGACAATCACAGAGTTAGCCTTTCTCTTTGATTCTTTCCCACTGGGATGAGAAGTCTTTTCTAAACTTCCAATGTTGCCATTGTTAATGTCCATGGAAGTTTGGGAAGTAGATATTCCAATCAAATTTGTTTTACCAGTGCGCCAAATCATTGCTGATTCGGCAACAATTAGCAAATAGGTAAGATCGATAAGGGACATGTCACGGTCTTTCATAGAGTAATCTTTAATGAACTCACCATATGACTTAGATAGTGACTGAAGAACCAATTCAACAACCAACTTCCTTGACACAACGACTCCTAACATTCCCAGTCTGTCAATGTGTGACTTCATCTCCAAGACATATGCACACACATACCTTCCATCTTGGTTTTGGCTTGCCAATAGGGCTTGAGCGACCTTAAACTTTTCAAGTTTTTGAACTTGTGGGTTAGGGAGAACTATTGGAGGAGGTGGAGGAAGTGAAATTCCACTACAGCACGAAGAAGGGATTAATCTTTCACCTTGATTGTCTTGTGGAATATCATCTTCATGAGGAAAGCTTTTTTCCATAAGATTTGGGAAGACCATAGTTGTCTGACCTAGACATATATAATGGGAGATATTCAAGTTATTTGATTTAAGTCCTTAATATAACACCCAAATGAAATATTAAGGCTAGGACTCACACAATATTCTACAATTCAGAAGAGGGATGTCGTAATCCAATTGTAAAATATTTGATGGTAGGTAAATGATGATTTACCAATTTCTACCATGAAAAACGAAATTGATTATTAATTTTTAAATGAATTGAAATTCCTAGATCTTTTGAGATTCATTGAAGTTTTCAATGGCATGTTTAAATCTCGATTGTGCCATTCAGGTTTGTGACTGGGATGTCGAGGATCACAAACAAGGTGTGAATAACCATGCAAATTAGCTTGGTACACTCAATATTACAAATCACCTAATCAATGTGCCGGTTAACCACACACGCTCCATTGATCTATGATTAACATCAAGCTACCCTTTTCCGCACACTGTCAGTCCCAAATTAGTGTGTCGGTTAACCACACACGCTCCACTAACGACTTAACAAGGTGCAAAGTGCAATTTCATGGGTTAGAACCAAATTCACTTTTTTCCTAAGTAACTAAGATTGAGAATTTATAAGTGTTTAATTACTTGGTATTTTCATTATACTTTTAATGAGAATTAATGTCTTATCTTACCCGTTCATGAATGAGGCCTACTAACGGTAAGACTGACTTTTAACTTATACATATAGAATATATTAGACTTTTAATTTTATATAGTATAAGGGTGTATTTTAAACTTTTAAAATACTTGGTGGTTTAATCTTTTAATCAAACTAGACTTTTAATTTAATTAAACTTAAACCATGTTATTATGGATTTATTAAAATCTCTTTTAATTAAACACTTTAATTAATTTAATAAAGTTCATAAGGTGTAATTGAACCATTCAAAGCAACTAGGTTATTAAATATTCAAAATTAAAGCTATTTAATTAGTTTTTAAGTTATGAACCCAAGAGTTGCATCTTTTGAAACCTTTCAATTACAAGAGTTAATGTTTTCATAATTTAGACTTTTCAAATACCAAAACTTGAGGGTAAGTTTTGTAACTCTTGAAAACTTTTCATTTTCATAACTTATGAAAACTTATAAGTTTTAATGTCATTTTAATGGATGAGACGTTTCATGTTCCATAACTTGAGGACAAGTTATGGAAGTCATTAAAAAACATTTAGATCAATTTTAACAAATAAAAATTATCATATAATTCATGATTGATCTAACTAAACTCATAAGGCAAGATAATTCATATCAACAATTTACAAGCAACTTTGTTTATCATATAACCAACAATTAACTTAAAACTTTGACAATTATCTTTTAATTGGAAGAGGAACATCACTACCAAATCAAAAAATACAATTTTTATGATTACAAAACAGTTTGTGGTAATGATCCTAAACCAATTCTGGCCAAAACTCGAAATTCTGCAACCAGAGGCATCAACGTGTCGAGTGCATGATCATGACTCGTCAAGTTCCCTTTTAGTAAGTAGACTCATCGAGTCAGCCAGTGGACTCGGCGAGTTCATCAGTCAGAGGCTAGAAAATCGATTTTTTCAACTTTGAAAATTAAAAAGAATCAAATATAACAGAAAACAATCATAGGCTTTGATACCACTGTTGGGTTTTGTAGCACTATAACACTCCTATGGTGCACATTTAGCCCTAAATGCTTTGGATCTATGTTTTCTCTAATTATACATGCAATAAAATTTCCAAAGCATGAAGCCTAGAACTAGCATACAATTTGGTACATGAATCATAAAATCAAGTTAGAAGAATACCTCTTTATTGTAGCTTGTAGTTTTGGCCTTTCAAGAGCTTAGCACCTCAAGTGTGATGCCTCAAATGGTTCACAAACACCATGAACAAAGGAGGACTTTTAGAGTGAGGGTGGAGCGCACAAAATCGTTTATATGAACTCTTAAAACACTTCTGTTAACCGATTTTGGCTAAGGGGTAACATTTATATAGTGTAGGATTCCAAGAGTCATGGGTAAACCCTAATCCATACACTTGGGTTATGATACATATCTCATGTGGGCTAACTTTTACGGATACTTGCATAAACTTAGCCTAACGTGGATCAATAGCCCAACAATATATATATATATATATATATATATATATATATATATATATATATATATATATATATATATATATATATATATATATATATATATATATATATATCACTGATTTACATAATCAGTCCCCGTTAATTTAATTAGTTTATTTCGATCACAAAATTAATTCCAAATTAATTCTTGATCAATACTAATTAAATAATATGATTTCATATTAATATATTATACTTTTAATATATTAATAAATCATAAATAACCTCTTTCTCAAATGTCCATCTTATCAGATTGTTCTGGTGAAGCCAACCCAAATGGACCATGCTACTCTAGGGTCAAGTACATAACAATGATAGTTATGGGCTTAGACACCTAACCCAACAGAAGCTTCACGACCAAACTGCTGGCTACGCTCAACTTACGCCAAGGTATGTGTGACATCCCCAAAATCACGGCCAGAAAAGACTGATTTTTTTTATGCTTTATAAAAATCAGAGTACTTCATTTTATAAAAAGGTTGCGGAATTTGTTCCCAGAAAAACATGGTAAATACGTTATTAAAACATTTTCGAAGAAACGTATTTATTTCATTTTAAAATGTTTGGGATGTCATCGTTAATACCGAAACATAAGCATAAACAGACTTACAATGATTTACACTAGTGATCTACATCTCTTTTAAATCTCTCAGTGTAATGTCACTTCACTTCGTCACCTGTGATATACATAAACTGAGTGGGTCAGGTTGGGAAACCTGGTGAGTACATAGGGTTTTCAACCCACAATAATATAATTATTATGTTCAATCAAACAATCAACCCAATTACCCATCCCCATTATCTTCTTTACTCTTTAAGGATTTAACCTAAGAGTCATCTATCCTGCATTCGTTTATTCCGAAGTCCCTTACTTCCAGGGTTATGGGACTGGCACTAAATCCATAGCTGCCAATATTCGTTCATAAAGCACTAATTCCATAGCTGCTATAGTCTATTCATCGGGTACTAAATCCATAGCTACCAGTCTTTATCTAATAGGTACTAAGTCCATAGCTACCAATGTTCAACAGGTACTAAGTCCATAGCTACCAATTCCTACAGGTACTAAATCCATAGCTACCAACGTCTAAAAGGTACTAAGTCCATAGCTACCGGTGTTTGTCCCATAGGCACTAAGTCTGTAGCTGCCAATGTATACTCACGTCATCTTCTATCTCTCATCATTCATCTACCCATCTCATACCCAACATTTTCGTATATATAAAATACGTATACAGTTTAAGTCCTTTAAAACATGTATAAAACGTTCAACCAGCATAGACAGCAAGTATTCAGATAATGTGCACACATAGCACGTAGTTTATATAAAATACTTCATATCTATGTATAAGATGAAAGTAACTATGCACTCACTTGAGAAGGTGGTGACTCGGTACTCGGACAGCGCTTCGTTTACTTTAAAATAATTTCCTTTGACGAAACCTAGTATTATTACCACTAGATTATTGTCTAATATTTACCGTGACTAATTATTAGTCTTATTATTATTATTATTATATAAGCGTTTAAACAATACTTTCCAACCACTATGTACAGATAGGGGCCAGACATAAAACACCGGAGGGCAAGACCATTTTGGCATATAGCACTTCTGAAATCCAACAACCCTATACGGCCCTTTAAACCAGATTCCCCGTACCGCGGGTAGTTAAAAAGATATTATAACGACACTTATATAAGTCATAATAATAGCTCAAATATTTATTATAAATTTATAATAACAATACTAATTTTAAATATAAACTATATTTAAAATTGGGTAAGCATAACTTACTTACAAGGGGATTTTAGCTAGGAGTCGGGCTCTGTAGGGGCAGAACTTCGTCGCTGAATCTTTCTAAGAAAGATTCGTGCAGCGCTTCAGCGCTCACCTTACTATACTAAAACTACAGAAAGAGAAGTCGAATCACAAGGGACCGAAATGCTCGGGGGATAAGGAGAGAAAGACTCTTGAATCAAGAGAATGGTGCAAGAAATATGAGAGCCCAAGCCTCTTATTTATAGTAATTGAATTTACAAAAAACTACCCTCCATAATTACTTAATGACCTTATAGTTATATAAACAACTAAACACCCCTTTATAATACTATTTTAAATAGATTTAATGATATTTGCACTAAACTAATGTCGAAAGAACTCAACATTAGTCTTATAATGACCGCATCGTCGATACCTTTCTAATGATATATACATATGTATATATATGTGTACGTATATATGATTTATACTTTATTTTAATACGTAAATATGCTATTATAATTTGTAACTCATTCATACGAACTCCGTTTTTGACGTTATTTATATCCACGCGTAGGTGGAGACGTACTCCACAACTTTCGTTTAGACTCCGTCGGCTAATTTTGACTTTATTTTTAAAGTTATATTTTTAACAGGTCGGGACAGGATTGGTCCGTTAAAATCTCATAACTTCTTCATCCGATGTCCATTTTCGTCTGTCTTTTTATTGTTACGCTACTAATAATGAGATCTTCAATTCTCGTTTAGGTTGTGTCGGCTAAAAATCGCTCGATCTAATATTCGAATTTCGGACTGTACACTGCTAATCCGAAACTTCGAAAAATCGTAACTTCTTCATACGAAGTCATATTTGGGCGTTCTTTTTATATAAGTTCTTAGTTTAACATATTCTACGACTTTCGTTTAGAGCGCTAAATCTAAATCTCGCTCTATCATAAATTTACTATTTACGCTTCCCGGCGCCGTGCCGGTTCCGACACGAAACTTCGACAGTCATAACTTCTTCGTTATAACTCGGATTTCGGCGTTCTTTATATGTACGGAAAGCCTGTGACATATTCTACAACTTGGTTAAGATTATTTATTCTAAATAATCTTTTTGTCGAAAAGTCGTTTTCGACCCCTATTGCCTCTAAATTGACTAGCCCGGATCTGCAGGCGTTACAGTATGCCTCGCATAAGGGTCTTCGCACGAGTATTCCCTACATACTCCCCATGTACACCCTACATACTAAGGTTTTTCCCCAAAACCCTAAATTCTTCCGAGGCCATAACTTCTTCATTAAAAACCCGATTCCGATGATCCTTATATCCATGAAAAGGTAACGAGAAGCATCTGCGCTTTAATCATCTCATGATCGCCTTAAAACTTCTCAAATAAAAATCCAATTTCCATCCAAGTCCGAGCTGACACTTTACCAAAATACCCCTAGTCTCTGAAACGTAAACCGAACACCTAAATCATCTAAATTACGTCACCCACACCCAAATGGGAACGATTCGGGATAGGTTGTTACAACTCTCCCCCACTCAAATTAGCTTTCGTCCTCGAAATCAGTCGTTACCATACCCGGCATGCCATAAAACCCAAGCAACATGGCCACAACCCCGAGCATACCATAGCCTTCCTAAGGTAACCGAAACCAACCCTAGCAGGGTATTCCAACCCAAAGATGGATGAATCCTTCCCATCCTCAAACAATCCCATTCAAAATAATTACGACTACTTAACCTGAAGTTTGAAGTCTCGAATTGGACTGACTCCCCGACAGAACGCCCATACTAAACCAATGCTAATTCCATTTCACTTATCCATCAAACTATCTACTCAACTTCTGATTACCTGAGGTTCCTACTAGAAAATAGAATCGCAGACCATCTGCTACAGCCGACAACCCTTCGCTTGACCAAAAAGGGATTAGATATTCCTTCGAGGGAAGGCTCATCCTGATGATAACAATTTCATGAACACAGTGCACTATAAGATACTGATTTCCTTAATTGTCGTACCGATATGTTGTTGCTATAATTCTAAAGCCCCATAATTTGCCTGACCTTCACACAGGTAGTTACATTCCAAAGCACAGTCACAAGAGCCTTTTCTACCATATGAACTGAAAACATTCCTTTTTACCCTGAACCCTCCAACTAATGCCCTAGACTGTAACCCCAAAAATTTCATGCCAAATTAAAACTTTTTCAAACCATTTAAAACCATTCATCATTACAAAGGTTGTTTTCAAAATATCTAATATCAGAGTTTTCCCAGAAACATAAACAAATCATGAGGAGTTGTACGATTATGCGTTCGCCTTGCTGCAATTCCCTGATGTACCTGAAACAATAAACTGAAACTGTAAGCCCGAAAGCTTAGTGAGTTCCCCCAAAATACCAACGCCATACCAATATAACCACATCATATAACGATTACAAAACAACATGCATATTGAGCCTTCAGCCTGACTAGACCGCCTCGCAGGGCCTACAACCTATCTAGACTGCTCCCAAGCCTTCGGCATGATTGGACCGCCTCACAGGGCCTACAGCCTATCCGGACCGCTTACCGGGTGTGTTGGCCTACAACACAAAGCAGGACTGCCTCAACCCAACCCCCAATCAAACAAATATATGCACATAAATATCATACGCTAGCTCATATCACAATACAGTCAAACCGATCTAACAGATCACTAATCATAGCAATATCCCCATAACCGGGATACAGGCCTAACCGGTCACTAACATAGCATCATCCTATAACTAAGACACTAACCTAACCAGGAAACTAAGCATAAGCATACCACCATCCTTACTACCCGGATGTAATCGATAAACATATCATGTCATAATCCATATACAAATATATACATGGCCGGCCTTGGTGCCTTAGACCCATTGGTATAATGAGGATAACTCACCTTGTACAGTCGACTCGAAGATAAACCCAATCTCTTGGATTGCCGGCACAACTCCACCACCTAAATGCACAATGGAACCATGCTTGTAAATTTCCAATTTCCCAAAATGCCGCAGAAGTCTAATGGTCAACCCTTGGTCAAAGTCAAAGTCGTCTGTCAAGGTCAACGGTCTATGTTGACCTCAACTCGTCGAGTACAACCAGCCACTCGCTGAGTTCCTTGCATACTCATCAACTCGACGAGTCACTTGAGTGACTCATCGAGTTCCTAGTGTCAGTGGCCGTAACTCCATGGCCAACTCGGCGAGTTTTCCTCTTACAACTCGCCACGTTCATACGTGTCCAAAGGTTGAGAAAACCCTAGCTGACTTGTCGATTCATCGACTAACTCGCCGAGCCTAAGGCAATCTTCATCGGACTCGCCGAGTTATTCATCCGACTCGCCAAGTCCATTCGGTCCTTCATCCATACAGAGGCTTTTTAAGCCATGATAAGGTTCCATATTGTAGATACAAGCTCCTAGGGCATGTTTATCACGTAAAGTTGCAAACTTTACGTGCATGCAAGATGATAATGACCCAAAACAAGCTAAAGGAGAGGCTTAAGGTCAGGGAAAGGTCATTTCTTGACAAGGACTGAAACTTTATAACAATGAGGGGCTAGAGGAATCCAGATTTGAGGTTGCAACCTCAGATCTTGACCCAAAACAGAGAACCACCACAAAACCCTAAAAGAAAAGCTCTAATCCCATAGATGAAGAGATCTAGATAAAGGAGAGCCAAGGTAACAACTTGTTACCTCCAAATGATGCCAAGACAGAGAAGAATCTGGATCTACAACAGCCCCTTGCTCCAAACTTCTTGAACTCCAAGATTTCCACTTCCAAGATTCCTCTTCCAAGCTAAGAAGCACACCAATATAGAGGGCAACACAAATTAGGGTTTCTAAACTCGAGGGGAGCAGTAAAAGAGGCTAAGGGGGGATAAGTGATCCTTAAATAGGGTGAAAAACCCCGGAAATTAGGGTTTCATTTGCCAGCTCCTACTCGTCGAGTAGGTCACTAAATCACGCGGACCAACCCGCTACTACTCGACGAGTAGGGCAACAAACTCGTCGAGTAGACCTTGAAAACAAGAAAATTCTTATAAAATCAATACCTGAGAATCAGGGCGTTACATGGGCATACAGATTCTCTAACCCACATCTCACCGAAATACAGGCCTGGCACAAATACACTCGTGACTCCCAATGCGAGTTTCCACCAAAAGCCAACTCGAAAATGGCAACTCATAAAATTTCCTCATAAGTCCTTCCCTAAGACTGATGAGCGTCCATCCATGAATCTACACCCAATCCCTGACTAGAGAAACCACCAAAAAGATGCAGAAATGATCCTCAAAACATATCGGTCGTGAACTTCACCCAAATCCAAATCCATATGATGTACCAAAACCTTAAATAACCCTTGACTCTCTGAAATACCATTACCAACCACTGGTCTGACGAGCAAAGATGATCAATCCAAGAATTTCCGCATTGCATCCAACCCCTATCAGATCAGGTGTACCCCCACCTGGAAACCACTCGAGACATTCATAAAGACCTTTATGATTTGCGACCTCATAACCGATTCCCAACTTGATAATCAAAACCCTATCAACAGCTTGCGAACCAACAGAATTGTAATGCATACATTCCACAAAGACTCTCTGATACCTGAAAGTCCTGACTGATACTCCCTACAACCCTTAATGTTCCCTTTATCCAACCCTGCTAATTTGAGAGTTTTCCCGAATTTCATCAACATGCCAATACCGAAGGTACCACAAGCAGGAAAAATGAGCAATCATGATATCTGGGCCCACAACCCATAAACACCCCTCTCGGCAACATATCATGAACTTACCATAATGCACATCCTTAGGAAACCCATAACCTCAACCAGAAAAGGAAGAATTACCAGAGTTCCAACGAGACGAAAACTCTCAAACACAATCAAAAGACAACCCCATTAACTATCAGAACAAGACCTCATACTTTTATTAAGGCTGAACATATTCCACCAATACGCACATAGCTCACGAAGGCTTCCTGAATGCTACAAAAAACCTGAGCCTGCTATAAACCAAAATTTCACACCCCCAATGAGGGTAAACATACCCTGAGGCCAAACGAACATAAAAATACTAAAATTGATGATAGGTTGACACATTCCTTGAACTTTAATTGTCACCACTTGAATCTTTCGGAGAATCTCCATTGAATGATGAACTTAACGAACAATGGCTGAGGACACATTGACACTTAATCCGGAGAATCAAAACCCACATGGAACTGAACACACCAGTGTCTGGAAATGATTTATCGATCAACATCTGCCCAAACTAATATTAAAACAACAACCCAAAAAACGAACTGAAAAATCCCTCAACGATTGATACTCAACCTGAGAATCCCAGTTCTCCCCCCACTTAGGGCTCGAACCACCACCCACTGGTGGTGAGGCCAAATCATAACTCAAACCGGCTTAAACAGGTACCAACATTCCTAACCCTGGAATGAATAACACACACAGTATGACCTTCCAAACAGGGATCAACCAATCCTAAGAGAACCCTGAGTTTCATCTGAAGACCTCTGAAAATTTTCCAATCATGGCCTCTTATCATTAAGGATATTACACAAAAGCATAAGCAACTCCCGACTTACGATTCAAAACGTACCTTTCTTGCCTACAATCCCAACCGATGATCCGATACATGTCCTGCTATAACCCAAGAACACGGACCCTTAATCACATCACAACGTATCCATAACACATCAATCCACCTGCACACTCCTGCGCTCACATACTGTCGCAAAACTCTGCGACCAACATACCCCAAGTTAGGCTTACATTCCGACCCTAAAGGTTACAAGACTGCTCACTCCTTCCCCAAACTCGGAAAACGGAAAGGGCAGAATCCCCTCCATGGATAGTGACATACCAAACCATCACTCAACCATTCAACTCCCAACTGCAATCCCCAAGCCGATCATAATGGTCATTCCATTCTTGAGTCTCTCGAATTGAATATATGGCCTCGAGCGAAACCTTAGGGACCTCAAAACCAATAAGCTCATCTAGGTCTAAACCAAATAACCTAAATCGATTTTGCCACTAGGGTCCCAAAACAATTTCCAGACCCGACTTAATGCCCGAGCAACCATAACCAAATACTGACAAATACAGAGCCACCACTGCGAATCACAGTATCTAACCATGCTATCACCTCGACCATCCCTTAGAATCCCCGAAACTCTCCTCTATTCGAGTATGGATCCTATGCTTCCAGTAGTACGGGCCCAATACTACCTTCCACCCCTATCTATACTTTCCTCGAGGATCATCTTGGTTCCTCTAAGAACTATCCATAAAATACTCCCAATACCTGCTCCGCAACGAAACAACCGCACTAAAAATACTTCCTAGGCTCTCCTAGGATTCCCCCAACCTCCTCTGCCATCAGTTGTTGAAGAACCCCTACCAATTTCAGCTAACCACGTCTTGAATACAATTACATGCAACAAAGCTTAAATAATCTTTCGACTAAAGGACCCAACCCTACAACGGTTGGACTCAGACAAGAGTTGCGCAATAGGTCCAAGTCCTTTATTCTAGGATTATTTAACCTTCATAGCATGTAATTTAATGTATTCATTTGATGCTTAACTCACGACATGGGTCCCACAAAACACAAAGCTAGCAGCATTCGAGCAGAGGAGCCGACGCGCACTAAAACATAATAAAATCAGACAAATCCTCATACGAAACTTCTCGATCTCTATCTCCCAACATCTTGGGCGCACCGTAGCCCCGCCCTCACTCTCTAAAGAGTGGCTAATAATTCCTCATGCTGACCCGCTATAAACTGCACCCCTCATGAAACTTCCACCAACTCTGCAACCACTCGTGCATGCTAATCATGCATAACGTTGGATCCTATCGACAGTTGAATACATGAATCTACTATAAGCCCTTAATTAGAAAAGAATAGGAAATAAAGCTAAATCAAGCATTCTCAAGCTATATAATCTTTGTTATGTACAACTATGATGCACACGCTAAGTAACTACAATAATGATGTCAATTTCATATAAGAAAGAATCGTAGGCTATCAGACATCATATAATTAGGCAATTCTATCATGCTATTACTGAAGATCCTTAGCCTATCACTAGCATGTAGTTCTAACATATCATAATATCAAATAATAGTGTAGTAACTTGGGGTAAACTTACTGAATCCGGCTGATCGTAGACATCCTTTCTTGACTATTTTGAAAAAAAAAATGAAAATCATTTTTAAAAACCTTTTATTTCCTTAGTTTGAGACTGGATTCACACGAGTGTTCCTCTAATTCAATCAAACCAAGTCTCTGATACCAACTTGAAACATCCTAAAAATTTCAACAAATTTAAACTTTTAAGAACAACCCATTTACTAATAAAACTTTTTACAAAATCAGTATTTCATAAACATTATTTAAAATTAGAGTCTTCCAGGATCCATTCAGTCGTAAAACCAAGGATATGTGCGGTCATGCCATTGCCTTGCCACAGTTCTCCGAGGTACCTGAAACCATAAACCAAACTGTAAGTACAAAGCTTAGTGAGTTTCCCCCAGAATACCACCACACAACAAATAACGACAACTAGCGTGCTCAGACACTCATGCATGACCCAATCAGCCTCGGGCTAGAATACCAGACATGTCTATGATGGGACCAGTCATCCTCGGGATGGAATACCCTCGCACCCTAAGCGGTCTGGCCCAACCATCGGGTTGGAATACCAAACATGTCGGTTCAAATCAACCATCGGGTTAGAATACCCCAGGCCCAATCAACCATCGGGTTGGAATGCCAATATACAACGGGTCCAGTCATCCTCGGGATGGAATACCATTGGGCCAAATCAACTATCGATTTGGAATGCCCCCGGTCTGTTGGCTCACACACATAGCAGTAAAACCTCAACCACCAACAATATGTGCCCATATATAACAGATAAACATATAAACAGTCTACATGCAGACAGGCGGATCTACAGATCACTAAGCATAACATTATCCTATATACCAAGATACTGATCTAACAGATCACTACAGCACGATAACACACTATCACATAACAAAATATCTATTCCAATGAGTCGGCCTTGGTGCCTTCAACCCACAAAAAGAGTGAGGAAAACTCACCTCGCACTGTCGAATATCACATAAAGAATCTCTAGCTGCTGGCACGCAAGAATCCCTACACTATCAATCACAAGTTAATCATCCATCAATAATCGGATCCGACCCACACTAAGTGTCCAAACTAGGGTAAAGACCTTTTTAACCTCTTCATAACTTGGACCAAATCCAAAAATCCAAAAGCCCAAAATCCCATTAAATACCCAATGCCCAAATGTGGCCCAATTTTCCAACCCAAACCCTATCATGGGCCTTAAACCAAGGTCTAAAACTTTCCTAGTCCAAAAACACTTGAATTCTGATGGCCTAAAAAGGCCTAAAGCACCAAATTCCAAAAATGGTCTAACCGAAGATCCATTAATCTGAGGCCCATCCTGTTGAGTACGCGGGGTGTACTTAGCTTGTACGGGATGCGTACTCGCCTTAGGGCTTGTACTCTAAGCGTACTTGCTTGTACGCTCAACGTACCCTTACATACAACCAACTTCCATTTTAATCTCTTATTCCATAAAGACTTTACACCACAACCCATATCTAACTACCTTAGACTGATTAATCACATAAAGTTACTAACTTTACGTTCATGTGTGGCTAAATGAAGCTCTTAAGCTTAAATAGGAATTAAAAGGTGACTTAATGTATGCATGTGACCAAAATTCCCATAAAGCTTGCACCTTTATGCTCAAGGAGTCAACCACAAGCTCGGATCTAAAAGAACAAGCCCTTAAAACTTCTTAACTCTTCAATCAACCCAAAATGGGACCAAAAGCATAACAAAACCAACTATGAGGAGATCTAAACATCTATAAGCCAAGGTATGAACTTGATACCTCAAAGAGATTGCAACAAGTGAGATGATTCTGGATCTATGACCTTCCTTCCAAGCAAAGCACCTTCAATCTTAAAAGCTTCCTTCACAATGAATAAAACAACCACTAAAATCCTCTCAAGGGCTCAAGAACACCACCAAGGAAGCTTAAGGGACAATTTAGGGTTTTAGGAGGTTTGGGGGCTAGTAAAGAGGCCAACCCTAAAGACTTAAGGTGCTTAAATAGGGTACAACACTCGTAAATTAGGGTTCCTTGAATCCCTTGTACACCCAACGTACAAGGCCGAATCTTCATGACCAAACTGTGGATTACGCTCAGCATACGCCAAGGTATGCCTCGCGTAAGGGTCCTCGCATGAGTATGCCCTGCATACTCCCCATGTACACCCCCACGTACTAGGGTTTTTCCCCAAAACCCTAAATTCTTCTGAGGCCATAACTTCTTCATTAAAAACGCAATTCCGATGATCCTTATATCCATTAAAAGGTAACGAGAAGCTCTACGCTTTAATCATCTCATGATCGCCTTAAAACTTCCCAAATAAAAATCCAATTTCCATCAAAGTTTGAGCTGACACTTTACTAAAATACCCCTTTGCTTCAAAACACAAACCGAACACCCATATCATCTAAGTTACATCACCCACACCCAAATAGGAACGATTTGGGATAGGGTGTTACAAAATGACATGAAATAGGATGTTACAGTTTAAATTATTTTTTATCCCCTCTTCGAGAAATTTCTAGGTCTGCCCCTGTGGATGATGGATGGAAAGGTAGAAAGGGGTTTGTGAAGTAGTTGGACCCATTTATCTATAAATTAAATTAATTGACATTCTTTATTTAGTAAATAAAAAACAAATAATAAAAAATTGATAGATAATATACAAAGGATAATATAGTCTTTTTATCTCTACAAGGGACAAAAAAACACAACAAAATGATATGTTAGGCACAGTCCATGTACAAAATAAAAGTTAGGAACCAAACTTGCAATTTTACCCATACTATATGGACGATTTTAGTAATTTGTATTAAAAATAAAGAAAAAACTTCATAAATGATCCCTATGGTATCTAGAAATCTGAAGTTTAATCCCTAAGTTTAAGAAACCTCACAGATGGTATGTAACACCTGTTCCAGGTATTAAGTAATTTACATAAATTTTTAGGGTTTGTGCATGGAATCGGCAAGTTGGAAGCCCCAACTCGTCGAGTAGAGGCCATCTCATGGACGCGGGGGCGGACCTACTTGACGAGTCGGAAGTATTGACTCAGCGAGTAGGAGATGAAGAGAGAAAATCCTAATTTTAGGGTTTGCACCCTATATAATCTCCTTAAGAACCTTGAGGCTGACCTTCCATCAACCTCCAAACCCTAAGAACGTCTGTGCATAACCCTAATCCCCATTCTCTTTCATTTTGTGAGCTAGAGTGACTTTTCAAGCTTAAGAATAAGGAGATAGTGAGAAGAAGGAGAAGATCTAGCAAACCACTCTTGAGCTTGACCATCTTGTGGACTGCTAAAGTCTCCAGGATTCGATTTTTATCTAAGAATATGGCTAGACCTTGATTTTACTCTTCATTTCCTATCCTTCTTATTGATTGCATGCATAGGGTTCATAAAGTTTGTAACTTTATGGATCTCTAGGGCAAAATGGTCCCAAGTTGGGCTAGATCGAGCCTTTGGTCAAGCAAGGATGCCATGCAAGGGTTTTTAGGGCATATTTCCCCTCTTTTTGGCCATTTGACGTAAGGACATGCATGTCCATAAAGCCTCCCTCTTTGCAACGTTTTGAGGACTAGAAACTCTTTTGGAAAGGAAGGATTCCAGATCCCTAGAGTTTTGGACTTTATGGCAAAGCTTTGAAGCTTTCCAACATTTGATAAGGGCCTTAGAGCATTTGGAATGGTTCTACAGGGTATAGTTGGAAACTTTATCCTTCTAGACACCTTAGGGCTTCAGATCCAAGCCCTGGAGTCCCTGCATTCGGTGTATCATCAGAACAAGCAAACAGGAAGCGAGACTCGATGAGTTGCCCTAGTAACTCGACGAGTCAGATTGGGTTTCCCCGCCTTTTAGATATCAAGTGAACTCGTCGAGTTGATGAAACAACTCGGCGATTTGGCTAGGGTTTGACCAGGTTTTCTAGACTCGATAGGAACTTGACGAGTCGCTAGATGCACTCAACGAGTTGAGGTCAACATGGATTGTTGACCTTGACTTTGACCAAGGTTGACTTTGGGGGTGATTTTTGGATGATGACAAGTCTATCTTATGATACTATAGGCGGTCGAGTTGGAGCAGCACGTTGGACATATCTGATTCTAGC
This sequence comes from Lactuca sativa, assembly GCF_002870075.4. Lineage (NCBI taxonomy): Eukaryota > Viridiplantae > Streptophyta > Magnoliopsida > Asterales > Asteraceae > Lactuca > Lactuca sativa. The sequence continues at coordinate 66,586,586 of NC_056626.2, read as the reverse complement.
TTGTCAGTTCAACATTCGTGAGAGGTGAGTCTTCTCACCATACCCATGGGTCTAAGGCACCAAGGCCGGCCCATTTTATGTTATGTGGTAAACTAGCTTAGTAGAGATATGTGGTATGATAGTTAGCTTTATGCTAAGTGGTATGCTAGTGATCATATGATATTTATATGGAAGACCTCGTGGGGAGCCTGTGGCAGTTGGATTTAAAACCATGTTGATGGGTTATGAGAATTCTAACACTCCTAAGTGTACATGCAACCCTAAATACCTTGGATCTATGTTTTCTCTATTATACATGCAAATATGAATATTCCAAGGTATTACCCTAACTAGCATACAATCTTTTGATACTTGGGTAATAAAATGGATAGAATACATACCTTGTTGATGTATCTTGACTCCATGAAGCTCGAGAGCCTAGTGCCCCAAGTGTGACACCTCAAATGGTTCACACACCATCAAATACACATGGAATAACTTAGAGATAAATGATACACTTCATGAAATCGGCTAGCCCTCACCATTCCTTTATAGTCTCTCATGGTGCCGATTTTGACAATAATAAGATGCTTATATAGTGTGTCACAATTAGGGTTACACCATGTAAACCCTAATTGTCATGGCCTTTCATTTCCATGATGCATGGGTACAAAAACACCATGGAGCATCCTATGGGTTTTAGCCCAACTTGATAATCCATGGAGCATTAGCCCACTATACAAGTATGGATGATTTACACAATCAACCCATATATTTAATTAGTCTCCTTTTGATCACTTAATTAATTCCAAATTAATTCTTGATCAATACTAATTAAATAATCTTATTATTATATTAGAACTTATAATATATTACCAAACCTTAAGTGTTATTTCTCTCATTTTAGTCTATCCAAATGCATGATGCCATGCAACCCAAATGGACCATGCCGAGTCGGGTCAAGTACATACCAAATATAGTTATGGACTTAGACAATAATCCAATAGTCTCCCATTTGGATAAGTCTAAAACTATTATGGCGTATGATTTCAAAAACCAACTGGCAATCGTAGCTCTCAAAAGTCATTGTCGAACTCTAACCTTTGTCAATGACTTGTTTACGAGATAAGGGATCATATATTCCTCCATTGTAGATATCATATGGACTGAGACATGGATTAAAATCATTCTCTCTGTCCATTTGTTGTTTCCTGATTTCTGATTTATGACGACCGACTAATTGAATAAATCACATTAGTCTTGGCTTGGCCAATCACTCACATGTGTCATCATTAAATCATCGAGGGGCCCACAGACATCACTTTTATCCTAAAGGTAAAAGGAATGGATAAACTTCGACTCATATGGCTTGTTCTACTACTAGTTGAATCATACACAAAGGCACGTTTTATAACATCGAGTTACCAATGAAGTTTCGTGCAATCAGTGTATAACTAACTCATAGTAACAACTCATATCTCTAGGTTTGAAGAATATAAGATATTATCGTCTCATGATCACTCGTGATAAAAATCCATTATGTGATTCCAATGAGCGTGGTTTGAATCCAATACTCAGAACTTATGAGCACTCATGACTGTTGTAGCACCATTTTTTCCAACATCTTAGACCTCTACATGCCAACCCATGACAGTCTTGATTCATATCTACTTCCAACATATGATCGACTGTGGATGGTTTGAATAACTTATTCATTCAGGAAGAACGACCTAGTTATTCTGGAAGTCAAAACATGCAAAGTGAAACACAAAAATAATCGAATCCAGTATGGTCTCAGAACTTATGAATATAAATAACACATCTTTTATTTATCACCATATTGATTACCCATTATTCATTGCATACTGTTTCAAACTATCAACTTTATACTTGAATTAAAACAATAGTTCTCCCATGCTCCAAGCATGTACACTATGGTTTTTTCTAAATACTAGTCATGCCATACACCAAGTATGCACACTATGTTTTTCCAAACATTAGTTATACCATACACCAAGTATGCACACTAAGTTTTGTCTATGATCTTTATTCTGTGAAATAGATCGATTGAACATAATTCCAATGATTCTCATTTTACAATCCCAATTCCTTACCGCAAATGTAAGAATTCCAAATTCCTGGCATTTACCTAAATCTGTTAGATTCTAAACTTATATGCATTAGTCCTCTTGTAATGATTATGCACAAAGTCACAAAGACTTGTCAACATACATAATAGAGTATTCCAATGGAGACCAACTCCATGGAACCGAAGTCTCAAATTCAAAGTACATTGCTTTGAACATTCTTCATGCATTAAGTTTCCTAATCTTACACAGATTTAATAAATAACTTCCACCTATAGGAACAATTCCATATTCCCATTTTGACTATCACTTCTGAACAAGAGTTGCCTCTTTCCAGAATATGTCAATATGTTCCTTCCAAAATTAACACCATAATTCCAATTGTCCTTGAGCAACCAATCTTTGGTAAACCTTAGATTGTCCTCAACAATTGCTTAATCATTTTAGTCATATCCAATTCTAGACCTTTTCCCTTCTTAATCCCCCAAGCATTTGGAAAATTCTATAACGGATGAATATTATAGCACATGCAATCGATCCTATATCTAAAGCATATGGGACACGATTCATGATGTCTCACATAAAGACATGATACTAAACCAGTCCTTTTGCCACAATATTTCTATTTGACAAGTTCTCATAATTCAGATTATGAAAAGGGATGTCGTAATCATAATCGAATTTTAGAACGCAAATAATGTACCCATATATAGAATTTCCTTATGTTGAGCCATTCCAACACAAAATTCATATATATCCTTGACTAAATTTGATTAAAATATCAGATCTAAGCTTATAGATTTGAGATGAAGTATAATTTCCTCTCCCTTAATTATAGCAAAACAACTTTTTCCCAATTGAAACTTTTGTTTTCTAGAATTAACATTGCTTACTTGCAACATTTATCATGCTCCCACTAACATGATGATTATTAGCATAACATTTATGCTCCCACTAGCTTTGACATGTACTCAGAAATCAACTAGACTTCGAGAAATCAATACTTTATTGACTTCCTTATCAAAGTTCAGACTTCTGATACGAGATGTTTTGATAAACTTTATCAAAATCATACATGTTTCCTTAGATAGCACTCATGTGTGTCTAAAAAATTTCAGAACTATGAAAAGGGATGTCATAATCATAGTCTCAATTGTTTAGACCTTTTTCATTCCTCACAAGTCCTTGTTAATGTGTCGGTTAACCACACATGCTCCACTAACGACTTTGAGAATACAAATATCACAATTGCTATCTAGTTAAAATCTACTTAGTGAAAGTGTTTCCTCACCATCATTTTCATGATTCGGAGAGAAACCTTATGACACTTAGATTTTATGGTGTATGTGTTCTTATCCATGTGGATTTTTCAAAACCATAATCACAAGAGAAGGATAATGACAAACCCAAACTCATATGTATTGAACTCAATCTAAATTTCTTGCCACCTGGCAGCTCAAGGGCCTGCCATTGCTTCCAAGTTGTTATGCAACCAATTGAGAACTCTAAGAACTCATATGCAAAGCCAACTTTAACTAGAATGGGTACAGGAATAGAAATATGTCAACACGATAGGTTATAAACCTCACGTCGTGTGCTAGTGTTAAACTACAGGCTTTTATTCTTGATTAGATCTTGAAATTCTTTTCAGGATCTTTAAGACTCCCACTGTCCTCTTGACATATAAGACTATCTTGCCAAATATTCAAGTGATAGTGTGGATTCTTTATCAAGACAAATACTTCACACACTTGGCCTAAGTTGGTCTTTGTTTAATCCAAAACACCACAACTTACCAATTTCAAATGTACAAGAGTATGACACTTTTACTCTTACATTTGACAAGTGTTTTAAACCTTTCTTTAAGATATGTCACTCAACTTATAGTCTTGGAGTATGACTTTAAGACTTGTTTTTGGAACGAAGTGTGACTCATCTTCTTGATTTAACCATTCCAACAATTCAAGATTCCTCTTCTTAGTCATAAGAATGCACTAAGATTTCCTTAGAGGACTAATTGTGATATGATTTCTAAATCATTAAGATGATCACAAAACCTGATACTAAAGTACTCTCCCATCTTTTCAGATTTGAGAAACTTTTATCTTTTCTGCCTAATTTGATTCTTCCCATTCGTTCTGCCATACATCGAAAATTTTCCAATGTTTCAGAATTATACTTAAACTTGTAAGTATAACCATATTTACTAAAATTTAGTAAATCATGACAAATAGTCTTATCGATCTTGTGTGGTGGACTTGATCAGTGCACAAGAATGTGTACTCGATCCCTTCGTCCTTCACTTGACTCACATATACATGTGAACAAGGAACTAGTCTTAATTTTCCAAAGCTGAAAGTTCTCATTCATCATACTGTATAACTTGTATGATTCCAAGTTTCTATCCAACTAAAATATTGGGTGATGAAAAGCTTCCTTATTTGGTAAATTTAGACACTACCACAAATGAAAGAATCAAATTCATATTTTCAATATTGCTAGAAACATACAAACATCAAGTTTTCACAAATGCCATTGTAAGGAGATATAAAATAAAGTAAAACAAACTTTTATTTATTTATAAAATGTGGAAAAACTTTTCCTTACAATGCAACTTTAAATTGAAAACTATGTTATTACATGTTTCCTAGCAATCTATCATAACTCCTAAAAGTAGCTCAAGAATCCGATCTTTAATTAAGCGATAAAAATCCATCTTCGCGGTCAGATTCATCATACTCTTTCTTTAAGTTTCCTTCACTTTTCCTTTGATTCTTAAAACATCAACATGTGACCCAGTCACATCATGTAATAAGAATCTCAAAATAGAAACTTAATCGAGTTGATAGTGGATTTTACCTGAAGTATAGTCAAACTTATTGACTTTACCAGCCTTATGATCTTTCAGGTAAATTGATGTGCACAAAAGTACCCACTAATTTTATAATTTATAACCTAACTAACTTAACTAACTAAAATGTACCTAGGCAGTGTACCTGGTCGAATTATAGAATAGTTGCGTAAGTTGGGTGTCGATCATAGAGAATGGTGTTGACTAATTAATTTATCTACTACTAAATTAACCTAATTAATAACAAAGGAAGGGTTTTTATCTAATTTTGCAAGTTTAGATGAACTTAATTCTTTAACACAAACTCAATCATTAAACAAAACACTTATGTTAGTTCGAATCCACTTTCACTCAATGATTATACATTAGCTATGGCTACTACTGTTGGTTACCAATTAATGAAGTGTTAGCAATTTAGTTCTAAATCTACTAATTGTTAATCAATTCATGTAAATCTATGTATGGTCACACAATATTTAACACATAATCAATTATTAAATGAGATTGGAGCCATGTAAGATTGATTAATCAAAACACAATTACAGTCATAATATGAGTTCTCTAGCACAGCTTAATTCAATGATTCAATTACTTATCTAAGATTGGTTTGATCTTAGCTCTAATAAACTAGTGTTCACTGGATTATTAAGTATTCAAATTCATGCAGATTTATGTTCACTAACTACACAGAACAAGAATTTAAAGCAATCAAATATTTAATTTAAGCATGCTAGGTAAAATCAATCAACACAAGCATATTACCAACAAGTAAAGTCAAATCTAATGCATTAAAACCATGAGTTCCAACTTCATCTAGCTAACAGAAGCAGCTAGATTTAGCTGGACATGCTAACAACTAAACAAACAAAAACTGTAACCAAAGACATGTTTAATTGTACCAATCTATAAACCAATTTATGAACTTCTTCTTCCTTGGTGTTAAAACCAACTTCCAGACCTTCTCTTCCTCTGAAATTCGCCTCTAGGAACCCTTCTAAGTCAGCCAAAAGTCTTTCAAATCGTAATGGGCAAGGGAATTTATATTTTCTGATTTTACCGAGTTCACGTTGTGAACCATAAGGGTTCACGTCGTGAATATAAGATAATCGTGTTCGGCAAGGACTCTTCCACCCACATGCATATCTTCTAAAACTCTCCACTCACGTCGTGAACGATGAACTGTTCACGTCATGAATATGTCTTTTGGGTGTTTTTCGTTCTTCTTTTCTCCAAGCCCTCCAAAGTTCCAAGTATTGTCACTTCTGGTCCTTTCTTCGAAAATACTTCTATTTGGCTGCACATAACAATTTATCCTTATAAGTACCATAATTCTATGCAAATAACCAAAATATTAAATAAAATGTAGATCAATATTGCCTAAAACTATGTATAAATATGGTAATATAATAAATTTGGCAGCTTCGCAACCAATGCCCTTTCCTTTTGGAAATAGAACCATATGGACCCTTTGGTACATGGGACAATCTCAGACTTAGTCTTTCTCTTTACTATTTGGTCAATCGAGTTGACTATGGCCAATCCCTTTCCATTGGGAAGAGAAATCTTTTACTGGGTATCCAATGCAACCATTGTCAATGTCAATTGAAGGTTTCGAAAGTTGATCTACTAATCAAATTTGCTTTACCAAAGCTCCAAATCATTGTTGATTCAGCAGTACCAAGCAAATAGATAAGATCATTAAGGGTCATGTCATAGTCTATTTCATAGTAATCCCAATGGTAACTCACTATGTGACTTCGGAAGTGATTGAACAACCAACTTTCTTAAGACTTTGACACCTAACTCTCCCGGCTTGTCAATATGTGACTTCATCTCCAAGATGTGAGCACACATAGACCTTGCTTACCATTAGGGCTTGAGTGACCTTGAACTTGTGGGTTAGGGAGAATAATTGGAGGAGATGGAGGAAGTGAAGTTCCAAGAGATTTGGGAAGATCATAGATGTCTGAACTAGACATCTTTTGGGACATATTCAAGATAGTTGATTTAAAGTCCTTAATATAATACCCAATATGAAATATTAAGGCTAGGACCCAACACAATATTTTATAACTTGGAAGAGGGATGTTGTAATCCAAGCTATAGAATATTTGAAGGTAGGTGAATGACGATTCACCAATTTCCACCATGAAAAAAGAAATAAATTATTAGGTTTTTAATTGGATTTGAAACTCCTAGATCTTTTGAGATTCATTGAATTGTTCAATGGCATGTTTCAATCTCAAGTGTGCCCTTCAGGTTTTCTGACTGGGATGCCGAGGATCACAAAACATGGTGTGAAGTAACCATGCAAATTACATGGTACCCTTAATATTTACCCCTTAATCAATGTGCCGGTTAACCACACACGCTCCACCGATACTATGATAAATATTAAGTTACCCTTTGCCTACCTTGTTAAGTCCAGCTAGTGTGCTAGTTAACCACACACGCTCCACTAACCGACTTAAGCAAAATGCAAAGTGTAATTTCATGGATTAGCACCTTATTCACATTTTCCTAAACTAAGATTGGGAATTATAAAAAACATTTTAGTTACTTTATATTTATCATTAATACTTTTAATGAAAGGAGAATTATAGTCCTTGTCCTACCTGTTCGGCTAACGAGCCTCCACCAGTCAAGGAAGCGGTGGGTGAGAGTGGACACCCATTAAACTGTCATCTTATAAGCAATAACCTTATACCCCCCTTATAGACCGGCTTCGTGAATGAGGCCTACTAATGGTAAGACGACTTGCTCTTATACATATATATAAATATTATTAACTTATAATATTATAAAGTATAAGGGTTGAATTTTAACTTTTAAAATTCTAAGGGCTTAACTTGGAATTAAAGTATTCATAGGGAAGACTTTTCAAATTCCAAAACTTGAGGACAAGTTTTGAAACTATTCAAAACTATTGAATTCCATAACTTATGTGTTTAAAGTAGTTTTAATCCAAAAACTCTTCAAGTTCCATAGCTTGAGGACAAGTTATGGAAGACTTTAAACTATTAAAAGAATGTGACTCTTCCTTATTCATAACTTATGGAAATCTTTATGAGTTTTATGAATCTTAAATGTGATTTTCATATAACTTGAGGACAAGTTACAAAAACACATTTTAGAATCAACTCTTAGATTAATTTGGATTGAAAACAACAATTTCACATAACTTTTCTATTAATTTAAGCAACTCATAAGAACAAGGTAATTCAAATCAAACTTTTTCATGTAATTAGCCTAAACCATAAACTAATACAAAACGTGAATCTATTGACAATTATTTTTGAAACTGGATTAGCATGAACATTAACACATCAAAAACAGGTTTATAAGTTGAAAAACAGCTTAGGGTAATGTTCCTAGTCCATTTCCAGCCAAAACAGTCGAAGATATGTTGTCTGGGGGTCTAACTCGTCGAATGCATGAACCAACTTGACAAGTTGGATCGTTTTGAACACTTTTAAGGCATGGACTCGTCGAGTCACCAGATGGACTCGCCGAGTCCGTTGCCCAGACAGCAAAAAACTTTGATTTTTCAGCATTTTTCAGCGCTTTGCATAAAGTATAATTGAAAACAAGCCTAGGCTCTGATACCACTGATGGGTTATGAGCATTCTAACACTCCTAAGTGTACATGAAACTGTAACACCCAGGATTTTGAAAGCCAAGAAAGTAAAGGAAACCCTAAATTTAAGAGGGACTCGACGAGTCCAAGGAAGGACTCGGCGAGTCGGAGCGGGATCCAGGTCGATAAGAAAGTGACCAACTCGACGAGTCGACCGAGTGGACTCGGCGAGTCTGGTCTGTGCGAGGAAAACCCTAAATCCGGGGCTTGGAGCCTATTTAAGCATCTCAATCTTCTTCTTAGGGCTCCTTTACAGCCTCTCACACCCAGAACGCCGCACCTTAAGCCCCCATTGTGTTCATTCAAGCTATTAGCCATTTTTGAGTGGTTTCAAGGAAGAAGAAGGAGTGGGAATCTTTGAAGCATCAAGGAGTGGTCTTGGATCCGAAGTTTGGGGAGCATTTCAGAGCATTGGAAGGTATTAGTCGTTTCTCTCCTCCAGATTTTCCTTGGTTATGAGTTTTGGGGCTTTTAAGCCATGTTTAAGACCAATCTTGAGCTTGAGGTCCAGATCTGAGGTTGCTACCTCAGATCCATGCTTGTTTTGGTATGGAATCCCATAAAGTATCAGCCATTGGGTGGAAATTGGAGTCTCTTGGTCCAAAACCCTAGCTATGGGTGTATTTTGCCTAGATCTCACTCTCTACACGTAAAGTTTGCAACTTTACGTGGGAAATAGGCTTGGGGAGGGTAGATCTACAGTTTGGAGCTCATGCATGACTTGAAGTCCTCTGCATGTAAGTGGATCTTAGTGGACTCGACGAGTCCTTCGAGTGGACTCGGTGAGTAGCTTGAAGATGAGGAGGAACTCGACGAGTGGGATGAACAGCTCGTCGAGTCGGATGAAGATGGGCATGAACTCGACGAGTTGGATGAACAACTCGGCGAGTTGGATGAAGATTGCCGTGTGCTCGGCGAGTCTGTTCTTAGACTCGGCGAGTCAGGTCGAGTGGTCCTAAACCCTTCGAGTTAAGACTCGAGTCAGCGAGTCGAGCCAGGACTCAGTGAGTTGGTCAGGACAGGAATCGGGAATCAGTAAACTTGGCGAGTCAGGGGCTGACTCGGCGAGTAGAGTCGCGAGTGGAAGGACTCTGGATTTATGAACTCGGCGAGTCAGTAGGGTGACTCGGCGAGTAGGGTTGACCTGGAAGGTTGACTTTGACCAGGACATTGGCTTTGACCAGAGTTTCGGGGAGCTAGCGGAGCAGCAGTTCAGAGTTAGCGGTCAGGTAGCGGTCAAAGGGGTTAGCAGCAGCAGTTCAGCAGTATCAGGTGAGTTTCCCTTTGTATGAATGGGTCTACGGCCATAATGCCGGCCCATGTAGCTATGAGTAGAAGACCCGGGGGTTAGCCCTAGGCACAGTATGCTAGTGTGATATTTGGACGAGGTCCAATGACGAAGGGCGGGTGCCCAAGGAGCGGTCTACGTGATAGTTTATACTTGTTGTCTGTGTGATACTTGTATGTGCCTGGTAGGGAGGTGAGAGAGGGCGAGGTCCCGTATCTCACCAATAGCAGAGTGTGGATGGTGTTCCACGTCTCAGTAGCAGCAGAGCAGGGGCGAGGCCCAAGATAGGAAAGGAGTGAGGGTGGGCTGGGCCCGAATCTCACTATCAGCAGGAGTATGGACGAGGTTCCATGACTCATCAGTAGCAGGACTCGGGCGGGGCCCAGAGATAGGCGAGGCCTTAGAGCAAGAGTTGTTAGTATATGTTTAGCTTATGTAATGTTATGTGATATGTTTATGTGCTATTATATGTTAGTAGGCGAGGCCCTGTGACAGGCGAGGCCTAAGTGAAACAGATCTGTACCCGAGCGGGGCTCGAAGCCAAGCGGGGCCTGGAGCGGCGGGGCCGTTGTAGCGGGCGAGGCCCGAAGTAGGGGGCGAGGCCCCGGATAGCGGGCGTGGCCCAGTATGTGCAGTATGTGGTTATGCATGGTATGTGGTAAGGTGGGGAACTCACTAAGCTTCGTGCTTACGATTTTCAGTTTTGGTTTTCAGGTACTTTCGGTAGCGGAGGGAGGAGCTCGGGATGATCGCATGGCACACACCATGGATTAGTCAGCCTGGGAATGTTTACTCTGATAATAAACAAGTGTTTTGAATTTAATACTCAAAAGTTATGTTTGACTTATGATACGTTGTTTATAAATCCATTTTTAGTAATGTTCTAAAAGAAATTTTTAGTCGTGATTTTTGGGTCGTTTCAGAAACTCTAAATATCTTGGATCTATGTTTTCTCTATTATACATGCAAATATGAATATTCCAAGGTATTACCCTAACTAGCATACAATCTTTTGATACTTGGGTAATAAAATGGATACAATACATACCTTGTTGATGTAGCTTGACTCCATGAAGCTCGAGAGCCTAGTGCCCCAAGTGTGACACCTCAAATGGTTCACATAACATCAAATACACATGGAATAACTTAGAGAGAAATGATACACTTCATGAAATCGGCTAGCCCTCACCATTCCTTCATAGTCTCTCATGGTGCCGATTTTGACAATAATAAGATGCTTATATAGTGTGTTACAATTAGGGTTACACCATGTAAGCCCTAATTGTCATGGCCTTTCATTTCCATGATCCATGGGTTCAAAAACACCATGGAGCATCCTATGGGTTTTAGCCCAACTTGATAATCCATGGAGCATTAGCCCACTATACAAGTATGGATGATTTACACAATCAACCCATATATTTAATTAGTCTCCTTTTGATCACTTAATTAATTCCAATTAATTCTTGATCAATACTAATTAAATAATCTTATTAATATATTAGAACTTATAATATATTACCAAACCTTAAGTGTTATTTCTCTCATTTTAGTCTATCTAAATGTATGATGCCATGCAACCCAAATGGACCATGCCGAGTTGGGTCAAGTACATACCAAATATAGTTATGGACTTAGACACCAATCCAACACATATGGGGGAGCCCATGACATTCCTAGGTAAAGACCATGTAGGGGAGCCCATGACATGCTGGTATAAGACCCAGGGGAGGCCACGACATCCTTATATGTTTATATATGTGTTATGTAGTATGATAGATACTTCTGTGATATATGATATGCTAGTTGTTTATGTATGTTATTGCATGGAAGACCACGGGGGGAGCCCGTGGCAGTTGGATATAAGACCATGTGTGGGGGAGCCCATGACATTCCTAGGTAAAGACCATGTGGGGGAGCCCATGGCATGAATGTATATCACCCTGGGGGGAGCCTACGACATCCTTATATGTTAGTATGCATGGCTTATGTGGTATATGTAGCTTTTATAGCTAATATGATATGTGTTATGTGGATTGTGTGTGGGGTATCCTATAGGGGAATCACTAAGCATTAGCTTATAGGTTTTGGATTTGTTTCAGGTACATCTGAGCCTAAGGGCAAGGGCAAGGCTTGATGGCGCGACGTGCACTCTCTCAGACATTTTTTGGGACACTATGATATTTTGAAATAAAAGTTGTAATTAATATGAGTTTTGAAAACAATTATATTTGGATTTCGTGATTTATGAGATGTGTTTGGTTAATCAAAAATGAAAATTTTCTTTTGAAAAATTGGGTCGTTACATGGTCCTTGTGGTTTCAAAACTTTTGATGTGTATTCCTTATTGCTCACTCCGTCATCTTTTGTCTGTTAATTGAATGACATTTTTGTCATTTCACTACCATAAGGACCATTTATGAAGTTTTGCCTTTTTTTGTAAAAAGAAAAAGAAAAAATAATATAATTATTTAATGTAAAAGGTTCTCTCTCTCACCCACACACATCTTCTTCACATTCTTCTTCAAATTAAACCTCTCATACATACACACATACATATATGGCTGGCTCTTGAGTTATCGAATCCACCAAAGATGGAGTCCTTACTTATATATTTGCACATTAGTAGTGAACCACGATCCAAATTATTTACAAAAAGGAACCGGAGGAGTATTTATCATCATCAGGGTTCGGTTCACAAAGGAAAATGATCCAAAATTGTGGTACACCTCCAGCTACACTTCACCCACCTCCCTCACTACGCTAACTCTAGGTTGAAAGCTCAATGTTTTCACGAATTTGATCTTGACTTTTAGTTTTACTCATCGGTCGATAGCTAATGAACCCAAAAGAGAAAGTTCTGAATTTGATGTTCTGTTGATGTGTGTATCATCTCGCCTCCAAAATTCACAATAGAGAAGATGAAAGTTAATTCATATTGTTACTTGGTTGATTCTTATCATATTTGGTTTTTGCTTTTATTTCTCAAGTTCGATTCAAATTTCCGGCTTCATTGATGGAGATGATGCCGGAAAATTGTCATCATTACAGCTACCAGTGGTTCAACGGAATGTGACGTATTCACAGGAGAATAGATTAGGGATGCAACCAGTCCAAGCTACACCAACCACACATGCACACCATCGAACCGCATCAAAACTGTATGAAAAACGGTCGTCCAGATTCTGATTACCCCTACTGGTAGTGGAGTCCCACCGACTGTAACCTCCCACTATTCGATCCCAACCACGTGCAATCATTGCTCTATATTCTTTCTCATATCGAAGGAGCCGATGAAGTGTATCACGATGAAGAATACTAAAGAAAAAATTGTTTATCAAGTCGCATAAATTCACGCTTATAGTCGACCTAATTTGTGATAACCAATTTCATTCCATGGGTCCAATCGAGCTTCATCTCGATGAAGTCGACCTAATCCTATCAGATAGTGTGCTTGGGAGAAGACAATTTTGAATCAGTTTTCAAGGGTTGGATTGATGAGACTACTAATCCTGGAACCAGTCTTGTTATTGTTGTAAAAATAACTTAATCAATAAAGGGGAGAAGAGAGTAGAAGCAAAAGGGGAAGTTGACAGTCACAAAAAAAAAAAAAAAAGATGAGCTTGATTTGCAGGTGGAGAGAGAGAGAGACATGGTGGGTAGGACCCTTTAAATAACAAAAGACTTCATAAATTGTCTCGTGATAATGAAATGACGAAAATGCTAACTTAACAGAGTGATCAATAAGGATATTTTGTTAAAAATTTTGAAATTACGGGGACCATCTATGAATGTTTGAACTGAAGGTTCATACTCTCATACTTATTTGATCTTATCAATTGTTATAATTTTTCTCGAATAAATCATAAATTTTCTAGGATAGAGACTTATTTGATCTTATCAATTGTTATAATTTTTCTCGAATAAATCATGAATTTTCTAGGATAGTATTTTTTTTAAACTTAAAAGTCTAAGGGGGTGTTTGGGATTGCTTTTGAGCATCAAAAGTTCTTTTTGTAGAAGGACTTTTAGTGGAAAGACTTTTTGCAAAATATGTTATTTAAAAAATGTTTGGATTAAACAAAATAATTTTTGATTAACTTTTATATGTAAAGTCACAAAAAATCAGATTTTTATGACTTTATAAAACCTCTCCTTTACTCTTTGCAAAAAGACATTTTAAAAAAACTTTTCAATTATCCAAAAATCTTTAGTTTTTTTTTTAACTTTTTAAACAAGTTAAGAGCTAAAAGTGAATCTAAAAACAATGCCGAACACCCTCTATAAGACTATAACCCTCTATAAGACATTGATGAAGCTAAACTATTTAAAAAAAAAAATGCTGCAACTGAAAATGTGAGGTATTGGCTGAAAATCTGAACTCTTATTTATTGTTCACTTTAGCTGCAGGTTCGCAAACACGATTCACATAACACAGAGTCCCTCTTGCCCGATCGCAGCCATGGCCGAAATCAATCACCCTTGAACCTTTTCTTACCGGTAAGCCTGTATTCATATTTCTGATTAGTCTATTTATAAACCCTAATTTTCACTACCTCGTTTCTACACAAATACTTCGGTTCTTCACCGCCTATAAACCCTAGTTACTCCTTCTCTAGCTGAAATGATCTTTCTTCTTCGAAGAAAACATGCCTTCAAATCATCCCTCACTAATCCAATACACTTCGTATCCAACGAATCAAAAGGTTATATCATTCCACCACTCATGTCCCCTAAACCCTCTCAAAAACCCCAAATTAACAATCCTAGGGTTTTATCATTCAAACCCTTTTCGACACAATCCTCCAAATTCCCCGAATATGAAATGCCAACAGTTACATGGGGCGTTGTGCAAGGCCGAAAGGAAAAACTCGTATCACGAGTAATAATCTCCGATTACTTAAAAAGCATAGGCATAATCCCTGATGAACTAGAGAATCTCGAACTACCTTCCACAATCGAAGTAATGCGTGAACGCGTTGAATTTCTGCAAAAGATAGGGCTAACAATCGACGACTTCAATGAATACCCATTAATGCTCGGTTGCAGTGTCAGAAAAAACATCATTCCAGTACTCGGATACTTAGAAAAAGTCGGAATTCAAAGATCAAGAATGGGTGAATTTGTGAAGAAATACCCACAAGTCTTACACGCTAGTGTAGTTGTGGAGCTTGTGCCTGTAATCAGGTTTCTTCGTGGATTAGATGTAGAAAGACAAGATATTGGGTATGTGTTAATGAAGTACCCTGAGCTTTTAGGGTTCAAATTAGAAGGCACAATGAGTACTTCAGTTGCATATTTAGTAAGTATTGGTGTCAATCCAAGAGACATCGGTCCCATGGTGACACAATATCCATACTTTTTAGGCATGAGAGTTGGAACCATGATCAAACCATTAGTCGAATACCTAATTTCATTAGGTTTACCAAAGAAAGTGTTAGCAAGAATGTTTGAAAAACGCGCGTATATAATCGGGTATGATCTTGAAGAAATGGTCAAACCGAATGTTGACTGTTTGATTAGTTTCGGGGTTCAAAAGGAAAAACTCGCATCAATCATCGCCCAATACCCACAAATTCTTGGCCTCCCTTTAAAAGCAAAGTTATCAACACAACAATATTTTTTCAATTTGAAGCTTAAAATAGACCCCGAAGGTTTTGCACGTGTAATTGAAAGAATGCCTCAAGTAATTAGCCTTGGTCAAAATGTGATGATGAAACCGATTGAGTTTCTTCTTGGACGTGGGATTTTAGCACAAGACGTGGCTAAGATGATTGTGAGATGCCCACAATTGGTTGGTTTGCAAGTTGGATTAATGAAGAATAGTTTTTACTTTTTCAAGAGTGAAATGGAGAGACCATTGAAGGAGTTGGTGGAGTTTCCTGAGTATTTTACTTATGGTTTGGAATCAAGAATTAAGCCGAGGTTTATGAGGTTGAAGCATAAGGGGATTAGGTGTTCTTTGAGTTGGTTTTTGAATTGTAGTGATCAAAGATTTGAAGAAAGATTGTATGGGGATTATGTTGAAATGGAAAGTGAAGGGCCCATGTTTGTTATGGGTGGAAAGTTGGAGTTGCCAGGGAATGAAGTGGTGTGTGATGAGGAAGATGAGAGTGATGATGAGATACTTTATAGACGTACGGTTTCTCTTTAGTACACAAATGACTTAAGGTTTCTTTTGTACGTTTTGATTAAAGTTATCAGTTTTGACAATCCAAGTTTTTAGAATTGCAAGAATTTTGTTTTTGGGTGTTGTACATTGATTGGTGGATCGTTTATCTATCTTGGTGAATCTTGAAACTAAGCTAGTTATTTGTCCATTTTATATTGTTATATATGATAGATGATATTGATAGTAAAAGATCGGTAGATGCTGTGATTTGGCTTTGTATCTTGCTTGAGTTTTGGTTTCGCTTTAGTTTTAGATTTGACTTATGTGATTTTGATTTTGAATTTGTTAGAATGAATTTTGAAGAAGGAAAATTAGGGTTCTTGAAAGAGGGTGAACGGGGTAAAATGATTATATTTGGCATGATTTTAACGGCTGCCCCGTTGTGTTAAACAGTTTAGTGACTAAAAGTGTTAATAAACTACGTTTAAGGGGCTACTATTATAAAAGTGCAAGCTATTGGGCTGAATATATAACGTTTTAGTAAGCACAAGGTCATTTTTTGCAACCTAGATTTGGTGGTGCTAAAAAAATCCCCTTTTTTTTTGCCTAATAAAATAATTCTCTTTTCAATTACTTAATTGACAAAACTGCACAAATGGTCCTGTGGTTAGCTCAAAATTGTCACTTTGGTCAAAAAATGTTTGGACTAGCACCAGAGGTCCAAACTTTTCATTTTATTGTGAGTTTGGTGAATTTGCTTTGAACTTTTTTCAAACGACAAATTTGCCCTTATTAATTTCTTTTTCTATTTCTTTTATAATTTTATTGTACTTGTGATATAAAATTATATCCAAAAAATATACAATCCCATGCTACCCTACCTACATACCTCTAGAAACACTAATATAATTTCTCTCTCTCTCTCTCTCTCTCTCTCTCTCTCTCTCTCTCTCTTCATTACCGTCGGACCATCACCTCTTGCCGACAACCGCCGCCGAACCACCACCACTTGACGGACTATTATCTGCCAGACCACCGCTGCTTGTCGTCCTATCCTAGTCACCTCTGTTGACGTAGATCAGAATACCTGACGACATAGATCTGAACCATTACCCACTACCGGTCTCTTCCTAGAACGTCGTCGTCGTCGGATAAAGTCTGGATCTCCGGCAAAAACTTCCCAAATATTGAAACCATTTTCACCGGTCTCTTCCTGGAATATCACCGCCATCAGAAAACCATACCAGATATTGAAACCCTTTGTAGATCTTTCGATCTATCTCAATGTGACGATGAGGCTAAGTGATGACAACGCTACCGGAGAAGATGGACGGTGGCAACGACTCAATCTGCAAATCTTGGCGATGTAGACTGAGAAAAAGGGGGGGGGGGGGGGGGTCATAGATCTGAAAAAAGGAGAAAGTCGAAGTTAGGGTAGCAAGCTACGTTGCTGCCAGAGACGATCTGCAAACGACCACCACTTTTTCGTCTTCTTCTTTATAGATCTGAGATGGTTTCCGGTGGCATTCCAATGGTGGTCCGATGACTACTCTATTGTTTCAATGGTTGTCGGAGAAGGAGCAACACGGGGTCATCAATATCGTCGGAGAAGGAGCAAGACGAAGCCGATGATGTTCCAAATCTCCGTCTGTGGTGACTCTGATGATGACAACTTGAGAGATGTTTTTGAGACTAGTGGTCAATGGTGGGTTTTCTGATGGTGGTTCCATGTCCGATGGTGGTGGATTGTGGTGGTTGGCGGTTATAGTGGTGATAGATACAGGTGGCCGACGGTGGTGGTGGTAGATAATGGTGGCAACAAGTTTTTGTTCTTAAATGTGTGTGAAAATGTTCTTGAGTGTTTATGAATGTGAGAGGGGGGGGGGGGGTTGGGTATTTTTTTTTAATTCTCTTAAAAATAATTATAAAAATAAAATAGCAAGGGTATATTTTCTTTTTTCTTTTAATCATAAAAGCATTTAATTAAATAAAAAAAAGCTGAAAAAGAAAAAAGTAAGGGTAAAACCGTCCTTATAAAAAACTTCAAAGTAAATAAGACCAAACTCGCAACAAAATAAAAAGTTTCAACTTCTGGTGCTAGTCCAAATTTTTTTGGACCAAAGTAGCAATTTTGAGCTAACCACAGGGACCATTTGTGCAGTTTTGTCTACTTAATTTATAGGATTATTTATTATTAGTTTTTAAATTAATTTAATAAAATTAGATTAATGATATATGTATTTCTCTTTTTAATAAATATCAAGATTTTAAACTTAGATACTAAATTTCTAAATTATGTCGTTTTATCTTAATAAATATATACCTCATTTGGTTTTCACTTGGTAAATATATCATTCCTCATAACATTTATTTACTCTACTATCATTTAATCATCCGTGTTTTCTTTCATCAATTATTATTTATTACTTCAGCCCAGTAAATATTATTGTTTTCCACTATCACGAATGTTCGAAGATAATCAATATTTTTACTTTCATATCAAAATTATTTCTTCAATCTTGAATAAGCAGCTTCAAGTGTTAATCGTGAATCATCTAATTCCAATTTTTAGCTAATAAAATGACATAGTTAATATATATTCAGTTTTCTCATATATATATATATATATATATATATATATATATATATATATATATATATATATATATATATATATATATATATATATATATATAGGGAAAAGTGAATATATGGCTGTCATGTATGTAATATTAGATATAGAACCATCAAAATTGAATTCATTTTGATTAAAAAACATAATTTTTTTCTTTGTTAGCTTCTTCCTATTACTTTTAAGCTCATATTATTCCTAATTTCATAATTTATCTTCAACATCTATGTATTTCGAATGAGTTGTTTTTATTAGACCTCTAGTAGGCTTTATCGCTTTCTTTGACACCTACCATATATATACTTGCATGGTCCTTTTTAATGTGTTATGAGAAGAAGTTTATTGGGTTTTTAATGAACAATTTTAATTTTTCACTATAATTTTCTATATTAAATTTGAATATGAAGATTTATAGGTAGTTGATAATGTATTTTTATACATGGTTTGTGGTGTAAAATAAAATATTTAAACCTCCATAAAAATATGTACAAAGTCTATCATCTACCCTAATAGTGAATATAAGAAAGATGGTAGAGAGATTTGATTGCATTTTGTTAAAACTATGTAGTTATTGATGGTTCTATAAGCCACATATTCCCTAAGCCCATATATATATATATATATATATATATATATATATATATATATATATATATATATATATATATATATATCTTAAGGCGATATTTTGTTAAAACGTCACGTCACGTCAAATACAAGCTTTGAAACCAATACACATCATGACAAACTTTTTAAAACTTAGATAAATCACCAATTTATTAAAAAGCAATATATTAATAATATTTAAATTTATATTGTTTTTATTATTATTATCAGATTAATTTACATTCTAAATAAATAAATAAAACTTATATAAAATTATATATTTTTTATTTATTCAAGACACAGTTTTTAACAACTATATTTTTAGTGTTGATATATTTAAATGATTTCAACTCATAAGAATGATTTAAATGATTTTAACTTTTATATATATATATATATATATATATATATATATATATATATATATATATATATATATATAATTTTTTATTTTCAAATAAAAATTAAAATTTTTGTTGGATTCATTATTGAACTTTAAATAACATTATATTATTTTTTTTTAAATTTATATTATAGTCTAACCATAAACTACAATATATTATTGTTGAAGTTTTTAATAAATAAAAATTATAGTTTAAAGTCAACAAATTTATATTTACATCATTAAATATTGTAAACAAGTAGAATGTAAAAACAACATAATATTCAAGCCAGTTTTTATAGTATAACTCAAAATCCGTTTCAAATTAGTCTATAACCGTTTCAGATTAACCTATTTACAACTCAAAAGTGAACATTAATTTGTGTATTTGAAAAAGAAAAAAAAGACTAAACTGCACAAATGGTTCTTGTGGTTTGCTTAAAATCGTCACTTTGGTCCAAAAAGGTTTGGACTAGCACCACAGGTCCAAATTTTTCATTTTGTTGCTAGTTTGGTCCAATTTGCTTTGAGCTTTTCCATAATGACCATTTTACCCTTAGTTTTTTATTTATTTAAATATTTTTCTGTTTAAAAGAAAAATAAAAAAAATGTATTTTCTATTTTACTTTTATAATTTTTTGTATAAAGGAATAATATATATATATATATATATACAATCTCTCTCTCTCTCTCTCTCTCTCTCTCTCTCTCTCTCTCCCCCCCCCCCTAAAATCTACAACCCCATCTTGTTTCATTCTCATATAAATACCGATGCATCTTCTTCCATTTTCGTTATCTGCAAAAATTTGAGTTGAAGCTTACATCAAAATACCCAGTTCAATGGCTTACACCCAAAATCAATTGTTCTTCACGACTTTTTTTTACACAAATCAGCACATGTGATCGATTCAGATTGAAAAAAATGAGAAATTGGCCCAAATCCTTTAACATAAAGATCTTTCACGCATACATGGATGATTGATCGAGTGAGTAACGATTGTACTGTAATTGTGCATCGTAGTCGTTTCAAAACAGGGAGGAAAGTTGAAATCATAATCAAAGAAGAAGGTATGGGGATTTTTAATAAGGGAATGGTGTTTTGGGTCTTTTTTATAGGGATTTCCAATGGGTTCAAGAGCCCTAGTTTCTTCCTCTTCCTCTATATGTTATATCAAAGATCATAGATTTGTAGAGGGTTTAATTGTGAGAGAGTATGTATGTTCATACGTTTGATTTTCTACAGGAAGAAGGAAGAAGATGGTTATGTTCGTATGTTCATATGGGATGAAAGAGAGAGGGGTAGGTGGGTGGTGAGGATGGATTTCATATTCAGGGAGAATTGGTGGATTTCAAGGTCCGGTGATGATGATCCTCGCAGAGGTTCAATAACCATCGATCGTGGGGAAGAAACAACCACTGGAGGCGTAGGGAGGAAATAGACGGGAGGTGATAATCGGTGGTGGTTATGGTATTGCCGGAAAAAATGGAGGCGTAGGAGTTCATTTCCACAAATCTTATTTAGGGTTGCTGATAGGAAGGGATGTCGGTGGATCTGTGGGTTTTGATCGGGTAGGGGCAGGAAACACTTACCTTGGTCAGTGGCATCCGATGGTGGTGGTGGCGGCGGAAGGTGGAGCTGGCAGCTTCCGGTTGTAATTTAGATGGGGTTCAAAGTTTTTGGAGGTCAGGGAGGAAGACAAAGGTGTGTCTTTGTTGTTTACGAGAAAGAGAGAGAGAGAGAGAGAGAGAGAGAGAGAGATCGTATATTTTATTTATTTATTTTTATTCCTTTATAAAAAAAATTATAAAAGTAAAATAGAAAATACATTTTTTTTATTTTTCTTTTAAACAAATAAATATTTAAATAAATAAATAACTAAGGGCAAAATGGTCATTATGTAAAAGTTCAAAACAAATTGGACGAAACTAGCAACAAAATGAAAACTTTGGACATGTGGTGCTAGTCCAAAACTTTTTGGACCAAAATGACAATTTTGAGCAAACCACAGGGACCATTTGTGCAATTTAGCCAAAAAAATTATATAATGTAAATGAACAAAACATCAAAAAACAACATTAAATAATATATTTAAACAAAACATCAAAACAAATTGATGCAGGGGCATCTGATCGCAGCCTCTTATTGGCTGATTTTTTTATGTTTTAGTCAATTATTTAATTGATTTGTTTCCTATTTGAATTATGTTAAAATAATAAGAGATTTAGTGGAAGATAATATCTGTTTAGAATATATCTTTAATCTAAATCTTAGGAGTTTTCTAGGAAAGTGGAGCTGTCTTTTTTTTCCATGATTATAAGTTTTTTTTCCTTGTTGCCGATCAGGGCAGTTTTTTTGGAATTGATAATAAAACATCAAAACTTTCATTGTTCTCGTTTTCTTCTACCTTGTGATTTTCTGGCCATTTGATTTGGCTAGCTTTTGGCATCATTTGGTATCAAAGCACAGGTTATCTCTCAAATGGTCGGACGTGGTAGACGTGATCCTCCTCCCCGTAGATACGCCGATAGAGGTAACGAAGGAGAACAACCATATCCACGAGATGTTGAGATTGAAAGGCTATAACAACGAGTTCGGGAATTAGAGATACAACAGGAGGCTCAAAACCAAGATTCTCAATCAGAACATAGCCTTCAAGATGACGAAGAGAGGGACATGAATCCGTTCGGTGGGGGTTTCCATGGAAGGAATGCATTTGAAACTTATCAACGGAATACCCAGAGGCAACGCTATGATGACCCTTTACGAAACTTGGGAATGAAGATAGAGATCCATGAGTTTGATGCGAAAGCACATCCTGACGATTTCATAGATTAGTTGAGCACCGTAGAACGAGTCTTTGATTTAAAGGATATTCCTGATGCCTTAAAAGTAAAACTTGTAGCCATTAAGCTAAGGAAGTTTGCTTCACTTTGGTGGGAACACGTGAAGAAACAACGCCAACAAGAGAAGAAATCAAAAATCGAAACTTGGTCGAAGATGAAGAAGCTATTACAGGGAAAGTTTCTCCCGGTAAATCATCGTCAAGAAGCCTTCTTAGATTATCATAGTTTAGCCCAGAAAACGTCTTTTGTTGAAGATTTCATCGCTGAGTTCAATCGACTCATGATGCGATGTTCTGTTGAGGAAGAAGAGGAACAAATTATTGCATCATTTTTGGGAGCCCTCAAACCTGATATTGATGATATTGTTCACCTTCAACAATAGTGGACGTATGCTGATGTATGTCGTTTGGCCTTAAAGGTTGAAAAACAGTTAAGAAACAGAAGAAAACTTGGAGCTATCAGGTTTGTGTCGTCCTCCCGTTCACCACCGACGCAACAAAGCAAGGCAACCGACTCTAAAATTGACACCCCAACAGGTATGGTAGCCAATCCACCTGCTACACGTGTTCTTCGATGCTTCAAATGTCAAGGTGTGGGTCATATGGCGAGGGAATGTCCAAACAAACAACTAGTCACTTTGGTGGGGGAATCGGATCCTGTTTATAATACTGAAGGGAAGGATGAAAGTGATGGGGAGGAGATCGAGGTGGTGTATGCTGATCATGGCAATGCTTTAGTTACTCAACGTGTCCTAAACGTTGATGTAGAAAAAACAGTAGATGATCATTCTTGGTTGCGCAACAACATTTTTTGCACCAAATGTACATCAAAAGGCAAGGTTTGTAGTGTCATAATCGATGGGGGCAGCTGTGACAACATGGTGGCAACAACAATGGTGGAAAAGTTAGGGCTCAAGGTGGAAAATCATCCAGAACCATACCAGTTAACGTGGCTCAAGAAGGGGAATGTTGTGAAGGTAAATAAACGTTGTTTAGTTCAGTTCTCGATCGGAAAAAAATATGAAGATGAAGTGTGGTGTGAGTTTATTCCCATGGATGTGTGTAACGTGTTATTGGGAAGACCTTGGCATTATGACCGAAAGACCAAACACGATGGTTTTTTGAACATGTATAGTTTCAAGAAGGATAGAGTTAATATAGTGTTGGCACCCCTAGACACCAGGGGTAGTAGTACTGGTAACAACTTGTTTCTCTCCAAAATAGAATTCATTGGGTTAACCAAACTCATCCCTCAACCTACCATTTATGCTTTAGTTGTGACAGAAGAAAATGGTTTTTCCTCACCTGTTTCAAATATGATCCAACCATTACTCGATGAATTTAGGGATGTCTTCCCTGAGGATATTCCACCTGGTCTACCTCTTATAAGGGAGATACAACACTGCATTGATTTCTTACCCAGTTCCACTATTCCAAACAAGCCCGCCTACCATATGAACCCATAAGAGTTTGAGGAGTTACATCGACAAGTCAGCGAGTTACTCGACAAAGGACTAATACGAGAGAGTATGAGTCTGTGTGTCGTACCAACCTTGCTAGTTCCAAAACAGGGGGTACCTTTTGCATGTGTATTGATAGTAGAGTTGTGAATAAAATCACGATTAAATATCGATTCCCTATTCCCCGTTTCGATGATTTAATTGATCAGTTGCATGGTTCGACGATTTTCTCCAAGATTGATTTACGGAGCGGGTACCATCAAATTCGTATGCGACCTGGGGACGAGTGGAAAACCGCCTTTAAGACAAGTGACGGACTGTACGAGTGGTTGGTGATGCCCTTTGGGTTGTCAAATGCACCAAGCACTTTTATGCGGCTGATGAACCATGTTTTTAAACCTTTCATAGGTCAATTTGTTGTTATTTACTTCGATGACATTTTAGTTTACAGCCAAAGTGTCGAGCAACATGTGTCACATCTTCGACAGGTGTTTGCAGTCTTGCGGGAGCAGAAACTATACGCTAACGGGAAGAAGTGACAATTCCAAACTAATGAAGTTATCTTTCTTGGCAACTTAATTTCAGGTGATGGGATTCGGATGGATAATTCAAAGGTTGAAGCTATTACGACCTGGCCCACACCCACTACGATCCATGATATCTGTAGCTTCCATGGGCTAGCCTCCTTCTATCGGCGTTTCATTCGAAATTTTAGTGCCATTATTGCCCTGATAACGGAATGTATGAAGGGCAGGAAGTTTTCTTGAACTAAAGAGGCTAGAAATGCATTTGAAGAATTAAAACAGAAGGTTACACAAGCTCCTGTTTTGGGTTTTCCTAATTTCAGCGAGGTGTTTCAAGTCGAGTGCGACGCTTCGAGTCTTGGTACGGTGTTCTAAGTCAAAATCAAAAGTCAATTGCTTTTTTCAGTGAGAAGTTCAATGAAACGCGCCGCAAATACTCTACCTATGATAAGGAGTTCTACGCCATTGTTCGTAGTTTGGAATATTGGCGACATTACTTACTCGCTAATGAATTTATTCTCTATTTTGACCATGAGGCCCTCAAATATGTCCAGGGACAGCAGAAACTCAACCCTCGCCATGCCAAATGGGTCGAATTCTTGCAAGCTTATTCCTTCGTTATTCGACATAGGGTTGGGTCTTCAAATACGGTTGCTGATGCTCTAAGTAGACGTCACGTGCTCCTTTCAGAAATGAAATTCCAGGTTTGTGGCTTTGATTCATTCAAGGACTTATACCAGGATGATCCATATTTTAGAACCATCTGGAATAGCTGCCAGGACAAGCCCCTTTGCGACTTCTCAAGACACGATGGTTACCTCTTTAAGGGTGCTCGGTTGTGCGTCCCCTTGAGCTCGTTACGAGACTCAATTATCAATGAAAGTCATGCTGGAGGTCTTGCGGATCACTTTGGCAAGGATAAAACCTTAGACTTAAGTCGTTTTTTTGGCCTCTGCCCGACTCAACTCGGCGAGTCAGTATCTGGACTCGGCGAGTTGGCCCCTACTCGGCGAGTCTAGGTCTGACTCGGCGAGTCAGTTCGTCAGGCAGAGAGATTTTCGGGTTTTGGCTGCTGTTTTGACTTGGATTTGATGCTTAATTTGTTTTTAAGTTAAAATCCAAATTTTATCTCAATTAAGTGTTTATCCTTGCCAAAAGAATAGATAATTTCAAATCTTTTAAATATTAGTTGTTTATGTGATAAATATGGATTATTTAAGAATTATTTGGTAATTATCTAATGACTAAAATTAAGATTAGGTCAAATATAGATAATTATGAAATTAATTGGTTAATTTGAATTATTTGTTATTTGATCCCTTGTGTTTTGAAAAGTTCAATACTTGCCCTCAAGTTTTGAAATTTGAATTTATGATTAAAAGTTTAATTTTGAGCAATTTAAATTTCAAACCCTTAGAATTTTACAAGTTTAAAATTCAACCCTATACTATTATATTACAAGCTTAATTAATTAATATATATATATATATATATATATATATATATATATATATATATATATATATATATATAAAACTTAAAATGCTAGTCTTACCGTTAGTAGGCCTCATTCACGAAGCCGGTCTATAAGGTGGGTATAAGGTTGTTGCCTATAAAATGGCGCTTAATGGGTGTACACTCACACCTACCGCTTGCTTGACTGGTGGAGGGTCGTTAGCCGAACGGGTAAGATAGGGCAACCCTCTCCTCATTAAAAGTATAATGTTAATTATAAAGTAACTACATGTTTTACAAATTCCCATTCCTAGTTACTTTAGGGTAAAATGTGAAAATGATGCTAATCCATGGAATTACACTTCGTACCCTTGTCAAACGTTGATCGAGCGCGTGTGGTTAACCGGCACATCAATTTGGGGATGACATTGGTAGCAAAGGGTGACTCGATGTTTGTCATAAATCAATGGAGCGTGTGTGGTTTACCGGCACATTGATTAGGTGATAAAGACATTGAGTGCACGACGTTGATTCGCATGGTTATTCACAAATTTGTTTGCGATCCTCGGCATCCCAGTCGCAAATTTGAAATGCATATTGAGATTTAAACATGCCATTGAAAAGTTCAATGAATCTCAAAGATCTAGGAGTTTTCAATACATTTAAAACCTAAATTGCTTTTTCGTTTTTCATGGTGAGAATTATTGAATCGTCATTCACTTACCTTCAAATTATTTACTTTTAGAGTACAGCATCCCTTTCTAAGTTGTAAATAATGTTGTTGGATCCTAGCCCTAATTTCTCATTTGGGTGTTTAATTAGGGATTCATTTATAATCAGACTTTGTTCCTTTTCTTTTTCAGATGTCTGCAAACAACAACAACAACAACGCTTCTGGGTCATTCTCATTGATGAACTTGTGTCAGAAAGTGACATTTGATGGTTCAAACTTCAACAAGTGGATGAGGTATATTCGCATGATCACACGCTACGAGGACAAAGAATATGTCCTCGATGAAAAGCTTGAGAAGATCATCCCAGATGTTGCTACTCCTGAAGAATTGGCCGCCTTTGAGGCCCATGAGCGTGATGCCACGAAAGTTCACTGCATCATGCTGGCCACCATAAACCTCGAACTCCAAAAGTCCTATGAGGACATGTATCCATATGAAATGCATCAGGATTTGCTGGACAGGTATCACCAGAGCGTGAGGCAAGAGCGCTATGAGATCATTACTAACATGATCACCGCTAGGATGGGGAGTGGAGAATCCCTAACCTCTCATTTGCAGAAAATGAAGACGTATGTTAATCGTCTTCTCAAACTTAATGTTAAGTTTGATGAGGATTTGGCTATCGATATAATCCTCCACTCCTTTCCCTCCTGCTACAATCAGTTTAGGATGACCTACCATATGAACAAAGAGGAGGTCTCCTTGAGCAAGCTCCAAGGACTCTTGAGGACCGCTGAGAGCAACCTCAAAGACAAATCTGTTGCACCGTCCCCTGCTGTGGCCGCTCCTGTGATGGCGATAGGTCAAGGAAAGGGCAAAAAGAGGAAGGCTCCATGTAAGAGTCACCATAAGGGGAAACCCCGTGATGGTTCGTCCTCAAGTGGGACCAAAGCTGGCCCTGCTAAACCCTCTTCCGATCCAAAAGAAGCAGAGTGCTTCTATTGCCACCAAAAGGGCCACTGGAAGCGAAGTTGCCCTCAATATCTGCAGGACATAAGAGATGGGAAGATGTGACATCCCCAAAATCACGGCCAGAAAAGACTGATTTTGTTTATGCTTTATAAAAATCAGAGTACTTCATTTTATAAAAAGGTTGCGGAATTTGTTCCCAGAAAAACATGGTAAATACGTTATTAAAACATTTTCGAAGAAACGTATTTATTTCATTTTAAAATGTTTGGGATGTCATCGTTAATACCGAAACATAAGCATAAACAGAACTTACAATGATTTACACTAGTGATCTACATCTCTTTTAAATCTCTCAGTGTAATGTCACTTCACTTCGTCACCTGTGATATACATAAACTGAGTGGGTCAGGTTGGGAAACCTGGTGAGTACATAGGGTTTTCAACCCACAATAATATAATTATTATGTTCAATCAAACAATCAACCCAATTACCCATCCCCATTATCTTCTTTACTCTTTAAGGATTTAACCTAAGAGTCATCTATCCTGCATTCGTTTATTCTAAAGTCCCTTACTTCCAGGGTTATAGGACTGGCACTAAATCCATAGCCGCCAATTTTCATTCATAAAGCACTAATTCCATAGCTGCTATAGTCTATTCATCGGGTACTAAATCCATAGCTACCAGTCTTTATCTAATAGGTACTAAGTCCATAGCTACCAATGTTCAACAGGTACTAAGTCCATAGCTACCAATTCCTACAGGTACTAAATCCTTAGCTACCAGCATCTAACTATTAGGTACTAAGTCCATAGATACCAATTCCCAACAGGTATTAAATCCATAACTACCAACGTCTAAAAGGTACTAAGTCTATAGCTACCGGTGTTTGTCCCATAGGCACTAAGTCTATAGCTGCCAATGCATACTCACGTCATCTTCTATCTCTCATCATTCATCTACCCATCTCATACCCAACATTTTTGTATATATAAGATACGTATACAATTTAAGTCCTTTAAAACATGTATAAAACGTTCAACCAGCATAGACAGCAAGTATTCAGATAATATGCACACATAGCACGTAGTTTATATAAAATACTTCATATCTATGTGTAAGATGAAAGGGACTATGCACTCACCTGGTAAGGTGGTGACTCGACACTCGGACAGCTCTTCGTTACTTTTTAAAACAATTTTTCCTTGACCAAAACCTACTATTAATACCACTAGAGTTTAGTTTTAACGTTAATCGCGACTAATTAATAGTCTAGCTATTATTACTATTATATAAGCGTTAAATAACACTCAATACAACTCATAATAATAGCCCAAATAATTATTTTAAGGTCCTAATAATGTTACTATAATTAAATAAAATCTATATTAAATATAGTATAGGCGTAAATCACTTACAGCGGGTTTTTATTAAAAACCGGGCTTCGCTAGAGCAGCGTTTCCAAGCCGAAAGCTTTTCTTCTCGGAGTCGTCGGGCGCTCCGAGGCTTTCTTCTCGTGATAGGGAGGTTCCCTAGACTTGGGAGGGGTTTAGGGAGGTTAGAGAGAAGTTAGAGAGAGAAAGAAAGGCTTATGGTGTGAAGAAAATATGAGGAGTTCACCCTTGTATTTATAGGAAGTGTATAGTAAAGTAGTCTCCAAGCTTCGTCCGTAACTTTTGCATACGAGCTTCGTTTTTGTCTGTCTTTTTACTATTGAGTTCCTATTAATGAGATCTTCAACTTTCATTTAGACCTCGTTAGCTAATTCTCATTCTATCTCGGATTTACAAAACTGTATCGAATTCGCCATGCTCGAAAAGTAGAGACTAAGCTTCGTCCATAACTTTCGCATACGAGTTCCGTTTTTGTCTGTCTTTTTACCGTTGAGTTCCTATTAATGAGATCTTCAACTCTCATTTAGACCTCGTTGGCTAATTCTCATTCTATCTCAGATTTACAAAACTGTATCGAATTCGCCGCGCTCGAAAAGTAGGGACTAAGCTTCGTCCATATCTTTCGCATACGAGCTCTATTATCGACGTTCTTTATATCCACGCGTTGGTATTTACGAGTACTACAACTTTTATTTAGATCCCGTCGGCTAAAAATCGACCGATCTAAAATTCAGATTTCGGTTTGTGCACTGCTATGCTAAATCTTAGAAAAATCATAACTTCCTCATACGAAGTCAGATTTGGGTGTTCTTTTTATCGATGTTCTTAGTTTAACATATTCTATGACTTTCGTTTAGATCGCTAAGGCTAAATCTCGCTCTATCGTAAACTCACTATTTACGCTTCCCGGTATCGTGTCGGTTCCGTCGCGAAACTTCAACGGGTCATAACTTCTTCGTTATAACTCGGATTTCGGCGTTCTTTATATGTACGAAAACCTTGTAACATACTCTACAACTTGGTTAAGATTATTTATTCTAAATAATCTTTTGTCGAAAAGTCGTTTTCGACCCCTATTGCCTCTAATTTGACTAGCCCGGATTTGCGGACGTTACAATTGAAAGTGGGTTAGATCTGATCCCACATCGGCTGGGAAGGAGAACTAAGCATTCCTTATAAGGGGTGTGGATACCTTCCCTATCACAACGCGTTTTAAATCCGTGAGGGCAGCAGATCCCATAAGAACTCTGCAGTTAAGCGTGCTCGGGCGGGGAGTAGTACCAGGATGGGTGACCCCCTGGGAAGTCCTCGTGCCGAGTGGCCCAAAGCGGACAATATTGTGATACGTGCCAGAGGGGGATGTTACAAATGGTATCAGAGCCAGGGCACAGGTCGATGTGTTCGACGGGGACGTCGAACCCTATAATGGGGGGGGGGGGGGGTGAAAGTGGATTAGATCTGATCCCACATCGGCTGGGAAAGAGAACTAAGCATTCCTTATAAGGGGTGTGGATACCTTCCCTATCACAACACGTTTTAAATCCGTGAGGGCAGCAGATCCCATAAAAACTCTGCAGTTAAGCGTGCTCGGGCGGGAGTAGTACCAGGATGGGTGACCCCCTGGGAAGTCCTCGTGCCGAGTGGCCCAAAGCGGACAATATTGTGATACGTGCCAGAGTTTATTTGAATGGTGTCTTTTATTTCAATGCATTACCTTGTAATGGGATTTATGAATCTGTGATTGTTGATAATTTAGGAAATAATGTTATGAATATTGATTCGTCTACTAGTCTAGACAAAGCATGCTTGTGGCATTGTCGCCTTGGCCATGTCAACAAGAAACGCATAGCCAAACTCCAAAAGGATGGAGTATTGGAGTCATTCGACCTTAGGGACGATGACACATGTGGGTCTTGTTTACTTGGAAAGATGACCAAGTCGCCCTTTACTGGCACTTGTGAAAGGGGTGAGGGTTTATTGGATCTCATACACACCGATGTATGCGAACCCTTTAGATCCACCATAAGAGATGCTTGTCGCTTCTACGTGACTTTTACAGATGATTATAGTAGATATGGATATATCTACTTAATCAAGCAAAAGTCGGAAACTTTTGAAAAGTTCAAAGAGTTTAAGAATGAAGTGGAGAATCAGCTGGGCAGGAAAATCAAGATGCTTCGGTCAGACCGAGGAGGAGAGTACCTAAGTCTTGAGTTTCACGACTATCTAAAAGAATGCGGAATCGTTTCGCAATTGACACCTCCGAGGACGCCACAATTGAATGGTGTGGCTTAGAGACGTAATCGGACCTTGTTGGACATGGTTCGTTCTATGATGAGTCGGACTTCGTTACCAATAGCTTTCTGGGGGGTATGCCTTAGAGACTGCCGCCCACATACTTAACTTAGTTCCCACCAAGAAGGTTTCCAAGACTCCTCACGAGATGTGGACATGGAAGGCTCCCTCGTTGGCACATATCAAGGTTTGGGGTTGCGAGGCTTTCGTAAGATGAGAGACTCACGACAAGCTAGAACCTCGTAGTGATAAGTGTTATTTCATCGGCTATCCGCAGAAGTCTTTTGGCTACCTTTTCTATAGACCGAGTGACAATGTTGTCTTCGTTGCTAGAAGAGGAGTTTTCCGAGAAAGGGAATTGATAAGCCAAGAAGACAGTGGGAGGCAAATTGAACTTGAAGAGATTCAAGATCAAAATGATGAAGGAACCTCTGACACTGGCATTCAACTTGAGGAGGAAACTCCTGTTGAACCTGTTGACGATTCCTTACCTCTTCGACTTTCCACTAGGGCTAGTGTTCCACCCCAGTTTTATGGCTTTCATATTACTACTGAAGGGGATACATTTATTAGTGATAGTACACTAGTAAATTTGGATGAACCTAGCAGCTATAAGGAAGCCATGGCAGGCCCAGAGTCTGCAAAATGGAAAGAGGCGATGGACAGCGAAATTCAGTCCATGTACGACAACCAAGTTTGGAATTTGGTTGATAATGTACCGGGTCGTAAGACAGTCGGGTGCAAGTGGATCTTCAAGAAGAAGACGGACATGGATGGGAAAGTGCATACTTATAAAGCGCGATTGGTCGCGAAGGGCTTTACTCAAACTCCCGGAGTTGACTATGATGAGACCTTCTCACCAGTTACGAAGATAAAGTCTATTAGGGTGATGCTTGCCATAGCTGCATTTCATGATTATGAAATATGGCAAATGGACGTGAAAACCGCTTTCCTTAATGGAAAGTTGGCTGAGGATGTCTACATGAATCAGCCAAAGGGTTTTGTCGATGCGAAGCATCCAAATAGAGTATGCAAGATTGAGAAATCCATTTATGGATTGAAACAAGCGTCTCGCAGATGGAATCTTTGTTTTGACGAGAAGGTTAAAGAGTTTGGCTTTCTACGAAGCGAAGATGAATCTTGTGTGTATGTCAAAGCCAGTGGGAGTATAGTGAGCTTCCTCGTATTGTATGTCGACGACATACTACTCATTGGAAACGATGTCCCAACCTTTTAGGAGGTCAAGTCCTGGCTTGGGAAATGTTTCGCTATGACGGACCTCGGAGAGGCTGCTTATATTCTGGGAATAAGAATAGTAAGAAACAGGGAAAAGAGACTGATAGGACTCAGTCAGGATACATACTTGGAAAAGGTACTAAAGCGTTTTAGTATGGAAAATTCCAAGAAAGGGGAGTTGCCAATCCAAAGCAATACCAAGCTGAGTAAGACTCAGAGCCCGAGTACAGAGATAGAGATAGCTGATATGAGTTGAGTACCTTATGCTTCCGCAGTAGGCTCTATCATGTACGCTATGACTTGTACTCACCCTGATGTGGCATTCGCTTTGAGCATGGTCAGCAGATATCAAGGGAATCCTAGTAGAGCTCATTGGATTGTAGTTAAGAATATTCTTAAGTACCTTCGGAGGACCAAGGAATGGTTTCTAGTCCTCGGTGGGAGTGATGACTGACTTAAGGGTACGAGGGTACAGTGACGCTAGTTTTCAGATGGATCGGGATAACTTCCGATCGCAGTCGGGCTGGGTCTTTACCCTAAATGGAGGAGCAGTGACTTGGAAAAGTTCCAAGCAAGAGACTGTAGCTGATTCAACGTGCGAATCAGAGTATATTGCGGCGAGCGAAGCGTCAAAGGAGGCTATATGGTTGAAGAACTTCATTGGAGACCTTGGAGTTGTGCCATCCATAAAAGAGTCGATGGAAATTTTCTGTGATAATGAAGGAGCGGTTGCCTTGACCAAGGAACCGAGAGATCATGGCAGATCTCGACATATTGACAGAAAATACCATTTCATCAGACATCGGGTAGAAGAGGGACTCCACGTT
This sequence comes from Lactuca sativa, assembly GCF_002870075.4. NCBI lineage: Eukaryota > Viridiplantae > Streptophyta > Magnoliopsida > Asterales > Asteraceae > Lactuca > Lactuca sativa. Next base: position 66,553,331 of record NC_056626.2, on the reverse strand, counting down.
GTGAAGAGGGTATCATTAGAAGAAAACCCAGCAGATCCCCTTACAAAGGGACTGAGTAGGGTCAAACACTTGCAGCACGCTAGGAGCATTGGGCTGAAGGATGATATAAGTTTGGATTAGATAGGAAATGTGTAATAGATAGTTTGTACTTGACATTCGATGAATAAATAAAGTGTGTTATTTATGAGTAAAGCTACTATCTTGTGTTGGTTATTTATCTATTGTTTCCATTTTGCATGTTTTGACTTCCTGAATGATATGATTATTTAAAAGGTCCGCAGTCAATCATATTTTGGAAGTAGATATGAATGAAGACTGTCATGAATTGTTTGTAGATTGTCTAAAAGGTTTTAGACATAGCAAAGGTTTGCTGCAAAGTTCATGAGTGCTTATGAATATGAGTTGAGCATTGGATTAAACCCGAGTTTGTTGTATCACTTAGTGGTGTTTTATCTTAAGTGATCGCAAAGCGATAACATCATGTAGTCTTAAAACTTAGAGATATGGTTGTTGTTTGCTGGTTGGTTGTGCATTGATAATGTGTAAACGCGTCAGTAACTTGATGTCATAAAACTCATTATTGTGTGTGATCTATTAGTAAATAATAGATGTATATGAGTCGAAGTTGATCTGTTCCTTTTATTCTATGAGAATAAAAGTGATATATTGGCCACTTGATGATTTGGTTTGACTTATGTGTCGGGCCCGGTCAGAATGAAGTTGATGTGTTCAACTAAATTCTATGTCAAACAAATCGGAAGTCAAGGAACTACTGCTGGACAATAAGCATTGTCAGCATGATATCCAGAACAGATGATTATACGATCCCTTATCTAAAAGACAAGTTGATCAGAGTTGACAACGAAGTATAAGAGCTACGATTGCTAATCGGATTCTGAAGTCATATGTGAGATATAGTTACTAGACTTATCCAAGTGGGAGACTGTTGGAATAGTGTCTAAGCCCGTAACTATATTTGATATGTACTTGACCCGGTTGTGCATGGTCCTTTTGGGTTGCCTTCTCCAAAGCAACTTGACAAGGTAATTTAAGGAGAAAGAGAGAGTATTATGATTTATTAATATATTATAAGAATAATATATTAAAGGAGAAATCATATTTATTTAATTAGTATTGGTCATAAATTAATTAGGAATTAATTTGGTGATCAAAAGAGATTAATTGAATAAAGGGGTATAAACTGTCAAATGTATGATAGTTGAGTTTTGGGTTAAGGAAACCTAATGGGCTTAAGGGGGAACGAAATTATGATGGGTAACCATCATATTTTCGTCCAAGGCCTTATTCCAGAAGGTTCCATGGGCTGCTTGGTGGCTAAGCTGTCCATTAGGGTTTAGACTGAAACCCTAGTAACCTGTAAGTATAAATATGACCCCTAGGGCATTGAATTCGGCTACCACTTGATTCTAAGAGATCCCTAGGCCGATTTCTAGCCTCTCTCTTCCTCTCTCATATTGCCTTCTTGCTTGTGGGGTTTGTGAACCATTAGAGGAGTTGCATTTGTGACTCTAAGCTCAAGAGAAGAAGAAAGAGAAGATCTAAGCCAACAATTGAAGAGGTAAACATCTAGATCTGATTCTATATGTTATTTTTGTTGTTTATATGCTAGATTAGGGTTTGTAAGTCTTGGAATCAAAGCATGTTCAATAGTGAAACCTAGATCCAAGCATTAGGGTTTGTATGAGCACATAGGAATGTTTCTTATGCATAAAACCCATCACGTATAATTGCTCGATGTCGTGTGTGTCATGTGGCCAAAACCCATCACACTAATGCGGGCCTTTATACACCATTGCATGTTCCCGTTGCCCCGTGGGAGGATGTTAGTTTGGATTTTGTCCTAGGTTTACCTCGAACTCAAAGACAAAAAGATTCCGTGATGGTTGTTGTTGACAGATTTTCAAAAGTGACTCATTTTATACCATGTACTAAGACTTATGATGCGAGCCAAATTGCAAGATTGTATTTTTCTGAAATTGTCAAGCTTCATGGAGTTCCAAAGACCATCACCTCGGATCGGGATGTTAAATCCGTGAGTCATTTTTGGCGGACTTTTTGGATAAATATGGGTTCTAAGTTGTAATTCAGTAGCTCTCACCATCCGCAAACGGATGGCCAAACCGAAGTTACAAACCGGAGTTTGGGGAATCTTTTACGGAGTCTTATTGGTGATAACCCCAAGCAATGGAATTAACCCTTGCTCAGGCTGAGTTTGCCTATAACCGTTCCACGAACCGCACTACTAGGTTGAGTTTTGACACTCATTCCCCCAGTTCACCAAGTTAGTGTTGAGGCGGAAAATCAATCACAGCAGATCAAAACTCTCCATCAGAAGGTTCGTGATGAAATCATTAAACATAATACGGTGTATCAAAATCAAGCAAACAAGCATAGGAAACAAGTTGTCTACAAGGAGGGTGATTTGGTTTGGATTCATTTGAGAAAAGAACATTTTCCAGTTGGTCGTTTTGGGAAGTTGAAGCCCCGTGCTGATGGTCCTTTCCGGGTGCTCAAGAAGATTAATGATAATGCCTATAAAATTGAACTGTGGGGTCATTACAACGTGTCGGCTACTTTCAATGTTGCTGATTTATCGCCATTTCGGGAGGGAACAGATGAAGGAGCACACTCAAAGGCGGTTCATTTTCTAGGCAAGGAGGATGATGCAAGGGCATCTGATCGCAGTCTCTTATTGGCAGATTTTTTTATGTTTTCGTCAATTATTTAGTTGATTTGTTTCTTATTTGAATTATGTTAAAATAATAAGAGATTTAGTGGAAGATAATATATGTTTACAGAATATATTTTTAATCTAAATCTTAGGAGTTTTTTAGGAAAGTGGAGCTGTCTTTTTTTTTTCCAGGATTATAAGTTTTTTTCCTTGTTGCCGATCAGGGCAGTTTTTTTGGAATTGATAATAAAACATCGAGACTTTCATTGTTCTCGTTTTCTTCTACCTTGTGATTTTTTGGCCATTTGATTTTGCTAGCTTTTGGCATCACAAATTAAATAAATTTTAAATCAAAAATATAAAGATAAATATGGTTTTGTATAATTTGAATAATTGATTTAAGGAATAAAAATATATTTATGAATAATCTATATTAATTTTATGAATGTAAAGGAAAAATCGATAGTGGGATTAATGGAAGTGAAATAAGAGTAGATGTGAATGAAGTGAAAAGAATTTATGTGGTTTTTTGAAGATATCTCTTTAGATTAGATTCTTTTTGCACAAAGAGTGTTTGTTTTATGAAAATAAAGAAAAAATCGATAGTGGGATTGATGGGAGTGAAATAATAGTTGATGTGAATGAAGTGATTTGGTGGTTTTTTTTTTTAAAGAATTTATGTGGTTTAATTTAGGGGTGTCGTTATTCACACCTAAATTAGGTCAAAACCAGTTTTTAAAGTCAATACCACATTCAAAACCACTTTTACTTTTCCTACGCGTCATCATTAGAACCAAATTTAGAGTAGTTGGTATGGGTCCAAACGAGGTTCGACGTGGGTGATCTGGCATCTCTCGACGCCATCGTAACGGGGGGAACACTGCCCCCTGCTTGTTGCATCTCGTCAAGGTGATTCTCGTTGGCGTGGCGACGGGAAGAAACGGAAGAAAATGACCGTTTGAGTTTGCAACGGTTTGAAAAAAAAGGTTAATTATTAAAAAAAAAAACATTTTATCCTATAAATACTCTCATTTTATTAAAATTTTCACACACTTTCTCTTCTCCTCTCTACATACTTTCAATTATCTTCAAAAAAATATATGGATCCTTTCGACTCGTCCGGTGATTCAGATGACGATATTTTCTTTAGGATGATGTATCATTATTACACTACCGACCTGCTACAACCAGACTCAGCCCCGCTACTAACAAGACGTGCGATGTTAAACAGAAATCACGAGGAAGGACACGAACATCTATATCGCGATTACTTTGCGGATAACTGTGTATACGGGGAGAAAGACTTCAAAAGAAGATTTCGTTTGAGTAGGGATGTGTTCTTACGAATCGCTAACGCCTTGGAAATCCGGTATCATTTGTTTACTATATTTTTATACCAAATAAATAAAAATGTACTACATGTTTCTTTAATTTTACAACATATGCAATATATTTTTAAATTGTAGTTAATTTATGTTTAGGTACGAATTTTTTCAATTAAGATATGATGCTAGAGGTAGACGGGGGTTTACAACGTTGCAGAAATGTGTTGCGGCCATTCATTTGATGGCTATGGGGGAGTCACCCGACACCATGGACGACTATATGAGAATGTCCGAAAGAACCGCAAGAGAGAGTTTGTATACATTGTCAAGGGGTGTTGTTTAAACTTTTGGAGACGTGTATTTGCGGAAACCTTCGTTGCATGATTTGCAAGAATTGTATGCGGCGCATGAAGAACGTCATGGGTTTCCCGGAATGATCGGAAGCATTGATTGCACACAATGAAAATGGAAAAATTGTCTGGTAGCTTGGAAAGGGCAATACGCAAGTGCTCATCACGGATCACCTTCATTGGTGTTAGAGGCTGTCGCTTCTCAAGATTTATGGATTTGGCATGTATTTTTTGGGGTTGCGGGTTCCAACAACGATGCCAACGTTCTTGATCAGTCGCCAATATTCGACGATCTTTTGAATGGAAAAGCCCCGGATGCTCCTTTCACGGTGAATGGAAACGAATACAAATATGAGTATTACCTTACAGATGGAATATATTCTCAGTATTCCACATTCGTGAAAGCATTCCGCCACTCGGTTGAAGAACGAGACAATTTTTTTAAGAGAAGACAAGAAGGAGCACGTAAGGATGTGGAACATGCTTTTGGAGTGCTGAAGGCGAAGTGGCATATAGTCGAACATGAAGCACAACCATTGGATTTAGAAACTTTACGATATATCATGTATGCATGTATTATAATGCATAACATGGTAATAGAAGATAAAGGGAGAAATATTGCACACTATATCCCAACAGAGCCCAGACACGTTCAGTTTCAACCGGGAACAACAGATTATTTGCATCGCGTTGTTAACATTCAGGACGCAAATAAACACAGACAACTTCGAGAGGATTTGGCGGATTATATCTTCTATGGTAACAATAACGATAACGAATAGCGTTGTCTTTTTTTTTTAATTTGGATGTTATTTCTTTTTTTATTTTTGGATATTATGTATAATTTAGTTTTTATGTTAATTTTAATCTTTAAAAATTTTAAATTTTTTTTTATAATTTTTAAACATTATGTTTTATTTATTATTTATATTTAAAAAATATTTGTATCAATTTAAAAAAAATCGAAATAAATAAAAAATAAATTATAAAATGGAAAAAAAAGTAACAAAAAAAAAACGAAATAGTAAAAAAAAAAAGAAAAAGAAAAATATTTATTTTCAAAAAGTTGATGTTGCATCTTGTTGCCCATTTATCCACTTGGTGTCATAACACCATTAGCTTAGGTGACATGTGAGGTGACACAACTTGGTGTTGCACCTTGTTGCCCACTCCCAATGCTCTTATAGTCTTTTTGTTTTTACAATTATAGTCCCTCGTGTTTTATATTATTTTCAATTTCAACCTTTTATATTTTTAAATTTAATTATCGTCGTTAACAAGTTTTATGTATTTACGATTCTCTATTTTTCATATTATTTATATTCTAATAAAGCATCGTTATATATATATATATATATATATATATATATATATATATATATATATATATATATATATATATATATATATATATATATATATATATATATATATATATATTCTAATAAATTTACATATTATTTTTATGTATTTTCATTTAAATTTTTTTAGGTCATGTTTTTTATAGAAAAAAAACCGAATATACCGTTGTTCACGATTTTTCGTCCTCTTTCTATAGAGATTTATATTGATATATAAAAAATGAAATTTTTTTTTTTCGAAAAAAACTCACTTCATTTTGTTAGTTTTTTTTTCAATATTTAATTTTATTTTTATAAAAAAAACACTAATTATACCAAAAATATTAATTTTTTGTACTCTATTAATAAACATCAACACCGACTAAAAAGAAAAAAAAAATACCCTTGATCAGTGTAGATTGACACTGTGAAGCTAAATTGTAAATACTTTAATTTTTAACATTCACAATGTGAAAAAACTCGATCAGTTCAGATTCACATTGTGAATCTGACTTGTTATTATGCACACTGTGAATCTGAGAAAGTTCGGAAAAAAAAACCTCGATCATTGTAGCTTCACACTGTGAATCTACATTGTAAATATTTCAATTTTTAATATTCACAATGTGAAAAAGTTCGATCAGTTCATATTCACATTGTGAATCTGACTTACTATTATGCACACTATGAAATTAAAGGTGTGCTTATAAATTTATGATTGTTGAATGTTGATGTCTGAGTTAATTACGTATGTGGAGTAAATTCTAGCTATTTTTGCTTTGTAAAGGTAACAAAAATTATTTATAGATGTTTAAACATATACTACATTGGTGGATTTGTTTTGTAAAGAAGGGATGTGGTAGGTAGTAACTAGTAATGTTTGGTGATGGTGGTGGGTGGTGGTAGGTGTGGTGATTATAATGGGAGGCAAGTAGCGGTGGCAAGTGCGATGATGGGTGGTGGAGACGGGTGATGATGATTTTAGGTGGTGGTGGTGTATGGTGGGGTGGGTGGTAGTGATGAGTGGTGGAGAAGGGTGGTGGTGATCAGTGGTTGTGACGAGTGGTGCTGATGATTGGTGGGTTGTAGTTGGTGGGTGGTGGTAGTGGCTGGTTTTGGTCATAATGGTGGGTAGTGGGTGAGTGGTAGTGATGGGCAGTTGTTGTGGTGGGTGGTGGTTTTAGTGAGTGGTGGGTGGGGGTGATGGTGGTCGGTGGTGGTTGGTGGTGATGGGTGGTGGTGGCGGGTAGCGGTAAGAGGTGGTGGGTGGTTGTTGGTAGTAGTGACAAGTGGTGGTCATAACGGTGAGTGGGTGGTAGAGGTGGATGGTAGTGGTGGTGATGGTGATGGGTGGGGTTGGTTGTGATGAATAGTGGTGGTGATGGTGGTGTGTGGGGTTTTTGGTGGCTGGTGGTGGTGATGGGTAGTGGTGATGGTGGATGGTGGTTATGGTTGGCGTTGGCGGGTGGTGGTGATGATGTTGGGTGGTGGTTGGGGGTGGTGGAGATGGGTGACGGTGACGGGTGGTGGTAGTGGATGATATTGTTTGGGTGGTAAGTGATGTTGGTTAGTGAGTTTTTTAATTTTATTCACTTATTTTTATTTATATTAATATTATATGATGATTTTAATTTAAAAAAAATATGGTTCAATTTTGTTCTAAAATGTTCTCTCTCTCTCTCTCTCTCTATATATATATATATATATATATATATATATATATATATATATATATATATATATATATAATTTAAAAAGTCGTAAACATATAATTTAAAAATATTTATATAAAACAAAAGTTTGGTGTAATTTGCAACATTTATATAAATGAAAGGACTGACAGATAATATATGCATGATAGCACGAAATCAAAATTAAATTGACTGAACGTCTTTCATTTTAATACGAATTAAAAAAATTAATGTCAAATAAGAATAGGCTATCATTAAATATCATAGGTGTGCCATTAGAATCCCCTAATTTTTAGATACCCCTTTAGATTAGATTCTCTTCTTTTTGCACAAAGAGTGTTTCCAATAGGCGAACATCGATATTTTTATAATTTTTTTCAATTAGTTATTTGAAAAAAAGTAATTATTATTTATACTTGTATAATTATAAAAAATATGATATTATATCTTTTTTTTGTAATTTAATCAAAACGCATAATATAAATCATCAGTGACGTTTGAGTTTATTGACATACTTTACGTCAACTGTTTTTTTTTTTTTTTTTTTTTTTTTTTTTTTTTTTTTTTTTTTTTTTTTTGGAAAGGAATTTTCCTAACGAGGGTTTCTGGGCCAATTTTCGCGTACCGACTAATCCCTTGCTACAAACATGAAACTTTGCCTCATGTCATGGAGTCACTTCAGGCGAACCTCCATGGCCACAAAGGCTGAGTGTTGCCAGGATTTGAACATTGGTCAATAGGTTATCCACCATGTCTTCTAAATGTCTTACCAAGTCACCACAACCCAATGATCATTTAGCGTGAACAAGTTGATGAAATACCCCCTCTAATAAATGAAGATTTTTTTTTTAGCATTTGTCACACTCTCATTCAATTTGCTATATGTTATTTTGAATTATTTTTTTTCCACATGTCATTTTATGAGTTTTTTAAATTTTATTAGATTTTACATAATATTTTAATATAAAAATTTCAATAAATATAATAATAAATAGATATCAATTTCATTAATGAACTTACCTTTTGATTTCAAAATTCATAAAATTAAAACTTATTAGTTTCTTTTATTTATTTAAATTTAAAAGATAAAAAACATTTCCATTATAATAGTTCATTATTTTTTTTTTATTTTCTTATAAATTCAAAGTTATTAAATATTTTGACATCTATATTTAGCTTCTTTTTTTCTAAATTACCCCATATAATATATGGGTCTCACAACTAGTATATAATAATATCCCTCCTTAAAATTATTTAACATTTATGTTTTACTTCTCTAAAGCTCAATATCTTTATCAATATTGTTATGAAAATAAACTACAAAATCAAAGGAATACAATCACGCCCTCTAAAGACACATTGCACTTTCTGTTGCAAAAGTAGTTTTACATTCAACATACAACATCCATTGAAAATTCTAAGAAGAAAAGCATCTTTGTTCAAAGTGACGCATGAAGTTTTTGTGGCATCTGGGACAGAATTCTGGCAAGTGATGACAAACTACACAAGGCTATGTTCAATACCTCATGAGAACAACCCGGTTTAACTATCTTCTTCACCTGTAAATAACAACCACCCTTAATTTCCTTTTATTTATTTATTTTTTGCAGATTGCAGACTTTTGGTCCACATCTTCTTTGTAGATGTCGAAAAAGACTACAAATGTTTTTCCTCTTAAAAATTAACCAGCACCCAAATCTCTTTAAGTTTTTTTGATTCTGTTTTCAATAATTGAACTATTTAACAAATGGTATAACAAGATAAAATGGATTTTCGAAAATTTAGGGAACTTCTTCGTGTGCCCCAAATAAACGCAATAGTTTCCTTTTAGGGATATACCAAATCAATGTAAACATTTCCATTTTTGGAAAAACTCAAATCCAAGATTACCTTTTGATCACTAGTAGTCCTTACAAAATATTTGGTCCACACGATTTATCTATTTTGACACTATCAAGTGATAATATTAGTCTTTGAATGATAATCATGTCATGAACTCTTTTTATCGAGGTAAAACCAATTTCAGTAAGATAATGTTATTAAATAGTAACCAAGTTTCACAGTTAACCCAGTGTAGGTTACTCAACTTTTTTAATAGGTTTAAGCACTCAAGTTTCAACTATAGTTGTGAAAAATTTCAACTTCTAATTCATATGCACTATCAACTTTAGTACATATGAATTGGGGCAATGACATTACCATATCAAGTCTCTCATGAAACTCCTTTATCTTCTCCATGTAGTCCATCTCTGCTACACTCAACAAATTAACCCCTTGATTTATATCATCTGTCAATAGTTTCTCCTTTTCTGCCTTCAGCATGCTGTTTTCAAACATAAATGCTAATGTTAAATGGCATCCATAAATATAAAATGAAGCAGAGTCAAACAAGTTTAATTCAACTTGACACCTTTCCATCAAAAGCAAAATATCATGAAGCAGAAGGCAGCTTAGCATACAAGTAGAGACTAATCAGCATAATTTTTGGTGACATATGAAAACAATCCGATTAAAATGATAAGCTATTAAGTAAAGAGGCATTACAATTTACAAACCTGAGTGCTGGATGATCGTTGACAAGGGATGGATCTAAGACATCACTTTGTTTCTCATCTACCCACAAATGATGAGCATGCTGTGCATATGACATAAATCCAACATCAAAAGTTGATCTTTAATTGCTAAAAGTGCGACAAATTAACCGAAATTTATCAGAAAGTTGTAGAACTATATCAATTTCAAACCCCACAAATCGAAGCATATGAACTAAAAACCTAGACGATAATGAAAACTATCTTGGGAATATAAACAAACAGCTGGTGGGTCTTTAGTAACAATCAAGGAGCAGAACCATTATATAGATTGTAAAGCATATGCAATCGAAATTAGAAACTGAAAGAATGTTTACAGCTATGATACCGGAGTTTCCATCGCCTTGACTTCCTCCAGTGACGACGATGAAATTAGTTTCTGCATCGAATCTTTTTAATCGAACAAAACAACTAGTCTAACAGTTAGGGGATATCGAGTGCGACACAATTTGCATTAGCCGCTTTCTGAATCTCTTTTTAAGTCCTCGCACCGTCATCGGCATGTCGGAATTCGGATTAGGACCTGTATGAGGTGGGGTTTGTCAACAAAGTCTAGAGTAAGTTACATTAGTAGTCCCTATAGTTTGAAAAAATGCAAAAACTCACATACAAAATAGTGAAAAATAAATGCTATAAACGAAAAAAAAAAAAAAAAAGCAAAACCACGAAAAAGTGATGGAAAAAATGCACATATAAAAAAATGATATATATATATATATATATATATATATATATATATATATATATATATATATATATATATATATATATATATATATATATATATATATATATATATAAACATCATAAATGGTCTTTGTGGTTTCCCCAAATCTAAAGTTTAGTCCCCATGGTTTAAAAACATCATAGATAGTCCTTGTGCTTTCAAAACTTTTCACGATTGATCCTTATTGCTGACTCCATTAAGTTTTGAATGTTAAATAAATGGTGTTTTCGTCATTTCACTACCACATGGACCATTTATGATATTTATGATATTTTCTTTTATTTTTTTAAATTAAATATTATTATTTAATATATATAATGTCCCACCTCTCTCTCTGTCAATCCACCTGCACGCCTCCATCTGCTCTAGATCGTCTTCTTTAATTCTTTTTCCAATTCGCTACCTTAAGAAGTAGAAAGAAAAAGGAAGATAGACGCATAGTAAATCGATTCTTTGATTAAGGAAGGTGTATTACCAATCATTTTTTTCTTTATCCACATCAACATCATGAAGTACCATCGATTTCATCTCTTTCATTACTTATGAAATCGAAATCCAACCCAAGCATTCAAGGAAACGAAACCCAACTTCAAGGAAGTGTTTTTTAAAATCGAATGTTACAGTTCTTTTGAAATCGAAACCTACAGGTTATGTGAATCAGAATTAAGGGGTGAGGGTGCTTCGTTTTTTTTCGTGAGGTTGCTGCAAGCTTGATGATTGGTTCAGAATGAATGGTTGATCGATTCAAGCATAAGGAGTATAGAGATGAGGGATTCTTGTTCCTCACTTGTTTTTTCAATTTAAGTTCATGGATAAATCGAGAATCGAGACCCACTAAAACGCACTTGGATCATATCATGTCATTCATCAAAGGTACTTCAAAATCCCCAAATTCTTCCATCCTTATATGTACCATGTACACGAATTCATAGAAAACTCAATCAGTTTTCATTAGCTCGTATAAAAATGCATCTCAGTTGTAGTAATTAGGGTTTTAATTTTGGTTTTGAGGGCATTGAATGAAGCATTCAAGAGAGTAGCGATCTATGGATTGTTGCCAAACATGATATTCTATCTGATGGAAGTTTATCACATAAAAGTTGTAATTTGAACAAGCATACTCTCCGTCTGGTTAGAACTTTCAAATGGTCTCTCTATTTTTGGAGCTTTCATCAGTGATTCTTAATTGGGTTCGTTTTAGGTTTCTCTCCACCCTTGTCGTAATTCTTCCGCCTCCTATATTGATTCTGATTTTGGGGAAACATAGTAATGATCTGATTAAGTTGTGAATATGTAACTGGCGAAATTATTGTCTGCTTTGATGGTATTCTTTTCCATTTAGACAATGGAATGAGTGGAGGAAGAAGGAACGATGATGGGCTGATGGAGGGAGAGAGAGAGGGGGGGGGGGGGGGGGGGGGGGCTTGCATGTTAAATTTTTTTTTTTTTTTTTTTTTGCAGAAAAATAATAAAAAACATCATAAATGGTCCTTATGGTAGCGAAATGACGAAAATGCTCTTTAGTTAACGGACAAAACTTAACGAAGTCAGCAATAAGGACCAATCGTCAAAAGTTTTGAAAGCACATGGACCATAAATGTTGTTTTTAAACACAAATTCAAACACATGAAAAATAAATACAAAAAACATATAAAAAAATGATGTTTTATTTAAATATGCATATATGCATATATACACAAAAAATTATGTTTTATTTTTAATAATATTAAAAATAAAATTTATTAAAAATGATAATCCAATAAATTAAAAAGTAAATAGTTCTATTGATTTGAGGGTAAAATTGTCATTCTAACAAAATTTAACAACCTACTAGTTGTTCAAGTTAACCACATTATGACCAAAAGCAAATAACTATATTACTTTTTCTGAAAAGTGTAAGCATATATATATATATATATATATACATTAATATCAAAACTGTATGGCCCCACTCCCATACCCCCCATTCCCCTATCCGACCCAACGCCTTAGACATTCCGGTATACATATCACGAGGCCACAAAAAGTTTTGCAGGAAACAAAAAGGAAAGAATATAAGAAAGGTCATTGGACATGCCTTCTCAAACCATACCATTCGGCCGTATGGAGGTGAAACATTATATCATCCTCTGTCTATTCTCTCATCTCTATTTTAGGAACAACCGCAAGCAACCACCATCAGGAATCACCTTGACTGCCGGCAACTACCCACCACCCTAGCTAACCCACAAACTTTCATCTTTCACACATCAATTTTAATCCATCCCTCATAATTTTCACCACCACCGTTGCAAAGAGATGATCGCAGTTAAAACAAATAATTTTTTGGTTAATAACCTTTAAAACATGAGAAAAACGCCACAAAAAATGGGTGTAATGTAGAATCAAGTGGTACATATGTTGTTAAACCCGTAAAAATAAAATAATACTTTAACAACTTATATAAAGAGTATGAATTGTAACATCCTCAAGTATATTTGTAAAGAGTCCAGAAGATATCTAACTCTTCTACACATAACTTACAAATCTAATCACCCACACTACACTGGTCATATCAATCACCGAAATTCAATGGAGTAAAATAAATAATAGATAAAAATTCTATATTTGAAAGAACAAAACTGGATGCCACCCTTTGTTGGCAATAACTCTGAGAAAAAAAAAATGCAACAAAACCATAAACAATCCACAATTAAGATGCGTTGAAGCTCTGTGATAGTAGATGGTAATACTGTTTTTGCTGCAACAAAAAACACAAATATCAGAAGTAGATCTCTCTTTATGTTACAGGCTTCCAAGAGCAAGGTACAACTTTCAATGCATGATTTACAAGCCAAATCATATACCTTATCTGAGACAGAAGGTGAGATTTTTCCCAATGCTTGCTCAAAATGTATGGCTTTAATAGTATGTGGCAAGCCACCTAATGAGCTTTGTGGTTCATCACTAGCTTTTGCAGCTTCGATTTTCTTGAATTTCTCTTCAACTGCAGCCATGGCAGCTTCGTTCATCTGAAATTTTTGACAAAATTTATTTGTTAAGTATTTTTTTTTTTTTTGATAAAAGCTATATGATCATTACTACCTGTTTGTTTCAAACTAAATCGTTAAATGAACCAAAAATATTATAAAATCCACAAGGAAATAGATACGAACCAATGAGGAAAGATCAGCTCCACTTAAATTTGCACAAGCCTCACTTCGACCAATAGCAATCAAGTCCACGTCAGCATCTAGTGGTTTCCTTCTAGAAACAGCTTTTAAGATCAACCCACGTTCATCTGCACTTGGCAGAGGCACATACATAAGTTTCCCAAATCTTCCTGGCCTTAACACTGCTCTATCCATCACCTCGGGCCTACAATCATTTTAAGAAAAAAAAAATCAATAATTATAATCATTTGTCATGAATAAAGTAATTTATTAAAAAAAAAAAAAAAAAAGATGATGTGTTGCACCTGTTGGTGGCACCAATTACGTAAACGCCCTTGCGTTGGTCAGCACCATCTAGCTCTATCAATAGCTGCAAAAAGAAAAGAGCTTTTATCTCTTCAGGTTACAAAGGTGTTTCTTCTTTTTTACTTAAAGAATTTAATAGAGACAAGACTTCAGGGCAGTTTTTTTTTTCCATTAAGCCTTGTATGGGTAAAGTGACAAAAGGGTAAAATGGTCATTTACTCTCGTTAAGACCATTCTTTCAGTCCAAAAAAAAAGAATCATAATTCATACAATGGACAAAATTTGCTAACCTGATTCAGAAGTCGCTCAACAACCCATCCCCCTTCCTTTCCACGCTTTGTTGTCAGAGCATCTATCTGCAACAAACAAAGCATCAGCATTAATCCCAAAAACTTAGCTATCAAAGCTTAAATCATCCATCTCAGTTTTCAAATCCCAATTTAATCATTAAAAAAGTTTCAAAAAAGAAAACCTCATCAAAGAACAGTATGCATGGAGAACAAGTCCTTGCACGACTAAATATTGTCCTAACTGCCAATTCACTCTCCCCAACATATTTGTTCAAAAGCTCAGGACCCTTCACCATTAAAAAAAATCATTAATTTTAAATGAAATTGTCACGCGAGTAAATTATCATGTAAAAAAAAAAACCTTAATGTGTATGAAATTTGCTCCTGCTTCATTAGCAACAGCTTTGGCAATTAACGTTTTTCCACAACCAGGTGGTCCATATAGCAAAAACCCAGTCTCCAAATCAACTCCATATTCCTGAAAACATAAGTTGTTGTATCAAGTTATGAACAAAAACTATTACTTTTTTTGGAATGAATAAGAGTAATGACATAATTGGCAAAGATTTCATTTACCTCATACTCATCAGGATATTTAATACGTCTAACTATATAACGATCAAACTCCCTTCTCAAAATATCAAGACCTCCAACATCTTCCCATTTAACATTTGGAATGCTAGAAAACCCTTCTCTTCTAGAAGAAGGTTGAACCTGTTTAGCAGCTACCTCAAAATCCAACATTGTTATACAAAGTTTCTCCATTTCCTCATCAGTCCACTCCTTCCTCCACCAATCTTCATTTTCTTCTTCATTTTCTTTAGAAAGCTCCGATTTTCTTCCATCTATGATTCTCTTCATAGCAAGATTACCAGCTTTATTCACCAAAGCTGCCAGATCAGCACCAACAAAACCTGGAGTTGCCCTAGCAATTTTCACAAGATCAAAAGCATCTTCACGTTTCAAATCACGTGTAAGAACTTCAAGAATCTTGATTCTTGCATTTTCATCAGGGACACCTAGACTGATCTCACGGTCGAATCTTCCAGGCCTTCTTAACGCGGGGTCCACAGCGTCGGGTCTGTTGGTGGCACCGATTACTAAGACGTACCCTGGTTTGTTATTGGAAGGTTCTAGATTCTTTGAGGTGTCATCTGGTTTTGTGACTCTGTGGGATTCATCCATGCATGTCATTAATTGTGTCACTATCCTGCGTTCCATTTCTCTTTGGAGATTTTCTCTTTTTGAAGCGATTGCATCGATTTCATCGATGAAAACTATGGAAGGTGCTGTTCTGTATGCTTTTGAAAATAGCTCTCGTATGTTTTCCTCTGATGCACCTGAAATTCTTGCAATAGAATAAGAAATTAAGAAGTATGGATAGTTCTAGTTACCTAAGAAACAACAACGGACTTTCCATTCTCTTTAGCTACTATAATCTCCCAGCAAGAAACCCCTTTCCACAATTGTTTTAACATGATAACAAAACTTTGAAAGCAAGCTTAAAGGTTTAGAATTCAAGTAAAGAAAATAGAGGCTACCTGATATACCAGATACCAACTCAGTGGCTGAAATCTTATAGAATGGAACTCCAGTTTCATTAGCAATGGCGTGAGCTAGTTTAGTCTTTCCACACCCTGGTGGCCCATGTAACAAAATGCCAGCCATCGGCCTAACTCCAAGCCTTCGAGGTAACTCTGGATGGAATAAAGGAACAATCACCTCCATCTTCAATTCATCCAACACAACATCCATACCTCCAAGGTCCTTAAACCTTGGCCCATCTTCTTTCCCATTAGCATCAGCATCTTCGTTTGATGAGTTGTTCGGTTTTCGTGCCTTTGCTTTTAACTTACCACCTCGATCTTCCTTCATCAAATCAACCTTTCTAGTCTCCTTGTTGTTGCTATTCGTAACGACTTCTAACTCAATATTTTGAGGTTTCCCGTCGACTTTTCCATCAAGTTTTGACCCGCTGTACTTGTTTCGGAGCATAGACTTCGTTATATCAAACTCCGGGTCAAATTGCAGGCTATAGACATCATCTTCAGACGAGGAAACGGCACTTCTATCTTCTTCTCCGTCATCCGATTCCGATTCCGAGGATGATGACTCTGATTGCAGCTTAACTCGTCTTTGTGCAACGTGCTTCGTCTCAAGCATCTGAAGTCTCTGCTCTCTACTATCAATTTTCTTTGCTTTCTTGCTTACAGGGCTGCGTAACGATGGAGACGTGCTATCATCTTCATCGTCGTAATTGAATTTAGAATTGTAATCGTCATTCTTTCTGGTTGATTTCTGCTTTCCTTTGCTGTCGTTGGAATCTAGGGTTTGTGTCACCATTCTGGTGAAAGGTTGTATCTTGTGGCGGCCGTATTCGGGAAAATTGGCGCGGAGGCGGTCGACAAGTTCGCCAACAGATGGAGTGGCGTTACCGTAGGTTTCTTGTACCCGGCGGCGTAGGACTCTCTCGAACAGTGACGACTTCACCGGCGGCCTACTTCCTTTCCTCGTCATGGGTAATGCGGCGGCAGCTAACTCCCTGTGATTTCTGCAAATTTGGGCACCAATGTGGTTTTGTTTTTATATATTGGATTTTAATCATGTTATTTCGACCACATAAGTTTTAAAATTTACAATAGAGTCACAAAAACTTGGTATTTTTACTTATTATTATTATTATTTTTTATTTATTTATTTTTTAACAATGGGTTAGTAATTACAAGTTAGTATTACAAAATTATTTAAGAGTTAAAATTTGAGATCTCCAATCTAAGAAGTAAAGCTAGTATACCTTGCTTATTTATGGTTATTTAATTAAAAACCATACATATTAATGGTTAAAATAATAGAGTTACTTATTCAAATATGGTATCAAAGATAATGTTGTATAAAACACACTGTATTAAATGTTGACCGATTAAAAAAATAACATTTGAATGGTTTCATTTAGAAATTATCAAAGAACCCTTAAACAAAACTCATCTTAGGCTTCATTTTTTGCGTTTTTTGAAAAGTCGATGGAAAAGTGTGCAGTTGTACAGTGCTTAACTTTTTTTTGGCTCAATTTTTTTATTATATTATATATGAATCTATATTTATATAAAAATAAAAAACTTATAATAACAATAAAGATCATTTTTTTTCTGGCTCGCCTAAAGCATTTGATGATATTTATAACTAAAGAGGACGTGAAGCAATAGAAAGGTGGAAATTCCATTGCATGTGTTGGTAATTGCTTTATTTTAAACTTTTTTTTTTTGTAGAGGAGCTCATATTATAATATAGGGTTTTTGTCATAAAAGTCTCCAATTTTACACAAAATGGTTGGTTATGTCCTAAGTGGGTTTTTTGGTGCGATAAAACCCCAACATACGGGAAAATTGGTTCATTTTTACCCTATAACCTGATTTTACCTTAGTTACCCGGTCACCCTTTAGCTGATTGGGCGAGATTGATGAGTCAAATATTACATGGCAAGCCACGTAAGCGTTGTTGACATTGTTAGGAAAAAAACACTCATGGAAGGAAAATTGGAGACCCTTTAGCTGATTGGGCGAGATTGCGGAGTCAGATATTACATGGCAAGCCACATAAGCGTTGTTGACATTGTTAGGAAAAAACACTTATGGAAGGAAAATTGGAGCGGGGGGTTTTCGAACCCAAGTCTCCTCCTTATAAAATAAAGATCTTCACCACCAAACCATATAGGTTTCTTGAAAAGTTATCCTGAAATATTGTACTTAATAGATGTCATGTAGGTTATTTATTATTTATTATTTATTATTATTATTATTTATTATTTATTATTATTATTATTATTATTATTATTATTATTATTATAAAATCATATTTATTTGTATATATACGTATTTATGTATATTAAAAAAATGTCCAAACCACCATAATCTTCATTCCTTAATTTCTTTTCATACACATAAATAGCTATATATACAAATAAATATGATTATATATATAATACACATAATAATAGTATACATATAAAAACTTTTTTCAAAACATATATAAACATATAAAAAAATATTTATCATATAAAAACATTTTTAATACACATAGATACGGTTTTAAATATATAAATACGTTTTTTAATACATATAATAATAATATAGATATAAAAACTTTTTTCATACATATAAAATCTATTCATACGTATAAAAACATATATAAACATATAAAGTTTTATTTATACATAAAAACATTTTTAATACACATAAATACGTATATATACATATAGTATAAATTCATAAAATAATAATAATACATATTTCTAAATGTACGAATACGATTTTAAATATATAAATACGTTTTTTATACGTTTGAAAATGTATTTTAATAATAATAATAATAATAATAATAATAATAATAATGTTAATAATACATATTATTAAATTGTTGCTATGTAATAGACATTAAATAATTTTTATTAGGATATAAAAACCAAAAGTCATCTCAGCCTAGTGGTAGGAGTGTTGCATTCAGAGTTGGAGGGTTGTGGGTTTTGAAACCCACTAGCTCCTTTCTTATGTTTATTTATATTTTTTCTCTTGAGGAAGGAAATCAGCAATGTTGACGTGCTCAAAGTCAACATCTCTTCCCAGTCAACAAATGGGTAACCGATTTTAGAAGGTAAAAACGGTTAGAGGGCAAAACTGAACATATTTTCCGGTAATTGAGGCATTAATGCACTAGCATATCTCTTTATTTTAAGGGCTTCCAAGACCAAGGTACAACTTTCATTGCATGATTTACAAGCCAAGCCAAATCATATCTTGAGACAGAATGAGAGATTTTTCCCAATACAGCAATACTTGCTCAAAATGTCTAGTTTTAATAGTATGTGGCAAGCTTTCTGTTTTATTACGTATAACAGCTAATTCAGTTTCAAAGTCGTTGAATCTCTCCTCAACAGCAACCAAAGCAGCTTCGTGCATCTAAATTTTTGCCAAAACATGACCCCAAGACTAAACGCAAAAAATAGCAATGTACTTTCCAACTTTTTTAGGACTAAATGAATGGAAAAAGCAATGTACTTTGTAAAAACTTTGGGGTAGAAATGTATTTTCATTTATTTGTGTACTATAGCATTGTAGTTTCAATTTTGTTCTAATTTGAATAATGTATTTTAAAAAATTTACCCAATCATAGCAATAAAAATTGCTTTGTATTTGGATGACTTTGCTATACATCAAATAGATCTTCCAAAGCACAACGTTGTAATAGAAATAAATAAATATAGGATGCTAAAATAAACAAATCAATGGAAGCATTGGACTTTCATTCTTCTTATTTCCCTATCATATCTTATGAAAGCATTGTAATATGAATATCTACCCAAATTTTGAAATAGGCAACCTGCTATGTTTTAAATCGCTTACCACATTGCTACAATGGGTTGAACTTTTAAACTACAATTCCCCAGTAAGAAATAACTGAAAAGCACAAATGCATGCTTTAATAACACAAAATAAACATAGAAGACTATAAAAAAAAAAAAAAAAAAAAAAAAAAAAAAAAAAAGAGCTATTCTAAATATTTATGTGAAAGAAAGAGTTACGAACCAATGCGGAAAGATCGGCTCCACTAAAATTCGCACAAGCCTAAATCCGACCAATAGCAATCAAGTCCACATCATCATCTATTGGCTTCTTTCTAGCAAGAGCTTTTAAGATCAACCCATGTTCATCTTGATTTGGCAGAGACACATACATAAGTTTCCCAAATTTTCCAGGTCTTAAGAGTGCTTCATCTATCGCCTTCGACCTAGAAACATATCAACAAGATCAATAGTGATGTACAACAATTTGTCATGAATAAAAGTAAACTATAAAAAGAAAAAAAATGATGTGTCGCATCTGTTGGTGAAACAAATTACATAAACGCCCTAGTCAACACCATCTAGCTCCACAAAAAGCTGCAAAAATAAGAGTTTTTTTTTTTTTTTTTTTTTCATTAAGTCCTCTATGGGAGAATGCATGAATGAAACCAAATGACCATTTTACCCTTAAATTTCAACAAACAATTTTCAGAATGTTCATTAGTTTTAACATCCACTACAAGAAATAAAGGCAATAGCGGCGACGCCATTAGCTGCGACACATAATTTGCGTTTTCGTGTCACCGCTAATAGTGGGCGTCGTCGCTAAAGGTTGAAAACCACAATCCGCGTCAAAAATATCTGGTTAATCCTGTTCGTTGATTTGGACGTAATCGAACAATTGAAAACGAAGTTCGCATAACGTATTCGCGGTGACGGTAATGGTGGTTACACTGTCGCCGCTAATGCTTAAAAAAAAAGGTGTTATTTTTTCCCTCGTGAAGTCGTTGTTGCTAAAACCCTAGTGTCACCACTAATACCTCTTCGTCGCCACTAAAAGTCATCGCAGATATACCCTTTCTCTTCCACCCCTTTCTGTAATATGTTTCTTTCATCCTTCTATTGATGACGAGCGAACACCACCGATTACCACCGGCGACACAACCTCTGTCACCGGCGACGACAAGAACGCTATCACCGGCGACGGGTGATTCCCGATTTTTAGAGGTAACTCCTGATTTTTAGAGGTTAGAGGTTATTCCCGATTTTGTTTCTAATTTCTTTTCTATCCACTGACTTTCTAAGTGATTGTCTATTGACTTGGTTGTTTGATTTTGTGTATTAAGTTTTGTTGACCTCAAATTTCAGGTTGTCATAACCACCACCAAAGTTGTCGGATTTTCTTGCCACCACAACACCACCACCATTCTGATTTCGTTCGACCACATGTTCTATTTCATTTCACTAAGTATTCTAATCCAATTCTTCATATTATATGCATTGTGTATGTATGTAATGTGTATGATGTGAGTATATGAAATATAATGCATAAATGTATGCAATGTGTATATATTGGTATGTAATGTATGTATGTATGTATGTATGTATGGAGAAAATGAAAAGAAAAAGTAGGATGCTATAATGAATATGTAATATGTGTAGGATGTACGTTTAAGTGTATTTGTCTATATTATAATGTGTATGATATATGTAAAAAATGTGTGTATAATGAATATATGTATGGAAAAAATTTAAAAAATAGTAGGATGCAATAGTGGAAAAAATGAAAAAGAAAAGTATGATGATGTAATTAATATGCAATATGTATAGGAAGCATGTTTAAGTGTATTTGTATGTATAATGTGTATTTATGTATGTAATGTGTGTATATATGTATCAAGAGGATTTTTGGAAAGTACATTGTTATAATGAAAAAAATGAAAAACATAGTTATGCAATTTGGAAAGTACAATGCTATAGTGGAAAAATATGAATTTTTTGTGTATTTATATGCAACTTGGAAAGTACAATGCTATAATTGAAAAAAAATGAAAGAAAAAAAAGTTTGTGTATTTGTATGCAACTTGGAAAGTACAATGCTATAATGGAAAAAATGAAAAAAAGTTTGTACTTTACAAACTATTTTTTTCCATTATAGCATAGTACTTTCCAAATTACATACAAATACACAAACTTTTTTTTTCATTTTTTTCCATTATAGCATTGAAGTGTAGTAACTTTTATTCATATAGTTTGTCTAACTTTTATTCATGTTGCTTGTCTAACTTTTATTCACATTGTGTTTCTATATTATACATATTCTAATATTAGAGGCTACATATGAGGTTTCTTGGGCGACACTCTTTACCATGATGGCCGATGTTATGGGCTTTGGACATGGAGGTGATGGAGTCGGGGATCCACCTCCTTCGGTAGGCTTTGGTCACAGTCAGCACGAACAGGATGGTAAGGCTTATTATGATATATTTATTAGCTATTTGTATTAATTTATTATAAATTATCGTGACTAACATTTTTAATTGTATTTTTTCATTTGAGCTTCCAAAAAAAGGGGGTTATCTAAAAACATCGAGCTAGGAAAGTTGATACGGGCAAAAAGGGAAAGCCCGTGGATTTGGATTTCGACATGGAGTTCACATATTCCCCTGTCGGGAAACCTGCTAATTGGTTTATGTAACGCCCCATCTCTGGTATGTTGTTCCCGTGGCTTTTATTTAGAATTTTTATAGAGGGACTCGGCGAGTCTATGGCCTGACTCGTCGAGTAGGGTCGAGTTTTCGTGCACGTGTTAGTCAGCGACTCGGCGAGTCCATATTCGGGACTCGGCGAGTCTGCCTGCCAGGAAGAAACCCTAAATCCCCGGGTTGCTCACTATTTAAGCAATGTTATGTGCCCCAAACTCGCCTCCTTCACCCTCAGAGAGCTGTGAGAAATCCTAATCCATCCCTTGATTGATTTAAGTGTTTTGTGTGGATTCTTGAAGGCTTGGAGAAGAAGAAGAAGAAAGGAACAAGGAGAAGAGGTGTAGAGCAAAGATCCAAGGTCAAAATCAGAGTTCATTGAGGTATTTCTCGGAATCCTCCTGTTTTATACTTAAAACCTCCATTAGATCATTTCTAGGGCTAGTTTGGTGTATTTTTCCAACCTTATAGTTGTATGGATGCCATAATAGGTTTAGATATCCCTAGATCTGTTCATTTAGGAGTTGTAGAGCCCAGATCTATTGCCTTTTTGAAGTTGCTTTGCATGAGAACCCTAGATCTAGCCTTTATCATGCTTTTTGAGCCTTATAACCTTCTTGGATGCTTTTGGACACGTAAAGATAGAATCTTTACGTGTTAATCGAACTAAGGAAGCCCAGATCTATAAGTTTTAGACGTTGGATTCAAGCAGAATCGAGTTTAGAGTAGCTGCATGGGTGTGACTCGGCGAGTCGGAGGAACGACTCGGCGAGTCAAGTCGCGAGTCCCGACTTTTTCCCCCTTTTGATTGATGTCGAGTGGGAACCTGTGAGTAGTAGAGTGGACTCAGTGAGTTAGAGGGCAGACTCAGTGATGGAGGGACTCGACGAGTTGTTCATACAACTCGACGAGTCCAAGGCAATCTTCTTAGCTCATGAACAACTCGTCGAGTTGTTCATATGACTCGGCGAGTCGGATGCAGATTGTCTGAGTTCTTGAATCGAGAGGGCACTCGTCGAGTCGATGCCATACTCGACGAGTAGCCGCGAGTAGGGTTGAGAAGTAAGACTAGAGACTCGGCGAGTTGGCGGCCCAACTCGGCGAGTCAAGCCAACTGTAGGTTGACTTTGACCAAGGGTAAAAGAGTCATTTTACCCCAGTGCAGTGATTAGCATTTGATTGAGTGTGTTTATGGATTTGTAGCCGGGGAGATACCGGAGCAGCAACAGTTAGCTTCCACAGCCATACACACAGCAGCCAGTTCACGAGGTGAGTTTCCTTCCGGTAGGAGCGGGTCTACGGCCACAATGCCGGCCCATTTAGTTAGTAGTAGTTCCGGACTTCAATCCGAAGCAGTAGTTCAGTATGCTTGATGTCTATGTGATTCAAGCATGTTTGTGTGTTATATGTTCCAGACTTCAGTCCGATGCAGTATGCAGTATATGTGTCTATGTTAGTTGATATGTGTTATGCTATGCTATGATCAGTCAGTTCCGGACTTCGGTCCGATGCAGGGGACAAGTTCCCAGTCAGTTCCGGACTTCGGTCCGATGCAGTCAGTTCCGGACTCCGGTCCGATGCAGCTAGTTCCGGACTGCGGTCTGATGCAGTGGGCAAGGCCCAGTATGTGCTTTATATGTATTGTATGGTATGTGGTAGTTTGGGGGATCTCACTAAGCTTCGTGCTTACAGTTTCAGTTTTGGTTTCAGGTACTTCCGCAAGCAAAGGGAAGAGCTTGGGATGATGGCATCGCACACACCACAACTTCAGTTTTTGTCCTGGGAGTTGATTCAGTTTCTTGTTATGTTTGGATATAGTTGTGATACAGTTTTTCTCACAGTATTTTATCATGGTTTTTGAAACACGCAACGTATGGTTTTATCATGTGATACTTGGTTTCTTAGTTTTGTTATAATAAAATTTGAATTTTTTTGGGTTGTATTTTTGGGGTGTTTCAGTTTACCCATGAAATTGGGAGGTATATGTGGATGAACATCCCTTTCAGCGTATCTGGTCGGGACAATGTTCCCCTGCTTTAAGGAATGCAACAGTTGTGCATCCAAATGTAAGTTGGATAATATTTAAAGTTTAGTTGTGATTGATATTTAATTAACTAACTTTTTGTATTTATAGAATAAGTTTGATTTGGATAAGGTTAACTTGGATCCCGAACGTTCTTGGTTGTTGCGGAGCATTGATGCGAGTCGTGCAAAAATTTACAGAGGCCGGAAAAGTAAAGCCCATACTTATTTTAAGGATATCAGGGGCCTGTAGATATCCCAATGGCATTAGACAACCCCCCATGGGTATGTCATGTGAAAATTGGGCGCAGGCAGTCGAACATTTTCAAACGCCTGATTTTTTAATGCATTCGTCGTCAAACAAAGAAGTCCGTGCAAAACAATAAGTTGTAAACACAGGGGGTCGAGCTCGTATAACAATGCATGTTTCAAAGAAGTTATGACATATATATATATATATATATATATATATATATATATATATATATATATATATATATATATATATATATATATGGGAGGGTTCATGCAAAAATGCAAATAATTTGCGAAAACGCGAAAACAAAAAAAAAAACTCTATGATATTGTGTCACCTCATCATTATATTTTGGAAAATAATTCATCCAAACTTTGAAATACATGATGATATATGAGAAATTGTTTCATATTAGCAAAGTATGATTTTTAACAGTTTATTATGAAAATATGAATTTAAAAATGATTAAGGACGTGAAAAAAAAAATTATTATTAAAACCGTCTTTAAATCTATATTACCATAACAACATCCAATGTGAAATTACTATCTTTACTTTATTGCTAATATTTTTTTTTTATAGTATATGTGTTTGATTTTCATAAGATTAAATTTGTTTTCGTGTTTTCGCAAGATATTTATGTTTTCGTATGAACATACTTCTCTCTCTCTCTCTCTCTCTCTCTCTCTCTCTATATATATATATATATATATATATATATATATAAAACTACTTATGTAAAGTATAATAATCTAATTTTTAATGTTAAATAAGGATATCACTCGAATCGAAGCATTTCGTAAGGCTAATACCAATTGTAAAGGGGTATTTAGTAGTCCTGCAGTCGAGCAACAATATGTAAGTGGTTAATTTGTATTTTCATATAAGTGTTTAAATTGCCAAGGGGTATTTTGTAATCAAATTTTTATGATGTTTATCGTTTTTTGAAAACACAGAATGTTTTACTCCAAGAGATCAATCGACAAACCCAAGGTTCTTCTGAAGCAAGCGGTCTAACACCAAGTGATATAAAAAAATGTTTTGAAAGAATATTGGGTGTTCGACGAGGACATATCAGAGCATTGGGCGTAAACCTTCTACGGTTGTGTCTATGTACGTACCATCAGGAACAACTGATGACACAACAACCACCACAATCATAGGTAATTGTTAGCTTAAGTTGAAAAGTATAATGCTATAATGGAAAAACGAACAAAGTAGGATGCTATAATGATATGTTGGTAATTGTTTGTTTAGTATATAGCACAATGCTATAATGGAAAGTAGAATGCTATAATGATATGTTAGTTATGATTTGATATGTTGATATTTTGTATTTTGATCATTTTTGGAAAGTACAATGCTATAATAGAAAAATGAAAAAAAATACAATGTTATAATGAATGTGCAATATTGTGTATCATGTAGTTTGGTTATAGTTTGATACGTTGGTATTGTGTATCATGTAGTTTGGTTATAGTTTGATACGTTGGTATTTTGTAGTTTGATAATTTTTTGGAAAGTACAATGCTATAATGGAAAAAAAAAGCACAATGCTATAATGTATATATTGTGTATGATGTATGTTTAAATGTATTTGGAAAGTAGAATTCTATAATGATATGTTGGTTATAGTTTGATATGTTGGTATTTTTTATTTTGGTAATTTTTGGAAAGTACAATGCTATTATGATATGCTGGTAATATATTTCGATTTCTTTATAGTTGGAAATGCTGCAAACAATAATAAAGGACCCGACATGTTCTGCGACACTGGAAGACTGGTTTTGTCACGAAATGATAACGTAAGAAAAGATGGGAGTTATGAGGACGAGTAGCTATTTTTTTAGGATTTTATGAAATGTTTTATTTGAGTTAATATTTTAGATATATTGCACTTAATTTGTTTGGATGAATATTTTGGACTGGTTGTGTATGGACTAATATTTTGGATTAATATTTCGGCAAAATTAAATTTTGTACCAGGTTTTATGTATGTTATAGCAGTTTTTATAATTTTAATGTTAAATTAAAAAAAGGAAATGTTTTAGTAGCGCCACTTAGGTATTAGTGGCGACGGAAAATATTAACGGTGACGATGCATTAGCGGGGACATGTAGTATTAGCAGCGACAGATTAAGTATTTGCGACGAGGCAACAGCGCCGACCCTTTTGTGGCGACAAGTCGTCGTTAATAGCTTTAGCGGCGACAACCGCACTCTTTAATGGCGACCCGTGTCGCCGCTAATGATCATGTTTCTTGTAGTGATCATTCACTTATTTAGATAAATGATTCATGTCTTAATACATTAAGACAAGTATTTAGGCTTAACCCGTTAAGTCATTCTATGATTCTGTCCAAATTAAGCAAAAAAAAACATGTATAATCTTCCAAATTTAGTGCTTATGCCATCAAGGTCGTTAAGTCATTCTATGATACTCCCAACAACCCTCAACTGCTAACTTTATCCAAACCAACTGATTCGAGAGTCTCCTGACTTCCATCTACGCGCCAACACCGAAAGATTCAGCAGTTATGCTGATGTCTTGAGCTTAGAGAAATCAGACTAGGAACCAAACCTTTCCACAGGGTCTTCCTACTACAAGGTCCCACTATCCCCCACTTGAAATATGCTAGATTCTGACAACTTGATCCCAATGGTATCCAAATACACAGAGAATTTGAACCCACATGACATTCATAAACCCCAATACACATACAATCTGATGACAAAGATAATTAACCCATTCATACAAGAAATTTAATTAACCAAGACCAACTAAGATACTTCCATTTAACTGATCATCCTTGATTACAATTGACCTTTAAAACATAAACACAAAATTACAGATAAATACCAATACGACCCCGATTGCTAAAAAGAAGAACTGCCAACTTAGCTCTCAGTCCCTGGTACTTCGACCGTCCCATGAAGACCGTCGGGCAACAACCAAGCTAAGGGTGTAGGTTCCAGCACCTCATCGAACATAAGAAAAGTACAATTAGCTCTGAAATGGACCTCCTGGTTGCAATGGAAACAAACTCGCATACTCTTCTCGTAGTCTCTACCAAAATGTCCCTCCCCTCCACACCTGCGACATACAAGAGATCTGCACCTCCTTCCAACCAATCCCAAACTCCGACCGGCGGATTTGAACCGCTTCACTACAGACTAGGACTGATCTGAAGCCTGATGCTTCTCCCTTGTCCGGGTTTTTATCTCAATCTCTCGCCTCCTTACGACATCCTGAAGCTCAACGAGAGACTGTAGCGCTGGATGGACACGAATTGCCAAATAACCGTTTTGAGCATGCCTAAATACTGAGTCATCTGAGCTTTCTCAGAAGCAACAAACTCAGGGAAAAACATAGCTCTCTCTGTGAGCATCTTGGTGATCTCCATCATCGACTTAGTCCCCTGTCTTAGATCCAAATACTCTTTGGCCAGTCTCTCCCGCTCTACCAATAAGACATATCTTGAGCGGAACATCTCAGAGAACTGCTCCCATGATACTGCAGCTCATTGCCCTGGGGTGTATGAACTAGTAACCAACCTCCACCAATCCTTCGCTCCATACCGAAGAAGGTTCAGAGCGCACTTGACCTTCTGGTCAGCTGGGCAAGAGCAAGTAAAGAAGCATCCCTTAACATCTGACAGCCACCTCGTGGTGATGATCGAATCCTGAACCCCGTCAAACACCCGGGGCTTCGTATTATCAAAGTCCCGATACTAGAAAGCTCTCCCAACGCCAAACCCGGCCGCAACGACGGCCACGGTAGCCGCCGCAGTAGCATTCTCAGAAAGTGCAGCGTATCGGTCATTGAAGAACTCTATCATAGCGGTCTTGATACACCCAAACAGCTCTGGTATCTGCTCCCGGACAATAGAAACAATCTCCTCACGAATGATCTCCCTAACCCGGTCCTCTATCAAACCTGGCCCATCCTAGCCACCAGCTTCGGCTCCTGATCTTGAACCTCTAAAAGCCGCCATACTGAAATATACCAAGAAAAGATCAGAAATCACAACACGGTGCTCAATACACCAGGCCCTACTCCTATTAGTCACTTAGCAGCCTTGAAATTCCTCCTGAATCTCATACAGATCTTGTGCTTTCAGTAGTACGGGCCCATACTACCTTCCACACCTATTCGTAGTCGATTCAGAATTCATCCCAAGGTCCCAAGTCATTGCACTAGACCACTCCTAGGTGTGCTAACACCGCTTCTTCTACGAGCTACAACTAACTTCCTAGACACTCTTCCTAGGATTATCCTTGCTCTCACATCATCGGTTGCTTTTGTGCATGCTTGTTGTACATAATACGAGATCGGATAGACTGTCGAATAATTAACTCTGTCCTAAGTCCACAACCAAACAAGGAATAGGAAGTAAGGCCAAGTCGATCATTCTAAGGCTATACAATCTGACCATACGCAACTAATCAACATACACACAACAATCTCACAATCAAGTAATATAAATCAGGCAAAAGCTTCCTATATCATAAGGCATCACAGGATCAGACATTTCTATCCAACATTTTCTAAAGAACCTTACTCACCAGCATGCTTTTTCTAACAATTCATATATCAACAAAATCAAAACTCTGAAAACATAATAAGTATGGGTATTTTGGAAACCACTCTCCTGTTTGGGCTCTGACTAACTATACATACCGCATCTTCCTAAAAAAGTCAGAGTTGAGTCAAGGCCTAGGTTCCCGATCCCAAGCCAAAAATCAAATAAGAACATGACAAGAGACCGAGCCCATGTCCCTAACCCAACCTTTTTATTATAAATTCTTTTCCAAAAACTCTCGGATCGTAGTTTGAGACTGGATTCACACAATTGTTCCTCCAATTCACTCAAACAAGGGCTTGATACCAACTTGTAATGTCCCATTTTCACAACCGGAAACTTTCATTTTTATTAATGTAAAACTTCCCAAATTATAAATCCATATTAAGAAAACCGTTTATTTCAAATTACATTTATTGAAAATCAGAGTATCATAGAAAACGCGGAATCCTCAATGTTGTTGATGAGTGTGTACAGTCCCGCTTTCGCCTTTCCGCAATCACCGATGATACCTGAAACCATAAACAACTTGCTAAGCATAAAGCTTAGTGAGTTTCCCCCAAAATACCCCATACGATAAACGTAAAAGCATGCATCGGGTCCACTCAACCATCGGGTTGGAATGTCCAGAGTTTGTTGGCCTTCCGCTCAACCCAACCGCTCTTCCAGAGCCTCCGCGCCTTCGGCTTACAGCTGGCTCGCACCAGGTATATTGGCCTACAGCACAAAGCAGGACCGCCTCAACCCACTACTACCATATGTCGAAATATAAGCAAACAAGGAACAAGTAGGCACATAATACAGACCAACAACAATCATATAGCTCACCACCACCTATTAGTCCTCTCACCGCATACAGTCCTGCTACCAGCTAACCTCCATGAAATGCGTAGCCATAAGTATCCAGAGGTAAGATAGCCACCCGAACAGATGATCCTACTCTAGAGCCACAACCAAACAAGGAACATGCAAGAAAGCTTAGATCAAGTGTTCTCAGGCTATCCTACGTGACCACAGACAGCCCCTACGGGCACTCCATTAGATAATAACCAACAAGTACAGATAAGCATACATTTCTACAAACCACTATCGCATAGGGCCAATAAGCATAGACTTCTAACATAAACAAGATCTAGAGATATGATGATCAAGTTCAAAACTTTATACTACAAAATGATGCTCCAATATGCCAAGAGTCCATATCCACAAGCTTGAGAGCAACACCAACACTCAATGATCTTCCTTCTCTATCAAGAACACTAAAATGATATTAAAAAGATGCACAAGGCTTCAAACTCTCATACACACTTAGGGTTTTCGAAATGAGGATGGAGGCTGGAGTGGTGAAGGGTTTGGAGGCCATAATGTTCTTTAAATATGGTGCAAACCCTAAAAGTTAGGGTTTGGTCTCTGTGTGTAAACGTCTGGCGTTTGAACGCCGAGCGTTCTATGCCAAATGTCAAGCGTTCTATGTCGAACGTCAGGCTTTTGGACCAAAGACTCATCATCGGGATGTTACACCGACTATATATATATATATATATATATATATATATATATATATATATATATATATATATATATTATAATTGAAAATGAAAATTATGTAAGAGGAAGTTAATGGTGAAATTTATAAAAATCTTGGAAGTAAATCAAGTTACGAGTTGAATTTTAAGAACTTTGGACGATAATAATGCATATATGATACAAAACGACATAGTATGTTGAGTTTGGGTACCTAAGCTTACAAACCTTTAAGAGTATATTCACTTTCGCATATATATATATATATATATATATATATATATATATATATATATATATATATATATATATATATATATATATATATATATATATATATATATATATATATAAGGATGGGTTCAGCACATAACCCAAAAACATTGTCTAACCACATAACCACTTACATCACCGTTAGATATATTTAAGGGAAAAAAAAGTTTATGATGGTAAAAAAAATCTTTAATGTTCATACATGAACATATGTTTATAAATGAACATATTATGAATGAACATATGTTCATAAATGAAATATTGAAATTTACAATAGGTTGGTGCGATGGTTATAATAGTTTATGTTCGATTATGAATATATGTTCATAAATAAAGATTGGTAAGCTCAAACTTACAAAAAATGTAGAAGACTCAAATTTACGGTTTATAGTAAACTAATATTTGAATATATTTTTATAAATGAACATAAGTTTATATTAGAATAAGCTCAAATCTATTCTAATAAATGAAGATTAATTTTACTACATGTCAATCTCTCATAAGTTTTGACACTTGTCATTTTGTGGTATTTTTGAAATAAATAATATCCACATGTCAATTTATAGGTTTTTTAATTTTTAAATTAAAAAACAACATAATGCATTATATAAGTAAAATATTAAATGTAATAAATATACTTCTAAATTGCAATAAATATGTTTCTTCCTCTCTTATTTTAAAAGTTAATTTAAAAAAAAAAATACTTAATGTTTACATTTTGATATTTTTTTTAATTAACCCATTTAATAAATGAGTTTCACACCTAGTTTACATAATATATTCGTAAATAAAATAAGCTCAAATTTACAGAACATAAATAAAAAATGTTCATAAAGAGGAAGATACATATTAATATGTTCATGTTCATTTACATTCATAAATGAACATATTTTCATTTTTGAAAAAAGAACACATTCATGTATGAAAATATGTTAATACTAGTAAAAGAGAAGGCAAATTCATATTAATACGAATTTATGTTCATATATGAACATTTATAACCGTATGTTCATAAATGAACATAAATTCATGTAGGTCATATGTGATGCCATATAGGGATGAAAGTGGGTCCAAACCCGGACCGGATGGACCCGGACTCGGAAAACCCGAAACCGGTTAACGGGATTTTATAGAACCGGAAACCGGACCGGTATATAGGAACCGGTTCCGATTCGGTTCCGGGTATGGTTCCGGGTAAAGTGGGTCTAGAACCGGAAAACCTGGAAACATCAAAGTGGGTAGGTTGGAACCGGATAAAGTGGGTTTAGACCCGGAAAACCCGAAAAAACCGGAATTTTTTGGTAATAACTTACTACTTAGTGGGTTGAACTTTGAAAATTTTCATATTGGTATCCCGACTTTGGGGGGCTGTAACTTATTGAATACGAAACCACAATTAACAAAATTAGAGTCTAAAATCATGTATAAACTCTAAAATACACTCTGGAAAAACCCGCATGTCAATCCGAATTTAAACGAATGAGATATACTTGTGTTAATATTTTCACATATACAAAGTACAAAAACAAATAACTGAAAAGTTGAAAATTTTCAGTTTTGATATCCCGACTTCGGAGGACTGTAAATCATTGAATGTTAAACCAAAAATAACAAAATTATAGTCTAAACTCATGCACAAACTGTAAACTAGAAGTTGGAAAAAACCACATGTCAATCCGACTTCAAACGAATTAGATATGCATTTTTAAAACTTTCACCGAATACAAAAAAACTAAAAAACTAAAAACTTCCAACTTTGGTATCTCAACTTTTGAGGACTGTAAGTCAATGAATATAAAACTAAAAATGACAAATTTATAGTCTAGAATCATGTACAAACTCTAAACTACATGTTGGAAAAAAACCGTATATCAATTGGAGTTGAAACGAATAAGATATGCATCTTGTAAACGTTTCACAAAAAGTGGTTACGGTTCCAAAAACCGGTTCCGGATTTTAGACCCGGTTTACCCGGACCCAATGGACCCAAACCCGGATTACCCGGAACCCGGATAAAGCTAATTTTTAAACCCGGAACCAGACCCGGTTCTATATATTCCGATTCTAACGGGTCCGGTTCCGGTTCCGGTCCGGTTTTCCGGTTCTAAATCTCATCCCTAATGCCATATCCTTGATCACCATTACCATCTCCATTCTCCACACATAATCAATTTCATCAATACTTTGTGCCTTCCAGGGGTAAAGTCACTTTTTTCTATGCAAACATCTTAATTTAGTTTCTCACAACATCAATATCTCTGAAAACAAACATAGAAAATATTGGTAAGATTGAAAGATAAGAAAACATATTGAGAAATAAAGATATAAAGGAAAAGTAGCAGGATGCAATGATGCATACCTGTCATGTGATGCATTAAGTTCAAAAATTTTCTTTCTGAAATTTAGTCCAAGCATATGTTCATATATGAACATATCCTCTTATATAAACATAAGTTCATATTTAGATAGTCTTTTTCTGCAAACCTTAGTTTCACAATAAATTAAACACCCCTCAATCATCTTCCTCTCTTCGTGCACCCTACATCAACCATCATCTCTACACCATCTTCTCATTTGCTTCAGCCATCAACCAAGCCATTATCCTCTTATTTATGAAGCAATCCAGCCACCAATCATTAGGTCATCATATTTATCTCCATAACCACAACCTAAACACAAATAAAAGACCATCACTTTCCATAAAGACCATAATATATATAGATATACATAAACATTGAATACAATATATGATCATTTTGGTATAATTAAATATACAAAGAAAATTCAAATTCCAGAGCTATATACAACTCCAATTGAACCAAATACAAGCCATTATCAGCAAACAAGCTGTCGATTTTGCAATTTTAGCTCTGGGAAAGGAAACATTGATGACCACATTTACATGCACAAAAAATAATATTACTTAAAACAACTTAAATATAAAGACAATAGTTTGAACATCCTCAAAGCAAAAACACCCGAATATTTTATATACCAAGAGATGAAGTTAATTACTGCAACACCATTTAAGCTGTTCTACACAAAATTTACTAATTTAATCACCCAACACGACACCTAGACTTAATATCAATCATCAAAACTAATCGCTAAAATTCTATATCTGAATTCCTAACGAACAAAACTGGATGCCACTCTTTGTTGGCAATAACTCTGAATCTGATAAATATATTCACGATGCTCTAAGCCTCTTTGACAGTTGATGGTAATGCTCTTTTTGCTGCAACAAAAAAACACCCATATTAGAATTAGCAAATCTCTTTATTTTACAGGCTTCGAACACCAAGGTACAACTTTCATTGCACGATTTACAAGCCAAATCATACCTCATCTGAGACAGAAGGGGAGATTTTTCCCAATACTTGCTCAAAATGTCTAGTTTTAATAGTATGTGGCAAGCTATCTGAAGAGCTTTCTGGTTCTGGTTCATTACGTTTAGCAGCTTCAATTTCAATAAATCTCTCCTCAACAGCAACAATAGCAGCTTCGTTCATCTGATTTTTAACAAAACATGACGCCAAGACTAAATACAATGTCCTAATAAGAAATAATTTAAAAGCACAATGCTTTAATAACATAGAAGGGTATAAATAAAAAACAATAATAATTCAGAATCTCTTGCATTTAGCCCAATTTTAAATCCTTATGCAAAAGAAAGAGATACGAACCAATGCAGAAAGATCGGCTCCACTTAAATTTGCACAAGCCTCACTCCGACCAATAGCAATCAAGTCAACATCATCATCTATTGGCTTCTTTCTAGCAAGAGCTTTCAAGATCAACCCACGTTCATCTTGATTTGGCAATGGAACATACAAAAGTTTCCCAAATCTTCCGGGTCTTAAGAGTGCTTAATCCATCATCTCAGGCCTAGAATCATATCAACAAGATTAATAGTAATGCACAACAATTTATCATGTTATTAAAAAAAAAATAATAATAATAATAAATAACATGTCGCACCTGTTGGTGGCACCAATTACGTAAACACCCTTTCGTTTCTCAGCACCATCTAGCTCTACCAAAAGCTGCAAAAGTAAAAGAGCTTTGATATCTCCAACTTACTAAGGTGCAATTTCTTTTTGACTTAATGGAGTTATGGGGACAACTTTTTTTATTTGTTCGTAACAAATAATAAACAAAATTTGTTAACCTGAGTCAGAACTCGCTCAAGATGCTGAGATCCCCCTACGATTCCACGCTTTATTGTGAGAGCATCTATCTGCAATAATCAAAGCATCATCATTAATCCCGAAAACTTGGCTATCAAGTAAAAATCATCCATCTCAGTTTAATCATAAAACAAACAAGGAATAAATGTGAAAAAGCAAAACCTCATCGAAGAACAGTATGCATGGAGAACATTCCCTTGCACGTTTAAATATTTTCCGAATTGCGGATTCAGTCTCGCCATAATATTTGTTAAGAATCTCAGGACCCTTCACAGTAAAAAGATAAATATCATAAATATTGAAGAAAAACGTGACGCCGATATATAAAATATATCATGTATAAATAATTAGTGAAAAAAAAACAAACAAACCTTAATGTGTATAAAATTTGCTCCTGCTTCATTAGCAACCGCTTTGGCAATCAATGTTTTTCCACAACCAGGAGGTCCATACAGCAAAAACCCCGTCTCCAGATCAACTCCATATTTCTGAAAATATAAGTTGTATGAACAAAAACTGTTGCTTTGATCTTTTGTACTGAATAAGAGCAATTAATGACACAAGTGACAAAGATTTACCTCATACTCATCTTGATATTTTATACGCCTAAATATGTAACGATCAAACTCCCGTCTCAAAGTAGCAACTCCTCCAACATCTTCCCATTTAACATCGGGAATCCTAGAAAACCCTTCTTTTTCATGATCAGGTTGCATGGCAGGCATGGCGGCCGCCCTATTTAGGTTGATCGATCGGCTAGGGCCGGCCGAGAGGGAAGATGGATGAGAGAAGAAAACGGAGAGATATCAGGCGAAGTATCGTTATCCCTCTGATATGAATATGATAAGCAAGTATATACAATGCATACACCTATATTTATAAACGAGGGCGAAAGGGCCGGATTCTTCTTCACCCCAATCTTTTTTTTCCCGCTCAATTCTTTTTCAGTTAAAATCAGCAATCCAATTTTGAAAACCGGTTAAAGTATCCCAATAAATCAGGAAAGTCATGATCTATTGATTTGAGTTCAGTGGATTTTAGGCAATAAATCATGAACTGTAATTTTATAAACAATTAAAAACGAGGCTAGATATCATTCATCTACGTATATAGTATGTTATTATATTATATACATTCATCTACAGTAGAGTTGACTACATTCGATTTTTGGTACCGATTTAAAGATGTTTTTGCTCTACACGTTGATTTCAGGTTTGTAATAATATTCTTCTGTCTTACTGTAATACCCATGGGTTATTATGCCATTTTACTTTGTATTACTTCATAATTATAACATTTTACTATTAAGAAAGCGATTTCTGTTTGTTTTTTAAACTCATGTTTGTGTGTCTTTCTAGAAATCATTAAAAAAAAAAAGAGTTAGTAATATGTAAAGCATTGTACTATTAAGATTTAAGAATACGATTTTTGTTTCTTTTCTTAAACTCATGTGTGTTTGAATTTATAATTGATTTTTGTGTGTAGAAATAAGAAAAAAATTACTATTCTGATATGTAAATGTAATTTTATAGAATTGTGCTTATTTGACTTTCACAACATCAACATCTTTGTATTTTGATGTGAACAACTCTTACTTTCAGTTGTTTGACCCGGTTTATTAAAAGGGTTGTTTTTCTTTTACTTGAATTGTGTTTTGGTTTAGTTGCTTCAAAATGTTACTCTTTTTATATCGGCCAACTCAACCCTAAATACTTTACCAACTAATTTGGCATGGAATGTATGTGACTTTGATGTGTATTCTTTGGTCATTTGAACATACTTATATGATATTCTGATCCCAGCTGAAACGATTTATTTTGAAATGCTTAAAATTTTGTGTTGTATTTGAAACTTTTGTTGATTTTGATTTCTGAGTGATGCTTTTTTGAATTCAATTATCTGAACAATTTGTATTTTTTTATGAAATTTTTGTGTATATGGAGAATTTATGTCATTTCATTTGTGTAAATTACTTACCTTTAATGTATAGTGACCATTTATGTAATTTCATATACATGGACCATTTATATAATTTTTAATGTTAATTTTTGTAAATAAAATTAAGCTGCAATAATTGATTTTTTTGTTTGTATTGATGTAATTTTGTATATAGGGACCATTTTTGTGTGTGTTTGTTTAATTAATTATATTATTCTACTATTCAGTTTTCCTTCTTTAGTACTGATTTTTTTGTTCGTGTTTGTGGAAAAACCAAATGTCACTTCACTGTTATATATATATATATATATATATATATATATATATATATATATATATATATATATATATATATATATATATATATATATATATAGACCACTTGACACTTATTTTATTTATCGGAAAATATGACCAAAATGAAAATAAAATTACCAAATTTTGTCTAAAAAACTAAGAAAAAACCAAAAAAAAAAAAAAATAGCAACGTACTTTGAAAGAAATGTCAAAACATGTTATTTGGAGATTTTTTAAAAGTAGGTTTGCTATTTTGACAGATTTCTAAAGTTGGTTATTCTATTAAAATAGCAACCTACTTTAAGATTTTGCACATTCACATATTTTTACCATCCTCAAATTTTACATGGTTTTACATGTAGGAAGGAGTTGCCTTAAAAAAATGATTCTTATGGTTGCTCAATGATAGAGCAAAATGGTTAACTTTCAAGATTATATATTGTTTTTAATATTTTATAATATGATTCGTTGTGATGGAATCAGGTTTGATCAACACCATTAATAAGCTACTCAATGAAGTCATTTTTTTTGTAAAATCTGGAATTTTTTATGTAGTGGTTAAGTTAAAGGAAACATTCCAAGAATTTACAATCTAATTATTATTCGTTTATTGTTTTCTTAGTGTTTTTTTATTTGTATACATAAATTTAATTTTTGTTGTTTATTTATTTTTTTTCATACCAAGTCATTTAGTATATATTATTTGCTATTTTAAGTTGTCAATCCGTGTATTATACAGGTTTAGATGCACAAGTAAATATAAACAAATAAATAAATGCACAATTTTAACCTAACCTAGTAAGATGTTAATATAAACAAATAAATAGATGCACAGGTTGTTATTTCTTGCATTCAATCCAATCTTTAATTTTGTTATAGTATTGTAATTTAACCTAAACTCATTTCTTCTTATTGAATAATTGTTTTTTCAAATTATATTTACTAGTTGTGTACCTTACAAGTTATGTACCTGCACGACACAACTTTGGGGGATGGGGGTAATAAGCTATTTTTAAGTTTTTGTATTGTAAAATTTAATTTTTTTTAACAGTTTATCCATTCTTTTTTTAACAACATAATCGTACCGGTTTCTTTTATTCTCATCATAAAAAAAATTATTTTTCAAGCCATCTGAATGACCTAAATTGAAAACACCATAGCAATTCAGTTTCAAGTTTCGTCGCATCTCATATTTTTTAATAATATTGAATTTCAAATTTATGTCTTAACATTACTATATTTTTTAAAATTTAACCTTTTATTTTTTTTTCTTATAGAAATGAGAAGTAACAAAAAATTGTTTCAACTCTTGTTGTGATTTGATTGCTTTTCAAAGTATAATATGAAAAATAATTTTTTTTCTTATTGTTTCAAGATTGGTTGAGAGACAACAACAACGCCCTTCCATTTATTTTTTAGTGTTTCAAATTTTTTTAAAACACAATATTGTTGCAATAGAAAAAATAAAAGTAAAATATGTAAATGAAATTACTTTGTTTTTTCTGGCATTTATTTTTTTCTTATTCTTTTAAGATTGCTTAAGCCTTGAATAATCTCATCTTAGCATATTCCTTTTCCAACCTCTTTCTTTCTTCCATCTCCTTTGCATTTCCTCTTCATGTCTGACCACAATCTGTAACCTAAACGGATGATAATGGCTAATCAGCATCATGATTATCATTACCATTATTTTGCTGCTCTTTTTCTTCTTCTTTAGTTGTTATATCTTTTCTTTTTGATTTCCCCTCTTTCTTATACTCTTCTTATTATTATACTCCATCAAGTCTACCCGTACATCTTCAACCTTAATATAAGCCTTATGAGAATAAGCCATTGGTTTCCTTCCTTTTCCACTATTATCAACATTAACATTTTGGGAAGTGATGTGGAAAATATAATGACATATTAGTTTAGATGATACCAAATCATAGATGGATTGCATCAAAATCTTTGTTGCAATCCTACCTTCCTTTACCATCGTCCAACCCAATAAGCATCCTGCATATGTAACGTGTAACAAAAATATGGAATCTTTGTTGTAATCTATGTAATCCTACCTTCGTTTTCATGGATATAAAGATCGCCAAAAACAGAGTTGAAACGAAGAAGTTATGGTTGTTTGAAGTTGATGTTGATTTAGGTGAAAACCATCTCCACAGAGGGGGGGACCAGAGCTCACGACGTGGCAGTCGCCATGCGACGACACGACAACCAGTCAAGCCTAAGCCCATGATTTTTAGGGTTTTCAACATATTTAAGCATAAGGTTCCGACTTTTTGGCCATTTTATCAGCTTTTATCACTTCTAGAATCCCTTGGGAGAAACCCTAGCTTCCACCTTCAAGATTTAAGCTTATCCTCTCTCCTCTCTCCTCTTTTGGGTGCTTTTTATGATATTTTGGTGAAGTTAAAGATCAAGAAGACTCTTTTGGTTGCAAGGAATGATGCTTACAGTTTAGATCCATCAAATACATTACATTTCTAAACTATTGTAAGTATAAAGTTCGAATCTTGTTATCTAGTTCCTTATATTTTGTCATTTATAAACTATTGTAAGGAATGATGATTAAACGGAACAACGTAATCGTATTTAGACATGATTTTCAAAAGAATTTGCACAAAAAGTGAATTAGAATCAAATCTATGAGTGAAGAACAAATTTCAAATCAGAATAAAGATTTGAACAAAAAAACTATGATCAAATTGCAAACAAATTTTGCAAAATGTGGAATCTGTCAAAGAATGAAAACAGAAATCTAGAAAACTCGAAGAGCTTCAAACAATTTGGGGATTTGAAGACGACTCATAGAAATATTGCTCTGATACCACTTGTTAGAATAATAGGAACAAATAGATTGTAATTACAATAATGTCATGGAAGATTCAATCTGATTAGATTAACACAAGAGCGTTTATAAGATCAATGATTTCATTAGAGAGTAAAAGACAAGTTAAGTACAAATGACGTAAGAACCTATCTCTCATAATATACTCTCTTTATCTAATTAACCCTCCTTGTTGTGATATGTCGTCAGGACGTCGGGTCTTCTGTGTAGGTTCCAGATCAGAAATCTGGAGGTGGTGTCGTCAGTGGGTTTCCGACGAGATACCTGAGCATACATCACAACAAAGACGCTAGCCTTGCCCCAGGGACTGTGCCTGGGAGCAAGCTCTGACGATCAATTTAGTCCAGATGGTAGAGAAGAGATGGTTCTTCCTGGCCGGAAAGAACCATCTTGGTGTTGTGGGGATGTGATAAGCCATGGCGGATGTGTAAAGGTTGAGAGAGAAAGGAGGGACCCTCTAGGGTTTTTCTAGGAGAGAGAAGATGATAGTGTTAGGTAAGGGTTAGGGGATCTATTTACGGTCCCTTCTCTTGGAGGATAAGGGACCTTTTTATACCTATGATCGGGGGAACAAATCCCAACAGAATCTTTTACCTTTTCAGGAGTAACAGGGGAAGACAGTCTCTGATTGGTAGATCGTGCTCCGCGAGTAGTTTTTTGCCATTGGTGCAGGGCTTTCCAGGAGCGACGTTCTGAGCGTTACACCTGTCGCTCTAAGAGGCGGCTGGTACTATTTTGTCTCAACACTAGCTTTGGTGCTTGGGCGCCAAGGAATGAATGTGGGATCGCGAGAGCGAGGGTGAGAGCCTGGCGTTCTATTTACAGGGGACCATTAGGTCAGAAGGGCAGTTATGTCTTTTCCTCTTGGAATCAGGCCAAAGGGAGATTAGGTCAGGCGTTGGGCCCATCCAGTTCAGGCCCAACTAGCAAGGAGTTGGGTCAGGCCTCCAAGGGTCGTCGAGCGCCCGGAGGTCGTCAGTCGAGGCTGTCGCCCCTGAGGTCTGGACCATGCTAAATGGGTCATGCCTTAACACTCCTATATATACAGCGTGACAGAATAGCAGTTAGGCTCTGACCAATGGGGTTAGGATACCTAAGTCAACACCCTAAACTGCGAATCTAAGTAATAAACAAAATATCTGAAATACAAATAACTATCTCGCATACGAAACAACAAAGACTAAATGATATAATGACTTGTGAAACCTTTCGCATACAGACTCGATACAATCTATTACAAGTTGCGAGATCTAATACATCACACACATGAATACTTTGAATAATTGAATCTGTCTTTTCTTGCGTGTGATGTTGTTGGAATCTAGGGTTTGTTTCCCCTTTATAGAAAAAGTTTGGAGCTTGTGGCGCATGTAGTCAGGAAAATTGGCACGGTGACGGTCGACAAGTTGGTCGACCGGTGAAGTGGCATTACCGTAGGTTTCTTGTACGACAGCATAGGACTTTGTCGAACAGCGACGACTTCACATGCAACTTACCTGCTTCCGCCAGAGGATGACGAGCATGTAGGAAGCAGTTGTGATGTCGTCTTTCTTTTTTATGAATTTTTTAGGTTTAAGAGGTTATTATATCAATTATGGAAGGGTAGTTTTGTCTTTTTACTAGAAAAGGAATAATGAATATTTGGGTTTTAGGATGTCTTCCCACGGCGATATCTGATCTGCAAATTTCCGGTGTAGGAAGAAATCGGATCAGCGGTTCACTATGGCGTCGTCTCCGTCGTTGACGGAAGAGGAAGAAACCTTCAACTCTTCTTCTTCAGTTAAATTTGGGACCTCTGAAGCCCTTGAACACGTCCAGCAGCTCACCGACGTTGGAGCGATGACTCGCCTTCTCCATGAGTGCATTGCTTACCAGCGAGGCCTTGATCTCCAACTCGAGAACATCCTCTCGCTCCGACCTGATCTTGACAAGCATCTTTCTTTCCTCCAGAAATCCGCCGACGTTCTAGAAATTGTCAAAGCTGAATCAGATCACATGCTCTCGAACGTCGATTCCACTTGTGTTCTCGCTGATCAGGTATCCGGGAAGGTCCGCGAACTCGACCTTGCACAATCTCGCGTCAATGAAACCCTCCACCGCATCGACGCCATCGTAGAGAGGTCCAATTGCATTGATGGCGTTCAGAAGGCCTTGGAGAATGAAGACTTTGAGTCGGCTGCTAATTACGTCCAAACATTTCTTCAAATCGACGCCAAATACAAGGATTCCGGTTCAGATCAGAGGGAGCAGCTCTTTGCTTCCAAGAAACAACTCGAATCAATTGTTAGGCGAAGACTATCTGCGGCTGTCGACCAGAGAGACCACCAAACTGTCCTCCGTTTCATCAGACTTTATTCCCCCCTTTCTCTAGAGGAAGAGGGATTGCAGGTCTACGTTAGTTACTTAAAGAAGGTGATATCCTTGAGATCTAAACTTGAATTCGAGCAGTTAGTGGAACTCATGGGGCAGAATCAGAGCCAGGTAAATTTCGTTGCCTGTTTGACCAATTTATTTAAAGACATTGTTCTAGCAATCGAAGAGAATGAAGATATATTGAGAAGTCTGTGTGGAGAAGATGGCATTGTCTATGCAATCTGCGAGCTCCAAGAAGAGTGTGATTCCAGGGGTTCTTTGATCTTAAAGAAGTACATGGAATTTCGTAAGCTTTCCAAATTGACATCTGAAATCAATTCTTACAAGAACGATTTGCTATCTGCTGGGGAGGAAGGGCCAGACCCCAGGGAAATTGAGTTATATCTGGAAGAAATATTGTCACTCACACAACTAGGTGAGGACTACACAGAGTACATGGTTTCAAAGATAAAGGGCCTAAGTCAAGTTGATCCAGAACTGACACCAAGAGCCACCAAAGCTTTCAGGAGTGGGAATTTTAGCAAAGTTATTCAAGACATAACTAGTTATTATGTGATCTTGGAGGGATTCTTCATGGTTGAAAATGTCAGGAAGGCTATTAAGATTGATGAGCATGTAATGGACAGCCTCACAACTTCCATGGTTGATGATGTGTTCTATGTTCTTCAGAGTTGCTGTCGCAGGTCCATATCCACATCCAATATTAATTCTGTTATTGCAGTTTTGAGCAGTGCTGTAAGTTTGCTGGGTGGTGAGTATAATGATGCTCTGCAGCAGAAAATGAGAGAGCCTAACCTTGGAGGAAAGCTGTTTTTGGGTGGTGTTGGAGTGCAGAAAACAGGAATTGATATTTCTACTGCCTTGAATAACATGGATGTGAGCAGTGAGTATGCCCTGAAATTAAGACATGAAATTGAAGAGCAATGTGCTGAGGTATGTATTAATCATCTAAACCTACATTTCCACCACTATTTTGTTTGTTTCATTATACTTGTCTTGAAGAAATATAGGTTGGATTCGTTCCCTATGAAAAACCCTGTCAGCCACTAAAGTAACCAGTAACAACATTGCAAATAACTCCCTTGTGTTCATGTTTATGCACCTGTTAGTCCAAATGTTTCCCTTTGCACATCAAGAAATATGTTAAAACCAGCTTATTTTCCTAAAAATGTGATCATGTAATAATATTAGAATATTCTCATGAACAATC
This sequence comes from Lactuca sativa, assembly GCF_002870075.4. Taxonomy (NCBI): domain Eukaryota; kingdom Viridiplantae; phylum Streptophyta; class Magnoliopsida; order Asterales; family Asteraceae; genus Lactuca; species Lactuca sativa. The sequence continues at coordinate 66,509,321 of NC_056626.2, read as the reverse complement.
ATTCTTATTGTTACCTGGTTATGAGATAATGAAGAAGTCTTAGCTATATGCCTATATATGCAGTCATTTAAGTTTTAGTGAACCAACATCCCAGAAGCTATCATATCAGCTAACATAGAAAAATTAGCAGAATAGCAATGGTTCATCTTTCAATATCCTAACAACAAAATACTATGTTAATTTCATCCAAAATGACTATGCCAAAGAACAAAATGTTACCAATGCACAACTTTGGGAATGCCAACATACTATCTAAATACTTCAGGAGCTGGGAGGGAACAAGTAAGCTGACTATATAGTACAATTAACGAACACTTCAATCTTGTCTTTATCTTCAACCAATATATTAGTTGCCTTGAAAAGAACAAGTAAGCTAACTATGCAGTACAGCTAAAGAACAAGTAGGATAGCTATGTAGTACAGTTAAAGAACAGTAAGCTAACTGTGTAGTACAATTAAAGAACACATCAATCTTGTCTTTATCTTCAACCAATATATTAGTTGCCTTAAAAGACAAATAAGCTAACTATGTAGTACAGTCAAAGAACAAGTAGGGTAGCTATGTAGTACAGTTAAAGAACAAGTAAACTAAAAGTATAGTACAGTTAAAAGAACACATCAATCTTGTCTTTATCATCAACTAATGTGTTAGTGGCCTTGAAAAGAACAAGTAGGCGATAAGCCAACTATGTAGTACAATTAAAGACCAAGTAGGGTAGCTATGTAGTACATTTAAAAGAACAAGTAGGCTAGCTGTGTAGTACAATTCAAGAACACATTAATCATTTCTTAATCAACTTATGGAAAGAATATAACTACTCGTGCAGTTGTTTATCTTCAAAATCAGTTTAAAAGTTGATCAAATTACCAAAAGTGGAGGTGAAAATATTGGTAAATTATACCAATTTCAATTGATGAGAAAGACAATGGTGTGCAATCAGTATACAATGCAAAAAAAATGCTATCAACTGTTAACACATAAAAAGCATCAATTACAAGAGATAGAGTTGCAAAAAGGAAAAAAAAAAAAATATCACCATTACCACTAAATTTTGGGGCACAGTTGCAAAAAATGAAAGATGTAGTTCACTTATGAACCTTAATCTTTGAACTGATATAACTGGTATAATTATTCAGATAAAACCAAGATTGGTATGTTTTATATCTTTTTGGTCAATTAATTGTTAATTTGCTACATGGTTTGCCTACCTGAGACAAGATTGTTGACATCACAATTGTGCATTGCCAATATATTATGCATGGGAATGGCTATTTTGCTACATCTTTAGATAATAAACTTAACCTATTTTGTTTTGGGGATATAGAATGATGACGATTGCTATCTGGCTGGATTTTTATAGGGTTAATTTCAAGAAATAGCAATGTACTTCCATTGATTTGCTTACTATAGCATCCTACTTTACTTACTTCCACTTACATCATTGTACTTTGAAAAAATACCCTATTTTTAGCAATGTCATCTAAATACAAAGCAAGTTTCACTGCTATATAAGAAAATGACTAATATCATAACGCTATAAACGAGTAGATTTTCCAAAGTACAATGCCTTAATAAGAAAAAAAATTGAACATACAATGTTGTAGAAGAAAGAAATGAAAGTAGGATGCTAAAATACACAATTATATAAAAGTACATTACTATTTCCTCCATTAACCCTTTCTTTAGTTGATTTGACTCTGATAGTTTTTGAGATGTTGGATTCATTACAATTTTGTTTTGGGGATTTGTAAGTATGTTGCTATAATGTGTAAAGAAATGTAAGTACACTGTCTACATTGGTTTTCTTAATCAGGTATTCCCCACACCAGGTGACAGAGAAAGAATCAAGTCATGTCTATCCGAATTAGGAGAAATGAGCAACGGCTTCAAAAAAACCCTAAATTCCAGTCTAGAACACCTTGTAGGCACTGTGACCCACCGAATCCGTCCAGTCCTAGACACCGTAGCAACCGTATCCTACGAGCTCTCCGAATCAGAATACGCGGAAAACGAGGTAAACGACCCGTGGGTCCAACGCCTCCTTCACACAGTCGAAACCAACACATCGTGGCTCCAACCACTAATGACTGCCAACAACTATGACTCTTTTGTTCATTTGGTAATCGACTTTATTGTAAAAAGACTGGAACTTATCATGATGCAAAAAAGATTCAGTCAGCTTGGTGGTTTGCAACTTGATCGGGACGTGCGGGCCCTCGTGAGTCATTTCTCGGGGATGACTCAGAGGACTGTGAGGGATAAGTTTGCGAGGTTGACACAAATGGCTACGATTTTGAATTTGGAGAAGGTGTCGGAGATTTTGGACTTTTGGGGGGAGAATTCGGGGCCTATGACTTGGAGGTTGACTCCCGCTGAGGTTAGGAGGGTTTTGGGGATGAGAGTTGATTTTAAACCCGAGGCTATTGCTGCTTTAAAGTTGTGATGTGTGATTTGAATCAATTTGTAATCCGTAATGTTCTTTGTATCTTGTATTTTGTTAAAAAGTAAAGCGGGCTATCTTTCTATTGCTTCTTAGTTATCCTACAAATTAAATGCAAGAAATAGAAATATACATATCTTGATTTGTTTATTAGGGGTGGGTTTTAACGGAACCAAATTCTACACCCAAACTCACCCGTTGATGAAATTCATCCGACATACATGATTTGAAAGGGGCCATGACTTTTGTAGTCATTGATATTTTGATCAAATGGCCGAGATTTGATTTGAATTATGTGGTTTGGCCTTATAATTTGTTTTTTTTTTAACCTATTTCTGGTTTGGCTATGTCTTCCGATCAAAGCACAATATTTGGAAAAATCTAACGGTTTATAGCAAATATCATCCAAGAAGAATGCAATTTTCACTAATATAATTGAATAAATTTTCCAAAAAGAAAGTATAATGTTGTGATTGAGTTGATTTTTTAAAAGTATGATGCGTTGATATTATAAAGATAATGAAAGTACAATCTTTTAATAGAAAATTAAGTAGGATGTTATAATCCATAAATGAATGGAAGTACATTGTTATTTCTTGTATTAAACCCTTGTGATATGTGCTTGCATGTTTGCCATAGCTGTAAGGAGGTGAGGGCATTAAACTTCTTGCCTCCGATGAGTTTGTCATTTACTTGGCTGCAAGACTCTTTCATATTACCAACCAAATCAGATAGATTTGGTGCTTGATTTTGGCTATTCTAATCTTGTTTAGCATGTGTTCTGTTTTGGTATTTAATTTTGTTTACACACATACATTCTGATCTTTCACATGCACTCAAAACATTTTTTATTTTTGTTAGTGATGGCGTATATTAATTCACTAGGTTATAACCCGTGGGAACCACGGTTACAAAATAAAATGAATTTTGATGGATAAAATCCGTATAATACCGTAAAAGTACATTTCTAATATTCATAACTGAACATATAATTTATAATATTCGTAATTGAAAATACATATAATACCGATGGCTAAGTAGTTGAGTGTAACAATTAAACAAATCATACATGTTAAAATGTTTGTGTAAAATGACCAAAATACCCTTCAGGTGTAGTATGCGATATAATCCAAGTACCTTATGCTGCTAACGAACTCCCACTATGATCAAATTTTGTATAGACTAAACCATGGTATGGAGAAAATGTTGATTTAATAACTTTAACATCTAAGTCGTTAAGTTAAATCATTTTGATCATACTAAATTACTTCGACATCACACATTCATCTTAACTATGATAATTCATGCTTTCTATAACACGGCCACCATCAGCTCAAGTACAGACTTTACTTTATCATCATTTACTTGCAAAGATGTGACTACAAAACTTAGCTAGCAATACAACAAAAATTTAAGCAAATCTACAGAATCTTGGACCATAACATATGGTGAAACTTACACAAATCTACTTTCATATGCACCATCTTTTTGATAGAATTCCTTTTGCCAATCTCCACCATTTGCAATAGCCATATGAGCTGTTGAATAATATAAAGACAATAACCAAACAAATAATCAGAAAACAAAAAAACATCATAAAATATTCCAACACAAACAATCAACAAGCTTCCTAACGAGATAACTGAAAATCATTGAAGATGTCCTTCAAGATGATGAAAAAATCTTAGATTTATCCTAGATTAAGGGTTAATTTGCTGCAAAAGTAGGCTACTGATGTATAAGAGAACCTACCTTGTTCAATATGCTTTCCAAGAGATACAACTTCATTCTCTTCTAACCAACGCCAGGATTTAGATAACATTTAATGGAGAAAAAAAGAGAACTGTTTGTTAAATTGATAACAGTTCTTTTCAACATTTATTCTGCAATTAGCTAATATATTTTATGGAATAAGATTGATGTCAAAATTTCCGTCCCTGTTTGTTCAAATATGTTAATGCAAATCGATTTATGCGTGAAGGCCTCAAAATGTAACTTAATCTTAGTTATATGAATTCACAGCATCACGCAAATTATTACCCTGTTTGTATCTGGCTGATGACCTCTTATACTCTGTATATATACTTTCTAACATAGTTTAGGGTCTGAATACATACACACTCCATCCTTCCACTTTAAAGTTTGAGCCTTTTTCTATTAATTCAAAAAGAAACACCCAAAAGTTAGTATTCACCCATTCTAAATTGTTAGTAATCAATGACACATGAGTGTGAGTCTTAGCAAAATGGAGTTAGAGAAACGGGTTTCTAAACAATGTCACCATTTTTATCATCCCTAGTTAGCATCCTTATGTTACAGAGGCTATACTATGACAGCACCAAGGCAATGGGCCTTCTCATCTCGTGTGTTGAGGTAAAAAACCAACTAAAAAAAGCTCAAAGTCAACTCAAAATAAACCTAATTTGACTTAATTTAAGATGAGAGATTGACTGACATTATAGAAAACAATTTTATACAAAATGAACAAAACAGATCATGTTTGAAAGTTTTTGGTGTAAGCTGAAATTGAAACCAAGCAAAATAGGTATGCCTTCATATTTGAAAAAACTGAAAGATGGGGTGTTTAGCAATCAAATGAGTCATTTTGCAAGGCAGGATATAAGTCCATTATCCATGGAATTCTAAACCAAAAAAAAAAAAAAAAACGTCCTTTGGGTTTTAACAGAGAATTTATACCTAAAATAAAGAAATTTCCTCACAGTATTTTGCTGCTTGATCTTCTGGAAGATCAACAAGATTCTGTTCCAATGCACAACTGAAAGGAATAATTGTCTCACCCTATACACTTGAACCGTAGTACAAAAAGAACTAAAAGTTAAATCACCAACAAACATGTTACCTATTGGCCAAAGAACAGAATCACATAAAATTTGAATTAGTAAACCAAAGAGAATCCAATGCATCTTTAAGCAAAGAATTCTATCAAAAAAACAAATTAACATACACAAGGGCTCAGAATTGTTTTTTTTTTTCAAAAAGAATATGAAAGGATGATATAGATTACCTTGTTCATCGGTGTGTTGAGAAGGGGAGGTATCAGGTGTTAGATAAATGAGTTCATCAGCAATTAGTGGAGGGTAAAGGAGAATACAACCGATTTTGTTATGCTTCCATACAAAAATTCTCATTTATTTTAAGAATATCATGAAGATGTCTCTTGGAAAGAAATTAGGTTAAATCAAAGTTTGTCCTTAACTTTTGCCCAAGAACTCAAACAACGAAGGAGCAAACTTTAATGTAAAAAGACCTTGTAAATCAGAAACATAAAACAGAAAAAATAAAATTGAATACCATGAATTAAGAACCTTAATAAGAAGAAATCGTGAACCATAAATTCTCAAAGTGAATCCACCATCGTTAACATCCGTACATGTTAAACCAATTGATGAGACCAGAATCATAAGACGACAATATAACCGAACCATCGCCTACCTCCTGCAATAAGGGAACGTGGAGAAGAAATCGGAATTTGAAAAAGATGGAGATAGAGCTGCGATAAGGTAGCGATAATGAAGGAAAAACTGTAACCTTGCGATCTGTTTGTTTCAACGACGATTTGATGTTATCTCCTATCGGGACCAAACTTCTTCAAATTACTTAGATACCTGCACCAATAAATCAATTCAAATTAGGAGCAACAGAAGACAGAAGAAAAATTCTCAGGTGTTCGTGAGAGAGAAAGGAAGAAGATATGTATGTGATTTCTTGCGATTTCGTCCCTGATTTTTCACGATCATGCATACTGGGATTAAGTTTCATCGCATAGATAATTTGAGCGTAAATAATGAAGTGAATAGGTTAAACCGATGAGCGAATATGATTGTTTGATTTGATTTCGTCCCTGATTTTTCACGATCATGTATACTGGGATTAAGTTTCATCGCATAGATTTAGAATGGGGCAACGTTTAACATATAATCACACAATTTTAAGCAAAAGAGTATTTTGGACAATTAACTACATTTATAAAAGGAAATTTTCGGATTTTTAGGGATGATTAGTTCTCCTAATTTAAAAAAAATCTGAATTTTTTATTAATTCAATTTCAATTTTTTACCGATTTTATTCTGTCAGAATATTATTTGTTAGAATGATGCTCTTTCAGAATTTTATTCTAATAGAATATTATTTTGTTAGAATGATGCTCTTTCAGAATTTTATTCTAATCAAATATTATTGAAGAAAAACAAAATTTGTGAATCAGATGTTGAAAAATAACAAACATTCTAATATATTCTTATACATCCAAACTTAAATACAAATTCATACATATTCTTACATTCTAATATAATTATACATATTCTAAAAGAATATCAAGGTCTTCAACGCCTTCTTCCAGCCATTCCTATCACAAATACAACAAAAACTAATAATTGTTAAAAACATGTTACTTACAATTAACTATTACTTAATGTATTCTGGTAGAATACATAGAATATGATATAATACATATAATACATTATGGCAGAATACATCGATTTTATTCTGATAGAATATATAGAATACATTCAAAGGTATTGTATTTACAGCTAGTAATTCTGACAGAATGCATACCATAAGGTTAAATTCTTTAAATACTCTTTCAGGCATTTCAACAAACACTTGTTAGACATTATCATCAAACAAGCCAAAAACCATATTTGATTTACTTGCAATAGTTTACATATAAACATAATTTCCAGCAATATGATTTAGAATGCATACCACAAGGTTCAAAGAGTAAATTGATTTGTGTTGATGAAAAATAAAAAGGCACAAACAACCTAGAATTGTATTCCATAACCGAAAGAAAAACAAAATATATGGCAGACCCATTAAAGCATAGAAACGTGGTTTTCATATAAGATTTGAAAACAATATTTTGTAAGAAAGAAGAGCATCCACATAAAAGAAATTGAAACTCATCAACTTGAACACATGAATAAAGAATGTTACTTACATTATAAGGCCCTGATACAAGAGTTGGAACCATACGAACTAACATCTTTTTCTATGCTTCCTTCTAACTGAAAGTGACTCATTAAGCAAGAAAGAACAAATTTTGGAATAAGTAACTGAAGTTCACTGAGACATTTTAACAAACAGTTGGTGTGCAAATCGGAATATTTTCAATTCCACCAACAGTTCACTAAGACAGCAAGTTGGTCCTTCTTTCAGGAATTTAGTCGAGCACCTTATGTGCATAGCTCGTTCTTCTTGAACACGTTAGGTCTTCCGTTACTTAACCATCCAATTCAACGAACAATAGAAATAGATAATTTGAATCACAAGTTAACGATCCATAATTAATGAGAATTGAAGAGTTGTTACCGGATAAATAAGGGCATACGAAGTTTGCTCGATTTGGAAAAGCTCTAAAGAACCGATCATCGAAGGAACTGTAACAATGATGCAGAAACATACACCGGCTTCTTGTGACTTCAAAATTGCCTCAATGTTGAAGCTAGCTTTGATTGGAGATGGAGCCACCGATAATAACATCTTCTTAATCAATGGAATGGGGAAACAGATTTGCAGCAAGAGGTTTGACTACCTCTTTTGATCAGACGATGTTCATTCGTCCATAAGAAAATTGGAGGAGGCATATTACGTATGATATAGAAGGCTAGGGTTAAATAGTTGGTCAAACAGATTTTTATGGCAATTTCCATGAATTAAGGGATTTTATTTTAATTAGCATGCTAAAGTTACATAATTACCCTTATTACAATTTTTAATTATTTAATTATTCCTAAATTCCTATTGGTGCACACAGGCACACAATAATTGTCAAAAACATTTGAATATATATATATATATATATATATATATATATATATATATATATACACTAGACGAATTCACGCGCGTTGCGCGACGAAGATTAAAAGTATATTGTTAAAATATTGAAAAATATATTGTAACGACCCAATTTTTTTCACGTCCAAAAATTTTGTTTTAAAAACATTACTTTAGAAAATATTAATAACTAAAAACATCGTTTGATCAACCACAACATAAAGTGAACCATGTCTAAAAACCAAATCATACAACTAATCAAAATATCAGAGTATCAATCCCAGTGAAGCTCGTAGCTGCGGAAACAAGGGAGTGTGTGTGTGTGTGACATGCTGCTACCGCGCCGGCTCCTTTCCCCTAGCTGAGGAGGTATCTGAAACCAAAACTAAAACTGTAAGCACAAAGCTTAGTGAGTTCCCCCATAATACCCCATACCATGCAACATATAACAACCAATGTTCAGCTAGGAGTTACGGGCCTTGCCCACACTCGGGAAGATACGGGCCCTGCCCACACTTCGCTAGCCAGGAGATACGGGCCTCGCCCACACTTGTGAAGATACGGGCCCTGCCCACACTTCGCTATCTGGGAGATACGGGCCTAGCCCACACTCCAACCTCGGAGAGATACGGGCCCTGCCCACACTCAACCGCTAACCCATAACATACAAGTATCACGCAGACAACAAGTATAAGCAACTCTATCATATTAACACATATATCATACTTGACTAAACCCAGAGATACGGGCTCGGCCCACACTCTAGTACTAGCATCTCGTCTACACGGGTCGGCCTTGGTGCCTTAGACCCGTTCCTACTGGAAAGGAAACTCACCTCGAATTAGCTGCTGGTCTGTGTGGGAATTGATCACCTACAACTGCTGCTGCTGCTGCTCCGGAAACCCTCCGGCTGCAATTCCCACAATATACTCAATCAAACACTGCTCGCTGACCTTTGGGTAAAATGACCATTTTACCCCTGACCTTGCCCTAAGCCAAAGCCAGATTCAACTTTCAGTTGACCCGACTCGCCGAGTTGGCTTTCCAACTCGCCGAGTCCCTACCCAAACGACTGCCTTGAAACCCGATCCTACCCATCGAGTTAGGCGACGAGTCGACGGGTTCACCTTCTTAACCAATATTCAAGTCCTTCATTCTACTCGCCGAGTTATATGAACAACTCGCCGAGTTCATCTTCATCCGAAGAATACTTATGCTAAGACTCGCCGAGTTGTATGAACAACTCGCCGAGTCTGTTCTTGATCTAAGGAGATTGCCTAGAACTCGCCGAGTCAGGGCATTGACTCGCCGAGTACCTCCATGGATGAGTTAAGCTTCCAACTCACTGAGTCACACCCCGTGACTCACTGCTCACTCGACACTACGAAAGGGGGACAAACTCGGAGACTCGCGAACAAACTCGCCGAGTCATATGAACGACTCGCCGAGTCGTTGCCATGCACCTACTGAATACACGGATTTGCTCGATTCCAGTCCATGCCATTCATAGATATGGACTTCTAGGACACTAATCACACGTAAAGTTTCCAACTTTACGTGTGGATATTCACCAATATGGATTTTAGGGCTCAAAATGTCTCAAAAGGGTAGATCTAGGGCTAACAAGCAACATGGGGCCATAAAGCTAACAGATCTGAGCTCCTGGAGCTCAATCTTGCCTAGATCCAGAGGCCAAACATCTTATTACGACATACAATGCACATACAAGCTTGGGGATTTGACCAAGAAGGACCCAAATGAAGTTTTAAGCATAGAATCAAGGGGAAAATGGGTTATACCTCAAAGGAACTGCTGGAAGAACACAAATAATGCCTGGATGGCTTCCCTTCTTCTGGATCTACTTCCTTCCTCCTTCCAAACCTTCAAAAACACACACACTAACCTCAAACTCTCAAAGAATAGGTTAGAACGAGAGATACAGGGCTTTAAGGGTCAATGGGGGCCGGCTTGGGGCTGATAAGTCCTTTAAATAGGGTGCAAACCCCTGAAACTTAGGGTTTCATCCAACAGCTATGACTCGCCGAGTCCAGGATATGGAATCGCCGAGTCGCCAACTTAAACGTGTCCTGGGTCCCGCATCCACTCGGCGAGTCGGACCTATGACTCGCCGAGTCCAAAGCTAAAAGAAAGGAAATACTCAGATAACATTTACGTACCAGGAACCGGGTGCTACATATATGTTTAAAATGGTTATGTTATTGTCATTAACTTTAAAATAATATTGAAATATATATATATATATATATATATATATATATATATATATATATATATATATATATATTCATTGATAATATTCATAGATATCAACCCACATTCCTCATTAATAGAATTAAATATAATTATCTATTTAGTATTATATTTAACAATTATTATTATTGATTAATTATATTTTTACTTATGTGATCATTTTATAATTTCAATAATGATGTTCATTTAAAATACAATTTATTTATGGCTAAATGTAATTTATAATTTGATGTTATTATCATTTAAAATTGTTATTCATTAATTTTAAACCACTTATTATTAATAATAAGTTAAAGAAGAGTTTTAAGAAACACTTAATATTATTATTAAAATGTGAAACATACACTAAATAATAAAATGCTAAGATAAACAATTTGCATTTCAAAAGAGTCTTGCATGGATAATATGACATATCCATGTAATTTGATTTATTATTTATAATTATTGCTTATTAATTTTAAAACCACTTATTATTATTAATAAGTGAAAGAAACTTTTAAAAAACACTTATTATTATAATTAAAATGTTAAACATATACTAAAAAGGTGATAAGATAGCAATTTGCATTTTAAAAAATGCTTACATGGATAATATGACATATCCATGATTTTTAATTAATTATTGTTTTGAAGCAACATGAACATACAAACATGTATACAATAGTTAATTAAATATTATATATATCACCTTCCATAACATATGATCGATAACATGAATCTAATTTAATTTACATTAAAATTTCAACCATAACATACAATGTTATTCTTAAAAGAATACTTAAATCAAGAAAATTCAAAAAAGAATTAGTATATAACAAACTTACAAATTAAAAACTTCAACATAATAACATGGCTCGAAAAATTGTTCAAAGCCCTCAAACAAATACAAAAAACTTTAAACTTGTTTTCTTTGTGAATTTTGTATGTGATTTGTATTTGTGTGTCTACTCAAAAAGATTGACCTTTTTATAGTAGAGTATCCATTAATTATTTATTAAATATATTATATAAGTTATAAAACCTCTGAATTGTTAATTATTATTAAGAGACTTTTGAGTGGTATTTATTAAAATAGGAGGTTTCAAATGCATGAGGTGTTTGCAAATTTTTATGGGGGTTTCAAATGCATGAGGTTCGAGCTTCATGGGGGTTTCAAATGCATGAGCTCACTAAATTGTTTACGAGCCGAGCTCGAGCTTCATTTTAAGGCTTGAATCGAGCTCGAGCTCGAGCTCGAGCTTCTTCAAAATTAAACCAGCCGAGCTCGAGCTTGGTTAGGCTCGGGCTCAGCTCGTTTACACCCCTATCTGTCTCAATAACCTTTCGGCGTACCGACTCCGCCACCACCCCCAACACCATAACCGCCACCGCCACCACCTCTGTCACCACCACCTTTTCTGCCACCAACTGTCATAATCATATATGATTACTCAGTTTGTGAATAGACATATATATATATATATATATATATATATATATATATATATATATATATATATATATATAAATAATCATTTATGATTAGGCGTAGTCCGCTGCTGCCGGTACGCTGGAGCGTTAGAGCTCAAGTAAGGAATACATGGCTGAGGTTGAATTTCAAGATCTCTAATTTTTTTTTTTAATCTCAAGGGAACCGTCCCCTATATATATATATATATATATATATATATATATATATATATATATATATATACAGTTATACACTATCAAATATTAACATAGTAGGACTGACTGAAACTAATGCGAAAAATCAAAGGTATAAGATTATCAGTGTGTGTGTGTGTATATATATATATATATACACACACACACACACACACACACTATCAAATATTCACATAGTAGGACTGACTGAAACAAATGCGAAAAATCAAAGGTATAAGATTATCATTGTGTATATATTTGATAGTGTGTGTGTGTGTGTGTATATATATATATATATATATATAATTTTTAGAATGGCAGGCCACTATCATTGTATTGTATTATTCATAGTTACCAGAAACGCTCAACTAGTGGCGTCCCACGTACCCAATCACCCTGTATCCAATTGAAGCAAAATCGGTCTGGTACGTGATATATTGGCGAACCTCGAATTGGATACAGTCGATCCCAATCGATCCTAATAGCGTTCCCGGAGTCAAAATCGAACGTCCCTTGAGTTAAAATTGAGCGTCCCTGGGAGTCAAAATTAAGCGTCCCTGAAGTTGATTATTATTGTGAATTCGATTATTGTTGCTTCCGATCGGATTTTATGCATCTATTTGAGCGGGAGATAAGGCTGCATTCTATAGCGACTGTTCGATTTTTCCAATCGTCGACTCACCTAGATATGATTGATCGATGCTTATTATTCTTGATGTTAATTTCACACTGTAAATTATAAATATTTGAGATTAGTATATATAGACCTTGTATCGGACATCAAAAATCAAACTCAATTTCGATTTCAGCTTTCTGTCTTTAATTCTCCACTTAATTTTGCTATTTCTAATTTTTTACTTTCCACTACAAATTGTGTATCCGATTGTGAAGAGTGACGTTTGGAAGAAAAAAAAAATCAGAGTCTCAGCCAACTCATTCCGACAGTGAAACAGAAGGCACTCACATTAGTGAGACCTGAGATCAAACAACAATCCATGTTGATGATGAGGTTCAACAAACAGCCCCAAAAAGCAATGTTGAGAAAGATCCAAAAAAACCACTCTATAAAAAAGTTACATATGAAGAAGTTCCAGGAAACAACAAAAATAGTGGAGGTTCTAAACGTTGGACCTGTAACCACTATAAAGGCAAATATACCAACTCTTATACTCGAATCCATGTTCATTTTTTTGGACCTCCTGTGGGGATAACAACTGAGATCAAAAGGTGTCTGGTTCTTGTTAAAAGTAACCCATGTTATGACATTCTATATAATATGGTGAAAGAAGCACAAAAGAATGGTGTTGCTGCCAAATCATAGAAGAATTTTTGCTCTAAAAAAACTCAACTTCAAGAAGAAGGATTGAAGATGCATTTAAGATGCTCGAGAGAGAGAGGAGGTTGACATGAAGATACTTCGAGGCTTGTGTGCTAATGGGATGTCGTTTAATGTGTTATGTAACCCACAATTCCTTGAAATGATTTAAGCTATTAAGAAAGCACCGGAAGGTTACAAGCCACCTTCATATGAAAAAGCTAGAACTTCGTTGTTTGATCAATGTGTGAGAGAAGTGGGAAAAGAACTTGATCCGGTCAAAGACACGTGGTTAACACAAGGAGTATCCGTTATCTCGGATGGTTGGTGGAATGTAAAAAGTGAACCGCTTATAAATGTTATTGCACAAAATTCACGTGGTGCAACTTTTATGTACGCGGAGGCCTTTTTGGGGATTGAGAAGACGGTGTTGGAGATTGCTAAGTTTCTTCGACAAGCTATTGAGGAGATTGGTCCAAGTAGTGTAATTCAAGTTGTAACCGATAACGCGGCGAATTGTAAGGCGGCTGGACGGGAAATACAGAAGGTATATAAACATATTTTCTGGTCCCCTTGTTGTGTATATTCTTTAAATTTGATTTTTAAAGACATGGCGAAGCAATTTGAATGGCTGGCCGATACATATAACAGAGGGAAGGGTATTGTTACATTTTTTTTAAACCACACACACGCCTTAGCTTTCTTTAGAGACAACTCGAAATTGCAATTGTTGAAGGTTGCACAAACACGATTTGCATCGCGTTACATATTATTGAAAAGACTAATCGAGTGTAGGGAAGCACTTGCTACTACTATCGTCGTGAACTCGTGGCGGGAATGGGTAAACAAGGCGGATGAGCACAGTCGGGTACTTGCTAATAAAGTGGCAGATACAATTAAAGATGAAGATTTTTGCGATGATATTGCTCACATTTTGGCTATCACAAAACCTATCTTTTACATTGTAAAGTTTTGTGATGGTGAAGGTCCGAAAATGGCAGAAATATATGAACGAATGGACAATATGATGGGTCAAATCAAAGAGGCTATGACTATGAGGGAATTTTTTTTAAAATTCTCAATGTATTACAATAAAGTTGAAGAAATTGTGCTCGAAAGGTGGGACAAGATGACTATCGCCCTCCATTGTTTAGGATTTGCTTTAAATCCTAAATATTATGACAAGCATTATCTTGCAAGGTTGGCACTAGGAGGCATGAAAAGAAATCCTCCCAACGAAGACAGAGAAGTTATTATTGGTGTTTTGAAAGCATTTGAAAAATTTTCAAAGAGTGAAGAAGAAGAGAAACAGTTGAGAGAGCAATTTGCAACCTTTCACATGAAGAAAGAAATCTATTCATTGGCCGGGACGCAAGCCGATGCAATGACTATGGACACGATTGATTGGTGGGCAACATATGGAGCAGAGACTTCGGATCTGGCGGACGTGGCAAAACGAGTCCTCTCGCAGTCGATTAGTAGCTCTTCGACTGAGAGGAATTGGAGTATATACTCTCATATACATAGCATCAAAAGGAACCGTTTAAATGACCCAAGAGCGGATAAACTTGTGTATATTCACTCTAATATTAGACTTTTGTCCTGGTTTTCAGAATCTTACAAAGCCGGACCCAACAAAAATGGGACATCAATCCGGAAAGTGATCACATTGAATGTTCAAGTGCTCGTCTAGAGGAAATGGTGTGGGAGAACCTTGATGATGAACGCGTGGAGAATGAAAGAGGAAAAAGGCAGCGAATAAACTAGTTTATGGTATTTTAATATTTTTGTTATTAAGTATTATGATGAAGTAATTGTGGTATTTCTTTTGTTCCTGTTTTGGTAATTGGTACTTTTGTTATTAATTTCATGTTTGAACTTTGAAGTGTTAAATTGTTAAGTAATGGAATACATATATTTTATGAAATGTCTTAGAACTAGGCACATTGTACTGGACTATACAATACACTGTACCGGTTCATACCGAAATAATCCTCCCCCCCCCCCCCCCCCCGGGGGGAGGGGGGGGGGTACCCGATACGCTATATGTGGTGAACCCCGTACCGTACCATACCTCGTTCCCCGTACCGTACCGCGTTTCTGGTAATTATGGTATTATTTCTTGAAATGTCTTACATTCGAGCAACCATCCGAGATAACGGATACTCCTTGTGTTAACCACATGTCTTTGACCGGATCAAGTTTTTTGCCACTTCTCTCACACATTGATCAAACAACGAAGTTCTAGCTTTTTCATATGAAGGTGGCTTGTAACCTTCCGGTGCTTTTTTAATAGCTTGAATCATTTCAAGGAATTGTGGGTTCCGTAACACATTAAATGGAATCTCATTAGCATACAAGCCTCGAAGTATCTTCATGTCAACCTCCTCTCTCTCGAGCATCTTAAATGCATCTTCAATCATTCTTTTTGAAGTTGAGTTTTTTGAGAGCAAAGAATTCTTCAATGATTTGGTAGCAACGCCATTCTTTTCCGCTTCTTTCACCCTATTATATAGAATGTCATAATAAGGGTTACTTTTAACAAGAACCAGACACCTTTTGATCTTAGCTGTTATCCCCACATCCCCACAGGAGGTCCAAAAAAGTGAACATGGATTCGAGTATAAGAGCTGGTATATTTGCCTTTACAGTGGTTACAGGTCTCAACATTGCTTTTTGGGGCTGTTTGTTGAACCTCATCATCAACATGGATTGTTGTATGATCTTGGGTCTCACTAATGTGAGTGCCTTCTGTTTCACTATCGGAATGAGTTGGCGAGACTCTGAATTTTTTTTCTTCAAAATGCCATTCTTCACAATCGGATACACAATTTGTAGTGGAAAGTAGAAAATTAGAAATAGCAAAATTAAGTGGAGAATTGAAGACAGAAAGCTGAAATCGAAATTGAGTTTGATTTTTGATATCCGATACAAGGTCTATATATACTAATCTCGGATATTTGCAATTTATAGTGTGAAATTAACATCAAGAATACTAATCATCGATCCATCGTATCTACGTGAGTCGAAGATTGGAGAAATTGAACAACCGCTATAGAACGCGGCCTTATCTCCCGCCCAAATCGATGCATAAAATCCGATCGGAAGCAACAATAATCGACTTCAGGGACGATCGGTTTTGACTCCAGGAACGCTATTAGGATCGATTGGGATCACTATTAGGATCGCGATTGGGATCGACCGTATCCAATTCGAGGTTCGCCAACATATCACGTACCGGACCGATTTTGCTTCGATTGGGTAGAGGGCGATTGGGTACGTGGGACGCCACTAGTTGAGCGTTTTTGGTAACTATGGCCTGACCCTCCTCATTTCAAAAAGCGGCGAAAATTAACTTGGAAAGAAGGATATTTGGTGAGTCTTATTTGTTTATTAATTTCATTATTTATAAAACTACTAATTGTTTAAATCATTGTTTTTCAGGCGATGAAGGAATCAACTAGACTTTACACAGCAAGTTGAGTGGAGACACTTAGGCCAGCTTTGCAACGGGTTTATATGACCAGAGCTTCTGCATACAGAGACGCCTTAAAGAGCTTCATACAAGGTTACCAAGAAGGCATTCAACAAATCATGGAGAAGGACACCCTTGAACCTCAACATGAAAATAATCACCCAAAAAAGACTATTCGATCTTGAAACTTCTTCTAGGTGTATATTGTTCTTGGAGATAATTCATACATTTTGCTTTTCCGATTCCAAAATCAAATTTTGTATCTCCCCATGAGAGCTAATAACAGTATTCAGATTTAGTGATGTTGCAAACAGATATGACATACAATGAAATAACTTTTTAGGTATAGCTACTGTTTTTGTAAACTATCCTCCATGTTTAGTAGCAGTTTAAACATGAGGACTGTACATGTATATGTTGACTAGGCACACACACATCACATAAATCACTTATTAAATTATTGGTTACAGAGTTTCTTCAGGTGATCAGATTTCATCCGAAGGTACCTAGAGTTTTGATATATGCTGCATCATGGGCCAAAATGCAAGAAATAGAAATGAATCTTAATAGGTTAAATTCTAAAGGTACAATGTTATAATCATTTAGAGTTTCATAGTTGAATGCCTAAATAGGAAAAAAAATGCAATGTATAAATATGTTTTATTTTCAAAGTGTAATGTCTTAATAAGAAAAAAATTGAAAGGTACAACGTTTTCAACCTGTAATATCTTAATATGTCGAACATATTATATCAAAAAATTTATTGTTTAATCTCCTGCCACAACATGTGGCTTAAAACCCTCATAAAAACATTTATTCATTTTATTATCCAAATTGTGAGTCATGTATGATTCAGTTATAACATTGATTTATCTCACGTTTAATAATATATATAACTAAAACCAAATACCCAACTAAAAATTATTCAAAAATCATAAAACGCCTATTATGCAATAAATTTTTTATACTAACTTAAAACCACCAGAGAGAAATACCACAAAAAATGTGCATAAGGTTGTATGAAGTGGTACATAGGTTGTTGATCCGTGAAAATAAAACTGATTCTATTTTTTTAAACAACCTATGTAAATAGTAAATAGTCGATAATTTTAACATCCTCAAGTCAAAGCACCCAAACTGCTTTATCTATTATCAAATATGAAGTATCAAAAATAAGGTGCAATAAACCAATACTTGTTCCACATTTACGATGCTCCAAACGTCTTTGATAGTCGATGGAAATACTGTTTTTGCTACAGCAAAAAACACACATATTAGAAGTAGATCTCTTTATGTTATAGGCTTCCATAAGCAAGGTACAACTTTCAATGCATGATTTACAAGCCAAATCATATACCTTATCTGAGACAGAAGGGGAGATTTTTCCCAAAGCTTGCTCAAAATGTATAGCTTTAATAGTATGTGGCAACCCACGTAATGAGCTTTCTTGTTCATCAGTAGCTGTTGCAGCTTGCTTTATGTTTAATCTCTCTTCACGAACAATCATGATAGCTTCTTTCATCTGAAATTTGGACAAAAATTGACGTCAAGGCTAAACATTCGAGTATTGACTATATATATATATATATATATATATATATATATATATATATATATATATATATATATATATATATATATATATATATATATATATATATATTATATCTTCCATCAAATTAAATGTTGAACTTTTTGTGTGATATAGTAAATGATTATTAGTTTTTAGTATTGGATTAAAATAGTTTGATAGGTATATTGAAAAGCCATTGCTATTTTAAATTCTTAAAATTTGTCATATGCATGTGTATGGAAGAGATGCGAACCAATGCAAAAAGATCGGCTCCACTAAAATTTGCACAAGCCTCACTCTGACCAATAGCAATCAAGTCCACGTCAGCATCTATTGGCTTATTCCTAGCAAGAGCTTTCAAGATCAACCCACGTTCATCTGGATTTGGCAGAGGCACATACACAAGTTTCTCCATTCTTTTGGGTCTTAAAAGTGCCTTGTCCACCATCTCAGGCCTAAAATCAAATCAACAGGATCAGTCATAAATAAAGTAATTTATAAAGAAAATCAAAGATGACGTGTCACACCTATTTGTAGCACCAATTACATAAACACCCTTTCGTTGGTCAACACCATCTAGCTCTACCAAAAGCTGCAAAAATAAAAAAGCTTTTATCTCTCTGGATCACTAAGGTGTTGTGTCGTTTTGACTAAATAAATGGACTTAGGGGTTGTTTCTTTTTTCCATTAAGTCTTTTATGAGTAGAATGGCTAAATGGATAATGATGGTAACCTGAGTCACAACTCCCTGAACCACGTGTCCCCCTTCTTTTCCACGGTTTTTTGTCAGAGCATCTATCTGCAATAAACAAAGCACCAACATTAATCCCAAAAACTTGGCTATCAACCTTAAATCACCCATTTCAATTTTGAAATCCCAATTTTGATAATAAAAAAAGGCGAGAAATCTGAAAAAGGAAATTAAACCTCATCGAAGAACACTATGCATGGGGAACACGTCCTAGCACGACTGAATATTGTTCGAATTGCCGATTCAGCCTCACCAACATATTTGCTCAAAAGCTCAGGACCCTTCACAGTGAAAAAATAATCAAAAAGTATTGATAAAAAATAGCCACATGAGTATATATATATATATATATATATATATATATATATATATATATATATATATATATATATATATATATATATATATATATATATATATATATATATATATATATCAAGTACTAGAGTTGGTGAAAAACCTTAACGTATATGAAATTTGCTCCTGATTCATTAGCAACAGCTTGGGCAATTAATGTTTTCCCACAACCAGGTGGTCCATATAGCAAAAACCCCATCTCCATATCAACTCCACATTTCTGAAAATATAAGTTGTATGAACAAAGACTATGTCTTTTTCTTTTCAGGCTAAATAAATCAAGAGTAGTGATCACATAAGTGTCACTATTTAATTACCTGATCAAACTCATCAGGAAATTTTATAGGCCCAACTATATTACGATTAAACTCCCTTCTCAAAGTATCAAGACCTCCAACATCTTCCCATTTAACATTTGGAATCATAGAAAACCCTTCTCTTTTGGAAGACGCGACAACATTTTTTATTGCTACCTCAAAATCCAACATTCTCACGCCTTCAAGTTTCTCTAATTCCTCAACAGACCACCCTTTCTCCCACCAACGTTCATTTTTCTCACTTCCTTTACAAAGTTCCAACTCTCTTTCATCTATGACTCTTGCCATTGCAAGACTCCCAGCTTCAGTCACCAGTCCTTCCAAATCAGCACCTACAAACCCTGAAGTCGCCCTAGAAACTTTCACTAGATCAAGATCACCTGACACTCTCAATTCACGTGTAAGAACTTTAAGAATCTGGAATCTTCCTTTTTCATCTGGAACACCTAAAGCAATCTCACGATCAAACCTTCCGGTCCTTCTTAATGCTGGGTCAAGAATATCAGGTCTGTTAGTAGCACCAATTACTAAGACGTATCCTTGTTTTTCACCTCTGTGGGATTGATCCATGCATGCCAATAATTGTGTCACAATCCGGCTTTCCATTTTCGTTTGATGATTTTCTCTTTTTGAAGCGATTGCATCGATTTCATCGATGAAAACTATAGATGGTGTTGTTCTGTATGCTTTTGAAAATAGCTCTCGTATGTTCTCTTCTGATGCACCTGAAATTTTTGCAACGAAAAATAAATTATGGATTGTTCTAGTTTCCTGACATAGCTGACAATTACAATGAAATGGATCTTTGGGTGAACATGTTTTATTCACGTTACATAAACATTACCTGATATACCAGAGACCATCTCACTGGCTGCAACCTCATAGAATGGAAATCCAGTCTCGTTAGCAATGGCTCGAGCTAGCGTTGACTTTCCACACCCTGGTGGACCATGTAACAAAATGCCAACCGTTGGCCTAACTCCATGCCTACGAGGTAACTCTGGATGATATAAAGGAATAATCACCTGTTTCTTCAACATATTTATCACATCATCCATTCCACCAAAGTCCTTAAACCTTGGCTCATCATTGTGTCTTCCATTCGCATCAACACCATCATCATTTGATAAGTTGCTCCGTTTTTGTGCCTTAAGACGTCTATATGTATATTCTTTCACTGAACCAACCGTTTTGGTTTCTTTTCTGTACGTGTTTCTAAGTCTCGACTTTGTTAAATCAAACTCCGGTTCTAATTTCAGGCTATATACATCATCCTCAGATGTCAAAACTGCACGTCTATCTTCTTCGTCTCCATCATCTGATTGCGATTCCGAGGATGAAGACTCTGATTCATGTAACTCAATTCGTCTTTTCTTTCCTGTTATGTTGCTGGAATCTAGAGTTTGTTTCACCTTTCTGGTGAAAGGTCGAAGCTTGTGACGACCGTATTTGGAAAAATTGGCTCGGAGGCGGTGGACAAGTTGGTCGACTGATAAAGCCGCATTACCGTAGGTTTCTTGTACCTGTAGGACGTCCTCCAACAAAGAGGTACCTTTTTCCCTCATCGGATCGAGAATGCAGGAAGGCAGCGGCCGGCGATATTGTGGCTTCTCCATGAAATTAGGTTTAATAAGTTTATTATATAGGTTATGGAAGGGTAGTCTTGTCATTTCAACTTAAAAAGAAATAATGAAATCTCGATCACACTACAACAATAAGACCCTGTGGAGACGACAATTTCAGACCCTACGGAGACGACAAGTCGTCGGCATAGGGTATGGCGACGACAAGTTGTCGGGAAAAAGTCGTCGGCACAGGCGTGTCGGCATAGGTCTGTTAGGTCGTCGGCATAGACGTCGTCGGTATAGCTAGCTCTATTGCGACGACATGTCGTCGGCACATATTTTGTCAACGACATTTTCGGGGGAAAAAAATAAAGTTTTATTAAAATCCTATGGCGACGACTAGTCGTCGGGATAGCTATAGAGACGACTAGTCGTCGGGACAAGTTGAAGCTATTACGACGTCATGTTGTCGCTATAGGGTTTTATCAGTTAACGGTTATGGACTTATAGCGACAACTAGTCGTCGGGATAGCTACTGGTTGTTTATTTTAGCTTTATAGGTTTTGTACATTACCATTCCTGCATTTTTAACAAATCCAAAAAACATTGCAGCATATATCAATTGAAATACATTAACTAGGTACCATTGTTCAAATTCAAAACATCAAATTCAAGTTTAATATTACAATAAGTAGTTAACTAACATTGTTCATGATACTAAAAAAACATCAATCATCATTATCATAATCTTCTTCTTCTTCTTCTTCTTCTTCCATCCTTTCGGCAAATTGTTGAGAGCTACTTGCTTGTGTGTTATAGTTGAATTAAAGTTAGGAAATGGTGGTGGTTGGAAGTTCGGAATACAAGCCGCCAATGATGCATTATATTGTTGCAAATATTCTTGCATTTGTTGTGCATCAAATTGGGATTGAGATTGGGGTTGAGATTGAGACGATTTGGAAGTGGAACGCCGTTCATTTGGAATTAAACCGAAGTTGGCGGTTGGTCTCCTACCCACCCCGCGAGCATGTCCACGTCTCGTCCCAAGGGCACGTTCTAAACATTCTTCCTCGTTTACTTCTGTAACGTCCCAAAATTCAAGACTAAAAATTTCTTTTAATAAAGTATCACTTAAAGTAAAATCATCATTTCAAAACATAAACAGAGTATTAGTTTTCAAAACACATGTTCATTATCAGAGTAAAACATTCCCAGACTGACTAATCTATGGTGTGTGCCATGCGATCATCCCGAGCTCCATCATCCGCTACCGGAAGTACCTGAAACCAAAACTGAAAACCGTAAGCACGAAGCTTAGTGAGTTCTCCAGATACCACATACCATACAAACCATTCATAGCCAAGAACCATACATAACCGACTTATCCATAATCAAGTAAGGTGCTATGTGCCAAACATAGTCTTGCCATTATGCCACGGGCCGCACGTGGTCTTCCTGGTCAAGCTTGGGCCGCTCCCTGGGTCTTACAGACAAGTGCCAAGGGCCACCCCCTGGTCTTACAGACGTGTGCCAAGGGCCACCCCCTGGTCTTCTATGCAAGTATCACAAAGACAACCATACATACTACTCTACTTAGCTAAACAACATACAGTGTGCCAGAAGCCAGCTCCTGGTCATTCATGTATATAGCATACAATGCGCCAGGAGCCACCTCCCGGTCTTTCATACATATTGCCTAGGGCTAACCCCCGGGTCTTCCTATCATCCATAATAACATACTGTATGCCAGGAGCCGCCCCCTGGTCTTTCATGCATATTGCCTAGGGCTAACCCCCGGGTCTTCCTACCTTACATAATAACATACTGTGTGCCAAGGGCCACCCCTGGTCTTTCATGCATATTCTAAATGGGCCGGCATTGGTGCCTTAGACCCATACAAAAGGTGAGGAGACTCACCTCGCACTGCTGAACTTTGCTGATAATCCTCTGGTTGCTGACCGACAACTCTCTGAACTCCTGCTCCACTAGCTCCCCGAGCTACCAATATCAAAGCAACACTGAGTCTAACTGACCCCCAAAAGACAACCAAGTCAACTCAGGTCAAAGTCAAAGTCCTGGTCAAAGTCAACCTTCCTGGTCAACCCTACTCGTCGAGTCACCCTACTGACTCGCCGAGTTCATAAGTCCAAAGTCCTTCCACTCGCGACTCTACTCGCCGAGTCAGTCCATGACTCGCCGAGTCTACCGATTTCCGAGTCCTGACCTGTCCAACTCACCGAGTCTCTAATCGACTCACTGATTCGAGTCTAAGCTCGAAGGGTTTGGGGTTTCGCGACTTGACTCGCCGACTCCAAGAACAGACTCGCCGAGTCCAAGACAATCTTCATCCAACTCGCCGAGTTGTTCTTCCAACTCGTCGAGTTCATGCCCAACATCATCCGACTCAATGAGCTGTTCATCCCACTCGTCGAGTTCCTCCTCATCTTCAAGCTACTCGTCGAGTCCACTCAAAGGACTCGCCGAGTTCATCCAGTCCTTCATACATGCAGAGGACTTTTGAGTCATGCAGGGGCTCAAATCTGTAGATCTACCCTTCCCAAGCCTATTCCTCACGTAAAGTTGCAAACTTTACGTGTAGAGAAGGAGATCTAAGCGAAATACACCATAAACTAGGGTTTAAGGCCAAGGGGGCTTCAACATTGACTCAAGGGCTGATACTTTATGCTTCTCTAGTCCATAACACACTTGGATCTGAAGTAGCAACTCCAGATCCGACTTTTAACTCGAATGGGTGTCAAACCATGGCTTAAAAGCCCCAAATCTCACAACCATGGAAGACCTAAAGGAGAGAGGGGCGACTTATTACCTTCAATATCTCAGAAAGGCTCCACAAACTCCAGATCTATGGTCCCTTCTTGCTCCTCCAAGTTCCTTCTTCCTTCTCCAAGCTTTAATGCACCTTCCAAGGCAACAAATGGCTCAATCAAAGGTTATGACGGCTAGGGTTTGGTATCCAGGGCTGAATTTCCTTCTTGTTTTTTTTAAAGAGTGTACACAGGTCAATGAATTGACAGAAACGTTGTCGATCAATTGGTTTGAAAGAGTAAGAAGCATGTGGGAGAATTTCCTTCTTCTTGTTTTCTTCCTTGTTGTGTTTCTTCATCTTCTTGACTTTCTCTTTTGGCCATTGATCTGGTCTAATGCCCATATTTTTCAAGTCAATTCTTGCTTCTTTTTTGTCTTTGCTTTTATCGTTCATCAGTGCAGTATTCAACACACTCTCATTCACATTCTTTGAAATATGCATAACATCGAAATTGTGTTTTAGGTCGAGGGAAGACCAATACTCAAGCTCAAAGAAGATACTTCGTTTCGTCCAATTTAACTCTCTCTTTTTTCTTTCATCGTCGCGCTTTCTTTTTTTGCCCCCATAATCAGGATGTTTCCCTGGAATTCGATTAGAGAGACAATTTACTTGCTTTAATATAGTTGCATTACTGAATCTTCTAGGACGCGGTCTTGTCTCAGGTTGACCATCAAACAATAGACTCTCCCTCCAACTATGGTTTATATTCAAGAATCGTCTATGACCAACGTAAGACATCTTGTTGGTCACATAAATGGAAGATGTGTCTTCGTTACAAGTAGGGCATGCTAAATAACCTTGACCACTCCATCCAGACAGACTACTACGTGCTGGGAAATCATTGATAGTCCATAACAACATCGCACGCATATTGAATACAGTGTTGGTTGATGCACCTCTCATTTGGACTCCTTCGACCCACAACATTT
Source organism: Lactuca sativa (assembly GCF_002870075.4). NCBI lineage: Eukaryota > Viridiplantae > Streptophyta > Magnoliopsida > Asterales > Asteraceae > Lactuca > Lactuca sativa. The sequence continues at coordinate 66,484,057 of NC_056626.2, read as the reverse complement.
TCAACTCATCCACCAAAGGCCTCAAGTAAACATCAATGTCCTTTGCAGGTGATTTAGGACCAGGAATCAGCAAAGTTAGCATGAAAGAAGACTCTTTCATACATATCCATGGTGGTGTATTGTAGGTAGTCAATATAACCGGCCAAATACTATAATTGTTATTAAAGTTGCCGAATGGATTAAAGCCATCAGCAACTAAACCTAGACGAACATTTCTAGGTTCTTTGGCAAACTCTAGATATCTCTTATCAAATTCTTGCCATGACTTCCCATCTACCGGATGATACATCATACCGTTCGTTGATCTTCCAGTATTATGCCAAATCATATCTTTAGCTGTGAATCTGGAACTATACATCTGTCGAAGTCTTGGAGTCAAAGGAAAGTACCGCAACACTTTTTGTGGTACTCGCTTCCCCTTTGTGGTTATGTCCACCCATCTACTCTCGTTACAAATCGGGCAATTCTGCATGGAATCATTCTCCTTCCAAAACAAAGCACAATCACATTTGTAAGCATGGATGGACTCATATCCTAACCCTATCTTTCTCAACATTTTCTTAGCTTCATAGTGTGAAGTTGGAATCTTGCTCTTCGGGAAAGCAACTCTTAGCAACTCTAAAAGTTGGTCAAATGAACTATTTGTCCATTTATTGATCACTTTAATATGCAACAACATTGCCAAAAAGTTTAAAGAAGACATCTCACAATCAGGGTGTAACTTGGTATTGAGCTGCTCAAATAAAGCATCAAATTATGGGTCCATGCCTCGTCCTTCATCATCTGTATTTTCTTCATTTGTATTTTGTTCCGCCATAACATCATCAATTACATCACACATCTCATTATTTGTTGGAATGTTTATTGGAGTCGAATTGTAGCCCAAATTTGAAACAGAATGCTTCTCACCGTGATAAATCCATATAGTATACAATTTTAGAAACCCACGGTCATGTATATGGGCATAAACCGTACTCAACAACTGTCGATACATATTCACACACTTTACGCACGGACAATGCACTTTGTCTTCAGAGTCAACATGTTTCCTAGCAATCTCCATAAAGTTTTTAAGACCTTCCAAGAATTTTGGGGATTTTCGGTGTTCCCGAATCCAACTCTTATCGATCGTCATTACTGTTTAATTATAAAAAATTAGATTGTATACATAGTTACAATAAATGTACTTTTATTAGTTTAAATATTTTTATATTTTGTTTACTCTCAATAAACATACTTTTATTAGTTTAAATATTTTTATATTTTCTTTTATGTTGCTATTAGTAACGTTTGTTCTTAATGAAAGACTTTTATTAGTTTAAATATTTTTATATTTTTACGAATCCAACTCTTATTGACTGTCATTACTGTTTCATTATTAAAAATAACATTGTATACATCATTAAATTGTATGACTTTTTGTTTGAGAAAAAAAAAACGGACGAAATGGATAGATATTGACAAGTATATAAAGAAATATATACCCTGGAAGTAGGAATCGGACGAAATTGATAGAGTATTCATAAGGGTAGACTTCTAAACACATTTTATAGCAATGTACTATTATTAGTTTGTTTAAAACATTCTATTTTTCACTTCTCTTTCATATTTATAGTATATATACATTTTATCTTTTTTCAATTACAACATTGTACTTTTAATATTATTTTGTTTTTTTTAATATTTTTTTATAAACAAGATAAAAAATACTTTTAATATTACTTTTAATAACAACGTAATTTTATTATTTTGTTTTATGTTATAACTTTCAAATAGAAATGAAAAAAAATACTTTAATTAACAAGATAAAAAAAAGTATGTTGGTATTAATAACTTTTATAGTTTAAATATTTTTAACTTAATAAACATATTTTTATTAGTTTAATATTACTTTGTTATTATTATTTTTTTTTGTTTATTTTTATCTTGTATATTGACATTAAAGTTTATTAGTTTGTTTAAAACATTAAGATTGTTCAAACATATATGGTCGAAAGATCAATCAAGGAGAATACTAAAGATAAAAAATACTTTTGATATTACTTTTAATAGCACCATAAACAAGATAAAAAATACTTTTAATATATTATTTTATTTTTTTTATAGCACCATAAACAAGATAAAAAATACTTTTAATATTACTTTTAATAACAACGTAATTTTATTATTTTGTTTTATGTTATAACTTTCAAATAGAAATGAAAATAAAATACTTTTATTAAAAAGATAAAAAAAAGTATGTTGGTATTAATAACTAAACAAATTAAACACAATTCATACATATTTTAATTTTATACATAAACTTTTATACCAACCTAAACAAAGATCACAATCATACAAAATTTCATACCAACCTAAACAAAGATCACATAAAATTTCATACCAACCTAAACAATTTCAATCTCATATACCAACCTAAACAACATCAATTTCATATAACAACCTAAACAATATCAATTTCATATAATTTCATATACCAACATAAACAATATCAATTGCATATAATTTCATATACCAACCTAAACAATATCAATTTCATACAATTAGTTTGTTTAAAGTATAAACCTAAACAAACAACACAATCACATATATATACAACATAATCACACACACACACACACACACACACACACACATATATATATATATATATATATATACAAACAACAAACAATTTCAACACAATTCAAATTCAATTTCAATAAAAATTAGAAAAAAAAAACCTAACATTTTGTTCTTGTGATGTTCCGTTTTTTTGGCTAGTCAAAGAAGCAGGTAATCCAGTGGTGGCTGGTGGTGGCCACAGGCGGTAACACTAGGCGGTGGAAGGGTGAGACAGTCACTAGGTCGGTGGAGCTTCACCACCACCGGTTCCTACACACCAAAAAACCTCAAATTAGGGGTAAAAATCAATTCCAAACAACAATAAAAAACAAATTAGGGGTAGAAACAACCTTGGATTGGGTTAATCGCCGGATATTGTCGTTGGGTAGCCGATTTCGTCGCTTGGGAGGAAAGAATGCAGAAAGAAGTCGTTGTGTGCAAATAAAAGAAGGCTGCATATCTGTTTTAGGGTATACCCCTATGCCGACGACATGTCGTCGGTATAGGGTCAACATAAACGACGACGTATCATTTATTACTGAAATAAATAAATAAATAAATAAATAAATATATATATATATATATTAAAAACCCTGTGCCGACGACTTGTCGTCGGCATAGGGTGTCCAAAAACTATGTCGTTATAAAAATAAATGGAAAATATTTTTTTTTTTACCTATACCGACGACACGTCATCAGTATATATTTTCATATTACCGCCAACTTTTTCGTCGTTCCCGCCAGACCTATGGCGACGACTTGTCGTTGGCAAAGATGTAGTGGTCAAAGGAAATTGGTCAAAAGTTTCCAAAGCTATGGCTACAACGTCTCGTCGGCATAGGGTACCTGTAGCGACCACGTTTGTTGTCGGGATAGCCGTGTCGCCTTAGTTTAATATTCTTGTAGTGCGAGTTTTGTATAAGAAGGTAATTTCGAAAATATTTACCGAATAGCGGTGCTTTGGAATTTATTTACCAAAGTATTGTAAAAACAATATTCGTTGTGGAACTCACCTTTTTTACAAATTAAAATTCAAAAAAAATGATGGCAAAGATGTTGTTTGCCGGCAAACCTTTCCTGCCGGTAAAACCCAAATTCGTTTGGTTTGTTGCAGATAAACATAATTTATGTTTTTTAAAAATATTAATTTCACTCCACTTCCCTGTAGTTGTTAGTGTCTTATTAATAATAATTCACTACTAGAAAATAGATAATATAGTACACCCTCATCTAATACGGTTGTAATGAAAACCGAATTATAAAAGGCTAAATTAATCTAATACACACAAATGAAGAAATCTAATACGGTTAATTACAATTAGGTGTACTAGATAATATTTCCAATTAAAATTTGTATTTTTACAATTATTAACAAACTTTAGCCTTTGCATCGACCAGAATGTTTAACAAAACATTGGATGTTATTTTGACGCAACATCAAAATTGAATTGACTGTTCATTTGTATTTTTCCCATTTTGCCCCTGTAGATCGCCTTCACTCTTTTCTGTCAAGCGGCTTACTTATCAAAGCATCGATGAACGACAACTAGGGGTGTCAATTTATGACACGGCACGAAAAAAATACACGAAACGAAACGAAATCAGGACGAAATCAAAATTCGAATTCGTGTTCGTGTCGTTTTCGTGTCAAGATTAAAAAACACGATGTCGTTTCGTGTCATGTTTTTCGTAATATTATATTTGTCATGTCGTGTCGTGTTGTCGTGTTTTAATTGGTTCGTTTTCGTGTTAATGAAAAAAAATACGACATTGTGTTGTGTCGTGTTCGTGTTATACAAAACATTGTCGTGTCGTGTCGTGTCAGACAAAAACACGACACGACTGCCCGATTTGACAGCCCTAACGACAACATCAACTGCGAAATTGATCTCTCTCTCTCTCTCTCTCTCTGGATCGATCAACATACTTTGTCGCCTCTCTTTACCGGCGAGCACTTCTTCAAAACTCATTACAATCCAGCTAATTCAGTGTCTCTTCATCGCCGATTCAAAATCGATTTCAGATTCGTGTATCTTCACCACCAATTCAAAATTGATTTCAGATTTAAATTCGTCGAGTCTTCAGTATTGAACAACCAGGTATTCTTTCTAATCAATTGTTTAATTAATGTCACAATACATTAACAATTGATAGAACTAATTCAGTGTTCAAACTGTTCATTCTATTGCATTTTTGGTCATTTGGTTTCTGTTTACTGGAGTACATTGAGAACTGTATATGCATGAAACTTACATTTCTTCATATGGTTCGTTCTTAATTTGCAGCTCAAGTTCCTCACCATCATCTCCAGCCTTCATCGGAGAACCTTCTGTAACTATTTTCCATGGCCTCTGGTTCATCTCTGCACATTTCAATAACGATATCGATCTCCTCAGCTTCAAATCCCCTCTCATTTAGCAACATTTCTTCAATTGGATTTTCTGAGAGAAAGAAAGTGTTCATTCTTAACTTTGTTCCTAATTTTTTGATTTTCTTAGCATCATTTTACATGACCAGTTGAAAATTTTGGGTTTTAGCTACATGTTTTCACTATGGTTTGAATATAACCTGTCTTTTTATAAATTGAAATAATTAACTGAAACAAACAAACTGATGTCAAACCGAGATTGGTATGAATCTACGTATCTGGTAGATAATAATAATTGATTATATTGATTACGAACGAGAGTATTCTCATTCTAATGATTTTCAATGGATAATGAGATTTGTGTTACATCTGCCACTAACTTTGATATCCTTATCCGGTTTGATTAATGTTAAAATTGTTAAAATGGAGATTGTTGTTGGTAATGTGGTATAGATCCCTTGGAATTAACTTTGTTTATCTTAGTGCAAAACTAAAATTTGACTGTTGATTTCAACATTCTAGAACTGAATGATGGCTATGGTTTCTTGAATAGTGTAGGAGCATCCAAAATAATCGAAATTTTGTTCATAGAATCATGTGTTCATCAAAAGAGCCACTAGCAGAAACACGGCTCACATCAAAAGCATTTGAATCACTAAAGATTGGGTCAACAACCATCATAGTGGAAACTCCTAAAATGTTGAAGACAACAACTTCTTTGCCTTGTCTCAGAGTTAATTCTGGTTTAGTTAAAGCCGATGATGTTGGCGGGTAAATTTTTTTACCGAACATCTATAACAAGGGAGCTTTTTGGTGGAATTTTTTCATTATAAAACTTTAAATGAAAAAGATCCTTTTATCTCCACAATAAAAACATTATTTTAGTTTGTTGTTTTTGGGGCCCTTGTATATGTTGTCTATATACAATTGGTTGAAAACCCAGGATCCACCAAATCATTGAAAGCTTGTTAATTAACAAGCTCTTTGAAAAATATCATCCTATAACTTCTTCAGTTTTCTTGATTTTTTTTTGACATGAAAAAGCTCTTATTGTGATGTTCTTATTAACTATTTGGTTTTATTTCAAACATTTTTTTAGTAAATATCATATATGCTTAATAAATTTGGAACCAGTTAAAATGGTGAAGGCTATCTTTAATTAATATACACTAATAGAGACAATGACACGTTTAAAGAGAAACTTATTAATTTCATGAACAAAAATTGATATGTATTATAGCAAAAAATTTTGAAGGTGGTGTTCAAAGTAAACAACTGATTTTGATATTTCCACTTCTACACTATAATTAAGAGTATTACTTTGATGGAAGATCATAGACACATCCTGAGTATTATAGTTTTTGATTAAAGCAAAAAACTAAGAATACACATTTGATATATAAGATATAAGGAATATTATCACCATAACTATAGCATGTCACAGATGTTATCTTGTTTAATGCACCTTGTGTGCAAGATTTTATTAAGGCATTGTATTTTTTATTTTCGAATTTACCATTTATAGCATCGTACTTTCAATTTTTCCTTTGTTTTTTTAGACATTATTCTTTGAAAATTTTATCAACTACTTTGTAATTTGTAGAGATTGATCCTTCGGTCACAACTTACACAGGAGGGACAATGAGTTTATGACATCATTATAAATGGTGATAACATGTTTCAAGAGATTGATATTGTCAAAATGAGTGGAGATATTAATAGTGCTCTTGTGCTAACAGTCCATGTTAGCGGGAGGAGTTTGATAATAATTTTGCAGCTTGTAAAAGGTAGTCATACCAGTCATACCATAATCAGTGCCATAGAGACCATAGAGATCTTTGAAATTGTTAGAGCTGAGGCCAATACTTCAATTGATGAAGGTACTTTTAAAACATTTCTTGGAATTTGAAGCTTTGAAAAGGATTCTTATGAAGTAAAAATTCTTTCTTTATGTTGTAGTGAAGGCTTTGCAGAAATTGAAGAGTTCTTTTCAGTTGGAATGACGATCCATGTGTTCCATAACAACATCCATGGAGTGGAATTGGGTGATGAATAAGGCTGGAATGCACAGCCGGAATGGGTTGGAATGCAATCAAGAATGGATTGCAGGAATGGGGATATGACATAAAGTACAGTTGTTTATGGTGTATTAGATGCTAATATCTGGTGTATTAGATTCTTTTATGCGATGGTTGTAAAACGTAGATTGGATAAATATAGAGTACGGTTAAATAGCCGTACTCTATTAGGCATGTAATCTAATACACCCCTCTATTGATACGGGCTTAAACTACATACTATATTCATATTTTCAACCGTATTATATTACGCTTTTTCTAGTAGTGATCATTGCTTTTTAGGGTTCATAAGCAGGAGCAATTCGTTCATTTGGATAAAAATTGCATCTCTAGGAAATTGCTAATACTAGTTGATTTCATAGGTATGTTAGGTTGTACTTTATTGCTTTAGTTTTTAAAAGATTTGATTATCTCGATTTTGTTGGCATAGTTCCAAATGACTTTGTTGTGTGTTTCAGGAGCACCAATAAGGGGCGGAACACAAATAATAAGGGCCAAGTGGCCGAAACTAAAATTTACAAAAAGCCATATAAACATGTTTAATTTTGTTCCAAATTATCAAAGTTAATATATATATTTGTATGAAAACTAAGCAAACATAAAAGATAAAAATTACATTAAAATAAAATATTGTTGTGTATTTTTCATTCTAAAATATCTGAATATTGAAAATCTTACCTACTCCAATTTTATTAACCGTAACTTTGTTACCCTTAAACATATCTTCTTTTATTTATATGTAAGAACTATATATACATCTTTATTACCCCTATACATACACCATATCCCTAGTCACGTGTATCTATGGCTAAAGATTTATAATATAAATATATAAATGAGATACTTATATGTATCTAGAAATGAGAGAGTGTAAGAGGTGAAGAGGAAATGTGTACCTTCGTTGTGGAGTCGACGGAGTGGAAAACAGTGGTGGTCTGTCGCCGGTGACTCAGGGAGGAGAGAGAATAAGGAGTCGGCGGAGAACGGTCGATTGATCCCGAAAAAGGGAGAGAGCAAGAAGTCCGGTGAGTTGTAACTTGCAAGAGTGTGGAAGAGTTACGGTTTCAAATCAAGGAAAAACTACCTGTCATCTTCTCTTTTGGTTTCAATGCATAACTCTCGTGAGTTGCAAGAAAACAAGCGGAGCCGATAGTATTTTTAGGGTTCGCTGATTTGAATATGTGATTTGAATATGTAAGTTAATAATTAATTTCATGGTATTTTTATACGGTTATTTTGTAAGTTTGCTACTTTTTATATTGTTACTTTATAAATTTCCTACTTTCTAGTCAAATTAGTTTTGCTCGGATAAGTTTCCTAATTTTCTAAACAACTTAAGCTTAATTACTGATATTCAATAGCAAAAACATGATGGCCGGTGTTACAATCTTTTAAATAATTAACTTATATGATCATCGATTCTATAGATATTGCTATTTAATTGATAAAAAAACAAGGGGGCATGGCCCCAGCCTCTTCTATGTTCTGTCACTAACCACAATTCTGGTGGCTATAACTTAAATTAAATAATTTATCTTGACCACATTGGGATCGTTCTCAATCGGTTTTCTGTGTTTCCGGTTCACTTTACCACGTAAAAACATGTACGCGACAAGAGCTTGCAGTTTCCATTATTTACAACAAGAAGTTTTGGAGGACAGGGGAGGTCTAATGAAAGTTAGGTTAATTGAAAGAAGAATAATCGGTCCACTTTTTTTTCTATCTTTAACTATTATTTGGTAAAACCCAATAATTATTTCTAATACATTATATTATTATTTCTTTACACTACAAACAAAAATCCAAAATTAAGAACATAGAAAGGACACTTCTTATTTTTGTAAAGCACAAATCATGAAATTAGCGCTTCATGTTCTAACAAATTAAACATTTAAATAAAATTATTCATTTTCAAAAAGATTTATATCCTCCCATTTACATTTCAATTACAGTAGCCTCCATCTCTCTTATCACTGGATCTTAGCAAAGCTTCCCACTCTCCTCCATGCACGACAATAGCGATCAATCCTTGGAACTCCTCTTTCCTCACAAGGCAGCTCACATTCACAGGTTTCTCACGTGCCTCCAATTCATTTTTACATTCCTCTTTTGGGATCAAGTTTTCCAAGCTTACAAAAGTTAGTTCCGAGCCATTACGTTTGAATCATTGGTGGGTACACACCATTCGATCTCTTCCGACAATTCTCCAGCCAATCAATTATTGAGAAAATATCTTCTTTTTTATCCTTTTCAAATGGTGGTGTACGGTGGCTTCCAGTAGCCCATCATCCCCATTAACATCTCGTTTCATCAAGAAGTTTCCTGACATTGACACTTATGGAGATGGACTGTGTAGGCAAACTCACAATAAAAACGTAGTGATAATATAAAATTGATTAAACTAATGAAATCAGAATGATTATATAAAATTGATTAAACTATTTAGGTAAATTTGATAGGGTTGAAAGTTTCTTACGATAAAAATGAGTTATTAAACTTTGATTTATAAAAGGGTATAATAGATAATTGATAAAAATAATTATTTAAAATATTATAAAATATTAAAAATAAAATTTTGGATAAATATGATATTTTGAAAATTTATGAAGGATAAATATAATATTTAAAATTTTGGTCCGATAAATATAATTTTTTAATTTTTAATAAGACATATATATGAAATTCTAAATCTATTCTAATCCTCTTTAATAAATGAAGGTTTTTTTTTGCCACATGTCATCTTCACCTTCATTTTGACACTTGTCATTTTGTGAGAATTTTAGAAATTTTATTTTCCACTTGTCATTTTTTAGGGATTTCCATTTTCTTAAAATAAAATTCCATAAAATTGTAATGAGTTTTATAAGGAAATAAAATCATCCTATTAATTTGGTAATAAATTCTCATAAATACTTCAAACGATTTAATCTCTTTTGCAAATTTTCAGAAAATTACATTACATTTGGTTATGTAAAGTATTATATTATAAAATATTTCATATTTATATATTGATATTAAATTTTTATTTTTAATAAACCCGTGTAATACACGGGTCTCACACCTAGTAAAAGAATAGTTTTAATATCCTTATGACATGTGTCATCATATTAAGCCTCCTAATTAATACACATTTTATTCTTTTTTTGTCATGTGTCACTCTATTAAACCTCTTAATTAATGCATGTCACTTGTCAACCTATTAATTCTCTATTTCAAATTTTAAAATTTTCACTTTAATTACAATAAATTAATAACAATGCAATAAAAATTAAAATAAAATTAATACAAATTATAAGGTGATATAATTTCACATATTTATTTAAATTAACGATTATAATTTATTAATAATTTTGTGTTCTAACTATTTAAGTTTAATTAATTTTGTAGCCGTGGTTTCACGGGTTATATACTAATAAATAAATAAATAAATAACGTTCGTGAGGATGGAATCAAATCAGCTTATTAAGGAGATCAAATGGTCTTTAAGTAATGTACAAGTTTCATTAATTTAGTAAGTTTTTGTTAAAATGATTCCTTGCAAGGTGGACCAAAACATGACTTTATCTAAAATAAAACCGACAATTAGTCTTTACATATTAGATTTAATTTTAATATCACCGACCAATTAAATTTAAGTAATTTCATTAAATGACTAGCCTTCTATTTTTTTAATAAAACACACACACACACACATATATATATATATATATATATATATATATATATATATAGAGAGAGAGAGAGAGAGAGAGACAGAGAGAGAGATGAGGGTTCAATTGAAAAAAAAAAGGTTGAGAAAGAAAGATTAATTCTGAGCCAATCATTTATTTTTGCCGCAAAAGCCTCCTGCGTACCGGCGGAAATAGGAAAGGAATGCGCATGTGTTTTCCAACAAAACATGTTTCCTTAAACTATGTTAAGCATCACCTTAATATATACAAAAACATATTTTTTTCGTTTTTTTTTAAATTTTTAAGAAGCTAGTTTTATCGAAAAATGATTTTAAATATACCAAAATTGATGATTTTTTATTCTCTACAAATAGACATACATATTGATATAGTTTTAAGATAAAATAATTTTTTTTTTGTTTTGAGCTATTGTTATTCATAAGTGAATAAAAATGAAACTGGTTTTTACTACAGTACATTCGTTATTCACTTATGAATAAAAACTATGATTAATTATTTTTACAATTTAAGTATCATTCACATATTAATATAGCATATACTAAACATAATATATTCATATTTAAATATTAGACGATGCATTCACTTGTCAATATTAATTACATAGTGAATATTATATAGTATTACATGGTATATCACATGAGAATAGTACATAGTATATTCATTTGTGAATATTAGATCGTATATTCACTTATAATATTGCACAGTATATTCATATATGAATATTACAATGTTTTTGCAGAAATATATATAATTTTTATATGTTATTCACATATGAATAACATACATACTTGCATATTTGTTTTGCGTTTTAATAATCACATATTGATTCAGGTGAGCAAACATATTCATATGTGAATATAACGTGGTAATTTAGTTTACGCATTTCGTCAAACAGTTAGAGTGCATACAAGTTAACATTTTTAAACATGTGATAAATATGATACTTTGACTATTTATATCTTACAAAATAGTAGATTGGTAGAGAAATATATGAAAATTTCAAACAAAAAATGATTTGAACTTTTTCTAACCTTAATTTCGATATTTTATTTGATGAACGATGTTGAATGAATGATACGAATTGAATTTTTTGTTGATTATCGATGATGTTGTTCTAACGATGCTGGGAGTATAATTAATCGTAGATCTTGAAGATATGTTCGTATTCAAGCAGAATTAAAGGTTGGATGAAAGAGCAAAAAACGAATGAATTTCAACTGTTATCTAATTCTCTACACTTACGTATTTGTGATTGAAGGCTATTATATCATATTTACAAGTTTGCTACCGTGTCCTTTATGTTTAGAGGCTAACTAAAAGAGTGGCTGAGAATGATTCCCTCATTCTCAATCTTTTTTATTTTCTCAATTGAACCCACCTCTCTCTCTCTCTCTCTCTCTCTCTATATATATATATATATATATATATATATATATATATATATATATATATAGGTTTTATAGAAAACAAAAAACCCAAAAAATCAAAAAAATGCATAAAAAAGTACTTAGAGATCACAAAACTTTTTTTTAATTATTTTATGAAAAAATCGCAGGTTTTTAAATAAATTCGCTGGTTTTTTTTTTAAATATTGATTTTTTTTCAACGAATTTATTAAAAAACCTGCGATTTTTATAAAAAAATTTTAAAAAAAGTTTTGTAATCGCTAAGTACTTTTTATTCATTTTTATGATTTTTAGAGTTTTTTTTGTTATCCAAATAACCCTTCCATATATATATATATATATATATATATATATATATATATATATATATATATATGTATATATATATATATATATATATATATATATATATATATATATATGGAAAAGTGATATGTAGCTGTCATATAATGTTAGGTATAAAACCATCAAAATTAACTTCATTTTGATTAAAAAACACATTTTTCTTTTATTGTGGCTTCTTCCTATTGTCTTTGAACTCATATTACATTTGATTTCGTGAATCATTTCAAATATCTATCTATTTCGAATATGTTTTTTATTAGACCTCTAGTAGGTTTCATAACTCCTTCAACACCTATTTTATGTATACTTGTATGGTTTTTCTATGGTGACTTATGGAAAGAGTTTTAGTGGGTTTTTTAATGAAAAATTTCAATATTCCAGTGTAGTTTTCTGTATTAAATTTCAATTTGGAAATCCACAAGTAGTTGGTAAAATATTCTGATACATGGTATGTGGTGCAATATTAAACATATAAAATTCCATAAATATATATAAAAAGCTTAGCATTAGCTCTAAGAGAGGACACAAGAAAGATGGTAGAGAGATTTGATTGCATTCTGTTAAAACCGTGTAGTTTTTTATGGTTCTGTATCTAACATTAGGTATATGACAACCACGTATTCCCTAAGCCCCCCCCCCCCCTCCACACACACACACACACACACACACATATATATATATATATATATATATATATATATATATATATATATATATATTTGTGGATGTCAACTGCGTACTCGTCACGGGCTACCATGTGCACACGAACAAGCGGTATATTTAAAAAATGAAAATCCAATACCACTTGATTCCATTCATAACTTTTGGGAAAAATTTAATTTAGATCCATGCATCCGACTAGAAGATGATGATGTTGATGTTGAAGGCCAAACGTCTAACACACAGTTGAAAAAACAATCAAAATCTAGTAAGTTCAGTTGGGTGCGGGAGTTAAAAGATATATTTTCACTATCAAAAACTTCGCTTCGGGAACCTACTTCTCACAAAAAAAGTACCAAGTGGACATCCGCGGTTGAGTACACAAACAAGACCAACTGTTCTGCCTACTCAAGATCCAACGACTCAATATCCTCGTAGATATAGTTTTGCGACGTCTATGTTAGATTATAATGGGTATAATCAGTTAATTTGACCCAGGAACCAGAGAGCCACAATACATTTCCGTTTCAACAACCTTCAACATTTTATTCAAATTCACTTATGAGTGAAATTCCAAATGAATTTCATCCATACGTTACAAACATTGATGATGTGGAGGGAGACTTAGCTGTCTCCCTCGGGTAGCGTCAAAATTATTGGCGTCAAATCTGCTTAAAATTACACGAGTTATTAGAAAATTGGGGCCGATATGCAATGATTTTTCAGGATGATATGAACAACGTACATCACTCGTTGAGTTTCATTGGATTGGGTTCTGCACAAAGTGAATATTGGTTGATTATGCAAGATACTGGATTCCTCATTGCTAATAAGTATGGTGTAATCGTCTGTTTTTTAGACAAACAAGGTTCGTCGACATGTTTTCCGCTTTGGCATGGCTCGCAAGACATCTCACATCATAGATCTATTGTTATCACCTTCGTTTATGATGGTCATTACGTAAAAGTTGAATTACAAGAATCACTCGCAAGACATCTCACATCATAGATCTATTGTTATCACGTTCGTTTATAATGGTCATTATGTAAAATTTGATTTACAAGAATCACATCCAATGCTTACAATTTTGTCACTTTAGCGTCACCATAGATCAGAACGTGCCACTGGATGGGAAATATTGTATAATGCTCGACTTAATACATATATTCCACCGAATGCACCTCGTAATAATTATAATATTCATGTAGCTGATGCTCCTGATAATTAATAAAATTAAAATATGACAATGTTTGACAAAACGGTGGTAATTGAAAATGACAATTTTATTTGTTATAGTTGTGAAAAAATATAATATTATATTTTTTATTGTTCGTTTAATTGTTTGTGATCATTATTTTTTATTTTTTGAAACGTAAACAAACTCGAATTTAAACCTAAAAGTTTATAATTAATTTGAAAAAAAAATTATATTAAATCTATACAAACTCTTTTAAAATAAAGAACAAATAAAAATGTTATATAATAATAATAATAATAATAATAATAATAATAATAATCGTTAAAAGAAAATAAAAAAGAAAAAGGAAGAATAAGTTAATGTTTTATATGAAACTAGGACTAAAAGTGTAATATTAATAAATTATAGGGAAACAACCTATTAATTTTTAAATTAGGGAACAAAACAGAAAATAAAACCAAAACACAAGGACCATTTTCGTATTTTACTCTAAACAAAAACATTCAAATTGTTTTGAAAAGTCGTCCCGGCTAATCTGTCATTCCTATATACTATTATTACATTTTAAATATTATTTTTAATTGAATTTAGTGTTAATGGTTTTAAATAGGTGGTTTTGACTTTTTTTCGGATGTATTTAAAATCCTCCATATATATCCTTCGTAATAAATGAAAATAATTTTAACACATGTTACTCTCTCATTAACTTGGACATATGTCATTTTTTGGTATTTTTTATTAAATATTTTTTTCATTTGTTATTTTTTCATTTTTTTATATTCTTTTCTTAATAAATACATCATATTTACACTTCAATTAATAATTGCCTTAATTGAAAATAATCAATTTTATATATATATATATATATATATATATATATATATATATATATATATATATATATATATATATATCCTCTGTAATAAATGAAAATAATTTTGTCACATGTCACTCTCTCGTTAACTTGGACACATGTCATTTTTCGGTATTTTTGATTAAATGTTTTTTCCATTTGTCATTTTCTCATTTTTTGTAACATCCCAAAATTGAAGACTAAAAATTTCTTTTAATAAAATATTACTTAAAGTAAAATCATTATTTCAAAACATAAACAGAGTATTAGTTTTCAAAACACATGTTCATTATCAGAGTAAAAAATTCACAGGCTGACTAATCTATGGTGTGTGCCATGCGATCATCCCGAGCTCCATCATCCGCTACCGGAAGCACCTGAAACCAAAACTAAAAACTGTAAGCACGAAGCTTAGTGAGTTCCCCAGATACCACATACCATACAAACCATTCATAGCCAAGTACCATACGTAACCGACTTATCCATAATCAAGTAAGGTGCTATGTGCCAAACATAGTCTTGCCATTATGCCACGGGCCGCGCGTGGTCTTCCTAGTCAAGCCTGGGCCGCTCCCTGGGTCTTACAGACAAGTGCCAAGGGCAACCCCCTGGTCTTACAGACATGTGCCAAGGGCCACCCCCTGGTCTTTTATGCAAGTATCACAATGACAATTGTACATACTACTCTACTTAGCTAAACAGCATACAGTGTGCCAGAAGCCACCTCCTGGTCTTTCATATATATAACATACAATGCGCCAGGAGCCACCTCCTGGTCTTTCATACATATTGCCTAGGGCTAACCCCCGGGTCTTCCTATCATCCATAATAACATACAGTGTGCCAGGAGCCGCCCCCTGGTCTTTCATGCATATTGCCTAGGGCTAACCCCCCGGGTCTTCCTACCATACATAATAACATACTGTGTGCCAGGAGCCACCCCTGGTCTTTCATGCATATTCTAAATGGGCCGGCATTGGTGCCTTAGACCCATACAAACAGTGAGGATACTCACCTCGCATTGCTGAACTCTACTGATAATCCTCTGGCTGCTGACCGACAGCTCTCTGAACACCTGCCCCACTAGTTCCCCGAGCTACCAATATCAATGCAACACTTAGTCTAACTATCCCCCCCGAAAGTCAACTAAGTCAACTCTGGTCAAGGTCAAAGTCCTGGTCAAAGTCAACCTTCCAAGTCAAGCCTACTCGCCGAGTCACCCTATTGACTCGCCGAGTTCATATGTTCAGAGTCCTTCCACTCGCGACTCTACTCGCCGAGTCAGTCCATGACTCGCCGAGTCTACCGATTTCCGAGTCCTGACCTGTCCAACTCTCTGAGTCTCCATTCGACTCACTGATTCGAGTCTCAACTCGAAGGGTTTGGGGTTTCGCGAACTGACTCGCCGAGTCCAAGAACAGACTCGCCGAGTCCAAGAACAGACTCGCCGAGTCCAAGACAATCTTCATCCAACTCGCCGAGTTCATGCCCAACTTCATCCGACTCGACGAGCTGTTCATCCCACTCGTCGAGTTCCTCCTCATCTTCAAGCTACTCGCCGAGTCCACTCAAAGGAATCGCCGAGTCCATCCAGTCCTTCATACATGCAGAGGAATTTTGAGTTATGCAGGGACTCAAATCTGTAGATCTACCCTTCCCAAGCCTATTCCTCACGTAAAGTTGCAAACTTTACGTGTAGAGAAGGAGATCTAAGCAAAATACACCATAAACTAGGGTTTAAGGCTAAGGGGCTTCAACATTGACTCAAGGGCTGATACTTTATGCTTCTCTAGTCCATAACACACTTGGATCTGAAGTAGCAACTCCAGATCCGGCTTCTAACTCAAATGAGTGACAAACCATGACTTAAAAGCCCCAAATCTCACAACCATGGAAGATCTAAAGGAGAGAGACGACTTATTACCTTCAATATCTCAGTAAGGCTCCACAAACTCCAGATCTGAAGCCAATCCTTGAAGCTTCACTGATTCCCCTCTTTCTTCTTCCTTCAATTCACCCAAAAGTGGCTTGGAAGCTTGAATACACAACAATGGAGGCTTAGGGTTCGCTTTCTGAATGAGGGAGGTTCTAAGGAACCCTAATGGAGAGAATAAGGAGCTTAAATAGCGCCCAAAGTCCCGGATTTAGGGTTTTCCTCGCACAGACCAGACTCGCCGAGTCCACTTGGCCGACTCGCCGAGTCGGTCACTTACACCTCGACCCGGATCCCGCTCGGACTCGCCGAGTTCCTCCTTGGACTCGCCGAGTCGCCCCTAAAAATTAGGGTTTTCTTTCCTTTCTTGGCCTTCAAAACTTTGGGTGTTACATTTTTTATATTATTTTCTTAATTAATACATCATATTTACACCTCAATTAATAATTGCCTTAATTAAAAATAATCAATTATATATATATATATATATATATATACATATAGTTAGGTTCATATATAATTCATAATTATTGTGTAAATGTATGACCAAATTTTAACCATTAGATTAAAAGAATGAAATGTTATGATCTTAGGGTACACCTTATTTACATGGACTAGCATATACTATATAATTACATTTAATAAGGATAACATATAAATTTTATTAATTGAATTAATTATTCTTAAATTTAAATTCGTGTATTTATGGAATATAATTCAATTTTTAAATAACTACCATGTTTAATCCCCTATAATGTTGGCCAAATATCATAACCAAAAACTTTTACCGTCCTAAACTTCTTTCACATCATCATCTCTTTTCCACCCTCAAGAAGAACACACTACCGGTCATCAATAAGACAACCTCCATCGAACTTCAACCAGCCACCAAGGCCACTTTCAGAATTATACACCACACTTTCGTCGGGTACTGGGTACACCATCTAGCCACAACCGGTTGCCCTTCACCGGTCTGAGATCTTCTCACAGCACACCACCATTCACCACCAATTAATTAAAGATTCAAAATTCTTATTTGTCCTCCAATTTACTTCGCATCAAACTACATTCATCTCATATTTTCTACTTCTATGGCGTTTTAAGGTATTGGAGTAGTGATGTTCTTTGTTATTCCTCTCATATACATATAACTATTTAAACTGTAATACTCAAAACTTTATGTTTTGTCAAAGAAAGAAATGTATTTATTTTAACTAAAAATAAATAATATGAAAAAAAGGTATCAATGATGAGCTATATTTTGAAATACTATAAGAGATATTCTTTAGGAATGTAGCTTAACCAATTAATAGTTTAGTAAATTTAACATGATTCTTGAATAATTGTAACATCCCAAAAATACAGGCCAAAAGTTTCATTTTTAATTAAGTGATTTGCAAAACGTTTGTAACAAAATATCATTCGACCATATCATTTAATAAAACATGCGTCGTGTCTGTTAACCAAAACGTAAATCATAATAATATCAGAGTACAAATCCCAGAATGTCTCATAGTGCGGAAAAACAAGAGCGTGTGTGTGATATGCCGCTACCGCGCCAGCTCTTTCCCCTTGGCTGAAGAGGTACCTGAAACGACAACTAAAAACCGTAAGCACGAAGCTTAGTGAGTTCCCCCATTGTACCACATACCATATAACCACATATCATACATATATTGTCAGGCATATCTGGGTGCCCGACCTACCCCTTCGGTCCTCTCGACCGGATATTAGCTAGCATATCTGGGTGCTGGCCTCCCTTTCGGTCCTCTCGACCGGATACTAACTAGCATATCTTGGTGTTGGTCTCCACTTCGGTCCTCTCGACCAGATGTTGGGTACTATTTCACCCCCTACTACTACCATATAACATATATCACATAATCTATCTAGCATGGCTGGGCATGACCGCCCCTTCGTCCCTACCGACCGGTAAACTGGGGACTATCTCCCCTACTGTCACTAGCACATAGCATCATATCATACTAGCACATAAACATAACACAGGTAGTAGCAACCCTAGATGAATATCACAGAGACAATCATCTAATCATATAACTCCTACTGGTGGGTCGACATTGTGGCCGTAGACCCACTGCTATTGGAAGGTAACTCACCTCACACTGCTGAAGTCCCGCTGACAAAACCATAGCTGCTGGATGTCAGATTCCCGATCTGTCAATATCAAAATAACACCCAATTAATAATTGGGTTCCAACACGTATACCCATAAGTCCATGCTTGGGTAAAAGACTGCTCTACCCCTATCATGAGTCAAAGCCCAACATATGGCCCAGTTTTCCGAATTGGGCCCAACTCCTCATATGGGCCTTACCTCAAAGCCCATTAATTATTCTAGTCCATTTGCTTGATCTTGGATGGCCCATTAATACTCAACCATCAAGGCCCAATAGAATATCATTAAGCCCTTTTAGGGTTTTAATTGGGTCAATTAGGGTCCATTAGACCCATTAGGGTTTTCACATAAAATGACTACTTGGGTTAATTACAAACACTTAACTCATTAAGGACTTAATCCATTAAGTCCATCACTCTACTAGGCAACCATACAATATTATAAATTTGGGCATCTAAATCCGTATAACTTTATTAGCACATCTAATTCTTATTAAATTAATTACCTTTCAAGCGATGCAACCGAACTATATTCACATCCATATTTGCACCCCATTAAATAAAACGAATGCCCACAATTTAATTCATTTAGACCCAATTATTAATTAACAAGGCTTTACCTTATATTTATTTATCTTGAACTTAAACCCAATGTCACTTAGCCTAAAATACACTAAATGAATCCATATGATAATATCCCAAATGAATTAAAGCCCAATACCTTAAAAAGATATTGTGGATTAGGTCACGATACTTCACCTTTCCTGCTTGAACTCTCGCTCACCATCTGCATCCTCAGAGGGTCGGCGCGACCAACCTTCGGCGACACATCCCCTTGGGACGACATGGAGCCCCAAACTTCTAGCTAGTGGCTCTCATATCTTACCGAGCAATGTGCCACCAAACTCCTCCTACGCTTCCACGGAATTGAAGCAGGTTCATGCTTGAAACTCGCCTCAACCCCGACGTCTCCCTTTGCTCCACTGTCAGTGGTCATCCACAAATCTGCATTCCCTCTATCTGAAACGCTTCTCGAGTGTAGCCATGGAGATGGAGACAAAACAGCAAATGAAAGGATGGTTCAACGAGATCTAAACCCACTCGCACCTGAGATTAAGGTGCTAAAAAAAGAAACGAGTCTAATTTTCACTCTCATCCTCATTCTGGTTCTATACTCGACCGGTGGCTTGAAGGAATATGCCACCGTAAGCCTAAGGTCTTCTTCATCACTGAAGATCGAGCTCCTATCGCTCAAACACTCTTGTTGTTCCTCCTTCTATCGATCGGTTTTCTAGTTTGGCGATGACAAGGGAATAACCCTTAAAGACTTCACATTCCTCTCCATTCTACTAGCGAAGGACCACGTTTACACTCGTTGGAAGGGACCATGAACATCGTCGGGGCTCGAGAGACCATCGGAGCTCGCACACCCACACATAATAGCCCTCACTATGCTATAGTTCTCTTTCTCTCACTATCTTTCGGAATTGCAGATTGAAGAGAATGGCTCCAGTCATATTGGAGAGTCACACTTGATTTAAATGGACAACGGAACGTGTAAAGGAATGGGACCAACTCCCTTCAATGGCATCGACAATTGCAGGACCACGATAGGGAAAGCGACAAGCTGCCATTGACGAATCAGAAAGAGTAAAACATGGTGTTGAAGTTGATAGGTTTAGTCCCTATGGTTTGTGAAGCTTGACGATTAAAAACCCTAAGTCTAATTGTCTTACCAATTTAATTTCCGTAAATTACAGTTTGGCCCTTGAACTAACACATTCCAATAATTATTATTATTATTAACATTCGCAATGAGTTTAATCAATAATTCACTTAAAACTCTCATTTACCTTTATCTAATTCGTCCACTTCACCCATAAATGCATTTTATATAATGTCTCGACTATCTCACCCCATATATTATCCTTGAATGGAATTATTATCCGGATTATTTTATAACCCTTAATTTGTATTAGCTAGCTAAAAACGGGGCGTTACAATAATGGACTATAGAAGATATTAATTCTTCAAGAATTTACAATAACAGATAAAGATTCTTGAATGTTAAACAAAACTAAAAATGATTCTTAAAGAATGAAAAACAAAAGATTATTGTAGAGAACGTAGATTTGAAACTGAATCTTGAAGATTGAACACATAATTGAAACCTATTCTAAAAGAATGGAATGCAAAAGAATGTGACACAGATGATCAGTAAAAAATGTTAATTTGTACTTTAAAATTTTTGATTTGATCTTTTCTCATGAACTTTTAAATTGAATACTTTTATCTTTGCATTTTCCTAAAGATTGAAATCTTCTGATTCTTTAATTCGTACTTTGTGAGGACTATACAAAAAATATTGTGATGAATATGTAAAACCAAGAATGAAATTATCCGAGTCTTTAAGAATGAAATATGTTTCATTAAATCACATGATTCTTAAAGAATGAAACATATTTCATGTATTGTGAGAATTATATTAAAACATACTGCAAATCACGTAAATTGAAACTGATAATGAATTCCATGAAAATCTCACATTCCATATATATTGTTAACTATTCTTACGTTTTTGCCATTACAATTAATTTACTGTAGTTATATAGTATATGTTAATCTATGTAATTAACATGCACCTTAAGATCACATCTCTTCATTCTTTTAATCTAATGGCTAGAATTTGGTCACACATTCACACAATATTTGTGATTCACATTTGATCCTTATATATATATATATATATATATATATATATATATATATATATATATATATATATATATATATATATATATATATATATACACTCCGTAATAAATGAAAATAATTTTGTCACATGTCACTTTTTCGTTAACTTGGACACATGTCATTTTTTGGTATTTTTGATTAAATATTTTTTCCATTTGTCATTTTCTCATTTTTTTATATTCTTTTCTTAGTTAATACATCATATATACACTTCAATTAATAATTGCCTTAATTGAAAATAATCAATTATATATATATATATATATATATATATATATATATATATATATATCCTCCGTAATAAATGAAAATAATTTTGTCACATGTCAGTCTCTCGTTAACTTGGACATATGTCATTTTTTTGGTCATTTTCTTTTTTTTTTATATTATTTTCTTAATTAACACATCATATTTACACCTCAACTAATAATTGCCTTAATTAAAAATAATCAATAAATTACAATATTAGTACTCATATAGTATTTAATATGTTTCATTTTAAATTCAAATTTTAAATTTTAGATTTCAAAAAATTTCAAATTTAAATAATTTTTTGTTTAAATTTTCATATTTAATTTTTCGTTTTATCAAACCCGTATAGCATACGGGTCTCATACCTAGTATAACGAATATAATCATGCGAGTAAAATCACTCCTTTAAAAAGTTTTTATTTGTTTTTTATTTTCGATATGATTAAGGGAAAATTACAATTAATCCCTTAAGCCTGACAAATTTTGAGGGTTTTTACCCTAACATCTTATTTTTGTATGTGGATGCGTTAAACTTGAAGTTATTTTTTCATTTATGACATTTAGTAGGTAACATATCTCTTAGTTGGTTACCAATTGTTGATGTGGATACTCTAAATTGAGTTGAATGTCACGTACGAGAGCACACCCATAATTTATTTTCTAAATAAACAATGTATACATTGTAAAGGAAAGAGGAAAAAGCTCGAGGAATTTCTCTTGGGCAAATGTTGGCTTCTTCAACAAAATCAAGCTTCAATACATGTTCGTGATCCATAAGAATATGCATGTGTGGTGAAAGTTGTCCCATTTAGTCTCAACTACATGGGACAATACAAGAAGAAGGTTTTAGGGTTGTCTTAATTTTTGGGAATAATTAATTAAAAATTTCAAAATTTGATTGTATTTCACTCAAACAAATTTACTCTTTTAACAGAATCATGAATTTTTTTTTTCAAATGGACTAACTGATAGAATAAAAAAGAGTAGATCGACATATTCCAAACAAGTAAACGAATCAAAAACAAAGAACAAGATGATCAAAGTTGTGTCGAATGATTAATAATCTTTGCCTTAAAAGAACTCGATGAAGAATTGCTACTGTAAAGGTAGAGTATGGTTATAAGAGAATCGACAGTAGATACGCTGTATGCATGCACTATTTATAGCTTAACCCTAATTAGTAAAGACACCGGGTGGAGAGGCCCAACCCGTTACATAAAATGGACTAAACAAAATAAATACAATTGATGCAATCCATTAGACCCAACAATCTCCCCCTTTGTGTCAATTGAGGAAGGAGACTCTTCACGGTTGTGTTCATTTTTGTGTCTTGAAGAGCTTGGGTATGATACTGAGCAACAAACTGCGAACAACAATATACCATCATATCATATCAGAATAGCACTTCTTCACAGCTGCATCATTTGCCTTGAATTGCTTTGTGGTCTCCAAAACATAGTTCAAGTAGGAAGTGGAGAACAAGTGTTTATCAGGCAAAGCAAATAGACATTTCTAGATACCGCCTCTTTCTTTTGATCCACGTTGAAACATCACGCTCCAGTTGTCCTTTCCAATTTTCCCCATCTTCATCTTCTCAATGTCTTCTGAAGAAGCTTCGGGAAGTACTGTTGGTTTCTTTCGCAACACACTGGAAATTTCAACATCCATCTTTGCCACTTCATGGATATACGAAACCAACATCCTCTTGTTATGAGCAACAATTGGTTCATACTTCTTTTCTTCCTTCATCAAGAGGTGTAAGAATGTAATCCAATCGTAGGGATTTAAACATGGCAGATCAGTGAAAGAGAACTCAAACACGGAACTCCGAACCTTGAGCAGTCTTAAAATTGGCATTTACAAAGCTGTCAGTTTAAATAGGTCCATTCACCTTTACATCTGTTATTTTCATTGTGCTCCAAGTGAGGTGTTGAGGCTGGCCATGCTTCACATAAAAGAGAATTGTTAACACCTTCATCCGAATCTGAAACATTCACAATTACATTAAAGCTATGAAACATAAAAGCTTTTGGAGTAATTGGAAAATCAAGTTGCGAATCCAATGTGTTCTCTAGATCGAACGAGGTGACTGACTCTAACTAGTGAATGCTTGGTTGTCAATTGCTTCGGTTAGAATTCGCTCCATAGACTAAGGAGGAAATAACGCCTTCTTAGCTTCTAGAGTAATTTGAGCATCACGAAGCACTTTCTCCTTTTCTTATGCTTCTCCAACGATGTGATTGCGTTCATAAATATGAGCTTCAAGAGCCTTCCTTCGTTTCAACACATGCTCATCAGGCTCATCCTCTTCATTATCATCAATAATCTTTTCTTTATCTCTATAAACCGAAGCTACATTAACCTTCGGTTCGACTTTTGAATTTGGCTTCAGAACATCAGATCATTCAGTTGTGTCGGCTGGTTTCTGGGTTTCTTTTGTAGATGGCTTCATAGTGTATCCCCTTTATTTCGGAAGTGTGCCAGACTCCGAAACACCCTCAATCCTATTTAGCATTACGAACACGGGCCTAAGCTTATCAACCAGATGCTTTCTTACAGAGATCATGATTAGAGAATAACGAGTTTCAATGAAATTGTTTAAGTAAGCATGCACATCAGCAATGCAACTCTTCATTGGTCTTATCCTAGTCATATGAAACGACCTAAATATCAAACGTAAAAACTTCATTTTTATTATAACCAAAGCACTGTTGTATCTTGTTTCAGACATTAAATGAAACATTTCAATTAAAACAAATATTAGAGTCTAATCCCAAAGATCACATACTGCGGAAAACATGGGTGTATGCGTTGCGATCTTCTCGAGCTCTTTCATTTGAAAACTGGAGTACCTGAAACAAAACCTGAAAACCATAAACAAAAAGCTTAGTGAGCTCCCCAAATACCACATACCATACATATCAAATGATCCATACATACCATACATAATTGCGCGCTATACATAACATTCATATATCATAATCAATAAAGGTCCTATGTGTCACACATAGTCTTGCCATTATGCCACGAGCTACCTCGTGGTCTTTCTTACCAGGCCGGGGGCCACAACCCTAGGTCTTACAAACAAGTGCCAGGAGCCACCTCCGGGTCTTCCATGCAAGCATCACAAAGACAACTAGCATACAGTCCACAACTACTTAACTAGTAATTGCCAGAGTTCAGACTCTGATCTTTCATACAGCGTGCCAAGGGCTAACCCTCGTGTCTTCCTATAATACATAAATCAAATAGGCCGGCATCGGTGCCTTAGACCCATACGAATAGTGAGGAGACTCACCTCGCGACCAACTATAGTCTTCCTCGTGCTTACAGGCAATAACTACTCAAACCATCTCGATACTAACCCGATGTTAAGCTAAACGCTACAGGACCAACTGTAGTTTTCCTCATACCCGGTCTCCCACGACCTACCATATCATGATTCCAAACATGTTGTGGCCCTACCTCAGCTTAGAAAACTGGCCCATCCTGGCCTAAACCGTCCGAAGAAAATCGCAAGTAAATCACAATTTGTCACACCCTCACCGCTGCACAGGGACCAGTGAATGTTACAGGACACCCCGTATTCTTACAACACTCATACACTATCCACAAACTAGTGAATGTTACAGGCCACCCCACAGTCTTACAACACTCCCACTAACTACTCACTAGTGAACGCTACGGGCCACCCCATAGTCTTACAACACTTCTATCATCCAAAACCACAACCCAAAGCCTTACCACTAATCTAACAATCCGAATGGCGCCCGGATTCAATCACACACATAACCAAACTCCCAAAACAAACTCGAATCATGACTGGAACCCCACCCTGGGTTCCTGCTCTTGAAGCCTGCTAGCTGACACCAAGAAAATGCGGACCCAATGTTGAAAAGTTTCCCGAACTTCCAACTCACGCAATCCTCAATCTGCACAAACACTTGGCTGTCCTTCTCCTTGGGGGATGCGAAACTCACCATAGTTCCACGCCTGCTTCCGATCCTGAATACCCGTGCCATTCTTCCCCACTTAGATTCGACTAATTCTTCACAATACATGAGAATTGAAGGATTCTCAATCCTTTTTACCCTCTAATAACCATACTGCTGACAACCTGCACTTACCCATGCTAGTGTTCCATTACTAGCCAAATCCCAAAACACCACACAACCTCTAAAGACCAGATGAACACCTTCCGAATCCTAGCGAAACTGATAACCCCAAATGCCTTGAAAGGATACAACACTCAAATCTTGAAGTCCAAAAATCTTGAAGTCCACAAATCTTGAAGTCCAATTAACCAATGCTCAGACCAAAACCTCAACAATAGACCACTTCCATTGGCGCTTCCAAAATCCAACCCAAGCACAAAGGTTGAAATCACCAAACCCTGATGATGCTGGACAACCACCTTGTTGAACCCTGACCGAAGACCTTTCACATAATGCCCTTGAACCAATCTCCACCATAAACCAAGATAACACTGAACACTCCAAACCAGCAAAAAGGGAAACGGCCATACTGATGCAAGATTCCAACAACCATAAATATTTGAAGATATAACCCAAACATAAGCAAAGAAATGAACCGAATATATACTTACCTAAACTATTGCAAGATTCCAACAACCATATATACTGATATAAATAACCCAGAAGAAGGCAAAAGATATATACCTGCAATACTGCCTGTTGGAGTCTTGTCCTCCCTTGTCTGACACTGCAAAATTCAACTCTTCTCCATTGGGGCTCCCTCCATACCTTCTCTTCTATCGATGATCCTCAACGTAGCCGGAGTTGGCACGCTCACTGGTCCTCCCTCAACATCGGACAGTCGGCCTTCTTATGGCCCACCTGATCGTAGTGAAAATATAACGGTCCTCCCCCTGAGGACAATCCCTGCTGATGTGACCATCCATGCCACACTTGTAGCATCCCAAACCCTTGGAATGCCAAAATCCATCATGTAGTTTCCCGTACGTGCTGCACTGACTCCGGCCCTGCTGGCCTCTTAAACGCTAGTCTCTTCTCGGGACCCTCTAATGTATGCACCTGATCTGACCCCTTCTTACCAATGTGCTCCAAATCAATCTCCCGCTCTCGGGCTCTAGAAATCATATCATTCAAGGTCTCGCACCCCGAAATACTCACGAACTCCCTGATATCATCCCGCAGCATATCGTGATACCTCACTTTCTTCATCTCCCCATCTGTTGCATACTGCAGTACCAATAAAGCCCTATCCCAAAACTTGGCAGTGATCTCTGCCACGGTCTCAGTAGTCTGGTGGAGATCCAAAAACTCTCATGTCAACTGTTGCACCTCAATCGCCAAAGCAAACTCCGTTCGGAGCCTGGTCGAGAAATCATTCCATGACATAGCATCCACCGCATCATCACCCAATTCACTACCAATCTCTTCCCACCAATCACGTCCCTGGTCTTTCAACAGGCAGGAAGCATATTTGACCTTCGCCTCCTCGGGGCAGAAACTCGTCCTGAACGCGTTAGCCATATCCGCTAACCACCTCCTACTGACAATGGGGTCCCTCTCCCCATGGAATGCAGGAGCTCCACAATCATGAAACTCCCGGAAAGACAGAGTGCGAGCTCTAATGATAGCCATAACCTCCGAACAGAATGCGCCTAAGCGCTCGTCCAATATCTCTAAGACACAACGAGAACTCTACGATGGGATGAGTTCTTGCAACCGCTCGCTAATCGGCTCAGCATCCGCACCTGAGCCAGAACCCGGACCAGAACCAGAACCAGATCTAGAACCACCTCCCTGAGCGCTCATCCCAAATTGAAATACGACATGCCAAAGATCAACATATACCCAAAAATCCACCTCCCATAAGCTTCTTAGATTCTCCAAGACTCCCACCAATTCGAGTATAGATCCTGTGCTTTTAGTAATACGGGCCTAATACTACCTTCCACGCCTATCCATACTTTCCTCAGCGACCATCCCTAATTCTCTAAGTCACTTCCTTAACAAAAGCACCAAAGCTCACTAAACTGCACCACTAAACTTACTGAAGCATATCCTAGGCTCTCCTAGGTTCCCGACCTCACCCAACCCTCAACTGTTGAAGGACTCCCACCAATTTCAACTGACTTCCTCATGAATATAGTCAGATGCAACAAAGATCTGATAATCCTTCAAGTAAAAGACTCAATACTAGAATGGTTGGACTCAAACAAGAGCTGCGCAATAGAATCGAATCCACCACTCTAAGATTATTTAACTTGTGTCACATGTGACTTAGCATACTCACTTAGCGGTAAACTCACCTCACTAAGAGTCCCACGAAGCACAAAGCAAGCAACATTCAGGTAATGGAAAATCTAACCAACATACTCTAAACAAGCCATTACATCTACTTATCAGATATACAAACTAGCATACATTACTAAAGCTCATACAATCAGGCACATAAAAGGCATTCACTACTAGAAAAACAGCCTTTTACGACGCTCATTGCGCGTCGTAAAAGGCTCAGACGACGCGCAAATGCGTGTCAAGGAAGGCCCTGTCATAAAGAGAGATGACGCGCATTTATGACGCTCATTTACGACGCGCAATTACGACACACAATGCGTATTAAGGAAGGCCCTATCATAAAGGAAGACGACACGCATTCGCGTGTCGTAACCTTACGGCGCGCGTGTTAATGACACGCAATGCGTATCAAGAAAGCCCCTGTCAAGAATGGCCATGTCATAAATGAAGATGACACACATTTTTGCGTATCATAAATTTAAATGTTTAAAAAAAATATTTACAGATTTACTAATTTTCAAATTAAATTTGTATTTAATGTCTCATAATAGAAAATAAATATCATATACAAAAAATACAATCCATTGCATAAAATTTAATGTCATACAAATAAAATACCATAAATAACAAAGATAATTCATTTCACTAATATGTCAAATACAAATAATTATTCCAATAGTGAGTAAATGTTATAAAAAATGAACTCAAGAGAAGCAGAATATATAATTGCATTATCTAGCTTACTATCTGCCAACAAATCTCCGTGTGTTTGCTTTTTGCTTGAGTCTCGTTTCCTCCAAAACTTCTAGATACAGTGGCTTGCTTCTTCCTCGTTACTGTAAGCAGAACCGAATTACATTAGATGCTAATGTAATTAATTATGTTGCTAAGGATAAGGGTGGGGCTACTAGAAAGACTTATTTATATTCAGCTAGAACATAAGTATCTTTATGAATCTTAACTAACATGAGAACAAAAGGCTTATGGATGTTAATACAGAATAGTTCAGGGGCACAACCGTAAATAAACAATTAAATACTACATGTGGGTTTGATGTTCGAACAAGGTTGCAAATGCAGCTGTAAACATGCATGAATTATAAACATCATGTAATAAAACTAATTGTATTTTACTCTAAATTCAATAAAACATTACAATTATTCATTTTTTAAAGTCTCAAATCTTTAATCTTGTAATTCATTCCACTTCCATTTGTAGTATGATGAATCTGAACACAGAAGTGAAATGGCAAAGAATTCTTTAGAGAGATATACTCACTATTATGAACGTTGGGCTACTAACCAATCGGTATACAAGGGCATAATTGTAATTTTCTATATATTTGTAAATTTATGTTTCTGATACATAATACTTTGATTCTTTTTTTCACATTAACAGTCGAGGCAAAAAGCACTTGCGGATTTACTGCATATGCAAACAGTTCATGTAAGTTAGAATTCCAATATTTTTTTTGGTAATATTATATTAAGAACTAAAAAATCTTTTTTTTTAGTATTTTATTAGGTTTATTAACATCTGGTAAAATTTCAGCTTGCAAAACTTAGTGAGAGGCAATGCCAACCCAAGACACAGTTGAAATTTATTCTAGAAGTTAGGTTGCAGGTATATGCTTACTTATATTTAAATTTTAATATGTTTTTTTATTCTAAATGATGGTTTTCTATTGCAGATAGTTGAATGTAGGCGTGTGTTAAAATGGACATATGCGTATGGGTATTAGGTTGGGATAAATTCGTAAAATTTAACTGTGTGTATATGATAAGGATGTAGCTTTAGAATAAGTAGAATAATTACAATATTATCCTCTAGGGAACAAATAGACTTACCACTTCAGATGCATCAGGAGTGAGTTCAATAAAAGATCCAACAGCCCTGTAACCCTTCTTTCTTCCCAGCCTAGGGACTTTTTCTATTCTTCAGCAACCAAGCATCAGTCATAGAATTTTCGACCAATTCCTTATCCTCTATCAATAACACCAAGAAATCCTACACAGATAAAACCATGATTCTGTTAACAATTATTGGTTTATAGTTGTATAAATATACTCTTACTCACCATAGAGAAATATCATATTTAAACATGTTGACTCTCTTTTCTGTTAACCAGTAATCAAGAAATGGGCCCACAAGTAGAAGGGATCCAGCCTGGATAGGTGTTGTATGTCCCAACAGATTGAAAGAGCTTAACAAGTATTTCCTTTTGAGATAATGATGGAAAGACAAGTCATCATCTTGTATTCCTATAAGAAATCAGTTGATCACAAACTACATGTGTAACTGCAGGTATACACACACACATACAGAGAGAGAGAGAGAGATAACCTTGGCAGGTGTCATTATCTCTTTAGCCCAAGAGAATAAATTATTGTTGATGATGTTGCACACCAGAAACAAGAGAGTGTGAAGAAACCTCTTAGAGGAGCAAGTCCAAGAAACCTGCATAAACTTCAAAGTAAACATACATGTTATATTTTATATTGTGCTTCAACATCTACCAAAGGGTATTGTTGTCTTTTAACAACAATATAGCGGAGAGATTCCATGGTTCCACGTTTGAATC
Source organism: Lactuca sativa (assembly GCF_002870075.4). Taxonomy (NCBI): domain Eukaryota; kingdom Viridiplantae; phylum Streptophyta; class Magnoliopsida; order Asterales; family Asteraceae; genus Lactuca; species Lactuca sativa. Next base: position 66,452,910 of record NC_056626.2, on the reverse strand, counting down.
TTTAATAACACAGGCTTTGTTGAGAGACCTAAATAATATGATTCAGGCTATGCTATATTTCTATTCTTTTTAGTTACCAACATGGAAAACTAATGTATTTTTGTAGTAATTGTCTAGCCTTCTGTTCTCTATTAGCTCAACTTGATCCATTTCATCACTCTGCTTATAGCAGTCATCATGACAAAGACTGACCTTCCGTTTCTTAAAAGCAACAACTAGAACTTGAATGGACTCTAAAAACAGGCTCTTACCAACTTCATCTTTCAAAAAAAGAGGCGATCCAGTAACCATCCTCTGTTGTCAATATCTTTATACAAACAAAACAAAAAAAAAATCAAAGATTATTCTTAATAGATATTGTTAAGAAAAATATTAACAAAAAAAAATCACCTAGAAAAAAACAATAAATCTTCAGCAAACCTTTCTAATATTAGTAAGCAGCCTCATATGTTCTTTCAGTTTATCATCCTCCAATGTCACATACCATGCAGGAACTCGGTGGCCCCACCAAAGCCGCCTTGATACACACCAATCACGAATGTTCTCAAGCCATCTGTAAAAATCAAAAAAATTTAAAATTAATTAATAAAGTTTAAATTTTGTATATCAATTTTAAAGGTAGAATGAAAGACTAGAGAAGGTGACCTTTTCCATTCAGCAGCATACTGTTTTGGAAGTATATCAATTTTCTTGTTATTTTCATCCATTACAGCATCAAGAGCTTCTTTAGCAATACCATTGTAGTTGACATACCACTGAGGCTTAATCATAGGTTCAATAACAAGTCCCTGTATGCATATTTGATGAAGAAGATAAGAAGGGTATTCGCGTCTTTTAGGGTTGGACAAAAAATTAAGAAAGGTATTAAAAACGTTAGACTTCAAAGCCTCAGTTATTGCAACACGAGCTTCAAAACGTGGCATCCTTAGAAACCCTAAACCTCCATTACTGTTTATCTTCCCATCATCAATAAAAATGTTAATAAACTCAAGTTTATGTCTCTTTCCAACTTCAAAATCATTAGGATCATGTGTTGGGTGTATGCTTTCTGTTAATGCTATGGGAGTTTTAGAAGATAAACTTGGAAGTGTTGAAAAGTTTTTAAGGTCTAGAAGGAATCATAAGAGGGGGATTTATGGGAGTTTTAGAAAATAAGCAAACTAACTAACGGAAACAACATAGAATCGAAATTAAAGAGTGATTAAAAACCCTTACCAAAGAATTTATGCATGAGTACAGTTGAAGAAGGCCTAAAAGAAATCCGAGACCTGAAGCCAAAAAACCCTCGTTCGAGAGCAAAAACGAGCAGATCCACCAACAGAAAGAGAATTGAGAGATATGTAAGCCATGAATCTTGGAAGAACATCAAAACCGATTTACGATCGACTGTGAGAACATGGGTGAAGGCGGGGGACCTAGGGCTTCTTATTGGAGGTGCTGGAGGTGGGTGAAGGCGGAGGCCCTAGGGCTTCTTCTTGCTAATTCAAAGATCAACCTCGATGGTAGAAGGTGGAGGCATCAGTAGAGGGAACAAGGTAAAAAGAGAGGAGATCGAACCATTTAGTGTGAGGGTCGATTTGGAAGAAATCTCAAACCCTTAACCTTAAACATGATGTGAAGCAATTGATCCATAATCTTCTTCGTCTCCGTCAATTACTTGGGTTCACATAATCGGACGATGGTGATAAATGAAGCATTCTTCGAGAAGGAAGGTGCATCGCCGTAGTTTGAGGCTAGAAGAGGAAATGAGGATCGGAGGTAGTGGATGTGGATGAGGGGTGGAGACGAGGGAGAAGAAGGTGGGGGTTTAAAAAATTTGGGGATTTCATTTTCCCTCTGAGACGCGCGTTTCTTAAAAAAAAATATACAAAATGACATTCACTGACGACGCACAAGTGACTTACGTGTTTTTAATATTTTTACATGAGACACTAATTTAAGGGCACTCAGTAATGCGCGACCTAAATCCTTAAAATTTTTGAAGAGATCACACTTTTTTAATGTCGCTCTCTAATGCGTAACATAAATCAAAGAGCGTCGTGTTTTGCGCGTCGTAAAAGGGACTTTTTCTTGTAGTTATTTCTCCTATCATATAATACTGAGCAGATCCTTAGCCCTAATCTAGCATGCGATTGACATAATCATACCATATTACATAATAAACATGTATTGGTACTTTGGGAACCACTTACTTGAGCTCGGCCGATTGCACACATCACACCCCTTTCTTGATTAGAAATTCCTTTTTAGTTAAATGTTTATTTATAAAAATTTTCACCAAACCCTCAGTTTGAGTTCAGGCACACCCGAGAGTATGCTCGAATCCCTCAAACCAAGGCTCTGATACCAACTTGAAATGACCCAAAAATCTAAGGTAAAAATTTCATTTTTATTATAACCAAGACACTATTTATCTTGTTTAAGACATTAAAAGAAACATTTTAATTAAAACAAATATCAGAGTCTATTCCCAAAGATCACATATTGCGGAAAACAAGGGTGTACGCGCTGCGATCGTCTCGAGCTCTTTCATTTGAAAACTGGAGTACCTAAAACAAAAACTGAAAACCATAAGCACAAAGCTTAGTGAGTTCCCCAAATACCATATACCATACATATCAAACGATCCATACATGCCATACATAACTGTGAGCCATACATATCATTCATATATCATAATCAATAAAGGTGCTATGTGCCGCACATAGTCTTGTCATTATGCCACGAGCTACCTCGTGGTCTTTCTTACCAAGCCGGGGGCCACAACCCTAGGTATTACAGGCAAGTGCTAGGAGCCACCTCCGAGTCTTCCATGCAAGCATCACAAAGACAACTAGCATACAGTCTACAACTACATAACTAGTAATTACCAGAGTTCAGACTTTAGTCTTTCATACAACGTGCCAATGGCTAACCTCGAGTCTTCCTATAATACATAAACCAAATGGGCTGACATCGGTGCCTTCGACCTATATGAACAGTGAGGAGACTCACCTCGAATGCTGAAGCTCACTGAACAAAACCCTAGTTGCTGACTTGATGATTTCCCAAACTAGCAATGCCCAAGCAACATCCAATTATTAACTGAAATCCAAACCATGATCCATAATCCAAATTTAGGGTAAAATAACCATTTAACCCTGGCCCATCAAGACTCACAACCAAGGCCCAAGCCCAAAACCAACAACGCCCAAAACTATAAGATCCATAAAAGCCCACTAATGGCTTAATTTTCCAAATTGGGCCCAATACCATATAGGTCTTATCCTAAGCGCATATTTCCTCGAATATAATTCAAGTTACCTCAAACACCCCTTGGGATAAATTTGGTCAAAGGATAAATCAAAAGTCAAAGTCAACGCCCCGAGTTGACTCAACTCGTCGAGTCAGGAATATCTGTAACGCCCGTAGATCTGGGCTAGTAAATTTAGAGACGATAAGCATCAAAAGTGACTTTTTGATAAAACTTTATTTAGAATGAATAATCTTAACTAGGCTGTAGTGGTCGTGGCAAGGTTTCCGAATATATAAAGATTGCCGAAATCCGAGTTATAACGAAGAAGTTATGACCTGTCGAAGTATCGCGACAGAACCGATACGACACTGTGTAACGTAAATAGTGAATTTATGATAGAGCGATATTTAGCCTTAGTGATCTAAACGAAAGTCGTAGAATACATTAAACCGAGAGCGTGCATAAAAAGAACGTCTAAATCTGACTTCGTATGAGGAAGTTATGATTTTTCGAAGTTTCGACTTAACAATATGTAGCCCAAAGTTTGAATATGAGACCGATTCGTAGAATACATTAACAGTATGTAGCACAGTGTTCACGATGTGAGCATGTGATGGACGTCTTCTAGGGCAAGTGGCCTAATAGCGAACGCCATGACATCGAGCTCACGACGTGAGCATAGTATTTCAGCCTCCTATAAATAGAAAGCAAGGCCATCCGAGTTTTGTTGGTCAATTTATTTCCTCTTACCCATATTACCTCGTTTTACATGCAAGTTATACCCCCAAAGCCCCAATATCATCCCGAAGTGAGTCCCGAAGCACCGAAGATCTCGAGGAGAAAAGAGTTTCAAGTCAAAGCTCTGCCCACGAGAAGCCGAGTGTGTGAAGATATCCCGGTTTCATTAAAGAACTTCTACTTAAAGAGTCGTAGTGTTGTCCGACAATCGTCTTAACAAGTGAGTGTGTAGTTACTTTCTTCTAACACATAAATATGAATTATTTGCTAGGAAATACGTGTTATGTTTTTATATATTGTTTGTTTACTTGAGATGGATGTTGAATGAATGTTTTATATAGGTTTTTAAATGGTTTAAACTGTATATGTAATTTTTATCTACAAATATATTGGGTAGAACATGGGTAGACAAAATAGTTGGTGTGTGATAAAGGATGAGTTTGAGGATGAGACGGAGGATGATATAGATTGTGAGATGAGGGTGACAGGTGAAAAATGAGTGAAACCTTTACCCAAACGATGGCCCCGTCATTCAGCAGAGTAGGGATAACAACCACGGACTATTCTAGACAGTGCAGTGGAACACTAGCAGGCTTGCAACTTGTAGGTGTAGTGTACTTGATGTTCAACGGTGTACTCTAAAAACCCTGGCAACTATAGATTTAGTGCCTTATATAAGAACCTTGGTAGCTATGGATTTAGTACTCTGTAGATGAACGATGGTAGCTATGGATTTAGTACTATATAGATGAACCTTGGTAGCTATGGATTTAGTACTGTGTAGATGAACCTCGGGAAACAATGGACTTTGTGCCAATTCCTTAGGTCAATCCTTTGGAATGAATAAAGGAAGGATAGTTGATTCTTAGGGTAAAACCTTAAGAAATAAAGAAGATAATGGGGATGGGTAATTGGGTTGTTTGTTTGATGGTTAAATATAATAATTATATTATTGTGGGTTGAAAACCCTATATGCACACCAAGCTCCCAAGCCTCACCCACTCAGTTTTCTTTGTATCACAAGTAGTGGCACAAGGGCATAAGTCGGTTGACATGACGAAAGATTTTGGATTATAGATCAATAGTTATAAATAACTGTTGTAAGGTCTATTTTATACTGTTTATGCTTTTGGTCTGTATCAGAACATGACATCCTGATATTTTGTTATTTAATGAAAATACGTTCCTTTTAAGAAATGTTTTTATAGATTCTTATCATATTTTGTTTTGGGAACAAATTTCGCAACTCTTTTAATCAAAGGATTACTCTGATTTTATAAAACAAAGCATAAACAAATCGGTCTTTTTTGGCAGTGAAAGTTGGGGATGTCACAATATCGAACCGTCTCCATGATGAAATCGAAAGTGCTGACAGCTCCGTCACATCAACAAACGACTAGACCATCTCCATCGAACATGTGTCCTGATCAAGGCTAGAACAACTCAGCTACCCTACGCCAACGCTGACATCTACTAGCCTAGGGGACTTGTTAACGTGTCCCTCTATGAATACGTTAAAGATAATAGAACTATTATCTTTAGGACGACCTAGTTAACGATCAGTGTCAGGCCTAGTGCCAGACGCGAGTCCTCGCCCTCATGGTCTCGCACTAGGACCTTGGTGTTGGGCGCTCTCGCCCCAAGGCCTGATTCCAGATGATAATCTTCGGTTTATAATAAGCCAAAACACATTTGGTCACTCTCCAAAGTGACAAGTGTAGCACTCAGGGCTTTGCCCTCTGTCTCGTCTGCACTAACAGCAGATGACCACTAGTGGTGCAAAATCGACCAATGTGCCTCCACGTTTTGTCGACCTAGATGGGACAAAGGATACTGTTAGGATTATGCTCTAAGCATGAAAGGTATAAAAGGAATCCTTCCCCTCCAGAAGAAGGGATTGTCCCCTTCTTTAAAAACCCTAATCTCTATATATCCATATACACTCATACTAAGTAGACCGTTGGAGCTTCGTCCCAAGACCTCCTCCTAGGCGTTGACTGACGTTGCTTCTTCATTGTTGTGATTACAGGGCTTAACCCAGGCGAAACCTTCTCTAGACGACGTTAAGTCCAGGACGCATATCACAACAAGTATATGTGGGGGATATTAACGTATTTTATATAAGTGTATTTCACGCATTTTCACATAACTATGTTTTTATAAAATAAATACTTAAAATAAAAAGAATATATTTTTTAATAGGTATTCCGCATACAAAAATATTTTTTTTTTGTTTTTTTATAGAAACAATGAAGGTTTTTTATGTGAAAAAATGTTTTTTTTATAAACATGACTTTATACAACAAAAAAAACATATTCGAAACAAAACTTTGAAAAAAAAAGATGTAAAAAAACTAAATTTATAATCAATTCGTAACAAAATTTTAAAATCTAGACCAAAAATATAAATTTTGTACCAAATTTATAATAAAATTTAAATTTAGAGCCAAATGTTCAAATTTTAAAATGCGATGATCGGTTGACCGGATAAAATGATCAAAAATAAATATAGTTATCGATTTTTGATCTTTCATTAAATTAAAAAAATATATAAGAATTAAATCAATTATAAAATTAAAATATAATAATTTTTACAAAGTTTTCCAAATGTCATGAACATTTTTCCACGAAAGAAAGAGGATTAAGGGGAATAAAAAAAGATATTCCTAATGCCAGACAAAGATACGTCATTTTCAAGCAACACTACTTTATTCAGTAACCAAAATGTAATTTGTACTTCTATATAAAATTAGAAAATACTAAGCTTTCACAGCTTTAGTTTAAAAAACGATTATCATTTTCATTATTCTATATTCATCTAAAATTATTCGAAATAACTAACATATATATAAATTTCGAAATAACTGACATATTCATTCCATGATTACTTTATTAATTAGTAACTTGTTTTTATTAATATATACAAATAAATAAGATATAACGATCAATGATTACTTCCAATGGTTTCAAAGTTATCAACAGTTGGTGAACCCCGCATATCCACATTTCACCAACTAAGAAAGCTTTGCAAGAACTTGGAGGTTGAGTGAGCATCATCCATATCGAACACTAGCCAACCACCCTTATCAATAATGGTCAACAAGCTATCATTTTCACTTCACAAAAAGATAAAGTAAAGCCCAAAATTAAAGGCATGAAGATGATAGACCAACAAAAACAAAAGATAAAGTACACCAACACAAGAATATTAGGAGACACGTCACCCCTACCCCTAACTTTGCTTCCCTTCTCATTTAAGACCCCTCCCTTTACTCTTCTCTATCTTTCCCCTTTTTAGAACTACATAGGTTGTTAGTTTTGTACTAGTTTCATCACACATTTTTGGTGGCCATGGGTTCTATGGGCAACCCTAGCAACACCAATTTGCCACCATATAATGCTTATAGAGATTGTTCACAAGGCATTTGTAGCATATATTGCCCACAATGGTGTTACATAATATTCCCTCCACCACCTCCATTCCAATCCGACGATGATGATTCCGGCATGAATTTCTCTCCTCTCATCATCGTGGTGATTGGAATCCTCGCGAGTGCTTTCCTTTTGATAAGCTACTACACAATCATCTCCAAGTATTGTAAAAGGGGAGAAAACCAATTGAATCCGTCTCCAGAATCAGAAATCCGGAATCAATCAACAACTCATGACCAGTTGCATCATGCGACTACTGGCCTAGATGATTCATTGATCAAGTCCATCGCGGTATGCAAATACAGAAAAGGTGATGGAATTGTAGATGGAACTGATTGTGCAGTATGTCTGAGTGAGTTTCAAGAAGGTGAGAGCTTAAGATTGTTGCCAAAATGCAATCATGCATTCCATCTCCCTTGTATTGACACATGGCTTGGATCTCATTCCAATTGTCCGCTATGCCGATCCCATGTCATGCCCGGAATACCAGTTCCATTCCAACGACCTATGGAATCACAAATTACATCTTCCAATTTTAATGTATCGTCTGTTGTGTTTCAAAGGAGGAATGATCTTGTTCTCGTTGTGGAAGATATACCACGGGATGATCATAGTGATGCAGTTGTTGTCAACGTCGTCACGAATGAGATTTTACCAAAATACCCTTTTCATGAAGTAGATTGCAACGTTGATTGGACGAGGATTCCCATGAACATGGGAATTGGAAATGACGAAGATGTTCAAGAAATTAGAAGGTCAACTTCATTGGGATCAGTGTCTTGTGAAAATCCAAATATTTTGATAGCTGATATACTACGGAATGAAGAGGCTTATGATGATGATGATCATCATCATCATCATGAACAAGTGGGCCCATCCAAAGTAGAAGATAGTAAATCAACAAAGAGAAGTAATACAATGAAGAGATCTGTTTCCACAGGGAGATTCATGTTCACAAGGAATGACAAAGGAAAAAATTCTATTCTACCCAACTGAGAACAGAATTTAAAATTTCAATGTACAAAGAGAGAGAATATGATTATTATCTAGATTTCATGACATTCACATGTTAAAAGGATGCTTTAATCCATTGACAAAGATATGTTATTACTATTTTTTCCCCATAAGTTATAAATTATCAATCTACAACAATTCTGGTGACTTGTAAGTTGTGTTATAACTTATAACATTTGTACATATTTTAAACTTGATTTATATAATCCAGAAAATAAATGAGTTGAAAATTTTGTTTCTGTATTTTAAGTAATATATTTCCCGTCATTGTATCATATATTCTTTTAAACCTCTCTAAAGGATAATTTTAATGTATCAAATATATATATAATAATTGGGTGGGGGTGGGGGATTGTTTATCATTTTATTAGTGTCATCAAACTTAAAGGCACGAGTGCATTCTTACATAAATTAAAGTGATCTAAAAAATACGGGATCCGGAGGCATCGCTCATGGTGCCTGATGGATATGATGGATACAACGGTCAATGTCCATGGCGGAGATCCTATATTTCTTATAGGGAGGAGGTCGGATGAGGGAGCAGGGGTGGAGCTACATGGATGCAAGAGTGGGCCTTGGCCCACCCTACACAAATTTGAGGTGAAATATTATATATAAATTTTATATTTTTATTGAATAAAAAAAAGCTAAGACTATGAATTATACCCCGTTCAAAACTTAAATTCATAATGAATGGAATACTTTACCTACTGTCGATTAAAAATTAAGACAACAATTTTTTAGATAGATCAAATTGTATTTCAATATCAATGATGAATTCCTTGTTCATCAGGTTAGTATATGCATATTTTTATTATTATTATAGTTAATCAATTACTTCCAACTTAAACGAACAACTTACTTTAAAATTATATATTGTTATATGTTGTTACCATCTGAAGTATTTAGCTACTTGTTTATATTTTATAAATTATTTGGTCTATCCTAAAATAAAATTCTGGCTACGCCACTGTGAGGGAGAGTCTACTGGACACCCTATTACCAGTCTGTGTCAAAACTGCATGAGGACATTACATGAGTAATAAAATCATATACCACTAATAATATTTTGGACGTAACAAAGTTTAAAAATCTTAAATAGGGCTTATCCAAATATATTTTAGGCGTGTACATAACGTCCCTAATTGCACAATGATACGTCCCTAATTGCGCAATGATATATATATATATATATATATATATATATATATATATATATATATATATATATATATATATATATATATATATATATTTGCTTATTTTAGAAGAAATAACATCATTATTACGAAATTTATGAAAAGTACTTTGAGCTTTCAAAATCACCGATAATAACAAAAATATCAACATTTACTAACTTGTTCTTCTCCAAACATAATCGACAAAACAATTCAACAAAAATAACTAGTAAGGGAAACTAAAACGCACTCGCACTTGATAAAGTTCTTTTTGATATATTTTATTATTAATCAAATCCTTCTATTACTATTATTTTAACCATGTACATAAAGTAGTAAAACATAAAAAATACACCATCTGTCATCACAAATAACATACCCACTAGGTCACCATCTATCTTCATCTCTTGGATTTGCAAAATATTCTTCAAAAAGTTTGAACCAAATCATCAAAAGAAGAAAGACACCGAAGTGGAGAATGAGAGCAGTGGCGGACTGGTGGTATAATGAGAAACCTTAATCAACAAATTTTGTAAACCTTTAAAGGGGGAAATCAAACGAAATCTGATGGATGTTGATCTCCTAAATTTTTTTCGAAGATAGAAATATAATTTAGTCAATGAGTTATAAAGTTATAACTTACCATTAAAACACTAGAACTTGAATGATGGATACCTGATATTTCAAAGATCGACCATGAGGGACAAAATACTATACTAAAAGGATATAAAGAAATAATCAAATTTATTCAAAAAAACAACCCAATAATCGTTGTTCAACAAAAACATCATCTTCGAAAAAAAAAAACATTTTTGTTGGTGAAAAGGGTTGCTTAGGGTTCAATTCCAAAAACGAATGAACTTAAGTTTATTCAAAAACTAAATGAACGTGATATTAGTCTAGTTCTATAATGATATGCTTAGAGGCGGAGCCAGAATCCTATAATAAAGGGGGCTTATGTTTAGTGTTGGATGTAGAATATGAAACTAGTGTATGTAGTAAGGACAAATTCAAAAAAATAAATTTATCCATATGACAAAGCTCTAAATAATCACATCACATTTTTTTTTTCCTTAATAATCATATAAACCAAAAAATTTAATCTCTTTTATTCAAATGGAAAGCAAGAAATTTTCGTTTATAAACCCTTGAAATAAGTAAGATATTAATAACAAAACTAATAGCTTACATCTAAAAGATTAAAACAATAAAATAATTATAGATACAATTAAAAGAAAAAGAAAGAAAAAGTAAACAAGAAAAGATGGGATACATAGGTTAGGTTCAGTTGCATATACTTTTTTGTACAGGAACGATATACTTTTATTTGATCTACAGTTTTATTGAATCTTTGTAACACCGTAAATTTCAAGACAAAATTTTCATTTAAAATAATCATTTTAATCTTAGAACACTTGTTTAAAATCTCATTCATAATTGAATTACAAAACATAGCTTCGTTTTCACTTGCATAGAAAACCAGGATCCTCCAAAATATGACTCTTTCTCTGGTGTGTACAATCCAGCCGGTGCCGTCCCGTGATACTGAAAGAAACCTGAAAACAACATAACACAAAACACTGTAAGCACGAAACTTAGTGAGTTCCCCAAAATACAACTTACGCACATACGCATTTCCAGGCCCTGACCTTCCGGTCCATGTGTCTTAGGGGACTTCCGTCCCTGCTGGGTAAACCTTCCGGTCCTACCCACGCCAACCTTACGGTCCAGATTACACGCCTTCCGGCCCATAACATAATGCCTTCCGGCCCACATAAACATACATAGCACGCATAACAATTATCTTATCACATATAGCACATATATCACATATCATATTCGACCTTCCGGTCACACAGTCGAACCCTTCCGGGTACGGTATAGTGAGAAGACTCACCTCGTGAATATCGAAAGCTAGCAAATCCCGAAGTCACCCGTGCTCGATCCGCCGAGCTACAATCTCCCTATAACATCATACATCTCTTATTAACACTTTTATCTTCTAAGTTTGACTATCCCTAAGAAGTCAAACATAGGTCAACTCTGGTCAACGGTCAACGGTCAACTTGACCGGACTCGGCGAGCGCTAGGGTGACTCGGCGAGTCTAGACGTCCTCACCAATTCTCTAAGATTCCCTTTCTACACGTCGAGTATCTCCCCTGACTCGACGAGTTCCTCCTGGAAGAATCGCGGGGCCACCCCGACTCAACTCGCCGAGTCTGAAGAACAACTCGGCGAGTCCCAGTTCTACTCAGACCACCTGTTAACCCTCTCTAACTCGCCCTGACTCACCGATCCAACCCATAACCCGGACAGGACCATTCTAAGGCAATCTTCAAGCTACTCGCCGAGTTTGTTCATCGGACTCGGTGAGTCCATGCCATGCAACCGCTCAAACTGCTTTCTAAGGTCAGATTTGCTCCGGCAATTCATAGGTCTGGCCTTCCTAGACTGGTTTATCACGTAAAGTCCTCATTTCGGTGCTCATAATACACCCCATGACTCATAATTTACATTTTGACCTAAGGCATAAGGATTCCAATCCAAAACCTCCATTGATTCCCGAAAAACTCAGGCATGGGACACTCTGGACTTCCAAGGGTCCCCATATAGGGTTCCAATCGCATGGGGGACTAAGGAAACACTCAATCTAGTCACAAAAGGGTTCAATAAACCCTAAATCCATATACACAACAACATAGAAGGGAACAACTCGAAAATATTACCTGAATAACGTTGCTCTGTGTCCCCAACTCTCAGAATATAGCTTCTCCTGTTGTTCCCTTAACCAAGCCTCCTCTTCCTTGCAAAGTAACACTTCCAAGATCAATAATGGTCTTCTACCTTGCTCCAGATGCTCACAATCGAATTAGGGTTTCACTCAAAGGGCTGGGGTGAACAATGACGGCCATAAGGCCCCTTATATATGTCCCTAACCTGGACGGTTAGGGTTTCGCTAAACAGCGCGGACTCGCCGAGTCCATATTCGGACTCATCGAGTCCAGTCGCGAACCCGCGACCAGATCCGCGATCCTACTCGGCGAGTCTGAGCTCCAACTCGCCGAGTCCCCTCTTAAAACACCCAAAATCATAAATATAACACTACCTGGAATTCCGGGCTGTTACAACTCTCCCCAACTAGGACTAGACTTCGCCCTCGAAGTCTCACTCTGAAAATAGCGCCGGGTGCTGCTCCCGCATCTCACGCTCCGGCTCCCAGGTCATTTCCGATCCCTTCCGGTGCTGCCACTGAACTAACACCAGAGGTATCTCCTTATTCCTCAGAACCTTGATCTTCCGATCTCTGATGGCCACTGGTCTCTCGGCATAATTCAGGCTCGCATCCACCTGAATGTCCTCTAATGGAACCACTGCCGACTCATCGGCTATACACTTTCTCAATTGCGACACATGAAAAGTGTTGTGGATCTGTCTCAATTCCGTTGGCAACTCCAAACGGTAGGCCACCCGTCCTACCCTCACAATCACACGAAAAGGCCCAATATACCGGGGCCCCGACTTGCCCCTCTTCCTGAATCGAATCACTCCTTTCCAAGGAGAGACCTTCAGGAGTACGAAGTCGCCGACCTGAAACTCAAGCTCGGACCGGCGTTTGTCTGCATAACTTTTTTGTCGGCTCTAGGCGGTCAATAACCTCTGTCTAACCTGCTGAATCTGCTCTGTCGACTGAAGCACGATCTCTGTACTGCCCATCACTCTCTGTAACCGAGAATTACCCAAGATGCAACTCTGCTCTAAATCTCAACGATCACTCGACCCATAAGGGTTAGGAAACCATGAACCACCGGATCCCCGATCCAAAGCCCACTTTATCCATTCCGGAACGACTGAGAGACCCATTCTCACTCTCAGAGCAACTCTCATGAGTTCTCCTCTTGCAATCACATACACATGCTGAACTAGCCCCAACACCCACAGGTTGGAAGACCCGATACACTGATGATATCCTCGAACATTCCCCCCCCCCCCAGGATGAACCACTGATACATACCCAATACCCTGATCAGAATCACACTGAGAGTCCATGATTCTCTCCCTGGATCCCTTCCGAGCCTCCTGGCTCTACACCCGCGGAATCCCTTCCGCGTCCTCAGCAGACATCTCATCATGATGTCATTCCATACCACTGTAACAGACACAGCGTTCAACCCTCATACTCTAAATCATCCATTCGCCCTACTACCTTCACTTCCGTGAACCAACACTTCCCCCCCCTTGGGGTTACATACCTTTCTCTTCCCTTACCTAGGGAAATCCACTTAACAACCTTGCCACTACTCCATGTATCGCACATGCTCTGGATCTGCTCGCAAGGACTCTCAGGTCCATGCGTTACCTCTCCTCAGCAAATGAGGGTCCGACACCACCTCCTATACAACAGCTCAAAGGGCGGCATACCAATGCACTAATGATGGCTGTTGATATAGGACAACTCAACCAAGGATAAATACGTGCCACAGCTTCCTCCGAAATCTAATACACATGCCCGAAGCATGTCTTCGAGCGTCTGAATCGTTCACTCTCTCTAAAGTGTCCTCAGACATCATCATGATAAGCTCTAGCTCATTTCTTATATCCCTCTTCGAGACTGAGCACCAGGTCAGCTTTTGGATCCACAGCTGAGCCCCCAAAGGTCACCCATATCATGATCCAAATATCCCACTAACTTCCTCCCCGTGACCACTATCCCGGCCCAGTGACACGCAAGTCACGAAATCCTCTTTTCCTCATGCGAGAAAAATACAATCCAACCGAGGATCGTCTCAACTCTGATCTCTGGTTTCTGCTGCGCATATTCCTTGCGTATCTCACCACATTTCCCGACAGAGACGGAGACCCCAGTCATGCCCCCGGTTCAACATCCAGGCTCCAAGGACTCAATACTAGGGCTACTCAAACCCAAAACTCTTCCACATCATACACTGCTCGGGAAACATTCCAACATCACATTCTCTTGCCATCTAGTGAGTACTGCGACTCCACACAGTATCACAACACCCTCTGAATAGTGAGTACTACGGCTCCCCGCAGTATCACAACACCCTCTGACTAGTGAGTACTACGGCTCCCCGCAGTATCACACACCCTCTGACCAGGGAGTACTACGGCTCCCCGCAGTATCACAACACCCTCTGACTCCACTAGCTCGTGCTCCGCAGTCTATCATCAGTGGCTACCCATACTCGACTCGAATATCCATCACAGACTCTGGAGGCAATCAACATAACAAATGCCCACCCTTACGAAAATCCACTCTCTCAAATAATCTCCCTGGATGCCCATACTCGAAGGGCTCCCACTAGATCCATAGACACTTGATATACCACAAGTCGATTCATTTCAAGATTCACGAGTAACACCGAAATAACGATATCATACCCGGATATCTCAGAATACCCCAACAGAACATCACAAGATCCTGCCACAACCACTGATCTCCTGCCCCAAGCATCATATAGACACAATAATATATTTCCTCTGAACCCCAAAATTAGATCTGCATTTTCCAAATTGCAATCTCGGTGTATCCAATTTCTCAATTGGAATACAAGAAAACGCTAACGCTACTAAATATGCTAATAATTCTCCGAACCCATTTTCCACCGCTCAAAATCCAAACAAGGATACACATACCGACCCGGGAGTTGGCTGCCTAATCATTCTCTATCTACTTGCAACAACACCGAACACCTGTCGTGGAGACATTCATCCTTCTCATCAAGTACTTCCCGCATTAACTCACTCTGACCCCTTTCCTCGATCACCGACATCTCTGGTCTCATGATTTCCTACAGCATATCTCTATGCTCCACTTATAACTACTCTTGACAAATCTCTGCTTTCTTACATACTACACCCGGTTCTCCCCCACTTAGGGTTCGAACCATCACCAATTAGCACACAACCCACCCACAACTATTTTTCACCAGCGAAATCGCACCTGCCCCAGGAAAGTGCTACACAACGCCCGATAATTCCCTCTTAAGGAAATCAATCAACCCCCTATACTCTGAACCTCTGATGAACTCCTCAAGAACTTCTCATCACGACTGCCTCTAGTCGTTCCAAATCTCATACCAAACTAGCACTAAGCATCTCAACTGCTCAATAACATCCCTGGCTCATAGACTGAACCGCAAAATCATCGTACCTCTCACCTCAACTCATCAACCAATGCTCCAACACCGGAATTGTCCCAAGGACAGGGACCCACTCCCAACATAGCTGAACACTCTCTACACTGCAAAACTCGACTGAACTCCCCACTGATACCACTACAACCCATCCTACTATTCTCAAATAGGTGTGGTGTGGTCCTCGACTACCTCAGTCCCAACTGACTGTCTGCTCATGATAAGTCACTGCCTCGCGGCACACATGCTACCTGATACTCTGGGAGAAATCATCACCGATAACGACCTGCAGGGTTTACCCCCAAACCCAAAACTAAAACATCAGGCCTCTCGTGTCTTGCACACGAACATAAATAGCACCACCCACATAGAAGGTGACCTCTCCTCTATCGACTGATTGCTCAACTCAGACCGAAATTCTCATCTCCCTCTAACTCCTTACCAAAATACTCTGATAGGCACTCGACTTCTCTCTCGAGGGACGCCTCTCCAAACTCAATCATGGTCTACAGGCCTAAAACCCATAGCGTCCAATCTCTACCTCATCAATCATGACTGGATAACAAGATAATCACAAGCATCATTCACTACGAACCATGGTACTCATCCCATGACATCCCTTCTCAATCTGCTCCGGTGTATGGTACCCGAACCATAGCATCACTCCTCAATCTGCTCCGATGTATGGTACTCAACCATAACATCACTCCTCAATCTGCTCCGATGTATGGTACACGAACCATAACATCACTCCGCAATCTGCTCCGATGTATGGTACTCGAACCATAACATCACTCTTCAATACGCTCATTAGAATCTTCAGAATACTCCCTGTATCAAGTATGGGTCCTCTGCTTTCAGTAGTACGGGCCCATACTACCTGCCACATCTACCCATACTTTCCACACGGACTATCCCGGAGTTCCTAAGTAGCTGCTCGACCTGCTCTTTCACCAATCCCATCGCGCGTGCTCGCTCCCCAGCGAAATCCTCTACTCTACCAGCGCACTCATCTGGCTAGGTTTACTCCCTAGGCTCTTCCGTTGTCCTCCCACTTCTTTGCTATCAGTTGCTGAAGAGCTCCTAATGATGCCAGCCATCTACCTCCTGAATATCGTCATATTCACTTGGTAGCTGACTCCCATCATCGAGAGTTCCACAAAGCACAAAGCAAGCATCATTCGAGCATCGAAGAATACATAGGACTCCCTCTCTGTGATAACTCCACCTTCTCGGCTCATCCTCGGAAGTACCACTGAACTCTGTAACTCTACCCCTCATGGGTTCTAACTGGATACTCTCACTCATCACATACTCAAAAGCACAACACATATAACAACAAGTCCTAGGCTAAGGCATCACAAATCAGGCCACTCTAGTCCTAAGATATGAAATACCTAGCCTGTCTCTAGCATGCAATAATATCTCATAAAGTGCATCATAAATATCTCATAAGACAAAAGTAAGGGTATTCTGGGAAATCACCGTTTGGGCTCTGGCTGATTGTACACACTGCTCTTTCTTGCTTTCTCTTGAACTCTTATTCACTTTTAGAAAACTATTTATTTGAAAACTTTTCTTACTTCCTCAGTTTGAGTCCAGATTTACCCGAAGGCGCATCCGAATCCCTCAAACCAAGGCTCTGATACCAATTTGTAACACCGTAAATTTCAAGACAAAATTTTCATTTAAAATAATCATTTTAATCTTAGAACACTTGTTTAAAATCTCATTCATAATTGAATTACAAAACATAGCTTCATTTTCACTTGCATAGAAAACCAGGATCCTCCAAAATATGACTCTTTCTCTGGTGTGTACAATCCAGCCGGTGCCGTCCCGTGATACTAAAAGAAACCTGAAAACAACATAACACAAAACACTGTAAGCACGAAGCTTAGTAAGTTCCCCAAAATACAACTTACGCACATACGCCTTTCCAGGCCCTGACCTTCCGGTCCATGTGTCTCAGGGGACTTCCGTCCCTGCTGGGTAAACCTTCCGGTCCTACCCACGCCAACCTTACGGTCCAGATTACACGCCTTCCGGCCCATAAAATAATGCCTTCCGGCCCACATAAACATACATAGCACGCATAACAATTATCTTATCACATATAGCACATATATCACATATCATATCCGACCTTCCGGTCACACAGTCGAACCCTTCTGGGTACGGTATACTGAGAAGACTCACCTCGTGAATATCGAAAGCTAGCAAATCCCGAAGTCACCCGTGCTCGATCCGCCGAGCTACAATCTCCCTATAACATCATACATCTCTTATTAACACTTTTATCTTCTAAGTTTGACTATCCCTAAGAAGTCAAACATTGTAACAGCCCGGAATTCCAGATATTGCTATAATTATGATTTTGGGTGTTTTAAGAGGGGACTCGGCGAGTTGGAGCTCAGACTCGCCGAGTAGGATCGCGGATCTGGTCGCGGGTTCGCGACTGGACTCGACGAGTCCGAATATGGACTCGGCGAGTCCACGCTGTTTAGCGAAACCCTAACCGTTCAGGTTTGGGACGTATATGAGGGACTTTATGGCCGTCATTGTTCACCCTAGCCTTCTGAGAGAAACCCTAATTCGATTGTGAGCATCTGGAGCAAGGTTGAAGACCATTGTTGATTTTGGAAGAGTTGTTGTGCAAGGAAGAGAAGGCTTGGTTAAGGGAAACAACAAGAGAAGTCACGTTCTGAGGATTGGGGACACAGAGAGCACATTATTCAGGTAATAATTCGAGTTACATTCTTCTATGTTGATGTGTATATGGATTTAGGGTTGATTGAACCCTTTTGTGGCTAGATTGAATGTTACCTTAGTCCCCAAAGCGATTGGAACCCTGTATTGGGATCTTTGGAAGTCCAGAATGTCCCATGCCTGAGCATTTCGGGAGTCAATGGAGGTTTTGGATTGGAATCCTTATGCCTTAGGTCAAAATGTAAATTATGAGTCATGGGGTGTATTATGAGCACCGAAATGAGGACCTTATGTGATGGATCAGTCTAGGAAGGCCAGACCTATGAATGGTCGGAGCAGTTCTGACCTTAGAAGGCAGTTTGAGCGGTTGCATGGCATGGACTCGCCGAGTCCGATGAACAGACTCGGCGAGTAGCTTGAAGATTAACTGGGACTCGTCGAGTTGTTCTTCAGACTCGGCGAGTTGAGTCGGGGTGGCCCCGCGATTCATCCAGGAGGAACTCGTCGAGTCAAGGGGGATACTCGACGTGTAGAAAGGGAATCTTAAGGAATCGGTGAGTTGAGGGCGAGTGGACTCAGAGTTGTTGAACTCGGCGAGTCTTGGGGTGACTCGGCGAGTTAGATCGTGGGTTGAGTGAAGTTCTGAGTATGGGGACTCGGCGAGTCATAGGGTTGACTCGGCGAGTAGGGTCAGTCAGGGGTTGACTTTGACCTTGTCTTTGACCAAGGATTGACCAGTGGTTCCAGGGGTATTTTGGTAATTGTTGTTTATTGCTTGAGTTCAGTACATTGGTGACTGTCCAGAGGTGGAGATCGTATCAGTGATCGGAGCAGCTTGAGCTATCTGTTCAGTCGGCAGTTTCGAGGTGAGTTATCCTCACTATATCGCTAGGGTTTATGGCACCAAGGCCGACCCTTTTATCGGATGGAAATCCGGGTAGCTGTCATTGTTATGATATAGGCCGGAAGGCATTACATGTTATGGGCCGGAAGGCATTGCTATGTGGACCGGAAGGTCATGGCCTGGAAAGGCGTATGTATGCATTTAGTATGTTGACTGATTTGTAGGGTAATGTTATGCTAGTGGCCGGCTAGACCGGTATCTTGTTTAGAGTAATGCTATGATATGTGATCTGTTGATCGATTGTTGTCTATGAACTGCTATATGATTATTTGTTATGTTATATATGCATTTTATGCTTATGGGCCGGAAGGCAATATGTTATGGGCCGGAAGGCAATATGTTATGGGCCGGAAGGCAATATGTTGTGTTATGGACCGGAAGGTCGGCGTGGGTAGGACCGGAAGGTTTACCCAGCAGGGACGGAAGTCCCCTGAGACACATGGACCGGAAGGTCAGGGCCTGGAAAGGCGTATATGTGGTTGGTATTTTGGGGGTATCTCACTAAGCTTTCGGGCTTACAGTTGTGATTTTATGTTTCAGGTTCTCAAGAGTTTGTGGCAAGGCAAAGGCGTGATCGTACCGTTCCTCGCATTGGTGTTTTATGATAAGAACCTGGGAAATTACTCTGTTAAATAATGTATTGAAAACCTTTTTGTAACAACGTTAATAAAATGGGTGATTTTGAAAAGTTTTAATTGTTTCGAAATTTTGGACGTTACAAGTTGGTATCAGAGCCTTGGTTTGAGTGAATTGGGGAAACATTCGTGTGACTCCAGTCTCAAATCGAGGAGGATTCTAAAAAGAGAAATTTAAAATGGTTTTCAAATTTAGTAAAAGGAGGACGCGGAGGTACGATCAGCCGGAGCCAGTAAGTAACCCCAAGATACCATACATGATATTTGTTTTATTGAGCTTGATAGAACAGCATGCTAGAGTTAGGCTAGGGATCTTCAGGAATTCATGATAATGTTGCCTGATTTGTGATGCCTGTAGCCTAGGGTCCCCTATGGGATGTTCTCAGTGTTCATCTAGTGGTGAGGGTTGATAGTTGTTATGCATGTTCCCTAGGGTATTGTGGTAGTACTTCATACAAATATGGGTAGGTGTGGAAGGTAGTATGGGCCCGTACTACTGAAAGCACAGCACCCATACGCGTATCAGGGAAACCATGGTCTCTAGGGTAGGGTTGCGAGAGTTGGATCCCAGGATTGTGGGAAGTGTCTGAGATTGGTATGGTGTCTTCGGTATGGAGATTTCAAGGCATGATGATAGTGGATCCGGATCAGGATCGGGAGCTGGAGAGCGAGTTCCGGGTGGATCGGTGCTGTCGGAGGTTATCGATCAGACGAGCACGAGCGAGCGGGATGCGAGGATTCGCGAGATCCTGCGTGATGGGGTTGCTGCATTGTTCCGGGCTGAATTGCCGGAATTGTTTGGGTCGAACAAGACCGCCATGATTGAGTATTTTGATGAGCAATATGCGACTCTCGCAGAGACGGCTGCCGCGGTGGCTACAGCGGTTGTAGCAGCGGCAAGGGGAGGAGCTAGTCGGAGTTTTCAGTATCGGGACTTCTATTATACGAAGCCTCCCACATTCGATGGAGTTCAGGACCCGATTGTTGCTATGAGATGGTTATCAGACGTGGAGGGGTGTTTCTCCACGAGTTTATGCCCTGCTGATCAGGGGGTGAGGTGTGCTCTGAACCTATTGAGGCTCGGGGCAAAGGATTGGTGGAGATTGACTACGGGGTCATTTTCCGATGCGCAGAGGGCTGCGGTTTCATGGGATCAATTCAGAGAGATGTTTAGTACTCGCTATGTTCCGCGAGATGAGAGGGAGAGATTGGCTCGGGAGTTCCTTGAGCTGAAGCAGGATTCGGAGTCGGTGACTGAGAGCACCAGGATGTTTATTGAGAGGGCGATGTTTTGCCCTGAGTTCGCTTCGGAGCAGGCTCAGATGTCCCGATATCTGAGTATGTTCAAGGGGGATATCAGACAGTTCGTGTCTGCGTAGAGGTGCGAGACCTTGTTGGTGTTACATGAGGCCGCCATGCGGCGTGAGTTAGAGGTTGAGTTGCAGTTGCGTGAGCTGAGGCAGGCTCCGATGCAGTCACAGCTAGCACCGAAACGGTCCAGTACCGTTGATGTTAGAATGGGGGATCGGAGCGGCCACACTTGTGGGAAGTGTGGGAGGGGTTACACCGGAGTTTGCTGGTCCGGTGGTGCATGCCGCAGGTGCGGAAAGGAGGGGCACTATGCGCGGGATTGTCGGCAGTCAGTGCCGATTCGGGATTCGAGGATTTGTTATCATTGTCGGCAGGTTGGACATTTGAGGGTCAACTGTCCACAGCTTTCTGCAGGACCGGTGCAGGCTCTAGCACCGCCCACCTTGAGGAGTTCAGGAGGAGGACAGGATGGAGCGGAGCCCCAAGGGCTCAGGGTCGTGCTTATCGGCTTGCGGTAGAGGGAGACGGAGCAGTGCCGGAGGCAGCTGTGGGTATGATGCTTTCTTGATGTCTTGATTATCTTGCGTTGATTGTGGCGTATTGTTTGTGCTGGTATCTTGTGTGGATTTCGATGCGGTATTCGTTGTTCCGCGGGTTTGGCATGGTTATGGATTGGAGTTTCAGGTTTTCGCTTTGGCATTCGTTGTTCCCTGATGGTTTGGTATGGTTATAGTCTGGTGTTTTGGTGCCGATATTATTGTGCGGTTTTCGATGCGGTATCCATCCTTTTGCAGGTTGTGGGTTTGGTTATGGGTTAATGTTTGGGAATTCCGTTGGTATCATTCGTGAGGGTTGATAGTGGAGATGCGGCACTGGGTTGAATGTCGGGTAGCATCTGCAGTCGTGGAGTGGATAATTGAAAGACCGGATTCTTTTGAGCGGATTGATCAGGGAGGAGATGTGTTTTGCTGTGGGTTGCTTATGCTGGTGGGAAGCAGTCAGTGTGTAAGTGTTCTCTTTGTACGGGGTTGTTCTGGAAGGTCATTAGTGGCGATCGGTGGCTGTTAGTCAGTGCTTTAAGTGGGGGAGAATTGGAGAATTCTCCGGGAGATCGATGAGTATGTGAGGGTGCTTAGCTGTTGGGATTCAGCAGTGTTCTGTTAGCTCAGAGTATGGGCTGACAAAAGCGAGTGTCGGGTATGCGGGGCGGGATACAGACCTAGGGCATTTGATTGTGGAGGCCTGGGAGCAGGCCGGGATCAAGTTTGATTAGGTAGCCGGAGTTATGCGATCAGAGTATTTGTATGCTTGATGTACATGATGGGTTGTACTGCATTAATCCCACGGGATTTATGTTGTGCATGTTTCTAGAGTTGGAACCGGAAGGTTCCCAGAGTTAGAACCTGAGGGTTCACAAAGTTTGGGTGTACGGACCCACAGAGATATAGCCTCGAGTGGCTAGTGTGTGTTATGAGAGTCGGTCCAGTCATGCTGGGGACTCTGATGGTATTGTTGGATCAGTTTGAAATTTCGGATTTTGTATGTTGCAGTGTGATTACATTGGAAGGTCTGGCCCCGGGTTAGTGATTTTGTTTAGTTGAGGTAGTGATTTTGTGGAATGGAGAGAGTGCATGGGCTTGAGAGCCCCTGCAATGAGAACCAGAGTATGTGAATAGCGGTTACGCAAAAAGGGTGGTGTCGCTTGGGGCGAGCACCGTGGCACTGGTTGGAGTGGCATTATGGCCAAGAGGGTTCCTTGGAAAAGGAAAAGAGAAAGGTGTGTAACTCCGAAGGGGAGTGCAAGTTCACGAAAGTGAAAGCTGCAGAGCAGAGTTATGGTTAGAGTATTTCGAGTATGGTTTTGAGCATCGTGTTCGCGGCAGTGAAGTAGGAACTCATCCGGTTTGGGATGTCTGTTGAGGCTCAGAAGGGATGCAGGGGGACAGAGAATCTTAAAATTCTCAGTATGATTCTGATCAGAGTATAGGGTGGATATTAGTAGTTCATCTTGGGAGATGTTCGAGGATATCATCAGTGTATCGGGTCTTCCAACCTGCGGGTGTTGGGGCTAGTTCAGCATGTGTATGTGATTGCAAGAGGAGAACTCGTGAGAGTTGCTCTGAGAGTAAGAATGGGTCTCTCAGTCGGTCCAGAATGGACAAAGTGGGCTTTGGATCGGGGATCCGGTGGTTCATGGTTTCCTAACCCTTATGGGTCAAGTGATCGTTGAGATTTAGAGCAGAGTTGCATCTTGGGTAATTCTCGGTTCCAGAGAGTGATGGGCAGTACAGAGATCGTGCTTCAGTCGACAGAGCAGATTCAGCAGATTAGATAGAGGTTATTGACCGCCCAGAGTCGACAGGAAAGTTATGCAGACAGACGCCGGTCCGAGCTTGAGTTTCAGGTTGGCAACTTCGTGCTCCTGAAGGTCTCTCCTTGGAAAGGAGTGATTCGATTCAGGAAGAGGGGCAAGTTGGGGCCCCGGTATATTGGGCCTTTTCATGTGATTGTGGGGGTAGGCCGGGTGGCCTACCATTTGGAGTTGCCCACGGATTTGAGACAAATCCACGACATTTTTCATGTGTCGCAATTGAGAAAGCATAAAGCCGATGAGTCGGCAGTGGTCCCATTAGAAGACATTCAGGTGGATGCGAGCCTGAATTATGCCGAGAGACCAGTGGTCATCAGAGATCGGAAAATCGAGGTTCTGAGGAATAAGGAGATACCTCTGGTGTTAGTTCAGTGGCAGCACCGGAGGGGATCGGAAATGACCTGTGAGCCGGAGCGTGAGATGTGGGAGCAGCATCTGGACATATTTTCAGAGTGAGACTTCGAGGACGAAGTCTAGTCCTAGTGGGGGAGAGTTGTAACAGCCCGGAATTCCAGATATTGCTATAATTATGATTTTGGGTGTTTTAAGAGGGGACTCGGCGAGTTGGAGCTCAGACTCGCCGAGTAGGATCGCGGATCTGGTCGCGGGTTCGCGACTGGACTCGACGAGTCCGAATATGGACTCGGCGAGTCCACGCTGTTTAGCGAAACCCTTACCGTTCAGGTTTGGGACGTATATGAGGGACTTTATGGCCGTCATTGTTCACCCTAGCCTTCTGAGAGAAACCCTAATTCGATTGTGAGCATCTGGAGCAAGGTTGAAGACCATTGTTGATTTTGGAAGAGTTGTTGTGCAAGGAAGAGAAGGCTTGGTTAAGGGAAACAACAAGAGAAGTCACGTTCTGAGGATTGGGGACACAGAGAGCACATTATTCAGGTAATAATTCGAGTTACATTCTTCTATGTTGATGTGTATATGGATTTAGGGTTGATTGAACCCTTTTGTGGCTAGATTGAATGTTACCTTAGTCCCCAAAGCGATTGGAACCCTGTATTGGGATCTTTGGAAGTCCAGAATGTCCCATGCCTGAGCATTTCGGGAGTCAATGGAGGTTTTGGATTGGAATCCTTATGCCTTAGGTCAAAATGTAAATTATGAGTCATGGGGTGTATTATGAGCACCGAAATGAGGACCTTATGTGATGGATCAGTCTAGGAAGGCCAGACCTATGAATGGTCGGAGCAGTTCTGACCTTAGAAGGCAGTTTGAGCGGTTGCGTGGCATGGACTCGCCGAGTCCGATGAACAGACTCGGCGAGTAGCTTGAAGATTAACTGGGACTCGTCGAGTTGTTCTTCAGACTCGGCGAGTTGAGTCGGGGTGGCCCCGCGATTCATCCAGGAGGAACTCGTCGAGTCAAGGGGGATACTCGACGTGTAGAAAGGGAATCTTAAGGAATCAGTGAGTTGAGGGCGAGTGGACTCAGAGTTGTTGAACTCGGCGAGTCTTGGGGTGACTCGGCGAGTTAGATCGTGGGTTGAGTGAAGTTCTGAGTATGGGGACTCGGCGAGTCATAGGGTTGACTCGGCGAGTAGGGTCAGTCAGGGGTTGACTTTGACCTTGTCTTTGACCAAGGATTGACCAGTGGTTCCAGGGGTATTTTGGTAATTGTTGTTTATTGCTTGAGTTCAGTACATTGGTGACTGTCCAGAGGTGGAGATCGTATCAGTGATCGGAGCAGCTTGAGCTATCTGTTCAGTCGGCAGTTTCGAGGTGAGTTATCCTCACTATATCGCTAGGGTTTATGGCACCAAGGCCGACCCTTTTATCGGATGGAAATCCGGGTAGTTGTCATTGTTATGATATAGGCCGGAAGGCATTACATGTTATGGGCCGGAAGGCATTGCTATGTGGACCGGAAGGTCATGGCCTGGAAAGGCGTATGTATGCATTTAGTATGTTGACTGATTTGTAGGGTAATGTTATGCTAGTGGCCGGCTAGACCGGTATCTTGTTTAGAGTAATGCTATGATATGTGATCTGTTGATCGATTGTTGTCTATGAACTGCTATATGATTATTTGTTATGTTATATATGCATTTTATGCTTATGGGCCGGAAGGCAATATGTTATGGGCCGGAAGGCAATATGTTGTGTGATGGACCGGAACAATATCAATCGGATCTTAGATCCTAAACCCATGAGCGTTTCCTTCAAGACTCCGCTTGTTGCTACTCCATTCTCCTCTCCAAGAAAAAAATACACTTTTCATGTGTCGGAAGGCAATATGTTGTGTTATGAACTGCTAGGATTGCGTCTCACGGTCTCAAAAAATTAGACTGTCTCACATGAACATAACCCTATATATATATATATATATATATATATACACACTTAGGTACCCAAATACACTATACTACGTCGTTTTTAACATATAATATGTTGTAATTGTCCAATGTTCTTATTTTTTAACTTCTAACTTGATGTACGTTCATGATTTTTATAAATCACACATTTATCTTCCTCTTACATAATTTTCATTTACAACTACAATATATATAGCCTAGTAGATGTTTGGTAAAAAAAATGTGATGTAAGAGAAAGATAATCGTGAAATTTCGAAAATCTTGAAAGTAACTCAAGTTAGGGGTTGAAGTTAAAGAACATTAAAACGGATATATCAAACAAAATGACGTATTATGGTGTCTTTGGGTACCTAAGCTTATATACCCTTAAAGGTATGTTCACTTTTCCCATATATATATATATATATATATATATATATATATATATATATATATATATATATATATATATATATATATATATATATATATATATATATATATATAGAATAGTTATATGAAAAATGAATATTAGGGCAAAACATCACTTTAGAGTAATTTAACGAAATCACCCAAGCCATTGTTAAAATTACACTTTCCCAACCATCTTTCTTTATAATCGTTATTAAAAATATATAATCTACTACTAAATTGTAATCGTTATTAAAAATAATACAATTATTCTTGTTATCACTGAAGACATGTGTTGAAATTTGTGAGAACTCTCTAAAGGGAAGAGCATAGCCACCACATCTGCAACTGGATATTAATTTCCATCATTTTCCTAAAAGTTCACATCTTTAGGCTAAATGATGTTGTGTTATTATAGGTAATATAAGATTTATATCAAAAATACAACATCATATTAGTAACTGAGAGAATTACATCATTTGGGTAGGACATTTTAAGATCGCTACGAACAGGCAACTTGCAATACAAACCATTTTGCCACTACTGAGTTCAACCACTAAAAGATGCAAATAAATTTATTTTGTTTAACTAAAAGGTCAAAATTCATATCATATTGCCAACTGCATCGGTCCAATAACAGAGGATGATGATGAATTCTCAAAGAAATAGAGAATTTGAGCTTGAAAGTTAAGAATTAAACAAATCAAGTGTTAGAATTGGGGTATAGAAAAAACTTGGAAATTCTGAGAATTGTGGCTTTCACTTTCAGATTAAAGTATTTGGGTGGTACTCCCAATCTTTATTCGGATAAGAGTCAGAAATGAGAGAAAATAGAAGAGAGAATGTTTTGATGTTATGAAGAAGAAGTGTACCAACCACAGATTCGGATATGATCATATAATAGAAAATTTCTTGTCTTAAAACTGCCACATGACAGTTTTATGTCCTAAAACTGTCCACAAACGGCTATAAACAACCTTAAATCCGGGTCTAGAATATGGATCACAAAACCAGGTCAGCTCGATCCCAGCCAGGGGCTCTGCCCCTTGGACCCCGCCAAGGGCTGCCACCCCTTGGATTCCGCTCCCAGGGGCGCTGCCCCCGGACCCCCGTCGGTTTAGGGGCTTCACCCTTAAATAGCATTATACTTTCAACAAAGAAAAAATTAAACAAATGTGCACTCCACACCATACCGATTTGTTCAATAATTGTCAAAGTGACATTGATCAACAAATTAACCTCATTACACTTAAATAACATTAGTGATATAAAATCACCAACAAACCTCCCCCATTTAAGTGTAATCTTGATTAACTTAACATTAAAATCATAACAACAACAAATTGATGCATAAATGAAATATCGTGACGATTGAATTTCACATTAGTATATTACTAATTCCAAATATTCGAATATCAGGGTGTCACTATGGATTGAACCCTTTCAATACTAAGTGAATACATGAAGATAATATGCACAACAATTTACATTCTCAAAGTTCTAACTTGACACTATATTTTACTAGCTTGTGTCGCATCCTTCAATAAGCATATCGAAGCCAAGTCCTAACTTCTTGAAGCAGCTAAACTTCATGCTTATATAGGTAGTCATTTTATTCTTGCACCTACAAATGCAATTTTTCAAAAGAACTATTAAGAATATAAATTCAACCTCCTTAACTTGCAGTACTGAACACATACCTTGGGATGATAATAATAATGTGTTCCAATCTTCAAATATCAAGCTTTCCTCATTGAATTTAACATCTAATATTACATTATATGGGAATTGGTTATCTCAATATAAAAGATTTTAAGTGGACTTTAAACCCATCCCTACAGCCGCCTTGTGCACAAGATCTCTTGCTAACCCTTTGGTTAGATGATCAGCTAAATTCAACAGAGTTCTTACAAACTCCACAGATATCACACCAGTCATGATGAGCTCACAAATCATGCTATGTCTAACACCTAAATGTCTAGACTTTCCATTGTACACTTGACTATAAGTCTTAGCCAATGTTGCAGCACTATCACATCTAGTAGATATCGGTTTGGGCCATAATGGAATTTCATAAATCAAATTCCTTAGCCACTCAGCTTCTTTACCAGCAGCAGACAATGCAACAAACTCAGACTCCATGGTTTAGTTAGTAATACAAGTTTGTTTCTTAGATGCCCAAGAAATGGCACCTCCTCCAAGAAGAAACACCCAACCACTTGTAGAGGAGTGATCCTCTAAGTTGTTAATCCAGCTGGCCTCTTAATAACCTTCCAAAAAAGAAGGATATCCACAATAAGTTAAACCATAATTAATGGTCCCTTTCAAGTACTTGAATACTCTATTCACAGCTTGCCAATGATGTGAACTAGGATTACTAGTATATCTACTAAGCCTTCCCACAGCATATGCTATATCAGGCCTAGTACTAATCATGGCATACATTAGACAACCAATAGCCCTTGAGTATTCAAGTTGAGAGACTGGAGATCATTTATTAGGTAGAAGCTTAATACTAGGATCTATAGGAGTGCTAACAGGAGAACAATTCTCAAAGTTAAACTCTTTCAATATCTTCTCAATATAATGAGATTGAGAAATTGAAATCCCATTGTTTCCTTTTCTAATTCTTATACCAAGAATTACCTCAGCCTCCCCCATGTCTTTCATACCAAAACTAGATGATAAGAATTTCTTGGTTTTATCAACTTCTTCTAAATCAATACCAAAAATCAACATATCATCTACATATAAGCAAATCATAACTCCTTTACTAGAAGTATCAAATTTTCTATATACACACTTGTCAGCTTGGTTTAATGCAAAATCATTAGACAATACAACATCATCAAACTTTTGATGCCATTGTTTTGGTGCTTGTTTCAAACCAGGTAATGATTTCTTCAACTTGCACACTTTGTGTTCATTTCCAGGCATCACAAACCCTTCAGGTTGTTTCATGTATATTTCCTCATCCAAGTCATCATTCAAGAATGTAGTTTTCACATCCATTTAGTGAATCACAAGATTATGTATAGCTGCAAGAGCTAATAATAATCTAATAGTAGAAATTCTGGCAACAGGAGCATAAATATCAAAGAAATCAATACCTTCCTTTTGTCTAAAGCCTTGGATAACCAATCTGGCTTTATACTTATCAATAGTGCCATCCACCTTCATTTTTCTTTTGAGGATCCATTTACATCCTAATTCCTTGCAACCAGGAGGTAAATCAACCAATACCCAAGTATTGTTATGCATGATAGAATCAATCTCATCATGAATTGTTTCTTTCCAAAAATGAACATCCCTAAAAGTCATAGCTTCATTGAAAGTCTTTGGATCCTCTTCAATATTAAAACAATATTGATGTTGAGAAATAGTCTCATTCTTTGTTCCTTCAACTAAATATAGTTGAAAATCCAATCCAAAAGACTTAGCTTTTCTAGCTCTGGTGCTTTTCCTAGGTTTAGAACTTGCACAACCAAAAACATCTTCAACTTGAGTAGTACTCTTGCTGGAAGATTGATGAAACATGTCCCTTGGTCTAGGTATATATGTACATCTTTCTTCATCAAGATATCATCTCTTGACTCTATCATTGTGCTTACAGACACAGAGTCATTAGATTCTAAAACATAGAATCTATATGCTTTGGAATGCTCAGCATATCCAATAAAGATACAATCTATACCTCTCTCACCCATTGTTTTCATTTTGGGTTCAGTGAGCCTTACAATTGCTCTACAACCCCAAACTTTGAGATAACTCAAATTTGGTACCTTTTTACACCAAAGTTCATAAGGAGTATTCTTACTCCTTTTATTTGGAGTTCTATTCAAGATGTAACATGCAGTTAACATTGCCTTATCCCAAAACCCTTCACTTAAACCAGAATATGACAACATTGAATTAACCATTTCTTTCAAAGTCCTATTCTTCCTTTCAGCTACACCATTTTTTTGTGGTGTATATGGAGCTGTGGTTTGATGTATTATTCCAGTTGATTCAAAATAAACTGGATCATAATACTCACCACCTCTATCAGTACGCAATACTTTTATTAATTCATTTTTATGAAGCTCAACTTGTTGTTTATAAATTTTAAATTTATCAAGTGCTTCATCCTTAGAATGTAGCAAATAGATATAACAATATCTAGATGCATTATCAATAAAAGTAATTACATACTTCTTGTTTCCAAGGGAAGGTGTTGCATGAAAATCACATAAATCACTATGTATAAGATCCAACACCTTGCTTTCCCTAACAACATCTTTGAAAGGTTGTCTAGTGATTTTAGTTAGCATGCATGTTTTACATTTTTCATTATTTTGCATATCAAAAGCAGGAATTAAACTCATTTTAGACATGTCTTTAGTCTCTTGTAATGAATGTGTCCTAGTCTAGCATGCCATAATTCAGATTTATGAAAATTATTGCTAGTACTACTAGAAGCTATGCAAATAGAATTATCACTAGAAGGATAATTAATATTAAGCCTAATCATTCCATTACATACATATCCAAATCCCATAAAAGAACCATGTCTTGACAAGATATACTTGTCACTTTCTAATACTTGTTTGTAACCACAATTATTTAATACGATTTCAGATACGAGATTCTTACGAATCCCTGGAACATATAAAACATTGTTCAAACACAAACATTTCCCAGAAGTAAAAGTAAGTAAAACAGATCCTATGCCCTTGATTGGTTTAGTTGCAATATTTCCCATTTTCACAATAGATCCATCATCAATTGGTTGAAAGTCCTTGAACCAATATTGATTTTTGCAAACATGACTTGTTGCTCCTGAATCAACCCACCATGCAACATTATCATCCTGCACATAAAATGCTTCATAAATCATAGAAATATAATTCTAAATATAGTTAGACTTCTGCATGAAAACAGAATTCTGACCTTGTTGCTTTTCTGGATCCTTGGATCCACTTGGTCCTGCACCATCCTTGTTCATTTTAGACAAACGACAAACTTTCTTGAAGTGACCTGGTTTGTTACAATTCCAACACACCACTTTATCCTTCTTGTTGGAAGACTTGTCATCCTTTCCTTTAAACTTCCTTTTTCCATTAGACCTCTTTTGATTCTTTGATCCTTCTCCATCCACCATGTTCACAGATGAGGAACCAACTTGGTTTTTGCCTTTGGGATTGTTATCAAGTTCTTGAGTCCTTAAGGACTCTTCAATCTGTAAATGGCTTCCAAGTTGAGTTAAAGTCAATTCCTCTTTGTTATGTTTCAGATTGTGTTTAAAATCCTTCCAGGAAGGGGGCAGTTTGTCAATGATCACAGCCACAACAATGGTTTCATCCATTTTCAGATTGTGTTGAGCAAACTGTCCCAGGATCCTTAACATTTCATGGTATTGTTCCATAACAGGCCTGGAGTCAATCATCTTGTAACCCATAAAGTTACTGACAAGAAACTTCTTGCTAGAAGCATCTTCAGCCATATACCTGGATTCAAGAGAATCCCATAGTTCTTTTGCAGATTCGAAATTTTGATAGATATCAAAAAGAGAGTCAGACATACCATTGAGAATATGACCACAACATATGTAATCATCATTTTCCCACTTTGATCTTCTTCTTGTTGCCTCCAAAGGTTCATCTTCAACAGATTCTGGTAAGACTGGCATGGGTGTACTCAAAACATACACTACTTTCAGATTGGTAAGGAGAAACTTCATCTTCTTCTACCATCTACGAAAATCTTGCCCTTCAAACTTGTTCAGCTTTTCAAACTTGCTTGTCATTTCCTTCACAGAATCACCACTTGCCATGATCACAAAAATACTTTAATCTTTATTAGAATTGGGGTATAGAAAAAACATGGAAATTCTGAGAATTGTGGCTTTCACTTTCAGATTAAAGTATTTGGGTGGTACTCCCAATCTTTAATCGGATAAGACTCAGAAATGAGAGAAAACAGAAGAGAGAATGTTTTGATGTTATGAAGAAGAAGTGTACCAACAACATATTCGGAGATGATCATATAACAGAAAACTTTCTGTCTTAAAACTGCCACATGACAGTTTTATGGCCTAAAACTGTCCACAAACGGTCATAAACAACCTTAAATCCGGGTCTAGAATATGGATCATAAAACCAGGTCAGCTCGATCCCAGCCAGGGGCTCTGCCCCTTGGACCCCGCTCCCAGGGGTGCTGCCCTGGACCCCTGTTGGTTTAGGGGCTTCGCCCCTAAATAGAAGTATACTTTCAACAAAGACAAAATTAAACAAATGTGCACTCCACACCATACCGATTTGTTCAATAATTGTCAAAGTGACATTGATCAACAAATTAACCTCATTACACTTAAATAACATTAGTGATATAAAATCACCAACATCAAGAAATAAGAACAAAATCTTAAATCACAGATTGCAGATTACTTTAAGTAAGAACAAACCTTGAAAGTTGAATATTGAGAATTATGAACAAAAAGACGTATTATTATTTTCAACAATTTTGTTTATCCAAATTGACATATCCTATTCCAATAGGTTTTAGGAGCATTTTGAATTTATTTATTTATTTATTATTATTATTATTATTATTTTGTATTCTCAACAACTCGATATCATAAGAACATGTGATTTATTTTGTTATTATTCATATATTATCTGTAAACCATCATAAACCAAAAGCCAATCATACAGAACCAAAAGCCAAATGCACAAAATTCGATTATACTAACATTCGATTTAGATCTCATAAATAAAACTCTAAAATACATATAGAAAAAAAATCAATTATACAGATAACCAATATAAAAAAATATAGTCGAAAGAAACTCTAATGCACAAAATGGGTGAAGGTTAAAGAAAATCAAACATGAATCGAAAGAGTACAAGAATTATTGAAAGAATTACAACATATATAATAGTTCTTTCATGAATTGTGTTGAACTGATGTACTGATATATTATATATGTTGTAATTCTTTCAATAATTCTTTGATGTATTATATATGTTGTAATTCTTTCAATAATTCTTCAAGAATTGTGTTGAACTGATGTACTGATGTAAAGAGGGAGATGCAGGTGGTCAATTTGAATAATCAAATGCGAATAATTGCTTGCACAACATGCAAAATCTCTTCTTCCCCTCTAGTCTCAAACACCATCTCCAAACCTTCACCTAATTTCAACAGATGATCAATTCGTAAATCACGAACAAACTGGAACTGATTTTGAAATTAACAGATGATTTAGGGATGAAAGAAAAAAATCGATTGATTAAGAAAACTAAATCGATGATAAAATTCGTTTTACATTTTCTGGAAATCGATGATCATATGCAAAAAATGAAGTTGATGCGTTGTAGCTGGAGAGGTGGAGATGTGTGCGCTGTAGTCGGAGGCAGAGAAGTCGGTGCATACACTGGAGAGCGTTTCAGGATCGTCGGTCGGAGATCGATGCTTCATCCATTCAGTGTTGGCAAGAGCGTGAGGGAGACGGTGGCTAGGGCAAAATCCATACACGAAGGGGATATGTGGGTTTCTTTTCGAGTTCAGGCGGACTAAACAGGTAATTTTAAGAAAACCATGTAGATTAAATGTGTAATTTTAACCAAATCATAAGGATGGTTTTTGAAACTATAATATCTTACGTATCAATAAAGAAATGTATATGTGTCAATTTTTTATTGGCTTGTAATTTATGCCCTAAATATTTATTTTCCATAGAATCTTGTTCTATATATATATATATATATATATATATATATATATATATATATATATATAGAGAGAGAGAGAGAGAGAGAGGTAGGTTCAAATGTGGATAAACAAATATTGTGTGAATGTAGGGATTAATATGGATCAAGTATTATTTAATTTTAATAAATAATTAATTAAATCATTTACCCTTTAATTTAGGCGAACTGCTTTATTTAAAACCCTATTTCCTCTTCCATCGACACCCACAAAACCGTATCCCTCCTGCCTCCATCGATGTTCGACTCCAGACGACCTCACGTCACTACCATCTTTTCTCTTATCTCTCGCCATCAGTTGGAAAATGATGCATGCTCTTTGCTTCCATCGAAGAACTGACCGTTCACAATGTTTGTTTCTGGAGAATGACTGTCGAATGTGGAAGATGGATGCCTGAGTGGGGAAGAGGCAAAGGATGGTGCATCCATCAATCAAACCTCCATCGTATCTTCTAAGAACTTGGAGAGGTGAAGATTGGTTGCTAGGTTTCCTTTCCGGTGAGTTGCTAGCAACAAAGACGAGATTAATTGGTTCATTGTTGTTGTACGCTAATAACACAACCGTTGGACAACCCTAAACCCCCACATTTTTCGTACACCACCACCAAATATGTAAGCCTCCTAGTTCCATCAGAGATCGGACCATCACAATTAGCAAAGGCACTTACTGATAGAAGCCCCTCACTATCCATTCCTACCATTTTTTCCTCTACAGGCCAAACCATCATTCCATGGGACTTCAAACCACATCTATCATCATCTCTTCTGAATCGGGTAAATAGAAACGCACCTTAAGTCTTTCACTTTTCTTGGTGAGCATCCATCCTCCCCTTTCGTGTTAGATTTTGGTTAAATTTAAACCCACCAAAATTTCAACTCTTTTACGGTTTGATTCAGTTTCTATATTTTTTTTCTAGATCATCCAGATAATGATTTAATATGCATTTCACAATACCTCTCTTGTTCCCCTCACTCTACAACAAGTAATCCTTTTCCATGTTTATAATATTAAGGTAAATGATGTTCTTTAATCTTTTTTTTTAAACATAAAATCCTTCTTTCCTTGTCCTTGGCGTCTTCTACCCTACTTCTCTATTTACTTCCATCCCCAACTTGTTGTTTTTCTTAAAATATTTGTGCTTAATTTTTCCCGCCAACTATTCATTAAAATGGTTGAACGAAATATTCTATCAATTTAATGATTAACTATTGAATTTAATGATTATATTAGACATTAATCATGAAACTCAAAGCCTTTATAGTTTGATTAGTTCATTTGTATATTGTACTTTGGTTTCCAAAGGAATTACTCTAGAAAGTTCAATTTTCTATCATCAATTTAGTGGAACTCAGTTTGATTGATTTCATGATTACTGAGTTGAATGGTTCATTCATAATTATTTGAAGTTATCTCCGGTATTTATCATATTAGGCCATGTGCTTCATCTGAGATGTTGTTGGGAGTTGCTACCCTTCCAGGTGTTGCAATTTCAAATTAGATACAGTTTATCAAGGGCTTCGTCAGTGCATAAAGAGTTGCAATTTCAAATCTGATACGATTATCAAGAGCTTCTTGAGTGCATAAAGTAGAAGTTGAAGGTGCATAGAAAAATGAAATTTTGGATGCGATTTGATTGTAATATCTTTAAATAGTTTCTCATTGGCTTATTTTCCATTGTTTTTGCAGGCTTTTGTAAAGAGAATTGGTCCACCTTACAAAAGCAGCATCATTCTTTCAGAATATCAAGGTTCATTTTACAAAAGCAACATCATTCTTTCGGAATAGAAGGGTCTACCATACAAAAACAACAATATTCTTTCAGAATAAAAGGGTACACCTTAAAAAAACAACACCATTCTTTCTTTATGGAGAAATCTGGAAGAATGCATTCTTAAATTTTATATCAGTTTTTGTACTTTCAAGAATTGTATATATTTTGTTTCGTAAGAATGGTTGACATTAGCTAGAGAATGAATGGAATTTAGTATTATTCTTTAAGAATGTATTTATATTTTTCATGTTTGTTATAAGTCATTGAAGAACGTGTATTGTTGCTTGTCATAATGAATGTTGTTATTTTTCAACTCATGGTTTAAAATTTTGTTATTCTTCAAAATTTTCATTTGATCAGAGTATGTATTTTTTCAGAATTTGTATTCAATCAAAATATTTATTCTATTAGGATATGTATTTTAAACTCTTAGTTCACATTCATCCCTACATCCACACAATATTTATCATCCACATTATAACCTAGCCCTATATATATATATATATATATATATATATATATATATATATATATATATATAAGGAAGTGTTCATCCGATAACATTTTTTATTGCGAGAACATTTGAAAACAAATTTGTTCCATAAATTCTTTTTAAATTAACATCAAATAATATTAATATAAATAAAAAATAAATTAAAAATTAAAAACCAATAACCAACACCACTCACCACCCAAACAACACCATCCACCACCACGCACGACCACCACCCACCTCCACCACCACCCCCACCTACCATCCACGAAAACCACCACCCAACACCATCACCACCACCCGTCACTACCAGCCACCACCACTACTACCACCTATTATCACTGCCCGCCACCACCATCACCACCACCACCACCAACCTCCACCACCCATCACCACCATCAACCATGAACAAACCCCACCACCTATCACCAGCAAACCATCAGTCCTGCCCACCACCCACCAAAACAATCATCACCACCACCCCCACTACGTACCCACCTCTACAACCCATCACTACCACTGTGACATTCCCATTTTCACGGCCAGAAAAGATCGATTTTGTTTATGCTTTATAAAAATCAGAGTACATCTTTTAATAAAATTGTTGCAGAATTTGTTCCCAGTAAAACATGATAAATACGTTATCAAATCATTTCCGAAGAAAAATATTTTTATTCATTTTAAAACATTTGGGATGTCATCGTCAATACAGAAACATAAGCATAAACAGAACTTACATTCATTATCACTAGTAATTTATATCTCCTTAATCTCTCAGTCTAATGTGACTTCATATCAACACCTGTGATATAAATAAACTGAGTGGGTCAGGTTGGGAAACCTGGTGTACATAAGGTTTTCAACCCACAATAATATAATTATTATGTTTAAACATCAAACAATCAACCCAATTACCCATCCCTATTATCTTCCTTACTCTTAAGGGTCTACCCTAAGAGTCATCTATTCTGCATTCGTTCATTCCGAAGTCCCTTGCTTCCAGGGTTTATAAGACAGGCACTAATTCCATATCCGCCAATGCACTAAATCCATAGCTGCTAAAGTTAATTTATCAGGTACTAAATCCATAGTTACCAGTGTAGGTACTAAGTCCTTAGCTACCAATGTTTATCTAACAGGCACTAAGTCCATAGCTACGAGGTACTAAGTCCATAGCTACCAACACCTAACAGGTACTAATTCCATAGCCACCCGTGTTTACCTAATAGGTACTAAGTCCATAGCTACCAATGTTTATCCAATAGGCACCAAGTCTATAGTTGCCGATGTTATTTATTAGGAACTAAGTCTACAACTGCCAATGTTTACTCACATCATATTTTATCTCTCATTATTCATCTACCCATGTCATACCCAACATATTTGTAGATATTAAATACATATACAGTTTAAATCATTTAAAACATGTATAAAATCGTTCATCCAGCATAGATAGCAAGTATACAGATAATATGCACACGTAGCACGTAGTTTATATAAAATACTTCATATCTATGTGTAAGATGAAAGTAACTATGCACTCACCTGAGAAGGTGGTGACTCGACACTTGGACAACACTTCACTATCTCATAACAATTTCCATCGTACATTACCTAGTATCATTACCACTAGAGTTTAATCTAATATTCACCGAGACTAATTAATAGTCTAGCTATTATTACTATTATATAAGCATTAAACAACACTCTTATATAACTTATAATAATAGCCCAAATAATTATTATAAGGTCCTAATAATATTACTATATTGAAACATAAGCTATACTAAAGGTAGGGTAAGCATAGATCACTTACAGCGGGTTTTCTCGAAAACCGGGCTTCGCTGGAGCAGCGTTCCTGAGCCGAAAGACTCTTCTTCTTGAGGCCGTCGGGCACTCCGGGGCTTCTGCCTTGTGCAAGGGGGTTCCCTAGGCTTTTTGGGGGGTTTTAGGGCTTAGAGAGATTGTATAGAAAGAGAAATGAAGGGTTAAGGTTTGAAGAATGAAGGAGAGGGGCGTCTCTATTTATAGGAGGCTGAAGAGGCTTCCACGTCGTGGCCATTTGATGCCCACGTCATGGCCAGCTGGGTACAGCCAGGCACAACCTGGTGCTGACACGTGGCATCGCACACAGGGTGGAAATCAGCCGATTTCAAAAATTCATAACTTTTGCATACAAGCTCCGTTTTTGACGTTCTTTATATCCACACGTAGGTAAAAATAAGATCTACAACTTTCATTTTGACTGTGTTGGCTAATTCTCAACCGATCTTAAATTTAACAGTAGGAGGAGTTTAGGTTGTTAAATGACCGCGAAGAATTCGTAACTCATTCACACGGACTTCGTTTTCATCTGTCTTTTTACCGTTGAGTTCTTATTAATGAGATCTTCAACTCTCGTTTAGGTCGCGTAAGCCAAAAACTGCTTGAACTGTGTTTCGGGTCGTGCACTACTAAGCTGAAACTTCAAAAAATCATAACTTCCTCATACAAGGTCAGATTTGGGGCGTTCTTTCTATGGACGCTCTCAGGTTAACATTTTCTATAACATTAATTTAGATCACTAAGGCTAAAAGTCACTCTATCATAAATTCACTATTTACGTCTTCCCGGTGTCGTGCCGGTTCCGTCGCGAAGCTTCGACGGGTCATAACTTCTTCGTTATAACTCGGATTTCGGCGCTCTTTATATGTACGGAACCCTTGAGACATATTCTGCAACTTGGTTAAGATTATTTATTCTAAATAATCTTTTGTCAAAAATTCATTTTCGACCCCGATTATCTCTAAATTAACTAGCTCGGATCTACGGACGTTACAATCACCTACCCATCAGCCACAATTATAACCACCACCCGCCACCACCACCCATAACCACCCCACCTACACACCACCACCACTCGTTTCCACCACACATCACCACCACCCGCTACAACCACCCTGCCTACCACCCACTAAGAGCACCACCACCTACCATCATCACCACTAACCTCCACCCATCACCACTACCCACCTCCACCACCTATCACCACCATGCTACCGATCACCCACCAAAACCACCACCACCACCCACCCACTACCAAGCACCACCACCACCCGCGACCGTCACCCACCACCCACTATAATTACCACCCCTACCACCACCCATGTAACGACCAAAAATTTCAACCAATTTAAAATTTTCGAAAACAACCCGATTCCATTAAAGTTTATTACAAAAATGTTTTCAATACAATTTATTTTAAGTATTCCCAGAATCTCATCACAATATAAACACGAGGAGCGGTACGATCACACCTTCACCTTGCCACGGTCTCCTGAAGAACCTGAAAACATTAAACCACAACTGTAAGCCTGAAAGCTTAGTGAGATACCCCCAAAATACAAACCACATATACCATACACGCATAACATGCCATAACATATCCGATCACAGAACAGCCATGCACTTTGGGTCTACTATGGGACTGGTCCGCCGCACCGGCCAACAGTCCACCTGGTCCACCCTCCGAGTCTAGCTATATACCTCGAGTCTACAATGTGATTGGTCCGCCCGCATCGGGCCTTCAATCCACCTGGTCCACTCTCCGAATCTAACCAGATACATCGAGTCTGCAGTGTGATTGGTCCGCCCGCATCGGGCCTTCAATCCACCTGGTCCACTCTCTGAGTCTACAGTATGACTGTTCCGCCCGCACCGGGCCTTCAATCGCCCTGGTCCACTCTCCAAGCCTCGGCACGTGTGGTCCGCCCTCTTGGGGCCTACAGCCTATCCGGACCGCTCGCTGGGCCTTCGGGACAACCGGTCCGTCCTGGGTATCTTGGCCTACAACACAAAGCAGGACCCGCCTCAACCCAACTCCAGTCCAAACAACCATGTGCACATATACATACAATCATATAGTAATTCACAGTCAACAAGCAGATCAAACAGATCACATAACATATCATCATCCTAACTAGGATACCGACCTAACAGGTCAATAGCATAGCATCACCCTATCTCTCAGGATACCAATCTCAATCAGGTCTCTAACATATACCATCCTAGATACCAGGATGCAAACATATCAAAGCAATAACATAACAACAACTACCCGGATCTCAATCCGATAAGGGCCGGCCTTGGTGCCTTAGACCCTGTTGATATAGTGAGGATAACTCACCTCGAAACTGCCGACTGAACAGATAACCCAAGCTGCTCCGATCACTGATACGATCTCCACCACTGGACAACCACCAAAGCACTGAACTCAAAACAATATCCAACAATTACCAAAATGCCCCTGGAAATCAACTGGTCAACCCTTGGTTAAGGACAAGGTCAAAGTCAACCTCTGACTGACTCTACTCGCCGAGTCAACCCGATGACTCGCCGAGTCCCCATGCTCAGCATTCCTTCAATCCGCGACCCAACTCGCCGAGTCACCCCGAGACTCGCCGAGTCCAACAACTCTGAGTCCACTCACACACAACTCACCGAGTCATCCCTTGACTCACCGATTCACGGCTCAACCAGAAAAGATTGGGACTCTTCGACAAGACTCACCGAGTCCAAGAACAGACTCGTCGAGTATAAGGCTATCTTCAACCTACTCGCCGAGTTGTTCTTCCAACTCGTCGAGTTCCAGGCCATCTGCATCCAACTCGCCGAGTTGTTCTTCCAACTCGTCGAGTTCCAGCCTATCTTCAAGCAACTCGCCGAGTCCACCCATGTGACTCGCCGAGTACCACCGGGTCTGAATCCATACAGAGGCTCTCCAAGCCATGCAGATGATCCAAACCATAGATCTACCCTTCCTAAGGCCATCCATCACGTAAAGTGGCAAACTTTACGTGAATCCAAAGAGATCTAGGCCTTTTACACTCTAGGGCTAGGGTTTGGGACAAGATGACTTCACCAAACACTCAAACACAGGGACTTTATGCATATTTGGATCCTCACTACTCCAGATCTGAGGTAGCATCCTCAGATCCATCTCCCAATCCCGAATAACTCATGAAATACTCCCAAAAACCCCAAAACAACCCTCATGGAAGACAATAAGGGGAAAAGAGCTCAAGACAGAAGATTCTTACCCCAAAGATGAGCCTAAACTGATGTAGACTCCAGATCCCCAAGCCCTCTTGATGCTATCCTCGAATCCTTCCCTCTTCTCTTCACAAATCCTTTCTTCCAAGCTTCAATCCTCTCAATAATGGAGTTTCTCCCGTTTGAGGGGGTTCTCTGGAACTCTCAGGGGGCATAGAGGCCGAAAAGAGGGTATAACATCCTTTAAATAGGGGCAAACCCCGAAGATTAGGATTTTCTTCACCCAACACCAACTCGCCGAGTCCAGCCGCCGACTCGCTGAGTTGGCCACTTAACACGCGACCATAGTCGCGACTCTACTCGCCGAGTCCACCCATGGACTCGCCGAGTTGCCCTTAAACATTTTCATTTTAAACCTTGAACTAGCAAACCCTGGATTTGGGATGTTACAACCCACCACCCCAAATGTCTCCCCCACCACCCTTTACCACCTCCACCATCAAACATCACTACACACTATTGCCACTACCACCCTACCACCACCTCTACCCACCATCTACAAACACCCATCAAACGCCACTGTCACTTATCACCTATCACAACCCATCACTACACCCGATAACTCACCACCGCCACCACCATCCCCATCCTATAACCTACCACCACCACCTATAATCCATCATGTCATTATATGTATGTAATCACATATGATTTATATGGGAAATAAAATGAATCTTGTGCATATTAATCATATGTGATTAAATACATGTAGTCACCTGTGATTCATTATATGAGAATAACTATTGAATAAAAAAACATAGAAACGAATCTTATCCATGTTAATCATATGTGATTATATACACGAGAACACATATTGAATCA
Organism: Lactuca sativa; assembly: GCF_002870075.4. Lineage (NCBI taxonomy): Eukaryota > Viridiplantae > Streptophyta > Magnoliopsida > Asterales > Asteraceae > Lactuca > Lactuca sativa. The sequence continues at coordinate 66,410,585 of NC_056626.2, read as the reverse complement.
AGAACGTGAAAACAAATCCTTTTCACATAAAGCATATGTGTTTAAATACATATAATCATATGTGATTAAATACATAAGACCAACTAATGAACTAAAAATACAAAAATGAATATTGTCCACATAAATCATATGTGATTACATACATATAATCACATGTGATTATATGTACCTAATCACATATTATTTATGTAGACAATATTCATTATTTCTTTCTTGATTCAATAGTTGTACTCTTGTACATAATCACATGTGATTATATGTATCAAATCACATATGATTTATATTGATAATATTCATTTTCGCATTTAAGATTCAATATGTTTTCTCATTTATTTAATCATATGTGATTGTATGTATTTAATTACATATGATAAATACAGAAAAAGAAAAACTATTGAATCGAAAACATGAAAATGAATCTTGTGTACATAAATCATATGTGACTAAATTGAAAAGAACAACTATTAAATGATATTGTGAAAATGAATATTTTCCATAAAAATCATATCATGTTAGATACATATAATCTCATATAATTAAATACACAATAACAACAACTGAATATCGAGAACACGAAAATGAATATTTTCCTCATAAATTCTATGTGATTAGATACATATAATCACATGTGATTATATGTGGACAATATTTATCTGTGTGCTCTTGATTCAATAGTTTTTCTCATGTATACAAGCATACATTATTATATGTATCTAATCACATATGATAGATATAGACATCATTCTTTTTTGTCCATATAAACCCCATGTGATTAGATACATATAATCACATGTGATTAGATGTATCTAATCACATATGATTAAAGTTGACAAATAACAATTACTAAATCCAGAATGCGATAATGAATCTATCCACATAAATCATATGTGATTGGATACATATAATCACATGTGATTATATTTATTTAATCATATGTTATTTATGTAGACAATATTTATTTTTGTAGTTTCGATTAAATAATTGGTTTTGTGTATTTAATCACATTTGATCATATTTATAAATAATCACATATGATTTGAGGAAGAAAGGATTTATTTTTAACTTCTCGATTCAATAGTTGTGCTCCTGTACTTAATCACATGCGGTTATACGTATAATCACATGTGATAAAATACACAAGAACACCTATTGAACCGACAAAGCGAAAAAGAATTCTACCACATAAATCATATGTGATTATATCCATATAATCACATGTGATTAGATGTATTTAATCATAAAGGTTTAATGTGGATAAAGATTTGTTTTCGTGTTCTTGGTTCAATATTTGTTATCGAGTATATAATCACATATTGTTATATGTATCTAATCACGTATGATTTATATATTCAAGATTCGTTTTTCTGAATAAAATCATATGTAATTAGAAAAATATAATCAAATCTAATTAAATGTATTTAATCACATATGATTAAAGTGAAATAAAAAACAATTATTGAATCGAGAACGCAAAAATGAATCTTAGCCACATAAATCATATGTATTAGATACATAAGCATATGTGATTATATGTATCTATTCAATTATTAGTTATGTGGAAAACATTCATTTTCGTGTTATTGATTCAATAATTGTTCTTGTGTATTTAATCATATGTGATTATACATATCTAACCACATATGGTTTATGTAAATAAGATTCAAATTCTCATTCTCAATTCAGAAGTTGTTATCATGTATTTAATCTAGTTTCTATCATGTATTTAATAATATATCATTTTATGTATTTAATTACATACGATTAATATGGACAAAGAATAACTATTGAATTGAAAACACAAAAATGAATCTTGTGCATAAAAGTGATATGTGATTAGATCATATAATCACATGTGAGTTAATACACGAGAACAATTAACGAATCGAGAATGCAAAAATGGATCTTATATGTTTGTCTCACTAGACAACAAACTACATGTCTTTCCTTGTTCACTCTACATGATTAGGGTATACATGAACAATAACATAAAACAAGTAATGCCTACATAATAGGAGAGTTAGTGTAACACACCTCCTTAAACTTGAAAATTAGCCATCTTGAGCTAGATGGATCATTTCCTTTTCGAGAACCTACGCAAAAATTATAAGATTATTCAGGTTGTGCTTTGTTGTATTTATAAAGCTTATGTACATATTTCCTTATTTTCTCTTTGATTGCAATGCTCTATTTGAGACATGTTTTCTTACCTTTCAACCCATTCTTAAATTTCTATATAATAATATTGGTAAAGTTCCCCCTTTTATCTTTTCATAAATATAAAGATCTCATTCTAACAATTTTTGGTTGATGTTATATTAACTTTACAAGTTATTAACTTTAAGCTGTCACTTTCTGGACCACTCAACACTCTTAGAATAAACTATACCAATCTACTAAGAATTACATCATTCCCTTTATATATGGGAAATAATACATCCATATCTAACTATATGCTTTGGAATATTGGCATTTGGAGTTCTGATGAATTTATTATGATTTTTCTGAAGACAATGCATAAAATCAGTGACAACATGGACCACCCTAAGAAGATTGCCAGTTTTACCCCTAAAGGAGTTGGAATTTAGAAATGTGATTCAAAGTTTGAAGAAACTAGACATACTAAGATTTCCATAAAAATAAGTCTCATGATTTTTAGATGTATTTATTGACTTGCACGAATTTTAGAAGTTGTAGGACAGATTTGGGAAAATTGATCATAATAGCTTCTAAATCACTTTTGGTGTTCTATTAAGGAATTAATGGTTAAGCCTTAAGTTTATCAATTTTTACATGATTGTTGTTAGTAATTATGCTATAGATATGTGAAATTCAATTTAAACTAAGGGCCTTAATGCTTGGTTTAACGAGGGTTCAAAGTTAAGGATTTTCACATCAAATGTCACTTTCACACTTATTAGGTTCTTTTAGACAATATGACAAACACCTTGTGTGCATAAAATCATACAATGATCATCAAATCTCTAAGAGACTCCAATCCAACTCCTAGATCTTAATATTTTCAATAAAAACAATCCAACTATACTCATTATTCCTCACAAAAGCAAGTGAATAAACAAGCAAGTTTGTAATTCATCAACAACAGGAAAACATAAGGGAAATTTTCATATAGAACGTCTTCGATGATGTGAAATCAAGTATTAGACACTCAATTAGTTGTTCATTATAATCTTAATTTCATGATAAATCGAGTTAATTTAGGTTGAAAAAATGCAGGTGTATAGACTTAAAAAAATACTACCTGGAAGCTCTCGTAGATCAACTTCACTGTCGATTGGGACTTGCGGAAGAAATAGTTAACGATGAGCTCCATCGATGGTGATGGTGGTTCAAATTACCCAGAAAAATATGTAGAGAGAAAAATAGAAGAGAGATACATAGAGAGAGAAATATATGTACAAAGAGAAATAGAAGAGAGATACGTAGAGAGAGAAAGATAAAAGAGATTCGTAGAAAGAGAAAGAGGAGAGAGAGTGTCTATAAAATAAAAATAAAGTTCTAATTATGTTTTAATAAAATTAAAATATTTTTTAATATATCATTAAATTTTCAACATTTAAAAATTAGTAGTCAAAATTTGTTCTAAAATGTTCTCATAATAACAAATGTTTTCGATTGAACATACTTTATATATATATATATATATATATATATATATATATATATATATATATATATACACACACACACACACAATTAAAGTCTTAAGTCATGTCTTACAAACGATATGTCTTTCCATGGTTCGTAAAATACCGAGGCTTGACATTGCCGCCAAATCCACTACTAACCTTTTTTAGAACCAATAAATATTAACCAAGGTAATATATTATATAACTTTATTTATTTTTTAACTATTATCAGTTTTACTGAGTTTAAAAAGCTACTTTATGAAAATATTCATTGAATATATATATATATATATATATATATATATATATATATATATATATATATATATATATATATATATATATATGTAAGTTCAATTGAGAAAAAATAAAAGTTAAGATTGGGGGAATCATTCTCGGTCAATCATTTTTATATATGTAAAACACATTTAGATTAAGTCATTAAGGATACGTTGTTATTCTAGATCATTCATTTGTTCTTCATCAACACCATCTGTTATTCATTCATCTAGATTTTTCCTATGTTCTTCATCAACATCATATGTTCTACTACTTGTTCGTTATCAGCGTCACCTCTTCTTCATAAAAAAAAAACATTAACACTTCATAAAAACATCAATTCTTCATAAAAAAATCCTCTTTTATTCATCAAAATATTATGATTTGTCATCGAAAACATTTATTCGTACTATTAAATATAAATCGTGATTCAGTCTTGTCCGGTTTCGTTGACATCAAGCTAAATCGTTAAAATAATCCATATTTATCGATGTCAAATCATTTAGTGATTACCAGTTATTGAAACTTCGCCAAAAGAACCTGCACCAATATCAAATAGCAGATAGCAATCAAAAGTTCATCAACGTACACTACAAGAAAAAGAGCCTTTTATGACGTGCAAACCACGACACTCGTTGATTTATGTTACGCAAAAGAGACTGACTTTAAAAAAAGTGTCATCTCTTCAAAAAATTTAAGGATTTAGGTCACGCATTATTGCGTGCCCTTAAATTAGTGTCTCATGTGAAAAAATAAAAAACACGGAGGGCACAAGTGCGTCATCTGTGAATGTCGTTTTATATATTTTTTTTAAAGAAACGCAGGTCTCCTTAAAGGAAAATGAAATCCCCAAATTTTTTAAACCTACGCCTTCTTCTCCCAATCCCCAAATTTTTTAAACCCCCGCCTTCTTCTCCTTCGTCTCCACCTCGGCCCTCCCCCACATCCGCCGTCTCCAATCATCGTTGCCTCCTCTAGCCTCAGACTGCGCGTACTGTTCGTCTTATAACAATGCCGTAAGGGATCTAGGGTTTTTTCAAAAGGATGCTCTCTACAAAGTTCATTACATCTGCTCACTTCCGCTCACCTCTTACCTCCAGAGACCTCCGCTCAACTCTTCCCACTGGCAACCTCGAGCTCATCTTACCTCACCGAGAAGGTGATGACTGATCAATTTTACAGGCCTTCGTTTAAGAGCCAACCATTTACGACTCCTCACGCTGACAATAATATCATTTAGGGATCATTACATTATGCCTATGTCAAACTTACAAGGAGATTAAGGGCATTGCGACTTATCCTTGTCGCCATCTATGAACTAGTGAAGCCCTATATAGGTCCGATTCAAGCATCATTTAAGGTATAGGTAGCCTTTCCTCCTCTACAAATCAACATGCAAGTTGTCTTCGTTGTTCCTCCCATCAGGTAAGTTGATGGTCGCTCATTCTCGACCATCTGTATTCTCTCTCTCTCTCTCTCTCTCTCTCTCTCGATATTTCATCTCCATTCTCCCTTTTCTGTTGAATAATGTTTCTCTGTTGAGAAAACTTCAATTGATTCCATAAATTAAGGGTCCACTGGAAGTCGATCTTATTTCCAAGAGATATGATGATAGGTTTCAAGAAAAAAGATGGGACAAAACAACCAACATCTGATGTTGAAATATGCATCCATTTCCATTTCAGTTTCATCTCTTCATGTGTACATTAGGTTTTTATCAAAGTCATATATGGTATGGAATATGGATCACAAATTGGAATCGATGGGGTTAATACCTTGTTTCATCAACATCTTTTACATTCATCTGTGTTATGGTGTCATGAAAACCAAAACAAGAAGATAAATGGGAAAAATGATAAATTTTTACCAATTTTGGTTCAAAAGAAACCAATTTTTGTTATTTTTTAAGATTGGTTCATTCAAATGGAAAAAACTGTTTAATGTTCTAGTTTGTGTTTGTAATTTTAAACTTTAATGTAGGTGACCTGAAACGAATCTGTGAGACTGATCTTGGCGTTGTTTCTCGACGCTCTCTGACTAAACATGTTTTTAAGATGAGCAAACAGTACCTTGCAAAATTGGGGATATGAATCAAAGCATGAATATTGTTCTGGTGCATCTTAATTTTCGTATTTGGAGCTCAAGTTTGAAGTCTATTTGGAATTTAAAGCCGGGATTCCAAAATTGGAGAGGCATTTTGACATTCCCGTTAGTCGATCTTTGAATGCTATGAACAAGGAGATATATGATTAATAATCCGTAATACTTTAATGGCTGTTGTAGACTTCTTACAAATTACAAATTCCATACCAAAAGTGATTGATTAAACATTGAATTCATCCATAATTCTTATCAGTTCTGCTGGGGCATCATCACCTGTTGTTGCCACTAATGCTGATAGTACAGATTGGTTTGTTCATTCATACTTCCTGGAGTGTATGAGGAACATTTTTCTATCTTCCGTGGTTCTAGTTGAGTTCTATTTCCTATATCATTGCTAATTATTTCTGTTTTCGAGAGAAATTGCAACATAAATTGTAGTTATTTACAATTGGTGAGGATTACTTATTTTTTTATTGTGTTATAGGATTGTGAATTGCTTTATCTTGCTGAATAAGAACCTATGTGGGTATCCATTGACATGTGTTATGTGCACTATATTTAGGACAAGAGGGTATTTTTAGTCATTTCCTTCTCTTTTCTCAGGGTGACAGTATCCTAACAGATTCAGGCACAGAGCAACTGGAGTTTTTTATGTTGATGTTGGTGGGATTGTTTTATGTTGATGATGCAAATAGTCTTTCAAATGCCTTTGAGAAGGTAATTGGCATTTTGATGGTGAATTAGCTCCTGATAGAATCTCTGCTATGGCGGGTGTGAAAGAGCTGAGAAAAATCGCCCCTTTGAGAAGGTAATTGGCATTTTGACTTTTTTTTTTCTATTACCCTCTGACTTTGACTTTCTTTTTAATTTTTATGCACCTTTCTTAATATATTTGATTTAGTTTTCTAATTTAGTAGGAAACCCAATCTTGATCCTTTTGATATTCTATTCGATGAGCAGGGCCTAGAGGTCAGATTCCCTTAAGGAACAATGGTACCCATGAATTCTTTCAACATATTGCACTATTATTCATCCTTTTAGGGCTTAATGCTTCATTTTTCCTTAAGTTTAATAGCAACATACTTTCATGGATTGTTTTGTTTACATTGGTATCCCTCTTCAGTTTTTGCTTATTATGGGGGTGTAGGTCAAAAGTTTTGGGTGGAGTTGGAGGCTGAGCTTGTCAATACCACAGGGGCTGCAAAGACTACTCGAAAAATAAGGTTTGTGACTTGTTTCTTAAGTTGCCTAAACAAATTTGTTGTGTTATGTAGTAATAAAATTCTTTTCTTTCTCAATTGAAATTAAGGTTTAAGAGATCAGTAATTGGATTGGGGTGGTGGGTGGGTTTGGATTGAAATTCTTTTCTTTCTCAATTGAAAACTCAATCTGAAAATTATAGATAAGTCATAGTATTTTTATTTCAACCATCGACTAATTTGTAGTTGTGTACAACGAAAGAAAGAGGGGCTACTTGGCGCTTGTTTGCGGAAATGCACTATGAAATCAATAGCCTGACCAACTGATGCCATCATCCATAGCCATAGCCATAGGAAAGAGAAACAATAACTAACTGAACCGGAAGGAGTAATATAAAATAACAACCTATTTCCTCATACAGATGAACAACATTCTACCATGTTTTCCAACTCAGGGTTTAGGGTTACATCACACATCATTTTTGCACAATATCAAGGATTTTGTACTGCTAACATCGTGTGGATTCATTTAGCTGAACATTCATGAGTCAATTAACACCACTCAAAAAGAAAGGCGTATTCAAAGAAATCTGGACAGACACAATTACAGATATCTATCTAGACAAGAGGAGGGTTATCGGTACTCTTCTATGTAGGGGTTTGGAAGTTCCTCATCTTTAGCTGGTCTTATATCTGTACAGGTCTTAACCAATTTAGCATGTCATCATATATACTGCAAGTGTAGAAACTAAACAAATAAATTATTTTCCCTAAGCATTAATACATCTATATCGTTTAATTCATCATGCTTTCAAATAATTGGGATGAAAGAAGCATTACTTTTTTTATCTTATGATATAGTAAGGGATTCAGTGTCATGTAGCACTTACATCTATTAAATTAAATTACTTCTTAAATAAATAGTGCAGAAAGCCCCTTCCCTCCCTCCCTCCCTCCCTCCAATATTTATTGTGCTTTCTCCAAAACAGAAACACATTAAGAGAGCATGAAAGAATAGAAAAAAAATTGGAAATCTTATGCTACCGACCGATTTCAAGAAGCAAGCAGAAAGTAACTGAGTTGGGTTTCTGGCCACCACTCTAATCTTAATGGTAGCAGCTGATGACTTCATAATTATACTAACAATGATAGCCTCTAACCACTCTAAATTTTATGCTACGGACCGATTGTTTAGAAGGATCTGGAATCTGTCAAAGGAATTGGAATTTGAAGGAATTCCATTCTATTCCGCCTTTGGTTGGCAGAAATGGGAAGAATTTCAATTTCATTCTTTTTTATGTTTCTATTTGGTTTGTTGTATCTTTTGTCAATTGATTTGGGATTTAAAATGTGACTTTGACAACATTACCATTTTCTAACTTTTCATCAAAAAAACTTTTATAAACAAGAAAAGAGATATCCAAGTTAAGGTTGGTAGATTGATACAACAACGTTTTCTTTTGGTTTGTATAAGAATTTGTCGTGATTTTTTTTTACCATTTATGTATTCATTTCAAAATTTGTAGCTGCTGCAGCAGCTCCTATTCCTTCAGCAGGTAATAATCATTTCAATGTATTTCGTCCTCCTTTCCTCTCCCAAAGTGAAAAAGTTTAAACATCATTTATCCGGACCGGACACACACACAGTTGATGGGAAAATAAGAAACTAGTTGCTTCTTTATCCTTTTTCTTTTTGGTTATTTTTAGTGGTCAATTTCATTCCCTTATTGTGTGTCTAGTCAACACTATAGTAACACTTGGTAGAGAATGGTTGGAGGATTGTAGTGTTAAGTAGGATTAGTTGGGTGGGGTTTTGTTGGTTGGTAAATTTCTTGACTGTATCTAGCAGGTTTTAAGTGGTTTGTTTGTTCCTTTTGTTTCAGGCAGAAGTGCAACTTAATTTCCAGAAAAGAAGGGGACATGAAATCTTTTCTTTGTTACATCGAAGGTTCAGTGGTGTGTTAGGCGAAGCTCTAGACTTGGCTGCTAGATGGAGCAGGGATGTGGTTAGTAGTTGAGTTAAATCAGATGTTTTGTTTCAAATAATAGTTATATATTTAGTTTTCCCTTTGATAGTATAATGTTAGTTTGGTTCAGATAACTATTGAGAAGGTTGTTTTGGAACAAAGCAATAGCCAGTATGAGCTTCAAGGCGAATGCGTGTTGCCCGGGTCACGAGCTGGAAAAGAAACAGGAAAAGGGAACTTACTAAGAAGAGCAATGGCTGGTCATTTAGGGAGTGTGATATCTTCTATGGGTCGCTAGAGAATGAGGCTTGAGGTTCCACGTGCTGAAATTGCTGACATGCTTCCACTTGCTAGGCTTGTTTCCCGAAGTACCGATCCAACCCTTCAGTTTAGATCAAAGGTCATCCTCATTCATTCATTCATTTATTAAGTTTTAGTCTATCATCCAAACCCAAAAAGCTCTCATCTAAATCTAATATCTTCTATGTGCATAACACATGAGAATGAATGAATGAATGCCCTCTACCAAAATATAGCAAACACAGCCAATCCTAATCCTGTTCATATACCATAAGAGAGTAAAGTAAAGCATGTACCATTCCCATACATTGGTTTGGTAAACAGACTAAATAAAGTAGGTTGCTATTTGTAGCAAAGCTCTATCTAGTCTAGGGGGTATATAAATATTATATGATTTTAGGTGATGTTGTTCCCCATTACCTTAATGTTGATCTTGCATTGGGAGATATACGTGTTGCAAAGTGTATCAAGTCTGACTACCCATGTGTCCCATTGGAGGAAGCTCAAGGTTCTTTACTTCTCTTACACTGTAATAATCCATCTTCACACTTATTTTGTAGTTATGTTTTTTTGCAGGCAATATAGATACTTTGAGCAAGTTCATACATTTAGAGTCCTTGAGCGGTGTTACTAAGGGAGAGTGGAGACAAGTGAGGCACACATTTAAAAAAATCAGCACAAATCTTGTTTACATTGAGGCACACATCAGGTTATTAGAACTATTAGTTTGTAAATTTTTGTTACAACTTCTATTGATTTGTTTTATCTTTCCATGGAACGTTTATTTGTATGACATTAAATTTATGCAATGGATTCTATTTTTTGTATATGATATTTTATTTTCTATTATGAAACATTAAATACAAATTTAATTTGAAAATAAGTAAATCTATAAATAATATTTTTTTAAACATTTAAAATTATGATACGCAAAAATGTGTGTCATCTTCATTTATGACATGGTCTTTCTTGACAAGGGATTTCTTGATACGCATTGTGTGTCATTAACACGCACGTCGTAAGGTTACGACACGGGAATGCGTGTCGTCTTTCTTTATGACAGGGTCTTCCTTGATACGCATTGCGTGTCGTAAACGCGCGTCGTAAATGAGCAAATGCGCGTCGTCTCTCTTTATGTCAAGGCCTTCCTTGACACGTATTTGCGCGTCGTCTGAGCCTTTTACGACGCGCAATGAGCGTCGTAAAAGGTTGTCTTTCTAGTAGTTAACATAACCATATAATTGAAGAATTTTTTAAAAATCGTTTTTCAAGTTTGAAAAACTTCGTTTTTCATAGGTTTTTTTTTTCACAATTTTTGATCTAAACCTACTAATTATTGATCGATTTTGATATGATTTGATTTGTATTGTAATTATTGGCTTCAATTGTTAATTTTTACAATACTTATATAAGTTAATTTATTTGCACGCCAACTGTTCAATGAAATTCATAAATTAAATATATCATGTAATATTCACAAGTGAATATGCCTTTACACGAGAAACAATGTATGTCTTTTAAAAACACAGAGCAAGTATGTAATTCATATGTGAATAACATATAAAAATTATATTCACATGCGAATACATGTAATATTCACAAATGAATACATATAATATTCATAAATAATAACATATTTTTTCAGAAAATAAAAAAATGTCGTTTTAAGGTCCTAAGAAAGTTTGTAATTCATATGTGAATAACTTATAAGAATTATATTTACATGTGAACATATGTAATATTCACAAATGAATATATGTAATAATCATATGTGAATATACATGTATTATTCATAAATGAATAAAACTATTATTAAAACCGATAACTACAAAATATATAAAATTAAAGATAAAAAATGTATTTGATAAGAATATATATATATATATATATATATATATATATATATATATATATATATATATATATATATATATATATATATATATATATATATTCACATACAACTAATCTTTTTAGGTTAATAAAATAACCATATAAGCATATTTTTTTATTAATGTTATATTCATTTTTAAATAAATAATAACTTTTTTCGGAATATTATTAAAATAAAAAAGCATCATTTTGAGGCCCTAAACAATCCCGAATGGCCAAAAAACACCGTACGCCACGAAGAACCTACGTGTTTTGTAAATTGCACCATTTTACATCAAATATGCGAATTTTGTCCAATTCTGAGACTAAGCTTCATTGCAATAATTTTTTTTGATGATATCACTAAATTTTCATTCCTATTAGTGATGACATTATCATTACATGTTATTTATTCATATATGAATAAAGTTAGAAATCATTACGATATATTTACTGTTGTTGTTACTAACTTCAATCTCACTGGTAAAAACATGATTATAAATATTATTTTTATTTATGTGAATAAAATATACATGTTGATTTATTTATTTTGTGAATACAAATTTTGTATATAAAAATAAATAATACACCATAAAAATTGGTTTGTGAAAAGTTTTTTTTTTGTATATTGTAACAATATTATTTTACATGTAAATTCAATATTATACTAAGAGAAACAACATTGTATTGGTTAATGAATATCATTTGCATTTGAATATAAAACGATCAAAATAAAGAATATATATTAAATTGTATAACATTTACACATGAATAAAAAAATATATTGTCTCCATCAATGATATCTTCTAAATTACGTCAGTCAACCAATCGTCAACCATTGGGATTTGAACCAACCATTGATTGAATGTTATTCATTTATTGAGTTATAACCATTCCTGAAAAACATGTATATACACATCAAAAATGTTAACAATATATTGTTAGTTCATAATAACATCGATTTATCACATGGTATATTCACACATGAAGGTTCATATGTGAATATTATATGATATATGTTGTTTATATTGTATATTCACATGTGATATTACATGGTATATTCACATATGAATATTATATGGTATATTCACATATGAATATTATATGATAGATTCACATGTGAATATCACATGGTATATTTACTTGTGAATATTACACATTCTAGTTACATCTACATATTGCATGGTATATTATTCATGAATATTACAGAGTATATTCACATATGAATATTATATAGCATATTCACTTGTGAATATGATACTATATATTCATATTTAAATATTAGACGATGCCTTTATATGTGAATATTACATAGTATATTCACTTGTGAATATCAGATGGTATATTCACTTATGAATATTAGATGGTATTTTCAGATGTGAATATTACATAGTATTACATGGTATATTACATGTGAATATTACATAGTATATTCACTTGTAAATATTAGATGGTATATTCACTTATGAATATTAGATGATATATTATATGTGAATATTACACAATATATTCACATATGAATATTACAAGGTGTATTTACAAATATATATAATTTTTATATGTTATTCACATATGAATAACATACAGAATTGCATGTTTGTTTTTTGTTTTAATAATCATATACTGATTCAGATGTGAAAACATATTTATATGTGAAGATAACGTGGTAATTTAGTTTATGCATTTCATTAATCAAATGGAGTGCATACAAGTTAGCATTTTTTAAAATATTAAAAACATTACATTTTAACTATTTAAAACATACAAAATAGTAGATTGATAGAGAATTATATGAATTTTTTCAAAAAAAATGATTTAATGTTTTTCTAACCTTAATTTCGAAGTTTTGTTTGATGATCGATGTTGAATGAATGATATGAAGAAGATATGCTATTGATTATTGATGATGTTGATTTAATGACGCTGGAAGTATAGTTAATCGTAGATGTTGAAGATATACTCGTATTCAAGCAGAATTGAAGGTTGGATTGAAAGAACCAAAAATGAATTTTTGTTGTTTACTGTTGAATGGTGTTGATAAACATGTTATTGACGAAGATCGGTGATTGATTAACACTGGATGATGTTGATCGTGGATTTAATTGAAGAAATCTGGATGATCGTTGAATGTTGGAGAAGAAATTTGGATGATGAATGATTGACTAGTAATGAATTTGAACAATTCTCTAATTATCCACAGTTACGTATCTATGATTGAAAGTTATTATATCATATTTATACGTTTTCCACCATGTATTTTATGCTAAGATGCTAATTAAATGATTCTCTCATTCTCAATCTTTTTTTTTTTCAATTGAAACCCTCATATATATATATATATATATATATATATATATATATATATATATATATATATATATATATATATATATATAGTAGTCGTTTACTCGTGCCAAACGACGGGTAAGAATTCAAAATTTTGTTTCTAGTTACCTACATTTGGACTGCTCATATACTAATTACCTAAATTAGTTTATGAATTCTCCCTTATATTTTAAAACATATGAGTTATCAGTGCTACAAGATGCGGAATTAGTGACATGACACCCTGATAATACCAAATAAAGTTGGTCATGCGAAAAAAAACGATCCTGAAAGATAAAAACCTAATTACCTACATTTGGACTACTCATACTCTGTCGAACATCACCGACATTAACACGGTCCACAACACATTGGTATCCAGCTGCTCTTATTCTAGACTACTCATATACTATTGAAGTTTGTGAAATAGTTTCATATAAATTATCTAATTTTCAAAAATCAAAAGAAATCATTCAATTTCCAAAACGACGGTAGTTACAGCAGCAAAGTTGTTAAATAACAATTACAAATGATTGGACGAATACTATACAACATGATTTTATTTTAGATTTGCAATCTTAAACAAAATCAATATATAATTTATGAGTTTTTTTTTCCTGGATTTAAAGCCTAAAATAAGTACCTAATATTTATGGATTTTTTATTAAAACCAAGTACAAAGTAAATAATACAAAAGAATTTATAACTAAAGGACAGTTATATGAATTAAATATATTTTATTGATATTCCTTATATAAATAAAATCCAAAATAAATAACTAGGTTCATAATTTGGAATCTATACAAATTAGACACTTTTTACTCTTAGTGTCCACGTTTACAAGGATAAAATAAATAAGCACCACCTATCCAATCTTGAGTGAGTGTGATAGCCCTCAGAAAAACCAATGTTCCAGTAATAGCCCATCCGATAACCATTAAAAATGGGAAAAAAATCACAGTTGGGGTAAAATGGTCAAAATATAAAGAAATCAAAAAATGTTTTTGCCAATACCTCTCCATTATGCAGTAATCCATAAGAAATTTCTTGAATCTACAATCAGCATTAACCCATACAATTACCAAGGGTAAAACCATTCATTCTCTCTATACAATTCCTTTTGGACGTGCACATGTGATTAAGCATCCTCAACCTTACTCAAAACCCAATAATCTTCATCACCATTACTCCAATACTCTATAATATAACAAATATAACATATCAAATAGATAACCAGAAACTTTTGTCTGGAAAAATTAACTGCTTAAAAGGGCATTTAATGTAGCTTGAGTTACACTTTTAGAGTTGTCAACGTCTCAACAACGAATATTCACCACCACTTCGGTATTGCTAAACCCTGACCACTACCACAATAATGAAATGTCAAAACGACCCCTATATGACAAAATAACCCAATTAAGGGTGATTTTATTAATTTATGCAAATAAAATGTAAGTATATTGCTATAAATGCCAAAACTCACCCCATATGATCATTTTAATTAAATTTCTAGAAATCAAATGGAAGTCACTGCTCTAAATGGAAAAAAATAGCCTCGAATGGTAATTTTAATAATCTTATGCAAGTTAAATCAATGCTTATTTCTACAAACAGAATGTCATTTAATGATTTTATGCAAATAAAATCAAAGCACGCACTTAATGACAATAATTTATAGAAATCAATAATTAAAATAAATATAACTCAAAAACCTTACCAACACTTGAAGGACATGAGTAATTGGTGATGCTTTATTTTTTGCTTTTTCCTAGCAAACATCTCCATTCACATGAAAATCATGTGAACAAACCATTGACGATGTTGTCCTTGTATTTCAACCTCCTTCTAAAAATATTGAAATAGATATACAAAAAATAGGATTTTTTTCATTAAACACAAATAGATGAAAGTACAATGCTATATTTGGCTAGTTTTATAAAAAATGAAAGTGCAATGCCAAATTTGGATAGATTTAAAAAAAAAAAATGAAAGTGCAATGCTATACATGAATAGATTTAAAAAAAAAAAAACAATATAGGTATATTGTTATATTTGGATTGTTTTTCAGAAAAGATGAAAGTACCGTTACCTCATTCTTCCATCAAAGGCTCTAGACTTGGAATTGGTGTCATTTCCATTCTCATATCTCACATTGAAAGTGATCTTACTTCATGACAACCTATTACCATTACAAAAATATAAGTAATCTACAGCTTTGGTTCCTGTGCAATGTTACTTTTTTCGACATGGTTAAAAGTATCATTTTTTTTTTGCCAATGTCATGTAAAAAAACAATTAAAAATGAAATAACAACTAAAAATTTAATCTAAGATTGAGTTTTTGTTTAAACGAAACAATACAAAATTTCATCACCATTTCATATCGGATTATATAAACAGGAAACCTTATAATGTACTACTAAATTTACATGTCAGAAAAGTATACAAAGGACATAATACAAACATACTTATAGTTATTTACATCAAATTATAAAAAACTATTCTATACCACAAGAAAAAAATAAATGATAATAATTAAGCTTTACCTCAAAGTTATTAGCTATAAATTCCCGAGCCCCATCTTGTTGTGGTTAATATCGGCATCAAATGGTAAAGTACTTAGACATCCTTACACATAATAGAAGTTATAGTATCATTTATGACATATCCTCATCAAATATTAAAGTACTTAGACATCGTTACGCATGCCGCTAAAAGTTTATTTATAAAAACATAAAATATTACCTTAATGTCTTCACAGCTTGGATCTAGGGTGTGTTTGGGATTCCTTTTTCACGTTAAAAGTCCTTCTATAAAAAGAAATTTTTATAAAAAAACTTTTTTTTAAATGATACTTTTAACATGTGATTGGCTTGACTTTTATGATTTTTAAGAGTTAAAAGTCAAATGTTAGGAAAATATGAGATTTTATGACTTTTGAAGAAGTTACTTTTTATTCATGGCAAAATTTGATTTAAAAGAACTTATCTATTTTACCGAATATTTTTTGGATTTTTAAACTTTTTGGAAAAATTAAAAGTCCAAAAGTTGATTTAAAATGAAAGCCAAACACCCCTCTAGTGATCCTATACAAACCTCTGCAATAGCAACATGACCACTTAGGTGTTGTTTGTTTTTTGAAAAAAAAAAAAAAAACATCTTCAGACCTCTTATTGTTGCGTGACGCAGCACATGCGCAACACTTTTAATCTCGCAGCTGTTTGTTTTTCAGAAGTCTTCGGATTAAAAAAACCTCTGCGCATGTTCTTTTTGGCGCATCAATTGTTTTGCCTCTTCCTACCTCTTCCAACATCTTCTTCTTCTTTTTTTCTTGCTAAAATATTGATTATATATTGTTGAAATCTTATTTTACATTTTTTTCGTTTTTTTTTTGTTTATTCTTGTTGAATTTTTTTTATATTGAATAATAATAATTTGTTGATGAAATACTATTATTTTATGCTAAAATATCTTTATTTTTTTGGTTAAAATATCATTATTTTTTTTTGCTGAAATATCATAAATTTTTGTTGAAATATCATAAATTATTAAATTTTTGGTATTAAAAATTATTTTCGGATTATAAAATCAGTTTATTTTAATATTTTAATATCTGTAGCAGCATGCAGATGTTAAAAAAAAACTGACACACTTCTTATTAGAGTCTGCATTGATCCATTTGATCTACCTCTTTTACTGCAGATGGTTGCAGAGGTGGTCCGCAGACTTTATGGATTTCTGCTTCAGGAAAAACAAACAACACCTTAGACACTTGTTTATATCAAATGGATTTATTTTTTAACCATTGGAAGACAAAATATCTGAAGAAAGACAAAAGTTTATGAAGTGGAAAATATAAATCGATTTTCTAGTTCAAAACTAAATTGCTTAGTGCTTACCATCTGAACTTGAGAAAAACAAATATGGAGACGGATGTAGAGAAGATAAAATTTGAACATATTAAACCAAAATATTTATGACCTATAAAATTAATTGATATTGAGCGAGACATAAATAAAGAGAAGCAGAGATCTAAGCAGTCTTCTTCAAAATTCTGAGTTGTTTTCACAGATGTGGGATATGATTTCAAGAAGATGGACAGAAAAGGGAGTACACATGTCAAAAAGATGTTAGGAAGCCATTTATGACTTCTTAACAAATATGAGTTCTATACCTGAACTTCGCTTAGATAATCTTCAAATCAAAGCAAACACAAAAAGATGATAAAAACAAAACGTGTGTCAAAAAAGTAGCTAAAATTAAATATTGTTCTCAAATTCAAATATTAAACTCAAATATAAATGAAAAGGTTCCATATTAGGTCGGAAGATTTATTCGACTTATATCAATATTAGATGAAAGATTAAATTTAAGTGAATTAATTTACCAATGATGATACCTTTTAGATTTCAAGCAAACTTACCGATCTTAAGGAGGTTACTGGCGAGAACCCACAAAGGATGAGTTGTCATACCTAAAAAAATCCAAAGAACAGAGAAAGCATGATGCAGAAAAGAGCAACACAACTGCATCAAGCTTCAAGTTGTGCACGATGGTGACTGAAACATATGAACAAATGGAGAGAAAGAAAGTGATTGAAAGTTTAAGTAAAATCTTACTTGGAGAATGATGATTGGGACAGGCGGTGGGGAAGGTGGAATCGACATCACCCGGATCCTGAAAATCAAGTACAAATATAAATTAGAAAGAGATGAAATCAATAAATTTAATGTTAGTGATGAAGACGATGGTGTGCAATGATTTTGTCCATCTGGCTGGTATATAAAAGAGCTAGTGTGACAGTTAGGGTTCTCTGACTTAGAGAGGAAGAAAATCAGCTTCATAGAAAAAGAAACAGGAAATGATATGAGAGAAGGAGAAGATCGCCTAATATAAGGGGAGGGCTTGCCTGAATTGAAAGATTTTTGCCACGATCTCGGGGTTTCAAGAAGATTTCATCAAACATTTAAGGACTAGGTCAAAGTCTTTGAGAGATAATGAGATTTAGTTTATGTTCGACCAGATAATATTTAATGCATAAATTGATTGTATATGTTGTTTTAAGGGTTGTACCTCTTAAAATTCAACATTTTAGGATATATATATATATATATATATATATATATATATATATATATATATATATAAGTATATATATGGGAAAAGTGAATATACCCTTAAGGGTATATAAGCTTAGGTACCCGAACACACCATAATACGTCGTTTTGTTTGATATATTCATTATAATGTTCATAAACTTCAATCTTAAGTTGATTTACTTTCAAGATATTCGAAATTTCCGTATAATCTTTCTCTTACATCACATCTTTTTGGCGAACACTTATTAGGCTATATATATTGTAGATGAAAATGAAAATTATGTAAGAGAAAGATAAATGTGTAATTTATAAAAATCTTGGAAGTAAATCAAGTTAGAAGTTAAATTATAAGAACATTAGACAATTAGAATGTATTATATGATACAAAACAACGTATTATGGTGAGTTTGAGTACCAAGCTTATATACCCTTAAGGGTATATTCACTTTTCCATATATATATATATATATATATATATATATATATATATATATATATATATATATATAAAACACCATATTTAAACTAATTTAATTATTTGTTTAAAATAGTCTTTGTCAATTTTTTTTGCTTTTCATTTTGTAGAGACGTTGGAATTTTTCACTGGAAGGATTTCAAGGAAATAGATCGTGGTTAGGGCAAATTATTCGGATTATTTCGTGGGCCTTTTTCCTCAACATGGGCCAGTCCCATATGACATACGAGTGATTTTATTTCATAGACTCAAAAGCTGGGGCGTGGTGATTCACGTATTGATGACGATATAGTTTAGGTAGACTCTAGTCCAGGTGGATTTGACCTCTTTGTATTTCTTCTCCTTCGTCTAGCTATTCGCTAGTGGGTAGCTTAATTTTTTTTGCATTTTATATATGTGTTTTCCCGTTCAAAAAGGTAGGGAAAAAAAGGGAGGTAGAAAAAAAATACACGTTATGGTAATACACCACCCACGGGTCATTCCAGAAAAGTAACAAATCACCAACGTATCCAACTGAAGTTCATCGATGTGCCAATGTATTTTGACTATCTGTGAACACACAGCATGTTTGTTGCAACTATGAAACGACTCTGATAGACATCTGTCTATGCTATGAATGGCAACGAAATGATCACTAGCTTGTTGCCAAAGTGAGTCTTTCTCCACTCCAAACCGCAACCACCAACTACTATAAACTATGATTACATAATTCTACTTGCTCTACAGTTTCTTTCCATAGATAAAAGTTAATCTAATAAAACTCATTTTTAAACCAAGGTGCATTAATCATTATTAAATTTAGCTTCATTATCTTTTAAATTATAATATATCCCAATAAGGTATCTTTAAACAGCTTGAATCGACTTGTTGCAAATGAGTCGTGACTTGTTTGGCTTTCAAGTATGAGGAGCCATGTGCTTTACTTCAAAGACAAACGGAGTCATGATAAGAAATAATATATAATATGTGCTTGTGTGTGTGTGTGTTATTATACCCTTTTAAGCCAACATTTCATATTGCTTATATATGTATGAATACGTTCTATGATTCTTCTATTTTAACACTTCTTATATATCTTCATGTAGTGTAGCATGTTGTTATCACGACCAACTTTAACACTGAAATTGGCCTTCTTGATGATAACCACAATCGCACAATGTAATCCTCCAGAAGAGCCCATCAGATGTTCAACCAATTTCACAAACTGCACCATCACTAACTCTTATGGAGCATTTCCTGATCGTAGCATCTGCCTTGCAGCTGAGGTCGCATACCCTTCATCTGAAGAAGACCTTGTCTCATTAGTCGCCAAAGGTACGCAAGCAAACAGAAAGATGAGAGTAGCCACTCGGTATTCACACAGCATACCAAAGTTGGTTTGTCCTGAAGGCAATGATGGACTCATTATTAGTACAGAAAATCTCAACCGTATAATAGAAATTGACAAAGATAACATGCTTATTACACTAGAAAGTGGTGTGACGTTGAGGCAACTCATTGATGAAGCTGCAAAAAGTGGGTTGGTTTTACCTTATACTCCTTATTGGTGGGGATTAACGATAGGAGGTATGTTAGGTACGGGTGCACATGGTAGCACCCTTTGGGGTAAAGGTAGTGCGATTCATGACTATGTGGTTAGAATGCGGATTGTCACCCCAGGTCGTCCTGAAGAAGGTTATGCTAAAGTTCGGACACTAGAAGAAAATAGCGAGTCTGATAGTGACATGAATGCCGCTAAAGTCTCTCTTGGAGTACTCGGTGTCATTTCTCAAGTATATTATTTGCTTTGAATTTGTAGTTTATTTTTACATGAAAATACATCAAATCTAATCTAAATTTGAACCCGTAACTTACAGGTGACTCTAAGGATGCAACCATTGTTCAAGAGAAGCATTACCTTTGTAACCCAAAACGATACCGACTTGTCAGATCAAGTTGTTACCTTCGGGAGACAACATGAGTTTGCAGATATGATATGGTACCCAAGTCAAAAACAAGTTGTTTATCGGATTGATGATCGAGTCTCAACCAATGTGTCGGGAAACGGCCTCTGGGATCACCCTGGTTTTCGGGCTATCCCTTCACTTGTACTCCTTATTTTAAGATCTACAGGTACTCAGGCATGACCATACATACACACACAACTGCAAACACATCCATATTGATACCCAAATATAGTTTTCTCTATACTACACGACCTTGTGTATCCACAATGTATTAAACGTTTTAGAGTTTAACGGATTGTCACATCATTATCTACTACTCATGCAATTCTACCAAAATTTTTCTATAATGCACTGCACAGTTAATACGACATATTTAAAAAAAGTCATTTATTAAAAAACTTTTATTTTTTCTATTGAAGAGTTTAATGACCATTAAACTCCATATCCAGTGAACGTTAGCATGTCATCCGTTTAATCGATTGAATGTTAATTAGGCATGCACCCTCATTTAACTCTTCCATTAAATTATTCATTGTGGATCTCAAAAGACATTGTACTAAAGTTAAACGGGTTTAGAGCATCCACAATGCATAGTTTAACGAGAGAGTTGAATAAGGTGACATGCCTAATTGGCATTCAATGGATAAACTCTACCATTGTGGGATGACATGTGGGGATTCAATGGATATGAGTTAATGGCCATTGAACTCTTCAATGGAAAAAAGGAAACCTTTTAACTATTAACTATATATTTCATTGAACTCTATTGAGTTGAATGCATTGTAGGAAAATTAATGTAGAGTTGTATAGTAAGTAAAATAATGACGTGTCAATCCATTAAACTCTAATAAGTTTAATACATTGTGGATGCTCTTACTATAAAACTTATTACACCAGGTTGTATGTGTCATATTGTGAAAGTGAGTTTGTATAATTCCTAATTACACACATATATCCATCAACCATGGCTTTTAGATAAAGGTAAAAAGAATTATATATTATCATAATTCTCAACAATTAATAAATGTAGAGGAAGGTCAAGAAGCGAGAGGTGATGTTTTTGGAAAGTGTATTGGTGGAAAGCTTACTATAAACACTCTAACAAATGGTGCATACGGGTTAACCAATGATGGTAAGCATGTTTAGACCTCAAAATTTTTCCACAATTAGTCTTTGAAATATATATAATATATATAATCAAGTATATATATTTTATGTAGGTATTATCTTTAAGGGGTACCCTGTGGTTGGATATCAAAATCGACTCCAAGCATCAGGGGGTTGCTTAAAAGGCCACAAGGATGCCGAACTCACAGCATGTTCATGGGATCCTCAAGTCAAGGGTTTATTCTTCCACCAGACTACATTTAGCATCGACCTTTCGAAAGCTAAAGATTTCATCCAAGACGTACAGAAGCTCGTAAGTATAGCACCACGATCCTTGTGTGGTGTAGATCTCTATAACGGCATCCTTATGAGATATGTTACGAGTTCAAAGGCTTACTTAGGCAAACAAGAAGACTCATTGGATTTCGATATCACTTATTACAGAAGTAAAGATCCAAAAATTCCAAGACTTTTTGAGGATGTTCTTGAAGAGATTGAGCAAATGGCTGTTTTTAAGTATGGTGGTTTACCACATTGGGGAAAGAATCGAAATGTGGCATTCGAAGGGGCTATTAAGAAGTACAAAAAGGGTAGAGAATTTCTTAAGGTTAAGAAGAAGTTCGATTCATTAGGGTTGTTCTCAAGTGAGTGGACAGATCAAATTTTAGGACTCAAAAGTGGGCTAAGCATGTTTAAAGATGGATGTGCACTTGAGGGACTATGTGTGTGTTCACTAGACATTCATTGTGCACCCCAAAATGGTTATTTATGTAGACCAGGAAAAGTCTTTGAAGAAGCAAGGGTTTGTACTTTAGTTTAAACGCTGATCAAATGGGTAGTTTACTCAGATGGATTTAGTTAGCTCTATAATTCTAAAGCTACGAGTTTGTGTCTTTTCGAAGGCATGGGTATGTAAATTGAGATACTGTTTCAGATAACCTTACTAATGCTAATAAGATATTTGTATATGAGAAGTACTCTATAGGGTGAGCATGAGAAGCGGGTATCCGATACTGGAATCGAAACCATGTAGGAATCGCCGGTTCCGAAATTGGAACCGCCTTAAGCGGTTCCGGTTCCGGTTTTTTATTTTTCGGAACCGCTAACCGCCAGGTATGCGACAGAACCGGTTATATATATATATATATATATATATATATATATATATATATATATATATATAAGTTAAGTTATTGTCTTCTAACTATCTATTGTGTGCATGTATGATTGATTGTAGACCAATCATTTTAGTTATTTTAAGAAAATGATTAATCCATATTACATGTTGAAGATATAATGAGTATTAATTAAATTTTCAACATTTAATATTCATTAATTATTTTTTTAACTAAAATAATTGGTCTACGATCAATCCTACATGCACACAATAGATAGTAGAAACATTTGAATATATATATATATATATATATATATATATATATATATATATATATATATATATATATATATATATATATATATAGCTTGGTGAATATGTTGTTATCTATCGAATATTAGGTCTAGAACCATCGAAATTGTGTCGTTTTAATTGAAATTATATTAAATAAATATCAATTTCACCCAATATTTTGTTTTGCTTCGTGATTTACACAATATTTTAGTTGCTTTTTATTATAAACTCTTGTATCAAATCTCTTCACACAATCTAAATAGAAGCAAGTGAAACACTGGAGTTGATGCTTGGAACGAATTCAATCAATACACTTCTATGGTCCTGTTAGAACTTGAAGTCCATGTCTATCGGTAGGTTTACAAAATAAAATAAAAAAAACTAATTGTTGTAATTGTAACAATTAAACATAAAATATTATCATTAATGCCTTTATTAATTTATGAATGTGTAGAGAAGGTAAAATGAACTAAAACAAATAATCCGTAATCACTAATCCAATTAATATCTAATAATCAATGCAATAATTTCTAA
This sequence comes from Lactuca sativa, assembly GCF_002870075.4. Taxonomy (NCBI): domain Eukaryota; kingdom Viridiplantae; phylum Streptophyta; class Magnoliopsida; order Asterales; family Asteraceae; genus Lactuca; species Lactuca sativa. The sequence goes on along the minus strand of NC_056626.2, from coordinate 66,386,322 downwards.
CAAATTGATATTTAGAATTCTATCATTAGCACACTAAAAGCTGATGAATTGAAGCAAAAATAGTAAAAAAAAATTGATGATTTCTATTGGAAAATAGTAAAAAAAACAAAAAGCTTAAAACAATCAGATGCCTAGGACCGAAACCGATTCCGACGGTTCGGGTTCCGGTTTCTGCATTCCAAGCACCGCAGCTTCCGGTTCTGGTTCAGTTCGAGACAATTAGGGCGGATATCCGCATATGCTCATTCCTAGTGCTCTATGTCTATGGTTGACAAAATTATGTGTTTTTGGTCCAAAAAAAGTTTGGTAGAATTTTACTGGTCCAATTTTGAATACTTGTGTGTTTTTTATGTTTGGCATTTTAGTGTGGTTTTGGTCCATACCCCACTTGAAATGGTGAATATACCTTTGCAAAATTCTTTTTTAATTTCTTTTAATTGTTTTCTTTATATTTTAATTAAAAATAAATACAAAAAAGAAAAATCAAACACACCCCACCCACCCACCTCCTACACCTCCCACTCCCCACCATTTTCTCTCTCACTTCATTTTTGTTTGACTCCACTACTGCCAACAGACCACCATCAGCCGGACCAACATCGCCGCCAAACAACCACCATCTACATGTCAGCGGACCACCACTATAGTCAGATATGTCTGCTTTTTGCTAGAAACCACCACTGTCGCCGATAACTTTGCCCTTCTTTTTTGTTTTCCCTGTAGAAAACTACCACCACTACCGAATCTGCCCATTTTTAGCTAGAAACCATCACCATCTCCAATAGCGCTTCCTTTTGTCTTCGAACTCATATAGGTAGGTAGAAGAAGGAGAAAGAGATGCGTAGAAACCCATAACATTCATAGTCCAGATCTATACATATACTCGTCTTTTCCGGTGAAGGTGGGTTGACAGTGGTTTTCAGATCTAACGACGGAGAGGAGGAGGCTTCAGATGACGATGGAGATGAAGAGCCTTCTAAAAATTCTATCCCCGACGAAAAAGGATGCAGTTGTGACTGTCCAAATCTCTAACACCATCCGATGTTCAGACGACGTTGGTAGACGACGCAGTGAATGTGGTTTGTCTAGGGATGGCTCGGATGGCTTCCAACGGTGGTTCCCGACGTTAATGACATCATATTTATATCTAAGCATGTTTTCCGATGAAGAAGATGCGTAGGGGTGATGGGGGTTTTCTTGTAAGCAGGGGGAGAGAGAAGGGGGGGGGGGGGTGGGCGATGAATGATGGTGGTTGGTGGTGTACATCGGTAGCAGTTAGTGGCGATGGTGACAGAAGGTGGTGGAAGTCGGTTGTGATGGTGGTAGGTAGGGGTGGTATGTTCTAGAGTGCGTGTTTTGTGAGTATATACGTTCATAAGTGTGTGTGTGTGTGTGTGTTATGGAAAATAAAGACTTTTAGAAAGAGAGGGGGAGGGTTCGTGGGTAATTTTTTGTTACTAAAAATATTATCATAAAATAAAAAATAAAAAAACAAATATAAAGGGTATAATAGTCTTTTAAAACGGATAGAGACCAAAACTAATCAAAAATCCAATTTTAAACCATTAGTGCATCATAAAAATTTTGGACAAAAACCATAGAATTTTGCTAACAAACACAATTTTTAAAATTTTCATCTATAAAAGTCTTTCTCATGAAGTATTTGAAAAAAGCAACACTTTTAGTCGACTAAAAAGCTACACTTTTAGTCGACATGATTGAGTATCTACAGAAATCAACTAGAGACTTATTCTATTGGTGATGACAATTAAAATCAATTAATTAATGGTAAAATATATTTATTAATTTATATGATTGAAATGTAGGCACAAATTCCAAATCGCAAAATTAGTAATGCTGAAAGTGACGGCAATAGTGACGGGATTACAAACTAGAACAATGATTATGGGTTGAAATTTTCATGTCCAATGCGTCAGGGATTTGGTCCGTAGCCGTTCTAGAAAAACGAAAGTTAAAAACAAAAAGAAAAATAATCCACCACTAAAACCGGTTCTCCGGCTTCCTCGATTTACTAGGATACGTAGGAGTAGGGATGATAATTTGGCCTGAAAATCCAAACCGAACCGAAACCCAAATCGAACAGAACCGAATTAGGCCCGAATAAGCAATTCGATTCGGTTTTCGGGTATCTATATGAAGCTTATTCGGTTTTCGGGTTATGCGACCCGGGTTACCCGAATAAGGGCTTATTCGGGCCAAAAGGACCGAACCGAATTTGAAAAATCACAATTTATATTTTCTGTTTCAGCATGTTTACAAATTTTAGCCAACTTTGAAGTGTCATAACGTCTTCGTTATTTGTCCGATTAGCCCGATTTTTTTCTAGCTTATAGTTCACAATTTAAACTACAGTTTACACTATTTAAATATGTTATTTGGTTGTATATTCAGTGAGATACAGACCCTGAACATGGGGTATTAAAGCTGAGTTTTTTTGTTTCAGCGTGTTTGAAAATTTTTAGCCAACTTCGAAGTGTCATAACGTCTTTGTTATGTGTCCGATTAGCCCGATTTTTTTTCCTTGCTTGTAGTTCACAATTTAAACTATAGTTTAGACTATTTAAATACGTAATTTTGTTGTATATTCAGTGAGATATAGGTCTCAAAACATGGGCTGTTAAAGCTAAGTTTTTCTGTTTCAGTATATTTGCCAATTTTTAGCCAACTTTGAAGTGTCATAACGCCGTTGTTATTTGTTAGATTAGCCTGATTTTTTTCCAGCTTGTAGTTCACCGTTTAAACTACAGTTTACACTATTTAAATGCATTATTTGGTTGTATATTCAATGAGATACAGACACATAAATAAGGGGTATTAAAGCTATTTTTTTTACAAAAAAAAAATACTAACATTTACTTTCTTATAAATAGATTCTACATATGTTTGAGACGTTTTGACCCCCACAAAAGAAGATTTCAACATTTATAGAGCTATGGTTGGATTTCTCAAGAAATTCAAGGTGAAAACCGACATAGTATCGACGTCAACAAAACCGATGGCACATCGTTTTTTGGAGAAATATGTGATGTGTACAAACACAAATTCTAACTCTTTTTGCACCTTTGAAACAATTATATATACTTTCTATTATTTTTAATCAACAAATTTGTTTCTTTAAAAGATTTGTTATGAAATCATAAGCTACAAAAATCATACAAAATACAATATTTATAATCACGTTGTAAATGTTATTTGGGTTATTCGGGTTATACAATCATAAGACGGTTTATCCGGTTCTTTTCGGTTATAATAGGTCCTTAATCATCTTGTAAATGTTATATGGGTTATTTGGGCCGGAACCGAACCGAACCCGTATTGCTTATTTGATTCGGTTTTCGGTTCATACAATTACCTTTATTCGGTTCTCGGGTTATTCGGGTTTGGGTCGGTTCGGTTCGATTCCGGTCCGAATAGCATCCCTACGTAGGAGAGGGTTTGCCTATGGCGACATATTGGGTCTCTTATGGCATAAAGCTTACTGAATACCGTTTGTGTTTGGCACCACACCTATGGCGATGTATTGGGTCGGTCTCTTATAATGTGGATGACATTTATTGTGTGGTCGTAAGGACAATTCTGAACCAATAGATGAAAAAAAATGAATGACTATAATATGAATGCCTATAATATTACAATAGAATGACATATAGAATATAATAACAGTATAACACTAATACCCCTTGTCACAACTGGAAATTTTGTGTCATGTAATCTATACACTCAAGCTAATGTGAATCAAAAGCTTAAGAACATGTGTAACACCTATGATTATAACTTCAAAAACTTCAAGTAAATACATCATACAAGTACTACAAATAGTCATCAAACAATTGGAAACCCTAGAAGTTCTTGTTTAGGTACACCTTGGACTAGAACTTCCTTATTGGATCCAAATGGGCCAATAAGCTTCCAAATAGACTATCATGGGCTTAGAACCCTAATTGGGCTCTAATTGGACCCACACTAAATTATTTCAACATTTTGGGCCATATTGGGCCTAGAATGAAATAAATTAATGACTATGAACCATAATTAACCTAATTTGACCCTAACAAGTCATAAAAATCACCTTTATATTTATTTGGACCAAAAATCACTCAATTTAACCATGAAAATTGGGCTTAAGCATTTATGGCCCAAACATCCTCTTTTCCACCACCATTCTCGGCCCAAGCCCAAATAAAAGGGAGGAGTTGACTTCTTGCATGACACATCATCTTTGTATGGAGGATATCTAAGCACTACCCTTCAAACATCCATGCATTCTCATTCTTCCATGCAAACATCACCTCAAGGTCTTTTCTTCTCTCCCTCCCTCTTCCTTCTTGATTCGGCCGAGAGTAACCCACACACACACACTTCACAAACTCTCTCCAAATTACTCAAGAAATCATCCTTCCACTCCATTCAAAAGTCTCGAAAATTTGGCTTGAAGCATAAGAATCATTCTAAAGAAATTCACCATCTAAGGTAAGTTAATGTTTAACTTATGATCTAACTCCCTCTACTTCATTAAAATCTCTTCTAAATTCATTCATTTTTGTGATCTTGCATCCTAGAGGTCGAAATCTTCACCAAAGGGTGCTTAGGCCAAAAATCACTTCATTTTCCTTCCATTTTCTTTGCAAAACCGAGCCCCCACACCCAAGGTGAGCTTCATACCCCCTATTTTCTGTTTTTATGAGTTTTGTGGGGGGGGGGGGGGAATACAAGTGAAGGTGTAGATCTATATGTGTTTTGTATGCCTTGTATGATTTCCATGCTTACATGTATGCTTTTGTGTGCTAAAATGTTGGATCTAGCCATAAAACCCCTCAAAACCGAGATATATCTTATGTCAAATGATTTTTGCATCAAATATGTTTCTACATACAAAGTGTTGCAAGAAAAATGGCTAAGTAGTTTAGTAACAATCTTCTTTGGGCTAAAAACACAAATTTTGGGCCTAAAATGTGAAAAATACAAAATCAAGGATCCAAATTGACATATCACGAATTCTGATGGATGAGGTGTGCCAAAACAGTTTCAATAAAACAAATTCTGGAAATTTACTCATTTAGAGGATTAAAAACATAAATTTCAAGCTTAATGGGCTAAAAATGACATTTTCGGCCCAATGAGGCCCATTATGCGAATTTTTCTGTTTTGGAGGGCCAAAACTGTGATTTTCTGTAAAACAGTGGACCATAAGTGATCCAAGTCCTTTTCAAAGGTTTAAAATGCTTTTTAAATTTAAAAAGGACCAAAGTTGCAAAAATTTCACAATTTGGGCCAAAATTGTCAAAATTGCGAAAAGAAGGGTTACAACCGAGAAAACTGAAATTCCAGGGACTTAAGCTGTTTTCTATGAAAAATATGCTGAAAAATATTTATTTCAATAATTTTTGGTGTTAAAATGTCAAGAAAATTGATTTAAGGACCAAACCGGAAAGTATTTAAGTAAAGGGTTGAAGAAGTAAATTTTACAAACAAGGAGGGGCTGAAAACAGAAAATTTTCAAGACTAATTCAATGCATGCAATTTGACCAAATAATGGTACCGCGACTATCGACGAAACACAATACACTACAATACCAAAATCGTTGTAAAACGAATTGGTTCGGTCTCGAACCAATGAAAATCCGAAACTACTAACATGGCGACACTACGATGCATACAAATAACGTTTGGGAACTTAACTTACATACGAGTGTGCACAGACGTCTACGCACCATCTTTGGGCCCCAAAAGTGTAAAATCTTGTTTGTTGGGCCTAGCTAGCCCAATGACCTGATCTTAAGGCCCGAAGACATATTTTTCTACGAAGTGTTGGGTTTCACCGACTTGGCACAACGTAGAGGGACTTTCAATGGCTCGTATACCACTGGTCCCCAAGGGTCCTTTGGTATTGCTAGTAAAGTCTACATATTTTTGTGAGGCGGGTCGGGGACCCCTCGTACACATATTATCCCCAACCGGCTAATAGAGTCATCGAGGCCTTCGTGTCCTCTTTCTCTTCGGATGTGGGACGACACGTAGTCAGGGCGGTTGGATAACGTGATTAGTACGGACGACGCCTTCGGGATCGTTAGTATTGCTATAAACTGGGCGTTTGTGTAATGCGGGTTTGTAGTAATTAATCATGCTCAAAAATAATCCAACGTCGCCTGGGAATGAGACTACTATTTTTGTAATGGTTTCAACGCAACTTAATGGATTTCAAAGGATTAGGAAAACATCGGGTTTTCCTAGGTTTTTCAATACATATCGGATTCGAAATGCATACAATTTTAGTGAACAATTGCTACAAGTATAGAAACAAACAAGCATACTTATGGATCTTCACAACCGTTTTCAAAAGCTTCTCTTTTCAGAAAATATCGGATTTTCTGGTGGTTTTCAAACGATACGAAACATTGTTTTTGAAATACAACTTATGAACTCACCAACATACCATATGTTGACGTTTTTCAAAATACTTGTATTCTCAGGAAACCCTTGAATCAAAGGAAATCATATTCAGTGATGGCTTGCAGTTTGTTTATGTACGAGTCGAACAATTTATTTTTGGGAATGTAATATTTAAACAGTGTATGTCATGTAAACGCTACTGGTTGTACTATATTAATGAATGGTGACGAATGTTGTTATGTTTCATATATATTCAATGTTATGGTATACAATTGAGTCACAACAGCCCCCGGACGTTTCCGCCGTCTGGTTCGGGGGTGTGACACCCCTCTAAGAGCATTTTAGTCAATTAAGTTAGACTTAAAAAAAGAAATTTCGGATTTTCAGGGATAAATGATTCTTTTAATTTAATATATATATATATATATATATATATAATTTTATGAAATAATAATAACTTTTTTAATTTGTTCATTTGAAAGAATATATTAATGAGTATTTTGAAAAATAAAATATTCTTGAATCATATAAAAATACCTATTCTGACAGAATGGTTATGTATTTATGTTCTTCTCCTTGAAACCTTCGTTTTTGTATATTAATAAATGTCCAAAATGGAAAGTATCATACTAAATTATAAATGAATCATTTTTTCTTTCACTACATTTATTTGAAACTCTCATGCATTTTTCTTTCACCACATTCATTTGAAACTCCCATGACTTTTCAATTCTTCCTAATAATAATTATAAGTCGGTTAATAAGGTTAAATAAATATCAAAACTAATGTGTAATCATATATAAACTAAATTCCAATATTAAAATAATATATTTACTTATACTTATAAAGTTATGTTTTTTAACTTTTCACATATTATACTTAATTTATTAGTTTTAATACATTGTTGGATGTAAACCATTCATTTTAAAGATACAATTTTGGAACAATTTGTATAAATACTTAAATTATTAATTTAAGTAATAACATTACAGGGTTAACTTAAATATAAATTTTAGTTTAACTTAAAAAATCAAAGAATATTTTGTAAATAGTTAAAAGTGATTAATTGTAATGTCTTTCTTATAATGATTATCAGTTGGTTAATAAGACTAAAAAAATATCAAACATAGAGTATAATCATACATATACTGAATTTCAATTTTAAAATCATACTTTTACTTCTACTTATAAAGTTATGTCTTTAACTTTTAACATATTATATTTAATTTATTAGATTTAATATGTTGCCGTATATAAACCATTATGAATTTAAAGCTATAACTTTGATCAGATTGAACAAAATACTTAAATTGTTAATTTAAATATACCATTACAATGTCAGCTTAAATATAAATTTCAGTTTCACTTAAAAACCAAAGAATATTTTGTAAGTAGTTAAAAGTGATATATGCAAAAACTAAATTGTAATCTCAATTTAACAAAAATATTTCCTAAAAATATTTTTATAATCCTTAAAAGTTTTCAAATAAGTAGTTTAAAATAACTTACAAGAACAATAGTCAAAAATAACTCTATATAAATGATTATATTGTTACTTTTAAAATCAAAAAACAATGTTTGATGTTTTAAATAATTATAATGATAGAAATTAAAACATTAAGCAAATAAATTTTTAAAAAAAATAATTAACAATAACAACAACTATAAAAACATTAAACCATATATTATATTTAATTTTATTTATATGTAACTCGCGGGTAGAAATCATTCAAACGATTGAGATTATGCAGTTATAATATATGTATATATTATCATATAATTCAAAATAATCAATATATTATATCAATTTAGTATACGAATTATTATATCAAATTTAACAAAAACCTTATTGCTATATTTAAAAAAAAAACATATAGTTGTAAAGACTTCAACTATATAGATGTTCCTGCGTAACGCGTAGACATTCGCCTAGTTAATCATAAAAGTAAGTATTGAAATGATTTCTTAAGAGTAAATGAATTTTAAACCATCCCACACATATGTGAGAAAATGACATAAATGCCCACCAGATTAAATTGCAAATATCATGGAGTATATATTAAGAATACACATCCACTTTGAAAAAGTAAACTATTGCAAATAATTCAATTCTCACAAAGAAAACATGAACATATTTTCCCGACAAAGTGTTTTGTGCTTATTAGACAAGACGATAACTCTTTATCACATACTATGTACGAGTCATCTTTCCCCTCTTCCTTGGCTTTTCTGCAGTCATCACAGAATTGTTTGAATGCAACATCCATATATCCCGTTGCATCCTTAACCTTCATATTCTCTACTAACTTCTCAAGACTAATGCCATCTTTATAGTCCCCTTTTAACACTGCACATAACTGTACAAGTTCCACTTGAAATTCGGTTAATTTGGCATCTTCGTTTGCTTCACCATCTCTCATTTTCTCAGGCTCAGGTAAGCTAACTGTTATCAAAAACATAAATTTACACATACAATGAACTATAAGGTGTTTGATATATTTGGCCAACTTAACTACTCCAATATGATCTATGCTAAGAGCCCTATCCAGTACATAAAACAGAAATATATTAAGTCATGTAGTTAATTAATGGATAGGACACTAAGGAATTGGTAGGTTTAATTCGTGAAATAAATCTAAAATATCATGTCACATTGAGCACAAGACTATTTGAAAGTGTACCTGGACAATCTGTTCTAGGAGTGGCTCTAGTGAGAATGCCTTCAAAAGTGCCTGCCCACTCGTCTCGTTTTGTCAAAAAATCTTTTAGGTTGAAGAGCTTCTTTACAGTCGCTGGAATGGAAGAATGTTCAAATTGTGAGCTCGGGTAAGGTCCTGAAGGCCCATGCAACACTGCATACCATTCACAACAAAATTTATGTTTAGTTTTTAACCTTGTGAAATCGTAGATATATGATGTTGTATTTTTTTTTACTAAATACTTATTTCTTAGGTTTCTTTCTAGCTAATGTTTAACTAATTATTAGTTCTAAAATTTATAAACAGGTAATCGCTATTGGAATTAACTCTGGTTGATTTTATAACCGGTTCAAAATCCAAAAAATCATTTTGATCATGATTTGGAATTGGTTCCAACATTCCAAAAATCATCGGTATTGGTTTCGGGATTGGGTTGTGAAATTTGGTTTGGTACCTACCGGTGCACCTTCCATTATTTAAAAAAAATCAAATTAATGAGGTTAAAAATAAATAATTATCTTAAAGTATATTCGTTTATTTGATGGCTTCTATTATAAAGCATATACATATAATACATGCATGATCGGAATAATAAATTAAATTTATTACTAATTATGTAGCAATTGATAGGTTTGTTATTTTTATGCATAATTTACAAAAATAAATTCCAATTTGTTTTTAATTTTTATTGATGTAGAGCATATTGAGGACCTAACTAAAGCATTTGTGGATAAATGCATGAAAGAATAACAAAAAGACTGGAAAGAAGTTCAACTTTACACAAACATAAATTTTGATTCTTCAAAAGTTTTTACGCCCATTTTATATGGAAGGAAAGCATTCAGCTCAATGGCCACTTTAAACCCTTAAATTTGAGTTTCCTCAAGTTATGGTCCATTTCCGATTTTTGAATACTTGGTTTTAATTTAAAGGTATGTTTGGCAAAAATTGATAGCTAGTAGTTTGTACCTTTTATTTGGAGCTAGAGAGGCGTAGGTTACCTTTATATAGAAGTGTTAGGAAATATGCCGATTTACATTAAAAACCTCTAAATAAAAACTCAAATTTGAAACATTCATTATAGACAAGTATTTTTCTCTAAACAATACTTGAAATATTTTTTAGATTACGAGTAGTTGTCTTCTAATATAAATAACTTTAAGTAAAACAAACTTTTTCATTAATTGGAGTTTTTTATATATATAATATATATATAAAAAGAAAAAACTGAAAGCCCAAACTCTTTAAAGGTCTCAAAAGTTCATTGTCAATCACATCCTAAATGTAAGAAGATACATGATTAAATAGATATTTATTCAGCAAAATTGATTATATTTTAATTTTCTGAAAGTTGGTAATACCTATCAAATTTAGCTTCAGAATTTTTATTAGCCTTTAAAACATTTTCAAATTTAAAAAAAAAAAAAAAAAAAAAAAAAAAAAAAAAATTCCGTTGTGATTTCTTGAAAATTTCAATGTTGTTTACTTCCGTTATTTCTCACACGAATACTTTATATGTTAAGTTAGAATAAAGAAAAGAATCATCATAAATGAATAACACAACTTAATCAAGTAGAAAAGTTTCCTCTTTAGATGAAAAAGATGCTAATAACTTTCTGATAACAAAAAGTTATATATATATATATATATATATATATATATATATATATATATATATATATATATATATATATATATATATATATATATATATATATATATATAATAAAATTGGAATTTATCTTTGTGATCATTACAACTCAGGATATTTGATCTCTAAGATATTGACTCGTTAAGTAAATCGACACGTCTTTTACATTTAAGAACATATAGGAGGAATGTTTGCTAAGCTAACACATTTATATCGGAACCAAAACGTTGCATTAGACGTAGTTATAGTTAGTAATGTGTTGTTTGTGTTGAAAAAAAAAAATCACATACCGGTTCCCCTTTCGATCCAAGGAGATATCAAAATAGTCGGAACCCTGACTCCAAGACGGTCGAATTGAAAGTTATACGGTGCAGGACTCGCAATGCCATCAGGGCTCGGGACATCAGAGACAGGGGTGGGGACATGATCGTAAAAACCACCATGTTCATCATATGTGACTAGAAACAAGATTTCATTCCACTGGGGACTCGATCTCAATGCTTCGTAGACTTCTTTTATAAACTTTTGGCCTTCTGAGATGTCGTGAGAAGGGTGATCATCGTTTCCTGGCAATATTTGAAGGTCAAAATATCTTTGTTCTATAACAACATAATTCGGTAACGTTCCTTCCTCGCAATCTTGTTTAAAATTGAGATCAAACTGATGAAAGTTGTCGATGTACTTCAGTTGTCTTAGATTCCTGCCAATTATTTAACAAGGGTTAAAAACATAGTTACTTTGTTAATTACAAAACTACAATTAATTTTCAAACGGTGAGCTTGCTTCATTTATGTATTTCAGAAATTTATCATGATATATAATCTAAAAGTTATTAGTCAGAATCTTGGCATGAGTCCTATACATAGCTACTTAATATCCAATAAAAAATACCCCAAAATCCAATTTATTAAAGTGTTTAACTTAGTTAGCATGTTACTCATTGGAATACAATACAAAAAGCTAACATAAAAGCATCATATTTAGTTAATTTTTGTGAACATGAGAAATTGCAAATCTTAGTGTCTTATTTTTTGTATGTATATTATATAAACGCTACATGAATATGTATATAATGATTGTTTGAAACAAAACTATGAAAGAATAAACAGGTTAAAGATGGAAAAGATCAGTCTTTTCCGAATATCTACAACACGGAATCAAATTGAAAGGCATCAGAAAGAGTTGAAGAACTTTAAACCTGTAGAAAAGTGTTGATGGAGGGTATTGATAATAAATTCCAAAAGATAAACCCCTTTCCTCCAACGATTCAAATATGGTCTTCTGAGGAAACCCTTGGATCAGCCTCGAGGTATCATTACTTATCGCACCATTCGAAGTGGCTGAGTGAAGATATAACCTATTCGGTTGCGTCTCACCTGGCACTGAAGCAAACCATCGGTCACAAACCGCAAACTCCATCACCAGTTCTTGATAAACCGGAACATCATCCGGCTTAAAACCAGACATTACAACCTTAGATAACCCTACCTCTACGCTTTCAGCTTGTTGTGCAAAACCCTCCATGGTTGGAGGGATTCCAGATGATGATGATTCTTCTGTCCATGGCACACCAAAGATTTGTTCATAAACCTCTTGGTACATGTGGCCAGGGTCAGGCTGGATGAAGTCGGAGTCATTGCTATAATAGATTCGGGTCGAGTCTGGATCGGTGGTGGATAGTGGGTTGGATTCTTTTCCGGTAACACCGTCGATTTCGGGGTTGAGAGATTTCATCCAGCCTAGCATGTGATCAAATGAATGATTTTCTTGAACTAGTATCACTATAGTTTTGATGGGATAGTTTTCTTGGTTAATACCTTCATTTGCCATTTTTGCATGAAGAAATTGCAAGAATGATCAAGGAAAATTATGAAACTTCTTGTTGTTACTCTCTAAGTTTTATAGGAACTTACTTTCGGTCCCCAATTAACATGAAATGTTATCTTGGAAACCTTTTGCAATATTGATCATGTTCATATTATTTCATCATTTTAAAGAATGTACGAATTAGTGATGTAAAAACTACTTACACATAGTAATATATTACAACGAAATATATAAGTTGTCAACTATAAACATCATTCTTCCAAATTTAACTTTCAATGTTTTAAAAATCGATTCTTCCAAATTTAACTTTCAATGTTTTAAAAATCGGTTTTTTAGTTGAACCGATATAGTAACCGTTACTCTGTTCGACAGTTATGGTTTATCCTATAAGGTTTTTTAGTTGTGGCGGTATGGTGACCAGTATCTATATTTTAGAAGCTAGTATAAATTTTCTTTTAGTTATTGAGTAGTTATAAAAAAGTTCATGAAATTTGGGTATTTTAAGCGTCTTTTTTTCCTCTTTCGTCTTGGGCCAAAATTATGTTTAAAACGGCCGTTCACACACACACACGCAATATATATATATATATATATATATATATATATATATATATATATATATATATATCAAGAATTTTACGTTTACAAGTTCAAACATTAAAAATACACATAAAAGCGAATTGTAGATTAATCTAAATACATTAAAAGAACACATAACTATAAGTTTTACATCAATCCACATATATCAAAAAGAAAATAAAGTATAATACTGAAACAAAATATAGTTTTAGATGAATACAAATGCATCAAAAAACTTTATAACATTTATCATATGTTTTTATTTAAAGAAATCTAAATAGATATGAAAACACCATCAAAGTTTATTATACAAAATTGTTTTCTTTTTAATATGTTTTTATTCAATTTAATCGGGTTTTTTTGTAAAAATTAGCCAGTTTATTCCGATTTAGAAATAGATATATAACCGGTGATAATTGAATCGCTCTGTTACCCGGCTCCCGATCCAACCGTTTCGATCAATTGGTTCAAACCGATTTTTAAAACATTGATCTACAACATGTGGTCGACGACCACATGATGTTATTTTCATTGTATCTACTTGAACCTTTAACCACCATCTTTTTATTATGTTTCTTGTGTAGCATGTGAAGTTCACGGGTATTGTGTTTTAAATATCTTTTGTTAATTAAACTTTTAAAATTAGAGACATTTACAAATCTATCCATTTTGTCTAAGTAACTTTACCAAAATTAGCCAAAATTTTAGATTTTTTAGAAAATAGTCATTAAAACCATAGACTAGACTACTTCATATGCAATTTCGTCACCTCCTTTTCGGTTTTGTAATAGCCAATTCCATGTGTCTATGCAAAAAATCATTTATTCTTCCAACTTTTCGATCTTCCCATTCATTTCATGTGGGTTCTTATTCCTCTAATTTTATCCATTCTACCAAAGAATAGTCAATATTAATTCGTAAATCTAGATCGGCTAATTGTTGTATGATAGAACCCCCCTGGTAGACATCTCTCGATTTCGAAATGTATTGAAGCTCCGGGGAGTAAAAAAATTGGGATCTTATGTTTCCAAGGTTGAATTTCATATTCCAACAAACCTCGTAATCGTAAAAGAGTACATTCTTTATCTATGGGCCTAGCAAAAAAATTTGGGATACGATATCCCCCCCACCCACCCCCGCCCCCTTAAAATCGGACGTGATAGTTTCCTCTCATCCAACTTAAGTAGGTACACCGAAAAAAGAAAAAGAAAAGATTTCTCGCTTTTAAATTCTAGAAAACTCCAAAAATATATACTTCTTACTCAAGTTTCTAGTAAAGACCAAGCAAAATTTCATGGATTCCGTCTTCCTTGATTATTTTTATTTAGATTTTATGAATTATTTATTCAATTATGACATAAAGGAAATATGAAATTCTTGAGTGGTCTACTTCCCCTCGAATGATGCATCTGTAATTCTTAATGAAAGAGAATTTAGAAGAGATATACATATCTATTGTAACGTCCGCGTTTCTCACTAAGAATTTATTTGAGTAATCATTATTTATGCTAGTTGACAATATAATTTTTCTTGTGAAATAAATAATTATTCAAACATAATATGTGTTTCTTGCAATGTAAGTCTACCTTTGTAAATCGATTTAGTATTGGGTATGCAACTTGCAAAGTAACGGTGTGAAGATTGAGTACAATACTCCACGACATTACAAAGATATAGAAAGGAAGAAGTTGTTAAATATGAGAATGCTAACCGGAGGAAAAAATAGTCGTACAAGAGAAAGACGAGATTTGACAAATATTACACTGAAACGGCGACGTTTTTATAGGTTCCACACCTAATATTACTTACCCAACAACCACACATTCCCTTTTCTCATATATATATATATATATATATATATATATATATATATATATATATATATATATATATATATATATATAATTGTAAAAAACAACTTATCCTAAAACTTAACAAATCAGGCTAAATAAATAATTAAAATTTTGACTTCATATAAGAAGTTTATAGTTTGCGAAGTTTCGCGTTCAACTTGACACAACAATGTATGCCATAAAAAGTGGAATGGAGATCGTTTTCTTTTTAGCCAAAGCAATGTAAACATGAATCGAAGTACACGTAAATACAAATCCGCATTTATAGAGAACGTCTAAAAGAGCTGGTATGAAGTAGTTTTTACAGCGTAATCCTTATAGACTAGTCGAATAAGTCTAAAGAAAAGTTGTAGTACTTGTTGATACGAAACTAGGGATATAAAGAAGGGTTAATATTATAAAAGCCCAAAATTTTTAACGCGTAATTGGAAAAAGCCTTGATATTTTTTTTTATTATTGTTGTGGCCACAACTTTCTCGCAGAATTATCACTCTAGCCCACTTAACGAGTTTCATGGTTAAATTGGTTAACTTTTTTGCAAAATTAGTCCTAAAAAGTTCAAATTTAGTCCCTGAGGTTTGAAAAAAATTACACTACATGGTTTTTTAACTTTATTTTTCGTTTTTTGTATACTTTATTTATTTTCGGTTTTTTTATAAATATATATACATTTTTATTTTCTTTTTTTTTATATATACTTTATTTATTTTCATTTTTTAACTTTGTTTTTCAACAATTTTTTAAAACCTTTTTACCTTTTGTTTTCTATTTTTTAGTTTATATATAGAGTATATTAGAGTTTTTTCTAGGTTTTTTCATATTTCTTTTCTTATTATATTTTATTTTTTTCTTCTTTTTATTTTTTTTCTTATTTGTTTTCTAATTATTTGTTTTTTTTTTTTTGTTTTTTTGTATTTTTATCTTTTTATTGTCATTTTTTAAAAAATATAAAATGTATTAATATATTAGAGTATATTACAATTTTGATAATTTATAGTTTTTGTAATTGTTTTTTTATTTTTATTCAAGTAAATAAAGTAGTTATGTTTATATTTGTAATTTCGGTCCAACTTATTTTTTTGCTTTAGTGTTATTATATTTATGTTACGAAAAAATAAAAATTAAAAAAAAATAGTTTGTTTACTAAGAATTAGTGTTTCAATGTGTTATATAACTTGCAAATTAAATCATATTTCTATATGTGATATCAATAGATTAAATTCAAGATAATATATTTCAATTTGATAATAGACTAAAAAATCAAAATAATAATAATAATAGTCGATCTTTATAAAAAAAACTTGTTATAGTAATTTATATTGAATTCAAGTTCGTTTACTTGAATCAAAGTAAATAAAAACATTAGAAAAACCATAAATAACTAAAATAGAAAAAAAAATTGTAATATGAAAAAACCTTAGAAAAAAGGGAAAATTTCATATATATCCTTCCAAACATTAAGAATTACATCTATATTCTTCCAAAGTTTATAATTACATATATATCATTCTTAACCTATTAAGATTACATTTATATCCAATCTTATAATTTAATGAGGTATTAATCAATTTAAAACCAAAAAATATATTAAAAAATCAAAATAAAAGGTGATTGTACTAAATTACCCTTTCCTAATTATTAATAAATAGAACTAAATAGAATTTATTAGCATTAAACCTAACCTAATTAATATGCCAAAACCTCGAACACGTGAATTCTAAACCCATAAACCCAAAAACATAAAATCTCCAATCACGTTTTTTTCTTCTTCAAGCCGTGACAATCGTTTCTTCGATTACGTGAAATCTCCACTTGTCTATCTTCGTTTCTTCCAATATCGTTGCTACAATCATAATAGTAAATCACGTTATTTTCACATTCTAAACCCATTCATTCAATTAATTTTGGTTTTGATTAACTTTTTGCATTCGATTAATTTTTGGTTCTATATTCGTGGTTTGCAATAGATAGTTTATTATCCTCCTATTTGATGGATAATGAAGTTGATGCACCAAAATGGGACATAAGTGCTCACTCACCCATAATTGAGTAAGTTTTTATCAACATTTGATGATACTTTATGTGTCCTTCAGATTTATTAACTGTTTTTTCATTGTGGTTATCAGACAAGTAATATCGGAATTCAAGTTTAAATTGAAATATGGAGGCTTCTTTCGGTTAGCTAGGAACTCATGTAGGCAAGTGTATTGCTTTGGATCTACAAAATGTCTCTATATAGACACATTTTCATACGATTTAAATCATCTAGTTGAAGAGGTGAAAAAACATTATCCGTCACAAAGAGATATTGTTTTGTCAATAGTATTTGTTGATAAATATGCAAAAGAGCAATGCTTTATTGAACTTGATAATGATAAGAGCTTCATGGTGATGCTAAACATGTATAATGAGGATAAAGAAGTAACAATTTATGCCACAACCAAAAAATTAAGGTATAACCCTAAACCGTTAAGTTGTCAAGATAAAGTTATTGACGAGTCTCATCATGAAAATGAGTCAGACTCAGTTTGTCCAAGTCAAGAAAGCTATCATAGTCTTCATAGTTCTGAGAACGAATATGAGCTTATAAATTATGGTGAAACTTATGCATATAGTAAGATGAATCCATTTATGAAAGTCAATTCTAAATTCCCAAGTGTAATTGCTTTTAGAAGAGCATTAAATCATTATGCACTAACAAATGAATTTGAGTATATCATTGAGAAAAGTGATTTGACAAGACTTACAGCATGTTATGGAGATAAAAAGTGCAAGTGAAGAATTCATGCTTCTCTTACACAAGATGGAGTTACTTTTGAAGTAAGTATAAAATTTGAGAAATACTAAATTCATCAACATTGTTATTATGTTAACATAATTATATGGTCTTTTGCAATTTTGTAGGTAAAGAAATTTATAGAAACTCATTCTTGTACTTGAAGCAACAAGAGCGGTAACAAACATGCCACTTAAGGATGGATTGCTGATGTTGTCACCGACAAGTTGAAATCGGAAGGCGATGTCTCTCCTGCCGACCTAAAAAAGTGGCTTATGCATACCTACAATGTTGAAGTACCATATATGAGAGTTTTTAGAGGAAGAGAGCAAGCTTATACCGATATGTATGGCAAGTGGGATGACTCGTATGTAAATATATTTAATTTCAAACAAGAACTCGAAAAGAGAAACCCAGGAAGTGTGGTGGAGATTGATTTGCAGATAGTGGGTGAAAAGAAACATTTCTTACACTTTTTTATATCATTAACAGCATGCTCTAAGGGGCTTCTTGCTGGTTGTCGTCCATGCATTGGGCTTGATGCTTGTCATTTGAAAGGGGAATTTAATG
Source organism: Lactuca sativa (assembly GCF_002870075.4). Taxonomy (NCBI): domain Eukaryota; kingdom Viridiplantae; phylum Streptophyta; class Magnoliopsida; order Asterales; family Asteraceae; genus Lactuca; species Lactuca sativa. The sequence continues at coordinate 66,367,955 of NC_056626.2, read as the reverse complement.
GTGTGTTAGCTGCTGCCACAAGTATCGACGGTAACAATGGTATGTTTCCAGTAGCCTATCGTGTGCTTGAGGCAGAGAATACAAAATCATGGACTTGGTTTCTCACATCACTACAAAAAGCGATTGGTATACCAAATGGTCTTGTTATCTCCTCTGACATGCAAAAGGGGTTGGAATTAGCTATTACACAGGTTTATCCTAATATTGAGCATCGAGAATGCATAAGACATTTATATAGCAACTTCAAAAAAACATTTTCGAGGTGACTTTTTCATGACCAAGTTATGGGAGGCTGCAAATACCTACTCTGTTGGTAAGCATGATAAATTGTTAAATGAAATTGGTACTAAATGTGCAGGTTCAATTTCATATTTGAATGAGAACCATAAAAAGATATGAAGTAGAAGTAAGTTTGGAACACTTGTTAAGTGTGATTACATTACCAACAATATTTCAGAAACTTTTAACTCTTGGGTAGGTGACATACATTATAAACCGGTGTTTGATCTCCTTGATGCAATTAGAGAAAAGCTTATGGAAAGATTTGACAATAAAAGGAGTAAGGTGAAAAAATGGAAATGACCATTAGTTCCAAAAGCAAAGAAGTATCTCAAAACAATCACCAAGGCAAGTTAATGAACTATATACATACATAATTGTTTTTGCATTAAACATATATATTTTTCCTGATATTAGTTTATTCTTGTTTTATTTTCTCATGTAGAACTTGGGTGAATATCAAGTTTGTAGAAGCAGTGATAATAAAGCAGAAGTGAAGTTCAAAGGATATCGTTGGGATGTTGTATTGGATGAGAAAAAATGTAGTTGTCGAAAATGGCAAGTTACAGGCCTTCCATGTGTGCATGCAACTGCTTTTATTGCTTTCACAAGGGAGCCTAGCTGGGAAAAATATGTTGATACATATTTCACAGTCGACAAGTTTAAAGAAGCATATGCTTTAGAAATTGGTCCAATGCCCGGAAAAGATCAATGGGTGAATATAGAGACAATCGATAAGATATACCCACCTATTATAAAACGACCGCCTGGACGACCGAAAAAGAATAGAATTATACCACATGATAAGCCTAAGAAAAGGCACAGATGTCCCCGTTGTGGTTTATATGGACACCATCAAAGGACTTGCAAAAATCTCGCGTCTCAAGGTTTTGATGAAGCATCCTCTAGCAAGAGGAAAGAACACAAACCATCATGAGTTTTTGTTATGAGTTTCATTACATTTTAGTACTTTAATGCTTTCTGCATGGATTGTTTAATTTTTTAATTTTGTTGTTCGGTAGAATTTGCATGAGAAAAACCATTTAAAATTTGATTACATATATATATATATATATATATATATATATATATATTGGGACCATTTTTTAATGAATTTATGCCATAGGGATTGTTTCTGTAATGTATTTCTCTAACAATGACCATTTATATAAACATTTTCTGCTATAGGGTCTGCATATGGACCGTTTTTGTAATGTTTTTTTGCCATATGGACTAATTCTGTAATGAGTTTCTACCACATGAACCATATCTGTAATTGTTATTAGTCACAATGACCATTTTTATAATTTTTCTGAAACGGGGACTATATCCGTAATGTTTTTTTTTTCTGAAATAGGGACCATATGTGTAATGTTTTTCTGAAACATGGACCAAATCTATAATATTTTTGTGCACATGGACCATTTTTAAATGTTTTTTCTGACACATGGATTATATTTGTAATATTTTTATGAAACAAGGACCATATTTGTAATGTTTTTTCTGAAACATGGACCAAATCTGTAATATTTTTGTGCCCATCAACAATGTTTAAATGTTTTTCTGACACATAGACTATATCTGTAATATTTTTCTGAAACAGGGACCATCTTTGTAATGTTTTTTCTGAAACATAGACAAAATCTGTAATATTTTTGTAAACATGAACAATTTTTAAATGTTTTTCTAACACATAGACTATATCTGTAATATTTTCTAAAACAGGGACCATATATGTAATGTTTTTTCTGAAACATGGGCCAAATCTGTAATATTTTTGTGCACATGGACAATTTTTAAATGTTTTTCTGAAACATAGACTATATCTGTAATATTTTTTTGAAACAGGGACCATATTTGTGATGTTTTTATGCGCATAGACTATTTCTGTAATGTATTTCTACGATAGGGACTATTTCTGTAATGTATTTCTGCTATAGGGACTATTTTTGTAATGTATTTTCGGCTACATGGACTGTTTATGTAATGTATTTATGCAACAGGAACATATCCAACATGTTACAAAATTATCATTAGTGCATGGTAAACAATGAAATAATATCAAACTTTTTTTTATGAATTGCTAAAATTAAAACCAACATGATGCTGGGAAAGTTACAATACAAAGAAAATAAAATTCTAAAACAATAACACTCTACTTTGACAAAACAATAGTAACAACATTAAAATAACACTCTACTTATGAGACGGCTTCCAAATTCCTAAAGAAATAACACCCTACTAATTTTTTTGCTTTTATTTCGAGGTCGGTCTCATTAGCTCTCTTTCTACCAGAATTTCATGTAGATGTGATGTTAGTGATAACTCAGCCTCATTTGTCACCTTGTTACTAGAGCTCCTTGATTTCCAATTTGCATTCGGATATTTGATGATGTTCTCAAGACCCAAAATAATAAAAGGTGTCCACCATTCTTTCGTCGACAAATAAATTTATCCAAAACTCTTAACACTGTATAATGATTCGTTTAGTCTCACTAAACATAAGAAAAAAAATATATTAGTGTCTACACAAACAACCATTGTAGAAGATAATTTTCAAATTGAGTATTATATAAACAATTATTGTACTCAGAATAAAAAAATTGAACATTAGTGTGTAATATGGTTCAGTGAACTAGAAGAATTAAAATTGAAAGAACAACAACATTGGTGTGTAATATGGTTCAGTGAACCAGAAGAATTAAAATTGAAAGAACAACATGTTGCCCAAAAACACTGTTATTGAAGCTGTCTGCATCCTCTTCTGCAAATTCAGTTAGGATTTAGGAAGATTAGTTATTGGTACTTTTGTATTATATCAATTCTACCTTTAAGATGATTATGTCACAAAAGCTTAAGTTTGATAACCATGTTAATTAAGAGATCCATATAAATTTTGAATATTGTTCTTTCTTTCTAATCACAAGTCAAACTTGAACTTCCAGATGAAAGTTCTCTAAAGTTAGGTAACAATATAGCTACAAAAGAATCATATAAAATGGAAGCCCTAACATTTTCAATTAAAAAGAAAAGATTCAATTCCTGAAGTAACCAATGATAATGGATGATCTATTGAATTCCCTTTTTATCATGGAAGGAAGAAATAAAAAAATGCAGTAATTAGAATCCTAGTAAGCAATTGAAAGCATACATTGTAAAACCCTAAATAAAAGCATCAGATTAAATAAGCCAACCTTCGTTCTGATCATTCTCAGTGAACTCTTTCTCCATAGCACGATCGATTACACCAGCGAAGGTCTTGTCTCTATCCATAGTAGAAGAAGCATTGTTGGAAATGAGAGTGGCAAGGTGTCGCTAATGTCTTCAACCTGCTCTTGATCTATGTCGGCGAGGACAGGGAGAGGGAGAGAAAGAGAGAAGGACAAGATTAATTAGATAAGAGATAGGAAGTAGAGATGTCGGAGGTGGGTATAACCCTTTTCATGGAAGGGATGGCGAAGGAGGAGGTAAGGAGGTGATGACAGGGAGGAGGAGAGAAAGAGAGAAAGACAAGATTAATGAGAAAAGAGATAGGAAGTAGAGACGTCGGAGGTGGGTGGAGGAGGTGGGTATAACCCTTTTCATGGTAGGGACGGCGACGGGGGAGATAAGGCTATGAGGGAGACCGGAAGATGGAAGAAGTGAGAGACGAACTCGATTTTGGGGGTAGGAGAAAGGTGGATCTGGGATGGATGATCGAGGGAATCGTTTTGACTGATTTATGATTTAGAAAAAAAAATAAGATTTAATTTGGATATAATATGTAAAGGGTATTTTTGGTAAATTTATTTGTATTTATGATTTTAAAATATATCAGGGCTTTTTCCAATTGCGCGTTAAAAATTTAGGGCTTTTATAATGTTAACCTTATAAAGAACATCAAAAATAGAGCTCGTCTGCAAAAGATGTGATTTTTCGAAGATTCAAGAATTTACCTAACATGAGCTCCTCTGCCTGACGCTCGGACTCGCCGAGTCAGCTCTGGACTTGCCGAGTCCAGACACTGACTCACTGAGTTGGGTCGGGCAGAGGCCAAGAAAGACGATTTTCAGCAATCAAAACAGTTAAGTATCACATTCAATTGAAACCAATCAAGGCTTTGATACCACTGATGGGTTTGAGCCATAAGAACTTTCCTATGTGCACATGCAAACCCTAATGCTTGGATCTAGGTTTCTCTAATTGAACATGCTTTGTATCCAAGACTTTCAATCATAGATCTAGTGTAAACAGACAATTCATAACATATGAAATCAGATCTAGAAGAATACCTTAAGTTACTTGCTTGAAAAGTTCTTCTTCTTGGAGCTTAGAGTCACAATTGTCACTCCTCTAATGGCTTACAAACACCTACTAGCAAGAAGATGATTTGAGAGAGGGAGAGAGGTGAGAAATCGGCTCTAGGGTTTTCTCAATCATAGATTCGCCGATTTCTCCAACCCTAAGGGTCTATTTATACTATGAGCTCCTAGGGTTTCACCTTAAACCCTAATTGGATAACTTAGCCTCAAAGCAATCCAAAGATCCTTCTAGATAAGGCCTTGGACGATTTCTAAGATATACATATCCTTAAAATCGTCCCTTCCCATATCCGTAAGGATTCATAGCCCAAAACACAACTATCACACATTTGACAGTTTATGCCCCTTTATTCAATTAATCTCTTTAAGTCGCCAAATTAATTCCTAATTAATTTATGACTTATATCAATCAAATAATATTATTATTCCTTTAACATATTATTCTTATAATACATTAATAATAATAATATCTCTTCTCTCTATATAAATCACCTTGTCAAGTTGTTATGGTGAAGGTAACCCAAAAGGACCATGCACAACCGGGTCAAGTACTTACCAAATATAGTTACAGCCTTAGACACTAATCCAACATAACCATCCAACATGGACCGGCATTGGTGCCTTCGACCCATAAGTATAGTGAGGAAAACTCACCTCACGCTGACGTATCAAACAGAACGCCCGGCCGCTGGCTCACGAAAACCTAGAACTAAATAAACCTCCAATTAATAATTGGATTATCACTTCAAATATCTTACCCATAATTGTCCATTAACTCTCCCTTAAATGGGCCAAACAAACTTGATCCAAAAAGGTCTAAAATATACAAGGCTCATAATTGGCCCAATTTTCCAAATTGGGCCCAACTCCCTAATAGTCCTCATCCTAAGGCCCAATTCCCTTAACTGGCCCGGAATACTTCTACTCAGAAAGTACATTAAGGTCCTAACCCCAAACTGGCCCAAAGATGGCCCAAAACCGAAGCCCAACTCGCAAAAGCCCAACAGAGAGCGTACGTTGGGCGTACTCCAAGACTACGTGGGGCATAAACGAGCCTTGCATTGACTGCAAACGGCGGCGTTGATTATGTACGCGGGGGTACCCTCGCAGAGTTCAAACTCCAATAAGTGCTTTATGGCTTAAGCACTTAAGCCCAAACTTCGAATCCATGGTCCAAATGCACCTTAGAGTCATAAAGTTTCCAACTTTATGACTTTAGACGTTCACAAGTTCTTAATACAAGATCTTTGCCATTAAGACCTTTCTATCAAATGCATGGGACAATTCTAGCCATTGGGACTTCATTTTTATCACTTAAGACCCTTTCTAGGGTCTGAAAGGACAACCTAAAACGTCCAAAACGTATCATGCACAATATTGGGACTTTTGGACAAGAAGAGTACCAAAAAGCTAACAAAACAAGATCCACACAATACAATCACAATAGCAGAAGCTTTTTATCTTCTAGAGCTTCTAAATGACAAGATGATCTCAAATCTACAAGCTTGCTTCACTCTCCAAACACCTTGATGCAACTTCTCCTTCCTCAACCACACAAGAAACACACTCTTAACTCACAAACACACAAAAGAGAAGCTAGGGTTGCCAAGAAAGGATCTTAGGACTTGGAGGCTGAAAGGAAGGGGGTAAAGGGTCCATAATGGGGTTTAAATACCTAACAAACCCTAAAAGTTAGGGTTACACTTGGGCATACGTATGCCCTGGGTACATATGCGTACGCCCAACGTACTAGGGTGCGCCCTACTACACCTAGCATACTCCCCCTCCGACCAAAATTACCAATTTACCCCTCGGGCCTCTTAGGGCTAAATTCAAGCAATTTCAAAGACCAATGATGACATATTAATTTATTGAAGGAAGGATTTAAAAATACCTAGAAACACGGGATGTTAGAGAACAAATTATTTAAATTGTTCTTGTGATTTGATAAAAATTGCATGTTTGGTTTCTAACTTTTATTTTGTACTTGGTTCGTCTCTTTATATTTTACTTTTCAGCTTTTTTATTTGGTTATTATTTATTAATTAAAAAATAAATTAATTGATTCATTGACACATGGACCCACTCTCACCCCCACCACTAGTCACCATTAGGCCATCCGGTATAGGAGTTGTTTCACATATAGGTTTCCTATATGGATCCTATGTGGAGGGGATGTCCACTAGTGAGCACCACCCCCAAGCATAGTAGGTGTGTTGTGAAGTGGTCACCACCATAGACGTCTATGCAACCTTTGTGTCTATCTCTCTCTCTTCCGTTTCTCTCTATCTCACTCTTCTTCACTAGTTGGTCACTAGTGAACACCACCCCACATGTATAGTAGGTGGCATATGAAAGAAAATGATGATGATGATGTGGAATTATTTCCATGCGTATGGATACCAGAAGGCCTTAGACACTTTCAGGCACCAAAAACCTAAAATGAACTCCAAAAAAATTGATTGAAACCTGGAAGGCACCAACACACCTACCTTAGAAATCTGAAATCAAATCCAAACACCACCACCACCCACTTCTGCCATTGACGACCACATCCAACAATCCACACCTATTGAAAATTAAACTTGCACAAAAAATTCTAGATCTGGGGGCTCCACATTCCCATCACGTCCACTACTAATTTTTTGTTTAGCAATCTTCTTCTGATTTCCAACCAACAACAAGCCCTCATTATTTTCTTGCTAACCTCCTTCTTTAGCATAGAAATCCCCTAAGAGAGCAATTTGTGTTCTTTTGCAACAATTTAGTATCAGATAAAGGATGGAGTAGAGATGCAAACCGATTTAAAAAATACATCAGTTTCTGGATGTTAGTGGCGGCTTCGATTCATGTTTAACATTTACAGTTATAGATGGAGGGTGTCTCAGGTTTTGGATGGAAGGAAGTTGGAATCTGGATGGTTTCTACATAAAGGACCATATCTAATCTTTGTTGTGGCATAAACTGAAGGCTTGCTCTTGAATAATTACATGTCATCATCAAACTTACTTGCTACCGATGTCGTCATTGTGGGATTTTTTGGATATGTTGATGAACGACTTAAAAAGTTACAGTATTAGAGGAGAGAAAGGTGGAGTAAATAGGTGGTTCATGGTCTATGTGTTCAAAGGAAATGGTGGTGGTCGACAACAGTAGTGATGGTCAATGGCAGTGGTGGTGGACTGAGGTCTAGTTGTTCCAAGTAGAGGTATGTATCGAGAAAAACCGAAGAAGATGAAGCTGGTGAAGTTTTTTAGTGGGTTCTAGTGGTTCTGATGATGGTTAATGGTGATGAGCTGAGGTACAGAGAGGTGAATGGATGTGATGTGTTGTGGGTGATCTAGGGATTCAGGGTTGTGTTTTACACAAAGAAAAGAGACAGGGAGAAGAGGAATAGATATGTGGGATAGAAATAGAGAAATGGGAAGTAATGTTATGCCATGTTTTTTTATTTTTTAATTTTTAAATAATATTAAAATAATTAAAGCAATTGAAAAATAAAGCTTTAAGGGTATTATACTCTTTTTTTCAGTCAGAAATAAATAACACAACAAAATTAAATTGTAGGGATGGTCTGAATGCAAAATAAAATATAGGGACCAAACACACAATTTTTATCAAACCATAGAGACAAGATACAATAAGAAGCATCTAAAGAATAAGTTAAATACGATATAAACCTTATAAAGTACACTAATTTATGAAGAAAAACAAACTTTATATTTTTCAGATCTTAAACAATAATAATAGTATAAAGATCAATATGTCCAAGATATCATTCTCCACATCCAAAAATGGATCATCCTTTCAACCTTGTCAAAATATCTCTGCAAATGTCATGGTGACAAAAATAGTCCATGCGAGAGTCTTTATGTAATGAAAACATTTTCAATAACGATATCAAATTTCAATAAATTCTATAATTTCAACAACAGACATAATCATATTAGCAAAGTCATCTAATAAAACTTTCAGTTTTGAAAATAAATCATATAAACACAGCCATGAGACAAGAAAATTGCAAACTTAATGCAACAATTTTAAGTTCATTATCATTTCATAGACCTAGCAATTTGTGTATTCGTGTCAGCCACGAATTTGACACGATACGATTACACAATGAAAAATAAGTTTTATATCAATTTTCATGATGTATTCATGTCGTGTTGTGTCCCTCACAGATCCGTGTATTCGTATCTCAAATTGTCAGGTCTATCATTTCACGACTTCAGTTTTAATGAATCATGTAAAAATCTAAAAATATGTTGAAATGATTATAAATTTATAATTAATGATAAGATCGAGTCATCGGCCTTAGTGGGCTAAAGAACACAATGTTTGAGTGTTGGCCTTCATGCCTATTTTGTGACATTTCCTTTATAAATTTATGAACTAACTAGAAAAGAAAATAAGTATTTAGAATTTTCATAAAAAAACAAGATGAAGGACTAAATTACGTCTCTCTCTCTCTCTCTCAAGAAAATAAGTATATGGATTTTTCTAAAAAAACAAGATGAAGTACCAGACTATGAATAGACTATGCATGAAGTAAAAAAAAAAAAGGAAAGGTGCATGTCTTATGTCTCTAAATGTCGACCACTAATCTCACTACAAGGATTACAATCCTTCTTGTGTGTTTCTTATTGCGATATAATATTATGCCTAATGTGATAATCCCAAATTCACGGCCATAAAAGACTGATTTGTTTATGCTTTGTTTTATAAAATCAGAGTAATCTTTTGATTAAAAGAGTTGCGGAATCCGTTCCCAAAACAAAATATGATAAAATTTATCAAAACATTTCTCAAAGAGAATGTATTTTCATTAAATAATAAAACCTTGCGATGTCATGTTCCGATACAGACCAAAAGCATAAAAAATACAATTCGACCTTACAACAGTTATTTACAATTACTGGTCTATTATCCAAAATCTCGTCAAGTCCACCAACTTATACTCTTGTGCCATTACCTGTAATGCAAAGAAAACTGAGTGAATCAGGCTTGGGAGCCTGGTGAGCATTTAGGGTTTTCGACCCACAATAATATAATTATTATATTCAATCATCAATCAATCAATCATTTAATCCTAATTACCCATCCTCATTATCTCCTTTATTTCTTAAGGATTTACCCTAAGAATCAACTATCCTTTATTCATTTATTCCTAAGTATTGACCTAAGGAATTAACACAAAGTTCACCACTGCCAAGGTCCTCAAATTACAACCGGTAAACACTTAGTTCAACATACTTAACGATCACCTAGTTCTAACACTCCTAGTGAACACTTAATTCAAAACATCTGGTGAATACTTAGTTCTAAAACACTTAGTGAACACACCCGATTCAACAACACCAAGTGAACACATCTAGTTCAAAAAGACTTAATGAACACATTGAGTTCAAAAATACCAAATGAACACATAGAGTTCAAAAATACTTAATGAACACGTTGAGTTCAAATACCAAGTCAACACATAGAGTTCAAAAATACCTACCGAACACATAGAGTTCAAAAACACCGAGTGAACACATAGAGTTCAAAAATACGTAATGAACACGTTGTGTTCAAAAACACTTATTATTTCGTCTCACATCAACTATTTCATCTACCCATGTTCTATCCAACATATTTGTATATGCAAACGCATATACAGTTTAAACTTTTAAAACTTATATAAAACAATAATTCAACATCCATCTCAAGTAAACAAACAATGTATAAACACATAGCACGTACTTCATAGCAAATACTTCATATATATATATATGTGTTAGAAGAAAGTAACTACACAATCACATGATCAGAAGATAATCGGACAGCACTACGACTCTAAGAGTAGTATTATTTGGTGAAACTGGAATATCTTCACACACCGGGCTTCTTGCGGGCAGAGCTTCAGCTCGGAAACTCTTTTCTTCTCAGGATCTTCGGGCTGCGGGATTCTCTTCGCATCTCGGGATGATACCGGGGCTTCGGGGGTACTTCGGGATGGCTATAGAGGGTATCGAGAGTGAGAGAGAAGAGAAGGAGCAACCAAATTCGGCTGACCCTCGATTTCTATTTATAGGGCCAACATTATGTACTCACGTCATGAGTTTCCAATGCTCATGTCATGACCTAGTAGGTCATTGTGTTCGTCACTCTTCCATTTGCTCTGTGTAACGCCCGTAGATCCGGGCTAGTCAAATTAGAGGCAATAGGAGTCGAAAACGACTTTTCGACAAAAGATTATTTAGAATAAATAATCTTAACCAAGTTGTATAATATTTCACAAGGTTTCCGTACATATAAAGAACTCCGAAATCCAAGTTATAACGAAGAAGTTATGGCCCGTCGAAGTTTTACGGCAAAACCGGCACGACACCGGGAAGCGTAAATAGTGAATTTATGATAGAGCGAGATTTAGCCTTAGCAATCTAAACGAAAGTTGTAGAATATGTTAAACTAAGAGCGTCGATAAAAAGAACGCCCAAATCTGACTTCGTATGAGGAAGTTATGATTTTTCTAAGATTCGGCTTAGCAGTGCACGGCCCGAAACTCGAATTTTAGTTCGAGCAGTTTTTGGCTTATGCGACCTAAATTAGAGTTGATATCTCATTAATAGGAACTCAACGGTAAAAAGATGGACAAAAACGGAGTCCGTATGAAGGAGTTACAAATTCTTCGCGGTCATTTAACAGTCTAAACGCCTCCTACTGTTAAATTTGAGATCAGTCGAGAATTAGCCGACGGAGTCTAAATGAAAGTTGTAGATCTTGATTTTACCTACGCGTGGATATAAAGAACGTCGAAAACGGAGCTCGTATGCGAGAGTTATGATTTTTCTAAGTTCGAAGGCTGATACGCGATAGGGGGTGACGTGGCACCACCAGAATTGGACACGTGGCACCACCAGAAGGCCACCACATGGACCAACTCGGCGAGTAGGCCCCCCTACTCGGCGAGTAGGCCAGTCGGAACCCCTATAAATAGAGGTGTCGGGTTCCCTCATTCTTCACACCTTCCTAAACTATTCTTTCTCTCTCTAGACTCTCTCTCTCTAGCCCCCTAACCCCCCTAAAAGCCTAGGTAAACCCCCTAGCACCCGAAGGAAGCCCCGAGGCTCCCGGAGTCCCGAGAAAAGAGCCTTTCGGCTCGGGAACGCTGCTCCAGCGAAGCCCGGTTTTCGAGAAAACCTGCTGTAAGTGAGCTACGCCTAACCTATCTTTAGCATAGCTTATGTTTTAATATAGTAACATTATTAGGAACTTATAATGAGTATTTGGGCTATTATTATGAGTTATATTGAGTGTTATTTAACGCTTATATAATAATAATAATAATAATAATAATAATAATAATAATAATAATAATAATAATAGTCAGACTATTAGTTTGTCGCGGTTATCGTTAGACTAAACCGTAGTGGTATTGATACTAGGTTTATCGAAGGAAATTGTTTTGAGAGTATCGAAGCGCTGTTCGAGTGTTGAGTCACCACCTACTCAGGTGAGTGCATGGTCCCTTTCATCTTACACATAGATATGAAGTATTTTATTATAAATTGTGTGCTATGTGTGCATATTGTCTGAATACTTGCTGTCTATACTGGTGAAAGATTTTTATACATGTTTTAAATGATGTAAACTGTGTAAAGTATTTTATATCTACAAAATATGTTGGGGTAAAACATGGGTAGATGAATGATGAGGGATAAAAGCTGAAATAGAGGAACATTAGTAGCATCGACCTAGTGCCCTATAGGTATACATTGGCAGCAGTGGACCTAATACCCTATAGATGAGCACTGGCAGCTACGCCACAACCTGTAGATGTTTTAGATCTACGGTAAACGTCCTAGAAGCTGCGCTCTAAGGACAGTATCGACAGATGTGCCTAATAGGGAGCCTTATGACCATGACAATAGCATTTAAAGGTCAATACCGGTAGAAGCGCCTCATAGAAAATGTCCCAATTCTGGCAGCTGGGCCTAAGTGACAAGATTAGCAGCTGCGCTTGACCAATGTGTCATTGGCAACAATGAACTTCATGTTGTTTCCTTAGGATGATCCTTAGGAATGAATGAATGAGAAATAGCTGATTCTTAGGGTAGATCTTTAAGAATAAAGAAGATAATGGGGATGCATAATTGGGTTGATTGTTTGATTGTTTAAACATAATAATTATATTATTGTGGGTTGAAAACCCTATGTACTCACCAGGTTTCCCAACCTGACCCACTCAGTTTATTTATATCACAGGTGTCGATATGAAGTGACATTACACTAAGAGATTTAAAGAGATGTAGATCACTAGTGTAAATAATTGTAAGTTCTGTTTATGCTTATGTTTCTGTATTAACGATGACATCCCAAACGTTTTAAAATGAAATAAATACGTTTCTTCGAAAATGTTTTAATAACGTATTTACCATGTTTTTCTGGGAACAAATTCCGCAACATTTTTATAAAATGAAGTACTCTGATTTTTATAAAGCATAAACAAAATCGGTCTTTTCTGGCCGTGATTTTTGGGGATGTCACACTCTAGAGGGTATCCAGTCTGTGATCACGTCGTGAACACTGTGCTCACGTCGTTAGTTCTAACACAACCTCGAAATTTGTGTTCCGAACTTCAGAAATTCATATCTTTCACATAGAAGCTCTGTTTTCGACGTTCTTTATATGCACAGGTAGGTGAGATTATGTTCTACAACTCTCTTTTAGACTCCGTTGGCTAATTTTGACTTTAACTTTTATTATATTTATTTAGTACGCCAGGATAGGAAAACTCCGTTAGGAATTCACAACTCCTTCATCTGACGTCTGTTTTCGTCTGTCTTTTTACCGTTGGATTGCTATCGATGAGATCTTCGATTCTCGTTTAGATTGTTTCGACTAGAAATCACTCGAACTCATATTCGAACTTCGGACTGCATACTGCTAAGCTGAAACTTAGAAAAATCATAACTTCGTCATACGAAGTCAGATTTGGACGTTCGTTTTATGCACGCTCTTGGTTTAACGTATTCTATGAATTTCAGTTAGATCGCTAAGTCCAAATATCGCTCTAGCATAAATTCACTATTTACGTCGCGCTGTGTCGTGTCGGTTCTGTCGCGAAACTTCGACAGGTCATAACTTCTTCGTTATAACTCGGATTTCGACGTTCTTTATATGTACGGAATCCTTGTAACATATACTACAACTTAGTTAAGATTAATCCTTCTAAATAATCTTCCATCAAAAAGTCATTTTTGATGCTTATCGTCTCTAAATTGACTAGCCCGGATCTACGGGCGTTATAAATCATCAGAGTTGACTGTGGATGAAGAGGATGAGCTGGAGGTGAGTTTGGAGAATAGAAAATCAGTTACAATGAAAACGAAATGACATGAGGTGTATGTTTTAGAGGAAACATGATCATACGCATAGTAAGCACTTTGGGTGGGGGAGTAACCCATGAAGATACATGGGGATGATCTAGGATGTAGTTTATGTGGAGAATAATGCCTGAGCCAAGGGTAGCAGAGGCACCCAAAACTTTTTAGTTTTGAATAGTTTGGATCTTTTTGGAAAAGACATTGAAAAGGAGATAAATTTTGTAAGGTGGATGTAGGTAATCGATTTATCAAGTAGGTTGTTGTGGTAAATGCGAAAGGCCAATAAGTAACATGAATTTTTGCATGGGAAAGTAAAGCGAGACCCGTTTCGAAAATGTGTTTATGCCTTCGTTCAGCATATCCATTGTGTGAGGTGGTGAAGTGAGATAAGAAATTCCAGAAGAAGATAAGTGAGATTGAAGTTTTGTATATTCTCCACCATTATCTGAAAATAGTTGTTTTATTTTGGTTTTGAAAAACATTTCAACTAGCAGTTGAAAACGTTTGAATATATCGAGGGATTCAGATTTCTTCTTCATTGGGTAGAGCCACATGTATTTGGTGAAGTGGTCAACAAAGATTATATACTATTTGTAGTGATTAAATGAGAACACCAGACATCAGAGAATAAAAGTTCTAATGGAGCTTTTGAGATGAGAGATGATTCATGAAAAGGTAAGCGATGACTTTTATTGATTTGACAAGAATTACAACTATCAATAGAATTAGAAATAAAAGAAAGAGATGTTGACAGTTGCTTGAAAACTTTATTTTTGGGATGTCCTAGTCAGTGATGTCATGTGGACGATGGGATACTATGCATGGCAAAGACTTGAGGTGTTAAGGAAGGGCGGAGCTCATACATTCCCTTGGTGGTTGTTCCCTTGAAGAGAGGTGTTTTGGATGCCAGATCCTTTATGAAAAAAAAAACGAATAAAATTCGATTAGAAAATTGTTGTCAGTGCATAAGTGTGAGATAGAGATAATATTACGAGAAAGAGAAGAAACATAAAGAACATTTTTTAGAATGAAAGGTGTGTGAGGTGTTTGAATATTCACAAATCCAATGTGAGAGATTTGTAAGCACGAACCATCACCAATAAATAGTTCTTCTGTCCCGTCGTATGGTACATGAATGGACAGGTTATTTAGATCATTTGTGGCATGGAAGCTTGTACCACTGTCAAACAACTAGTTTGTTGTGTTAGGTGAGGATAATTGTCGTGGAGCCATGAGATGAGCTTGAGCATTCTTCACCTGCAAATTTCGATTAGGAAATCGTACATAAATTGTAGGAAAGAACTTTTTAAATGTTGAGTAGTTGCACATTACATTTAAAGCTGTAATATTTCATATGTCATACACCTCTAACCGATTACACAAATATTGAAGATAACATATTAGTTTTTTTCTATTAACAAGATCAAGAAAGTAGAACAATCAATGAAAAAAGGACCATCGTTTCCTCAGTCGGGTTTGTGTTCTTCACTCTCTCCTTTTCCCTAATACTAAAACACCTTCAATCATCTAATTCCTTCACCAATTGTAGCCGCTTTTCATCTTGATTCACGTACCAGCAAATCTGGCCTGCTTTAATTTCAGATGGCGAGGATCTACCTTTCATTCCATCCTTATTATTCAATATGAATGATGGTGTAATAACAGAAGGAATTGATTGCAGAAAAACGAAGCAGTAGTTACAGGAAGGTATGAAACATATGTTTTTTGTTTTAATATGTTTACGCTTTACATACACAAATAGTCTTAGAAAATTAGATAATCTTAAAAAAATGATTGTTTGTGACAGTGTATACGGATATGCTCTTTAACTTATTTTAATTCAATGAATATTCTTTAATTTTTAAACTCAAAAACATGTCACTTCATATCTCATGACCAAATCTTCTTTACATTATTTTACTAGGTGTGAGACTCGTATATTATACGGGTTAATTTAATATATATATATATATATATATATATATATATATATATATATATATATATTAAAATGTAAGCAATAAATATTTTTTAATGTAAAACTTTAATTAAAGAAAGGAAGAAACATATTCATTGCAATTTAATTTTATATATATATATTATATTTAATACTTTACATATACAAATATATGATTTTAATTTTAAAAACTGAAACAAACCAAAATTTGACAAGTGTATAATATTTATTTCAAAAATACCATAAAATGACAAATATTAAAACTCATGAGAGATTGACAAGTGGTAAAAAAACTTTCATTTATTAGAAATGATTTTTTTTTAATTTTCTTCATTTTGTAATATGTAATTTTTTTGTTGACTGAAAAAAAAAAAAAAAAAGGTCCTCTTTCCCTTAATATCTATAGCATGGGAAAGGAAAATTATTGGTACACATGAGGAAGTTGGTCTTCTTACCTTTCACTATCCACCCTAGAAGCTAAAAAAACAGAGTGTAAGTTTCTTTTTTTTTTAGAAATATTTTGACTTTCTAATAATCATGTTGACTTTTGATGTTTTTTAACTATTCGTATACAGGTCATGATTTGATGATTCATACAATTCCATCTTTCCAAGTGCTAACTCGGAAACAAAAAATAAACAATGTTCCCAATTAGTAAGTCTTCATATTATTTTTATTTTGTTTATGTCTATGTATGTATATGCTCCAAAATTGTGGATTTATGTTGGTAATTTTTAATTTATGATTATGGTTGCAGACCATTAAAAATGAATAATAATGTAGTATAGAAATTGAAACACACTTTTTTTTGTGTAAAGTCGATCCATGTTGTGCTATTGCTAGGCCAGTTTCATCAAGTATGTTGCATGCTTCAAAATTATTGTTTATCGAGCTAATAAGTGATACAAATTAGTGTTAAATCACAACCTACTCAAGTTTAATCAAATTTAGAAGTTAATTTTCAATGCTAGGTTACCTTCTATCAATGCGTTCATAACTTCAATTTTTTTGAATTAACTCTTGTGTATTAATTACTATAAGTTTCTTTGTTTTTTATTAACTTAAATTTTTTGTTTTTGGCATCTGTATTGCTATTAGATTTTCCTGATTGTTATATATATATATATATATATATATATATATATATATATATATATATATATATATATATATATATATATATATATATATATATATATATATATATATATATATATATATATATATATATATATATATATATAGGGTTAGGTTAATGTGAGACTGCCTAATTTTTTGAGACCGTGAGACGCATTTTTTTATTTCTTTTATTTTTTATATTTTTTAGTTAATTCAAGTTCCGAAAATAATATTTAAAAAAAGAATTTTTGAATTTTTCCATTTATTTTGCATTTTAAAATTATTTTTTAGAATATATGTACAGTGTAATATTCTATTAGAATATTTCACGTATTTTTTAAAAAAATGGAACTTTTTTTTATTATTTTTATTTTTTTTTAGTTAATTCAAGTTCCGAAAATAATATTTAAATTTTCTTTTTTAGATTTTTCCATTTATTTTGCATTTTAAAATTATTTTTTAGAATATGTCAGTGTAATATTCTATTAGAATATTTCACGTATTTTTGAAAAAAAACGAGATTTTTTTTATTTTATTTTTATTTTTTTTATTATTTTTTATTATTTTTAGTTAATTCAAGTTTCGAAAATAATATTTAAAAAAAGAATTTTTGGATTTTTCCATTTATTTTGCATTTTAAAATTATTTTTAGATTTGGTTTCACGGTCTCATAAAATTAGAATGGTCTCAAATGAACCTATATATATATATATATATATATATATATATATATATATATATATATATATATATATATATATAACCACGCATGTATGTCATATCTTCTTCTTGATAAGGCTTAAAAGGCACTTAAATCAATTCAATGATTTTTATTATAATTCCGATATTTTATGTTTTGATGATAAAATCTTTATGCCAAATGTCAAGCTGATTGGTTCATCTATTAAGTGTTATAAAATTCGTATTTTCTTTTTCCAACATATATTTGTAGAAACATAGTCACGGCTTAAAAGGCACTTGAATCAATTCAATGATTTTTATTATAATTCTGATATTTTATGTTTTGATGATAAAATCCTTATGCCAAATGTCAAGCTGATTGGTTCATCTATTAAGTGTTATAAAATTCGTACTTTCTTTTTCCAACATATATTTGTAGAAACATAGTCACGGCTTAAAAGGCACTTGAATCAATTCAATGATTTTTATTATAATTCCGATATTTTATGTTTTGATGATAAAATCCTTATGCCAAATGTCAAGCTGATTGGTTCATCTATTAAGTGTTATAAAATTCGTACTTTTTTTTCCAACATATATTTGTAGAAACATAGTCACAGAGTATGAAACATGAATCAGAAGACGAAGGTTCTTAAAACAAGGAGAGAAGAATTATGCTATTTTTTCTTTTCAGAATTGTATGCTACATACGTTTCTACTTGATTGCTTGTGTTGTGTAATTTAGCAAAAGATTAATTTAAGCATTTTATTTGGTATTCTATGCTACATATTGTTCCTACTTGATTCCACTTATGTTCACAATGGAATATGAACCCTCAACCTCAAAGAGGAAGACAATACTTGATACCGCTAGACTAGAAGTCCTTTGGTTGGTAGATTGTATATTTGAGATTTTTTGTGTATATTGTAAAAGCTGATTTTCTTATCCATTCTTTGTAACTATCTATGGCCCGTCGCTTTGCGTAAAAAAACTAATTGCCTCAAAAAACCAATTTCTGAAAGAATAATTCGTACCCGTCGCTTGGCGCGGGTAAACAACTAGTGTGTGTGTGTGTGTGTGTGTGTGTGTGTGTGTGTGTGTGTATATATATATATATATATATATATATATATATATATATATATATATATATATTTCTTAACTGTGGTTTCCATATATTTAAACCTAGTACTTCAAATACACATTGTGGATTTCATTCAGTTCAAGTCTGCCAGTTTGTTAGGATGTCTCGGCTGCATACATCGCTGCACTTCCATTTGGACTTGTTACCTTGAAGATATTTCATTTAACGATTTACTGAACATTTGGTATTCACATATTTGTTCAAAACAACCAACTGAAACTGATAGTTGAAAATCTAATTACAGACAATGTTGAAGGACACAAAATACATACCATACGGTTGATATCCACTTCAAAAATGATGAATACACAACCATCATTACTACTTCAATATTGATGCTTTGATTTTCCTTTCTTAAACCCTAATGATAACATGACCTTCATTGCATATGAGTGCTAACTCAACCAGATTACGACAACAAAAGAGACAATTGTGGAAATTGACAACACAGCAAATGAGACACACAGACCTTTTCAAGTCTTCCAAAAAACAAACGGTCAGCAAATTATATGGCTACCCGCCTGCCCGCAAACAAAAGAGCCCAAAAAGAGCTTTTTGAGAAGAACAAACAAAACCTCAGCCTTTTAAATAGATAACTAGTTTCCCGTAAATTTACACCAAACAATATATCTTTTGATATCACTAACAAATCAAATACCATCAACACTGATCTACAAAATTTCTTTGTCAAAGTAATACAAATGAATTACAAAACGTTTTCTCCCCACCTTTCAATATTTAATCAAGATCCATTGCCTTCTCTTTTTCAGCATTTTTGCTTGACCATAACTTTATTGTCCTGTCATGTGAAACAGTCGCTATACTCTGTCCATCTGCAAAACCAACAATGGCACCACAAAATCAGACATCAAATATCATACCAATAATAGAATCATTAAAAAACACAAGTCAAAATAAAGATATTAGTTAAGAAAATAGAGTTTACCTCCAACTACATCAACAGATGTAACTTTAGCTTCATGGCCTGAAAGAACCTTCACAGGCTTAAAGTCTCTAGCTGACCACACCTGAGACACAAATCCAATAATCAAAATACAAAATAAACATTTCGCCATAAATTAATAGTACAAAAGACTAATACATTGATTGTGAATTAATTACCTTAGCAGTCATATCATAAGAAGAGGTCACCAAAAAATATCCTTCTTGAGGCTCAAATTTAATTTGAGAAATAAGATTCGAATGAGCAGGAATCGTGTACAACGATCTCTTCTTCCTCAAATCCCAAATCCTACAAGTATTATCCTCACCTCCAGTCGCCAAATGATACCCATTTGGCGAAAAACTAACACCCAATACCTACAAACAAAAATCATAAATAATAATTTTTTTCAAAAAGAACAAAAAAAAAGGTCTTACCGGTTTGACATGACCTTCCAATGCAAGAATACTTCTCCCTGTTCGTATGTCCCACACACGTGTAAGTGCATCGAGCCCACAAGATGCTGCTAAAGAGCCATCAGGGTGAAAAGCTATTCCATACACACTTCTACTGTGACCTTCTTGGAGTAACAACTCTTCACCGGTTTCTGTGTCCCATAATCTCCATGTTTTATCAAAACTAGTTGTTCCTAAATACTTTCCTAATGGATGAAATGCAACACGAGCTAAACGATCCAGATGACCCTTGAAGGTGTGTAGAAGTGTTCCTTTTGTGTTCCATAGTTTTGCAGTGCGATCTGCAGAAGCAGTTGCTATGTGGTTGTTTGTTGGAGAAAATGTAACATCAGTTGCTCGTTCTGTATGTCCCTTTAATGATGACATCAGCTTTATCTCGGGCATGCTCCATATTTTAGCAACTCCGGTTATAGAGCTAACGAAAAATTATAAAGTCATATTAATACAATCATATCACATTAACAGCATAAACTATTAAACTCCAATAATGTTTGAGGAAACTTACTCATAAAACCTAGAGATCAATTCAATCAAGTATTAATCCTAATTTTAATCACAATAAAGAGCATAAACATTGGATAAAAAAGAGACATACCAGGTGGCAAGAAACTTCCCATCAGAAGAAAAGGAACACCCTGAAAGAGGTCTGTCATCTCCAATCTCACTACAATCCAAAGAAAAAGTCTTGGCATTCTCCAAAGCCCAATTTATCTCTGCATCTTCATCTTCATCTGGATCATTCCTCTTCCTTCTAGCTCTCTTCAACCTCATTGCAGCTTTCACCACTGAATCTTTTGCAATTTCATATCGTGCCTTCAACAAAGCCGTGGACCCTTCTGTATAAAACGGATACTGAATAGCCTCTCCTTCAACCTCATACCCTCCATCATCCATTCCTGCTGCATTCATAGCTGCTTCTTCTTCCTCCAAAATCTTCATCAGTCTTTCCGACTGCCCTTCTGAATCTAACTTCGCCATAAGCATTCTCAACCTATCTCTCCTCTCCATCTCTCTTTCACCAAACAGTGTCACTGGTTCACCTAACCGCCTTAGTCTAGACCTTACTGCTTTGTCGTTGGTGGGTACTGCTAGTGCTGCAGCACGTTGCTTCATTAAGAAATCTTGTTTTGCTTTCTCCTGTTTCTCTCTAAACAATCTGCTCTCTTCGGAGATTTCGTATTCGGGACCTGACTCGTCACCCTCTTCGTCGGAATCGGCGTTTTCGTTTGTAGTCTTTGCAGCGTCGCCATTTGGTGGACGAATAGAGGGAAGAGGGGCAAGTGGACGTGGGATTGAGGAAGGCGGAGGAGGGAGTACAGGGATTGGAGCGATTGGAGGTGTGATTGCGGTTGGGATTAATGGAATCGGAGATTCAACCGGTGCGATTTGAACAGTTGTTTGCGTAGGTGAATTGGTGGCATTAGGGTTAGGGTTTTCCTTGTCGTCGATCTCCATTGTCGATGGTGATTATTGCAGGCAAAGGTATTAGCCTGCGATTTGGGTTTTAGCGTGAATCAGGGTTTCAGAAAAGGTTTTTAGTACGAGTATGAAATATGAGGGGTGTTTGGGATTGTTTTTTAATTTATTGATTTATTAGGTTGTTGAAAATTTAATAAATTCAAAAAATTAATAAATTTAAAATAGTTTTTAAAATAGTTTTAAAAAAAAAATAAAAACATATAAAATCTGATTTTTTGAAACTTTTTATAGTAGTTTTTTAACCACGATAGTATAAAAATGATATTTTTAATTTAACGACATTGGTTTGTATAACTATAAAATCAACTCAAATGTTTTTTTGAAAGAACTCTTTTTAGGTGTTATCACTATTATTATCTACTCTAATAAATAAAAATCTTTTTGTCATATGTCATACTCTTATTGATTTGGTCACATGTCATTTTATGGTTATTTTCAATTAAATTTTTTCTACATGCCATTTTGTGGGTTTTTTTTTTTTTTCATTTTATCAAATTCTACATAATATTTAAATGTAATAATAATTATAATAAATGTAATAATAAATGCATATCAATTTCGTTAATTGACTTTCCTTTTAATTTTAAATTTATAAATTAAAACCTAATTAGTTTCCTTTGTTTATTTATCTAAATTATTTGTTTAAATTAAAAAAAAACACATTAATTTTAATAATTAAATATTTTTCTAATTTTCTTATAAATTCAAACTTTTAAATGTTTAGAACTTCATATATAATTTTTTTCTTTTAAATGAACCCATGTAATACATGGGTTTTACAGCTAGTAAATTAATAAACATTTTTATCTAAAAATATATTTTGAGTTCAAAAAGTCATCAGCAAACATCGATGGTGTCTTTTATATATAACAACCAAAAAATTATTAAAAAAATAAACTAGAGTTGCCATGTTTAAGTTTGATTTTTTGAGGATTAATTACGTTTTTGTCCATTACATGATTTAAACTGTCAACCATTTAGGGAAAACACCTTAAAAACAAATCAAATACTACCAAACCAAAGGTTTGTATTGATTTTTAGTAAAAAAAATAATTTCTTTTTAAATCAATTACTTTTTGGTGAATTTAATCATAAATAAAGAAACCCAAATAGAGTCGAAGTTAAATAGAAGGAATGTCCCTTGTGATTAACCAACTTCTTGTCTTAGTTGTTTACTTGAACTATTGAATCAAAATATCCTTTAAACAATTCATCTCTAGTAAATGGTAATCTTAAAAACAACAGAAAAAAATACTATATTATCATGTCTACTGTTGGAAATAGTGTTCACAATCACTACAAGTTAGTAATATTACTATTTATGATAATGTCCTTTTGGGTTACACGTAAGAAATATTTAAGTAATGTTTAACTAGAGTGAACTAATGAGGATTTAGTTTGTTAACTTATTAGTCATTATTAAATTAATAAAAACTTGTAAATCCTTACGGGTTTAAAGTGAAAGATAGTTGCTTAGTGACCAAGCAACTTTTTTAAGGAAATCCTGATCTCATCGCTATGTATAAGGGTATATAGCTGACTTTTGGGGTTGCTAGAAGCAACCAAAAATTCGTCACAGCTCTTAGTATCTCTTCTCCCAGATTTCTTTGACGACACGACGCGTCAGCTTCATTGACATGACGTGCCCCTTCGGAAGAACCCTAAACAGTTTAGGGTTTGAGTATGTAATCGTGCTCAGGTTCACATGATCATTTATGTGATCTCATGAGTGATTCTCGGATCAAAATGCAGCGTATCACTTACATGTTATTTGTTCACTTTTGCATCTCCAATCATTGTTCGGCATATCGAGTATTGACAGTTGCATCCACATAAAGCCTAAAACGGTGTGGCCTTGATGCTGGTGTGATAACTATCGTTGCAGGAAAAACTCTATCAATGGTAATAAGTATTCCTTGTAATATCTAGAGTCTATTACGTAGACTCGAAGCATTCCTCCTAGGGTTTGGACAACCTCGGACATTGAGAGTGGTAAGTTGTACTATTCTCAGGCACACAATCAAGGATTATGATGATTGCCAAAATTGCAAGGTGAACATACTATCTTAGTGGAAGATGATAGAAATCGACACCATGTGCATTCTGACTAATTCCTTGGCATACATCCTTATCAGCTTCTCTATTTCGTCCGTTTCTTTGATTAGCTAGAAGTGGCAAATTTAGTCAATATGTGGAACATTACCTCAATAAAATCAAAACCACTAGGTTTCTTGAGTAGCTTTGGTATGAAGTCCATTGATGTTGGTTCCCAATTTTATTCGGTTAATCCTTATCTTTACCCTAATCCCGAGTGTTTTCTGATGTTCTGCCTTTGGTACAAGTTTCTTATATGTTCACTCAAATGATAATCTCTGCTTTCATGCATGTTCACCATTTCCATTTTCTTTAAATCTAAGTACATCTGGTCAAAGACTGCATGGATGGGACACTTTAATCTATGAGCTTTGTCCATGACTATGTTCTCGTGTTCACTACACTTAGGTGTACGAAATTTTCTCCTAAGGTATCACATATTTTCATCCCTAAGTTTGACATGTTTATCCATTCTTCATAGGGCTTCACTCACAAAGCTTTCCTCTCTCAGAGTCTCAAGTAAAACTTCTCGAATTTGAGTTGTAGGTTGTTGATGGATATTCTTAGTTAATACTCGTACTCAGTGGGGTTTGGTACGCTCTTTTCAGCTCAAGACATTTGCTACAATGTTAATCTCATTACAATGTTTACGAATCTCACACGTATAGATCAATGTCATCGATCTATAACTAATGTTTCTTAAAATCCGTTAATCAATTATGTTATCATATATGACATATTTCATATTACAGTAAAAATGATTTTTATTTTTATAATAACTACAAAGAGTAAAATATATCGTTTATTTAAACTCATTTCAACGTGGTGATCAATAGTATAATATAAATAATTGATTTTTGGTATATTTTCAATTAATTATTATATATTTCTTCAATCTTCATTTATCAACCATTTAAGGTAATGTACATTTCTTTTGTACATAATTATGTTGAATAACATATTTGGTTATATGTATAATGTCTTTTCATGCTCTCTCAACATAGTTGTGCATATATATGACAAGGCTTTCAATTTATGATTCGTCAAGTATACTTATATCTTTATAGCAATCTACTTAAAATCTTGAGAATTTAATATTAATTAATATATCACAATAAGGTGTAATTATATCATTTATAGCATCCTACTATAACTTATGTGATTTATTGACTATTTATACATTTTAGATTGCTATTTCATAAAAAATTGACCAGTAATAAAGTATGATGCTATTTTGTGTATAAAACTTGAAAATCATCAAAACTTTAACACTCATGTATTCTCCTCCAAATATTAAAACTGTAAAATAGGGGCCATAGGAACTCACCCTTGAAGCGTGAGTCCGATTTGTTTGGAGTTGGTTCATTCGTGTGAAGCTTCGTGTGAGAAACCGAAATCAACACCCTTTTGAGTTAAAACAAACTACTGGGGCCATATTTGTAACAATTTAACTCACAAAGGGACTGTTGTACCATTTTTAAAAATCATAGGGACATATTTGGTCCAAATACAAACCGTGTAGCTGGTTTGTAACAAATTATCAAAGCAGAGGATGATTTGATCGTTTAATAAAAATAAGGGGTTGGTCTTGTCAACATGATACAAGATGGGGAAAGGTCTTCCTCATTTTCTGATCGAGAATTCATGATCGAACGGAAGCAAGTGAAGAAATGAAAGCTGTAAGGAGGGGTCGCTACCTATCTCCGACGACCCTTCGTGGTTCCTTTCTCGTCATCGATGGTCACAATTCAATGGGAAGAAGGAATGAATCAATGGCAGATCAAAGAAGAGGAACATGATCGGAGGAAACAATGGTGGTGGATCGATGGTGGTTGAAAAATCGTAAGGTGAGGGAGGCATAGGGCGTCGATCTTCGGCGACCCTCATCCGTTCAATCTTTATCTAACGAGACACGAAAGCATGAACGAACGCAACAACAATCTTCGGTCCCATGGAGGGTACTACCGGTGCTTGAGTTGGATGGAGAAGGAAGAAGGAAAACAAAAACAGTATGGTGGCTAGTGGTGGATGTTGTCAACAACAGTGGTGGCGAGGGGCTGCTCCGACAACCTCCTCATTGGTTCTTTTTTCTGCTATGGTAGCATATACACAAAGAGAGGGGAAGGATGAAGCAGATCGATGGTGGAGTGGTGGTGCTACACGATTTATAGGAGGCAAAGAGGGGCTGCCACAACTGGTGGGAAGGTCGCCGACAACTTTCTTTTTCGGTGCAATCAAGGAACGAGAGAGTGAGAAAGTTAGACGAGAGGGAGACTAGACTAATGGAGGGGTGATCGATTTTGGGGAAACCATTGGGTAGCTTCCATCTGAAGTTGTATCATTGAGTCTGTGTTGACTCTTTTTTTATAGATATTTTTGGAATTATAACATTTATATAATACTGTTAGGTGCATTTTATGTACCCATTTTGCACTTGTATTTCATATCATTGCATTGCATTTAACCATAATCCTATTCAGTTTACATGTTTTTTGGGATATTCCATGATATTATTTCACTCACACACTTTTGTGATATTTCAGGGACTCTTGGAGGTGTGATCTCTCTTAGGGAGGTGACTAGAAGATACAGACAAGATTTCACGACTTTTGGAGCATCAGGGAGGAAGATATGGAAAATTTGAGGAACACAGCCATTCAGGGACTTCCACAACCGTGTAAATTATAGCCATGAGTTTAGACGGGCTATGTAATCGAGCACATTTCAACAACACACTTTGAAGTCCCAACCATTTTGAGAAGTCGACTTATTGCATTTACATGGGGCGTGTAAATGTCAATGTAAATTTACACGAGTCGTGTAAACATGGACGTGGGTTTAGTGGTAGTTTCTCATCTTTCCTAAAAAAAGGCAACCAAATTCATTTTTTCTTCTATCGACTTTTGGAGCACTTTTCTGGAGAATTTTGGAGTTGATTAACCCTTGGGAACATTTGATTTCATTTTGTATGCACTTTAACTTCATTTTCTAGATTCATGATCTTGTTCTAGTCATGTGTGGCTAGAACCCTAGTTTCTCCAACTTCATGTCTTGATTGTTAGTTGTGATTTCAATCATGTGACTTGATGTTTGCTTCCAATTTCTATCTAGTGAATTTGGTTTTGTTTCAATTGAATGTTTGATTCGTATTGTGATTCTTATTGGCCATTTGAATTAGGGTTAGGTTATTCCAGTTATCTAATTGCAAAATTCGTAATTGTTTTGTAAATTGGAATAAGTAACAAACACTAAACTGATTTGCATTGAATAAATTTAGTGTAAATCTTATTCACATACTATTATGCTCCGGAACTTGTGAGGAGTATTGGGTGTTGTTGGGAACATTCATATAAATCTTATTGCAACCTTTTGATTTCTATCTAAGAGCTTGTTTAGACTTAAATTAGAAGGTCATGTTATTTTCAAAGAGCTTGTTTTGAATTTGACAACTTGGTGAATGGGAAGTGTTAGAGCTTGTTAACACTTTCAAGTAACAACTTAGGTAGAATTGAGTAGATATCATATCACCCTTGGAATCACATTGCTAAATTTCCATACATAGAGTTGGAGTTCTCACAAATCCTGAATTATTTCATTTAATTGATCATTTACTTATTGCTTTATTCTCTTGTTTAAACCATTGCATATCAACCCCCTCCCCCTCCGGTTTCTATGACCATTATTATACCTTGCGCAAAAAGGTATAAGCATTTATCTTGTGTCTCTGTGGATCGACCCTGCTTACCTTGTATTACATCTTTAGTGCAAAGTAACAGTGTTTTTGGAGTCATTTGTACTCCTTTATTTGTTGGGCTTTACAGACGTAACAAATTGGCGTCGTTCCCATGGAGGGGCATCCATCCATACATGCAAATGGACTCCATTGCATGTAGGTTGTTGTTTTGTTTAGTTGCATATTTTCATTTTCTTCTTTTGAATTTTCTTTTGCATATCTTTCCTTTTAAGAAACTTAAAAAACCCAAGAAGATTTAAACTTTCTCATTTTCATTTTCCACTTGCATTTTGCATTTTAGAATTTATAAAGCCAAAAAGAATTTCTTTCTATCCTAATTTTAAATTTTTTGCATCTCATTTCTACATGGCATTCAAAAATTATACAATTTTTTCTCATTTGCATCAAACTTAGAAAATTAAAAAAAATATTTTATTCTATGTTTGTTTTTTATACAATTCAAGGCAACATAATCTTCTAAAATCAATTTAGTTGGTAGGTAAGTTGTATTCCTTGAGATTAGACTT
Organism: Lactuca sativa; assembly: GCF_002870075.4. NCBI lineage: Eukaryota > Viridiplantae > Streptophyta > Magnoliopsida > Asterales > Asteraceae > Lactuca > Lactuca sativa. The sequence continues at coordinate 66,339,853 of NC_056626.2, read as the reverse complement.
GTTAATTTTTATTGAAAATCTTAAAGCGGTCCAATCACATACGAGCACGTCTGCCGAAGCTACTTGTGCAAAACAAAAAATGACAAGGTTATCAACACTGAAGCATAATAACAGGTATATGATAGCCTTATGAACGCACGACCAATCTTACTGTTTGTAATGCTTAATCATAACCAAACCTCAAATTCAAGAAATAATATAAAATGAATATAAAATTTTAGTGGCTCGAACCTTCAAACATTCTAAAAAGTCATTTTTTGTCTATTCTCTTCTAAGTACCCTGATTGGGGACATTGTTTCTAACTATACTTACGGGTTTGCGTGTTAACATCGGTCCATCGAACAATGTCTTAGAAGCCTCTCATGGTTATAGACCATGAGACGTCCCAACAATAGAAAAAAGTCAAGGACGAAAATATAAATAAATAAGTTAGCAAATAAATTAAAAAGTGTTTTATGTATTATATTAGCTATTATATGTAAAAAAAAAGTATTATTAAGTTAATTTTGTGGCCTTTGGAACTCGAATCAGTAAACCTCGAGGGGTGTTCTACACTTAATCGCCTTAAGTCGACTTGTTTGGGTTGAAAGTTCGCTACACGGGTTCCATCGAAAGTCATGAACTTAATAATAACAATATATATATATATATATATATATATATATATGTGTGTGTGTGTGTGTGTGTATTTAAATAAAGCTACTCTGTGGCTTTTGAAGTTCAGACAAGTAAACCCGATGGATTTTTCTAAATCTAGTACACTAAGGTCATCTGGTCTGGATGTGTTGGTCGGAAGTCCATTACATGGATTTCATAGAAAGTCATGAGCTTTATTTATAGGAAAAATATATTTAGATGGTATGTATATATATATATATATATATATATATATATATATTTATGTTTGTATTCTTCATAGTCTAATTGAATAATGTGTATCACTGTATGCACTCAAGTTAGGAAATATGCTTGGCTGCCAAAAGATCCCCTTGGACTTGGACTTGAACTCCTGACATTGGACTGGGCATTAACTACTTTGATTAGTGTAAGTGGTTTGAAACATTTTACCAATCTGGGTAAATATTAGGGAATTTTCAGAAAAAATTGTTGTTAATCAACAAATACCTTGAGTCGGACATTGTCATTTTTGTAAAATGAAGATGATTGTGCATATTTTTTTCATCACATATGTTTTCACGAAAGTAAGACCATAATTTGTTCCATGTTGTAACATCTCAAAAATTAAAATAAAATTTTCACTTTTAAATTCATGTTAACCATACGGTAATCTTAAAAATGGTTGAGTGTTTATCATAATAACATATTATTAGAGTACAAAATCCCAAAATCACGTAATGTGGATCATAGGTGGATGTGGTGCAATCAGGCCGAGCCCTTCGCTTTCGAGCTGGAAGTGCTTGAAACATAAACTGAAAACCGTAAGCACAAAACTTAGTGAGTTCCCCCAAAGTACCCCATACCATACATACATAACAGTCAAGCATGTCTGGGTGCTCACAACCCCTTCGGTCTCTTTCAACCGGTACTGGCTATATTTCAACCCCTTCGGTCTCTTTCAATCGGTATTGGGTATATTTCAACCCCTTCAGTATCTTTCAACCAGTACCGGGTATATTTCAACCCCTTTGGTTTCTTTCAACCGGTATCGAGTCTATTTCACCCCTACCCCTACCACATAATATCATAACAAAAGAGTCACAAAGACATCATGCAAATATAGGCATAACGGACAATTGTCACGAAGACAACCATCATACTACAAACATAATCGAGTGGGCCGAATTTGGTGCCTTCGACCCATGAGTACAGTGAAGGAAACTCACCTCAAACTGAAGGTATCAAATCACACTCGAGCGGCTGACGCATGAAATCCTCTCTCTTAATCACAAGTATAAAACCCTAATTAGAATTAGGTCAATAATCCAATCTGAGGGTCCAAACCCTAAATCTTGAAGTTATAGGAAAAGGATAAGAGAGAGGATTTCACGCGTTGGATTGGATTATTGACCCAATAGCTCCAAAATGGCCTAAAGCCTATAAATGTATTGCTACTACATAAAGGCATGAGGCCCAACCCTAAAATGGGCAAAAATTCCAACAAAACTCGAGCCCAAAATCCCTTAAGCCCATAGATTACATACGTGCGACGTACATGGCTCCTACGCCCGACGATGTTGATCCGAAATCGGGGCAGTGGCCCGGTATGTGCAACGTACTGGTTAGTCAGCCCAAAAATGTTACAGTATCTTAAACCATTAAACTTTAATGTCCAAAATTCATATCCAAGCTCATAAAAGTGTCTTAAGCCATAAAGTTTCAAACTTTATGCTTTGGCATGACTTAATGGGACTCAAACCATGGATTAAGCCTTTTATCTCCCTTAAGTAGTCACCAAATCATGCATGGTTGAGTTCTAACCTCCAACATCCGATTTTTATGACTTCATGCACCCCCAAGAGTCCAAAAGGACAACTCAAATGGTCCGGAGTAACCCATACTCCAAAAGACCAAGTTATGAAAAGATGATAAGTTCTTCCCTAAACCTAGATCTAGAATTAGAATGAGCAAGTTTCAAACTTTATACCTCCAATGGGCTAGAAATGATGCACAACCTTTGGATCTACAAGCTTCTTCTTGTCATTTGTTTCTCCTTAAGCCTCCATCTTCTTCAATGTCACAAAAAACACCCAAAACTCTTAGTAAGCTCAAGAATGCTCTTCAAGGTGGATAGGGTTTCGAGATTAACACAAAGGCAATGGGGGATGATAAGATAAAGAGGGTGAAGGGATTAATCTGTTTAAATAGGGTGAAAACCCTAAAAATTAGGGTTTGTCCTTGGCTCGCGTACGCATGGGTACGCCCAACGTACGCATGTGACACCCCAATTCGTGCATGCATGGGAGTACGTTGAGCGTACATTGTGTATGCCCAGCGTACTACAGTCTAGTCTAAGGGTAAAAGGAGTTTAATGCAAGGGGTTTTACCTGATGAAACTGGGTGTCACACATGTGCTAACCCAATACAAGTAAGAGTAAACAAGTGTTGTGACTTTTGATTCTGTTGAGTTGCATTAGGAAGTGGCCAAAATTCTCTTTTTCACTATTATACATATCTTTGTGGGACTAATGCCAAGTTAGCTCAAGGCACGACATGTATATTTTCAACTATGATGTAAATAAATAAATAAGGTTAATTAGGTTGGATCTCTTTAATGTTTTTCTTGGTTATTGCATTAACCTTCAAAAATTTTGATTTTGATTTTTTGCTTCCTTCTTTTCTTTCCCCAGATTGTACTTTTATTTTTGTTCTTTCTTGGGGACAAGAAAGGTTTAATCTTAGGGAGATTTGTTAGGTGCATTTTATGCACCCATTTTGCACTTTTATTTAATATCATTGCAGTGCATTTAGCCTTAAGTCTGTTCAATTTACATGTTTTTCGGGATATTCCATGATATTATTTCACTCGCACACTTTTGTGATATTTCAGGGACTCTTGGAGGTGGGATCTCGCTTAGGGATGTGACTAGAAGATGCAGATAAAATTTCATGACTTTCGGAGCATCGGGAAGGAAGATATGGAAATTTTGAGGAATGTAGCCATTCAGGGACTTCCACAGCCATGTAAATTATAGCCACGAGTTTACACCGACTGTGTAATCGAGCACATTTCAACAACGCACTTTGAAGGCCCAACCATTTTGATCAGTCTACTTATTGCATTTACACAGGCTGTGTAAAACGTCAATGTAAACTTACATAGGTCGTGTAAACATGGACGTGGGTTTAGTGGCAGTTTCACATCTTTCCTAAAAAGAGGCAACCAAATTCATTTTTTCATCTCTCGACTTTTAGAGAAGAGAAGGTGGTTTTATGGAGAATTTTGGAGTTTATTAACACTTAGGAACATTTGATTTCATTTTGTAAGAACTTATTTTCATTTTCTAGATTTGTGAACTTGTTCTAGTCATGTGTGGCTAGAGCCCTAGTTTCTCCAACTTCATGTCTTGACTTTTTAGTTGTGATTTCAATCATGTGGCTTGATGTTTGCTTCCAATTTCTATCTACTACATTTGATTTTGTTTCAATTGAATGTTTGATTCTAATTATGATTCTTGTTGGCCATTTGAATTAGGATTAGGTCATTCCAGTTATCTAATTGCAAAATTTGTAATTGTTTTGTAAATTGGACTAAGTAACAAACACTAAACTGATTTCCACTGAATGAATTTAATGTAAATCTTATTCATATTCTCTTAAGCTCCAGAGCTTGTGAGGAGTATTGGGTGTTGTTGGGAACATTCACATAAATCTTATTGCAACCCTTTGATTTCTATCTAGGAGCTTGTTTAGACTTAAATTAAAAGGCTAGGTTATTTTCTAAGAGCTTGTTTGGAATTTGACAACTTGGTGAATGGGAAGTATTAGAGCTTGTTAACACTTTCAAGTACCAACTTAGGTAGAATTAAGTAGATTTCATATCACCCTTGGAATCACATTGCTAAATTGTCATACATAGAGTTGGAGTTCTCATATATCTTGAATTGTTTCATTTAATCGATCATTTACTTATTGATTTATTCTCTTGTTTAAATCATTGCATATTACCCCCGGCTTCTATGACCATTAGTGTACCTTGCGAAAAATGTATAAGCATTTTTCCCGTGTCTCTGTGGATCGACCCTGATTACCTTGTATTACATTTTTAGTGCAAAGTAGCAGTGTTTTTGGAGTCATTTTATACCACTTTATTTGTTGGGCTTCACACATGTAACACATGTTCCATGTATTATCTATTTTTTTGGGGTTTTGTGCATGGACTCGGCGAGTTCGGTGGTCCAATTCGTCGAGTAGAGACTATTATGAGGACGCGTGATTTAGATGCTACTCGACGAGTCAGAAGGCCCCGACTCGATGAGTAGGCGCTGTAGAGAGAAACCCTAATTTGCAGGGGTTTTCACCCTATTTAAAGGACTTTTGGTTCATTTGTAGCTTCCCTCATCGTCCTTGCAACCCAACAAGAAACCCTGGCCGCATAGTTGAGCCTCCATGAGTGTGTATGAGCCTTAGAGAGTGAAACTTGTGCCTTTGTGAAGGATTTTAGAGCTTGAAGTGGAAGGAGCAAGGAGATGAATAGTAGATCTGACATTTACTCTGTATTGGCAACCATCTTGAGGTATAAAGTCACTATCTTGATCCTAAGTTGCTTAGATCCCTTTTCCTTGAAGTAAATGGTCACTTTTGGTGTCAAAAAGGATGTCATACTCGGATTTGGACTTGTCACAAGGAGATGGTTCCAGATCTTGACATCTCTTGGTCTTAAAAGACATAAAGTTGCTCACTTTATTCAGCTTAGCCCCTTTGCATGCACCAAAACCTTGTAGGAAGCTTGGTTTTGATGTTATAGCCTCGTGAGGCCTTGTATGCACGAAAAGTTTTCAACTTTACGTGGTATTTGCACTAGGAGAGGTTGGATCTAAAGTTTGGGACCTTAGATACCACTAGAAAGGACTGGACACAAAAGACTGAAGGAACTCGTCAAGTCCATGAGTCGACACGACGAGTCGGGTAGGGTTTACTCGTTTTTGAGATTCAGGTGATTTTGGTGAATGATTAGAGTTTTCGGTCTGCATGGGGTTTCGGTCTTCTGGATATTGAGGAACTCGATGAGTAACATAAGTGACTCGGTGAGTTGAAGAGTTACTGGATGCACTCGATGAGTTGAGGTCAACATGGGCTGTTGACCTTGACCGTTGACCTTGAAGGTATTTATGGTATTTCGGGTTCGTGACAAGTTAATCACATCATGATTATAGGTGGTTGAGTTGGTTAAGTGCATGGGATTTATTTGATCTTTGCTTATCAGTTCAACATTCGAGAGGTGAGTCTTCTCACCATATCAATGGGTCTAAGGCACCAAGGCCGACCCATTTAATGTTATATGGATTGATAGTTGGTTATGTGATATGTCACGAGGAAATTTGTATAAAAGACCCTGGGAGGTTCCCGTATCAGTATATTAAGACCATGAGGAGGTTCCCATGGCATCTAGTATAAGTCCTTGGAGGGTTTCCATGGATTCTTAGTATGTTTACTTGTTTAGCTCGTATGATATTTTCATTACTTGTGTAGACCGTGTGGGGGTTCCCACGGCAATTAGCCAAGCCCACGTGGGGGTTCCAGTGGCGGCTAGTAAAGACCACGTGGGGGTTTCCCATGGCACTTGGTGTAAGACCTTGGAAGGTTTCCACGACATCCCTATATGTCTATATGCATTGCTTATGTGGTATATGTAGCTTTATAGCTAATATGATATGTGTTATGTGGATTATGTGTGGGGTATGCTCTGGGGGACGTGCACTCTCTCTATAATTTGTTCAGGTACATTTGAACCCAAGGGAAAGGGCAAGGCTTGATGGCGCGTCGTGCACTCTTTCTATGGCATTTTGTGGGACACTCTGATGATTTTAAATAAAACTTGTACTTAACATGAATTTTGAAAACAACTATATTTGAGATTTCATGGTTTGTGGAAAGTAATTTGGTTAATCAAAAATGAAAAATTTATTTGAGAATTTGGGTCGTTACAACACACTTAACAAATACTTTCAAACTTCAGTGAATAAATTTCCAATCTTGTTTTCTCAATTTTTGTGCTATCAAATCGCCTTATAAAATTTTCTGAAAGTGCATGCTCATTTTCCCGGTCGTAGTGATTCCAATACTACAGACAGAATTCTATTTGGATATACGAAACTCTGTGAAATGGCGTTTAAAATTTTGCAATTAATTGGATCAGATTCGACAGATTTTACGAATCTGATTTTGGTCCAGATTAAAAATATGATAAAAATGAAATAAAACGGTAGACCGTATTTTGAGTTCAAAAACATGCTCAAAATCAATTTAGAAGATTGGTAGTTGTTCCAAGCGAAGGAGTGCACAGTTCGTTTCAGGAAAATCAAATAAATACTGTTTTTTATAACTTTAAAGAGGCACAACTTTCTCATATGATCTTCGCTTTGAACGTTCTTTATATCCACGGAATCAAGAGACATAATATATTCAAATTTCTTATCCATAGCTCTCAAGTATACTTAATTCATAAAATTATTTTTAGCGTCACAAATAGAATTATGTTTTGGTGATTTTTGATTCGATCCTCAACGATAAAATGTTTGTTGAGCAGATTGAGACGTTCTGAGAGTAACTATGAATATAATATCTTTAATATATGTTATAACCATAAAATCACACACAATTGGTCCTTAATACGTAATGGTTCACTGTGGTTTGACAACCGAACTCTGATTAATTCTTACCAATTGTTACACACACCTAGTTAATTAACAAAAACAAAATAAAACTAAAACTAAAATTAATATTTCTCTAGCTAATTGTATTTCCATAATTTTGGAAATGATAAAAATATAGTGATTTTTCGACATCAATAAATTTATATGTAATTTGAATAACTTTTCAAGAGGGTAGAAGATTTGAAGATATCAAGATGGTCCATATTGGCAGTAGTATTTTTTTCATCATTTTAGTTTCTTTTATTAACTCTGGTAATTCATCATGAAATCATTCGCTTCTCTTCGCTCCATTGGTATCGAAATGGCTTCACTATTGGAGGTTAAAATTAGTTCCACAAGTAATACCCTTTTCTGGATCGAAGACTGGATGAGATACATATGCTTGCCTCTTGCTTCCCCACCATCTTTGAGTCGGACAAGAAAAAATCTGCTTATGTGGTTGAGAGGTTTGGCCCTAATTGCATTAAGTGGGATTGGAAACGACTTCCCTTCAGCAGTCAGGAAGTATCGGAGTTGGAGGAGGCTAATAGTTTACTCTTTCAGACTTCCTTAACAGATGGCACAAATCGATGGAATTCTAAAATTGCTGGAGACAGCAGGTTTCACATGCAAGATTTCAGGGCGTTTATCAATAACAAGTTGACTACTTTGGTGGATAACCTTACAATGTGGCTTAAATTGTCCCACTAAGCTTTGACTTATAGTTGCGGGTTAAATGTTTTTTAGGTACCATTGGTGATCATGGAAAGGCGAAGGCGTGAGTGTACACACACATCAACATCAATGAAGATCCTACATTATTTATATTACTCTGATTTTCAAACAACTGTATTTTGGAACAAATGTGTTTTTATAACTTGGATTTTTTTTTTGTAAATGATGATTTTACCTTATTTAAAAATAAAAAAAATTCTTTTAAGAATGGGACGTTACACATAGGATCACTGCCGCAAAAAGAGAAAGCTCGTTCTTGCTATCTGGTACGGATTCCTTTGCTGCTTATGAAAGGTGAGAAATGACATGGTGTTTAATTGGATCTGCATCTCCCCTGCTAAGTTGATTGAGAATGTGGTTACTTTGATGTTTAGTTGGGTGAATGTTAGGGGTAAATTTGGAAATTGTAATTGCGCTAATTGGTGTTGTTGCTCGTTAAACATTTTGTAATTGTTTTTCTTTCCTTTCCCATGTGCTTTTTAGACAGTAGTCTTAATTCATTTGTCGGCTCCATAAAAAAGCACTTGCTTGCAAGTCATTATCTTTATCCAGATCATCATCAGAAATGGGTACATGAGACCCACCTTCATCCTCTGGCAAGTCATTATCATCATGAACACCATTACTGCTAAGAACAACTTCACGAGAACCACCTGGTTTAACTTGCTCTTTATATGTGTCTTGAAAATGTTTAAGTTGTTCATCAGCCAACTCATTCTGAAGTACCATGTCCCTACACAAATACAATTAGATGAGAAACTATCATGTTTTTTTTTATCTAAAGACCATGATGTGATAAAAAAAAAGCAGCCTCACCATAAAAGGTACCTTTGATTTAAGGATTTCATAAAGAAGAAAGATGCATGCACAAGCATATTGAGGTAGCTGCTGTGAAGAAACCTGTCATTGTAGATTATAATTATGTGCATGTGAAAAACCATAGGGATCAAAAGGGCCAGGTGTAAATTTTGGAATTTACCTACAACAAACGATTTGCAAAGGCATAAATTACCCTCAAAACCGAATTAGTTGATTTGATAATAGCAAGACCCTGTAAATTCTCAAACTTGTGCCCTAAGGATATCTAATTTTGTCGTCGAACTGCCAGTCCGACACCGGTGACCAATAGACTTGCCTATAGTTTAAGTTTCATCAACAATTGCAAAATATAGCAAGATAATTTTGTTATCTACGTATAATATGATCATAAACATAATTGTACATGAAAACATTTACGTCAAAAGTGAAAAAAGTGAAGTTTTGTTTAAATACACGTTTACTTTTCCTTTTCTTGCTCCATGAATTACATGGTCTGCATGTGACCTTCTTTTATGATGGAAATTTTGCATCCATAGGAATACAACAACCTACAATAAGCACACTATGCCAATACCACAAGATGAAAAGCAAAAAAAGTTCAAATATAAGACATAATATGATAACCTTTATACACACATTAGTCTCATTGTAAAATTCACCAACATATAATATCATTTTGACATATGATCTTTGTCTAAAACACATCAATAATGACTACATGCCAAAATAAATAATTGTTAAGTATAACCATTAGAAATACACTGTAACATTCAATTTTTGGTAAGTTTCTCTTTTAGCCCTAATGCAAAAATTATTAACATTTTGGTCCCCTGGTTAGTACGCGGGGCGTACTCTATGAGTACGCTTAGCATACTAGCCCTTTTGATGATCACGGGTTTCACCCACGTACGTTGGGCGTACGTGGAACACGCATAACATACGTATTGTTGGGAAAACCCTAATTTTTAGGGTTTGCACCCTATTTAAACCTCATTATTACATCTTTTGGACACTTTTGATCAGCCTCCATCTTCCCTTACCCTGAAAACAAAGCCCTAAGAGCATTTGGTGGGTTTTTAAGCTTGAATATTATTTTTTGGTGTTTTGTGGTGAAAAAGAAGAAGAGGAACACTTGGAGGAGTAGCTTGGGCTTGTAGATATAGGATCACCTTCTCATTTGCAAGCTTTTTGAGATAAAAAGCTCTCACCTTGATGATCATTTGTGTTAGATCTACTTTATAGTGTTTCTTGGGCATTTTTGAATCTTTTGAAGTAAAGATGAGCTTTTGATATACTCCAGAAGTAATGGATGCTAGATCTATGCTCCATTTAGGCCCTATATTCATAAAAATGCAAACTTTATGGATGTTTTTGGTTCATGCAAGTATTAAGCCCTTTATTAAGCTCTTTTTGGAGTTTTGAGTCCCATTAAGCCATGCATGACTGTAAAGTTGCCAACTTTACGTGATAAGTCACCCTTAGGAACCAGATCCGAGAGTTTGGCAAAATGTCTTAACCGTTTAAGTGCTTAATGAAGAAGACTAGTGATCAGGGGAGTATGCTGGGCGTACGAGCTGAGTACGCCCCACGTACTCATCAGATGGGCTTTTGGGCTCGACAATCTTCGGTATTGGGTTATAGTTTGGGTTGGTAAGTTTGGTATTTATTGGGCCATTAGACTTTTGTTTTGGACTTTGGACTAGTATGTTGGGCTTCCTTGGGTTTAGGTCCATGATGGGTTTTGGGCCCAAATTGGAATACTTTGGCCATAAATTGGGCTTTGGGTGCCATTTAGGATTTGGGCCTTTTGAGTAGTTGAGTTGGGCCTTGGCTTTGGGCCAAGTTAGATAAAGGGTAAAATGGCCTTTTACCTTGTTTATGGGATAAGTAGCTTAGATTCTTGGTTATGGGTCGAAATCCAATTACTAATTGGATGTTATTTGTTGTTGATAGAGAAAGGATTTTATGGACCAACAAACAAAGATCCATTTGAGTGATTTGGCAGCTAGAGGTGAGTTTCCTCACTGTGTTTAGCGGGTCAAAGGCACCAATTCCGGCCCATGGATTGTTATGTTAGGATGCTAGATGTTTTCATGACTCTTGCATGTGTTATGTACTTGTATGCTTACCAGGTAGGGCCCGATGCCGGGCGAGGCCCGATGACCATCCTATATGCTATTTATCATTGTGATTATTGCATATGCTTATGTGTTTATCCGTTATATAATTATATGTATACGGGCGGGGCCTACTATATGTTTATTATGTATGGTATGTGGTATTTTGGGGAACTCACTAAGCTTTGTGCTTATGGTTTTCCGTTTATGTTTTAGTTACTTCTAGTTTGAAAGGGAAGAACCCGGGTTGATTGCAGTGCACACACCACCTCATTCCGCATTTTATGATTACTCTGATTTTTTATGATGAATTTTATACACTTTGTTCCACCATGGTTTTCTGATGATGTTATAGGTTACATTTTTATTAATTTAAAAATGAAAATTTTTGTTCGTAATTTTGGGACGTTACAAGTTGGTATCAGAGCCTTGGTTTGAGGGATTCAGACATACTCTCGGGTGTGTCTGAACTCAAAATAAGGGTTTGGTAGATTTTTTCAAAAAGAAATGTTTTATAAAAATGGGTTTCTAATAAAAGAAAAGGGTGTGGTGCATGCAATCGATCAAGCTCAAGTAAGTTTTCCCAAAATACCTATACATGATTTATGATATGCTTTGATTTATGAATATGTGAATCGCATGCTAGTTAGGGCTAAGGATCTTCTTAGATTTTGCATGATAGAATGCTAGGAGAGATGCCTTTATATGCCTACTGTATGAGCTTGTAGACTTGCATGCTAGTACTGATCAGTTAGTGATAGGATTACCTGATTAGGTTTTGCTCTATTCCGATTACTCAATGCTCGTATGTTGCTTGCTTTGTGCTTTTTAGGAGTTCTCACTAACTTCAGCTAACTAGAAAGTAAATATGCTAAGTTACATATTACGGAAACTAAATAATTTTAGAAGGTTAGGTTTTAACTCTATTGCGTAACTCTTGTCTGATTCCAACCGTTGTAGTGTGAGACCTTTCATTCGAAAAATTATCTGGTGTCGGTGATATGTAATTGTATTTGTAAGCTAGTTAGAGGGTGCTGGTAGGAGTTGCTTATATAGCTGATAGCAGGGAGTGGTGTAGTGATTATCCTAGGAGAAACTACGAAGAGATTAAGTGATGGTAGCCTTATCTTGTGGAGGATTATTTGTTGGATAAGGAGTGAATTGGAGGATTCAAAGCGATCCTTGAGGAAAGTACGGATAGATGTGGAAGGTAGTATAGGCCCATACTATTGGAAGCAGAGGATCCGTACTAGAGTCAAGGAGAACTGCGATGAAACCAGGATGCTCATAGAGTATGAGACTTCTCGATATGTATATATTGATGTGTATTCTGATGGTTTATATGGTCTATTTTCAGTATGGTGACTTTTCGAGGCAGACTGGTTGGTAGTTCTGGTGCTGGTGAGGGCTCAGGCTCATGTTCTAAAGTCGGGCAGTTGGATGATCAAATGTGGGAGTTCATTTCATCTGAGATTACCCGCAACATACTTGAGCAGACTCATGTGATCTTTAGTATGATGAATGAGGGTATTATGGAGGTGTTGGAGGAGCGCTTAGGCTCTTTCCGTTTTGAGATGGTGGCTTTGATTGGGGCACACACATTGACCTTCAAGGAGTTCCGGGAATGTGGGGCTCTGGATTACTATGAGGAAAAGGACCCGATCATGAGTAGGCGTTGGTTAGCGGATGCCGCTAACGCCTTTCACACTAGTAGTTGTCCCGATGGGGCAAAGGTAAGACTTGCCTCCTGTCTTCTAAAAGACAGAGCTCGTGGCTGGTGGGAGGAATGTTGACGATGATCTGAAATAAATCAAAAAAAAGTGAAGGTGTCATCGAATATTAGGCTATAGGGAGTGGGAGGTGTTAAGGAAGGTGTTAAGGATGCTACGCCACTCCCTACCTTTTGCTAAGGAGGGTGCTAAGAAGGAGTTGCTATGGGTGTAACGAGAGGAGAGAGGAAAGAGAAAGTATGAAGGGGTGTTGTGATTGGTTGATTTGTATTTCTTTATATATTTTAATTTTTTTTCTCCAAAATTAAATCAATTAAATTTTCACACGTCCATTCTTTACCTTTTTTGTGCTAGACATGCTAAGCTTATGTGACATCAAAAAAACTAAAAAAAATTCTATGTGACAACATGCTAAGAGTGATCCACTCCCTCCAAACTTATTGAATCAACAAACTTGGAAGGAAATTGAATAAACAAACGTGGAATTTAGGGTTCAGAGACGAAATTGATGCGATTGGTGCTTCCGCATCTCGTCCTCCTGACAATAGACCTGCTATCGACACATAGAACTGTTATAACAAAGAAATAAATCACCATAGAGAATAGATTAGTTAATAATCGAAATCATATCCGATTTTCTTGATTAAGAATCGCATATTATATACATACCGACTGGCCACAAAGCAAATTGAAATCGAGATATAAAGTGAGAATTAGGGCATGAATTCAATCTGGAAGACGCAAATTTGAGTAGTCGCAATGCCAAATCGAGATATAGAGTGACGATTAGGGAATGTAATCAAACTAAAAGACGCAAACTGAGTCGTCGTGAAAATAATATTTGGTAAAAGGTGTGAAATATGAAATATAACCACCAGCATCAATGCATGTATATGTTGTTGGTTGTTGTTGCTTCCTTGTCGAAATCGGCTTTGTAGGTCATTCTTCTCGAGTGCCTCAAAACAAACACACAATCGATTGCATGTGTGTAATTCCTTTGTTGAGTACTTGGTCGATTTGATAATGCAGTGGAGAAGAGATGTGACTGAGGTATGTTGTTCACTTCATCAGGTCTGTAAGTTGGTGGTATGCTGGAGTAATGCTATTGGGAAATAGAAACGGTGGAGGACACCATCTTCGAGTAGGAAATGAGTGTGTTTCTAGACACGTGGTTTAAAGGGCGAAAGACAACACATTAGTTAAATAAAAGCCAAACATAAAACTAGCCAACCAAAGGAAAATGGTTTGGCTAGGCTTAAAACTTGCTACTGTAAGCATACTTGCAATTTATTGTATGATAAATTGGAATAGCTTACAACTCTTTTACCTTTGTTGACACTATTGGATGGTGATTTTTTTTCTTTCTAAAATGGAAACATCGAGCATACAACTTTTGAAATGAGTTATAAGAAAATTGAGGGCTCATATTTCACTAATGTTCGTGAATTAAATAAATTTGACAAGCACTTTGTGAAATCCTAGAGATTACCGGTTTTGAAAATTTGCATAAATTAATTTCACATTAATAAATTCGTCAGGGTTTTGAAAAATCACTTCTGTCATAAAAAGTAGTATCATGTGTCTATTTTTCGAAGGGAAGTGATCTGTATACAATAATTTTTCTCCATATAGAACAATTTATGATTTATAGAGTTATACAACACAACATTTGAGAACACTAATTGTTGTGTACGAATCAACTCATTTTTCGAAATAAGTAGTAATTTTGCGATATAGTTGAGCTGTAGATGATTATCTTGACGACAAAACTGCCAAATTGGTCCTTGTGGTTTGCAAAAAACTTTGGATGGGGTCCAAAAAGTTTTCAACTTGCATGGAAGGTCCAAAATCAAGAATTTTCTTTGGTTTTGGTCCTTGAAAATTTGAAAGGACTATTTTGCCCTTATTATTTATTTTTCACATTTTCTTTATCTGTTTTAATTGTTTTATAATTAACAAAAAAACCAAAAGAAAAGAAAAATAGAAGGACGGGTCCATCCCACCTCCTTCTCTCTCTCTCTCTCTCTCTCTCTCTCTTTCTCTTTCTTTCTTTCTCTCTCTCTCTCTCCCTCTCTCTCTCCCTCTCTCTCTCTCTCTCTCTCTCTCTCTCCTAACCTAACCCAGATTCATTCATATTCATCGTTAAGAATCTTCGACAACTCCATCGGCATACCCCTCACTTTGTTCAGGCTGCTGCTGATCAAACCCCACCATCGGTCACATAAACATACAATGAAACCCCCTTTCCCCTTCAACAGCACACTACTCTATTATCTTACCCAATTCAAAATCCAAAAACTGTTTGTCAAAAGAATCTTAGGGTTCCAGTCAAAGAACCTGTAACTTCTTTAAATTGGAGAGATCGATCATGGATAAGCATCCAGTAACCAAATTCCCTTTAATGTCAATCACTTCAAGACTCTTTAACCCCCAAATTTTATTAGGTAAGTCATCGGTGAGGATTAATTCTATACTTCTGATTTCTACCCATCATATATGGGTTATATTGCAGGTTAGAAAACCCATATGAGATTGCAGCGATAGTGGTCGCTGTTGGTTACATCGGTGGTGATCGCTGGTGGTTGTAATGGAGGAGTACGAGAATTTGATGGCGATGACGTCGATTTTGCTAACCCCCAAAATAAAAAACCACCAGTCAATGTGAATATGGAGATTAACCTTTAAGATGAAAACCACAACACAAAAACGGGGCTTAAAACTTGGATTTTTAGTGTATCTAAGGATGAAGATCTTGGTGGTAGTTAGACCACCGATCTATTTTTTTTCGGCGCTCTGTTCTCGTGGATGGTGGAGCTCCACAAAGGTGTTTGGATTGATTTTTTTTTGACAATGATGGTTGTTGTGTTGATTGATGGGTTTCCTTTTCTTCCATCTAATATGTGAGCATGGTGCTCGACTAGATGATGGAGAGGACCGATGCGTAAGAAAGGAAGAAGGGTGGAGTTGGGTTGTGAAGAAGATGATGGTGATGGATTGTGTTCTGGGAATTAAAACGAGAGAGAGAGAGAGAGAGAGAGAGAGAGAGAGAGGAGAGGGGGGTTGTTGGGGGATAATTGTTTTCTTTTCTTTTTTATTTTTAAATTAAATTAGTATTTGAAAAATTATAAAAAATACAAAAAAGAAAGTAAAAGGGCATAACCGTCTTTTCAAGTTTTTTTGGACCAAAAGCACGGAAAAACCTTGATTTTGGACCTTCTATGCAAACCATAAAGTTTTTAGACCCCATCCAAAGTTTTTTGAATACCATAAGGACCAATCTTGCAGTTTTGTCTTATCTTAACATATGTGGCTTCCATTGATTTTCATTTCAATGAATAAATTTAAAAAAAGTTTTTAAAACTTTTATTTTATCCAAATTGTCTTATAAAAATAATTTTTGATAATAAGTTAACTGTAAATAAGCAGTTGCCCTTCGATTAACCATTTTTAATATGCGTTTTTTTTAAACTTGAGTATTAATTTTTAAAAACTTAGATTATAATCATCAATTACATAAAAAGCAACATATATATATATATATATATATATATATATATATATATATATATATATATATATATATATATATATATATATATATATATATATATATATATATATATAAAAGACGGTTCATTAGTTGGATAAAATCGAATTGTTCAATTGTATAATTTGATTCTAATATTTAGATTTTTGTATTGATTTTCAGCAAAATCAATTTATTATTTTGGATTTTAGAGGTTGCAATTTATAAAATAAAAACAGAATAGTAAAAAAAACTGAATAATAATTTATTATTTATTTATAATATATATTTATAAATTTATAAATCTACTAAATTATATTTTGAACATATTATAAAGTTTCATAGTTTCATATAAAGTACTCTTATCAAAAAATGATTTGTCTATAAAATATTAAATTAAAATATATTTTTCTTAGCAATTGTTTATAAATTTTTATTTAACTAAATAAATAGTTTTCTTTAGTTTTTTTATATAATGGACTAATACTCTAGTTATATATTTAGTAAACTAGTTTATAAACCGTAAGAATCACGGTTACAAAATTAATTACACTTTCATAATAGAAACTCATAATTATTAATCAATTAATTTAAATAAATTATTAACTAAGAGATATTTTATTTATTTATGTAAAATTATAATCGTTGATTAAAATAAAAATGTGAAATTAATTTTCAACATATATTAAACAGTTTTTATTTGTAAATCAAAAGAAAAAAAAATAACAATATAATACAATAAAATAATAAATTTATTATAAAAATAAAACAAACACAATTAGTGAAGTAAATCAAAATTGATATACAAATCAGATAATTAAGTTGTTCAAATAAACATATATTAAAAAAAATAACAAATTACAAATTAAAATTAAGAATAAAGTCTTGTTAACAATAATAATAAAATATGCTATGAGATATAGTAATTATTTATAAATTTTTAAAAACTTTGTTATAAACAACATTAGTAGTTTAATTTAGTTAATGTTTTGCTTTTCAAAACCAAATTGTAAAAATCGTTCCAACAAAATTATAATTTGGTTGGATTAGTTCGGATTTAAATTTAATTTGAACTATTTAGATTCATATTTTAAAAATCAAAATCAATTTAGATTCATTTGATCAGATCAAATCAAACTGGTCCATCAAAACGAATATCCTATATGTATATATAACACCCGAATATCTTGGTTTATGTTATAGAAACAACAACCGAGTAAAAAAAAACAAAACAAAAGATATGTTTTTATTAATGGCAGACAAACATAAACAAATACATGCTTTACATGATTAAAAATTATATTCAAACAATAAGAAACAAAGCAAAATATACATTATTAACATCACTAATGTTCACAAACTAAACAAGAAAACAACTTTTGAGAAAATGACCTCGATGATTTCTTTGGAGACTCAGGAGTTGGTTCCTCCTCTAAACAAACGATGTGAGACTCATCTTTACCATCTCTTTTGGCTTGTTCACAATCCTCGCAGAACTTCTTGTATGCATCTTCCAGATACTTTGCACCTTCTGTTACAGTCATGTTCTCGACTAATTTGCTAGGAAACATGTCTCGTTTATGGTCTCCATTTAAAACAGCACCTAGTTGGACCAACTCTTGCTGAAACTCGCTAAGTTTTTCGTTTTCATCTGGCTCAAACTCTCGCATTTTCATGGGATCCGGCAAAGTAACTTTAACACAAACAAATGCATCTTTAATTTGGTTGATATTTACAACAATTTTACTTGATTTTAACTTGAGAAAACTAAGTATATTGACTTAAACATGAATGCATGTACCTGGACAATCGGTTCTTGGGGTAGTTCTGCGTGCAACACCTTCAAAAGTACCCGCCCACTCGTCCCTTTTCGTTAGATGTGATTTCAGACCAAAAATCTTTTTAACAGTTGCCGGAATAGATGAATGTTCAAACTCCGACGTAGGATATGGCCCTGTTGGCTTATGTAACACTGCAATATATAAAGTGATTAAGATCTTATTATGAAATTAGTATAATTAATTAAGTATACTTGTCAAAAACTTTACTTATATACCTGTCCCACGTTCTATCCATGGAGAAACAAGAATGGCTGGAACCCTAACACCAAGTCGATCAAACTGGAAATTATAAGGCGAAGGGCCGATCAAACCATCAGGATTTGGAATCCCTACATTTGGTGTTGGAACATGATCATAAAAACCTCCATGTTCATCGTACACAATTACAAATAAGATTTCGTTCCATTGTGGGCTTGATCTCAAAGCTTCGTAGACTTCTTTCACAAACTTTTGACCATCGGACACGTCATGTGATGGGTGATCATCGTTTCCAGGCAAACCTTTGATCCCAAAATACCTTTGTTCAACAACGACATAATTTGGTAGCTTTCCTTCCTTGCAATGTCGCTTGAAGTGTAGATCAAATTGATGGAAGTTGTCTATGTATTTCAGTTTTCTTAAGTTTCTGATGCATTGTACATAAGGTAATTAACGTTAAAATGAGAACCTAGCTGCTAGTGAAACCAAATATTTAAATTTGAATTCCCTAAGTTACGTTGCATTATATATTAAGCAACTTGATTGGAAATTTAAATACGTTAATCATTTCAAGATTTATTTTGTTTAATAGATAGAGTTGGTATAGAGTTGTTGGGATATCAAAAATGTCAATGGTTATTTACTGGAGTAGGTAATCGACTAAACTGCTAAATTTTGGAATTATTATAAAGAAATTTCTTAGTTTTGTTATTGATTTACATTGTTTATTTTATATTATATATTTACTTAAAAGATAACGTGGCCATGTGTCTTTATGCCATATGTGAATCTTAATAGGTTATAAGTATTATTTTATGTTATTTAGAAAGAAAATAAAGCCACTAGAGTCAAAATTATGACAGGTTGCAAATATGAAAAGATACACATGGTCTTACGTATACAGGCTTACTAATCTACGTGATTTGATTATATCATAATTTACTCACTAATCAAATTTATTTAAATTTGAAATTACGAAAAGGAGTACCTGTAAAAAAGAGTTGACGGGGGTAACTGATAGTAAATTCCAAAAGAATGACCACCATCCTCCACAGACTCAAATATGGTCTTTTGTGGGTACCCTTTGATCATCATCTCGGTGTCATTTATAGTCGCACCATATGACGTTGCAGAATGAACATACAATCTGTATCATCGCATGCCAAAATATTGATATGTTCAAATAAAATAAAAAATGAAAGTCGCTATCATGTCACGTTTTAAAGTTGTTTCTCATTTATAGAACATATTCATTTCTAATTCTTTACGTAAGAACAAAAGTTTAATTGTATTAAGCAATTAAAATATTGATCCGTTAAGTAAGTAAATTATCATTTTAAGTAAAAAGTTGTAGAGAAATTAAATAATAGCACAAACCTGTTAGGTTGTGTCAAAGTGGGAATCGATGAAAACCATCTGTCACAAACAGCGAACTCTGAAACCAACTCTTTGTAAACAGGTAAGGAATCCGGGTCGAACCCAGTCATGACCACTTCGGACAAGCCTGGTTGGACCTTTTCAGCTTGTTGAGCGAACCCATCCATTGTCGGGGTTAGACCAGGAGTTGATGATTCGGACCATTCAACACCAAAGATTTGTTCGTATGTAGCTTCGAAAGAGTGACCAGGGTCAGGTTGGATGAACCCGGCCTTGTTGGTGTGGTAGAGGCGTTGGGAATGGTGGTTGGTGGTGGACAAAAGGTTGGATTCTTTTCCGGTGACTCCATCAATTTCAGGGTTCATGGATTTCATCCATCCAAGCATGTGATCAAAAGATCGATTTTCTTGAACAAGAACAACCACTGTTTTTATTGGGGATGCCATTTGAGGGGAAATTAACGAGTTGTAGGCTTTGGTGTGCTGTGGTGGAGAGGAACACTTGTTATAGGATGGAGCGGGCTTTTTTATTTCGTTAAACAAAGATGGCGGCTTAATATATATAACTTTAATCTCAACTATTATATTAGGATTAAATTTTATATAACATACCCCTCGTTTTCTTTATCTATAGTAGGCCATCTCCAATGGATTAAACCGGAGAGTTGTATGAAATGCCAAGTAGGAAAGAGAATGTATACATTCATTTAAATTCTTAAAAAACTGATAAATTTTCATTACAAATCTATTGAACCGTTGCATGCGCATTCAACCCCACATTCTCTCTCTTCTTTATTATATTCATATTTATTCTATTAAACCCTCACTCAACTCCCATTGTGAATGACCTAGTTTTATTCACATCAAGACATAAGTTGTTAAACTTCAAGTACCAATGGTAGGAACCATAGTTCAACTATTACAATTTATTTTGTAGATTAATTGTCGGTAAATAAAAACACTTACTTTACATTAAAATTCTAATTTGACATTATGTATTTTTTAATTATCAAATTTGTTACTATATTTTCTATTTTTTTATAATTATGACAATTTGATCGATCAACTCGGTTACCTGCTGACGTGACATGATTATGTGTTAAAATTCAATTTTTTTGTTACAAAAGACACTAAGATTTTCATTTTTTTTTTCCGATTTTGACACTAAGTTTATTTTTTTTTTCGATTTTGACACTAAGTTTACTTTTTTTTTTTTTTTTTTCAATTTTGGCATTCTGTTTTTTTTTTCCAAACCGAACATCATTTTTTCCAATTTTGTTCAATATTAACCACTTTCTATTTGAAACAGTATAAATATGTTTTAATACATTTTAAACCGTATAAATATATATTTTTCATTTAAAACTCATATTTTTATATGAATACAAGTTTTTTTAAAACATAATTTTATGTATAAATATGTATTAGTTATATAAAAAACCGTATTTTATATTAAATACACAACTTTAAAATGAGTTTGGAGGTTTGAGGCGTGTAGTCGATCACAACACAGTGGTCAGGTTTGTAACTCGTGAAATTTTTACATCTTATTCGAAATTTATGGTTAGTTTGGTTCTCATGATATAACTTATGCATGTAACAACATAAATTTTCAAACAAAATTTTCATTTTCAAACACATTAAATTCTCATTCCACAATCTCAAAAAAACACAAGTGTCTAAATTGTCAATCATTTCACAATGTAAATCACAGTCCCAGAATCATAGAACATCTCCCGCCGGTGTGTACAATTATGCTGGTGCCTTGCCGCGATCCTCAGAACTACCTGAAACACATAACACATAACATGATAAACATAAAGCTTAGTGAGTTCCCCAAAATACCACACACATCACATTAGCCACTCGAGGCTATAACTCAATAAGACCCTCCGGTCAATGTGTCTCAATGGGACCCTCCGGTCCCACAACTCAGTTGAACCTACTAGTCCCTCAACTCAGCAACTCAATATAATACACAATATGAATATCACAAAACAAATAACAGGATATCTCTAAACACAACACGTACACATAAGACCTCCCGGTCATACATAAGTTACCACTCAAGGTAAGTATAGTGAGAAGACTCACCTCGTAAGCTAGCAAGTAAAAACCTCATACTCGGAAATCTCGAACTCTGCCCACCGGTCTAGCCTCCGCCTAACAGATATTAATTATCCCTAATTAATATTGGCCCTCAAGAAGCTAGATTAACCATTCTATATTCACAGAAGGGTAAAAGACCATTTCACCCCTCCATGGTCTCAATGTTCCTAACTTCCTTAACTCTCAAGACACGAAAGTCAATATGAGTCTACTGCCAAAGTTGACCCGACTCGCCGAGTGCACTCGGGTGACTCACTGAGTCCACTCGTATCCTCTGAATTCTTCTAAGGGTCTCACACGTCTCGTCGAGTAAACCTACCAACTCGACGGGTTATCACTGGGTCATGAATCGCGGGGCAACCCAATTTGACTCGTCGAGTCATCTTATAGACTCAACGAGTTGACTCATCTGGATGTCTTATATGGACGTCTAAGGTCAGATCTGCAACTCAA
The DNA here is from genome assembly GCF_002870075.4 of Lactuca sativa. Taxonomy (NCBI): domain Eukaryota; kingdom Viridiplantae; phylum Streptophyta; class Magnoliopsida; order Asterales; family Asteraceae; genus Lactuca; species Lactuca sativa. Next base: position 66,317,635 of record NC_056626.2, on the reverse strand, counting down.
ACCTCTAGATCTTGCCTCCTAATACCCAAAAGTCACGTAAAGGTCCGATCTTGATGACCATGCATGGCATCAATGCCCCAAAATGTCATCACAAGCACCGAGAAAGGTCACAAGCAGGGGGACCCACCTCTAACTCGATAAAGCTCAAAACTTTGGACCCTCAAGGTACCCTCTAGTCCATATATGAGGTTCTAACCTCAAACCATACTTAAAAAGATCAAGAACACAACATGTTTGAGAGAAAACCCTAAAAGCTCCCCCAAAAATGAGATCTATCGAACAAGAGGTCAAGATGAGAGCTTTTTACCTCTAAATGGAAACAAATAGGAAGAATGCAAGATCCACAACCTCCTCTTAGATGGATCCACCAAACTCCTCCAAAATGCTCAAGATGGACTCTCTCTCTCTCTACAAAGAAAAGGGCATGTTAGGGTTTCTATCTGGGGAAGGTGGCTGTAAAGGGAGGCCATAAGGGCCATTCAATAGGCCACAAGCCCGAGAAATTAGGGTTTCCCTCAACAGCGCTGACTCGGCGAGTCAGCTCACGGACTAGTCGAGTCCCCTCATTAATCCGCGTCACCAGTCGCGACTCTACTCGACGAGTTGAGGCACCAACTCGTTGAGTCACTCCTCATATATCAAAATAAATATTTAAAATATTATACCTGGAAATCCGGATGTTACAATTCTCCCCTACTAGAATCAGACTTCGCCCCTGAAGTTGCTACTCAAATAGCTCCGGATGTTGCTCTCGCATCTCGGACCCTTTCCGATGTTTCCACTGAACCTGAATCAGGGGCACCTCTTTGTTCCTCAAAACCTCCACCTTTCGATCCATAATCGTGATCGGTCTCTCAATATAATTCAGACTCGCATCCACCTGAATGTCCTCTAACGGTACATCTGCCATCTCATCGACTACACACTTTCTTAACTAGGACATGTGAAAAGTATCATAGATTTGGCTCAACTCCACAGGTAGCTCTAAACGGTATGCTACCTTACCCACTCTAGCGGTTACCCTGAAGGGACCGATGTGTCGGGGCCCCAACTTGCCCCTCTTCCTGAACCGTATCACCCCTTTTGTAACGCCCCGGGTTTTCTTGGTACGTTTGGTTATTTTAATTTAATTATCCTTGTAACCTTGGGTTAATTTATTTAACCAATGTCTGATTTCTTATGTTATTGGACTCTTTTGATCATCTTGTAAACTCCTTTTATTGAAGTCCATGGGCTATGGGCCTATTTGCAAAGTCCATCTAGTTAATAGTACTTAATGTGTAAATTGAATCATTTGGAACACACACAAGGAAAACACTCTAAACCCTCCCTCTCTCTCACAAATCGTCCCTCTCTCTCTCTTTGGGATCAAGAGCAGCCAAGGGGCTGTTTGGAGCTTAATTCTTGTTCATTTCCAGCCTTGATTTGTATTGGTATGAACCTCCTTATCCTTTCTTACAACTTGATTCATAACCTTGTTCTAGTTTTATGATTTCATCTTCACCTCTTCTCCTTCTTATTTTATTTGTAATTGTATTTTATACATTATCTCAAGATCCTATCTTCACCCCATATATGGTGGATGATGGATCTAGGGGATTACATGTGGCAAAAGATCATGGAAACCCTAAAAGGGAGAATGATGATTTTATGTGCTTATGTTTATTTTCATGTTGATTATTATTACATCCTTGTGGCTAAATGAAATCCTAATGATCCCTAACCCTTTTTAGTACCACCATTATCATGGGGACTGAATTGGGATGATGAACACATCTTAAAATGTGTTTCAAAAGGAGAAGGATGGATAAGCCAAAAAGGAATCACGGGTGGCTACGATTCTGTTTTCCATCAGATCTGTAGTAATTTTGTAAAAATCATATCTGGAGTTCTAGAACTCAAACGGACCCCAAACCAGTTCCAAAAGTTCACAAATTGAGTTGGCTAAATTTCTTAAGAAGGCCAACCTCACTGATAAGGGCTTTATCTATGTGAAAGAATGGCATCTTTGCTGTTAGGTCTGATCCGGGTCTGTTCTGATATGTCATTTTGTTTTCATCATTTCTAAGGCTTGGAAAAGGATCCAGAGTGATTCCAAGTTTCTATATGTTCCTTATATTCTGAATTTAAGATCTGGAGAATATGGGGTGTTATTTCCAATTATAAATTGGTTAGAATGGATCCACACTCCAGGTCAGTGGGCAGTCACCAGCTTTTGCTAGTGCTGTGATTGTCCACAATGTGAATTTTACATCTGGAGTTTGAGAGATGCTTTTCATTCAATTCCAACTCTGAGACTTTCACTTGTATGTCCTTTACTTCTCTTAATTTCCTTTTGGACTAATTCTACTCACAAATTGGGTAGAATTGGCCAACATCACTTGACTGTATTGTTGGAGACAGAAGTGATACACCATTTTGTAAAATTCATATTTAATTCATCTTTTGGAGTTAGAATGAGTTCTTTATAGTTGTGGAATCCTGAGCAATCATAGTTTCCTATAAAATTTAGTTAAAGCTATGTTTCTGTTTTAGATTTTGGAGTAAATCCGTTTTGAACAGCAGGTCTGTTTTAGAGACCTTGCTGTGATTACTCTTTTCTCAACTCATAGCTTCATTACTTCTCCTTTCTAACCTTTAGTCCTTCTTAGGTGAGGTTTTGAAGTTTGCTCAATCTTGGTAGCATTATTTGATTTTTAGCCATCCTTAATACTCACTCAAGGTGAGTTCTCTCACACCGTTGTATTGATGATTGTGTTTGCTAGTTAGCTCGTGTGTGATTATTTGAATTTATTATAAAAGCATGCTATATAAGTATTGTTTTAATTCGTACATGTGCACTGTATGTAACTAATTATGGATATGGGGACACCACCAAAGGATACGGATTTACCGGTGCGGTGGGTAGGTAAGATCACCAACATAATACTCTTTGTGAAATGCGGTGATTAGGGACAAATGATACGGGATCTTCCCGGTACGGTTCAAACCTACAAGTCCTTCTCGTAATATAGACATTGATTCGTTCTTTGCCTTTATCATTATAATTGGAAAATGGATTAGGGCTAGTAAATATGAATGTTAGTACAATGTTTTTGTTTAAATTCACTAAGCTTCGTGCTTACATTTTTCCCTTATAACTTTTCAGGTGTTAAGATTAAAGAGGCTAAGGCTTGACATGGAGCATCGGGACATCGCTACTAGTTATTTTGTTGGGACCTTATTATTATTATTACTTCCGCACTTATTTTATATGATTATTAAGTTGATGGATTATGTTATGACTATTTCAGTTGTTTTAATTTAATTTAAGATGGGTTTTAAAAGTTTAAAATTTTTGCAAAAAAAATTGGGTGTCACACCTTTCCATGGGGATACCCTCAGGAGAACGAAATCCCCAACCTGAAACTCAAGCTCAGATTGTCGCCTATCCGCATAACTCTTATGGAGATTTTGAGCCGTCAATAATCTCTTTCTGACCTGCTGAATCTGCTCGGTCGTCTTGAGCACTATCTCAGTGCCCCCATCACTCGCTGCCCTACCTCTCCCCAACAAATGGGGGTCCGACACCTCCTCCCATAAAGAAGCTCAAAAGGAGGCATGCCGATACTGGAATGGTGGCTGTTGTTGTAAGAAAACTCAGCCAAACGTAGGTATGTGACATCCCCAAAATCACGGCCAGAAAAGACCGATTTTATGTATGCTTTTTAAAATATTTTCAGAGTAATCCATTGATTAAAAAGGGTTGCAGAATTTGTTCCCAAAACAAAACATGATAAAATAGAATTTATCAAAGCATTTCATCGAGAGATGCCTTTTCATTATATAACAATATTCGGGATGTCATGTTCCGATAAATAGACCAAAAGCTTAAACAACACAAGATAGACCTTACAACAGTTACATATAACAACAGGTCTAAAATCAAAACATCTTGATAAGTCATCCAACTTATGCTCTCGCACCACTACGTGTAATATAAACAAAACTGACTGGGTCAGGCTTGGGAGCCTGGTGACATATAGGGTTTTCAACCCACAATAAATAATTATATTTAATTTCACCAACCAACAATAACCCGATTACCCATTCCCGTTATCCTCACTTTGTGTCCCTAAAACAACATCTATCTCAAGGGACCTAATCTAGGATTTTTTTCATCGGGACGGACATTACTGTAAGGGGTTTACTCAAAAATGGATGTCCTAAAGGAAACCATGAGGGGGATAGAGTACACCGGTGAACATCAAGCCCACAACACCTACAGGTTATGAACCTGCCAGCATTCCACATGACAATCTAGAAAGAGTCCGTGGTCGTCATTCATACTCCGCTAGATGACTAGATTAACAACAACAACAACGATGCCTCTCATCATTTTATCACACATCAACTATCTACCCATGCTTTACCAAAACATTTTAGTAGATAAAAATATATATAAACATACATATATAACTTTAAATCATGTATAATATTTCCATTCAATATTCAAACCAGATAACAGATAATATGCAACACATAGCACGTATTCTTATAGAGATACTTCATATCTATGTGTTAGAAGAAAGTAACTACACACTCACTTGATCAAAAGATGACTGGACAACACTATGGCTTTAAAAGTAGTATTCTTCGGTGAAACCGGGATAACTTCGTACATCGGGCTTCTCGCGGGCAGAGCTTCGGCTCAGAAACTCTTTTCTTCTCGGGATCTTCGGGCTTCGGGACTTGCTTCGGGTCTCGGGATGATCCCAGGGCTTCAGGGGTACTTCTTTGCATGTAAATCGAGGTAAAATGGGTGAGAGAAGGGTGAATTAGCAAGCTTGTCCGGCTGCCCCTTCAAATCTATTTATAGGGCAAAATTTTCATTTTCCACGTCGTGGACAGTGTTTCCACGTCGTGGGCTTGATTGTCATTGCATGCGTCATCGTCCACTTGCTCTGTCAGGCTCCAGAAGGCGTCAGAAGCCATGCCACGTCGTGACCACTATTTCCACATCGTGGTCTCTGACAGTTTTGGGGTTTCGCGCCCCGAACTTCAGAAATTTATAACTTTCGCATACGAACTCCGTTTTTGACGTTCTTTATATCAACGCGTAGGTAAAAACAAGATCTAAAACTTTCATTTAGACTCCGTCGGCTAATTTTGAATTTATTTTTATTACATTATTGTTATATTATTTTTAGTAGGCCAGGACAGGAAAACTCCATTAGAAATTCATAACTCCTTCATCCGACGTCCGTTTTCGTCTATCTTTCCGTCGTTGCACTACTATCGATGAGATCTTCTATTCTCATTTAGAAAGTTTTGGCTAAATATCGCTCGATCCCATATTTGAACTTCGGGTTATACACTACTAAGTCGAAACTTTGAAAAATCATAACTTCCTCATACGAAGTCAGATTTAGACGTTCTTTTTATGTACGCTCTCGGTTTAACATAGTATACGACTTTCGTTTAGATTACTAAGGCTAGATATCGATCTATCTTAAATTCGTATTTTACATCATAGAGTGTCGTGCCGGTTCTATCGCGAAACTTCGACAAATCATAACTTCTTCGTTATAACTTGGATTTTGGCATTCTTTATATATTTGGAAACCTTGTCACGACCACTAATTAAGCAATTAAGCATAAAACACATAATACTCAAATAATACATTATTATTTCAAAATGGGTTACAAAGGTCAACCTAGACTATCATATCATCATTAATGCCTAGCTTGGAAACACGGGCGTTACAATTCTCTCCACCTTAGAATGATTCCGTCCCTGAAATCACACATCAACAAACAAATGCAGATAGCGACTCATCATGTCACTCTCCGTCTCCCAAGTAAGATTTGGCCCATTAGTATGTTTCCAACGGACAAGCACTAACTCGACCATCTTGTGTCGCAATTTCTTTGTTTTTCGGTCAACGATTGCCTCTGGTTCTTCAATCAACCTTTTGTTCTCATAAAATCTTAATTCAGAAATTGGAATTATATCGGGAACTTCTCCCGTGAACTTCCTCAAATAACACACATGGAAAGTGTTATGAATCCCATTCAGTTCTTCGGGTAATTCGAGCTTGTAAGCTTGGTTCCTAACCCTCTGAAGAACTTTAAACGGTCCAATAAATCTTGGACTTAACTTTCCTATTTTACCAAATCTTATAAGTCCCTTCCATGGCGAGACTTTAAGCAAAACCGAATCTCCAAATTCAAAAGTCATCGGTCTTTACTTGTTGTCAGCATAGCTCTTTTGACGATCCTGAGCTGCTAACATTCTCTCCCTAATTATTTTCAACTTTTCAGCAGTTTGATGGACTATCTCCGGTCCCATAAACTACTTTTCCCCAGCCTCAAGCCAACAAGATGACATACGGCATTTTTGTCCATACATAGCTTGATAAGGTGCCATCTTTATGCTCTAGTGGAAACTATTATTGTAGGAAAATTCTACCAAAGGTAAATGTTCATCCCAATTACCTAGGAATTCCAGGGTACATGCTCTCAGCATATCTTCAAGTGTTTGTATTGTTCTTTCACTCTGACCATCAGTCTGTGGATGGTAAGCTGTACTTAAACACAACTTGGTACCCAATTCCTCTTGTAGACTTCTCCAAAATCGCGATGTGAAACGGTTGTCACGATCTGATACAATCATTAGCGGGACACCGTGAAGCCTCACAATTTCCTTCACGTAAGAATTCTCCAGCTTATCCATAGACCATTTCTTATTAGCTGCTATGAAATGTGCACTCTTAGTGAAGCAATCAACGACCAACCGAATCACGTCGTGACCATTCTTTGTTCTGGGCAGTTTAGTGATAAAATCCAAAGAAATGTCTTCCCATTTACCCATAGGCACAAGTAACGGTTCTAAACTCCCATATGGTTTCTGATGTTGTGCCTTGACCCGCACACATGTCACACACTCCGCCACATACTTTGCAATATCAAGCTTCATTGTCGGCCATCATTAATAGGGTTTCAGGTCCCTATATATTTTAGTACTATCAGGATGAATTGAGTACATGGTTTTGTGAGCTTCTTCCATCAAAAGATCTCTTATTCCTCCTGACTTAGGTATCCAAATCCTATCTTGGAACACCTTCAATCCATGACTGTTTATACCGAACACCAACTTTTTGCCTAAAAGTTCTTCCTTTCGGTCATTCTTCACAGAAGCTTCCTCTTGAGCTTTCTTTATACTCTCCACAATTGACAAGACAACTTCTATTCTCAACGCTCTTGCCCTTTTTCTTTCAAGATTGACTTTCCGAATGAGAGCATCAGCAACAACATTTGCATTACCAGGGTGGTAAAGTATCTCATAGTCGTAGTCCTTAAGTAGTTCTAGCCGGCGTTGTTGGCTCATATTCAATTCTTCATGATTAAGGAGATATTAAAGACTCTTATGATCAGTTAAAAAGTTTGCACTTCGTGCCATAGAGGTAATGCCTCCATATATTTAGAGCGAAAAATACCACTGCCAACTCCAAATCATGAGTGGGGTAGTTCCTTTCATGCTCTTTCAGCTGTCGAGATGCATACGCGGTCACCTTATCTCTTTGGGTCAAAACACAACCCAATCCAACCCCAGACGTATCGCTATAAACAACGAAGTCTTCAACCCCATCGGGTAGAGATAAAATCGGTGCCTCACATAGCTTCTTCTTTAGCAACTCGAATGCTTCTTTATGCTTATCACCCCAAGAATAAGCAGCTCCTTTGTGGGTCAAAGCTATTAATGGAGTAGCAATCGAAGAAAAACCTTGGATAAACCTTCGGTAATATCCGGCTAATCCTAAAATGCTTCGGATCTCTGTGGGACTTTTTGGTTGTTCCCACTTCATTGCAGCTTCAATCTTTGCTGGATCAACCATTATCCCTTCTTGGTTGACCACGTGACCCAAGAATTGGACTTCTCGAATCCAAAAATCACATTTGGAGAACTAATCATACATCTTCTCCTGCTTCAAGACTTCCAACACTTCTCGCAAGTGTCTGCCATGCTCCTCTTGGCTTTTTGAATAAATCAGAATGTCATCTATGAACACTATCACAGATTTATTAAGGAACGGATTACAAACCCTGTTCATTAAATCCATGAATGATGCTGGAGCATTGGTTAGTCCAAACGACATAACCAAAAACTCGTAGTGTCCATACCGTGTTCTGAATGCAGTCTTCTCGATATCCTGCTCTCTCACCTTCAGTTGATCGAATAGGTCATCAATCCTCAGCAACGGATATCTATTCTTTATTGTTGCCTTGTTCATCTCTCTGTAATCGATGCACATTCTCATACTTCCATCTTTCTTCTTTAGGAATAACACCGGAGCTCCCCAGGGTGATTAACTAGGTCTAATGAAACCTTTGTCTAATAACTCCTGAAGTTGTATCATCAGCTCCTTCATCTCCGTCGGTGCTAATCGGTAAGGTGCCTTTGCTATTGGTGTCGTTCCTGGTAACAAGTCTATTCTAAACTCCACTTGTCTATCAAACGGTAATCCGGGAAGATCTTCGGGAAATACTTCTGGATAATCACACACGATAGGAATGCTCTGCATCTCCTTTTTCTCCATCTTAGCATCGATCACGAATGCCAAATACGATGTACATCCTTTGGCCAAACACCTTTTGGCTTTCATTAGCGAAATGATTCCAAAATTTACTCTGCGTTTGTCCCCGTACACCATAAATGACTCTTTACCTGGCGGGTGTACTTTTACTATCTTCTTTCTGCAGAATATCTCGGCATCATTGGCACTAAGCCAATCCATTCCCAGCACGATGTCGAAACCGTTAAGTTCGATAGGCAATAACTCCTCGTGGAACTTATTCCCATTCAAATCAATTAAGACGTTTTTCTTACGATGGCTAACAGGTACAAACTTGCCACTAGCAACTTCGACTAATAAAGCGTTATCTAGTCTATCGACAGGCAAAACTAGTTTTCTACCAAATACATGCGAAATAACGGAGTAGTTGGCTCCAGAATCAAATAAAATTTGGGCAGCAATTTTTTTACAAGAAAGTTACCTGAAGCGACATCAGCTTCATCTTTTGTAGCTTCGAGTGTCATCTGAAAGGCTCTCGCCTTCGGCTTTGGCGGAATGTTATGTTTTGCTGCCTCCTTCTTCTTCGGACAATCTCTCGAGATGTGCCCCTCTTCACACACGCATATCAAACTTTCTTGGTGAGGGTGCATTCGTTGTCATAATGCCCTGTCTTTCCACATTTGAAGCAAGTGGTTTCCCCGCCACATTTTCCAAGATGCTTCTTCTTGCATTTGTCGCACCATTTCACTTCACCTCCTCCTCCTCTCGAACTAGATTTCGAGAATTTACCCTTCTTGCTGGACCCTGAGGGTCCGTCGAAATTCCTCTTCTCACCAACCTCTAACCTCTCCAGACCCTTCTCCCTGATCTGGGTCTCAACATTTCTAGCAGCCCAGATGGCGGCTTTCAATGTGGTTGCTTGCTTAACCATTGGACCATAGTCCGCTGGTAGTCCGAGGGAAAAATTGTTGACCTTAGAGAGTTCTGTTGGTACTAGGTATGAGATAAGCTTCATCTTCTCCATGAAACTTTCAGCGTATTCAGTAACGCTCAATTTTCCCTTCTTCAAATTCTGAAACTCATTATTGATTTCCAGAACGTCCTGCTCGGAGCAGTATTGCAATTTGAGTTGCACCACAAAGTCTTCCCAAGATATCTTACTCGCCTCTCCCTTGGGCATCGAGTCAGCTAACAGCTTCCACCAACTCAACACCCCAGATTTTAACAGAGGGATCGCAAGAGCGGTCTCTATCTGTTGTTGTATTCGCAACTCTCAAACATTGTCTCCATTACAGAGATCCAGTTTATAACTTCTACTGGCGTCGGGCTTCCGGATAGACATGGTGGTTTGGATGCCATGAAATCCTTGTACTTACAATCACGCCCATTATTTCCTCCATCCTGGTTGATTTTCCTAAGAATCGGTGGGTTGGCTTGACCAACAGTCCCACTGAAGTTTCCTCCTTCCGAATGCCCTTCACTAAATTCGGGCTGTACAATCGGCATCGAAGGTTCTTCACGATTCTGCTGCAGCAGACGTCTAGTTTCTTTCATCTGGCGATCAAACATCGTCTGAATCATCAATTGTACACCAACCATTGTCATTGGCTCAGGTGCTACTGCTACAACAGGTATTTGCTCAATCACTGGTGATTGATTCCTGTTTTCATATTTGATCTATACACCGAATAAAGTGAAATTAGATCCTCATCCATGATAGATAATTAAATCATCCTTATCACTCTGAAACGTTTACATGCTAGTTCTAATACCGTCGTCATACGATTAGACTCCTAAACACATAAGGTTTCCAGATTTGGTTGGCATCAAACCATAGATCCGAACAAATAATATCATATATGGCAAACATATAACATTTAGCACATAAAAGCATTTTTGGCAACTTTCCTAAAATAAACTAGTGTTCATGTCTAAAATATCACAGACACTCATCTCACAATCTTCATTTAGCATTCTAAGTTTAAGTCTAGAAATCCTACAAATTCCTAGTTCGCTTAAACTAATGCTCTGATACCAACTGTGACATCCCCAAAATCACGGTCAGAAAAGACCGATTTTATTTATGCTTTTTAAAATATTTTCAGAGTAATCCATTGATTAAAAAGGGTTGCAGAATTTGTTCCCAAAAAAACATGATAAAATAGAATTTATCAATGCATTTCATCAAGATGCCTTTTCATTATATAACAATATTCGGGATGTCATGTTCCGATAAACAGACCAAAAGCATAAACAACACAAGATAGACCTTACAACAGTTACATATAACAACAAGTCTAAAATCAAAACATCTTGATAATTCATCCAACTTATGCTCTCGCGCCACTACCTGTAATATAAACAAAACTGAGTGGGTCTGTAACAATGTAAATTTTCAAAAGAAAATTTTCTTTTAAAATCACATAAATCCTCATGAAACATTTTATTAAAATCTCATTTGTTCGATTCACAAAACATAACTCCATGTCTTAGTAATTAAGAATCCAGGATCCTCATAACTCTTTCTCTGGTGTGTACAATCAACTGGTGCCGTTCCGCGATTCCTGAGAACAACCTGAAACACATAACACGGTAACACGGTAAGTACGAAGCTTAGTGAGTTCCCCAAGATACCACATAAAACACATATTAGCCACTCGAGGCTATAACTCTATGGACCCACTGGTCCTAACTCTGTGGACCCTCTGGTTCTAACTCTGTGGACCCTCTGGTCCTAACTCTGTGGACCTTTCGGTCCTGACTCTGTAAACTCTGGAACACACACACATCATAAATCACATAGAAATAATGCAGTGCGTCACATCACATAAATAGCATACAAAATACTCTGTCACATAACTCTAATTACCACTCTAGGTAAAGTATAGTGAGAAGAGTCACCTGACAAGCAGCAAGTAGATACCCTCGTACCCGAAGCTCGAACTAGCCTCTGCCTAGCACAAAAGGTGAATATCTCTAATCAATACTCTTTAAATGGCCCTAATAAATGAGGGCTATTCTTCTCTCTCTAACTCTTGAATTGGGTAAAAGACCATTTTACCCCTCCATGGTCTTCATTACTCATGTTGAACCAACCCCAGAGTCAACAAAAGTCAAAATCGAGTCAACAATCCATGTTTGACCCGACTCGTCGAGTGCACTCACGCAACTCATCGAGTCCGCTCACATCCTCAGAAGTCTCGTGAAGGTCTAGCTCAGCTCTTCAAGTTGAGCCCAACTTGTCGAGCTATCGTATGCTCAAGCTCATCGGGACAAACCCTCACTAACTCGTCGAGTCAACTCATGGACTCGACGAGTCCCCTCGGTCTGATTCCTCATTCAGACGTCCAAAGTCAGATCTCTCATTCCAAACCCTAGATCTAGCCCTTTAAGACACTAGAGACACATAAAGTCTCGGCCTTTACGTTCATGCATGGGATAAATGCCTCAAAATGCCAAAACAAGCCCTTCTTAAGGTGTTAATCACAACAACCCTCATATGGATGAATAAAGTTGGGACCTTTGGACTCTAGGGACCTCACAAGGTCCAGATCTGAGGACTAGGCTTCTAGCTAGTCCATTTTACTCGACGTCCCAAACCAAAGGTGGTAAAAGCCCTAGAACTCCAAGCACATGAGATCTAACCAAAATAATGAGAAAGGTGCAGACTTTTACCTTTCTCAGAAGCTCTGGACGATCTATCACTGGATCCAACTTTCCCCCTCTTGATCCTTGCTTGATCTCCTTCTCTTCTTCTCAAATTATGCACTAAAAATCCCAAGATAGCTTCTCTCTCACTATCTAGCTCAAATGGCCTTTAGGGTTTGCTTCCAGGGAAAGGGTGGCCGCAAATGAGGCTATAAGTGCCTTTAAATAGGTCTCAAACCTCGGAAATTAGGGTTTCCCTAATCAGCACCTACTTGGCGAGTCCCTCATTTGACTCGTCAAGTCCACTCATTATGCCCATAGGAAAAACCCGGCTCGATTCGGCGAGTTGGACCCTCAACTCGTCGAGTCTCTTCTTTAATCACAAGATCAAACTACACGATCATATCCCTAAAAATCCGGATGTTACTGATGGGTTTTAGCTATAAGAACATCCTATGTGCTCATACAAACCCTAATGCTTGGATCTAGGTTTCTCTATTGTACATGCAAGTTATCCAAGACTATAAACCCTAGTTCTAGCATACAAGTAATCATATTAACATAAGAATGGGTTTAAGATATTACCTTGATTGTTATGTAGCAATAACAATCCCAAATCCTCCTTGTATTGACTTTAGAAAGCTTAGAGTCACAAATGTCACTCCTCTAATGGTTCACAAACACCAAGAGCAAGAGGATGAAGAGGAGGAGAGAAAGAGGCTGCCCAAAACGTGTGGAAACCCTAGAAGGAAGCTTGTCCACGTTTTTGAGGCATAAGGGCTCTTTAAATAGTGAGGCTATTAGGGTTATCTAACAAGGAAACCCTAATTTGGATGCTTAAGCCCTAAGCAACCCATGGGCTCCTTCCTTAAAGGCCTTGGAACGATATCTAATGGGTTTCCCATAGAATTCGTCCACTCCTTTAATAAGGAGTCCGTTAGCTCAATATTCAACTATCATACAATTGACAGTTCAAGTCCCTTAAGTTTAATTAATCTCTTTTAGTCACAAACTTAATTCTTATTAATTCTTGACTAATATTAATTAACCAATATGATTTCTCCTTTAATATATTATTCTCATAATATATTAATAAATCATATTTAATCCTTTCTCTCCATAATTCATCCTATCAAGTTTCTTTGGTGAAGGCAACCCAAAAGGACCATGCACCATCGGGTCAAGTACATACCAAAATAGTTATGGATTTAGACACTAATCCAATAGTCTCCCACTTGGATAAGTCTAATAACTATTATGCGTATGACTTCAGATCCTGATCTGCAATCGTAGCTTTCCAAAGCCGTCGTCAACTCTGATCCTATCAGATACACGTGTCCTTTAGATAGGGGATCATATATTCCTCCATTCTAGATATCGTATAAGACATGATTTCTAGTCATTCTTTCTGTACTATTTCTCGACTTTCGATTTATGACGACTGACTAATTGAAAAAATCAAATTAGCCCTATCCCGGCCGAGCATTTACGTTTGTCATCATTAAATCATCGAGGGGCCCAAAGATATTGCTTTTATCCTACTTTGGATAAAAGGAACGGATAAACTTTGATTCAATGCTCGCTTGCACTCACTCACCGAATCACACACAGCAATATGTTTTATGACACCAAGTTACTGGTGCGTTTACATATTATTAATGTGCAACCGATTTGCAAGATACAACTCACACATCTCGGTTTCAAGAATATAAGATGTTATCGTCTCACCAATCACTCGTGATACAATTCATGGAGTGATCCAAGTGAGCGTGGGTTTAATCCAATGCTCAAATCATATTAATAAGCACTCATGAACGTTGCAGCAAACATTTGCTTATGTCTAATACTCTTTAGACATTCCACACACCAATTCATGACAGTCTTCATTCATACCTACTTCCAACATATGAACGACTGTAGCCCGTTCGAATAATTTGACTGTTCTCAACCAATTAAATTATTCAGGAAGTCAAAACATGCAAAGTGAAACACAAGAATAATACTAATCCCATAAGGCCTCAAACCTTTGAGCATAAATAAAACACCTTTTATTTTTCACCATATCGATTACTCATTATTTGTTGTTTCGGATAATCAACTTCTTACTCGAATTATTACTACACTTGTCCCACACTCCTAGCATGCACACAATGTTTACCTAGGTTCTTACTTTGTGAAATAGATCAAATTGAACACATTTCCAATCATACTCATTTCACAACTCCGAATCCTTTTCACAAGTGAAAGAATATCAAATTTTTGCCACTTATGGAATATGTTAGATTCTAACATTTTATGCAACGATCCTTTTGTAATGTCACTGCACCAAAGTCACAATGACTATTGCCAATGAAATTACAAAGTCCTCTATCGGAGATTGTTACAATACAATTCCTTAGATATGATGTCTCTCACTCAAAGTACATTCCTTTGAACATCCTTTTGCATAAAAGTTTCTAATCTAGACATAGATTTTCAATATTCAATTCTCAATATGGACACGTTTCCATATTTTCCATATGCCAACTCATTCTTAATAGAATCTTGTCTATTTATAATAATGTCGATATGGTCCATCCAATACTATACTTCCAACTACTCACAAGCGACCAATCCTCGGCGAACTTTGGATTGTCCTTTGATAGTTGTTTAATTATCTTAGTCAAAACTGATTCTTGTCCTTTTTCCCTCTAAATGCGCTAGACATTTGGAAAAATTTAGAATGGTCAAATATTATAGCATTTGCAATCGATCCTATACCCGAAGCGTATGGGACACGATGCATAATGTCTTACATAAAGATTTGATACTTTATCAATCTTCTGCCATAATATTTTATGTGCTACGTTCTCAAAATTCGAACTATGAAGAGGAATGCCATAATCATAATCGAAATTTGAGAACACACTACGTATCCTTGACTAAATTTTATTAACATTCCACAACCTAAGCCTTTAGATTTGAAATGAAGCATAATATTCTCTCCCTTAATTATAGCAAAACAACTATTCAACCCTTACAACTTTGCAAGGTATGACTCTTGTTTTCTATAATTAATATTTCTAACTTGCAATACTTGCCTTAATAACCATAAAATCATAACATTTATGCTCCCACTATCAAGATGATTATTATAAACATAACACTTATGCTCCCACTAGCTTCGACATGTATTCAGAAACCAACTTAACTTCCAGAAAAACAATACTTATTGAATTTCTTAAGTTCATGTTTCTAATACCCAATGCTTTGATAATCTTTTATCAAGGCTTCTTAAACTTATACACCTTTGCCATAGATAGCTCATATGTGTGTCTAAACAATACAGACTAATTGCCAAATCTCACAATTCGAATCATGGAAAGGGATACCGTAACCATAATTAAATTCGAGAATACAATTTCACAATCACTATCTTCTTAAAATCTCTATTAGTGAAAGCATTTCCTCACAGTCATTTTCATGGAGGAGGGAATCTTATGACACTTAGATTTTAATGGTGTATGTGTTCCTATCCATTTGAATTTGTTAAAACCAAAGTTTACGACAAATTCAAACTCATATGGACCGAACTTTCTTTGCCTTATGGTAGCACAGCTGCCCACCATGTCTTCCAAGTAGTTAAGCAGCTCACCCTTTCCTATCAATGTACTTTTCATTGATCAAGGTCCTTGCCTTTTATGCATTCAAATGAGAACTCATAGAACTCACATGCATAATTAACTTAATTGGAACGGCACAGAAACAAAATAATGTCAACATGATAGGTTGTAAACCTCAACTCGTGTGCTAGTGATGATCGATAAGGTCTATTTTGATTTGTTCTTGAAACCTTTCAAGACCATTAAGACTCCCACTGACTCCTTGACATATAAGATTCTCTTGTCAATAAACATTTCTTGAAAAACAAATACTCAAGAGTTAGTGTAGTTTTTATCAAAACACTTCATAAAAAACATAAATTGGTCCTAGTTGGTCTTTGTCTTATCCGAGACATCACAACTTTCCATATTTGATGAATGTTATAAACCTTCCTAATACTTGTCACTCAATCTCACAAATTGTAACTTTAAGACTTGTTTTGGAACGAAGTATGATTGACTTTCTGATTTAACCATTTCTTCAATTCTTGATTCCTCTTCTTAGACATACAATTGCACTAAGACTCACTTAGAGGATCCATTGAGATATGGTTCTTAATCATTAAGACCTATCATAAAGCATAAAAAGGTACTCTCCCTTCTTCTTAGAACAGAGAAACTTTTATCTTTCTGCCTACTTGATTCTTCTTATTCGTTCTGCTATTGATTTAAACTCTTTCAATCAATTCAGAATTACACTTAATCTTATAAGTATAATAATATTTACTAAACCTTTAGTAAATCATGACGAATATCTTTGTTATTTTTGCGGTGGAATTGGTCAGCACACAACTTCGTGTACTCGATCTCCTAGTTCTTCACTTGACACTTTGTCAATGAATTAGTCTAATTTCCAAATATGAAATTTCTCATTCATCGTGCAACCAAGTTGCATGATTCAAAGTTTCTGTCCAATTGAAACTTGGGCGATGAGAAACTCTCCTTATTTGGTAAATTTTTGACATTTCCATAATTAAGTATCAAATCCATTATTGCTAATAATAAAAACATTCTAACATCAATTTTTCATACACGCCATTGCAAGGATAAATAAATAATATAAAATCAAAATTTATTTTATTTTATTGCGGAAATAAATTTGTCCTTACAATGCAATTCTTTGAAAAACTATGCTAATACATCTTTCTTAGCAATCTTATTCTAACTCTAAGTAGTAGCTCAAGAATCTAATCTTCAAGTAATGCGATCGAAATCCATTCCTTCACGGTTAGATTCTGCTCACTTCTTCCCTTAAGCTTCCTTTCTTTTCTTCGATCCTACAAAACATCAATTGTAATCTTATCACATTATGTATTAAGAATCTAGAATAGAAGCTTAAAAGAGTTAGTCAATGGATTTTACCTAAAGCAGAGCCATACGTTTTGACTCTCCCATCTCTTAGATCTCTTAGGTAAATAGGGCAGCTTCGTCTCCAATGCCCATTCTCTTGGCAATAAAAGCAAATTGACTCTTTTGGAACAGGACATGGAACTACTTCAGACATTGCCTTTCTCTTATGATCAAACTTTTCGATCATAGCATGTCTTTCGTTGGCATTGTCTATATCCATAGAGGTCTTGAAGGCAGATTCACCAATCAACTTTGTTTTCTATTGCGCCAAACCATTGCTGATTCAGCGGCAATAAGCATATAGGTGAGATCTATAAGGGTCACGTCGCAGTTCATCATATAGTACTCTCTTACGAACTCACTATACGAGTTAGGATGAAGAGGATGAAGAGGAGGAGTGAAGGAGGTTGCCCAAAACATGTGGAAACCCTAGAAGGAAGCTTGTCCACGTTTTTGAGGCATAAGGGCTTTTTAAATAGTGAGGCTATTAGGGTTATCTAACAAGGAAACCCTAATTTGAATGCTTAAGCCCTAAGCAACCCATGGGCTCCTTCCTTAAAGGCCTTGGAACGATTTCTAATGGGTTTCCCATAGAATTCATCCACTCCTTTAATAAGGAGTCTGTTAGCTCAATATTCAACTATCATACAATTGACAGTTCAAGTCCCTTAAGTTTAATTAATCTCTTTTAGTCACAAACTTAATTCTTATTAATTCTTGACTAATATTAATTAACCAATATGATTTCTCCTTTAATATATTATTCTCATAATATATTAATAAATCATATTTAATCCTTTCTCTCCATAATTCATCCTATCAAGTTGCTTTGGTGAAGGCAACCCAAAAGGACCATGCAGCATCGGATCAAGTACATACCAAAATATTTATGGACTTAGACACTAATCCAACAGTTACAGGGTCAGGCTTGGGAGCCTGGTGAGCATATAGGTTTTTCAACCCACGATAAATAATTATATTTATTTTCACCAACCAACAATAACCTGATTACCCATTCCCGTTATCCTCACTTTACGTCCCTAAAAAAACATCTATCTCAAGGGACCTAATCTTGGATTTTTTTCATCGGGACGGACATTACTGCAAGGGGTTTCCTCAACAATAGATGTCCTAAAGGCAACCATGAGGGCGATAGAGTACACCAGTGAAAATCAAGCCCACAACACCTACAGGTTATGAACCTGCCAGCGTTCCACAGGACAATCTAGAAAGAGTCTGTGGTCGTCATCCATACTCCGCTAGATGACTAGATTAACAACAACATCGAGGCCTCTCATCATTTTATCACACATCAACTATCTTCCCATGCTTTACCCTAACATTTTAGTATTTAAATATATATATATATATATATATATATATATATATATATATATATATATATAAATTATATATATAAACATACATATACAACTTTAAATCATGTATAATATTTCCATTCAATATTCAAACCAGATAACAGATAATATGCAACACATAGCACGTTTTTCTTATAGAGATACTTTATATCTATGTGTTAGAAGAAAGTAACTACACACTCACTTGATCAGAAGATGACCGGACAAAACTATGGCTTTAAAAGTAGTATTCTTCGGTGAAACCGAGATAACTTCGCACACCGGGCTTCTTGCGGGCAGAGCTTCGGTTCAGAAACTCTTTTCTTCTCGGGATCTTCAGGCTTCGGGACTTGCTTCGGGTCTCAGGATGATACCGGGGCTTCGGGGGTACTTCTTTGCACGTAAATCGAGGTAATATGGGTGAGAGAAGGGTGAATTAGCAACCTTGTTCGACTGCCCCTTCAAATCTATTTATAGGGCAAAATTTTCATTTTCCATGTCGTGGACAGTGTTTCCACGTCGTGGGTTTGATTGTCATTGCATGCGTCATCGTCCACTTGCTCTGTCAGGCTCCAGAAGGCGTCAGAAGCCATGCCACGTCGTGACCACTGTTTCCACGTCGTGGTCTCTGACAGTTTTGGGGTTTCACGCCCCGAACTTCAGAAATTCATAACTTTCGCATACGAACTCCGTTTTTGACGTTTTTTATATCGAAGCGTAGGTAAAAACAAGATCCTCAACTTTCATTTAGACTCCATCGGCTAATTTTGATTTTATTTTTATTATATTTTTTTTAGATTATTTTTAGTAGGCCGGGACAGGAAAACTCCGTTAGAAATTCATAACTCCTTCATCCGACGTCTGTTTTCATATGTCTTTCCGTCGTTGCACTACTATCGATGAGATATTCGTTTCTCATTTAGAAAGTTTTGGCTAAATATCGCTCGATCCCATATTTGAACTTCGGGCTGTACACTGCTAAGTCGAAACTTCGAAAAATCATAACTTCCTCATACGAAGTCAGATTTAGACGTTCTTTTTATGTGCGCTCTCGGTTTAACATAGTCTACGACTTTCATTTAGATTACTAAGGCTAGATATCGCTCTATCTTAAATTTGTATTTTACGTCATACAGTGGCGTGTCGGTTCTGTTGCGAAACTTCGACAAATCATAACTTCTTCGTTATAACTCGGATTTCAGCATTCTTTATATATTCAGAAACCTCGTCACGACCACTACGTTTTCGTGTATCAATATTGGGTTTATCTAACATTTTATTGTCACACTTATTTTTATTCTTAATTCATTTAAGCCACACAATTAAGTAATTAAGCATAAACCACTTAATACTCAAATAATACATTATTATTATTTCAAAATGGGTTACAAAGGTCAACCTAGACTATCCTATCATCATTAATGCCTAGCCTGGAAACACGGGCGTTACAAGGTATGTGTCCCAACTTCCACTGAAGTCCATAACACATGCTCGAAGCATGTCCTCGAGCGTCTGAATCATCCGCTCACTCTATCCGGCTGTCTGTAGGTGGTAGGCTGTACTAAAATGCAACCGCGCTCCCAAATCCTCATGGAACGTTATCCAGAATCTGGAAGTAAAACGCACATCCCGATCGGACACTATAGATTTCGGCACCCATGCCGAGCTACCACCTCTCGCACATATATCTCTTCCAGCCTCTCAGCAGAAGAGCTCTCACTGATAGCAAGAAAGTGAGTGCTCTTCATCAACCAATCCACAATCACCTAAATCGCGCCGACACCTGACGTGGTCCTAGGCAACTTGGTGATAAAATCCATAGAAATTTTTTCCCATTTCCACTGGGGAACCTCCAGTGGCTGCAACTTTCTATGAGGACGCTGGTGCTCGGCCTTAACCTGGCGACAGGTCAAGCACCTCTCGACTACCCACGCAACATCTCTCTTCATACAAGGCCACCAATAATCTCTCCTCAAGTCCAAATACATCTTAGTGGGCCCGGGGTGGATCGAGAATCTCAATCTATGCGCCTCCTCCATCAGTGTACGTCGAGCTTCCCCCGTATAGGGCACCTAAATCCTTCCTCGGAAGGTCATAAGTCCTCTGTTGTCCGTCACAAACTCGGACACCTGCCCAATCACCCGCTCCCTCTTGCGGTTCTCCAGTCTCATGTCCTCCACCTGGGCCTCTCGAATGATATCAAAGACTGAAGTCATCACTGTCATGTTCATACACACCTCTCGGATCGGGGTACTCTCAACTCTATGGCTCAGGGCGTCGGCTACCACATTAGCCTTGCCCGAATGATACAAGATCTCGCAGTCATGTTAAGGTTGGGCTGATCCATAAGATACTTCAAACTCTTGTGGTCCATGTATATGGTACACCGAACCCCGTACAGATAGTGACGCCAGATCTTGAGGGCAAACACCACTGCCCCCTTCTCCAGATCATGGGTGGGATATCTCGTCTCATGAGGCTTCAATTGCCTTGATGTGCATGCTATCATGTGCCCTATTTGCATAAGTACCACACCCATGCCCGTAATAGATGCATCACAATAAACCACAAAATCCTCCATTCCCTCCGGAAGGGCCAACACGGGAGCCTCGCACAATCTCTGGAGAAGGGTCTCAAATGAGGTCTGCTTGGGACCCCAAGTAAATGCAACGCCCTTTTGGGTCAAACTGGTGAGAGGGACGACAATCTTAGAACAATCTCTGATAGTATCCGGCCAGTCCCAGAAAACTCCCGATCTCAGTGAGGGATCTTGGCACCTCCCATATCATAACTGCCTTAATCTTGGCTGGATCGACTAAGATGCCATTCTAGTTAACAAGGTGTCCTAGGAACTGGACCTCTCGTAACCAAAAATCACACTTAGAGAACTTGGCATAGATCCTCTCTGATCTTAATACACCCAAAATCTATCTTAGGTGCTCCTCATGTTGCTCTCTGGACCTTGAATACACCAAAATATTGTCGATGAACAAAATCACCGAATGATCCAACATGGGCCTACACACCCGGTTCATGAGGTCCATGAACGTTGCTGGTGCGTTGGTGAGCCCGAAAGACATCACCACGAACTCATAGTGCCTATAACATGTCCTGAAGGTCGTCTTCTAGACATCCTCCTCGCGAACTCTCATTTAATGATACCCAAGCCTCAGATCGATCTTGGAAAACCAAGACGCCCCCTGTAACTGATCGAACAAATCGTCGATCCTCGGAAGTGGGTAAGGGTTCTTGACCGTCAAATTGTTCAACTCCCGGTAATCAATGCACATCCAGTGTGAACCATCCTTTTTCATGACAAAAAGGATCGGGGCTCCGCACGGTGAGCTACTCAGCCTGATAAACCCTTTCCCCAGCAGCTCCTGCAGCTGTGATGATAACTCCTACATCTCCGGAGGCGCAAGGTGATAAGGTGCCTTGGCAATAGGCGCCGCTCCCGACACTAAATCGATCTGAAACCCTACCTGCCTCTCGGGAGGCACTCCCGACAACTCCTCAGGAAAAACATTTGGAAAATCACACACTATCGGAACCTCGGAGATAGAACTCGATCTCTCTGCAGTAGCCCGCGTATCCATCACATATGCCAAAAATCCCATACAACTCTGTTGTAGACTCTATCTTGCTCTGGCGGCCAAACAAAATGCCGACCCAGATTGGGTACCCTCGCCATATACTGTAATCACTCCCCTACTAGGGTCTCGTATGGTCACCGGTTGATGCTCACAGTCAATCATAGCTCCAAATCGACTCAACTAGTCCATGCCCACGATGACACAGACATCCCTCATCACGATCGGGACCAGATCTATCGGAAACTCAACTCCGAAAATATCAAGCACACATCCATGAATCACGTCAGTCGCAAATACCGCATGCTCATTGGCTATGGAGACTCTCAGAGGTCGACTCAACGCCTCTCTTCGGATACTGATGTGATGAATAAATGCTAATGATACAAAGGATCGACTCGCATCGAAGTCAAATAACACCAAGTCAGGCACAAAACTCACAAGAAAAGTACCTATACACAATCACAATAAGCACAAAATATCTTAAAAGAATATAATAAGAACACGTACCAGCCACAACATCAGGTGCCGCACAAACCTCCTCTGCTGTCAGCTGAAAGGCTCTCCCACGAACCCTCGGTGTCTCGGCCTTCGCTGGCCAGATCTCAGCAGCACACACAGAAGTAGGTGCAGATCCCTAGGTTGATCCCTGCATGAGCTGAGGGCACTTGGCCTTCTGGTGGCCGGTCTGGTTGCAATGAAACCAAACCGAGAATCCCTTGGGGCAATCCTTCGCCATGTGCCCCTCCTTGCCGCATTTGTAGCAGATCCCCGAACGGCAAGAACCCTCGTGACTCTTGCCGCACTTGCCACAAGTGCAACCCTTCTGGCCCCCAACTCTGAAATTAGCGGGCTTGGCTTGGTTCGTCGCTGGCTGCGACTGCACTGGTCTCCGGTCCCTTCGCCAGGACTCCTACTCCTCTTCCATGGTCTGCAACTCAAGCTCAATATCTCTTTGCCAGGCATTGGCATGAAGCTAGGCCAATGTCCTATACGACGAGTTTGCCACGAACTCTCGTATGTCCCTCCTCAGTATGCTCAGATATCAGCTCACACATGCCTGCTCAGTGGACACGTGTTCAGGGCAAAACATCGCCCTCTCATGGAACATCCTTGAAATCTCAATCACTGATTCTGTCTTCTGCTTGAGGGACAGAAACTCCTGTGCCAAATGTTCCCTCTCCACTGGGGGAACATACTCATCTCGGAACATCTGAACAAAACTCTCCCATGACACTGCAACATGATCTGCAGGGGTAAAACCAGCTGTCACAAACTTCCACCAGTGCTTCGCTCCCGAACGAAGCTGGTTCAGTGCAAACCAAACTCTCAAATGGTCGGGGCATGAGCACGTGTAAAAACACCCCTCGATATCAGAGATACACCTCATCGCAGCAATCAGATCTTGCGTCCCATCAAACTCTGGTGGCTTCGTGTTGATGAACTCTTAGAACATCAACGAGTTACCTCCCTGAGGCCTAGCAACGGCGGCGGCTGCAGTGGACGGACGCGGCAATAGTAGCCTCAATGATAGCAGCGTATCACTCATCAAACGTCTGTATCAAGGTGGTCTTGATAGACCCAAACATCTCATGAAGATCTGCTCAGATAGCTGCAGCCACCTCCTCGTGGATCATCCTCCGTATCTCCTAATCACTACTCCCACTGCCTCCAGGGTTGTGGTGTGTACCCACCATGATGTCTCTGAAACACAACACAAAATCATCAGATACTCGCTCGAGCATACTCACACTTGATCACTCGCCCCTACTTGTTCCTTGACATTCTAAGGATTCTTACTTGGACCGCTCACTGATCCAGTGTTTCTAGTAGTACGGGTCCAATACTACCTTCCACACCGCAACAGTTTTCACCCCAAGTCCTCCTCCTCGGATCCCAATAACAAGTACTCTATACCTCACAAGCTACTATCACCACAGACCTCTTATTGGCTCGCTCCTGCTAAATACTCATACTCAAAGCAAACTACTGATAGTAGAAATCCCTAGGCTAAGGTATCACAAATCAGGCCACCCTAGTCCTAATTTATGAATTACCTAGCCTATTCTCTAGCATGCATTATACACATAAAATATCCCGTAACACAAAATGAGGGTATTTTTGGAAATCACCGCTCGGGCTCTGGCTGATTGTACACACTGCTCCGGCTCGTCTTCTCTTTAGATTCTTTCTTATTTTTAGAAATTTTTTGTCTCTTTTTGAAAATTTCTCTCAAATCCTTAGTTTGAGTCCAAAGACACATGAGGGTGCATCCGAATCCCTCAAACGAAGGCTCTGATACCAACTTGTAACAATGTATATTTTCAAACAAAATTTTCATTTTCAAACACATTAAATTCTCATTCCACAATCTCAAAAAAACACAAGTGTGTAAATTGTCAATCATTTCACAATGTAAATCACAATCCCAGAATAACAGAACATCTCCCGCCGGTGTGTACAATCATGCCGGTGCCTTGTCGCAATCCTCAGAACTACCTGAAACACATAACACATAACACGGTAAGCATAAAGCTTAGTGAGTTCCCCAAAATACAACACACATCACATTAGCCACTCGAGGCTATAACTCAATAAGACCATCCGGTCAATGTGTCTCAGTGGGACCCTCTGGTCCCACAACTCAGTTGGACCCACTAGTCCCTCAACTCAGCAACTCAATATAATACATAGTATGAATATCACAAAACAAATAGCAGGATATCTCTAAACACATCACATACACATAAGAACTTCTGGTCACACATAAGTTACCACTCAAGGTAAGTATAGTAAGAAGACTCACCTCGTAAGCTAGCAAGTGAAAACCTCGTACTCGAAAATCTCAAACTTTGCCCACCGGTCTAGCCTCCGCCTAACACATAATAATTATCCCTAATTAATATTGGCCCTCAAGAAGATAGATTAAACCTTCTATATTTACAGAAGGGTAAAAGACCATTTCACCCCTCCATGGTCTCAATGTTCCTAACTGCCTTACTCTCAATACATGGAAGTCAATACGAGTCTACTGTCAAAGTTGAACTGACTCGTATCCTCTGAATTCTTCTAAGGGTCTCACACGACTCGTCGAGTTAACCCCCCAACTCGACGGGTTATCACTGGGTCACGAATCGCGGGGCAACCCGATTCGACTCATCGAGTCATCTCATACACTCGGCGAGTTGACTCATCTGGATGTCTCATATAGACGTCTAAGGTCAGTTCTGCAACTCAAACCTCTAGATCTAGCCTTCTAATACCCAAAAGTCATGTAAAGGTCCGATCTTGATGACCATGTATGTCATCAATGCCCTAAAATGTCATCACAAGTGCCAAGAAAGGTCACAAGCATGGGGACCTGCCTCTAACATGATAAAGATCAACACTTTGGACCCTTAAGGTCCCATGTAGTCCAGATATGAGGTTCTAACCTCAAACCATACCAAAAGAATAAGAACACAACATGTTTGAGAGAAAACGCTAAAAGCTCCCACAAAAATGAGATCTAACGAATAAGAGGCCAAGATGAGAGCTTTTTACCTCTGACTGGCAACAAATGACAGAAGAATGCAAGATCCACATCCTCGTCTTGGATGCATCCACCAAACTCCTCCAACCTCTCCTCCAAAATGCTCAAGATGGACTCTCTCTCTCTATCTCTCATTGTGCAAGGAGTTGAGTTTGGAAAATACTCTCGATCATGAGAATATATCTGAATTCGATGAAAGTGAAATGGGTGAGATTTCTGTAGAGGACGAAGTTGATTACTCAGAGTTTGTACAAAATGATGTTGAACCAAAGAAAAATTTGATTTCTGAAAATTCAATTGAATTCGTTCGAATTATAGAAAATAAAGGTTTAAGTGTTTTAAATGAAAAAGCAATAGTTTTTCCGAAAGTGCAAACAGTTTCGAACCAAGTTTTTTGTAAAAAACGGACTTAACAAAAATGATACTTCAAACTAATGTCCCTGGTTGATAGTGCTAATGAGAAAGGTTAGGACGAATTCTTCTGGTCAGGTCCAATCAACAACACAGATGAAACGAAAGATCTTTCCAAAATGACCTCATGGAAAACAAAAGGCAAATGCGTTTCAAAACCACTGAATCGTGTTGACATTGTTACGATAAAGCTGGTCCTAGTTGCACTAAAGGTGTTCCAAGTGGACCCCCTTGAGAACAAAATGATACGCCAATCCAAAAGGAAAAACCAAAGTCTAACATTCACAAATCTGATGCTGAATTAATTGAAAACAAACGGCAGCTGAATCCTAGATATAGGAAGAATCTGAAAGTAAGAGAATGTTTTTGGAAAAACAAGAATTCAAATCAAAGTCCTGTTAATTCAAAAAGAGTTTCAAATCAATATACGAATTCTTCTCCAATTCCGAATCCTTTATCAAAATCCTTTTCAAAACCTCAGAAAACAACCCCACAAGTTTCAAAATCACATGTTTTGAAACCAAAAGAAAAGCCAAAATCTAAGTGTTTTCCAAAAACACAGTCTTCCAAATCCAATATCCCATCAAAGGATGATATGGGTAAAAGCAAAGAAGATTCGGAACCAAAGATTTCTCTCAAGGAATATGAAGCGAATTTCAAAAAGTAGGAAAAGGAATTTTTCAAGAAGAATTGCTCCAAAAATCAAAGAATTTGTTCAACGAAAAATTAATTTTGTTGAAATAAATCTTTGTGACCACAAAGTGGAAGTTTTCAAAATCGAAAAAGGGAAGAATAATGTTTTGAAAATAAAAACTTTTTGGGTTGATAAAACTAAAATATTTCCTATGCAAAAGAAGTTCTCATAAGGACCTAAGATGGTTTGGGTTCCTAAATATCTCTATATATTGCAGGTAATGCATGACAGATAGTACGATTCCGAATGGTATATCGACAACGGTTGGTTGCGTCACATGACTGGGAGAAGAGATGAACTGAGAGAATTTTGATCTTCAAAGGATGGTAGGAGAGTAAACTTTGGAAACAATTCCATCGGAGAAATCAAAGGCTATGGGATGATTACGAATAAAAAATTATGTATTCGGAAGGTAGCTTATGTCGAAGGCCTGCAACACAACCTGATAAGTGTTTTGCAACTACTTGTAGGTATTGGTCTGAAGGTATCATTTGATGAAGAAGGTTCAAAGATTATTGAAAAGAAATCTAAGGCAGTGCGTCTGAAATCCAAAAGGAAGGGAGAAATGTATCCTTTGATTTTAAATCCAATCAAAGGAAAGCCTGCTATTTGCTTGCTTACGAAAGCATCTTCGGATGATAGTTGGCTACGGCCCCGAAGGCTCTCACATATGAATTTCAAGGACATAAACAAGCTTGTTATCGGTGATCTTGTTCATGGTCTACCTCTTCTAAAATTTGAGAAGGAACATTTATGTGTTGTGTGTGAGCTCGAAAAACAAAGCAGGAAGAGTCACTCAACCATCATCAATACCAAAATCATTGAACCACTGGAATTATTACACATTGATCTTTGTGGTCCATCAACCATCGAAAGTATTGGTGGTAATAAACATATTCTGTTTATTGTTAATTATTTGTGAAGATTTACCTGGGTGTTCTTTCTTAGACAAAAATCAAATGAAACTCCGAAGCTGATTGATTTCATCAAGCAGATTGAGCTTCAATTATGAAAGCATGTTCAGAAAATTCACAGTGACAACAGTTCGGAACACAAAAACCAAGCGTTTGAAGAATTCTTAACTAACAAAGGAATTGCTCACAACTTTTCCTCGCCTTACACTCCACAACAGAATGGTGTAGTTGAAATACGAAACCACTCCTTATGAGATTTTGAACAGAAGGAAACCTAACGTTAAATTCTTTCATGTGTTTGGTTCCAGGTGCTTCATTTCTAATTCCAAAGAACATCGGAACAAATTTGACGTGAAAGCTGACGAAGGAATTTTTCTAGGTTACTCCCTAACATCAAAGGCATATCGAGTTATAAAGAAGAAGTCTAAAAAGATCGAGGAAACCTACTATGTCACCTTTAATGATAACTACATGAAGAAGTATCAGAACGTTGATTGTCAATCTGAGGAAAAAATTCCTTTAACGAATCCAATGAAAATTCCTTTCGCAAATCTGTATGAGAAATTTCTGAATTTGTTTGACGAACTTGACAAAGCCATCTCCTCAGAATCAAATGCAAAAGATAATCAAACCGATGAGTTGAAGAAGATTGTTGATGAAGCTGCTGAAAATATTGAGACAGATCCACCAATTCGAAATGCTTCTGAATTTCCATCTCAACCAGGACCTTCTAGTTCTCCATTCCAGGGGTGGGTTCCCCTTCAACCTCCAATACCGATTTTCCAATCCAGGGGAGGATCCGATTCAGAATGATGGGTCACATGCAAACTTCTAGGGGGAGAATGAAAATAATGACTCAGATGTTCAATCGGAATTCGAAGAAGTGAATGCTGAACTAGATCCAACCTATGATCAGACTTATCCTCCAATGTCAAAGTGGACTAAAGATCATCCATGATCTCAAGTAATCAGAGACTCATCTTCAGGCATTCTTACAAGGGCTTAACAAAAAAAGAAACAAACTGTATTATTTTCAAAGTTGGAATTTTACATGTTTAATTTGTTCATTTCTAAAATTGAGCCGAAAACTATGAAAATTGCTCTTGATCATGTTGATTGGGTTCAAGCCATGAAGGAATAACTTAATGAATTTGAGAGAAACAAAGTATGGAGATTAGTTACTACTCCGAAGGATGCTTCTGTTGTCGGAATGAAATGGGTGTTTAGGAACAAGATGGATAAAGAGGGAAATGTGATTCGCAATAAGGCATGACTAGTGATGAAAGGATATTGCCAAGAGGAAGGAAAAGACTACAAAGAGACGTTTGCACCGGTATCAGGACTTGAATCTGTTCAGATCTTTCTTGCATATGCCGCTCACAAAAATTTTGAAGTGTATCAAATGGATGTGAAGTGCGCATTTCTGAATGGTGAAATCGAGGAAACAGTCTACGTTGAACAACCACCGGGTTTCATAAATGAAAAATATACGAATCATTAAGTAATCAAAATTTATTAAGTAATGGTATGATACTTTGATTCTTTTTATTAAGTAATCAAAATTTAAAGAAGGTTCTGTTGACCCAACCTTCTTTTGTAAGAAAGATGGTGACCATTTAATGATAGTCCAAATTTACGTCGATGATATTATTTTCGGATCCACTAATCCTAAATTAACTGCTGAATTCTGAAAACTAATGGAAACTAAATTTTAGATGAGCTCAATGGGTCCTATTAACTTTTTCCTTGGCTTAAACATTAGACGAAGTTCAGAGGGCATATTTATCTACCAAGAAGCCTACACGAAGACGTTTCTTGCTAAAATCGTAATGGTGGGTGATTCAAAGGTCACAGTTCCAATGGATTTCAGAATGAAACTTACTTCATCCTTGGACAAGCTAGCAGATGATATCACTTTGTATCGACAAATGATTGGGTTTTTAATGCATCTAACATCGAGTTATCTTGATATTATGTTTGCTATATGTTATTGTGCAAGGTTTCAGGCGAATCCCCGTGAACCATATATGGTATATGTGAAGAACACATTCCGATACCTCAAAAGAACAACCTCTCTCAAAATTTGGTATCCTTCTAATTCCAGATTCTTTGTGCAAGCATATTCCGATGCTGATCTTGGTGGATGTGGAATTGATTGTAAAAGTACATCAGGGGGTTGTCAATTTCTAGATGGCAAACTTGTAAGTTGGCAATCTAAGAAGCAGACTTGTGTCTCCCTATCTACAGCTGAAGCTGAATATATATATATATATATATATATATATATATATATATATATATATATATCAGCAACATCATGTACATCACAAGTAGTATGGATTCAGAATCAACTCAGAGATTATGGAATTAACATGAAACGAATCCCGTTATACTGTGACTTTGAAATTACTATAAGGATATGCCACAATCCAGTGCAACAGTCAAAGACGAAACATATAGCACTACAATATCAATTCATAAAGGATTACGTTGAGGATGGTAATGTTGAAGTCCTTTTTGTTAGATCCTCAGATCAGTTGGCAGACATCTTTACAGAAGCCCTACATGAAACAACATTCAATCGGATTTTACAAGGGCTAGGCATGATTGAAGCAGACTCAGTTCCGAAATCCCCTTCGTAATCAAAATTTACTGTTCATGTTCCGAAATTTTCCGAGCCATAAAATGCTTCAGAATTCAATTTTCAAATTCCAATTGGTTTCGAGCTTGTATCGCCTTCGTAAAGGATTTCCCCATAATGTCCATGAACAGTTGCTCCTGGAGTAGCCAAATAAGGCTTAGCTGATCGTATTACCACAGAGTCAGAATGGTTCGGAATCTACTGTTCATCGGAGTTTTAGAATTCTCTGTATATCCTTTGTACATTAAGGTGTTGTTTGTTTTTTTTTTTTTGGAAAAAACCTCTTCAGATCTCTTATTGTTGGTGCAGCTGTTTGCTTTTCAGAAGTCTTCGGATTAAAAAACTTATGCGTGTGTTCTTCTTGGCGCAACACTTGTTTTGCCTCTTCCTACCTCTTCCAACCTCTTCTTCTCCTTTTTTTCTTGCTAAAATATTGATTATATATTGATGAAATCTTATTTCACCATTTTTTTGTTTTTTTTGTTTATTCTTGTTGAATTTTTTTTTATATTGACTAATAATAATTTGTTGATGAAATATTATTATTTTATACTAAAATATCTTTATTTTTTTTTTGTTAAAGTATCATTATTTTTTTTGCTGAAATATCATAACTTTTTGCCGAAATGTCATACATTATTAAATTTTCGGTATTAAAAATCTATTTTCAGATTATAAAATCAATTTATTTTAATTTTTTAATATCTGCAGCAGCATGCAGATGTTAAAAAACAAACACGCTTCTTATTACAGTCTACAACCATTTGGTCCACCTCTTCTACTGTAGAGGGTTGCAGAGGTGGTCCGTAGACTTTATGGATTTTTGCTTCAAAAAACAAACAACACCTAATTCCCTTCCCACTGGTTCCGAGCTTTGGAATGATTCGAAAGTTACTTTTCATTTGTGTTTCGAAATTTATTTACCTTTAATTTTTCTTTATTTCTGTTTTATCTTTTTCAGAAAATCAAAAATTACAAAATTTTTCTTTATTTTTATTTTAACTTTTTCAGAAATTTAAAAATTACAAAATATTTTTCTTTCATTCCCATTAAGAATTGACTGCTTTGTCATCTGTTTATAGCAGAGGAGCACTTTCTTCTTCGAAACCAATCTACAATTTCTCCATCATTTTCATGTTCATAAAAGTAACCCTTGAGACTCTCAGCAAATACCACTGAGATTTATGGTTACACAAAATCTGCTTTTATGATATTGAAGTCGTTATAACCACGATTTTGAGTGAGACCCCAAAATCCGAAACCCATTTATGAATTGACGGTGAACAATAAAATGTTCTAGATATTTTCGCATTGGAATTGACGCATAAAACCTTTTGGTTTGTACTATTTCAAGTATGAAATCTCATTTTTTTTTTCTTTTTAGGTGATCTTAATGAAATGTTCTAGACCTAAGACATTTCTTCCCAAGAGATCCAAGTTTTACTATTCTTGGGATTTTAACATATCTAGCCACTTAAATAATATCCAAATGTGGCTATACTGGTCAGACAAGTACTTCTCTCATGTATTCAGACTTATGTTGAGTTTCGGAATTTGATTGAAGATGGAACCACCTTATAGCCTACTTAAAAGAAGCCTTTCAGTATTTCTCAAATAATAGGTGATTGTAATTCAACAGGATACCACACAAACACTGCTGAGTCTCTTGACTTAGAAGGAAGAGATCGTTTCCCGAGATCCATCTGATTTTCATGGCAATTCTATTTAACATCACAAAATTCCTAAAAAATTTATTTGCTTTATTTCTTTATCTTTGGCACACTCTTGCACAAAAATACTTGTGATTTTTCCAAGTCTTGTTTTTAATTCCGAATGGTCACTTTCAATATGAGAACAAGTCTTTGTTACTACGTTGGTGGATTAGCTGATTATTCCGAATGTGTCAATACCGAAACGACAGTTTATTGGAGATAAGATTTCAAAACAGGCGCGTCTTTTGAATTTCCTGACATCACGCGTGTTTGTTACAACAACGTCTGACACATACAACTGTCACAATTTTCAAGGCTGATTTACCAGGATATGGGAGTGTGAAACGACAGATTTCTCTCACCGCTTGTCATTGACGTATAAAAGGGTTTTCGACGGTTTGATTTTCTCACCACTCATAAAGTATTCAAAAATCTCAAGGAAAAAACAATTTCTCTCTCTACCGTTCATCGTCTTCCTCAAAGCAACATGACCGAATCATCTGAAACTGCTTCATTCGCTGACCAATCTACATTAGTCATCATGCTCAATGTCAAGCCAAACCGAAATCTCATTCTCGATTGTTGAGTTGAAGACTAGTTTGAAGATTGCGTCATTGGGCTCGGCTGTTAGTCTATTAGTTTTGTACTCCGGTTTTGGGCCTGTCCAACCGTGAGTTTGCTAGGTTTATTATATAAAGATATGCTTGCATGCATATTAGAAAAACGATTCAGAAGTAACGATTACGATAGCATTGCAGATTTATTTTATCATTTTTGTAAACCTCCAACCCTCTACAGTTGATGTTCTTGATCGAGCTCTTCTGAGGGTTTTGTTTATAATCATTCGACTCGTTTGATTCATCGTTGAGTTGTTCTTTAATATTTATTTACCTGTTTAAGATCTAATCAATCTTCCAGATTAAGCTTTAATCTCATCAATTGGTATCAGAGCAGGAGGTTGTGTAATCGATACACTTCTTTTCTGTGAAAAGGTTTCAATTAGGGTTTTCCGCAATTACTGATATTTATTGAGCCGTCATCTCATTATTGATGTATCTTGATATGTATTGTTTTGCCCTAATCTGATTTATTACAAGTCTGATCTTTAAACAGGTTATTCGATCATTATGGACGAGACGCAATCGAATCCCATTAATATTTCCAACAGCATTGGTTCAACCACGAAGATTCCCATTCTATATACCCATGATTATGAAGTCTGGGCGCATCACTTCGAAGACTACGTTATAGGTTCTGAGGATAATGGATACCTCATATGGGAAGCAATCATTAATGGACCTTTTTCTCACTCTGCAACGTCGAGGATTATTAAAACTCAAAATGAGTATAATGATCTGCTGAAGGATGTTAAAGATATTGCGCAAGATGAAAAGGATAAATTCCAGTGCAATATCAAGGCGTTAAGATTGATCAGATTCGCCCTTCAGTCCGACACTTTCAGGTTGGTAAGCTCATGCACGACGGCAAAGGAAGTTTGGGATAGACTTCGTGAACTGTACTCTACAGACGAGGATCTTGAACATTCTATCC
Source organism: Lactuca sativa (assembly GCF_002870075.4). NCBI lineage: Eukaryota > Viridiplantae > Streptophyta > Magnoliopsida > Asterales > Asteraceae > Lactuca > Lactuca sativa. The sequence continues at coordinate 66,284,038 of NC_056626.2, read as the reverse complement.
AAACCTTGCTCTTATCTGAGTTTGGAGAATTCAGGCAAGGAGCCGAAGAAACTGTGACCCAGACGTTCGATCGCTTCAATCATCTTCTTAGCAAGATGATCAAACATGACATCGAAAGGAAGCTTATCGAGCAGAAGGTTACGTTCTTAAATGGTCTAAGGTCAGAGTGGAGAGCAGTGGTGTCAAAAGTTAAAGCCCATGAGCAGTTTAAATCATATTCTTTGGCGAAACTGGTGGGTATTCTCAAGGCTCAGGAGAAGATTGTGCTGCAGGAAAAGAACGTTGTTTCAAGCCTAGGTTCACTGGCCCTCCTGTCAAAAAGTAAAGTTGTGATGGAAGATGAAGACCTCAACTTGGAGGAGTATGACCTCACGTCTGAGGATTATGCTATGATGGTGTCTAACCCCAAGAGGTTCATTAAGAAGAGATTCCCTAGCAACAAAAACCGAAACTGGCAGGGGAGTTATAGTTCATAAAAGGTTAACAACGAACCGAAGGTTGAAGAGCCCAAGAAGGAACCGAAGGCAGATGGTGATTCTGGAGTAAGCTGTTACTATTGTGGTGGGAAGAACCACTATGCTAAGGATTGTGTCCTCAAAAAGATGGCTGGAAAAGATGAGGAAAAGGATGAGGAAGCTTTGCTGCAGAAAAAGCTTGATGAGATGAGGAAGAAGAAATCTACCGCTAACCCTTCCATGAATGCTCTAATTGTGCAGGGTTCGGTTGCTGATGACGAGTTCGGAGGAGTAGAAGTTTGGTCAACCGACTCAGAAGACGATGAAGTGAGGAAGCCTTCCCATGGAAAGGCTTATGTGGCAAAAGAGGAGAGCAGTGGAGGACGATGCTTCATGGTGTCCGATGTATCTCAGATGAGGGGATACAACACTGATGGTGGAAGCAATGAACCGAAGGAGCAACAGGACATGTGCTTTACGGCCAAACCGCTAAGCGTGCAGTTCAACGAGCTCGATGAACTGATCAAGAAGGTACAATCGGTTTTTGTTTCATTTAAAGTACCACAAAGCTCCTATGAAAAAGAACTAAAAAGTGTTAATTCACGAATCTCACATCTAGATAGTAGTTTAACTCAAACTCGAGTCACCAATTCTAACCTAACTGATCAATTAAGCAGGGTGTCTTCGAAGAGTGAGGAGCGGCGCATGTGGATCGAGTTGAAGGAGTCTGAATTAGTTAAAATAAAAGACGAAAACATTTATTTACAGAGAGACAATTTAAAGTTGTTAAAACAACGTAATGTTTTTTGTTTAATTGCAAAACGTCTTTATACTAATATTACTCAGCTTCACTTGGATTGTGAGATAGGAGAAAAGATCCATTGCATGATTTTACCCTTTCTTGAGTTTAAGGAGGATGAAATCGATGCTGAAGCCTATAATTGTGAGAGTGTGATATCATCTGATAACGTCAATCCGACCTATATGTATGGACTGGACAAAATTGAATCTTTCATTAAATCCAAGGACCACAAGGACATGCTCAAAAACCTTTTGGATGAAAATGATAGACTTAAACTGAGAACCGAAACCATACAAAAATTTGACTCTTTAAATGCCAAATTGAGCTCAGAAAATAAAATTGATGTTGAAAATGCATCTGAGCTTAATGAGGATGACAACATGAGTGAAATTTCTGTAGAGGACACGGTTGACTGCTCAGAATTTGTAAAAAGCGAACCTGAAAACCACAAGAATCTAATTTCTGAAAATTCAGTGGAGTTCGCTCGATTGTCCCAACAAAAGTCCCCGATCTTAGCAGAAAAAGCAGTTGTATATCAAAAGGTAAGGACCACTCCAAATCAAGTGTACAAGGTCACAGGAGTAACCGAACATCAGACTGCTGAACTCACAGCTATCGTAAACGAAGATAATGCTGATGGCTGCGATGAGTTCTTTTGGTCAGCTCCAATCGATAATGCAGATGAAACTAATGGCTTGTCAGAAAGGACTTCATCGATCAGTAAAGGTAGATACATACCAGAACCCTTGAACAAGCCAGACAATTTCGATGTGCCAAGTACCAGTGGTACGAAAGACATTCCTCAAGGGAATGGAAGCTCAGCCAAAGAAGAAGTTCCCTCTAGTTCGTCAGTTGAAAGTGAAACTCCATAGTCCAAAGTGAACTGGCCAAGGAGAAACCGAAAATGAAGGCCAATATCCATCATCAACCGAAGCAGATGAGGAATAAGAAACGTGAAAGGAACCAAAGATACAGGAAGAATCTCTCTGAAAGGAAACAATTCTGGCAATCCCAGAATGCATATTTCTCACATCAAGACAAGAATCTGAAGTTTGAGAACAATCCTGTCAAAAAGCATGAGAGCCAAAACAACCGAAAGCCAAGGTTCGGTTCGGAAAAGAATACCAACCGAAAGCAAAGGTTCGGTTCTGAGGATGACTCCAACCGAAAGCCAAGGTTCGACTCACAGAACGACTTCAACCGAAAGCAAAGGTTCGGTTCTGTTATCAAAGGAAATCAAAACTCTAAGGTCAGTCCCACCAATGATCAAAAGCAAAAGGGTCACCTAGAGTCTCTAGCCAAGCAGTCATCTCAATCTAAGTCCACTCCTTCTCATTCATCTAATTCTTCTAATTCTTCCAATTCATCTCCATCTTGCTCTAAAGCTCATTCTGTTCGTTCTCAAAAATCTCATTCGTCAGCTGAACAAAAGGGCAAACAGAAGGTTTCTGCATCCACACCAGAGTCTAAACCAATCGCACCCAATCCTAATAATATAAAAGTCTTTACCATTAAAAAGAAAGATGAAACAACACTTATAAAACGAACATATCTTGTTGACATCTCTCTTACTATTCCTGTTCCTGTGAAAGGCTCACGTGGACCCAAGAAACTTTGGGTTCCTAAATCTGCTTAATTTTTGCAGGTTATAAGTGACGATCAGTTTGACGAAGAATGGTACATCGATAGTGGCTGCTCGCGTCACATGACAGGGAGGAAAGAGGAGCTCAGGGAATACAGGTCTCTTGCAAATGGTGGCAACGTCAAGTTTGGAAACAACTCTTTCGGCACCATAAAGGGATACAGAATGATAACTAATGGTGATTTTACTATAAGGAAGGTGGCATATGTGGAAGGACTGCAACACAACCTCATCAGTGTATCTCAGCTTGTTGGAGATACAGGTCTCAAAGTCTCATTCGACGATGAAGCTTCTGAAATTATTGAGAAGAAGACAAAGAAAGTAATTCTCAAATCTGAACGTAAGGGTGAAATGTTTCCTCTAAACCTCAAACCCATCAAAGGAAACCCAGCTATATGCTTGTTATCAAAAGCGCAATCTGACGAAAGCTGGTTGTGGCACCGAAGACTCTCTCATCTCAACTTTAAAGATATCAACAAACTTGTCACTGGAGGTCATGTTCGAGGTCTTCCATTGCTCAAGTTCGACAGAGATCATTTGTGTGCTGCATGCGAAATGGGGAAGCAGAGTCGTCAAAGTCATCCATCTATAATTAACACCAAAGTTGTTGAACCACTCGAATTACTTCATATTGATTTGTGTGGTCCTTCATCTATCGAAAGCATCGGTGGTAGCAAGTATATTCTTGTTATTGTTGATGACTTTTCACGATTTACATGGGTGTTCTTTCTAAAGCTCAAATCTGAAGCGACTCATAAGCTGAAAGTGTTCATCAAGCAAATTGAAGTACAGCTCAAGAAGGTCGTTCGCAACATCAGGAGTGACAATGGTCTGGAATTCAAGAACAGGGAATTCGAAGAATTTCTAGCAGAAAAGGGAATAAGTCACAACTTCTCAGCTCCCTACACACCTCAACAGAACGGAATTGTCGAAAGACGAAACCGATCTTTGTGTGAAGCTGCCCGAACTATGCTAAGTTTCGCTTCCTTACCTCTTTATTTTTGGGCTGATGCAATTTCTGCTGCTTGTTTTACACAGAACAGGTCATATCTCAACACGCGCTTCACGCTCACACCTTACGAGATTCTCAACAACAGAAAGCCCAATGTGAAATTTTTCCACGTGTTCGGCTCACGGTGTTTCATCTTTAACTCTAGAGAACACCGCAACAAGTTCGATGTCAAAGCCGACGAGGGAATCTTTCTGGGCTACTCTCTAACTTCCAAAGCATATAGAGTCCTAAACAAGCGTTCGAGAAAAATCGAAGAGACCTATTACGTGACTTTCGACGATAGCTATGTCAAAAAGCTACAGGCCAAAGAAGACACAGCTGGGGAAATCTTTCCTCAAACTGGCCAAGTCACAGTCCCGATCGCTAATCTATACGAGAAGTTTATGGAACTCTTTGACGAACCAGAGAAAGCCACTCTCTCAGAAGCAGGTGCAGCAGACAACAAGGTAGACCATATGAAACAAATTGTCGAAGATGCTGCCAGGAGAATGAACGAAGGAGGATCGAATTCTGATGAACCTCCATCCAACGGTGCTTCAGTTGAGGGGGAGCCAAGCTCACATGTTGAGGGGGAGCCAAGTTCTCCGAATGCTCCAGAAAGTCCAACTCCAACCGAAAGTACTTCTCCAACCGAAGGTGCATCAACGCCTGAAAGTCCAGCACCACAAGAAACTTCTGAACCTCAAGTTTCTCATAGCTCATCAATCGAGGGGGAGCATGGTGATATGTCACTTGACTACGAAAGCCAATCCGAGCCAGAAGAAATGATCAATGCTGAACTAGACCCATCCTTTGATCCACACTACCCTCCTCCCACCAAATGGACCAGAGATCATCCTATCTCTCAAGTGGTTGGTGATGTCTCTGAAAAGGTTCTGACCCGATCACAACTGAAGGCAAAACAGCAATCCTTATTTTCCAAAGTTGAGTTTTGTATGTTTAACTCTTTCGTATCAAAAGTTGAACCGAAGACAGTTAACACTGCTCTCGATCACTCCGATTGGGTTCAAGCGATGCAAGACGAACTGAACGAATTTGAAAGGAACAAAGTCTGGCGCCTCATTCCAACTCCTCCAGATGCCTCGGTTGTTGGTCTCAAATGGGTCTTTAGGAATAAAATGGACAAGGAAGGGAACGTGATAAGAAACAAAGCTCGTCTGGTTGATAAAAGGATATTGTCAGGAGGAAGGGATCGATTATGAAGAGACTTACGCTCCAGTAGCTAGGCTGGAATCTGTGAGAATCTTTCTTGCTTATGCTGCTCACAAAAACTTCGAAGTTTTCCAAATGGATGTCAAGTGTGCATTTCTTAATGGAGAACTAGAAGAAACAGTGTACGTGGAGCAACCTCCTGGGTTCGTGAACGAAAAGTATCCAAATCATTGCTACATTCTGGATAAAGCTGTGTATGGTCTCAAACAAGCTCCGAGAGCCTGGTATGAAACGCTAACTAAATTTTAAAGATGTCTAAATTCAAACAAGGTTCGGTTGACCCAACCTTCTTTCGCAAAAAGGAAGGTAACCACCTTATGATAGTTCAAATTTATGTCGATGACATCATCTTTGGCTCAACGAATCCCAGCCTAACAGCTGAATTCAGAAAGCTGATGGAGACTAAATTTGAAATGAGCTCAATGGGTCCTATTAACTTTTTCCTTGGTTTAAATATTAGACAGGGACCCGAAGGCATCTTTATCAATCAGGAAGCTTACACGAAAACTCTCCTAGCAAAGTTTGGTATGATGGGAGACTCCAAAGTCAAAGTCCCAATGGCATTCGGCACCAAGCTAACTCCATCTCTAGACAAACCGGCTGTCGATATCACGCTCTGTCGTCAAATGATTGGCTCACTAATGTATCTTACTGCTAGCAGGCCTGACATCATGTTTTCTGTGTGTTACTGTGCTAGATTTCAGGCAAACCCTCGCGAACCTCACATGCTTGCAGTCAAGAACATTCTACGCTATCTCAAGCGAACTACCTCCTTAGGTCTATGGTATCCATCCAACTTAGGCTTCTTCGTTCAAGCCTACTCAGATGCAGACCTTGGAGGATGTGGACTCGACAGAAAAAGCACCACTGGCGGCTGTCAATTCCTTGACGGGAAGTTGGTCAGCTGGCAATCCAAGAAACAAACGTGCGTGTCGTTGTCTACTGCCGAAGCGGAATACATAGCCGCTGCATCCTGCACCTCCCAAGTGATTTGGATCCAGAGTCAACTTCGAGACTATGGACTCAATATGAAGAAGATCCCACTATATTGTGACTCTGAAAGTGCAATTAGGATCTGTCATAACCCAGTGCAACACTCTAAAACCAAACACATAACACTGAGGTATCACTTCATCAAAGATCACGTGGAAGATGGAAACGTCGAAGTACACTTTGTAAGAACCACTGATCAACCGGCTGACGTCTTTACCAAAGCTCTTCCTGAAGCATCATTCAACAGAATATTGCAAGGGCTAGGTATGATGGAATCAGAGTCAGTACCTCAAACAACCTCTCAACCTCAAACGTAAGAAGCAAAATTGACCGAACGTTCAGGTTCGGTTAAATCATCTGACTCGCTCATCACCATAATGGTAGTTTTCTTGGTTGTATATTTCCTGTACAAAGTTGTTTATCTTATTGTTAAAAGTATTTTCTAATTGCATGTCTAAATTCCTTGGTTTTCTAAAATTTTCCAAAACCGAAACCTACCGAAGGTTCGGGTTCGGTTTTTCAAAATTTTCTTGAACCGAAACCGACCGAACGCTCGGATTCGGTTTTTCAAAATTTTCTTGAACCGAAACCAACTGAACGCTCGGGTTCGGTTTTTCAAAATTTTCTTGAACCGAAACCAACCGAACGCTCGGGTTCGGTTTTTCAAAATTTTCTTCAATCGAAACCAGCTGAACGCTCGGGTTCGGTTTTTCAAAATTTTCCCCAACCGAAACCAACCGAACGCTCGGGTTCGGTTTTTCAAATTTTTCCCAACCGAAACCAACCGAACGTTCGGGTTCAGTTTTTCAAAGTTTTCCAAAGTTTTTTTTCTTACTCTTTCCAAGTCTTATTTTTTTCTCTTACTTATTTTTTTTTAATTTTTTTATTCTTATGTTTTTTTTTAATATATATCAAAAACACCAAAAATATTTTTCTCTTTTAATTATTGTTTGTGTGCTCGTTCGTTTATGGAGATATAATTGTTGGATTACTTAAGTGTCCCTAGAAGCATGCTGTTGTATGTGTCCCAAGCCTCATAAGATTTTGAATAATAGCCTTAATGACTTGGTATAAACAAACATTGTCTTCCCAATTAGGCTATCATATTTATTCTGATCGTGAGCTACCTCACTCTCTTCTCACATGAGATAAGAGTTGTTCTGCTTGGTCCTTATTTTCGCAGCAGAGGTACTTTAATTTCTTACACCATCTCTATTATCATTCTCCATTACACTCGTTTCATCAACGTAACTCTTGAGACTCTCAGAACTTACCACTGAGGTTTATGGTTACACAACAACTGTGTTTATGATCTCAGTTTCGTGCCACTACGAGCTGAGTGAAACCCAAAATTCAACACCAAATCTGAATTGACGGTGAACAATAAATTTGCTCAAGTATTCACCAACGAATTGACGGATGTATCTTACTGAAATCTCAATTTTTTTATTTTTGTGTGATTCCTATGAAATTGTTAAACACCATAACATTTCTTCCCTTGGAATCCAGTTTTTAATTTTTTTCTGAGATTTTATATTTTCCAAGCCAATTTAAAATTAATTCCTACCTACTTGTTCAACAGACTACACCGGTCTCACATGTACTTTGTTCACTTTCTTTCTTATTTCAAGATGAGAATTGTTGAATCAAAGCGAAAGCTACCCTTCCTTAGCCTAATTAAAAGAAGCCTTTCAACATTTATTAATAAATGTTTGATCGTCATTCAACGAGAATCCACATAAACACTTTGAGGTCTCTCTTGATCTTGAAGGAAGAGATTCGTGCCCGGGATCATTTGTTTCGTGTCATTATTGACATCCCAGTTATTCCTAAAAAGAGTTGCTTTATTTCTTTTCTATTTACACTCTTCGCACGAAAATCTTTGATTTTCCAAAATTCCGTTACTAATTATTACAGGCTGTATTATTGCTTTGGTGGTTAATTATCAAGCTGTAGTCAAAAATCATCCACGTGGGTATTTAATTCAAAAGATGCCATTTACAAGATAAGACGAAAGGTTGCTGACTCAGGCGGGAGTTAAAAAGATTGAATTTCAAATGACGGTAAAAAGGGAACGCATGTGAATTTGAAACGGCCATACTTTTACTGACATCATGGACGCGTGTGCGAATTTCAAGCGGCACCTCTCTGGCACTTAAAGGCGCGTGAGGATTTGAACTGGTTTCTTCTGAAACGGCGCTTGTTGGGAGGCGTGATCCTAGGAATCTGACACTCTCTCTCCTACGTGATCATCGCATGCCTTAACTGTCACGCATCTGTCATTCCGGAAACCTTTTCGTATTTCCATAGAAGATTTGAAACGATTTTTCTCTCTCCTTTCCCCAACTATAAAAGGCAGTCTTCACTCCCATTTACCTCTTTACTGCATCCGGGTTCTCTAGAGAGCAAAAACTTCCAAACGCTTTACTGTTCATCTTCTTCTTCTACCTACAACAATGGCAGAATCATCCTCAGTCCATGCTACCTCACACATCCTTCCTATTTGTCCACAACAATGCTTGGTGATCGACCTCAACCCTCTGGCGTACGACTCTTATATGTCGCCGATCATCGAGTGCCTGAAGTACTCCCAAATCGCTCCAGCTCTCTCCAGGATCGAGTCTGTGCCCATGGAGATTCTCTCGCAGGTGTATGCGACTGCCTATTACGACAAAGCAGTTGAGTGTGTGTTCTTCGAGGTTGCTGATCACAAGACCTCCATTTCTCAACAACGTTTCTGCACACTGCTAGGATTGGTTGCTGATCCTACAAGAATCAATCCGGAGACGATTCCGATTGGGTATCTTTACAACATGTTTTATAACATGGGGTACACGGAGGCGCTCACCTCCGTCGCGAAGTTCAAGAAATCCTGCTTGCCGCCACAGTGGAACGGCATGTTTACAGTCCTCTTCAAGGGCTTATCTGAACGGAGCTCAGGATCCGACGGTTCTAGTCGACTGTTCTTGTCGATTATGTATGCAATCTACAACGGAGTCAATCTCGACTTCGGGTTGGTCCTCTGGCAACAGCTCATCCAGAGCCTTTCTTCTTCATCACGACATTCTGAGGTGTCGTATGCCCGGTTCTGGATTCTTATCACCAAATGGGCGATGGACAAGCTTGATGTCCCAACTGCTGCTGGTGCATCGATGTCTTCGATCGGTACGTTTCATACCACGAAGATCATCGTTTCTGATGCATCCAAGTTCTCTTTCATTGGCTCTATTCCGGAGACAATGTATGGCGCTGTTCCCTCTGACAACAGGCTTATCCGGACGATTAAGGAGTTCAAAGCGACTGGACCTAGGGAACTTACACCGGAAATGCTAAAGTCCATCCACGATGCTGACAAACCGGTGAACAGGGGCAAAAAGGCGGAAAAAGGGAAGCAAGTGACCAAAGCTCCTAAAGGTCCTTCTCCCAGAAAGAGGAAACAAACGAAACCTGCCCAGTCACCGCAACCGAAGAGAAGGAAAACTCTACCGAAGCGAAAGCTTCTTATCGCTTCCTCTTCGAGTGACTCAGAAGGCGAGCATTCGGGTTCGGACGGCTCTCAAAGAGGCGAAACCCCTCCCAGAGGCAACACCCCACCCCGATCACCTACCCCAAACATGGACATTCATGTCTCACCAGTTCCTTCACCTCCTCAAACCATCCCTACTTCCATTCCCACCATAACCCCCACTACCACCATTCCACCAACCTCTTTCCCTATACCACCACCCATTTTCATAGATACAACCACAACCACCTCAAAAGTTCCAACCAACGTATCTGATACGGGGGTTCATACCAGTACAACCGAAACACCACCCGTAACCGAACCACCTCAAACCGAAACACAGCATACAACCGAACCTACCCATACTCAACCACCACCCGAAACCCCACCCACAAACACTCAACCTGAACCTTCAAAAACCACAACACCCCCAGCTTCACCACCCCCACCATCTCCAGATCATGCCTCTGATGGAGATAACCCATTTCTTGGCGGTGACAACATGACCTTCGATTCGGTCTATTTTAGTCCGTTTCAGGTTTGAAGTGACGATGAGGACGATGCTCCAGTAACAAAGAAGCATCTAAAGGAGCTAAACGAGAAGGTGGACTTACTTCTTGTATCATCCACCAACTCTCAGTCCTCTCTCTCTGAAGCCGCTCTTCAGAAGATTGTTGACGCCTTCTCCAGGGCTCAGCATGATTCTGTTGCTTCAGCCACCGCTGCCATAGACGCCTCCACAAAAGCCTGTGAGGCTGCGACCGCAAAAGTCGATAAACTATTCTCAGACGCCTCTTCCCTATTGAAGTCCTTACAGGAGAGTGTTGATTTTACCAAGACAACTTTGGAACCAATCGTTCAGCAATTGGCCAAGTTCGTCTCAACGGAGTTACAGTCATTCGCTACCTTACGCCAATCCATCAGCGATGACAACTCGGCCCTTCGTGCCTCCATTGATGAGTGCCTCGCTAAGCTTCAAGAGGATCTCGCTGCTGAAAACTCATTAATGGACGTTCTGGCAAGCAAAACCACCGCCCTCAAGGTCAAGAGCTCTCAGATTTCAAACTATCAGCAACAGATTGAAGCTCTTCGATCCGAACGGGAGGTTATAAAAACTTGTGTTTTGGATGTCCACGCTGCCCTATCTAACATCCTGGAAGCACACGATCCCATTCTTAATCACTCGGTGAGGCGAACCCTTGCTGAGAAACTCACTCCTGCCATGGACCTTCTTAGCAAAATCGAAGGCTTACCCAGTTTCGTGTCCAATCTGAAACAAGGGGGAGAAGGGAAGAAGTCCGGATCGAAACCACCTCTGTCCTCCAAAGCTACTCACACAACCGAACCACCTCCGACTGGTCAAGCTTCGGGTTCGGGTGTGAAGGATAAAGGGAAAAACATAGCTGAGGAAGAAGATGAAGATGAAGATAAAGAAACCATTGCAGACATCTTGAAACGTAAAAACAGTCGCAATGTTGATGATGATATCAATCGTGTGGCGCGAGAGGCTGAAGAAGCCGAACGCAAGAAGAAGGAAGCCCACGATCTCCTCTAGAGCAGGAAGACTCTCTTCCCTGCCTGGACTCGGGAGAGAATGATCAAGGAGGCCATAGACACTCCTAGCATCCTATGGCTCGAACCGGTGATATCGTTCGACTGCAATAACTCTGTTGATTCGCAGTTCAATATGCCGTTGACTCGAAAGGCGTTTATCTTCCACGCCTTCTCCAATATCTATGAAGTCCCTCATCTGAACGCTGAGGTCGATAGGGAGCTTATCGAGTTCTATCTGAAAGCTGCTCAAACACAATATCAGACATGGAGCGCTCAGAAGATCGTGAACGTTCGGGTCTTAAAGCCTTATACCGAAGGGAGATTCATCAACGTTCGGTTCAGGGTGATAAGAGGGTCTGCTAGAACCGAACATCTTATATTTTTGGCAGATTTACCGAACTTAAACCCTCATGATTGGATCGTTTTGCACAACATCCTTTTGACGAACGAAGCAGAATATGGTCCTATTATAGACCATCTCAAGAGGATGATTGTTTGTTACATCATGGAGGTTGCCCTTATGGATCAGGAGATTGCCACAGTCTTCAAAAAGAAACCGAAGATAGCTCCTGTGGGATCGGCCAGTGATCTCAATCAAATGAAAATGGGCAAGATCGATCCGAGACGTAATTCGGTCATGTTCACTAGAGCAGAAGGACAGAAATGTCTCTTTGCTTTGGCGGATAAGCATATTTACACCAATACTTGCCTTGAGCATGTTTTGTCAATCATCCGAAGGTGTAAGGAGAATGCAGCAGACGATGTCAAGTACTTCAACGATATGATCCAATGGTACATCAGATTCAGGCAGACGATACTTGCTCTGATATCTCGTCTGTTTGAGACCGTGAAGAAGAAGGTACCTGGTGCTGCTACTGGCCCAAGTAAAAAATGAAGATCTCGCTCCAATTGACGCAAAGGGGGAGATTGTTGAGTTGAAGACTAGTTTGAAGATTGCGTCATTGGGCTCGGCTGTTAGTCTATTAGTTTTGTACTCCGGTTTTGGGCATGTCCAACCGTGAGTTTGCTAGGTTTATTATATAAATATATGCTTGCATGCATATTAGAAAAACGATTCAGAAGTAACGATTACGATAGCATTGCAGATTTATTTTATCGTTTTTGTAAACCTCCAACCCTCTACAGTTGATGTTCTTGATCGAGCTCTTCTGAGGGTTTTGTTTATAATCATTCGACTCGTTTGATTCATCGTTGAGTTGTTCTTTATTTTGCATTCGTTCTTACTGTTTAATATTTATTTACCTGTTTAAGATCTAATCGATCTTCCAGATTAAGCTTTAATCTCATCATCGATCTTGACTCATCTCGCTACAATGAAGCCCTATGGCCCATGATCATATGCTTACGGTTCTCGCTACTGGATCAAGCTTTAACCATAGCGGAATCGGTTCCTTTGGTCTATCTCTCTAAGGCTTATTCGTCTGCCAAATACAGTAAATCTGAGGGAGTTATTCACTTAATGGTAGCTTGTCACAAGACCTCGATCTCCAAATCTCGTTTCTGCAGAATTTTAGGGTTTGCTTCATCTGGAGGACTCATGGGTCTAGAATTAATTTCTACTTCTGCACTCATTGATATGTTTTACCAAATGGGATATATTGGAGATATCTCATTATTGTCAAAGTTTAGGAAGCCATTTCTTCCTCCAACGTGGAATGGATTATTCACTCTTCTCTTTAAGAGCTTCTCAGAAAGAGTTACAGGCTCTGACAACGCAAGTAGGCTATTATGTACTACTCTCTATGACCTCTACCATGGAGTAAATCTTGATTTTTGTTCTATCTTATAGACTCAGTTAATCCAAAGCACGGTCTCCACCACCCATCATACTCAGACCTCCCGTGCTCGCTTTTGGTCTATTGTGGTCAAATAAGCCCTAAGCTACTTCAAGGTTGCATAGACGGATGATTTGATAATTACTGCCATTCCAATTCTGCAAACATCAACTTTTATGATCTTTGATCTGAGCAAGTTCAACTTTTTTGTTCTATTCCATAAGCCATGTTGGTAAAAGTTCCCACAGATAATGCGATTGTTAACGAATATCGCAAGTTACCTAAATTTGGTGTTCACCCTATGGCAGAGGAATTCTGAAAGGTCATGGAGGAGGGTAACAAACCAAAGAGCAGAGGTAAGCGAAAAGTGAAAACTGCTCCTTCTGAAGTAGTGAAAACTCTAAAGAAGATCAAAAACATGGCTAGGAAACTGAGATCTCCATCTTCGATTGCTCAAGATGATGCAGAATCCTAAGCGATTTCGGAAATTCAGGAGCATGCCAAAGTTCAAAATGAAGTTGAGGATATTGTTGCAACTTTAGAACCTATTCCTACAGACTCAATTCCGAAGGTATCCACTCCAACTCCTTCTTCTCTTCCTTTTTCGTATGAGTTTTAGATGAACACTCCACCATCCTCACCTATGACAACCACAATTCCGATCTCCTCTATCCCTCCACTTCCACCCAAGATCTTTGTTGGAATTTCACTTCCACAAATATCCATTCCTCTTTCTACCCCTTTCTTTACAGATTCATCCACTACCACAACAACAATAATCACCAAGTCCATTTCAGAGGAGGCACATACTTCCGATATTCATGTCAACGTATCTGATACAGGGGAAGATGTCAATTTTGGTGTTACTATGGGTCCAGGCACCTCTAAAGCTTCTCCATTACATGACAATGATCCATATATCCTTTTTGGAGATGACCCAGAAACCTTTACTAATTTCGTTTTTAGCCCCTTCCAGGTTAATGTCAACGGTGATGATGAAGATGCCCCTATGATGAAAGGGAAATTCAAGCAACTAAATGTGAAATTGGATACTCTCTTGGAGTCTTCCAAATCTTTGTCTTCACCCAAATGGGAGTATTTGCTGACAACCCACAACGCCACTGTGGAGTTGTTAACGAAGGTGAATGCGAAATTCCGTGAAGATTCAACAAAGGCAATTAAAGCTTCCAAACAATACATTTCCGATACGACCGCAAAAGTCAAAAAAACTATCTTAAGAGGTGAAAAACTTTATGTCTAAGTTTTGAATAGCGACTGACTGCAACACCGAATCTATGAATAAAGTTATAGTTGGGTTTTGTCATTCGTTACAAGCTGAGAAGGAGACTCTTTCTGTTGTTCGTTCGGCAAAAAAGGTTGATAATGTTGAACTTAACATCTATGTTTTCACTAAGATCGAAAAATTACAGAAGGACTTAGTCACAAAAAACAAGATCATGGATCAGTTGGCTGAAAAGACTCAGAAGGACAAGGTCCTTTCGGTAAAGCTGCAATATGCCAACAATCATATGGATGATTTGTGATCTGAGAAAACAGTTGTTAATAACTGTGTTTCAAAAATAAATCAGCATTTGTTGCGTCTTGTCAAGACTCGTGACTCTGTGTTTACTGTCTCTGTCCGACAACATCTTTTGGATAAACTTCAAACAGTGTTTGCCATGTTAAATCAAATATAAGGTGTTTCAGGAAGTGGTGCTCTTCCAAAACAAGGGGGAGAAGATAAAGGAGAACCTAAAACAAAGCAAACCACTGGTGAGCATGAACAGGAACAAAAAACGAAAGCTATTGATCAGAAGGGTAATGAAGCTTCTGTGTCAAATAAAGGCAAAAAGAAACTCATCGATGAAAATGAAGAAGAAGAAGAAGATCTGAATTCGGACAAAGAGTTGGATTATCTTCTTAAAATTTGTAAGGAGTTGGAAGCACTGGAAGCAGCGGCTAAAATTGCAAAAGTAACGCTTGAAACTTAGAAGTCACTCTTCCATCCTTGGTCCATTAAAAGAATTCAGAAGGAAGCTATTGATAATCCAAGTGTTTATTGGCTTGAGCCTGCAGTATCTTTAGAGCTGCATAACGAAGCATATTCGCAATTTGATTTTCCCATTACACCTAGGGATTTTATGTTTTGGTGTTTTGATCAGATAGAAAAGTCTCTGATTTCTGATAATGAGGTGAATCTGAAAATCTTCAATTTGTACTTAAAGTATGCCAAGCCTCAGTATCAGTATTGAAGCCTAAAGAGGATTGTGGGGTTGAAGGTTTGCTCGGTTGTGCCTACTAAAGATTTTATGAAGATAAGGCTCACGAGGTTTCGAGGAACTGATAAAGTATTGGATGAATTTACTTTGGCAGACCTTCCATTTAAGAATCCATACAACTAGATCTCATTGTTCAACATTTTCATGAAGGATGAGAAGAAATACGATACCATCGTTGCCCACTGAAAAAGATCCTCACCTGCTATGTCTTAGAGATTGCGAAGATGGATATGGAAATAACGTTTGTGTAACAGAAAAGGCCTATTTTGGAACCTGAAGAGCAGCCTCAAGACGTTAATAAGATGAAGCTTGGAGTTATTCAGAAAGAGCACTGGAGTGTTGCGTATTCTCAAAAATCTAGTGAAAAGGTTCAGAAAAGTGTGTTCTTTCTGAGAGACAAACATCTCTACTCAACCACTGCTCTAAAGACTATTCTCGCAATGGTTGAAACTTGCAAGGCGAACTCTGCTGCGGATTTGAAATGCTTTTTGGATATGATTTCTTGGAATCTTTGTATCCGAAATGTGCTTCTTAATTTGATGCCCAAACTTTTAAACAGCTAGAGAAGGAAACAATGAAGACTCTCCTTCAGAATTTGACACTAAGGGGGAGATTGTTGGGCTTACTAATGTTGTGTCAAATATGTACTAGTATAGTCTTATTTATTCCGAGATGGGCCTGTCCATTCTCGTTTTGGTCTTTCTAGCCTTAGCCAATATATAGTGCATGAATGTAACATTAGGGTTAATACTTTTTACGCTTTAGCAACCCTAACAACCGTTTGCACGCTCTTACAGAGAAGTTCTTGTGAACTCTTCTAGAGTTTTTTAATCTAAGCATCTGACACTCGTTTGATCTTCATTGTTATTGTCTTTAATTCACGCTCTTTAATATAAAATATTTCGATCTTATTTATTGTTTCTACAATATTCGTTGGATTCTTTGTCCCAAGGTTTTTCTTCAGATTTAAGGAGCAATCATTAGTTAAATCTCGAATAAAATGGTACCGCATCTGAATGTATTTCATTCTACTATGAAACACTGAATTCTTTGACAAGTAACATGCACTATGGTTGTCACAATGTAGTACATAATTCTCCTACTGCATTCCAAGTTCTAACAGAAAGTTCCTCAATCATATAAACTCTTTGGTAGCTTCTACAATAGCCATATACTCTAATTTTGTGGTTGAGATAGGAACACTCTTTTGTAACCTCGACATCCAACTGATTGTCGTAACTCCAGTTGTGAACACATAACTAGTTGTGCTCTTTCCTGATCCACACATCCACATAAATCTACATCAATGAACCTTTCTAACACGACTCCCTTTCTTCTAAAACATAGGGCAACCTCAGATTTTCCTTTCAAGTAGCGCAAAAACCACTTTACTCCCTCCCAATGCTCTCTTCCTGGATTTGGTATGAGCTTGCTCACAACTTCCACTATATGAGTAATGTTTGGTCTAGTGTATACCATAGCATACATCAAGCTACCAACCATAGATGCATAGGAAACCCTAGCCATTTGTTCTTTTTCTTTTTCCATCTTTGGGGATTGCTTCTTTGAGAGTCTAAATAGACTTCCTAAACCTATACTCCTGTCTTTAGCATTTTCCATGTTGAACTTTTCTAAAACTTTCTCAATGTACTTTTCTTGCAAAAGTTTTAGTATACTGGTAAATATGTTCCTGGCTATGCTAATGCCTACTATCTGCTTATCAGCCCCTAGGTCCTTCATCTCGAACTCTCTGGAAAACTGCTTCTTAAGCTTGTTGATCTCCTCCATGTCGAACCTAACAATCAACATGATGGGTTTTGATACAAAATATAAGTGTGTTTTTCTTAAAAACCATAAATAAAGTCTTATAAAAATAACAAGTTTATTTTTAGTTTATAACAAAACCAAATCATCAACAATCCATTTATCGAGGTTAGAATGAAATTAAACAACCGAAGAGAGTTTTAGAATGACAACCTTTGCAGCCTTTGAACCCACTTGGTTTTGGGTGTTGATGAAGATAGTAAAATTACAAGAGTATGATTTCTCTATGTATATCCACCATCAAGAGTAAGGCACTTGGAATGTTAGTTCCTTCTTGTATTCTTGAGTGTCTTAAGCCTTTAAGTGCTTAACTGAAATAAGCACTAAAAGAGACAACTCAAGAGGGATCCTAATCTTGCAACAATCTTCAAAAGACAACAAGAAGGGGAAGAGGATAGTAGTTTCGGCCATAGAGAGAAGTGAGAGATTTTACTAGAAAAAATAGACAAAAACTCATGCAAAACACTCTTCTTATATAATCATGCAAAAGAAAAAGCAACCCCATATTATAATATAAAGTAATGGCCTTACTTTAGAAGCATGGGGGACAAGGGAGAGAGGTTGACAAGCAACCTCCCATGCCTTATACAAATTTCGTCCATGGAATTTAAAAGAAGAAGGATTATTTAATTTTTATAAGCTCAAAGTTTATAAAGTATAAACTTTTTCTTTAGGTAAAAGACAAAAGAATCCAACTAGTCCAAAAAGTTCTGCATGACTTATTTATTCATATCATATGTAAAAATAACTAGTTATATTCTCTTATAATTATTATTTTCACAAAACAATAATCATTCCTTAATTAAAATACAAGAATTGATATTATTTATTAATAATCATATTAATAATAAATATACAATATGTTCCAACTTGATAAAGGTGTGACCTTATAGGATCATATATTATTAACAATGTCACTCAATAATGGTTCTTGGGCATATAGATTCAACAATCTCCCACTTGCACAAGATTTATTACAAAATGAAATAGATAGTATCTGATTTCTAGTAATGGACTACTGCCCCTAACAACATGTGGAGGGTTTCATCTGATCAACAACCAATTCCAGGATCTCTAAGATAAAATTGTTACTAAAGGTGTGGTATCAATTATTCCTTTGTCTTAGACATCATGTTTAACATGAGATATGAATCGCCATCAATCTCATTTAGTGTTCAACTTTTAGTAAGGCCTTAGATGTCTAACTCTCAAAGAATAAGAGGGATAAATCCCATCTTGACTACATACACCCATCAATGTAGTTCATGTCATACCCAACGATGGCCCTTATGGCTGCCTTTTACAGAACAACGTTAAACCATGTCAAAGCACAACTATTCCTACACTTCAAGTCCAAAATATATATCTCAGGTCTAAGAATACAAAGATACAACATTGATCAAGACATCACTCATGAATACGATCCATAAAGTGATTTTTATGCGGGTCAGGTCCAATACTTATTCCCCTAATGAAGTGTTGGAATAGTGTCTAAGGCTGCAACTATATTAGGCAAGTATTTGACCCGATTGTGCATGGTCCTTTTGGGTTGCCTTCACCATAGCAACTTGATAAGATGATTTATTATGAGAGAATAAATATTATTAATATATTATGAGAATAATATAAGGAATAATAATATTGTTATTTGATTAATATAAGTCATAAATTAATTAGTATTAATTTGGTGACTTAAAGAGATTAATTAAATAAGAGGGTATAAACTGTCAATTGTTTGATAGTTACACTTTAGACTGTAAATCCTTAAGGGACAGGGATTGGACGGATTCTAGAGCTTGGGATAGCTCAAAATCATCCAAGGCTTATCTATAGTAAGGATTTGGATTGTTTAAGGAAAGATTATCCAACTAGGGTTTAAGGTGAACCCTTAAGGAGTCTACAAGTATAAATAGATCCTATGGCCAAGGGAAATCGGCATCTCATCAAAAGTAGAGAACCCCTGGCCGATTTCCTTCTACCCTCTCTCTCTCAAATCATCTTCTTTGCTATTTGGTGTTTGTAAGCCATTAGAGGAGTGACAATTGTGACTCTAGAGCTCCAAGACAACAAGATCAAAACAAGAAATTCAAAGGTAAACTTCTAGATCTGATTTTGTATTGTTTTATACCTAATTAGTCATTAGAAGTCTTGGATTCAAAGCATGTTTAATTAGAAAGCCTAGATCCAAGCATTAGGCTTTTGCATGCGCACATAGGAAAGTTCTTATGGCTAAAACCCATTAGTGGTATCAGAGCCTAGATTGGTTTCTATTAAATTGTTGCTTGTTTGTTTGAATCTTGTTTGCAAAATTCGAATTTTGTGTCTCTGTGTCATGAACTCGACGAGTCCCATGGTGGACTCGATGAGTTGGCTTGACTCGACGAGTCCAGTTGGGAACTCGACGAGTTCGAGCGTCAGGAAGGGTCAGATTCGGGATTTTTTCATATTTATCTTATGGAAACTTACCTTTATCATATTAGATCAACCCTAATCCGATTTTCTGATATATATGACTATAATCTTGATCTAATTAAAGATATTTATCAACTAATAAAATATTTAATTTCCTTATGTGATAATTAATTAATTATTTTGATTAAATTGGTAATTATCTTGCAAGAAATAATTAAATAAATCAAATATGGATAATTATGGAATTAATTTTTAATTAAAATTATTTGTTATTTGATCCTCCATGTTTTCAATGTTTAAAACTTGTCCTCAAGTTTTGAAATTTATGTTTTGTGATTAAAAGTTTTAATTTAGACAATTTAAATTTCAAACCCTAGATTTTTAAAAGTTTAAAATACAACCCTATACTAATATAATATTACAAGATTAATATATATATATATATATATATATATATATATATATATATATATATATATATATGTATGTATGTATGTATGTATGTATAACTAAAATGTTAGTCTTACCGTTAGTAGGCCTCATTCACGAAGCCGATCTATAAGGTGAGTATAAGGTTGCGGCCTATAAAATGGCGCTTAATGGGTGTACACTCACACCCACCGCTTGCTTGATCGGTGGAGGGTCGTTAGCCGAACGGGTAGGATAGGGAAACCTCATCTTCTCATTAAAAGTATAATATGAAATACAAAGTAACTACATGTTTTTAAAATTTCCCAATCTTAGTTACTTTAGGAAAAGTGAATTGATGCAATCCCATGAAATTACACTTTGCACCCTTGCTAAGAAGTTGGTGGAGCGTGTGTGGTTTACCGACACACTAATTGGTTCTAAGCAAAGGTGGCAAAGGGTGATTCACTGTTTATCATAGTTCGATGCACTACTAGAAAAAAGGTCTTTTACGACGCTCATTGCGCGTCGTAAAACGCTCAGACGACGCGCAAATGCGCGTCAAGGAAGGCCCTGTCATAAAGAGAGACGACGCGCTTTTGCGTGTCGTCTATAGACGACGCTCATTTACGACGCGCGGTTATGACACGCAATGCGTATCAAGGAAGGCCCTGTCATAAAGGAAGACGACACGCATTTGCGTGTCGTAACTTGACGACGCACGTGTTTATGACACGCAATGCGTATCAAGGAAGCCTCCGTCAAGAAAGGCCATGTCATAAATGAAGACGACACACATTTTTGCGTATCGTAATTTTAATTTTTTTTAAAAAAAATATATTTATATATTTATTACTTTATAAATTAAATTTGCATTTAATCTCTCATAATAGAAATAAAATACCATATACAAAAAATACAATCCATTGCATTTAATCTGTATGTATAACAAAGACACATGTGTTAAACTTGTTACCATTAACATCTAATCGTATGGACTCGAGTGTTAAACTTGTTACCATTAACATCTGATTCATAAGTCATTTCTACAAGATTGTTACCTGCATAAATGAAAACAAACAGGAACATTAACAGCCCAGCTATGACTCTTTTTGTCCCAGAATCTAAATTAAACCACAAGTGATAGCATTAGGCATTAGCATCTGGTTTAGCATACAAATGTCTTACCAACAAAGAAAGACAAAGCAGTATAGCATTAGGCATTAGGCATTAGCATCAGTGTTGGTCAAACACTCTGCATCAGTCGAAACTAAGGCAATTAAGACAATCCATAGTAACATTAGAGTTTCCCTGCACCAGTCAAAAGTATCCCCTATAAAGGATCAGGTAGAAACTCTATTCTCACGTTCAAGAGGTGAAAAAACTCTTCAAGTTTAGATAAGCATCACAAAAATCTGCTTAACTATTTAATTCCCAGCCAAGGGTTAAATACCCCATTAAGAGACCAAAATAATCGGAACCACTGGTACAGTTAAGGATTTCCCTCACAATAAAAGAAACACACAAACAGGTGGTGCTATGCCCACAGTTACTAAGGAGAAATAAAAATAAATTAATAATATTCTAAAGCACAATCGACATTATGCAAATTATAAGTGAAGGCAACAATGTGACATTCAAAAGTATGCTTTCCCATTTATGCTAACACCTTAAATAAACAAACACAGATGCATAAGATCATCAAGTTTCAAGGAAGATGAATACCACATGGTAATATGTTTTTCAGCCAAAACCACGTTCTTTGTAAACTATGATCATGAGCCAGTCATTTACTAGTTCTCTATCTTGGATGTCCATATCCTGACAAAGTAAAATAAGATCTCAGTTAAAATGATGAATACAATAATTATGCAACTAGAACCATAGATAAAATTCAGTTTGACAATTGTAAGAATCACCTGTTTTGTTTTGAGAACAAGGGCTTTCCAAAGATGGCTACTAAAGCGGGGGATAAAAGATAAAAGAACCTGACTGCATATAATCAAAAACCAACAATTCAAGAATTATTTGATATACGTACAGTAGTTAATTAATATGTGTTAGCAATAATTTAATCGGTCAGAGCAAGATATAAATATGCTTTTTGGATGTTGACTCTTTGGTCTCCCATTAGCTCAAGAACTTCTTCTCACATAATCTATATCACTTGAAATGAAACTAGCATAAGGTTTCAACGTCACAATTATTGGTTAGCAATGAAAAAAACTTAACCGCAAGAAATGTCTCATACTAATTGCGTTCATAGAAAAATTGAAAAAAACTATGGATTAGTGGATGTAGTCATATTTTTCTCTAATTATTTAAGTGCTTGTACCAGATCTATTCCTTGAAAGCTAGAGAAACATTTTTTTATCAAACAGATGAAACATTGATTCGAAATCTAAACTCCATTGCAACTAATTTTAAAAAGAAAATAAATTAAAGAAAACTTCACAAGTTGAATAGACTCGAATCAAATTTCCAAATCCCAAATTCGGAAATAACTTCAACATCAAAAACAGGGATGAGGTGATTAACTGCTCCAGCTCGTTAATCACCTCTTCCTGTGGTCTATGAATCAAATCAATCATCCTCCATATCTACACACATCATCATTCAAACAAAACAAACATTTCAACTAATCAATATAAATAACATTTTAATAAAAACTAAAATAATAATAAATAAGTGATATATATACATACCTGTAGAGTTCCACCGCCACCTGTGCTTTCACCATCATCCGACACACTGACAATTGTCCATGGATCATGCGAGTTCCAGTGGAAATCAACCACCTTATCCCTTCAATCATAGCACAATATAATCTTGTTTCAATTTTTATCTATTTTTTATTTCTGTAAAAAGGAAAACCATTAATTAAAATTAAATATATATACCTATGTCCAGAATGTCTGAACAATAAGCCAGGTGCAAACTTTGAGGCTGGACCAGAACGTTCACCAACCTATAGACAAACAATCAAACCTTTTATTAAAAAAAAACAATTTGTTGCAAGAAAAGAATAGGGGAAAATGGAATAAAAGTAAAAGTGGTTTTTGGTTGAGTTGACACACCTTATTGTGATCCCAGATGTTCAAGACACCATCTTCTGCTGAGCTTCCAAAGATGGATGATTTGTCAGGAGACCACTGAAACATACAAAGTAATTGGAATTTAGAAATAGTGAACAATTGTTATAGAAAGGGAATCCATAATTCCCTGGAATTCATTAGGCACATCTACTTCAACCCATGTTTCTTGATCAAGCATTGCTTTCAGTTTTGTCATCTATAACAACAATAATAATATTATTAATCAAACAAATTGTTGTTTACCTTCTCTGTTGCAGTTACAAATTATTGTGACACGTTATATATTTGTAAAAAGTCTTGAAGCCTTAGTCTTGGATGCAAAAGAGCACGAACACCAAGAAGTTTTGTCCATCTTCCATGAGCTGCATCACAAGCTGCAAACACTGCTTCTATGTTTTCTCTCAATACATCAGCTCTGTTAAATGACACAGTTGCCCCTGTTAGAAAATTTCTAACAAATAAGCAACATATATATATATATACATATATATATATATATATATACATATATATATATATATATATATATATATATATATAATAGAACAGATCACCATTTTCAACCAAGCAAAGTTTGAAGAATAACAAACCTGTAGCTCATTGAATTCTAGATGATACTGAAAGCAGCCTTTTGTACATTAGCCCTTCCTTCCAAATGTTTCCGCTTCTTCATATCTAAAATTAATTATTATAAACTATTAATTAAATTCAATAAAAAAATATTGGGGATTCAATAATAAAATACTTCTTGAGAACTAGTATTGAACAAATTTTTAGGGATCAATGTATAAACAATTTATATATCAAATTACCGTGTAAAAAAATAAAAAATTTCTAAAATTCACAATGTTATGGATCCATTTAGAACAAGTTAAATTAACATACTTGAATAAACATACATTCTCATGGTTGAAAAAAAAAACTAAGAAAACGTATTACCATTTCTCATGGTTGAAAATCGAAGAGTTACAAGCAAAAGATAAAATATAACATGGCCAATGGCCACACTAATTCATCATCAAGAATTATTCAAAACACAAAATCACTACAACTCCTTTTAGTGGTGTGCCTTAGCTGCAACTTTTCTTTGCGAATTTGCCTTTGACTGAAAAATCATTTGCACAAAAAATAGTTAATTTAAGATTTTTGGTTAATTGTTATACATACAAAGGGGTATTTTGGTCTTTTAAATGATTGCAATGGAACTAAATTCCATCCATTGGTAAAACACAAACCAGATGTGCCCTAAATTTGACAAAATAAAAACATCTTTGGCCATCAA
Source organism: Lactuca sativa (assembly GCF_002870075.4). Taxonomy (NCBI): domain Eukaryota; kingdom Viridiplantae; phylum Streptophyta; class Magnoliopsida; order Asterales; family Asteraceae; genus Lactuca; species Lactuca sativa. The sequence continues at coordinate 66,259,767 of NC_056626.2, read as the reverse complement.
CCATTAAATTAACATGAAAAAAAAATGTAACAATGGATTAAAATTTCAAGAATATCTTACCATTGAGTGCAACAACACCCACAATTGAATGCATATAGTTAAATCACACATGTAGTCATATAGTGGCACAGAGCACAAATTATTAAAAACATAAAAATACATGTGAATATTATCAAATGAAGCATTTCTCACTTCATAAAACATATGTAATAGGTGCTAAAGACTTAATGATATCTGGGGAATTTCATCGAACACTTGGTGTTCGTCTAAACACCATGGAAAGACAAAGATAAATTGCAGAAATCAAACACATAAATCACAAAAATGGAGTATAGGAGTTGATAATTCATTGAAATATGAACAAAAACAAAAACAATAGAGATGCACAATGGATTAACATAATAAATCGAGAAGTAAAAAAACAGAAGAACATAAGTCGATTTAGGGATGGAAGTTACCATTATGAAGGCCTGAACATCTTTATTCCTCTCTCTCTCTCTCTCTCTCTCTCTCTCTCTTCTCGTTAAGCTGATGGCAAGACTTGGCTGGCGACCCCTTTGGCAGAAGATATCGGGCGGTGTTTAGCGCTCTTAGCGACCCATGACGACCTTCCTAACGACGCCCACTCCTTTGAGCCTGATAATCACATCGAGAATGCTAGATTCAGATCCGCTTTCTATTCAAATATGCCCAATTTTTTTGCAGGATACGGTCCAAATTTTTACATAAGAACCGCCAAATCATTCAAAACTAGAAAAAGATATGTGAAAGAATGAAAATTAAAATGATTACCTGGTCTCTAACGCAGAAGTTTCAAAGGTGATGACGAGATGCAATCGGGAAGCTAATGGAGCAAAGTTACAGTTCTTCATCTGTGTGTTTTTCGATTTATCTGTCGGGAATCTGAAACAAACGAGAATCAAGATTCACATTCCTAATATTGAGACTTGAGAGTATAATTAGGGTTTTTTCTAACAATTTCAACATCGAGTGGGAGATATGGTGGTTCTAGTGGGAAGAAGTAAGTGGGGGAAGAAGTAGGCGGCAGTAAGGAAGGAGCGTTCATAATTTGGGCAAGAGGGAAAGGAGAAAAAAGGAAGGCAGGGTTTTTAATTTTTTCAGAATTTCATTTCCCCCTTTCCCCCACTATTAAAGGATGGAACACGCGTTCCATTAAAAAAATATAAAACGACATCCTTAGACGACGCGCATTTTATTATAGGTGCCCTCCGTGTTTTTTTAGACACTAATTTAAGGGCGCGCAATAATGCGTGTCTTCTATCCTTAAATTTTTTGAAGAGATGACATTTTTCTAATGTCACTCTCCTTTGCGTAACATAGATCAATGAGCGTCGTATTTTGCGCGTCGTAAAAGGCCTTTTTCTAGTAGTGATGGAGCGTGTGTGGTTTACCGGCACATCGAATAGGTGATCGTTACAATGAAGGCACCATGTGAATTTGCATGGTAATTCACACCCGCTTTGTGATCCTCGGTATCCCAGTCACAAACAAGAGGGGCATATCGAGATTTAAACATGCCATTGAATAGTTTCAATGAATCTCATCCGAACCTAGGAATTCTCAATACATTTAGGACTTAAAGTTATGTTTTTATGGTGGAGAATTAGTGAATCGTCATTCACTTACCTTCATATTATTTGCATGTTAGATTACGACATCCCTTTTCTAATATGTGAATATTGTTGTTGGATCCTAGCCCTAATTTTTCTTATTGGGTGATAATTAGGGATTCATATTCTAATCTATCTTTGTCCTTTCTATTTGTAGATGTCGAACGCAAACAACGCTGCTGCTAGTTCTTTCACATTGATGAGCCTTTGTCAAAAGGTCACCTTCGATGGAACGAACTTTAGCGAATGGATAAGATACATTCGCACCATTGCTCGCTATGACGATAAGGAGTATGTCCTCGATGAGAAGCTCGAGAAGATTAACCCTGAAATCGCTACTCCGGCTGAAATGAGCGTTTTTGAAACTCATGAGCGCGATGCAACGAAGGTACATTGCATCATGATAGCCACCATGAACTCCAAATTCCAAAAGTCCTATGAGGACATGTACCCGTACAAGATGCATCAAGACTTATTGGAGAGATACCACCAAAACGCGAGACAAGAGCGTTATGAGATTTTCACTAACATGATTTCTGCTAAGATGAGTCATGGAGAGTCTCTTACCGTGCACCTGCAAAAGATGCAAAGGTATGTCGACCGCCTTCGCAAGTTAAATGTTGACTTTGGGGAAGACTTGGCGATCGACATGGTGCATCACTCTTTGCCTCCGAGCTACAGTCAATTTAGGATGACCTACCACATGAACAAAGAGGAGGTCACCCTAAGCAAACTCCAAGGTCTCTTGAGGGTCGTTGAGAGCAACTTCAAGGACAAGTCTGTTGCAACAACTCCCAATCCGCCTGCTGCTCCTGTCTTGGCTATTGGACAAGGAAAGAGAAAGAAGAGGAAGGCTTCATCTAAGAACTATCGTAAGGTTAAAGCCCGAGATGGTGCCTCTTCTAGTGGGACCAAAGTTGATCCTGCTAAACCCTGCCCTAACCCGAAGGAGGCAGAGTGCCACCATTGCCACAAGATAGGACATTGGAAGAGAAGCTGCCCAGAGTACTTGCAAGCCATCAAGGAAGGAAAGATCAAGCCATCTTTCGCAGGTATATACACAATTAAATCTAACAAATCATCTCATGCTATTTCTTGGGTTCTTGATACCGGTTGTGGTTACCACATTTGTTCTAATGTGCAGGGACTAAAAAGAAGTAGGGATGTGGAGGCTGGAAGAATAAATCTAATCATGGGGAATAGAAGATCGTCGCATGTGACCAAGATTGGAGTGTATTCTTTAGTACTTAGGAATGGCTTAAGTTTAGATTTGAACAATTGTTGCTATTCGCCAGAAATGTCTAGAAACATCATTTCATTTTATGGTTTGTTTAGACAAGGTTTTAGATTTTCTTTTAATAATGAGAATGGTTCTATTTTAGCTTATCTAAATGGTGTCTTTTATTTTGAAGCTATACCATGTAATGGAATATATGAAACTGTTATGATTGTTGATAACTTAGGAAATGATGTTTTGAACATAGATTCTTCCAACAGTATGGATAGAGCATCCTTGTGGCATTGTCGTCTTGGACATGTCAACAAGAAGCGCATAGCCCAACTCCAAAAGGATGGAGTGTTGGAGTCATTCGACCTTAGGGAAGATGACACGTGCGAGTCTTGTTTACTTGGAAAGATGACTAAGTCACCCGTCACAAGTACGTGTGAAAGGGGTGAGGGTCTATTGGACCTAATACATACCGATGTATGTGGACCGTTTAGATCAACCACGAAGGATGGGAACCGCTTCTACGTGACTTTTACCGATGACTATAGTAGATATGGGTATATCTATTTGATCAAGCAAAAGTCAGAAACTTTTGAAAAGTTCAAAGAGTTCAAGAATGAAGTGGAGAATCAATTGGGCAGGAAAATCAAGATGCTTCGATCCGATCGAGGAGGAGAGTACCTAAGTCTTGAATTCCACGATTATCTCAAGGAGTGTGGAATAGTTTCACAATTGACGCCACCTAGGACACCACAATTGAATGGTGTGGCAGAAAGGCGTAATCGAACCTTATTGGATATGGTTTGCTCTATGATGAGTCGTGCTTCACTACCTATCTCCTTTTGGGGGTATGCCTTAGAGACTGCCGCCCATATCCTTCACCGAGTCCCTACTAAGAAGGTTGCCAAAACACCTCACGAGATGTGGACAGGGAAAGCTCCCTCGTTGGCACATATCAAGGTTTGGGGTTGCGAGGCTTTCGTAAGACGAGATACTCACGACAAGCTCGAACCTTGCAGTGAGCGATGTTTTTTCATTGGCTACCCGCAGAAATCCTTTGGATATCTATTCTATAGACCGAAGGACAATGTTGTCTTCGTTGCGAGGAGAGGAGTTTTCCGAGAGCGAGAACTCATAGGCCAAGGAGACAGTGGGAGGCAAATCGAGCTTGAAGAGATTCAAGAATCGATAGAGGAAGGAACCTCTACCGCTGGCACTCAACCTGGGGAGGAAACTCCGGTTGAACCGATTGACGAGTCCTTACCTCTTAGACGTTCCGATAGAGTTAGAGATCAACCCCAGTTTTATGGTTTTCATATTACTACCGAAGGGGACACGTATATTAGTGATGGTACACTAATAAATCTTGATGAACCTAATAGCTATAAGGAAGCCATGGCAGGCCCGGAGTCTGTGAAATGGAAAGAGGCAATGGATAGCAAGATACAATCCATGTATGATAACCAAGTTTGGAATTTGGTTGATTATGTGCCCGGACGTAAGACCGTTGGGTGCAAATGGATCTTCAAGAAGAAGACCGACGTGGATGGAAACGTACACACATATAAAGCGCGATTGGTCGCGAAGGGCTTTACTCAAACTCCCGGAGTTGACTATGATGAGACCTTCTCACCAGTTGCGAAGATAAAGTCTATTAGAGTGATCATAGCTATTGCCGCATTTCATGATTATGAGATTTGGCAAATGGATGTCAAGACCGCTTTCCTTAACGGAAAGTTGGCTGAGGATGTGTACATGGCTCAGCCAGAGGGGTTTGAGGATCCGAAGCATCCGAATAGAGTGTGTAAGCTTGAGAAGTCCATTTATGGACTTAAGCAAGCATCTCGCAGATGGAATCTTTGCTTCGATGAGAAAGTCAAAGAGTTTGGATTTGTACGAAACGAAGATGAATCATGTGTATATGTCAAAGCCAATGGGAGTATAGTAAGCTTCCTCGTTCTATATGTCGATGACAGATTGCTCATAGGAAATGACATCCCGACTCTGCAGGAGGTTAAGTCCAGGCTCGGGAAGTGCTTCGCTATGAAGGACCTCGGAGAGGCTTCTTACATTTTGGGAATAAGGATAGTAAGAGAAAGGAGTAAGAGACTAATAGGACTTAGTCAGAACACTTACTTAGATAAGGTACTAAAACGTTTTAGTATGGAAAACTCGAAGAAGGGAGAATTACTGATACAAAGTAATGCCAAATTGAGTAAGACTCAAAGTCCGAGTACCGAAGCTGAAATAGCCGAAATGAGCCGAGTACCATATGCTTCCGCAGTTGGCTCAATCATGTATGCTATGACTTGTACTCGCCCTGATGTAGCCTTTGCTTTGAGCATGATTAGCAGATATCAAGGGAATCCTGGCAGAGCCCATTGGATTGCGGTGAAGAATGTCCTTAAGTACCTTCGGAGGATGAAGGAATGGTTCTTAGTTCTCGGAGGGAGTGATGACTTGAAGGTGCGAGGGTATAGTGACGCCAGCTTTCAGACCGACAGGGACAACTACCGTTCGCAGTCGGGCTGGGTCTTTACCCTAAATGGAGGAGCAGTGACTTGGAAAAGTTCCAAGCAGGAAACCGTAGCTGATTCAATGTGCGAATCAGAGTACATTGCAGCGAGCGAAGCGTCGAAGGAGGCGATATGGTTGAAGAACTTCATCGGTGATCTTGGAGTTGTACCTGCCATAAAGGAGCCCATGGAGATTTTCTGTGATAATGAAGGAGCGGTTGCCTTGACCAAGGAACCGAGAGATCATGGTAGATCACGACACATCGACATAAAATACCACTTTATTAGACATCGTGTAGAAGAAGGACAACTCATAGTGAAGAGGATATCATCAGAGGATAACCCAGTAGATCCGCTTACGAAGGGACTGAGTAGGGTTAAGCACTTGCAGCATGCTAGGAGTATTGAACTGAAGGATGATATTAGTATAGAGTAGATAGTAGAAACGTGTAATAGATAAATGTAATTAACATTTGATAATTAAATAAAGGAGTTTTATTTATGAGTAATGTTACTGTCTTGTGTTAATTGTTTAACTATTGTTTCATTTTTGCATGTTTTGACTTCCAGAATAATTGAATTAATTAAGAATAATCGAATTATTCAAATTGTCCACAATCATTCATATGTTGGAAGTAGATATGAATGAAGATTGTCGTGAATTGGTGCATAGATTGTCTAAATGGTATTAGACATGGAAAAAGATTGCTACGACGTTCATGGGTGCTTATGAACTGGTTTTGAGCATTGGAACAAACCCGTGCTTGCTGGAATCACCTTATGGAATATGATATAAAAGGGTGATCGCAAGACGATAATATCATATAGTCTTAAAACCTAGATATATGGTTTGTTATTTGTTAATTGATTGTACATTGATAATGCGAAAACGCATCAGTAACTCGATGTTATAAAACGCATTGTTGTGTATAGTTGATTAATGAATAAGTGAATGCATATAAGTCGAAGTTTATTTGTAACTTTTATCCTAAGTAGGTAAAAGCGATATCTCGGCTGCTCGATGATTTGATTTGACTTATGTGCCGGGCCCGGTCAAAACTGAATTGATGTGTTCGATTAAGTTCTATGTCCAATAAATCGGAGATCGAGAAACCAAAATGCTAGACTAATCATTCCATAGAATTGTCAGGATGATATCTAACAGAGGACTGTACAATCCCTTATCTAAAGGACAAGATTGATTAGATTAGAGTTTGACAGCGTCTTTGAGAGCTACGATTGCGAATCGGATTGTACTTGTGCATCTAGTTACTATACTTATCCAAGTGGGAGACTGTTGGAATAGTGTCTAAGGCTGCAACTATATTAGGCAAGTATTTGACCCGATTGTGCATGGTCCTTTTGGGTTGCCTTCACCATAGCAACTTGATAGGATGATTTATTATGAGAGAATAAATATTATTAATATATTATGAGAATAATAATATTGTTATTTGATTAATATAAGTCATAAATTAATTAGTATTAATTTGGTAACTTAAAGAGATTAATTAAATAAGAGGGTATAAACTGTCAATTGTTTGATAGTTACACTTTAGACTGTAAATCCTTAAGGGATAGGGATTGGACGGATTCTAGAGCTTGGGATAGCTCAAAATCGTCCAAGGCTTATCTATAGTAAGGATTTGGATTGCTTTAAGGAAAGATTATCCAACTAGGGTTTAAGGTGAAACCCTTAAGGAGTCTACAAGTATAAATAGACCCTATGGCCAAGGGAAATCGGCATCTCATCAAAAGTAGAGAACCCCTGGCTGATTTCCTTCTACCCTCTTTCTCTCTCTCAAATCATCTTCTTTGGTATTTGGTGTTTGTAAGCCATTAGAGGAGTGACAATTATGACTCTAGAGCTCCAAGACAACAAGATCAAAACAAGAAATTCAAAGGTAAACTTCTAGATCTGATTTTGTATTGTTTTATACCTAATTAGTCATTAGAAGTCTTGGATTCAAAGCATGTATAATTAGAAAGCCTAGATCCAAGTATTAGGGTTTTGCATGCGTACATAGGAAAGTTCTTATGGCTAAAACCCATCATGAAGTACCTACGAAGTTGGAAGTAACTCTTGCTATTCTCATCTCCATGAGAATCAACCAAACCACTCATATTAGTCTTACCTTATAGATGCTCCCATAACTATGAACAACTATGGACATTTAGAATAACCTAGTTATTCAAGGATTTAAACATGTTAATACATAACACAACAATTATTTAATAAGAGACTCATATCCAATATATCAACTCATTACAATATGTGTTGCTTATATTGTTCCATATCCAAATACTAAATTTCAAAACTTATTATCCACAAGGCCCTATAGCACCAGCTTGACATTCATGCTTTAGCTAATTAAGGAGCTATGTCAAGTAGATTTGGCAACCTTGATTTGCATAAACCTTACGAATAATCTTCTTTTTTCAGTTATATATATATATATATATATATATATATATATATATATATATATATATATATATATAACTATTGAGAATGTATTATATGCTTAAATATGACTTAGATAGCAATACTTGTGTAATGGGATTACTAATAGTCATAACGAACTATACATCAAGCATTTTTATATGTGGTTCTCCAAACCATAATGTACTCTAACTCTGATGTGTAACTGTAATTAAAATCTACATGGGAACACTATCCATGTAACATTATCTTAACTCATAATTAGGACACGCATGATTGTGATTGAAGGTCATCTCAATCTATTTGGAAGTTATCATATGTTTAACAGCTTTAAACATAGCTTTCTTCAAATACTCACAGATTAGGAATATTTCTCTAGTTCTCGCAAGTACTTTTGAATGTTCTTATAATTCACACAATGACTTATTCTCAGATTATACTACTATCATGCAACATGCTCTAAGCATACGATTTATTTGGACTTCATGCATAATCATGACATCTATGATTTATCCAATTGCAGTAGCATAAGGAATACAATCATATTATCTAGTTTAAAACATTGTACTAGGATTTTGAGGAGTGCTCAAAATCATGTCATATAGTATTTGAACAAATAATTCTCTCAGAGTCCTTTATCTTAAGCTCTTTTAGATCCTCGACAATTAATGCAATTTTACTTAATCCTTTAAGTTGAAATGATCTATATATATATATATATATATATATATATATATATATATATATATATATATATATATATATATATATATCTTTATTCCAAGAATTAATATGTAAATCACATATAAGACTAAGAATGTTACTATGCTCCAACTAGGTTTGTAGAAAAGACAAGAGTCATCTTGATTTATAATTAAATCACACTATGTAATTAACTTATAAGAAAGAAGACTCTTACTTTGAGATGTTAGGTTAAATCTGAGAAAATTTTCATTCATGTATGTTTTCTCCTTTGAAAACTAACTTACTCTTTATATTCGTTGTACATCGAGGAAGATTAATCAAGCCCATGCTTGATAATCATACATGAATGCATCTTTATGTGTTTTATTAGTTTCTAATCAACTGTTGAACATATTCAACAACAGTTGAAAACTTGCTAGGTCCAAACTATGATGCGTTTAGCTTATGGTTCTTTAGCTCTTAAGGTTCCATATTGTTCCCACGTAGAAAAAGAACTTTCTAAGTACTTTTCTTGTGGAATGAAAATTAGTGGGATTAGTAGAAACTTCATGCTAAACAGTCATTTAGGATAATATACATAAATAAAGTTAGTAGATGCTAGAGTGGTTAAGCTTATTGTCTAACATATGCTCTATAACTCCATACATATTAGATAAGGACAAACCATTATATCATTAGTCTAATGAAAGTGTTTAATCTACTTGTTTGGTTGATATATATATATATATATATATATATATATATATATATATATGTATATATTGATATGATATTAATCCTAGAAAGATCGATTAGATTCAAAACAGATTGTAAATATGAATAACAACAATGATTCAAAGTATGCTGAATGATTAAATTCCACAGCCTCAGAAGAACTCGATTAAGAATTGCTATTGTAGAGGCGTGTTTAGGGTTACAAGAATAATTGCCAAAGTTTTCAAACATGGTGCATGCGTGCACCTTAAATACTCTAACCCTAATAAATGACGCGAGGACAAGCCCAAGCCCGTTTACATGAATGGACTATAAAAACACACAATGACGCAACATAAGTCGATTAAGGCTGAGTTCGCTTCTTCACTTCAAAAAATTTTGGAATGATACTCAGCAGAGACTTGCAAACTTGGATATACCACTGAATCATATCCGAAAACACTTATTGTCTCCCTTGCAGTTGCCTTTGAATTTATTTACCATTTCCAAAATATACTTAAGACAATAAGTTGTATAAAGGTGCTTATCAGGAAGAAAGAAACAGGCCTTGTGAAAGTTTGCATCATTTTGTTCTCGCGCCTGAAAACCACATACCATCCTTCCTTGTATATTTCCAAAGCTTCAACTTTTCAAACCCTTCTGGAGCTTCTTTGGGGAGAGCAGATGGCTTCCTTCGCAATACAACAACTATTTCCACATCCATTTTGCCAACCTCTTGAACATACAAAACTATCATCAATTTGTGGTGAGCAATAACAGGCTCGTACTTCTAACCGTCTCTCAACAGTAAGTTGTAAAGCATGATCCATTCATAGGGATTGAGGCATGGTAGGTGTGCGAGAGTAAATTCGTAAACCTGACTAACAGAACCTTTGACAACCTTGAACTTTGCATTAGGGAAGCTTTCGGTTTCTATTAGACCTGTGGCCTTCACTGCAGTAATCTTGCTAGCACTCCACGTTTCATACTGTGGCTTCATGTGCTTGAGATAGAACTAAAAGAGCAATTGATCAACACTATTATCAGTGGAAGGGCACAAAGGAGTGAAACTTGAAGGCTTTCGGAGTTATTGTCAGATCCAGCTGCGAATCTTGTGTATTCTGAAGCTCGAATGACACAACTGGTTCTAGCCAATATTGACTAGGCATATCCGCAACTTTGCTCTGAATTCGCTTCAATGCCCACTTTGGAAATAACAACTTTCGGCTTTCCAAAGTAACCTGACCTTCACATTCTTCTCTCTCTTTCGCTTCAACTGCTTGGATTATTCTTTGATGTTTGTCCATTTTAGCCTTTCGTGCCTTTCTTCTTTTGAGCTCGTTTTCATCAGGCTCTTCATCTTCTTTATTGTTGACAATGGGTTCTTCACTGAAAAGTTTTTCTTTGCCTTTAGGCTCATATTCTTTTTTGACAATGTGATTGACTGAAGGTTTGGGATCTTCCTTCTTAGATTATGACACACCTTATCCCCTTGTTTTAGAATTGAGCTAGATTCCGGAACAGCTTCCAGCCAATTAAGCATAGCGAAGAAAGGCCTTAGTTTCTCAGCAAGATGCTTCTTTACCGTAATAGTGATCATTGAGTCGCGAGTCTCAATGATATCCGAAAGCATGCTATTGACTTCTGCAATGTAGCTTTTCATAGTATCTTTCTCTGATAACAAATCATTGAGTGTCTTCTCAGCATTTTCAAGCTTGACTGTCAAGACTTTTACCTTTTCAGTCTTGATGGCGAGAGCATCCATTATTTTTCTCTCCACATGCAGATCTTCTTGAAGCTTAGAGAGTTGAGAGGAGATAGATGATTGGAACTTGTCATGGTAAATTTGAAGACCAGTGCAAACCTCTTGAAGTTTCGCCTTCTTAGTTTTGAGTGTTGAGCCTAGGCCAGAAATGACTTCGTTGGCCTTCGCAGTGTTGGACTCTAGAATTTCTCCATGAAAACTTGAGCATCAGATATTAGTTTATCGACTTTTTCGGTCGTGTTGTTGCAGACTGTGGTAGAGTCATTTATTGCCTTGTTTATATTTTCAAGGTTGGCAAAATGCTCTTTCGTAAGGGTCTCAAGAATAGACTTGACCGCCACTTGAGAATAATCATCTATGGATGAGATATTTGCAACATTAAGCATTGAGTCCAGTTTTTCATTTATCACCTTGAGTTTCCCTCTTGTCACAGGGGCTTCATCATCACTTTTAGTCCGGATGTTGAATGGACTGTAGGTGAATCCTGAGAAGTCGTCATCATCCCCGAAAATCATGTCTGTGTCATTATAGTGAATAAGGGAAATAGGGGGCGTAGAATGACCAGTTGCAAAACTTGAGGCTCCTACCCCCGCATCAGATGCATTGATAGAAACAGGAGGCTCAACATTTGTTGCTGGTGTGGTTGTAGAATCAGTGAAAATGGGTGGAGGTAGCAAAACACCTAAGGAGACAGGTAGGAACGGAGCGATAGAGATAGGAATTGAAGTGGTGGTAGCGGGAGAGGGAACGGAAACAGTCTCAACAAAATCAGTGATAATTGGAACCGAGACAGGAATCTCAACAGTTACCTCAAGAGCAGTGGAAATAGGTTGTGAAACCTCTGGTTGAGAAGTTGTTGCAGTATCTTCAGTTTGAATAAGCTCCTCCACCGCAATGCGAACATCTGATTGAGATTTAGACTACGAATGTTCATTTTATTAAGGTGGTGTTATCTTTCTTTGTGATTTTAAAAACCTTGAGCCTTTTATCTTTTAGGTTAGTATCTTTTGAAGATGACGGATTTTGATTTTTGTTTTGTCTTTTCACAAATTCTTTTTCACTTTTCTTTGTGTTAGTTCCGGGCTTCTTTGTAACATCCGGATTCCCAAGTATCATATTTTAATTATTTATATTGAATTTTATGGAAGGACTCGGCGAGTTGACGTTCAGACTCACTGAGTAGGATCACAAATTCTTGTCTGATTAATAACCGGACTCGACGAGTTGATACATGGACTCGGTGAGTCCGCGCTGTAAAGTGAAACCCTAAATCTCAGGGTCGGAGCCCTATTTAAGGCCCTTGTGGCCGTCATTTGCGGCCACTACTCCCCTGTGAAAACCTTAGAGAGCAAAGAGAGCTTAAAGAGCATTTTGGAGGCTAATTCTTCATCCTTTGGTGTGATCTTGCAAGAAGGAGTGGGAAAATCCAAGCTAGATCGATTGTGGAGCTTGGATCTGTGTTGTACACACTGAGATTCACGTTTTGAGGTACAGGTTCATTTCCATTTCGTGTATTTGATAGATTCCTTGAATCTAGGGTTTCCTTTGCACCATTTTGGGTTAGATTGTGAATCATATGATGTCCCTTTGGGTGTAGATGATAGATCTGGACCTTGAAAGGTCCAAAAGGTCCCAAGCTTCCTGCTTTATGAGGTTTCATGTGAGCCTTGAGAGTAGAACCCCATTTTAAACGTTATTTCTCCATTTTTGGTCTTATAAGCATTGCATACACGTAAAGTTTGAACCTTTACGTGACTTTCGAGTGTTAGAAGGTTAGATCTACTAGTTGGAGAAGCAGATCTGACCTCAGAAGATCGTTTGAGTGTTCTCATGGGAGGAACTCACCGAGCCCATAAGGGGACTCGACGAGTCGAGTCGGGTTGCCCTGCTACTCGCGACCTATGAACCCGTTGAGTGTAGGGTTGACTCAGCGAATCGAGTGAGGACCAGGGGCGAAGAGGACATGCATGGACTCGCTGAGTCACACGAGTGCACTCGACGAGCCGGGTCAAAGTATGAATGTTGACTTCTGTTGACTTTTAGGGTTTGGTCAACAACTGGACTTATGGACCATTTGAAGGGTAAAATGGTCTTTCAGCCTTCTTAGAGGACATGAGAGAGACTAGTCTAGCCTGGAGATCCAATATTGATTTGAGATAATTGTTTATGTATTTAGACAGGGGCTAGATCAGTATTTACATGTGCGAGATTATCCGAGATATCCGAGGTGAGTCTTCTCACTATACATTACCTAGAGTGGTATTTATGTGTAGACGGAGGGTCTTGTATGCTATGTGTATGTATGAGATTATGTGCATTGTGTTATGTGTATGCTATGTGTCGAATAGACCGGGCTGGAGGGCCCAACGATATAGACCGGACCGAAGGGTCCTACGACACAGACTGGACCGAAGGGTCCGACAAGCTATGACCGGAATAGAGGGTCCAACGAGCTAGGGGAATGGAGGGTCCTGCTGAGACACACCGATCGGAGGGTTGTACAGTATGATTGAGTGGCGTATGTGTTGTATGTGGTATTTTGGGAACTCACCTAAGCATTTATGCTTACAGTTGTTGTGTTATGTGTTTCAGGTCCTAGTGATGTTCGCGGGAAGGCGCCAGCATGATCTGTACACACTCGTGGAATTTATGTTCTGAGATTTTGGGATATGTTTTGTGATGATAACATTTGATACATTATGTTTTGACATTTTTTTATGAGTAAATGTATGTTTTAAAAATGAAAAATTGTTTTTTAAAATTTAAGTCGTTACAAGTTGATATCAGAGCCTTGGCTTGAGGGATTCGGATGCACCTTCGGGTGTATCTGAACTCAGACTGAGGAGTTGAGAAATTTTTCATAAATCAAACAATTTTTCTAAAAGAGTAAAAGGTTTTGAAACGAGCAGAGCAGAGCAGTGTGTACGATCAGCCAATGCCCGAACGGTGATTTCCCAAAATACCCTTACATTATGTGTTAAGAGTTATGATATGATATTTTATTCATGCTAGAGTAGGCTAGGTATTCATATTTAGGACTAGAGTGGCATGATTTGTGATGCCTTAGCCTAGGAGTTTGTTGCTACTATGAGATACTTTAAGAGTGAGTAGGTAGCAGTGAGGAGTTTACGATAAGTCTAGCGAAGGGAAGACTATGTTTAGTGAGATATAGCGTACTTTTGATTTGGGATCCTAGGAGGAGGACTTGGGATGAATGTTGATGTGGTGTGGAAGGTAGTATAGGGTCCATACTACTGGAGACACCAGATCAGTGCGCAGTCCAAGTAAGAATCCTTACGGTACCAGAGAGCAAGTAGGGTTGAGTTATCGAGTGCGAGTACACTCGAACGAGTCTCTGATAGTTTTATGTTGTATTTCAGAGACATCATGGTGAGTACACGCCGTACTCCAGAGAGCAGCAATGTCAGCGATGAGGAGATTCGCATGATGATTTATGAGGAGGTGGTTGCGGCCATACGAGCTGAGATACCGGAGATGTTTGGGTTTATCAAGACCACGTTGATCGAGACTTTTGATGAGCGGTATGCTGCTCTTACTGATGTTGTTGTTGTTGTGGCCACCGCAGCCGTTGCCGCTGCCAGGCCACAGGGAGGTGACTCGTTGCTGTACAGGGAGTTCAGCAACACGAAGCCACCGGAGTTTGATGGGACTCAGGATCCGATTGTTGCGATGAGATGGATTTCTGACATCAAGGGATGCTTCTATACTTGCTCGTGTCCGGAGCATCTGAGGGTTCGATTTGCACTGAACCAGTTTCGTTTGGGGGTGAAGGACTGGTGGAAGTTTGTGACGGCGGACTTCAATACTGCAGAGCTTATTGCGGTGACCTGGGAGAGGTTCACTACAATGTTCCGAGATGAGTATGTTCCCCTTGTGGAGAGGGAACGTGTAGCCCAGGAGTTCTTGTCCCTCAAGCAGGGAACTGAGTTTATGACAGTGATTACGAGGATGTTTCACGAGAAGGCGTTGTTTTGCCCTGAGCACGTATCTACAGAGCAGGCACGTATGAGTTGGTACTTGAGCATTCTGAGGAGAGATATTTGTGAGTTCTTGGCGAACTCGTCCTACCGGACATTTGTTGAGCTCTAGGCAAATACCCAGAAGAGGGAGATTGAGATGGATACTCAGGTCAAGGAAGAGGCTGAGTCTTAGAGGAGGGATAGGCGACCGGTGTTGGCGCAGCCGGCAGCCAAGCAGGTAAAGACCGCTGATTTGAGATCTGGGGGTCTGAAGGGCCGCACTTGTGGGAAGTGCGGAAAGAGTCACGAGGAGGTGTATAGAGTTGGGGTGTGTTACAAGTGTGGGAAGGAGGGGCATTACGAGAGGGATTTCTCTAAGGGATTCTCGGTTTGCTTTCATTGCAACTAGACCGGCCATCGGAAGGCCAAGTGCCCACAGCTATTATAGGGATCGGCACAGGGATATGCACCTGCTGCCCGAGCTACCGAGATCCGGCCAGCGAAGGCCGAGGCACCGAAAGCTCGTGGGAGAGCCTTCCTGTTGACAGCGGAGGAGGTCCGCGCAGCACCCGCCGTTGTGGCTGGTATGTATTCTTTCCTCTATTTATTTTGAGTCTGAGATAATGTGCTTATATTATGATATGCATAGGTATTTTTCTTGTGAATTCTGTACCTGCCTTGGTGTTATTTGACTCGGGTGCGAGTCGATCCTTTGTGTCGTTTGATTTTACTCGTCACATCAGTACTTGTCGAGAGGCATTAAGTCGACCTCTTCGGGTTTCCATAGCTGACGAGCGAGCGGTTTACGCTACTGAGGTGATTCGGAGATGTGTACTTGAGATCTTCGGTGTTGAGTTCCCGATTGATCTGGTCCTGATTGCGATGGGGGACGTTTGTGTTATAGTGGGCATGGAATGGTTGAGCCATTTTGGGGTTGTTATAGACTGCGAGCGACAGCTGGTGACGATACAAGACCCTAGTGGGGGAGTACTTACGGTGTACGATGAGGGTACCTGTTCTGATTCGGTATTTTGTTTGGCTATTAGGGCGAGGTAGAGTCTACAACAGGGTTGTAGTGGGTTTGTGGCTTACGTGATGGACATACGAGTGGCAACGGAGAGGCTGAGATCAGTTGATGAGGTACCGATAGTGCGAGAGTTCCCGGACGTTTTCCCCGAGGAGTTGTCGGGTGTGCCTCCCGAGAGGCAAGTGGAGTTTCGCATTGATTTAGTTCCAGGAGCAGTGCTTGTTGCCAAGGCACCCTATCGCCTTGCGCCACCAGATATACAGGAGTTATCCTCACAGCTTCAGGAGCTGTTGGGGAAGGGATTTATCAGACCGAGTAGCTCGCCTTGGGGAGCGCCGATCCTTTTTGTCAAGAAGAAGGATGGTTCACACCGGATGTGCATTGATTACCGGGAGTTGAACAAGTTGGCGGTCAAGAACCATTACCCTTTACTGAGGATCGATGATCTATTCGATCAATTGCAGGGAGAATATTGGTTCTCCAAGATTGATTTGAGGTCTGGGTATCATCAAATGAGAGTGCGGGATGAGGATATCCAGAACACAGCGTTCAGAACTCATTATGGGCATTACGAGTTCGTGGTGATGCCTTTTGGGCTCTCCAGTGCACCGACAACGTTCATGGATCTCATGAACAGGGTGTGCAGGCCGATGTTGGATCGTTCGGTGATCGTGTTCATCGATGACATTTTGGTGTATTCGAGATCTAGAGAGCAGCATGAGGAGCATCTGAGAGAGATTCTCGGGGTATTGAGGATGGAGAGGCTTTTCGCCAAATTCTCCAAGTGTGATTTCTGGTTGCGAGAGGTCCAGTTCTTTGGACACCTTATTAACTAGAAAGGGATATTGGTCGACCCAGCCAAGATTGAGGCGGTGATGAGCTGGGGGTGCCGAGATCCCCCACCGAGATTAGGAGCTTTTGGGATTGGCCGGCTACTATCAGAGATTTATTAGGGATTTCTCCAACATTGCGGTTCATCTCACCAGGTTGACCTGGAAAGGGGGTGACTTTTAGTTGGGGTCCAGAGCAGCAGACCTCATTCGAGACGCTTCGCCAGAGATTATGCGAAGCCCCGGTGTTATCCCTCCCAAAAGGGATGGAAGACTTTGTGGTATATTGTGACACACCGATATCAAGTTTAGGTGCAGCGCTTAGGTAGAGAGGGCACGTGATAGCATATGCATCGAGGCAGCTGAAGCCTCATGTGACGAGGTATCCCACCCACGATCTGGAGTTGGGGGTAGTGGTGTTTGCTCTCAAGATCTGGCGTCACTAACTGTATGGGGTTCGGTGTACCATATACACGGGCCACAAGATTTTGAAGTATTTGATGGATCAGCACAACCTGAATATGCGCCAGGGGAGATGATTGGACGTGGTAAAGGATTACGATTGTGAGATCCTGTACCACCCGGGCAAGGCTAATGTCATAGCTGATGCCCTGAGCCGTAGGGCGGAGAGTGCCCCGATTCGAGACATTTGTATGCAGCTGACAGTTTTGATGCCGATGTTGGACACCATTCGGGAGGCTTAGGTGGAGGCCGTGTTACCAGAGAACCGCAAGAGAGAGTGGGTGATAGGACATGTATCTTAGTTTTTTATCGATAGTCGAGGGCTTTTGACCTTTCAGGGTCGGATTTAGGTACCATTTGCGGGTGGAGCGTGTACCATTTTGATGGAGGAGGCGCATAGATCGAGGTTTTCGATTCATCTAGGGGCCACTAAGATGTATTTGGACCTGAAGAGGAAGTACTGGTGGCCCTGTATGATGAGGGATGTGGCATGGTTCGTTGAGAGGTGTTTGACCTGTCGCAGGGTTAAGACCGAGCACCAGCGTCTGCATGGCAATTTGCAGCCACTTGCGGTTCCCCAGTGGAAGTGGGAACAAATTTGTATGGATTTTATCACCAAATTGCCGAGGACCGCGAGAGGCATTGATGCAATTTAGGTGATCGTGGACCGGTTGACGAAGAGCGCTCACTTCCTTACTATCAGTGAGAGCTCTGCCGCATAGAGGCTAGCAGAGGTGTATGTGAGGGAGGTGGTATCGCGGCATGGTGTACCGATCTCGATTTTGTCAGATCGAGATGTACGTTTCACTTTCAGGTTCTAGAAGAAGTTCCATGATGTGTTGGGTACGAGACTGCATTTCAGTACCGACTACGACCCACAGACTGACGGGAAAAGTGAGCGGACGATTCAGAAACTCGAGGACATGCTTCGAGCTTTTATATTGGACTTTGGAGGAAGTTGGGACACGTACTTGCCGTTAGCTGAGTTTTCCTAAAAGAATAGCCACCATTCGAGTATTGGTATGCCTCCCTTCGAGTTGTTATATGGGAGGAGGTGTCAGACTCCCATCTGCTGGGGAGAGGTGGGGTAGCGAGTGATGGGCAACATTGTGATAGTGCTTTAGACATCAGAGCAGATACAACAAGTCAGGCAAAGGTTGTTGACAGCGTAGAGTCGCCAGAAAACTTATGCGGATAGGCGGCGATCTGAGCTTGAGTTTCAGGTGGGGGATTTCGTACTCCTGAAGGTATATCCTTGGAAAGGAGTGATCCGATTCAGGAAGAGGGGTAATTTGGGCCCCCGATACATTGGTCCATTCAGGGTGACCGCTAGGGTGGGCAAGGTAGCGTATCGCTTAGAGCTACCTGCAGAGTTGAGCCAGATCCATGATACCTTCCACGTGTCCCAGTTGAGAAAGTGTATAGCCGACGAGTCGACGGTGGTACCATTGGAGGATATTCAGGTGGATGAGGGCCTGAATTATGATGAGTGGCCAGTCGCGGTGGTGCACCGGAAGATCAAGGTTTTGAGAAACAAGGAAGTGCCACCGGTTCACCTTCAGTGGCAGCATCGCAAGGGGCCCGAGCTGACTTGGGAGCCGGAGGCTGAGATGCGGAAGCAACATCCAGAGCTGTTTATAGAATGAGACCTCGAGGGCGAAGTCTAGTCCTAGTGGGGGAGAAATGTAACATCCGGATTCCCAGGTATATTATTTTAATTAATTATATTTAATTTTATGGAGGGACTCGGCGAGTTGACATTCAGACTCGCCGAATAGGATCGCAAATTCTTGTCTGATTAATGACCGGACTAAACGAGTCGATGCGTGGACTCGGTGTCACACCCCGAAACCAAAGGCCGAAACGTTCCGGGGCAGAGGACGTCATGAATATCGCAACCAATGTACATAGTAAGCATAGTAAACACAAAACTTTACTTCATATAGATTCATTTACATTTGTTTGAAAACAAAAGTTACATGCGTTATACATATACATATCATATGAACAAAAGTAAAGACGTGTCTTCTACGCACTCCGTCTTTTCCAAAAGAGTCGTTGGGTACCTGTCTAACGTGGGCCTGAGAATACAAGCAGTTTGAAAATTAGCATAAAGCTGGTGAGTTCATAAGATGTTTGTTTTCTGAATATGTGCAAGTTCCTTTGGTTCTTCGAAAAAGTTTGTCATCCAAGAAAATCCCATATTTTCTAATAAGTGTAGTTTAGTTAATCATCAGTTACACAGTCTAGTTAAGAACAGTTCAGTTATCCCAGGAAAAACCCTTCTTTTCCTAAAGTAAAGTTTAGTTAAAGTTCTATATTTCCATTTGATACAACGGTAGATAGTTTAATACATAAAACTATATATATTTGAAAAATCCACTGGGAATACCATCCAGTAAAACTATAGATTAATAGAAGATATAGATTCAAAACCATGGGATTAACATCCCGTACTAGCTATAGATTCAAAACCATGGGATTAATATCCCGTACTAGATACAAGAACTATAGATAGATGATATATATAAAATCAAAATCAAAACCGTGAATAAACTTATATTAATACGTATTGTGAGTCGGGTAACCATGTTGATGCGACACCGAGACCTCCTTGACATTCGTCAGACGTCAGACGATATCCAGAATTTGTCACCCCAGGCGTGCCCGCCTAACTGTAGCTAGCTAGCAGTTAAGGTGTGGGATTGTTAGTCCCGAATAGATCTATTCACAAATTCCACGCTCTCCCTCCTGGAGACTCTGGTTACACTTCCGGGGAGGATTTACTGATAACCCAAAGGGTAATGACGAATCTCATAAGCTAGTATTTAATTATTCATGGTGTTCTCAGACGTTATCAAAAATACTAATCGTATAGAAACAATATACAGTGAAACAGTTAAATACAATGGAATTATCTGGCAATATATTCTAAATTAAACAGAGACAAATTGAATCAGACATAGTTTATCTAATAACTTTACATAAATCTGTGCTTGTTAAATAAGAACTAAAGATCCCAAATTATTCCCATAATAATTTGATTGATTTGATTGTTTCCTTTACTCAAATTCATGTAGTTATAATCGATAAAACATCCTTTATGCTCATCTTAATACATAAAAGGGGTAAAGATATCTAAAAGTTAGCCAGATATTTATAGAAACACATCAGTTTTAGGTTTTGAAAACATTTATAGTTTGCTTGTATTCCCCCTAAAAACATTGAAAACACGGAAAAAGGGTAGGGGTATGAACTCACCAGTCGAAGAACGTGTCGTCTAGGATGCTAAGTGGCGGTTCGGGGCTTGATAACGCGCAAAGTCCCTATGAAATATGAAATGAGATACAAATGTATCTAATTAGACTTTAAATCACTAATTAGATATGATCATACACTTTGAGGCGTGAAAACACTTCAATTCAAGTGTTCGAAGTGACCCGGGGGGCATCTATGGATGTGTAGGACCTAGATATGGAGTTTACTCTTCAAGAGTAAACTCCTTGAGGAGTTTACGGTCCATTGACCATATCCCCATGAGTTTACAGTCTATGAAGATGTTCTTCGGAAGTTTACTACCTTAAACACGAGTTTACTACCTTAAACTCGAGTTTACTACCTTAAACACAATTTTACTACCTTAAACACGAGTTTACTACCTGAAACACGAGTTTACTAACTTAAACACGAGTTTACTACCTTAAACTCGAGTTTACTACCTTAAACACGAGTTTACTACCTTAAACACGAGCTTACTACCTTAAACACGAGCTTACTACCTTAAACACGAGTTTACTACCTTAAACTCGAGTTTACTACCTTAAACACGAGTTTACTACCTTAAACTCATGTTTGTCCAAGATTCATGGGTTTTAGTGGTTGAAAGTTAAGCATACTAAGCTCTAGACCCATTTCTAAACCATACAAGGTGTTAAGGGCACTTTAACACCCATTGGATGAGTTTAAGGTCTAAGGAGATGAGTTTACGGTCTAAGAATGTTCTTGGACCGTAAACTCAAGTTTGTCCCATTTGTGTAAGTTTTGGTGCATTTCTTGAAGGATTATAAGGTTCTATACTCTCATGGAAGCTTGTTGGAGGTGTTTAGGGGCAAACTAACACCTTAAAATGAGTTTACTCCCCATAAATAGGTGTTTACAGTCCAAGCATGTGCTTGGGCCGTAAACTCATGTTCATGCCCTAAATGAATACTTTAAGGTGTTCTAAGTCCATGCAAACAAGTCCTTAGGTCATATCTAGGCTCCAAATGAGGTTTGGAAGGGTTTTAAGGCTCAAAACCCCTCATCACATGTGTTCACGGCCTATGGAGGTTCTAGGACCGTAAACACATGTTTATGGTCCTATTCCTCATATTTTTCACGAATTTGAAGGCCAAAGGTGTTATACTAGGAGCTAGGATAGTTACCTTGATGATTTGGAGCTTGATTTGGATTATTTTGGCTTGATTTCTAGTTTTAGAGAGAGAAAGTAGAGAGAGAGTAGAGAGAGAGTGGAAAAGTCTTCGAATGAGGCTCTCTCAACTTTATATATGCTCAAAGTTTGGGACACAGTTGAATTCTACCCGATACTGACGTTAGACGAGGCTTTTGCTCACACCCGATTATGTTACCGTAATTACGACTTAGATGAAACTAAATATTTTCTAAATGAAATTAGAAAATATTTTAATGAATTAACATGTATCCCGACACTTTTTAAATAAAAAAAATAGAAGTCGTAATTAATTTAAAACAAAGTTAACGGAAAAATTGGGACGTACGGCTTTATTGACGGAATCCGGGTTACGAGGACGGAACGAATTTCGGGTTGTCACACTCGGCGAGTCTGCGCTGTAAAGTGAAACACTAAATCTCAAGGCCTGAGCCCTATTTAAATCCCTTATGGCCGTCATTTGCGGCCACTAATCCCCTGTGAAAACCCTAGAGAGCAAAGAGAGCCTAGGGGGCATTTTGGAGGCTAATTCTTCATCCTTTGGTGCGATCTTGCTAGAAGGAGTGGGAAAATCCAAGCTAGATCAATTGTGGAGCTTGGATCTGTGTTTTACACATTGAGATTCACATTTTGAGGTACATGATCCTTTCCATTTCGTGTATTTGATAGATTCCTTGAATCTAGGGTTTCCTTTGCAACATTTTGGGTTAGATTGTGAAGCATATGATGTCCCTTTGGGTGTAGATGATAGATCTGGACCTTGAGAGGTCCAAAAGGTCCCAAGCTTCCAGCTTTATGAGGTTTCATGTGAGCCTTGAGAGTAGAACCCCATTTTAAATGTTATTTCTCCATTTTTGGTCTTATAAGCATTGCATGCACGTAAAGTTTGAACCTTTACATGACTTCCGAGTGTTAGAAGGTTAGATCTACTAGTTGGAGAAGCAGATATGACCTCAAAAGATCGTTTGAGTGTTCTCATGGGAGGAAATCACCGAGCCCATAAGGGGACTCAACGAGTCGAGTCAGGTTGCCCCGCGACTCGCGACCTGTGAACCCGTTGAGTGTAGGGTTGACTCAGCAAGTCGAGTGAGGACCAAGCACGAAGAGGACATGCATGGACTCGCCGAGTCACACGAGTGCACTCGGCGAGTCGGGTCAAAGTATGAACGTTGACTTCTGTTAACTTTTAGGGTTTGGTCAACAACTGGACTTATGGACCATTTGAAGGGTAAAATGGTCTTTTAGCCTTCTTAGAGGACATGAGAGAGACTAGTCTAGCCTGGTGAGCCGATATTGATTTGAGATAATTGTTTATGTGTTTAGGCAGGGGCTAGATCAGTATTTACATGTGCGAGATTATCCGAGATATCCGAGGTGAGTCTTCTCACTATACATTACCTAGAGTGGTATTTATGTGTAGACCGAAGGGTCTTGTATGCTATGTGTATGTATGAGATTATGTGCATTGTGTTATGTGTTTGCTATGTGTTGAACAGACCGGGCCGGAGGGCCCAACGATATAGACCGTACCGAAGGGTCCAATGACACAGACTAGACCGATGGGTCCGACGAGCTATTATGACCGGACCAAAGGGTCCAACGAGCTACGGGACTGGAGGGTCCCGCTGAGACACACCGACCGGAGGGTCGTACAATAGCCTTGAGTGGTGTATGTGTTGTATGTGGTATTTTGGGGAACTCACTAAGCATTTATGCTTACAGTTGTTGTGTTATGTGTTTCAGGTCCTAGTGATGATCGCTGGAAAGCGTGGCATGATCCGTACACACTCGTGGAGTTTATGTTCTGAGATTCTGTTATATGTTTTGTGATGATAACATTTGATACATTATGTTTTGACATAATTTATATGAGTAAATGTATGTTTTAAAAATGAAAAATTGTTTTTGAAAATTTATGTCGTTACATTCTTGACTGGAGCTTGATGATCCGAAACTAGCTTTCATTTTCCTTTAACATCTTTCGATGTCTTGTGAGGATGCGAAGCGTTTTTGGTTTGTGATTTGTGAGGTTTTGGATTCTCCATAGGGCTTTTCGGCTTTGAAAGAATAGGTTTTTGAAAAACTTTTTGTTTAGTATCCTGTGGATTGCGAAACTGATTTTGCGAAAAGTTCTTTCTATTTGCTTTTGGTGCTACTTTCGCATTTTGATTGAGAGGTTTCTCAATTCGAACGAAGTTGGGATTTCTGGATTGCCAAAACTGTTTTCTTTCCTTGAGATTCTTGTTGTATTTGGCGTTCCTTTGACGTTTCTGTGCTGCAAAATGTTCTCAAGATTTGTGAACGTTAGCTTTCACTCTTGGCTTTGTTGCTGGAGTCTCGTTTTGCACAGAAGATGTGTCGCTAGGAACATTATTAGTTCCATTGGGACTTCCTTTCTCGTAGCTGGAATTGACCTTGTTTAAAGGTTCTGCTACTTATCTTCCTTTTACTCTCCATGAGGTCCTTTCTGAGAGGCCAACTGTTTCATCAACATTGTCGATCGGAGTTGACGAAAAATGCTCATCGCATCCATCTTCATTGTCTTTGTCAACTATGGATGTTAATTCGACTGTTTGACCCTTATTTACCCCATTGATTTTGAAAACCTGGTTAGGGGCGGTTTGGACATTTGGAAAAACAATCACAATTTCTTTTAAAACATTTGGATTATTTTCAGAAAGACATGCAAATTCAATGGAATTTTCAAAAATTGGGACTTTTGCAATACAAGATTCGTTTTTAACAAACTTTGAGTAGTCAACCTCATCATCTACAGATATTTCACGCATATCACTGTCATTGTCAAATTAAGATGTTTTATTAACATTAAGTTTCTTTTCTGAACTCAACTTTGTACTCAATGAGTCAAACTTCTGCATAGTATCAGATTTAATTTGCTTTTTGTCATTTTCGTCCAAAAGCTGTTTTAGCATGTTTTTGAGGTCTTTTCTCTTAATAAATGATTCAGTTTTGTCCATACCAATCCTATAAGCCTATGATGTTTCATCAGATGAGATGATTGATTCGCACTTATAACAGTCATGGTCGATTTCGTCTTCATTTCATTCAAGGAATGGCAAAATCATCTTATGGAGTTTTTGACCAATTTCACAATCACGATGCAATTTAGTAATATTATGATAAAGCCTTTTTGCAATCAAACAAAAAATATTATGTTGTTTTAAAAGCTTTAAATTGTCTCGTTGTAAATAAATTAACTCATCCCTAGACTTGGCTAAATCAGACTCAATCTTCTCTATTCATATGCTTCTCTCCTCACTCTTTGACGAAACCCTACTGATTTGACTGGTTAGGTTAGAATTTGTCAAGCGAGTTTGTTTCAAACTGTTACCGATACTAGAAAATATGAATTTTAATTCATTTAGTTCAGTTTCGTATCTTGACACAAGTATATTGATTGATTCAAGAACGGAGTGTACCTTTTTGATCATTTGATCGCATTTGTTGATCTGCTCAAAAACCGGTTTCACAGCAAAGCAGCTATCACTCCCATGTCCACTATCAGTGGCGTATCCTCGCATCAGGACACATCACTTGTCACCATGAAATATCTTCCTCCAGAGTGTGAATCCACGTCTTTTGCAACGAAACTCCTCCCATGAGTTGGCCTACGAACCTCATCTTCTGAATTCGTGGACCAGACTTCCACCCTGTCAAATTCATCGTCAGCTTCTTTTTCATGCACAATCAAAGCAGACATAGAATTACCAAAGTTCTTTTTCTTCTTTATCTCCTTAAGCTTTCGGAGATGGAAGGTTTGATCGTCTTCACCTCCCTTCTTTTCATTCATTCTTCGCAGCATGCACTCTTTGGCTAAGTGAGTTTTTCCATGATAATAGTTACAATCATTGCCGGAATCACCCATCAGATTCTTCTCCTTCTTTTCGTCTTCTGTTTTTGAGCCATTCGCATTTTACTCTTTTACATTCTCAAAGCTGTAGATTCCCTGCCAATTTTCATTCTTGTTGGAAGGAAACTTCTTCTTTGCAAATCGCTTCGGGTTTAACACCATTAACGTAAAATCTTCACTCGTAAGATCACAATCAAAAAGGTCAGATTCTAAACTGTAACGCCCGGGTTTCAGGGCAAAGCATTTTTAGACGATGTAATAGTCTAGGTCAACTATTGTAACTCTTTTTGATGTAACAAAGATGAAATATTTTAATTCTATGTGATTTATGTGTATTTGTGTGCTTATTACTTTATTATAAATATATATTTAATAAAGAATAAAAATAAGCGTCAAAATTAAAGTTTGAGATAAGTCCGATATATTTACATAAAGTTGTAGTGGTCGAAACAAGGATTTCGGGGATATAAAGAACGCCAAAATCCGAGTTATAACGAAGAAGATATGGCCCGCCGAAGTTTTACGGCAAAACCGGCACGACACCGGGAGACGTAAATAGTGAATTTACGATGGAGGACTTTTTAGCCTTAGTGATCTAAACGAAAGTTGTAGAATATGTTAAACCGAGAAAATCCATAAAAAGAACGCCCAAATCTGACTTCATATAAAAAAGTTATGATTTTTCTAAAATTCGGCTTAGCAGTACACGACCCGAAACACAAATTTTAGTTGAAGCGGTTTTTGTCTTACGCGACCTAAATGAGAGTTGAATATCTCATTAATAGGAACTAAACGGTAAAAAGATAGACGAAAACGGAGTCCGTATGAAGGAGTTACGAATTCTTCGCGGTCATTTAACAGTCTAAATGCCTCCTACTGATAAATTTGAGATCGGTCGAGAATTAGCCGATGGAGTCTAAATGAAGGTTGTAGATCCTTCATTTTATCTCTCTAAACTCTCTAAACTCTCTCTCTAGCTCCCCTTATGTGACATCCCCAATTTCATGGCCAGAAAAGACCGATTTGTTTATGCTTTGTTTTTAAAATCAGAGTAATCGTTTAAAGAAAATTGTTGCGGAATTTGTTCCCAAAAACAAAAAAATGATAACCATTTATCCAAACATTTCTCAAAAAGAATGTATTTTCATTAAATAATAAAACCTTGGGATGTCATGTTCGATACATACCAAAAACATAAACAATATAAAATAGACCTTACAATAGTTATTTATAACTACTAATCTATAATCCAAAATCTCTCGTCAAGTCCGCCAACTTATACCCTTGTGCCATTACCTGTAATGAAAAGAAAACTGAGTGGGTCAGGCTTGGGAGCCTGGTGAGCATATAGGGTTTTCAACCCACAATAATATAATTATTATATTTAATCAGCAAACAATCAACCCAATTACCCATCCCCATTATCTTCTTAAGGTTTTACCCTAAGAACCAACTATCCTTCATTCATTTATTCGTAAGGAATTGGCACGAATTCCATTGCTACTAAAGTTTATTTATCAAGTACTAAATCCATAGTTATCAGGCTCTAATTCCATAGTCGCCAAGGTTTACTCAACAAGCGCTAACTCCATAGTCGCCAAGGTTTACTCAACAAGCGCTAACTCCATAGTCACCAAGGTTCACTTAACAAGCGCTAACTCCATAGTCGCCAAGGTTTACTCAACAAGCGCTAACCCCATAGTTGCCAAGGTTTACTCAACAAGCGCTAACTCCATAGTCACCAAGGTTCACTTAACAAGCGCTAACTCCATAGTCGCCAAGGTTTACTCAACAAGCGCTAACTCCATAGTCGCCAAGGTTCATCAAATAGGCACGAAGTCACATCGTCGCCAAGGTTTATACAATAGGCGCTAACTCCATAGTCACCAACTATCCCATCTACCCAAGTTCTACCCAACATTTTCGTAGATATAAATACTTACACAGTTTAAATCATTTAACACTTGTATAAAACATCAATTCCACGCCCATCTCAAATAGACAAATAATATATAAACACATAGCACGTATTTCATAGCAAATACTTCATATTGATGTGTTAGAAGAAAGTAACTACACACTCACGCATATAAACAACAATATACTTAATACACTCAAACCATACTTGTATTATTATCGTGTTTATGAAAGGTAGTATACACTCACTTGATTAGAAGATGATCGGACAACACTACGGCTTGTAGAAGTAGTATTCTTCGGTAGATCTGGAAGATCTCCACAAAAATCGAACTTCTCGCGGGCAGAGCTTCGGCTCGGGAACCGCACTTCTCGGGATCTTCCGGATCTCGGGACTTGCTTCGGGGCTCGAGAATATTTCCGGGACTTCAGGGTATTTTTGGCACGCAAATCGATGCAAAACGGGAGAGAGAAGAGAGAAAAATAGCAAAGGAGTCGGTTGCCCTCGCATCCTATTTATAGGAGGCTGGAGCCTCGGAGTACGCGGGGCGTACTGGTCCGAAATCGTCATTGCTTACGTATCCGAAGAACTCGAGTGCGAGGCGTGTCATGCTTCGCTGTACGCGGGGCGTACATCGGATGAGTCCGATGACTCCTCTTCGGATAATGCCGGATTTAATAATTAAATTTAATTATTAATTATTTAATAAACTTCGAAAATTCATATCTTCTTCATACGAACTCCGTTTTCGACGTTCTTTATATCCACGTGTAGGTGAGACTACGCTCTACAACTTTCGTTTAGACTCCGTCGGCTAATTTTGACTTTATTTTTATTATTTATTTTTAATAGGCCGGGACAGAAAAACTTCGTTATAAATTCATAACTTCTTCGTTTGACGTCCGTTCTCGCCTAACTTTTCATCGCTTCGATACTAACAACGGGATCTTCGATTCTCGTTTAGATTGTTTTGGCTAAAAACCGCTCGATCTCAAATCGAGTATTTCAGGCTGCATACCGCTAAGCCGAAAATTCAATAAATCATAACTTCTTCATACGAAGTCAGATTTGGGCGTTCTTTATATGTACGGAATCCTTGTAACATATAGTAGAACTTAGTTAAGATTATTCATTCTAAATAATCTTCTATCAAAAAGTCATTTTTGACGCTTATCGTCTCTAAATTGACTAGCCCTGATCTACGGGCGTTACACCTTAAGCCCCCTAAGGTCTAGGTATACCCCCTAGCACCCGAAGGAAGCCCCAAGGCTCCCGAAGCATCGAGAAAAGAGCCTTTCGGCTTGGAAACGCTGCTCCAGCGAAGCCCGGTTTTGAGAAAAACCCGCTGTAAGTGAGCTACGCCTAACCTATATTTAGTTTAGCTTATGTTTTAATATAGTAATGTTATTTGGACCTCATAATAAGTACTTGGGCTATTATTATGGGTTATATAAGTATCATTTAACGCTTATATAATAGTAATAATAGCTAGACTGTTAATAAGTCGCGGTGAATATTAGACTAAACCCTAGTGGCAATGATACTAGGTTTTGCCGAAGGAAAAGTGTGTTAAGAGTAACGAAGTGTCGTCCAAGCGCCGAGTCACCACCTACTCAGGTGAGTGCATAGTTACTTTCAGGTTACACATAGATATGAAGTATTTTATATAAATTACGTGCTATGCGTGCATATTATCTGAATACTTGCTATCTATGTTGGATGAACGTTTTTATACATGTTTTTAGTGATTTAAACTGTATATGTATTTTATATCTACGAAAATGTTGGGGTAAAACATGGGTATATGTAATAGGTGATGTGTGATAAAATGATGAGAGGCCTCGATTTTGATGTTGTTGATTCTGTCATCTAGCGGAGTATGGATGACGACCACGGACTCTTCTAGACAGTCTAGTGGAACACTAGCAGGCTCACAACCTGTAGGTGTTGTGAACGATGTGTTCACCGGTGTACTCCATCCCCCACATGGTTGCCTTTAGGACATTTATTGCTAAGGAATCCCCTTAGTAGTAGTGTCCATCCCAATGATGATCCTTAGGCTAGGTCCCTTATGATAGGTGTTTAGGGACGTAAAGTGAGGATAACGGGAACGGGTAATCGGGTTATTTGTAACAGCCCGGATTCCCATGTATTATTTATTCTTCTTAATATTGGTGTTTGTGAGGAGACTCGGCGAGTTGGAGCTCAAACTCGCCGAGTATGATCGCGGTTTGGGAAAGGGTTCGCGTCCGGACTCGGCGAGTCCACGCTGTTTAATGAAACCCTAAATTTCAAGGTATGAGACCTATTTAAAGGGGCTTATGGCCGTCATTTGCAGCCACCAACCCCAAAGAGAACCCTAAAAGAGTCCTTGAGCATTTTGTGAGAGAAAAGAGGAAGATCCTTGATTATTTGTGGGTAATTTTGCATATAGAAGAGGATCAAGGCAAGAGGAGACCAAAGGAGGTGCTAATCCAGTGATTCCTGAGTCCAGAGACTTCATTTGAGGTAACCATTTGTTCCTTTCTCAGCCCTTGGTGTAAATCTTAGAGTTAGGGCTTCTTTGTGGAATGATTCATGGAGTAATTGGCCTCTTTTTGTGTTGATGCTTTAGATCTGGACCCAAAGAGGTCCAGAGACTCTTTTCCCTGAAGCTTTATGAGTGTTAATGGAGGCCATGAGCTTAGAATAGCATTCTAGAGACCATATCATCAAATAAGGCCTTTGGACCTTTGCATGAGCACCAAGATTGTAACTTTACGTGATAAATGTGCTTGGAAGGACTGGATCTATGAGTTACTGGAACGGATCTGACCTCATGAGTGAGTTTGAGTTCATGCATGGCTTAGACTCGCCGAGTCCGAAGAACAGACTCGGCAAGTAGCATGAAGATTGTCCATAACCACTCAGCGAGTGGCCTTACCGAGTTAAGGGTTGACTCAGTGAGTCAGGGAGAGTTAGAGAGGGTTGACAGGTGGACTGAGTCAAGCTGGAACTCGCTGAGTTGTTCTTGAGACTCGGCGAGTTGAGTCGTGGTGGCCCCGCGATTCATGCCAGGTGGAACTCGTCGAGTTAGGGAAGTACTCGACGTGTCAAGAGAGGATCCTAGGGAGTCATTGAACATGTATAGACTCGCCGAGTCGCTCTAGTGCACTCGCTGAGTCCGGTCAAGTTGACCGTTGACCGTTGACCAGAGTTGACCAGTGTTGACTTGATAGGGGTAGTCAACCTTAGTTGTGAAAGTGTTAATTAGAGATATATTGTGTTATAGGAGGATTATAGCTCAGGGATCGAGCGTGAGTGATTTCTGGGATTTGCGAGTTATCGAGATACGCGAGGTGAGTCTTCTCACTATACTTTACCTTGAGTAGGTAACCAGAGTTATGTGACAGAGTATTTGTATGCTGTGTATGTTACATGTTGTACTGCATTATTTCTATGTGATTTATGTTGTGCATGTTTACAGAGTTAGAACCGGAAGGTTCCTAGAGTTAGGACCGGAAGGTCCACAGAGTTAGGGCCAGAGGGCCCACAGAGTTATGGGACTGGAGGGTCCCACTGAGACACATTGACCAGAGGGTCAAAAAGGGTTATAGCCTCGAGTGGCTAATATGTGTTATGTGTGGTATTTTGGGGAACTCACTAAGCTTCGTGCTTACAATGTTTTGTGTTATGTGTTTCAGGTTTCTCTCAGGATCATGGGACGGCACCGGCTCGATTGTACACACCAGAGAAAGAGTCATGTTTTGAGGATCCTGGTTTATTATGCAAGTGAAAATGGAGTTATGTTTTGTAATTCGATTATGAATGAGATTTTAAGCAAAGTGTTTTTAAGAACTAAACGATTATTTTTAAATGAAAAATTGTTTTGAAATTTTCGGTGTTACAAGTTGGTATCAGAGCCTTGGTTTGAGGGATTCGGATGCGCCTTCGGGTAAATCTGGACTCAAACTGAGGAAGTAAGAAAACTTTTCAAAGAAATAATTTTCTAAAGCGAATAAGAGTTCAAAGAGAAAGCGAGAAAGAGCAGTGTGTACAATCAGCCAGAGCCCTAACGGTGATTTCCCAAAATACCCTTACTTTTGTGTTATGAGATATTTATGATGCACTTTATGAGATATTAATGCATGCTAGAGACAGGCTAGGTATTCCATATCTTAGGACTAGAGTGGCCTGATTTGTGATGCCTTAGCCCAGGAATTGTTGTTATATGCGATATGCTTTCGAGTATGTGATGAGTGAGAATATTTAGTTGGAATCCTTTAGGGGATTTGAGTAGAGGAGTAATCTAGGGGAGATACCTAGATAAGTACCGTGGTACTTAGAGAAAGAATAGTTAGAACCCACGAGGGGAAGAGTTGCAGAGTTCGGTGGTACTTTCGAGGATGAGCAGAGCAAGCGGAGTTATCACCCAGAGCGAGTCATATATATATTCTTCGATGCTCGAATGTTGCTTGCTTCGTGCTTTGTGGAACTCTCGATGATGGGAGTTAGCTACCAAGCGAATATGATGATATTCAAGAGGTAGATGGATGGCATCATTAGGAGCTCTTCAGCAGCTGATGGCAGAGAAGTGTGGGAATCTAGGAAGAGTCTAGGGAGTAAACTTAGCCAAATGAGTGCGCTGGCAGAGTAGAGAATTTCGCTGGGGAGCGAGCGCGCAACGGAATTGGAGAACGAGAAGGTCGAGCAGGTACTTAGGAGCTCCAGGATAGTCCGTGTGGAAAGTATGGGTAGATGCGGCAGGTAGTATGGGCCCGTACTACTGAAAGCAGAGGACCCATACTTGATACAGGGAGTATTCTGAAGGTTCTAATGAGCGGATGGAGGAGTGATGTTATGGTTCGAGTACCATACATCGAAGCGTATTGAGGAGTGATGTTATGGTTTGAGTACCATACATCGGAGCAGATTGAGGAGTGATGTTATGGTTCGAGTACCATACATCGGAGCAGATTGAGGAGTGATGTTATGGTTCGAGTACCATACATCGGAGCAGATTGAGGAGTGATGTTATGGTTCGAGTACCATATATCGGAGCGGATTGAGGAGTGATGTTATGGTCCGAGTACCATACATCGGAGCGGATTGAGAAGTGATGTTATGGTTCGAGTACCATACATCGGAACGGATCGAGGAGTGAAGTTATGGTTCGAGTACCATAAATCGGAGCGGATGAAGGAATGATGTTATGGTTCGAGAACCATACATCAGAGCAGATTGAGGAGTGATGCTATGGTTCGGGTACCATACACCGGAGCATATTGAGAAGAGATGTCATGGGATGAGTACCATGGTTCGTAGTGAATGATGCTTGTGGTTCTCCGGTTATCCGGTCACGATTGATGAGGTAGAGATTGGAAGCTATGGGTTTTAGGCCTGTGGGCCATGATTGAGTTCGAAGAGGCGTCCCTTGAGAGAGAGGTCGAGAGCCTTTCAGAGTATTTTGGTAAGGAGTCAGAGGGAGGGGAGAATTTCGGTCTGAGTTGAGCAATCAGTCGATAGAGGAGATGTCACCTTCTATGACCTGGGTGGTGCTATTTATGTTCGTGTGTGGAACATGAGAGGCATGATGTTTAAGTTTTGGGTTTGGGGGTAAACCCTGCAGGTTGTCATTGATGATGATTTTCCATCAGAGTATCAGGTAGCGTGTGTGCCGCGAGGCAGTGATTTACCATGAGCAGATAGTTAGCTGGGACTGAGATAGTCGAGGACCACGTTACACCTATTTGAGTATAGTAGGGCATATTGTAGAGGTATCAATGGGGAGTCCAGTCGAGTTAATCAGTGCAGTGGTTTTTCTATCTATGTTGGGTATTGAATATGGGAGTGGGTCCCTGTTCTTGAGAAGATCCATGTATTGGAACGTCGGTTGATGAGTCGAGGTGGGGGAGTATGATGATTTCGTGGTCCAGTCTATGAGTCAGTGATGTTATTGGACAGTTGAGTTGTTTGGTATTGGATTGGTACGAGACTTGGAACGACTAGAGGCAGTCGTGACGAGAAGTTCTTGAGGATTTCATCTGAGGTTCAGAGTTATGAGATCGATTGATTTCCGTAAAGGGGATTATCGAGAGTTGCATAGCAATTTCCAGGGGCAGGTGCGTTATTGCTGGTGAAAATAGTTCGTGAGGTTGTTGATGTGTCAGATAGTGATGGTTCGAACCCTAAGTGGGGGAGAACCGGGTGGTTTATTGAGAGAACCAGAGATTTGTGCAAGAGCGGTTAGGGGTTGGATACACAAACCTGCGGCTTGAATTCATGAGATCAGGGTTATTAGTGATCAAGGAAAGGTGCAGGGCGAGATAATGCATGTGGTATATGTCTGAGAGAAGGATGGGTGTCTCCACGGCGGGTGGTCAATGGTCAGGAATCTGGTGGTGGTCAGAGTCGTTTCAAGTGGAAGACTCTTGATGATGGAATGGGCAGTTGAGAACTTCTGGGTTGAAATATGGGTAGAAGATTGTCGAGTAGCCAACTCCCGGGCTGGGATGTGTATTCTTGCTTGGATTTTGAGCAGTAGTGGAAAGGGTTTCGGAGGATCATCAGTGTGTTCTGAAGGGTTAGCGCCTTCCTTGTATTCCAATTGAGTGTTTGGATGCACTGAAGCTGCGCATTGAGTGAAATAGGAAATTATTATGGGATTCAGAGGAAATGTATTGTTGTATGTGTATAGTGCTGGGAGTAAGGGAATCAGTGGTAGAGGCAGGACATTGTAATGCTCTGTTAGGGTGTTCCGTGGTTTCCGCGTATAGCGTCCCGATTTCAGAGTTATTTAGAGTCTTGGGTTTAAGATGACTAGAGATGTATCATGTATCCACGGTTCCAGTGGGAGCCCTTCGTGTATTGTCATCAAGAGGGATTATTTAAGGAAGTGGATCTCCGCAGAGGTAGGTTCTGTGTATGGCGGTTGCCGCCAGAGTCTGTAATGCATATCGGGGCAAGTGTGTGTGTAACTATCTACGATAGTCTTCGGTGCATGAGTTAGTGAACATAGTGTGGCGTTGTATTGAGAATGAGAGTATAGGGTGAAGCTACGGGGAGCCGTAGTATTCACCAGTCAGAGGGTGTTGTGATGCTACGGGGAGCCGTAGTACTCACAAGTCAGAGAGAGAGAGTCGTGATGCTACAGGGAGCTGTAGTATTCGCCAGTCAGAGGGTGTTGTGATGCTACGGGGAGCGGTAGTACTCACAAGTCAGAGAGAGAGAGTCGTGATGCTACAGGGAGCTGTAGTATTCGCCAGTCAGAGGGTGTTGTGATGCTACGGGGAGTCGTAGTACTCACAAGTTAGAGAGAGAGAGAGAGAGAGAGAGTCATGATGCTATGGGGAGCTGTAGTATTTGCCTGTCAGAGGGTGTTGTGATGCTACGGGGAGCCGTAGTACTCATAAGTCAGAGGGAGGGAGTCGTGATACTATGGGGAGCCGTAGTACTCACTAGTTAGTTGGCGTTGTGATACTACAAGGAGTCGTAGTACTCACTAGTCAGAGGTTGTCGTAAGGTTGCGGGAAGCCATAGTACCCACTAGACGGCAAGAGAGTGTGATGATGGAGTGTTCTCCGATAAGTGCATGATGCAAAAGAGTTTTAAGCTTGAGTAGCCCTAGTGTTGAGTTTTTGGAGCCTAGTGGTTAAACCAGGGCGAGACTGGGGTCTCCGTCTCTGTCGGGAGGATCAGCGAGGCGCGCGGGAGAATATGCGCAGCAGACGCCAGAGGTTAGAGCTGATTCGATCTTCGATTGGATTGTATTTTCTTTATGAGGAAAAGGGAATTTCATGACTTGCGTGTAACTGGGCCGTGATAGTGGTCACGGGGAGGAAGTTAGTGAGATGTTTTGGATCATGTTATGTGTGACCTTTGGGGGTTTAGCTGTGGGGCCAAAAGCTGACCTGGTGCTCGGTATCGAAGATGAATATGAGAAATGAGCTAGAGTTTACCATGGTGATGTCTGCGGACACATCAGAGCGAGCGAACGATTCAGATGCTCAAGGATATGTTTCGGGCATGTGTATTAGATTTCGGGGGGAAATTGTGGCCCGTATTTGCCCTTGGCAGAGTTTTCCTACAACAACAGCCATCATTAGTGCATCAGTATGCCACCCTTGAGCTGTTGTAAGGAAGGGGGTATCGGACCCCATTTGCGGGGGAGAGGTAGAGCAACGTGTGATGGAAAGTACAGAGATCATGCTTCAGACGTCATAACAGATACAGCAGGTCAGGCAGAGGTTGTTGACCGCTCAGAGTCGCCAGAAGAGTTATGCGGACAGGCGCCGGTCCAAGCTCGAATTTTTGGTCGGTGACCTTGTACTCCTGAAGGTCTCTCCTTGGAAAGGAGTGATTCGATTCAGGAAGAGGGGCAAGTTGGGGCCCCGATATATTGGTCCATTCCGAGTGATCGCGAGGGTAGGCCGGGTAGCCTATCGCTTGGATTTGCCAACAGAGTTGGGGCAGATTCACGACACTTTTCATGTGTCGCAACTGAGGAAATGTATAGCCGATGAGTCGGCAGTGGTTCCATTAGAGGATATTCAGGTGGATGCGAGCCTAAATTATGCTAAGAGACCAGTGGCAATCAGAGATCGGAAAAATCAAGGTTCTGAGGAACAAGGAGATACCCTTGGTTTTGGTTCAGTGGCGACATAGTAAGGGGTCCGAGATGACTTGGGAGCCGGAGCTTGAGATGCGTGAGTAGCATCCGGAGTTATTTGCAGAGCGAGAATTCGAGGGCGAAGTCTAGTTCTAGTGGGGGAGAATTGTAACAGCCCGGATTCCCAGGTATTATTTATTCTTCTTAATTTTGGTGTTTGTGGAGACTCGGCGAGTTGGAGCTCAAACTCGCCGAGTATGATCGCGGTTTGGGAAAGGGTTCGTGTCCGGACTCGGCGAGTCCAAAAGGTGGACTCGGCGAGTCCATGCTGTTTAATGAAACCCTAAATTTCAGGGTATGAGACCTATTTAAAGGGGCTTATGGCCGTCATTTGCGGCCACCAACCCCAGAGAGAACCCTAAAAGAGTCCTTGAGCATTTTGTGAGAGAAAAGAGGAAGATCCTTGATTATTTGTGGGTAATTTTGCATATAGAAGAGGATCAAGGCAAGAGGAGACCAAAGGAGGTGCTAATCCAGTGATTCCTGAGTCCAGAGACTTCATTTGAGGTAACCATTCGTTCCTTTCTCAGCCCTTGGTGTAAATCTTAGAGTTAGGGCTTCTTTGTGGAATGATTCATGGAGTAATTGGCCTCTTTTTGTGTTGATGCTTTAGAACTGGACCCAAAGAGGTCCAGAGACTCTTTTCCCTCAAGCTTTATGAGTGTTAATGGAGACCATGAGCTTAGAATTGCATTCTAGAGACCATATCATCAAATAAGGCCTTTGGACCTCTGCATGAGCACCAAGATTGTAACTTTACGTGATAAATGTGCTTGGAAGGACTGGATCTATGAGTTACTGGAACGGATCTGACCTCAGGAGTGAGTTTAAGTTCATGCATGGCCTAGACTCGCCGAGTCCGAAGAACAGACTCGGCGAGTAGCATGAAGATTGTCCATAACCACTCAGCGAGTGGCCTTACCGAGTTAAGGGTTGACTCAGTGAATCAGGGAGAGTCAGAGAGGGTTGACAGGTGGACTGAGTCAAGCTGGAACTCGCCGATTTGTTCTTGAGACTCGGCGAGTTGAGTCGTGGTGGCCCCGCGATTCATGCCAGGTGGAACTCGTCGAGTTAGGGAAGTACTTGACGTGTCAAGAGAGGATCCTAGGGAGTCAGTGAACACGTATAGACTCGCCGAGTCGCTCTAGTGCACTTGCCGAGTCCGGTCAAGTTGACCGTTGACCAGAGTTGACCAGTGTTGACTTGATAGGGGTAGTCAACCTTAGTTGTGAAAGTGTCAATTAGAGATATATTGTGTTATAGGAGGATTATAGCTCGGGGGATCGAGCGCGAGTGATTTTCGGGATTTGCGAGTTATCGAGATACGCGAGGTGAGTCTTCTCACTATACTTTACCTTAAGTAGGTAACCATAGTTATGTGACAGAGTATTTGTATGTTGTGTATGTTACATGTTGTATTGCATTATTTCTATGTGATTTATGTTGTGCATGTTTACAGAGTTAGAACCGGAAGGTTCCCAGAGTTAGGACCGGAAGGTCCACAGAGTTAGGGCCAGAGGGCCCACAAAGTTATGGGACTGGAGGGTCCCACTGAGACACATTGACCAGAGGGTCAAACAGGGTTATAGCCTCGAGTGGCTAATATGTGTTATGTGTGGTATATTGGGGAACTCACTAAGCTTCGTGCTTACAGTGTTTTGTGTTATGTGTTTCAGGTTTCTCTCAGGATCATGGGACGGCACCGGCTCGATTGTACACACCAGAGAAAGAGTCATGTTTTGAGGATCCTGGTTTATTATGCAAGTGAAAATGGAGTTATGTTTTGTAATTCGATTATGAATGAGATTTTAAGCAAAGTGTTTTTAAGAACTAAACGATTATTTTTAAATGAAAAATTGTTTTGAAATTTTCGGTGTTACATTATTGTTGATTGATAAAATTAATAAACTTATCTATTGTGGGTTGAAAACCCTATGCCAGCCTGACCCAATCAGTTTCTTGTATTACAGGTAGTGGTGCATGAGCATAGATGTGATGTTTTGGATGAGGGATTACGGATATAGGCCTGTAGATACTAAATAATGTAGTAAGGCTTATATTGTACTGTTTATGCTTTTGATCTGTATCGAACATGACATCCCATGTCTTTTAATGAAATACATTTCTTTGGAAATGCTTTTGATAAATATTTATCATATTTTGTTTTGGGATAAATTCCGCAACACTATTATTTAAAATGTTACTCTGATTTTGTAACGTCCGTAGATCCGGGCTAGTCAATTTAGAGGAAATAGGGGTCGAAAACGACTTTTCAACAAAAGATTATTTAGAATAAATAATCTTAACCAACTTGTAGAACATGTCACAAGGTTTTCGTACATATAAAGAGCGTCGAAATCCGAGTTATAACGAAGAAGTTATGACCCGTGGAAGTTTCGCGACGGAACCGGCACGACACCGGGAAGCGTAAATAGTGAATTTACGATAGAGTGAGATTTAGCCTTAGTGATCTAAACGAAAGTCGTATAATATTTTAAACCGAGAAAATCCATAAAAAGAATGCCCAAATCTGACTTCGTATGAAGAAGTTACGATTTTTTTAAGATTCGGCTTAGCAGTGCACGACCCGAAACTCGAATTTTAGTTCGAGCGGTTTTTGGCTTACGCAACCTAGATGAGAGTTGAAGATCTCATTAATAGTAACTCAACGGTAAAAAGATAGATGAAAACGGAGTCCGTATGAAGGAGTTACGAATTCTTCGCGGTCATTTAACAGTCTAAATGCCTCCTACTGTTAAATTTGAGATCGGTCGAGAATTAGCCGACGAAGTCTAAATGAAAGTTGTAGATCTTGATTTTACCTACGCGTTGGGAAAAAGAACATCTGAAACGGAGCTCTTATGCGAAAGTTATGATTTTTCTAAGTTTGAAGGCTGATACGCGATATTAGGTGACGTGGCGCAATCACGACCATTACTTTCTCTCCAAGGAAAGCCATCAGATGATGACACGTGACACTGACTCGGCGAGTCAGTGAACCCACTCGGCGAGTCCGTCAGGATTTCACCCTATAAATAGAAGTGTCGGGTTTCTCCATTTCTCACACCTTCCAAACACTTCTTTCTATCTCTAGGACCACTCTCTAGCCCCCCTTAAGCCCCCTAAAGTCTAGGCAAACCCCCTAACACCCGAAGGAAGCCCCGAGAAAAGAGCCTTTCGGCTAAGAAACTCTGCTCCGGCAGAGCCCGGTTTTCGAGAAAACCCGCTGTAAGTGAGCTACGCCTAACCTATATTTAGTTAGCTTATGTTTTAATATAGTAATGTTATTAAGACCTTATAATAAGTACTTGGGCTATTATTATGGGTTATATAAGTATCGTTTAACGCTTATATAACAGTAATAATAGTCAAACTATTAATTTGTCGCGGTTATTGTTAGACTAAACCCTAGTGGTATTGATACTAGGTTTTATCGAAGGAAAAAAATGTTTTGAGAGTATCGAAGCACTGTCCGAGTGCTGAGTCACCACCTTTCAAGTGAGTGCATAGTCCCTTTAATGAACATGATTCTAATACAAGTATTGATTGAAGTATTAATTATATGTTTATGTGCGAGTTAATTGATGTTGCCTGAAATGCGTGTTAAAGAACATACATGCTTATATATGATAATTTAGGATAAAGAGTAGACCTAAATTAATTATGAGGAATATTGGGTAGTATTTTCTTACGGGTACAAGTGAGTTATACTCAGAGAATAGAACTTTAGTATATGTCATTTATCCGGGAGCATGGATTAGACACAGTCATTGTCCCTAGTCCGATAGTATGGATTGGACATAGTCAACTGTCATTAATTCGAGGGTATGGATTAAGACATAGTCAATTGTCCTTAGTCCGGGAGTATGGATTAAGACATAGTCATCCGTCCTTAGTCTGGGAGTATGGATTAAGACATAGTCATTCGTCCCTAGTCCGAGAGTATGGATTAGTTATAATTCTTTGTCATTAATCCAAGAGTATGGATTAAACATTCATTCCTAGTCCGAGAGTATGGATTAGGTAAAGTCGTTCATTTCTAATCCGGGAGTATGGATTAGGTAAAACGGTTAATCTTAGGTTTGAGAGTATGGATAGTCTCGTTGTGAGGATCGACGGGGTGGGATAAGATTTGCTTACACATACATGGTGAAATTGTATGTTTTGTGAGTTCTAAATTATATATATGATATAACATTGTGGGATTGAAATCCCTATGTACTCACCAGGTTTCCCAACCTGACCCACTCAGTTTATTTATATCACATGTGTCGATATGAAGTGACATTACACTGAGAGATTAAGGAGATATATATCACTAGTGTAAATGAATGTAAGTTCTGTTTATGCTTATTTTTCTGTATTGACGATGACATCCCAAACGTTTTAAAATGAATAAAATACGTTTCTTCGAAAATGTTTTGATAACGTATTTATCGTGTTTTCTGGGAACAAATTCCGCAACATTTTTATGAAAAGAAGTACTCTGATTTTTACAAAGCATAAACAAAATCGGTCTTTTCTGGCCGTGGAAAATGGGGATGTCACATATTTTTAAACAAAGCATAAACAAAAATCGGTCTTTTCTGGCCGTGATTTTAGGGATGTCATAGTTGGTATCAGAGCATTAGTTTAAGCGAACTAGGAATTTGTAGGATTTCTAGACTTAAACTTACAATGCTAAGCACTGATTGTGAGGTGTGAGAACTCGGTTATTTTAGGAATTATGCCTAAAATGCTTTTATGTACTAAATGCTTTGTGCCTGACATGCTATTATTTGTTCGGATCAATGGTCTGTTGCTGACCGGATCTGGAAACCTTATGTGTTTAGGATTCTAATCGTACGACTACGATATTAGAACTAGCATGTAAACGTTTCGGAGTGATAAGGATGATTTAAACGTCTATCCTAAATAAAGATCTAAATTCACCTTATTTGGTGTATAGATCAAGATGGCAAGGATCCATAGAGGAAACGTGAATGCAAATGGGAACAGAAACCAACCCCCAGTGGTTCAGCAAATACCTGTTGTAGAAGAAGTTGCACCTGAGCCAGTCACCATGGCTAGAGTTCAAGCCAAGATTCGGGCTATGCTAGCTGAACAAAGGGAAGAAATGAGACAGATGTTCCACGAAAATAGGGACGAACCTACCATACATGTTGAGCCGACCGAGCCAATTCCCGAGCAATCTGAGGAAGGGAACTACAGCCGCCAAGTGAGTCAAGTAGGGACTCAAGGTGAACGAAGGGATGGCTCGGAAATGAGAAACGATAAGGATGGGCAAATGTACAAGGATTTCTTGGGTGCGAAACCACCAAGTCTCTCAGGAAGCCCAAAGTCTGTTGAGATTATGGATTGCACCTCCGAGATGGAGATGATGTTTGAGAGCTGCGACTGCAGTGAAAAGCAGAAGACCGTCTTCGTTGTGAGACAATTGAAAACTGGAGTCTTGAGCGGGTGGAAGCTATTGGCGGATACAATGCCGCGAGGAGAAGCTCTGAAAATGTCATGGGATGAGTTCTTAGAACAACTGAAGGCGCAGTACTGTTCAGAGATAGATCTAAATGATCTGAATAATGAGCTCCAAAACTTGAAGAAGGGAAGAATGAGCATCGACGACTATGCTGCTGCGTTCACAGAAAAGATGAAGTTGTTTCCATACTTAGTGCCAACCGAACTTTCCAAAATTGAGAAGTTCGCAAACGGACTACCGGCTGACTTTGGCCCAACAGTCAAGATGGCAACCACTCTAAAATCTGCTGTTCGAGCGGCTAAGAATGTGGAGACCCAGCAGAAAGAAAGGGGTCTGGAGAGGGTCGAAGTTGGTGAGAAGAGGAAATTTGATGGACCCTCGAGGTCCGGAAAGAAGAGTAAATTCTCGAAATCTGGTTCGAGAGGAGGATCAGAAGCGAAGTGGTGTGATAAATGCAAGAAGAAGCACCAAGGGAAATGTGATGGAGGAGTCACTTGTTTCAAATGTGGAGAGCCTGGGCACTATGCCAACGAATGCACATTCACTAAGAAGGTCTGTTATGAGTGCAACGAGGAGGGGTACATTTCGAGGGACTATCCGAAGAAGAAGGAGGCAGGAAGACCCAACATACCACCGAAGCCGAAGGCAAGAGCCTTCCAGATGACGCTCGAGGCTGCAAAGGAGGCAGCAGACATCGCTTCAGGTACCTTTCTTGTAAATGGTTTTCCTACACATATACTATTTGATTCCGGAGCCAACTACTCCTTTATGTCGCATAAATTTGGTGGGAAATCAACATTACCTGTAGAAAAACTTGATAATGCCCTGATTGTAGAAGTTGCCAGTGGCAAATTCGTACCTGTTAGTGCTCATATTAGGAACATCGTCATTGACCTAAACGAAAACAAATTCCACGAGGAGCTATTACCCATAGAGCTAAACGGTTTCGACATCGTTTTGGGTATGGACTGGCTTAGCGCCAACGATGCTGAGATTCAATGCCGAAAGAAGATAGTAAGGGTGAACCCACCCGGAAAGGAATCATTTATGGTGTACGGGGACAAACGCAGAGTGAATTCTAGAATCATCTCCCTGATTAAAGCCAAAAAATGTTTGTCCAAAGGATGTGCATCATACTTGGCATTCGTAATCGATGCTAAAAAGGAAAAGAAAGAGGTGCAGAATATACCGGTTGTGTGTGATTATCCGGAAGTCTTTCTCGAAGATCTTCCCGGGTTACCACCTGATAGGCAAGTAGAGTTTCGGATAGACTTGTTACCAGGTACAACACCGATAGCAAAATCACCTTATCGATTAGCACCGACGGAGATGAAGGAGCTTATGACGCAACTTCAGGAGCTGTTGGACAACGGTTTCATTCATCCTAATTCATCACCCTGGGTAGCTTCAGTGTTATTCGTGAAGAAAAAGGATGGAAGTATGAGAATTTGTATAGACTACCGAGAGCTAAATAAGGCAACGGTGAAGAACAAGTATCCATTGCCGAGGATTGATGACTTATTCGATCAGCTGCAAGGTTCGAGCTACTTCTCAAAGATCGATCTCAGGTTAGGATATCATCAGCTGAAGGTAAGAGAGCAGGATATTGAGAAGACTGCATTCATAACTAGATATGGACACTACGAGTTCTTGGTTATGTCATTTGGACTAACCAATTCTCCAACAACGTTCATGGATTTGATGAACAGGGTTTGTAAACCATTCCTCGATAAACCCGTGATAGTGTTCATCGACGACAGTCTGATCTACTCGAAAAGCCAAGAGGAGCATGGCAAGCACCTACGGGAAGTGTTGGAAGTGTTAGAGAAGGAGAAGCTTTACGCCAAGTTCTCCAAATGTGACTTTTGGATACGAGAAGTCCAGTTCTTGGGTCACGTGGTTAACCAAGAAGGGATAATGGTTGACCCCGCAAAGATCGAGGTTGTGATGAAGTGGGAATGTCCGAAAAGTCCCACAGAGATTCGAAGCTTTCTAGGACTAGCTGGATACTACCGACGATTTATCCAAGGCTTTTCTTCCATAGCATCTCCATTGACAGCTTTGACCCACAAAGGAGCTACATATACGTGGAGTGAGAAACACGATGAGGCATTCGAGAAGCTAAAGAAGAAGTTATGTGAAGCACCGATACTTTCTCTACCCGATGGAGTTGAAGACTTCGCGGTCTATAGCGACGCATCTGGAGTCGGGTTGGGTTGTGTTCAGGCCCAAAGATAAAAGGTTATAACATACACGTCTCGATAATTGAAAGAGCACGAAAAGAACTACCCCACTCAAGATTTGGAGTTGGCGGCGGTAGTATTTGCTCTAAATATATGGAGGCATTATCTCTGCGGCACGAAGTGCAAGTTGTTCACTGATCATAAGAGTCTCCAGTATCTCTTTAATCAGAAGGAGTTGAACATGAGGCAACGACGCTGGCTAGAACTACTCAAGGACTACGACTGTGAGATACTTTACCACCCAGGTAAAGCAAATGTTGTTGTTGATGCTCTAAGTTGGAAAATCAACCTTGAAAGGAAAATGCCAAGAGCGTTGAGAATTGAAGTCGTCTCGGCGATTGTGGAAAGTATCAAGAAATCACAAGAAGAAGCTTCAGAGAAGAATAACCGAAAGGAAGAACGTTTGGTTAAAACATTAGTCTTCGGTACAAACAATCGAGGACTAAAGGTATTCCAAGATCGGATTTGGGTACCTAAGACAGGAGGAATAAGAGATCTTCTGATGGAAGAAGCACACAAGACCATGTACTCAATTCATCCCGGTAGCACTAAAATGTATAGGGACTTAAAACCCCACTACTGGTGGCTGACGATGAAGCTCGATGTTGCGAAGTATGTGGCCGAATGCGTGACATGTGCAAGAGTTAAGGCACAACATCCGAAACTGTATGGGAGTTTAGAACCTTTACATGTACCCATGGGTAAATGGGAAGACAT
Organism: Lactuca sativa; assembly: GCF_002870075.4. NCBI lineage: Eukaryota > Viridiplantae > Streptophyta > Magnoliopsida > Asterales > Asteraceae > Lactuca > Lactuca sativa. The sequence continues at coordinate 66,215,165 of NC_056626.2, read as the reverse complement.
TACCATGGATTTTGTGACTAAACTGCCCAGGACAAAGAGCGGTCACGACATGATTTGGGTGTTCGTGGATCGTTTTACCAAGAGTGCACACTTCATAGCAGCCAACGAGAAGTGGTCTATGGATAAGCTCGCAAATGCTTACGTGAAGGAAATTGTAAGACTTCACGGTGTTCCTCTTACAATCGTATCAGATCGTGATAGTCGTTTCACGTCGAGGTTTTGGAGGAGTCTACAAGAGGAGTTGGGTACAAAGTTGTGTTTGAGTACTGCTTACAATCCGCAAACTGATGGTCAGAGCGAAAGAACGATTCAGACACTAGAAGATATGCTGAGAGCATGTACCCTCGAATTTCAAGGGAATTGGGACGAGCACTTACCTCTGGTAGAATTTTCCTACAACAGTAGTTTTCACTTGAGCATCAAGATGGCACCTTATCAAGCTTTGTACGGACATAAGTGTTGTATGCCATCTTGTTGGCTCGAAGCTTGAGAAAATCAGTTTATGGGCCCCAAGATAGTCCATGAGACTGCTGAGAAGTTGAAGGTGATTAAGGAAAGAATGTTAGCAGCTCAAGATCGTCAGAAGAGCTACGCTGACAAGAAAAGACGACCGATGACCTTCGAAGTTGGGGATTCAGTTTTGCTTAAAGTCTCACCGTGGAAGGGACTTATATGATTCGGGAAATGAGGAAAGTTGAGTCCAAGGTTCATTGGACCGTTCAAAGTTCTTCAGAAGATTGGGAACCAAGCTTACAAGCCGGAATTTCCTGAAGAACTCGATGGTATTCATAACACCTACCATGTGTGTTATTTGAGGAAGTTCACGGGAGAAGTTCCCGACATAATTCCAATCTCAGAGTTAAGAATGGATGAGAATAAGAGGCTAATCGAAGAACCCGATGCAATTGTTGACCGTAAGACGAAGAAGTTAAGATGCAAGATGGTCGACTTAGTGCTAGTCCGATGCAAACATTCAAATGGGCCAAATCTCACTTGGAAAACAGAGAGTGACATGATGAGTCGCTATCCACATTTGTTTGCTGATGCATGATTCCGGGACGGAATCATCCTAAGGGGGAGAGAATTGTAACGCCCGAGTTTCGGGGTTAAGCATTTTTAGACGATGTAATAGTCTAGGTCAACTATTGTAACTCTTTTTGATGTAATAAAGATGAAATATTTTAATTCTATGTGAATTATGTGTATTTGTGTGTTTATTACTTTATTATATATATATATATATATATATATATATATATATATATATATATATATATATATATATATATATATATATATATAATAAAGAATAAAAATAAGCATCAAAATTAAACTATGAGATAAGTCTGATATATTTACATAAAGTTGTAGTGGTCGAAACAAGGATTCCGAGGATATAAAGAACACCAAAATCCGAGTTATAACGAAGAAGTTATGGCCCGCCGAAGTTTTACGGCAAAACCGGCACAGCACCGGGAGACGTAAATAGTGAATTTACGATGGAGGACTTTTTAGCCTTATTGATCTAAACCAAATTCGTAGAATATGTTAAAACGAGAAAATCCATAAAAAGAACGCCCAAATCTGACTTCGTATGAAGAAGTTAAGATTTTTCTAAAATTCGGCTTAGCAGTACACGACCCGAAACTCGAATTTTAGTTCAAGCGGTTTTTGGCTTACGCGACCTAAATGAGAGTTGAAGATCTCATCAATAGGATCTCAACGGTAAAAATATAGACGAAAACGGAGTCCGTATGAAGGAGTTACGAATTCTTCGCGGTCATTTAACAGTCTAAACACCTCCTACTGATAAATTTGAGATCGGTCGAGAATTAGCCAACGGAGTCGAAATGAAAGTTGTAGATCTTGATTTTACCTACGTGTTGAAAAAAAGAACGTTGAAAAAGAAGCTCATATGCAAGAGTTATGATTTTTCTAAGTTTGAAGGCTGATACGCAATAGGGGGTGACGTGGCACCACCGGAATTGGACACGTGGCACCACCAGAAGGCCACCACATGCCCCAACTCGGCGAGTAAGTCCTCCTACTTGGTGATTCCATCAGGATTTCACACTATAAATAGATGTGTCGGGTTCCATTCATTCTCACACCTTTCCTCTTCCACTTTCTCTCTCTAATCTCTCTCTAGCTCCCCTTAAGCCCCCTAAGGTCTAGGTAAACCCCCTAGCACCCGAAGGAAGCCCTGAGGCTCCTGAATCCCCGAGAAAAGAGCCTTTCGGCTCAGAAACGCTGCTCCAGCGAAGCCCGGTTTTGAGAAAAACCTGCTGTAAGTGAGCTACGCCTAACCTATATTTAGTTTAGCTTATGTTTTAATATAGTAATGTTATTAGGACCTTATAATAAGTACTTGGGCTATTATTATGGGTTATATAAGTATCTTTTAACACTTATATAATGGTAATAATAGCTAGACTATTAATTAGTCGTGGTGAATATTAGACTAAACCCTAGTGGCAATGATATTAGGTTTTGCCGAAGGAAAAGTGTGTTAAGAGTAACAAAGTGTTGTCCAAGCGCCGAGTCACCACCTACTCAGGTGAGTGCATAGTTACTTTCAGCTTACACATAGATATGAAGTATTTTATATAAATTACGTGCTATTTGTTCATATTATCTGAATACTTGCTAACTACGCTGGATGAACGTTTTTATACATGTTTTCAATGATTTAAACTGTATATGTATTTTATATCTACGAAAATGTTGGGGTAAAACATGGGTAGATGTAATAGGTGATGTGTGATAAAATGATGAGAGGCCTCGATGTTGATGTTGTTGATTCTGTCATCTAGCAGAGTATGGATGACGACCACAGACTCTTCTAGACAGTCCAGTAGAACACTAGCTGGCTCGCAACCTGTAGGTGTTGTGAACGATGTGTTCACCGGTGTACTCCATCCCCCACATGGTTGGCTTTAGGACATTTATTGCTAAGGAATCCCCTTAGCAGTAGTGTCCATCCCGATGATGATCCTTAGGCTAGGTCCCTTATGATAGGTGTTTAGGGACGTAAAGTGAGGATAACGGGAACGGGTAATCGGGTTATTGTTGATTGATGAAATTAATAAACTTATTTACTGTGGGTTGAAAACCCTATGTGCTTACCAGGCTCCCCAGACTAACCCACTCAGTTTCTTGTATTACAGGTAGTGGCGCATGAGCATAGATGTGATGTTTTGGATGAGGGATTACGGATATAGGCCTGTAGATACGAAATAATGTAGTAAGGCTTATATTGTACTGTTTATGCTTTTGATCTGTACCGAACATGACATCCCAAGTCTTTTAATGAAATACATTTCTTTAGAAATGCTTTTCATAAATCTTTATCATATTTTGTTTTGGGACAAATTTCGCAACAGTATTTTTTAAAATGTTACTCTGATTTTTAAACAAAGCATAAACAAAAATTGGTCTTTTCTGTCCGTGATCTTGGGGATGTCACATGAACCATCTTCTGCTAATTCTTGGCCCTTCGCAATGAGAGACAGAGATCTCATACCAGACAAAACTTTCCCTTCTTTTGTCACCTCATTCTCATGTGACTTTAGGATTCTAATAAGCTTTGCCAAAGTATAATTCTTGAACATCTCATGCGCCTTGACTATAGAAACCACGACCATCCACTCTGATCTAAGCCCATCCATGAACGTGAGCTTTTGTTCAATAAATTCACGTCCAATGCCATGTTTCATCATCCTGCTTAAAAGATTATTGTAATGATTAAATGTTTAACTCAAACTCTCTTCAGGCTTCTATGTAAATGCACCAAACTCTGAAAGCAAGAGTGTTTGTGTTGAGTGCTCAAGATCTGCATCTGTAGAGTAGAGTTCCTTAAGTCGATCCCAGATAGCTTTGGCTGTGTCACATGAGCTAACTAGATGAAAAGTGTCAGCTGGCAAAGCAAATCGAATGATTCTCATTACCTTAACATTACTAATCAATTTTTATTTCTCATCTTGAGGGACGTCTTTAATATCAATAAGAAGTTTGTTGTAGTCAGTTTGAGTTTTAATGACTCTTCTGATTCTAGTGTGAACAAATGGTCCAATAGTGATGGCCTCCCATATCAGATATCCGTTGTCTTCTAGGCCAAGAACGTAATCTTCGAAAGCCTCATTCATGAAGCCAGTCTATAAGGGGGTACAATATATATATATATATATATATATATATATATATATATATATATATATATATATATATATATATATATATATGTATGTATGTATAAGATCAAGTCAGTATTACCGTTAGTAGGCCTCATTCATGAAGCCGGTCTATAAGAGGGGGGGGTATAAGGTTGTTGCCTATAAAATGGAAGCTTAATGGGTGTCCACTCTTACCCACCGCTTCATTGACTGGTGGAGGGTTGTTAGCCGAACGGGTAGGACAAAGACTATAATTCTCATTAAAAGTATAATGATTATAAAGTAACTAAATGTTTTATAAATTCCTAATCTTAGTTACTTTAGGAAAATGTGAAATTGATGCTAACCCATGAAATTACACTTTGCACCTTTCTAAAGTCGTTAGTGGAGCGTGTGTGGTTAACCGACACACTAATTTGGACTTAACAAGGTTAGCAAAGGGTGGCTTAAGGTTTATCATAGATCATTGGATCTTGTGTGGTTAACCGGCACAACGATTAGGTGATAAAATTAAAAGTACCAAGTTAATTTGCATGGTTATTCACACCTTTTTTGTGATCCTCAGTATCCCAGTCACAAACTTGAAGGGCATAATCGAGATTTAAACATGCCATTGAATTTTTCAATAAATCTCAAAAGATCTAGGAGTTTCAATATAATTAAAACCTAATAATCTATTTCATTTTTCATGGTGGAAATTGGTAAATCGTCATTTACCTACCTTCAAATATTTTGTAGCTTGGATTACGGTATACCTCTTCCAAGTTATAAAATATTGTGTTGGGTCTTAGCCTTAATATTTCATTTGGATATCTTATTAAGGATTCTATATCTAATCTAAACTTGTCTTTCTTCCTTTTCAGACATCTTCCAACAATGCTTCAAACTCAAACCCTTCTGGCTCCTTCTCTCTCATGAACCTTTGTGGAAGAGTCATCTTTGATGGTTCCAACTTCAATGATTGGACTTGGAACATCAGGATGGTCACTCGTTATGAGGACAAGGAATATGTCCTAGACAAAGAGCTAAAGGAAATCGATAAGTCTTTTGCTACTCCAGAGGAGATTGCTGAGTACACTAGCCATGAGAAGGATGCCATTAAGGTGTCTTGTATCATATTGGCTACCATGACAGTAGAACTCCAGAAATCCAATGAAGATTTCTACCCTTATGAGATGCACCAGGACCTGATAGAAAGATACTATCATAGTGCTCGTCAAGAGAGTTATGAAATCATCTCTTCCATGATAACAACCAGGATGAAGGATGGTGAACCCATCATGGGCCACTTGCAGAAGATGCAAAGGTTTGTGGACCGGTTGCTTAAGTTGATTGTGAACTTCCTTGAGGAGTTGGCTATTGATATCATACTGCACTCCTTACCTCCATGTTATGATCAGTTCCGTATGACCTATCATATGAACAAGGAGGAGGTCACACTTAGCAAACTTCAAGGACTTTTGAGGACAGCCGAAACTGGTCTCAAAGGTAAATTGGTTGTATCTACTCATATCGCAGCCCCTGTTCTGGCAATCAGGCAAGGTAAAGGGAAAAAGAGGAAGGCATGTTCGAAGCATACCAAGGGAAAGTCTCTTGATGGCTCATCTTCGAGTGGAACCAAGATTGGTTCTGCTAATCCCTCTTCCAACCCTTTTCCTGACAATAGAAGCATTGAGCATCCTTCGGGTTGAATTTTTTTTTTTTTTACCATTTCCTTAGTTTGAGTCCTAACATACCCAAGAGTGTGCCCGAATCCCTCAAACCAAAGCTCCGATACCAACTTGTAAGAACCCAAGTTTTACAAAGAAATTTTTTCATTTTAATTAATCAAACACATTTACATAAATCACGGAATCCCAACACAATTGTTTTCAAATCCACATTCATAAAATCTTATTTTTAAAACATCAGAGTGTTCCCAAGCCATATTAGTGAAAGAGAGAGTGCATGTCGCACCATCAAGCCTTGCATTTTGCCTTGGGCTCAGATGTACCTGAAACAAATCAACAACATGTAAGCGAAATGCTTAGTGAGTCCCCCAGAGCATATCTCACACATAAACCACATAACACATATCAAATTAGCCATAAGCTACATGTAACACGTAAGCCATGCATTCAACAAATGAGGAAACCCTAGACACCCTCCCGGGTCTTACACCGAATGCCACAGGAACCCCCACATGGTCTTTATCTGCCATGGGAACCCCCACATGGTCTTCCTGCCTTGGGAACACCCCACGAGGTCTTTCTGCCTTAGGAACCCCCACAAGGTCTTCCTACCATACAAGAGATACTATCATATCGTATATTCAATCAATAAACTGCATCTCATAAAATGGGTCGGCCTTGGTGCCTTAGACCCATTGATATGGTGAGAAGACTTGCCTTTGGAATGCTAGACTGGTATGCTGAATTCAGATGTATCCCACGCTGCCTCTTCTCAACTACCTATAACCAACAAGTGATTCACTTAACACCATCCCATAAATTTCCTCAAAGTCAAACCTTAGAATGTATCTGGAATAAGAGCAAACCTTAGAATTCTGAAAGTTTTTAGGTACACAACAATAATTCTTTTTCTTCTGAAACAATGACATTTTCTTCAACTAGATCATCAAATTTCTTTTGATTTTTAACTTCTTTAGCTTTTGTAACCGGTATGAACGTTCGTTGATTACTTTCTAGATGTTTGATCCATAAGTTTTAATGCCAAGAACATAGTCCTCAAAATGAAGAGCCTAGACTTCATGGTCTTCTGGAAAAAGAATTATAATTCGATTTGTAGAACCACTAGCACCATTGAGGATGAATGAAACCGAGTGAGAATCTTTTTTAGACATTTTCAAAAAAAAAAAATCAACAGAAATAGATTAGAATCAAATCTGTAAGCTCAAAACAAGTTTCAAACCTAAAATCGAGCAATTTAAAATTAGAATTTTAATCAAAATGCAATTAATGATTGCAAAATGCGGAATTGATTGAAAAACTCAGAGTATAAAAAATAGGAACACGAAGAACTTATATTGATTTTGGATCTCAAAACAACTTACAAAAACCTCTTACTCTGATACCACTTGATAGAATTTGCAGGAACGATAGATTTCAGAATGAAAACATCATATGAAGATATGAATGATTTTTATGAGCACAAAAAGGTAAATAATATATGTTTGTTTTAGAAGTATGAGAGAACAATTCGTTACAATAATGTGCAGAACTATTATGTGACCAAAAACTCATACCTCTATACTAACTAATAATCGTGTGTGTGTATGTGTGTGTGTATATATATATATATATATATATATATAGGCATCAAAGGAACATTAAAAAGGAATCGTAAGTCGACAGTTCAGAACTACAAACCTTAGATTAAATACTCATTTCGAAATCGGAATTGCAACAAACCATTTCAGAATCTAATAAAAGACACTAAACATTACATATGCATACAAATAGATACAATCTAATTCCGAACCCTTACACATATCTATTTTGGCAAACTACAAATACCAATAGCAAGGGTAGACCTACACTGGGGCAGTTGCCCCCACCACAAAAACAAAATAACTTTAAAAAATATTTTTTTTTCAAAAGTAATATATTTTAACTCCTTCAAAATAATATATTTTGAATCTTCAAAAATATTTTATCTTGATAAGCAATTTTAAATTTAGACAAAACTACAAAAATGGTCAATGTGGTATGCATTTTTTTAGGAAAAATGCCAAAACGACTAAACTTTTAGCAAGTTTGCTTGCAGTTTTGTTCCTTGCCCAAACTAAAAATACTAGTTTACCCTCAGTTCCTATTTTTATGGTTTTTTAACATGTTTATAATTATTTAATAAATATTAAAAAGAAGAGGGCCTCTCTCTCTCTACCATCGTTCTCTTCATAAAACAACAAATCAAGTAAGAATCCACTCAACACTTTTGGCTTCCAGTCTCAAAGAAAAATCAAACATAAACAAAAAAAAAAAAAGAAATCCATAATCATGTCCATCAATATCACTATCAACATCAAGGATCTGATTTCTTTCATGTAAACAATCGTTCCTAACATCAAAAATCCAATTTCTCCCTTCTCAAACAATCAATTCTTGTAACTTAGATTAATTCACATACTTTAAAATTATTCCATTGGGATGAATGCACTAGGTGAATAGATTCTGGATCAAAAATTAAAAGTTCTCAAATTCACCGGGTGCAAAGTATGTTTTTGGGATATACCTACCAAGTATAAATTTTTAGGAACAAAGGTCCAACAATGTTATTAGTTACTCTTTAAGCATGTGCAATTCTTCTTAAAAGACATTAAAAGACAACCCAGGAGGGTGTTATCTGATTTAAAGTTTGGTTACTTACACCCAAACCCTGCAAATTAAGTATGTGTGTATGTGTGCGTGTGGGTGAGTTTGAAGCAAAGACAACCTACGCAAAGAGTTCTGGTTATAAAGTTTACACTAACTTTGATCTCGATCTCGATCTCCTCTCTCTCGCTCTCTCTCTCTCTCTCTCTCTCTCTCTCTCTCTCTCTCTCTCTCTCTCTCTCTCTCTTTCTCTTTAATTTTGGAAATACACACTTTGATTCATCTTCATCTTTACACCAACAGGTTCATCATCTTCACACCCGTATCGATGATGTACGTATCGAGAATCCAGTTGTCGAATCGAGTAGCTAGCATGGAGGAAGCATCGAGAATGGACCAACTACCACCATCACCCATGTCAGTGAATGAAACGGAGACCACCTTGGCAGCCAGTCAAGTAGGATTATAAACCCTAACGGCTAAACCCTATAGCAATCATTGACTTATTCATCAGGGTTTTGATTATTTGTGGATATTTTTTTTATTCTTGTTTCGATTTACAAATCTTGAAAATTCAGTTTAGTTTGCTTATGATGATCTTGAATATCTATGAACCTGGGTTCTTTTGCTGCCATGAGCCAACGAGAGAGAGAGAGGGAGAGAGAGAGAGAGAGAGAGAGAGAGGCGGGCCCTCTTCCTTTTAATATTTATTAAATATTTATAAAAACAATTTTAAAAATCCATAAAAATAATGAAGGAGAGTAAAATAGTCTTTTTTTTTTTTTTTTAGTTTGGGCAAGAACCAATACTGCAAGGAAACTTGATGAAAATGACCACTAATCTAAAAGTTTAGTGGTTTGGATCTTTTTCTAAAAAAATGCATACAATATGAATCATTTTTATAGTTTTGTCTTAAATTTATTTTCCCTCTTTAGGAACATTTTTTGGATACAATAATTTGGTTTTATTCCACAAAAGGCATTATATATACAACATTGTTATGTTTTAACCCCAACTTTATTTTTTGTTCCTTATTTTCCTGAAAAAATGCTTACAACACGATGTGTCGGTTTAGTATTTTTCTCAGTTTGAATTTAGCCCCAATATTTACGTATGAGTTTGCATTTAGCCCCAACATTTATGTATGAGTTTGCATTTTGCACCAACATTTTTTTATTACCCAATTGCCATTAGGTTTTAGAAAAAAAAATTCATTTTAGTCATTGACCAGTTACAAATAAGTATTTTAAAACGTAATAACTTTAAAAAAAAAAAAACAAAGGCAAAATTCGAAACTATGACTTCTCCTTGAGAGTAGGGCGTGTTAGCTAGTAAGCCAATGACTCACACTTACTATATTATTTAGTATTTATTGTATTTAATGTACATATGTATTTTTAAATGAAGGAAAAAAACCTAGTGTAACTCTCAAGCCCGACACATCTAATAAACGAGGTGACACGTTCATTTTTAAACCAATAAAAATTGTCATTTCTTTGATTTATTAAGAAATATGTCACTACAAATATTTGATTTCTCAACAAATATGGTATCAGAAATAACCAATTGTTTCTTAGATGAGTTACAAATGAATTAACAATTTTGATTTGCTTAAAGATTAGCATGTCATAATGTTTATTAGATGTCATGGACTCAAGACTTACACTATGTCTTTTTTCTTCATTTTAAAATACATATGTATATTAAATACAACAAACACTGATAACACAAAAGAAGTCATTAAGTTACTAGCTAACATCCCCTGCCCCCCTCCAGGAGAAGTCTCGGTTTTGACTCTTTAGAAGTATTTGGTGTCTCAAAAAATATGTCATTATATATAGTCAATTGTTTCTTAGATGAGTTATCAATGAATTAACAATTTTGATTGGCTCAAAGATTAACATGTCATATTGCTTATTAGATATCACTATCACGTGACTTACACTAGGTATCTTCCATCATTTTAAAATCAGTGTTATAAAACTCGTCGAGTTAGCCGATTACTCGGAGGAGTAATCGCTACTCGACCCCTTACCGATGCGAGTTACAGAATCCCGAGTATTCCCCGATCGTCCCTTACTGAACTGAGCAGTGTTGTAAAACTCGGACAACTCGGTGATTAATATGTATGATATACTTAATGATTTATTATTTAACACACACATTTATTACTACACACACACACACACACACATATATATATATATATATATATATATATATATATATATATATATATATATATATTAAATTTTCAGTAATTATTCACGAAATGAGATCATTATGTGTGTTTTTAGTTTTTGCGTATTCACATGTATCTAATTTTGTTATATATTTCAATCAATTTATGATTTTAACTTATTAATGGTACTTCGCAATTCAAAAGTCTCTCTACGGCTGAAGAATGAGCGTGTTCTTGGGCCATCGTAGAAACATAGATAGGGTCGATCTGATGGAGGAAGAACCGCGCTTAGAAATGTGAACGTAACCTTATATAATTTCTTTTAAAATATTTCAAATGAAGTACCAAATCCGAGTACTCGCTACTCGGTAGTCAGCCGAACAGGTACCGAGTAACGAGTTCTACAACCTTGTTTAAAATACATGTGTATATTAAATACAACAAACACTGATAATACAAAAATGAGAGTCATTGACTTAGTAGCTAATAGCCCATCACTTAAGGAGAAGTCGTAGTTTCGACTTTTACCTTCGTATTTTTTATTTATTTTAAGTTATTACATTTTAAAAATATCTATTCGTGACTGGCCACTGTCTAAAATGATTTTTTTTTTCTAAAAAGTAATAGCAAATGGGGAACAAAAAAATGTTGAGGCTAAATGCAAACTCATACGTAAATGTTAGAGCTAAATGCAAACTCATACGTAAATGTTAGAGCTAAATGCAAACTAAAAGAAATACGAAACTGACACGTAATCATGACCTGTTGTGATCGATCAACAACCAAAAAGTAAAACGTATTCTAAAATATAATTACAAATGATGGAAAAAAGAAAAAACAAAGTTTAGACTAAAACCGAACAAAGTTGTATATATAATGGTTTTCTTATTTGTCAAAATAAATAAAAGATTTGTTTATTAATTGATTTGGTTGCAAGCGAAGAGTTGGAATATGTGTTCCAGGAGGGGTTTCTTTTTTCAGAAAATATTACTATTAAATAAGATGGCGGCTATAGCCTATATGCATATTGGATCAACGAATACCAAGAATCTTTAGCTTACGTTGACATTCAAATAACGAAACGCGTATTTGTGGGGACTGTGGCATAAAATAAATTTAGGGGGGCTATAATATAAATAAGCCAAAGTTTATAATTGGTTTGATTTTGACCCATATAAATTTAGCGAAGAGTTGGAATATTTGTATTGTTCATTTCTCCAATGACATCATCTTGTTATTTGGTCCCATTTTTCTTTGTAGTCATACATACACGGTAGAATACGATCGTTGGCTTTATTTTGAAGCAATTTTCTTGTTTTTATTCTTTTAACAAATATGATTACACGTGCATTCCACATAACAAAATTGTTATACGAGTGTCAAGATTGGGGTGTCCTAATAAAGTTTAAAGGTATTCCAGTTCTTGAGTTGCTTTTTTCTTTCATGATATCTTACTTAATTTTATAATCGATAAAATGAGGGCATTATAGATCGTATATATGATCGGATGGGGTCAAATTTCAAAATAATTGGTTGGATCAAAGTATAATTGATAATTATGGCAAAAGGAAGAGGTCATGTCTATAATTACACTTTGCATAGTTGAAGATATGGGGAAATTTGGTCCGTAAGATGAAATCCCTCTCCAAAAAATGGATCATAATCTATTATGGTGAATTAATATTTACTATAAGTCCATAAATAATAAAATAAAACTTTAGTTAAATTTGTTATAATGTAATATCACAAATAAACTTTTATATATTGTATAATCTTGTTTTATGGGCTTGTAATATAGACAAAATTTTACGATTGCTTCTTGCGGTTTCAAAACATGGGAAGTTGACTTTATGGAAGACATTAAACCAACATAGGATGTTATGGACATGTTCGAAATCGGAAGGTTTATTGGATGAAGTTGATTTTGATTTTTAGTTGCATGAAACCGGTGTTTGAATTTGGATAAATGTTCTTGGTCTTTGTTGAAATCTAAATGGTCAAAATGTTTTTTTTTTCTTAATTTTATTCTTGGTTTTGGTGTAATCCTAATGAATATAAAAATGTTGGCTTTGTAAACTTTCTTAAGTACTTAGTATGATTTGATTAACTCTAATGTGCATTTGAAGGTTGATAATCAATTTAGTAATGGATGTATCTTTATCATGTAAATTTTGTGACACAAACACAATTTGGTAAAATTCTGACCCAAACAAACAAACCAGTTTTTGACACAAAGACAGTATTTAAAAGATCAAAACATAAATATAGGATTGAAATAAATATTAACCAAAATATCTAAATACCATATTCAAGTTAACAAAAAAACACACACATATAAGATCCAAACTAACAAGACTAAAATAGATAAATACGATAAAACCATCACACCATTAACCAAAAGTACCAAATTAGCATTGTCAAGATTGTCAACATAATAAACCCAAAATACCAACATAAGAGTGTTAACATTAACAACAACAATAACAACAAACGATTAACAAATATGTATATGCTTAACCAAAATATCATAAACCCTAATGCCATTACACTTCCTTTCCCTTTCCATTTTTCTTCCCCCAATAATAGTAAATATAAACTAAACACATAAATACATAATACTTTCCTGATAATCTACTATAATAAATGAAGATAATTTTAGCATATGTCAGTCTCTAATAAGTTTTGACACTTCACACTTGTTATTTTGTGATATTTTTTAAATAAATAATATCCATATGTCAATTTATAAATTTAATTTAAAAAAATACATATTATTTACATTTTAATATTTTGTATTTTTAATCAACCCGTCTAATACACAGATTTTACACCCAGCAGTAAATATCAAACTAAACCTAAAAAGTGAAATCATAAAACAATATTTTCTGCTTTAAAAAAATGAATATAAAATTGCAAGGAGTCATATTCAAATCATATACCAAACATTCAAAAAACCATGTCAACCGGATATATGCTATTATTTGAATCGAGTCCAACCGTAGTCAAAAAATTGATCTGGGTACAAATACATAAAAGCCTCATATAGGCCCAAGAAATCCCTCAAACCAGCTTTGAATCTTTAAATTTAACTGCACCCAACCAAGCAAACATAGATCCATTTAATGATTCTCGTTTCAAGAGACATATTCGGTTCATTAAACACCTCAAATTTTACTGTTTTGTGTTGGTTACAAGTTTTGAGTCCGGGAGAAAACGAAAAAAAGACCCCCTTAGATATACAAACATAATCAAATCACTTTCAAAAATCCACTAATTTAAAGAAATTGCTTTTTTAGATGCTAAATTAATAACAATGGCATCAAAGATAAAATAGTCACACCATTTATAAAAAAAAAATCCACTAATCTAAACAAAAAATATTTTTTCTAGGGTTTTATATGCAAAATAATAAAAATATTGTCTAACATATATTTCTTTATATATAACATAGCCAAGTTATTCAATATGGATAAACCTAGATAATAGTTTAGTAAATTCAACTTTGAAAAACTTTTGTATACAAACGTGAATGGATAATATAGGCTCTACTTCCATATCAAATGCAAAGTTTTAGCAGTATTCATATTTGAGGCAAACCTTTCATTTAAATAGTTCTTAAAAAAATGCCATTATATCTTACTATATCTTGTAATTGGTTAAAAATAATAATATCATTAACAAAGCACCTTAAAAGTTGAAGACCGAAACAGTGAACTTGGACTCCTGGTGGCTTAAATTCTCGACTAAATTGGTGCTTGGAGGTTCGGAATATCACCAGGTACATTGCAAACTGCAATAAATAAAAACACAGATAAACCAATACAATGAGCCATTATCTAGACAACAGCCAGAAAAATAAAATGGAGGGTCAAGACGACAACAATATTCAATAGTCAAGACAATAGCAAAAAGAAAATCTTTGATTCAAGTTTCAATACAAATACAAATGAACGAAAAAAAAATATATCCAAATGCAATTTCTAATACATTCAATATAAACCAATAAACAGTAAATCACAATGAGATAATTGAGTCTTCGATCGCCGAGGAAGTCGACCTCACAATCTAGAGTATTCGATCCAGTGGCGGAGCTAGAAATTTTTATATGGGGATACAAACTTTATCAATAAATATTCTATGTAGTTATCATATTTGGAGCATTAAATTAACATGATATAATCCATTTAGCTGTGCGTACAATAATATATAACATATTTACAAATAAATTTTTTTATATACATAAAACAAATTTTTTGGGGGTCCTGTAATACCCCCAACGCCCCATGTGGCTCCGCCATTGATTCGATCGCTATGAGTATGCTTCAGGTTCCATTGATTGTGGCACCGAAAAATTAGCACCGGTAGACGAAAATTCCCACCCTTTTGATTTCCAAAATAATTTCGTATCCCCCGCCCAATTTTGATATGGAATTTTTAAAATTTCAAGAATGTGATTATGTGAGAAGCCGAAATCAATAACAAGAAATCAAAAAACCTGCGACATAATAAACATGCACTCCCATCAAGCCGGTCCACTATTTATGTTTGGGCTCGCAATTTGGCCTTTGAAGTCTGAACATGGCTAAATTTTTTTTTTTATTTTTCTAAAAATTAGATGTACCTTATAAATGTTTTGGCCCCTTCAAATGATGGGCCCTAGGTGGTTGCTTGTGTCGCCCACCGTCTGGCCAGGCTTCGTACCTTATTTGTAGGTCCTTTTGTAAAGCCCTATACTACTTTCAACTTGTTGACCGATACTACTTGCAAGAAAATCAATATGGAGGCATTTAGTGACCTTGTATACAAATACTTATTTGCTCATATACATACACTTTTACTCTCTAGTCATCATCGTCACTAGATCTGGAAACAAGTAGAACCCATGGATATGTAATTTCTTTTGAGAGTATAAGATTGCCCTTGTATTTACTTTGACTTTTGGTTGTTGTCCCACTATACATTAAAGAAATTATGCATAGGCACTTGACTCTTACCTTTGTCTTTTCATTTTTAACATAGTGTAGGTCCCTTCTGGCTCAAAACGAGCGCAAGCCCGTTAAATGTTAATTAATGTCTTGCTTTGACTTGAACTTTTGACCAACCTTAAAGACTCTTTTATGTACAAGTTCTGATGAAAAAGAGTTTGGTTTTCAAAGTTCGTTGATTATTCTTTTCCTTTACCCATGCTTACTAAAAAATATCATTGTCCAAATCGTTTAGATAATCATCCTCTCTTTCATTTGAAAACATTATTGGTTGGTCAAGACTTAGGAAGTGTAGGTGTTGCTCAACCACACTACGGAAACCTCTCATGTTTACATCTATATTATCAACAATGTTATTGTTATTTATAGCGTAATCACTATCAATATTGGTAGTATAACTTTATTACTAATTTGAACAAGATCATTTTTTTCCTTGTTAATAATATATTATAGATCTACATCGGCAAAAAGTTTTAATAATTATCATTGTTAACAACTTCATCATCCACATTGTTGACAAATGGATCCTCAACATTAATCACTAATGGGTCAACAATATTGTCAACAAGTGTTTGTACAACATTGTAACCTACTGGATCTTCATAAAGGGTATGTACTTGATCATCAACGACTACTGAACATGACTTGGGACTATATACATTTGTTTTTACTTGATCATTATCAACAACATTTGATGGGACTTAGGATTGTCCATAAGGCACATATGTCATACAAGACGGTTACGTTTGATTGCATGTAAAGTTGACAAATATGGGCATTCAAATCTAACTTTTGACTACATGACCCAACCTCTTTCATATTGACCTTTTTCTTATGAAGTTCATGGGACCCATGTCGATCATCATCTAACTTTTTATATTACCATTTTCAAAGGAGACGTGAAATAGGTGTGAACCCTGTCTGCTCATGTTCAATATAATCCTTTAAAGAATTACCTAATTTATTTGAAGGCTATGATCCATATTTTCTATTCGTTTTATGAAGAGTGATACCGTAATAATTATCCAAAATTATTTTAGGTAGGTAATTCACTTTACCAAATTCAATCACTATGAAACTCCTAGATCTTTGATCTTCATTGAAACTATTCAATGATATGTTAATCTTGGATTTTCACATCCTATATTTGTACCTAGAATGTCGGTATCACAAATATGATGGTGAATCAAGCATGCAAGAGCGCGTGACCCTTGATTATCTCATAGCCCTCAAACTGACGTGTTGATTAACCACATGCGCTTCATCAATAATTCACGAACATGATTTTTCCATTTACGTTGTCAAATTTATGTGTCGGTTATCAACACATGCTTCATAAATATACTCGTAACGAATAATGTACGTTAATAACTATTCACATTTTCCTAAAATAACTAAGAATGAGAATTTTGTTTTTAGTACTTATATTTGTTATACTTTTAACAATACATCTTCCTATAGAACCCTTATGGATAACAACAGTCCACCACACACGGTAATGGTGAGTGAAAAGTACACTCATTTAAGGGTCATTTTATAAGTCTTTTCCTTCTAACTATAATACGGTTTCATGAATAAGACATAGTCTTGATGCCACTCACGATCATTAATTAAACATGTGAGGGCACATGTTTAATTTTCTTTTACATATAGTAAGGTAGGTAATATATATATATATATATATATATATATATATATATATATATATATATATATATATATATATTAGGGTTCTATTATAAACTTTTATAATTTATGAGGGGTGACTTTTAAACTATTAAAATTATATGATTAAATCTGATAATCTTTAACTAACTTTTAATTAAGTTATTTATTAAATCCTTATCTATATTTTGAAATCAATTAAGCAAATTTATCTTTATATTTTAATTATTCAAAATTTAAAAGATGATGATAACAATTAAAACTAAAGATATATCCTAAATTTGAAAATATTGCAAAAAAATACGATTTCAGAAAAACTCGGCAGGGTGCCCCGCGTCCTGCTACAACATGTTTCTTTTGCGAAAAATTTTCAGTTTTAAATCTTATGTATATAACCAAAACCTAAGTCTATGATACTAAGTTTGGGTTTTCTATGGAACTATACACTAGATATGGCAACGGAAGCATTCATAAGTGTGTATGCACCCTAGGATCTAACTTTTACTATTATAGCAACATAAAGTTAAAACTAACTTAACAAGCTATAAAGGAAAGGGATTAGAATACTAACCTTAGACAAAATCTATCCGTCCCTTATTACATACATATAATAAACCATGGTATCAATTTTCAAAAGAAAATCACTTTTAAAGGTTATATATAAAAAACTAGTTTTTTTATATAATTTGACGCAATTCAATTTTAATAATCGGTATTAAGTTTGAATGCATTTGAACATTTTATATCTTTAATAAAACTTCATTTATTACTTATATATTTTGAGTTTTGTATAAGTTATAAAAATCGTCATTTTAAAACTTATATTTGAGTATTTCAAAATTTTCCGTTATTAACGATGTTATAAAACCGGATTTTATTTTAAAATAATAACTTCTTACATTTTATGTCCAATTTTGAAAACTCAAACAACATGTGATGTTTATTTTGTCCATAATTATTTTTAGCATGTAAAAAACTAATTTATCAACCAGAAAAAATAATGCATAAAATAAATAACACAAAACATGCATAAAAAGATATTTGCATAAACATAACCAACTAATGATATTTTTGTGAGCCAACAAAAAAAATGTCAAGTCCATTCCTAAAGGGACATATTAAGGGACCAGAAATCTTCTTGTAATGTTGTTGTAGAAGCTCTCACTTGAGTAAACACCAATTGCTTACAAAAGACTGGAAAAACTTCTTGAAGGCTAAAATTTAGCAACTGTTGCTAAAAGCCAACATCCTTTTGTAAACAACATTAGTGACACTTTTCAAAAAATGTCACTAAAAATCCTGCACACTTTTTAGACTTGAGAATTGCTCTTTTGTCTTCAAAAATAGTTCCAACTTTATGTCTTGTTACATTTTTATACAAATAAATTAATTCTAAAACTAATCTATTACTTTACAAAAATAACCAAGAAAAGCTAATCTATTTAATTATTACATACCACATTAATAAATAAATTATTACAACTATTTTATAACAAAAACAACCAACACAACAACATAACAACACATTGGTCATTGGCTAGTTTATGCACATCATATACATCAATATACATCAAACAACCTTTGTTTTTCTAAAACAACTTTAAATGATAAAAGAGGCGCGAAACTTTTGTCACATAAATCAAAAAAAAAAAAAGTTGTCATAGAAAATATGTATGAACTTATTTTTATACAAAAACAAGTTATCCATATTCTCCAAAAACTAAGATTTCTAAAAATCAAAAAATCTAACAAAACATGCAAGATGGCTTTGATACCAATTGCTGGGTTTAAGTTCAAAAATAGTTTCATAAACAAGAAAAATATGACAAAGGTAGACTTTAATTTTTTTTGAAATAACATAAACATTTTATACACACCAAGGATCTTCTTGCAAGTTATTGAATGATTAAAACACCAACCTAAGAAGAGGTGAAGAAATAACAACCTTCGTAGTTCTTTCGGTCCTCTAGGGAGGCTTGGAAATTGATGACGAATGTGGAACCTTTGAGACACCAACAATGACCTAGCTTGATGTCAATGCTCGTCCAAAACTCTTAAACCATCAAGCAAGTTCATAACCAATATGAACTTAAAGAAGACATGAAGATGCAAGTATTCTTCAAGATTTCTAACCAAAACTAGAAAGAAAGGGAGAAGGAAGAGAGGATTCGGATTTTGCATCAAGGAATGAATGAGCAAATAATCAAAGTGCAAGCTCTCTTATTTATATGCATAAGGTAAAGCTATTAACCATTAGTCCTTAGCACTTTAAGCAAACTTGTCCCCATTGTCATAAGCATGTCTCACATGCCTTTAAAGCATGATTAGAGAAGTCATACACTTCTTCTTTTTATGCATATCTCGAAAATTGCATAAAGAAAAAGAAAGAAAGTCAAACTTTTGTAAAATATAAACCTTGTCTTTTAGGATAAAGAAAAAAGGATTCAACTAGTCCAAAAATTTGTACATGAATTATAAATCATACCATATGACATATATTAAGTTACTTGCTAACGAAATTTATTATTTCCATGAAATAAATAATTTCCAAATTAATTATAAGAGTTTTATTGAATATTTATTAAAATCAATTTCTAATAAATAATAAATTGTATCAAGTTGTTAGTGTAACCCATTAGTATCATATGTTATTTAGTAATATCACTTTAATATGACTCTTGAGCATACTAGGCCTTTCACCGCCGATAGGATGTAGTGCTGCCAATATTCCCCATTAAAGCAGATCCCCTTCAACGCTTGAGCTACAGATAAACTAGCGCTTGATAGCTGAGGTGCCCGATCCGAAGAGATGGGCAAACGAGGATAGCCAGGACCAATCAGCTCACTATTAACTCATAACCACCGATCCTGCCAGTTCTTTCGAGGAGCCCTCCGATTAACAATAAACGTGCGGGTATTGCGCCACTGGGAGAAAGTATCTATGTGATACTGGGTGGACGAGTTAAAGAAACACTGGAAGGCCTGAAGTTGAGGAAGTACACCCAAGGCTAGACAAGCCAAATCGAACCTAACAATCTTATTAACAACATTAGGAGTGAGGTTGTCCACAAAGAAACCAGACTCATGCATAACCTCATCAAAGAAATCCGATAGTGGCAGTCGAAGCCCCCTTCGAAAATTAACACAAGGAATCCAACCTTCCCTGTCGACGGCTGATAGAAGATAGAAACTTCTTTTGGAAATTTCACTCCATGTTCATGCATAAACCCAAAACAAAACTGAAGAGACTCGAACTCTTCTGGTACCAGGTCGCTCCTAGATCGCATGGACGTCATTGTAGATCTCGAACAAAAAACGGTAGGAAAAGAAATAAATATAGAAGAAGACTGAGACAGTTGAAGCGTAGGAGATACGAATAACAAAACTAACCCTAATAAAGGGTAATTTTAAATACATAGCGGGAGAATCGAACGGCTACCCTAGTAAAAAAACATCTGTGCAGAACGGCTCTGTTGCACCAATGGACACTAGAGTCATCCCCACCAAACGAGTGTCCTGATCTAGACCAACTTAGCTACATCATCCCAATACAGAAGTATACTAACCTAGGGGAATTGTTAATGTATCCCTCCAGGAATACATCAAAGATAACGGAGTTGTTATCTAAAAGACGAACTAGTTAACGGTCGTTGCCCCATATAAGTGCTAGGCTCGGGCCCTCGTCATCGTGGCATAGCACTTAGATGTTGGCGCTCTAGAGCCATAGTCAAACTTAGAATGAGAAACTCTAGTCCATAATGAGCCAAAAAAAAGTACCAATCGCTTCCCGAAACGACAAGTGTAGCGTTCAGAACGCTACCCTTTGATGGTTCTGCACCAATAGCAGAAAATCGCTAGTGGTGCACGATCCGCCAATAGGACGTCTCTATGTCCTGCCGGCCCAGAGAAGACAAAAGGTAATGTTGGGGACATGCTCCCCCGATGACAGGTATACAAGTGATCCTTCTTCCCCAAAAGAAAGGATCACCTCTTTCTCTCATTACTAGAAAAACAGCCTTTTACGATGCAAAATGTATGTCATAAAATGCTCAGACGACACACAAATGTGTGTCAAAGAAGGCCCTGTCATAACAAAAGACGACACGCTTTTGCGCGCCGTCTATTTACGACACGCATTTACGACACGCATTTATGACGCGCAGTGACACACAATGCGTATCAAGGAAGGCCCTGTCATAAATAAAGATGACACGCATTTGTGTGCCGTAACCTTACAATGCACGTTTAGGACACACATTGCGTATCATTAAAGCCGCTGTCATAAATGAAGATGACATGCATTTGTGTGTCATAAACTTCAACAACTATTTATGATATGCGCATACGACGTGCCTTTACGATACTTTTTATGCATAATACAAAAATATAGAAAAAAATATATAACAAAACAATCAATTCCATCCAATAACATAATGTCAAAAAATTATAATACATTGATATTAAAGGGATCTGATTGTACATTGTTATTAAGAGGTTTTCCCTAACTATATAACCTAATACTACATTGCTATAAAGGGGCACCTTCTTGTTTCAGTAACTCATCATTAAGCTGTCTAAGGAAGCTTTGAAACCCTTCATGTATCCAACCAATCATCATGTCTCTTAGCTTCAATATCTATCCTAACTCTTAATCAAGAACAACACAGAAATCCTATACAACAATCATGTTAGTTGTACAATATCAAGATCAACTAATTAATAATACACATGGTATGTATGAGAGTGGATTCAAAATGATCTACCAATAAGAGTTTTATACTGCCTTGAATCAAAGTATTTTACGTGGACTCAAGGGAAGCTCCCAGAGGATACTCCTTGTTTGTGTCATCTTCCTTTTGAATTTGCAGGAGAGTTTCTGGCAGTTCAAATAAGAAAAGAAAACCAGCCAAACCATTACGCTTTTATCCTTGCTCATATTAAAAAAATTCTTTCTATACATATACATATACTGAGACTGACTAACCAGATATTTCTAGAAGATGGGTAAAAGCGCTAGCAACATACTCACTCACAACAACACAAGCAGCCTGAACCCATCAACATTTTTAATCAGTAACTAGTCAAATAAACAAATTATAAACATGACTAACTCATTACTCATAGATAGATAGATAGTAATGATGACATCGAAACCAAAATCTTGTACACCGGCCTCTGTAAGACTTCATCCATCAGGAGGACATCAGTCCGTATAAACCCTGTAAGTAAAAGTAACCCATCATCAACACATTTTATTCATCTCACATTCTGGGAATACTTGGTATTACTGATGCCCCTCCACCTTTTTATTTAACTATGTTCATAAACAATATATATATATATATATATATATATATATATATATATATATATATATATATATATATATATATATATAATACATACGAAGTCGGTTGGACAATTTTGTTGGAGTTATCCGATGCTGTATTTATTGTCTGGCAGCTTCAAAGTGCCTGACAAACCAACCAAACACAAATTAGGTATCAACACAAACTTTACCATTATCCTTCACTCTAAACCATTCAAAGAAGCAACCTCCTTTCTCCTGAAAGGGATCAAATAAACAAACTTTAAAACGACACAACAAAGTAGATTTGACTAATAATTTGTCATATATTGGATTTTTTTTCTCTGGGTTTGGAGTTTTCCCACGTATATTCAAATATTCAATATCCTTTATTATTTTATCTTTAAGACCATTTTCCTAACAATAACATCTTTAACGAGCCTCTAAAAATGACGCTTACCATACTCCCATTATAATACAAACCTTCATATTTAAGTCTGTATATAAAAGGTTTAAAATTTTAAAAAGGTTAAAAAGGTCTTTTCCTTATTGTATTATGAGGGGAAATGAACGCTTACCATACTCAAATTGGCAGCAGTTTAAAAAAATAATGTGGGTGGTTACAAAGGCGATTAAAGGAGCTGCAACCATGACATGTGTAGCTTCACTTTTTATCCTGAAAGCTCTTAGTAATGATACTATGAGAGAAAATCCAATAACTGCTGCTGCAGATGAGTAATCTAGCTTCTCTGTAATTTCAACATCCATGAAAGGTAAAATGGTCATTTATCACTTCAAGAACTTAAGATATGAAACATGTAATTGAGTAGAAAAGAAGGTAAAAAATGTGTTTTATATATATATATATATATATATATATATATATATATATATTGCACTCTTCTATTCAGTTTCTTATGTGAGGTCTTCATTAGTTGAAGCAACCAATGCTATATCAATTTCTTTCTAAAGTTACTTGCTAATTACTCTTCCATCAAATGTAACAGACCCAAAGAGATCCTCATCTATCTGTTACTTTTATAAACATTAAACAAAGAAACAAATAGAAAATAAAGGGATTCAACTAGAATATTTTACCTTTGTAAGATTTGATTTTTTAGCATTCCAGACTATCCATACAGACAAGATCTTGGCAACCTTTTATCAAATTTTCAACTCCAGGTCCAGCATGTTGACTTTAACACATGGAACCGGTTGTTGACTTTTCATGAGACTTTAAAAGAGAATAAACTTGTAAAGATATTGCAGGAAAGCATAAAGCTTTCCTAATATCTGCTTTAATTGGCAACTTTCTAGCTTTACCCTTGGCATCTACTTCTCCAACTTATATGAATCCCTGTCATTTACATAAATAGATGCATCTAAATAACAAAACAACACAAACAAACAAACGCGGGACTTATAAAAAAATAACTACTACAGAAAGAACTAATTTGTTACATGTTTGAGCCAAAACTCTTCAGTTTCTTCATCTACCCAGCAAAATATAGAATGAAAACCAACACTCTGTAGTCTTTTTCTCATTTCTAGATATATGAGGTGCCCAATGCCCCGTAAGTTTCAAAATTAAGTTAATTGTGTAATTAATCAAGAAACTTTAGACTAATTATACATGAAAGGAAGACCTTATGTTGGTAAATTGAATTGACTGCAGCAAGTGGAACCTCAGCATATTGGGTATCAGCATGCATTATTTGAAAACTAATTGCAACAATAAACTGTAAAGGGGTATAAAAGTAAATAGATTGCAACCAACAAACATTGTATATGTTTATTCAATCTAATTAATATAATTATAAGCAAACATTATATATGAAACTTCACCTTTTATATGATTATATCAATGGTTGAACTTCACCTTTTATATGATTGTATCAAGGGTTATCCAAAATTCTTCCAACAAAGTATTTGTAATAAGATAATATGTTCATGATGAACAGAGTTGGACATACAAATTATCAGGTTGCCTGGAAGACATGAGAAGATGATTTGGATGAATCTTTTCCTTCCCCTTCCCAATGATTTTAGCTGGAATGATAGCAAATAACCATTTAGACAAAATAGATGAATACACCTTTCTAGAAAGTTCAAGTTTCAACTCTACCTGAGTTACTAGACTTGTATAAAGAGGCTTTTGAAGTTCGTGGTATTATAAGTTCAAAACAGAAACAACGAAATAATGCTAATACAAATGCCTTCTTTCTTGACCTTCTCGTTGAGATTATTAATGTAAATTGCCTGGTTTGGTGGTATATCCGCTATCAGTATCGTCACGGAGAAACTTCGAGATCCTACTGCGTAAATTGTGTGTTTGGGAAGGAAAAGGGGGGAGAATGAACTAGGATTAGAATCGAAGGAAATATCTTTAGAATTAAAGACAAAATTTAGTAAATAACCTACTTGAGAAGCTTTGTACGAGTATATGGTAGCATCTTCTAAGTTGTTTGCTTTGATTTTTCTTAGATCAAATTTTTCTCCAAATTCTATTAGTTGTTGGTATCGATTTTAGGGTTTCACATGGAACAAGAAAGAGGTGGTGATGGAGAAAATGGTAGGGTGGCAATGGATGGTAGGAATGGTGGTGATGGTCAATTGTGTTGAGGTTGTAGGTGGTGAGATGTAGGTGCGACGACCATGGTGGTGGTGCAAGATATTGGTGGTCTGTACCATGGAAGGGAACTGTAGAGAGAGAGAGAGAGAGAGATGGTGGTGAGTCTGATCAAGGTGAGCGTTTCTGTGGAATGAGGTGAGGTGAGCGTTCCTGTAGAAGGAGGAGATGCAATAGGCAGGGTTTTTTAATTTTTTGGATTTCATTTCTGCTGTTAAAAAACGGAAAACGCGTGCTCAATAGACTAAAATTATAAAGAGACACGGTAACACGACACGCTTTTTAAGATAGGTGTCCTCTATGTTTTTAATTTTTTTTGTTGGACACTAATTTTTGGATACACACAAATGCACGTCCTCTATCCTTCAAATTTTGCAAAACTAACATTATTTTTAGGGCATGCACAAATGTGTGTCCTCTATCAGCGTGTATCATTTGCACGTCATTAAAGGGTTGTTTTCTAGTAGTGACTAGACCATCAGAGTCTCGTTATGGGACCTGCTCCCAGACGACGACTAACGTTGGCTCTTTCTTTTTTGTGATTCTCAGGCTTAACTCAGGCGAAACCACCTCAAACGGCGTTAAGCTCGAAGACATATCAAAGCAATTTTATTAATTGATTGATTCAAATTTGTTTTGTATGCAGGCTACCTAAGCTATAATTAGACCCTTAGATCGTTGAAATTTTAGTTTTTTGGGTGTGAGCCATTATAAGCATTCCTACTTTGGGTGCCATTCCTTGCAAGTGATTTCTTGTAATTTGAGATCTTCAAGTGGAACACAAGTATATATGCTTATACTTGAAAGGTTAGTAATCCTCTCCCTTTTGATAATTTAAATTTATAGTTTTAAAAGTACATTTGTATAATAGTAAAACCGAGATCTAGGGTGCATGTACACTTAGGACTATTTTTGAAAACTGTCATCGCTTAAATCTAGTGTAGAGATGCATAGAAAACCCAACACTATAGGCATACAACTTCATCCCACCTACCTATTGGAATCGACTCAACAACCCTTACTACCTCTACCAACTAACCAAACACTCACTACAAAACCGCCAGTTAATGCGGATCAACACAACCTTACATACGTACTCCATCACCATCCACACATCCTCATCCAGAAAAAACTCAATCCCTCTCACAACATCCAGGTAAAGTCAAGAATGATATCACCATAGGGTCTAAATAAGTAAAAAACATCAACCCGTTAATGGAAAGATTTTTCATAGGCAACCAAAACAAAGTTCCTGTAGCGCCCGCAAATTCGGGTTAGACTTAATAATAGTAATTATTATTATACATTTTGTTGAGCAATCAAAACTATTGAACTGGGTAATTGTTTTTCGTACACATTACAAGGAAATAAATAATTATCGTAAACACAATATGTAAGCAAATATTATTAGTGTATAATATTTATAGAAAACATTAATATAAAATTTATTGTTAAGCAGTAAAATAATGTGTAAAAATAAAATATTATTTAGGATAAATTATATTAACAAAAGTTGTATTTGTTGTGATCATGAGCATGTGGATATAAAGAATGCTAAAATTTGACTTCATATGAGGAAGTTATGATTTATCCAATTTCACGTTCAACCCGATACGGCAACATGTGTCGTAAAATATGAATTAGAGATAGGTTGCTTATTAGCCTAAGTGATCTAAACGAAAGGCATAGTAATCAAAATTACGAAAGTATGCATATAAAGAATGCCTAAATCTAACTTCGTATGAAGAGGTTATGATTTTTCAAAGTTTCGAGTGTGAAAGAGTACTAAAGTGTGCACACAGAAATCGAAATAAAAATTGGTTGATTGTTAGCCGAAACAATCTAAATGAAAGTTGTAGTACTCTTCAACATGAAATCTACGATATAAAGATCGTCGAAAACAAAGCTCGTATGAAGAAGTTATGAATTTCGTATCGTTATTTACAGTGTAAGCCTTCTCGGTCCGTATTACAAAAAATAAAATGTGAATTATCCAATGAAGTCTAAATGAAATTTGTAGTACTCATTGATAGGAAATCATAATAAAAATTAAATATGACTAATATCATAACAATGTTCGTAGATATCACTAATATCTTAATAAAATAGGTTAATATGATTAATACAATATTAATTATTCCTCAAATGGTTTCTATTGAGATAGAACTTCTTCAAAGTGTTAAAATTTCATCGTTTTCTACTATTTCAGTCACTTTGTAGGCATGGATTAATCACTAGGCGACCTCTAATCGTTCGGGTAGCACGTATGGATTAATAGGAGATTAATCGGGATTTTTACAACACTGATATATATATATATATATATATATATATATATATATATATATATATACACACACACACACACACTAAATTACAATAGTGGAGTCTAAACAGAGTTAGTATTAAAAGTTGATTTCAAGGACTGGAATCTTGTCTAATTTTATAACTAAGACGTATAAAGAATATTTAGATCCAGTTAAGTTGGATAAAAGAATATTCGCATACTGTATCGCGGTAGTGGATAAAAGAATAAGCGCATACTGTATCGCGGTAGTATGGTATAAACAGGAAAATGGTTTTGGAAATCAATTATAATAAATATAGTCTTACCTAATAATGATAGAGGATTTATAAAGAATGTTTAGTTTGAGTTAAATCGAAATAGTATTTAGTTATACCCTGTATTGTTAAAATATTACATAGGAAGGAAATTGCGTTACTTTAATCTTGTCAAGTTATACACTAAGACTCAAAGAGGATGTTAGTTCAATTAAGTTTGGATATTGGGTAGCGTCATGTTAAGGATATGTGTAATTGGAACGGAGAGTAGAACTCTTTTATGTGACACTATTAGGTGTCGATGTACTAATTGTCACAACTGGAAATTTTGAGCCATGTAATCTATACATTCAAGTTAATGTGAATCAAAAACTTCAATCAAATACATCATACAAGTACTACAAGTAGTCATCAAACAATTGGAAAACCCTAGAAGTTCTTGTTAAGTCTATTTTGGACTAGAACTTCCTTATTGGATCCAAGTGGACCAATAAGCTTCCAAATAGACTATCATGGGCTTAGAACCCTAATTGGGCCCTAATTGGACCCACATTTATTTATTTCAACATTTTGGGTCATGTTGGGCCTAGAATGAAATGAATTAAAAGCCTTGATACATGAATAACTTAAACTAGTCCAATAAAAATATAAAAATCCTACTACATTCTTTTAAGCTTAAAACATACCCAAGATTAACACTAATATTGGGCTTAAGGGCAAAAAGCCCAAAAATCTTTTTTTTCTCTTCCCATTCTCGGCCCAAGGCCCAAACCCAAAGAGAAATGGAAGAGTTGACTTAAGTATGCCACCTCATCTTTACCCATAGGATATCCATGCAATAATTCTCATTCCTCCATGCACATCACCTCAAATATCACTTCTCTTCTCTTCTCTCTCTCATTCTCGGCCACAAGCACACACACACACCACAAATCTCTCACAAATCCTCTCTAGATCACTCAAGAACATCTCTCCCTCTCCACTCAAAAATCTCGAGTTCTAGGAAGCATTCAAGAGGAAATCTCCACAAAATTCTTCATCTAAGGTAAGATTATGCATAGATCTATGATTTAAATTCTTTTGTTATCAAAATCCTTTCCTAATCTATGCAAAAATCGTGATCTTGCATCCTAGAACCATCTCAAAACTCGAGATCTTCATCAAAGGGAGCTAAGGCCAAAAAAACACTTCATTTTCCTTCCATTTTTCCTTGCAAAACCGAATCAACACCCCAAGGTGAGCTTCATACCCCCTAATTTCTGTTTTTATGAGTTTTGTGGGGGGGGGGGGGGGGGGGAATACAAGTGAAAGTGTAGATCTATATGTGTTTTGTATGCCTTGTATGATTTCCATGCTTATATGTATGCATTTGTGTGTTATAATGTTGGATCTAGCCATAAAACCCCTCAAAACCGAGATATATCTTGTGTTAAATGATTTTAGCTTCAAATATATTTCTAAATACAAAGTGTCTCAAGAAAAATGGCTAAGTGGTTTAGTAACAATTTTCTTTGGGTTAAAAACACAAATTTTGGGCCAAAAATGTGAAAAATACAAAATTAAGGGCCCAAATTGACATTTCACAGATTCTGATGGATGAAGTGTGCCAAAACAGTTTCCATAAAACTATTTCTGGAATTATACTCATTTAGGGGATTAAAAACATAAATTTCAAGCTTAATGGGCTAAAAATGACATTTTCGGCCCAATGAGGCCCATTATGCGAATTTTTCTGTTTTGGAGGGCCAAAACTGTGATTTTCTGTAAAACAGTGGACCATAAGTGATCCAAGTCCTTTTCAAAGGTTTAAAATGCTTTTTAAATTTAAAAAGGACCAAAGTTGCAAAAATTTTCCAATTTGGGCCAAAATTGTCAAAGTTGCAAAAAGAAGGGATTAAAACCGAGAAAACTGCTTTTTCAGGGACTTAAACTGTTTTCTATGAAAAATATGCTGAAAAATATTAATTTCAATAAATTTTGGTGTTAAAATGTCAAGAAAATTTATTTAAGGACCAAACCGGGAAATATTCAATAAAAGGGTTGAAAATGTAAATTTTACAAATAATGAGGGGCTGAAAACAGAAATATTTCAAGGCTAATTCAATATACACAATTTGATCAAATAATGGCACTGCGACTATCGACGAAATACAATATATTACAATACCAAAAGTCGTTGTTAAACGAATTGGCTCGGTCTCGAGCCAATAGAAATCTACAACTACTAACACTACGACACTACGATTCATACAAGTAACGTTTGGTAATACATATACATGCGAGTGTGCACAGACGTCTACGCACCATCTTTGGGCCCCAAAAGTGTAAAATCTTGTTCGTTGAGCCTAGCTAGCCCAATGACCTGATCTTAAGGCCCGAAGACATTTTTTTTACGGAGTGTTGGGTTTTACCGACCCGACACAACGTAAATGGACTTTCAATGGCTTGTATACTACTGGTCCCCAAGGGTCCTTTGGTATTGCTAGTAAAGTCTACATTTCATGCGAGGCGGGTCGGGGACCCCTCGTACATTTTTATCCCCAACCGGTTAATGGAGTCACCGGGGTCTTCGTGACCTCTTTCTCTTCGGATGTGGGACTACACCTAGTCAGGGCGATTGGATAACGTGATTAGTACGGACGACGCCTTCGGGATCGTTAGTATAACTATAAACTGGGCGTTTGTGTAATGCGGGTTTGTAGTAAATAATCATGCTCGAGAACCTTCCAACGTCGCCTGGGACTGACACTATACGCTATACAATGGTTTCAATGTAACTTCACGTAATTCAAGGAACTAGGAGAACATCGGGTTTTCCTAGGGTTTTCAATACATACAGATTTGAAATGCATACAACTTCAATGAACTTTTTTTCAAGTATAGAAACAAACAAGCATACCTATGGATCTTCACAAACGTTTTCAAAAGCTTTTCTTTTTAGAAAATATCGGATTTTCTGGTGGTTTTTCAAACAATACAAACATTCGATTTCAAACACTACTTATGAACTCACCAACATTTCATATGTTGACGTTTTTCAAAATACTTGTATTCTCAGGGAACCAGTGAACCAAAGGAAATCATATTCAGTGACGGCTTGCAGTTTATTTATGTGCGAACCGAACAATCTAATTTTTTTTGGGAATGTAATGTTTTAAACAATGTATGACATGTAAACGCTACTGGTTGTACTGTATTGATGAATGGTAACGAATGTTGTTATGTTTCATATATATTCAATGTTATGGTATACAATTGAGTCACGACAGCCCCCGGACGTTTCCGCCGTCTGGTTCGGGGGTGTGACAGGTTGGTATCAGAGCTTTGTTTATAGTGAACTAGCATGTCGAGCCATACATTGATATGCAACTATAAACCAAAAAGAGGGACTAACATAACTCTGAACAAAACAAGTAAATAAAACACGCTTGCTTGCATTAGGGATAAGAACCTAACGCCGAATCAAACACAATAATGCTGGTATCTCGGTTAATTCGGGACTGTTCTTAGTGATACCAAGGAGTGAATGTAGCCTGATCAACTACATTCCCTCCAAAGTAAAACTAACACACGTCTTGATGAGATCGGGATATCTAGGGAACCTAAAACTATACCCTTCTAGCACCAAAAAGAGAACGTCTGTTTAGTCTGCAATAGTGGAAGAGGCATAGGATAATATTAGTGAACTTTTACGTGTTTTGCTATGTGTTGCGAATCTATGATTGTATGCTAAATGATAGAAGTACTTAAGTTCGTTCCATACACCTAGTCAGTAGGACCACGACCTCACGGAAACCACGTACACTCAACATCTTTCCGTTTCGTGACAAGAAGATGCCTCGCCGACCTACTCGCGGAAATCCCGAACCAACCCCGCCCGAAGTTGACTCCACTGCTTTCCAGGCAGCCGTGTCTGCTGCGGTCACAGCAGCTATGGCACAACTTCACCGAGGGAACAACGGAGGAGGTAACGGGCAAGGATCCGGAAGTTCGAACAACGGGACGAACCAAGGACTCACTAAAACGTGCACCTACAAGGATTTTGCGAACGCTAAACCCCGAACTTTCAACGGCACTGGAGGAGTGATCGCCCTAAAGCGATGGATCGAGAAGGTAGAGTCGGTATTCGAGGTATGCGAGTGCCCCGAGCAGATGAAAGTGAAGTTCGCGGCCTGCACTTTTGTGGACCAAGCACTTACTTGGTGGAATGGACACGTAGAAGCTATGACGCTCCCTGTCGCCAACTCTATTCCATGGGCAGAAATGAAAGAGATGTTAAAGGCTGAGTACTGCCCCCGAGGCGAAATACAGAAAATGGAACAGGAACTATGGAATCTCACGGTGCAGAATGGGAACATCGATGCTTACATATCGAGATTCAGCGAACTATCTCTGTTGTGCCCGGGTATGATCACATCAGAGGGAAAGAAGATCGAACGATTCATCTGGGGACTGACATCCCCCATTCAAGGGAATGTGATAGCTGCGAACCCTGAAACTTTTGACAGTGCGAAGAGATTGGCAAAGAGGCTATATGATCATAACCACAAAAAGGGCGAGAAGCCAGTGGAGACTGAGAAGAAAAAGGAGGGTGATGGTAAGAAAGGATGGAACAACAAGAGAAAGGGGCGCCAGGGCCCCGAGACCTCTAAAAAGCAGCAAACCGTGGCAGTTAACGCTGTCACCGCACCGATTCCAGCCACACCACATGCTCCAGCCTCAGCTACTTCAAATGCTTCAAGATCCTATTCCGGTAATCTTCCCAAATGCAACAAGTGCGGTTTCCATCACCAAGGAGAATGTAGGGAGTTCCATTGCACCAGTTGCAACCGAAGGGGACACACTGCAAGGTTCTGCAGGACTTATCCTTCTCAGAACCAGAGTCAGGGAAACAACCAGAACAACAACAACCACCGCAATAACAACAACACCAATGCCGGTAGCAACAATACAGGGCTTAGCCACACCTGTTTCGGGTGCGGAAGGACGGGACACTTCCGTCGGGATTGCCCTAACAACCACAACTCAGGAAACAGGGGAGCAGGAAGAATGCTGACTATGGGTCAGAGTGACGCAGTTCAGGACCCCGCAGTTGTGACCGGTACGTTCCTCCTAAACCACACTTATGCATGCATCTTATTTGATACCGGAGCGGAGCGAAGTTTCGTAAGTGAGAAGTTTAAACATTTATTAAAACAACGACCCCATAAGCTAAATGAAACCTATACGGTGGAAATGGCCAATGGGAAAACCGAATCCACTAGGGAGATCTACATCGGATGTACCCTAACCCTCAACCAACACGTCTTACGAATAGATCTGATGCCAGTATCAATTAGGAGTTTCGACGTGATTATCGGCATGGATTGGTTAAGCCCCCACCATGCTGAGATTATGTGCCACAAGAAGGCCATTCGCCTTCGTCTCCCAAATCACAAAACCCTAGTAATTTACGGAGACAAACCCAGTACGAATCTTCGTCTCATTTCGTGCATCAAAGCACAAAAACACTTGCGAAAGAACAATTTGGCGTTCTTGGCTCACATAGTGGACAAGACCAAAGAAGAAACTAACATCCAAGACATTCCGGTAGCGTGTGAATTTCCGGACGTGTTTCCTGAAGATCTTCCAGGAGTACCCCCAGAGAGACAGGTTGAGTTCCGAATCGACCTCGTTCCAGGAGCAACTCCTCTCGCTAAATCACCATATCGATTGGCTCCTGCTGAAATGCAGGAATTGTCCAGCCAACTCAGTGAGCTTCTGGACAAGGGATTTATCCGACCTAGCTACTCGCCATGGGGAGCTCCGGTACTCTTTGTCAAAAAGAAGGACGGATCTTTCAGAATGTGCATCGATTACAGAGAGTTAAATAAACTCACTGTCAAAAACCGCTACCCACTTCCGCGAATCGATGATCTATTCGACCAGCTCCAAGGAGCTAGTTATTTTTCTAAAATAGATTTACGATCCGGATA
The DNA here is from genome assembly GCF_002870075.4 of Lactuca sativa. Lineage (NCBI taxonomy): Eukaryota > Viridiplantae > Streptophyta > Magnoliopsida > Asterales > Asteraceae > Lactuca > Lactuca sativa. The sequence goes on along the minus strand of NC_056626.2, from coordinate 66,181,374 downwards.
CCATCAACTCAAAGTCCGAAAAGAAGATATTCCTAAAACCGCTTTCCGAACCCGCTACGGACATTATGAATTCGTCGTAATGCCTTTCGGTCTAACAAATGCACCCGCCGCATTTATGGACCTGATGAATCGAATCTGTCGACCGTTCCTGGACAACTTCGTCATTGTGTTTATCGACGACATCCTCGTCTATTCTTGAAACAAAGAGGAGCATGGCCAACATCTCCGACAAATCTTAGAGACCCTGCGAACGGAAAAGCTGTACGCCAAACTCTCCAAGTGCGAGTTCTGGCTCCGGAGTGTGAATTTCCTAGGCCACGTAGTAAGCCAAGACGGAATTCATGTGGATCCTTCTAAGGTCAAAGCTGTGGAAGGATGGGCAACTCCGACTACGCCCACAGAAATTCGTCAGTTTTTAGGCCTAGCAGGCTACTATAGGAGATTCATCCAAAACTTCTCTAAGATCGCCAAGCCGCTTACCTTGCTTACGCAAAAGGGCGTGCCATTCAAGTGGACAGACCGACAAGAGATTGCGTTTCGAACCTTGAAGCAAGCTCTCTGTAGCGCACCTGTGCTATCTCTACCCGAAGGAACGAAAGATTTTGTAGTCTACTGTGACGCGTCGAATCAAGGCCTAGGTTGCGTTCTCATGCAACGTGGAAGAGTGATAGCATATGCGTCCCGCCAACTAAAGACACACGAAGTAAATTACACGACCCATGACCTAGAACTGGGAGCCGTGGTCTTCGCCCTAAAAATCTGGAGGCACTACCTGTACGGTACAAAGTGCACCATCTTCACGGACCACAAGAGCCTCCAGCACATCTTGAATCAGAAGGAGCTGAACATGAGACAACGAAGATGGGTGGAATTGCTGAACGACTACGACTGCGAGATCAAGTACCATCCGGGCAAGGCCAACGTGGTAGCTGATGCATTAAGTCGGAAGGAGTACTCTAATCGTCGTACGAAAACGCACTCGATAACCATTCAGTCTCATCTGGCCACTCAAATTGCATCAGTCCAGGCAGAGGCTATGAAAGCGGAAAATAGAACTAGCGAGGCATTACGCGGAATGGAGAAGAACCTGGAAGTCAAAGAGAATGGGGTATACTACTTCATGAACCGTATTTGGGTCCCAAAAATCGGAGGATTTAGGGAGACCGTTATGAAGGAAGCCCACAAGACACGATACTCCATTCATCCTGGTTCGGACAAGATGTATTTGGACATTAAGCAGCACTATTGGTGGCCTAACATGAAGGCGGAAATCGCAACTTATGTTAGTAAGTGCCTTACATGCGCCAAAGTAAAAGTGGAATACCAGAAACCTTCCGGATTGTTACAACAACCGGCAATCCCTGAGTGGAAATGGGAGGGGATATCTATGGACTTCGTGACCAAGCTGCCCAAGACGTCGGACGGACTGGACACCATATGCGTAATAATCGACCGACTGACGAAATCTGCCCATTTCCTACCAATCAAAGAGTCCTACAAGATGGAGAGACTGACGCGTTTGTACCTACGGGAGATTGTAAGACTTCATGGAGTGCCAAAATCTATCATCTCGGATAGGGACAGTAGATTCACGTCACGCTTTTGGCAGTCGCTCCACAAGGCCATGGGAACTCATCTTGATATGAGCACTGCGTATCACCCACAAACGGACGGTCAAAGCGAACGAACCATTCAGACGCTTGAAGACATGCTTCGTGCATGTGTGATAGACTTTGGAAAGTCTTGGGATACCCACCTACCGTTGATCGAGTTTTCATATAACAATAGTTATCATTCGAGCATCAAGGTGGCCCCTTTCGAAGCACTGTACGGGCGTAAATGTAGATCACCGTTATGTTGGGCTGAAGTAGGTGACACCCAGCTAGCAAGAACACATACGTCAAACAGGGCATTGACGGGACCGGAAATCATTCGCGAGACCACATAAAAGATTGTCCAGATCAAAGCTCGATTACAAGCATCGCGTGACCGGCAAAAGAGCTACGCTGATAAACGGCGAAAGCCCTTAGAATTCCAGGTCGGTGATCGAGTATTGTTGAAGGTCTCACCCTGGAAATGGGTTATACGTTTCGGAAAACGGGGAAAGCTGAACCCGCGATACATTGGACCTTTCGAAATCGTCGCCCGAATAGGCCCAGTGGCATACAGACTACAACTACCCGCGGAACTAAACGGTGTACACCCCGTGTTTCATGTCTCTAATCTGAAAAAGTGTCTATCAGATGAAACCCTTGTCATTCCTCTTGACGAAATCGAAATCAATGAGAATCTCCTGTTCGTCGAAGAACCAATCGAAATCATGGACAGGGAGGTGAAGCGTACTAAGCAGAGTCGCATCCCGATCGTGAAAGTACGGTGGAACGCAAAGCGTGGGCCAGAATTCACTTGGGAACGCGAAGATCAAATGAGACAAAAGTACCCTCACCTATTCTAGCATTCTCAAATCTAGCTTTCAAACAGAATTTCGGGACGAAATTCCCTCTAACGGGGGGATGATGTCACAACTGGAAATTTTGAGCCATGTAATCTATACATTCAAGTTAATGTGAATCAAAAACTTCAATCAAATACATCATACAAGTACTACAAGTAGTCATCAAACAATTGGAAAACCCTAGAAGTTCTTGTTAAGTCTATTTTGGACTAGAACTTCCTTATTGGATCCAAGTGGACCAATAAGCTTCCAAATAGACTATCATGGGCTTAGAACCCTAATTGGGCCCTAATTGGACCCACATTTATTTATTTCAACATTTTGGGCCATGTTGGGCCTAGAATGAAATGAATTAAAAGCCTTGATACATGAATAACTTAAACTAGTCCAATAAAAATATAAAAATCCTACTACATTCTTTTAAGCTTAAAACATACCCAAGATTAACACTAATATTGGGCTTAAGGGCAAAAAGCCCAAAAATCTTTTTTTTCTCTTCCCATTCTCGGCCCAAGGCCCAAACCCAAAGAGAAATGGAAGAGTTGACTTAAGTATGCCACCTCATCTTTACCCATAGGATATCCATGCAATAATTCTCATTCCTCCATGCACATCACCTCAAATATCACTTCTCTTCTCTTCTCTCTCTCATTCTCGGCCACAAGCACACACACACACCACAAATCTCTCACAAATCCTCTCTAGATCACTCAAGAACATCTCTCCCTCTCCACTCAAAAATCTCGAGTTCTAGGAAGCATTCAAGAGGAAATCTCCACAAAATTCTTCATCTAAGGTAAGATTATGCATAGATCTATGATTTAAATTCTTTTGTTATCAAAATCCTTCCCTAATCTATGCAAAAATCGTGATCTTGCATCCTAGAACCATCTCAAAACTCGAGATCTTCATCAAAGGGAGCTAAGGCCAAAAAAACACTTCATTTTCCTTCCATTTTTCCTTGCAAAACCGAATCAACACCCCAAGGTGAGCTTCATACCCCCTAATTTCTGTTTTTATGAGTTTTGTGGGGGGGGGAATACAAGTGAAAGTGTAGATCTATATGTGTTTTGTATGCCTTGTATGATTTCCATGCTTATATGTATGCATTTGTGTGTTATAATGTTGGATCTAGCCATAAAACCCCTCAAAACCGAGATATATCTTGTGTTAAATGATTTTAGCTTCAAATATATTTCTAAATACAAAGTGTCTCAAGAAAAATGGCTAAGTGGTTTAGTAACAATTTTCTTTGGGTTAAAAACACAAATTTTGGGCCAAAAATGTGAAAAATACAAAATTAAGGGCCCAAATTGACATTTCACAGATTCTGATGGATGAAGTGTGCCAAAACAGTTTCCATAAAACTATTTCTGGAATTATACTCATTTAGGGGATTAAAAACATAAATTTCAAGCTTAATGGGCTAAAAATGACATTTTCGGCCCAATGAGGCCCATTATGCGAATTTTTCTGTTTTGGAGGGCCAAAACTGTGATTTTCTGTAAAACAGTGGACCATAAGTGATCCAAGTCCTTTTCAAAGGTTTAAAATGCTTTTTAAATTTAAAAAGGACCAAAGTTGCAAAAATTTTCCAATTTGGGCCAAAATTGTCAAAGTTGCAAAAAGAAGGGATTAAAACCGAGAAAACTGCTTTTTCAGGGACTTAAACTGTTTTCTATGAAAAATATGCTGAAAAATATTAATTTCAATAAATTTTGGTGTTAAAATGTCAAGAAAATTTATTTAAGGACCAAACCGGGAAATATTCAATAAAAGGGTTGAAAATGTAAATTTTACAAATAATGAGGGGCTGAAAACAGAAATATTTCAAGGCTAATTCAATATACACAATTTGATCAAATAATGGCACTGCGACTATCGACGAAATACAATATATTACAATACCAAAAGTCGTTGTTAAACGAATTGGCTCGGTCTCGAGCCAATAGAAATCTACAACTACTAACACTACGACACTACGATTCATACAAGTAACGTTTGGTAATACATATACATGCGAGTGTGCACAGACGTCTACGCACCATCTTTGGGCCCCAAAAGTGTAAAATCTTGTTCGTTGAGCCTAGCTAGCCCAATGACCTGATCTTAAGGCCCGAAGACATTTTTTTTACGGAGTGTTGGGTTTTACCGACCCGACACAACGTAAATGGACTTTCAATGGCTTGTATACTACTGGTCCCCAAGGGTCCTTTGGTATTGCTAGTAAAGTCTACATTTCATGCGAGGCGGGTCGGGGACCCCTCGTACATTTTTATCCCCAACCGGTTAATGGAGTCACCGGGGTCTTCGTGACCTCTTTCTCTTCGGATGTGGGACTACACCTAGTCAGGGCGATTGGATAACGTGATTAGTACGGACGACGCCTTCGGGATCGTTAGTATAACTATAAACTGGGCGTTTGTGTAATGCGGGTTTGTAGTAAATAATCATGCTCGAGAACCTTCCAACGTCGCCTGGGACTGACACTATACGCTATACAATGGTTTCAATGTAACTTCACGTAATTCAAGGAACTAGGAGAACATCGGGTTTTCCTAGGGTTTTCAATACATACAGATTTGAAATGCATACAACTTCAATGAACTTTTTTTCAAGTATAGAAACAAACAAGCATACCTATGGATCTTCACAAACGTTTTCAAAAGCTTTTCTTTTTAGAAAATATCGGATTTTCTGGTGGTTTTTCAAACAATACAAACATTCGATTTCAAACACTACTTATGAACTCACCAACATTTCATATGTTGACGTTTTTCAAAATACTTGTATTCTCAGGGAACCAGTGAACCAAAGGAAATCATATTCAGTGACGGCTTGCAGTTTATTTATGTGCGAACCGAACAATCTAATTTTTTTTGGGAATGTAATGTTTTAAACAATGTATGACATGTAAACGCTACTGGTTGTACTGTATTGATGAATGGTAACGAATGTTGTTATGTTTCATATATATTCAATGTTATGGTATACAATTGAGTCACGACAGCCCCCGGACGTTTCCGCCGTCTGGTTTGGGGGTGTGACACTAATTAAGTACCAGAGTATAATATTGTATTCCTTTGGACGTCCAAATATAGTTTTAATCAGGCAAATGAAACAGTATGTCTGGTCATCTACCAGAGTAAGATGACAACACATGATCATTCTAGACAATTTTGTGAATTACATTGCGAGTGTGGCCTTATAACTCACATACGTAGATGAAACGGGATAACATATTCATCATATACTCTGATGGATTAAATTGCCTTTATGACTTACATTGGCCACGGAATCCCCTAACTGCATGGTCAAATCATTGCTCCAAACGATCCATCAAACGAGTTGATTCTTCTTAATAATCGTGGACTAGGATTTGTGAAAATTGGTTGGGATAGGTATGTATGGGTGTAATATTATATATATATATATATATATATATATATATATATATATATATATATATATATAAGTTATGTGATATATCTCTATTGTTTGGTAACAGTTAGTTCTGCAGGTTTGATAATTATAAATTATTATGATAATAATATCATAGGATTGAAAAGCCTATGTGTCTCACCAGGTTTTCCAATATGACCCACTCAAATGATATGCATCACATGTAACATGGTTAAAGCTGTTGGAACTTGTTTAGGATGTCTAGTGATTAAGAGACACCCTGCAATAGTGTTCATGACCATTTCGTCTGTACGTTGTAACATATGTTGTGTATTGATTATGACATTCTTAAGTCTTCTATCTTGATACAACATCTTTACTCAAGATATTCTAATAAAACGAAACAGATTCTGCAAAATGTTGTACTGTACCGATATTTTCCGCAAACCAAGATATTGTGATTTTTAGGAAAACTCAACTAGATCATAAAAAATTCCAAATTATTAAGAAAACTAAAAAATTACCTATTCTATTTCTATCTGAACCCTTATTGGGTCGACCCAAACTACTATCCCCTCAGACGTGACATCCCAAAGCTGAACTTTATGTGTATATAAGGTCACATAAAAAGAATTGGACAAACATTGCTTCGACATCTAAACTTCCAATATCCTAAACAACAGTCGAACTTTAATCTCTCTACAACATTGTGATTAGAGTTTTTGCTAGCCCTCATTTGATTTCTTGTACCTGGTCTCCTACTTGTAGTTTGTATAGATCGTCATAATGATCATTTTTTAGCATAGAATACTTATGCAAAATATTAAGTTTAATGGTATTTTTGCATAAAGAGCAAATTTTATTACCTTTCAAAGACATTTTCTCTTCTAACTAGATGTCCAATTTAGATAACAAGAAAAAAAATTAACATCAAACCTTGTTTTAATGGTAATAGTGGTCTTTTTTTAACAATTTAATAAGTTTTATGGTAATATGTGCTGAAAAAGTTTAATAATATTTTTGTACTAAAAACAAATTTTATTACAACCTCAAGTCATTTTTCCAAATAAAGTGTGTAAATTGGTATTTTAGAGATATTTGAAATAGTATGTTTGCTAAATTCGGTTTTAACCCTAAGTTTATTTGTAAAAAATTTACAATAAAAATGTGTAAATGTTTACAGTTACAAAAGTTGGTTACTTTAAGAGTTTATTGGTTGTTGTAAACAGATAATCCTTTAATTTCCCCACATAATAATATTTTAAAAAACATCAAAAAATTGTCTCTATGCTTTCCCTAGATCTGAAGTTTGATCCCTGTGCTTTCAAAACATTATAGATGGTCTTTGTGCTTTCAAAACTTTTGATGTTTGGTCTTTTTTGCTAACTCTGTTAGCTTTTGGTTGTTAAGTATTATTTGATTATTATATTCGGAGGGTATTTCCGTCATTTTCATACCATAGGGACCATTTATAATGTTTTGCCTTATTATATATATATATATATATATATATATATATATATATATATATATATATATATATATATATATATATATATCTTAATTGAAGATGTTTCAGGTCACGTGTGAATGTCTATCAAACCCAGTAAAACCAAAAATAGTTTGTATAAAAGCAGAACAACGAATTTGCATCGATATCTCAAGCCAAAACTGAATTTGAAATCAAGTTTTCCAAATCTAGCTTCAACCTAAGAATGAATCGAGTTTGCAAAAACTGTTCTAGGAAATCCTGAAAAAAAAAATTGATTTTGCAGACCTATTCTTCATCTCTAACTTATGACATATTTGTTTTATCTCCAAATCTTGTTCTCCATATCCAAACCTATTGCATCTGTTTTTCATCTCCAAAAACATGTTCTCCACATCCAAAACTTGTTTCAAGTTAAGTTGCAGACCAAATACACATGACCCCTAACCTTTGAATTTTGTTATGAAACAAAACCATATAAGCCAAAAAGAGCAAAAGACAAGATGATTGAGGGTCTAGTGTTGTCTCAGACTTCAATGCCGATTACAGTGAAGATATCGAAGCCCGCAACGAAGCCAAGTCCAAGGTAAATTAGATCAATCCACATGAGACACTTTCTTATTTTGTTTTTGCACTATTTCTTGAGCTCAATGATTTCAGTGACATTGGTGGATCGAACGAAGCAAAGGACAATTGCCATCGTGGTAGTTCTGAAAGCTTAATCAGACACCGGAGCCACCGTCTTAGGGTTCTGAAACCCTAAATCGGAGTCACCCAGACATTGAAGATAACAAATCTTAAATAAGAAGATACACTAAATTGAAATCCTAAATCAGAATCGGAATACGAGGAGAGTTGAATAATGCTGAAATCGGCGAGGATGACCTACTTGAGGTGGTGGTCGGCGGATTATGGTGAATAGATGAGATGTTTCTTTAGTGGGGAAAAAGAAACGAAGCGGAGAGAGTAGACGGGAAGGATTTCAACGGGGAAGCAAGGGCAAAACAAGAGAGAGAGAGAGAGAGAGAGAGAGAGAGAGAGAGAGAGAAATGAATGGGGAGGGACCCTTTGAAAATTCTATATATATATATATATATATATATATATATATATATATATATATATATATATATATATATATAAACACCCATTAATGTAAGGAAAGTGGAGTTAGGAGGATTTTTGATTGATTTATGAGGATATTTTTTTGGATTTATGAGGAATTTTGGGTGATTTTATAAAATGTAAGAAAACTTGGAATTTTCATATCACCCACTAACTCTATAAATAATAAACAATAATGAGACTTATAGGGATATATAGGTTTTAGATTACTAACATTTTTAATGCTTTGTCTGTAGGTTTAGGATTCAAGTTCTTTTCGCGTCCATGGTATTGATGTTGAAAGTATATTTTATAAATATTAATTTTTACCGATGGCTAGAAAGAAATTGTACATCTATAGTATACTTACATAATTCACACCACACTATTATAAAAAAATTAAAAAAAATTAAAAAATTAAAAAGATTAAAAAAATAAAATTATTTTTGAGTTTTGATTTAACCTCAAATGATTTGCTACTAGAAATATCTTTTTTATGAGTTTTGCTATAATTTCAAGGAATATCTATTCTATGAGTTTTGCTATAATTTCAAATGATTTTCTTGGTAATTAATACTCCCAAGAAGGGTGACACTTGACAAAAAGATAGGACTTAGAGAGGAAAAAAATTGTCAAAGTAAGCAACCAACTGGGCAAGTCATAAGCATATAACATATAATTATTATGATCATAATTCAAAAAAGTCAATATCGTCATCAGATTCCGATAAGTATTCACAATTTAATGAGGGATAATTAACAAAACATGTATCCACATGTTATCTTAATTTTTCTAGAATACCAAAAATATCGTTCATAGGTCATGCTTAGTACGGACCTAATATATATATATATATATATATATATATATATATATATATATATATATATATATATATATATATATATATATATATATATATATATATATATATATATATATATATATATATATATATATATATATATATATATATATATATATATATGATGTTTTCAAAGCACAATGATCAAACTTCAGGTCTAGAAAAAGCAGAGGGATAATTTATGATTCTTTTTATCTAATATTTTCTAAACATGTATAATTACAAAACTTGGTTGTACATATCATTATTTTATACATCAATTACCTCGGTGGTAATTTTTATTTCAGATTTTAATTATCTGTCCCCGCTATGTTACTGAGACTTGAGAGTACACCATGCTCTCCCCATCTATTTCACATTTTAATCGGACGTACTCATACTTTAATAACACGATTTTTGGGCCCATTTCCTTCACCAACTGCATCTCCTACTTATCAATTCCACTTAGCCACACATGATATTTAAACGATTATCAGGATTATATATAGTGAAGTTTCAATTCAAATTTAATGTAAGTATTCCTAAAATGCCTATAATTCACAAAAATATTGCACATACATTAATAATGTTCATTCTATGTTGTCCTTTGCTTCAAAAATAATAGTAGTAACCAAGTTTTACAGGAATGCAAAGCAAGATTATAATAATTCGAGTTGTGAAACATTGAGGAACTAATATATTTATTACTCATTAAAACAACTATATAGATCATATTACTTGTTGGAATAAATATGCCATAAAGGGGTTATAAAAACAAAATATTCGAGGGTGAATATCAGATGGAGCATGCTGCAGGTTAGGACGAACAAAATCTCGGAGAGAGAATATCAGGTGAAGGTGGTTGCAAGGTAGGCCTATACTGGGGTCCTGGGGTCCGCTGCGCATCACCTTTACATAAGATTACATTTATGTTAATATCATATATATCTATACATTAATACTACAAATGCGTGCATTCGACCATACATACTATATAACACACACACACACACACACACACACACACATATATATATATATATATATATATATATATATATATATATATATATATATATATATATATATATATATATATATATATATATATATATATATATATATGGTAAGGTTCATGTGAGACGACCTAATTTTGTGAGACCATGAGACGCATTTTTTTTATGTATTTTTATTTTTTTTAGTTAATTCAAGTTCCGAAAATAATATTTAAAAAAAGAAATTTTGGATTTTTCCATTTATTTTGCAATTTAAAATTATTTTTTAGAATATGTACAGTGTAATATTCTATTAGAATATTTCACGTATTTTTCAAAAAAAATGAGATTTTTTTTAATTTTTTTTAGTTAATTCAAGTTCCGAAAATAATATTTAAAAAAAGAATTTTTAGATTTTTCCATTTATTTTGCATTTTAAAATTATTTTTTAGAATATATGTCAGTGTAATATTCTATTAGAATATTTCACGTATTTTTCAAAAAAAAAACGAGATTTTTTTATTTTATTTTTTTAAAATTTTTTTTAGTTAATTCAAGTTTCGAAAATAATATTTAAAATTTTTTTTTTTGGATTTTTCCATGTATTTTGTATTTTAAAATTATTTTTAGATTTGATTCACGGTCTCACAAAATTAAAATGGTCTCAAATGAACCTGAACATATATATATATATATATATATATATATATATATATATATATATATATATATATATCTTATAGCATTTACAATAGAATGTTTTTTATGGTTTATTCACGTGAAAAAGTTTTTTTTTTGAGCATTTAATACTTATTGGAGTAGATATTTTTTTTATTTTTTTATTTTGACCATTCATATTGAGTGGTGAATACACTTATATAACTTGTATATATAAACCCTTCTAGTTTAACCATATTTCATTTAACTATTTAATACTAATTGAATTTTAAATATTTTTAATTTATTTACTATTAATTATTCCTATTAAATATTTAATAACATCTTATTTATAAAAAATAAAAATTTATAACAATAATTTAATATTTTCAATGTTTTACTTTTATTGTAGTAAACACATACACACACACACACACACACATATATATATATATATATATATATATATATATATATATATATATATATATAGAGAGAGAGAGAGAGAGAAAGAGAGAGAGAGAGAGAGTCCTTGTGAGGGGTGGGTTAGGTGTTGGTAGTTTGTTCTCTTACAATAGAGCTATGGTTTTTCAATGGTGGTGGCGATTTTATCATTTCCCCAATTTATTATGGGGTGGTTTGATCAAATCTATTTATGGTACAAATGGTACTTTTAGATCTTTGATACCTAAAAGCTCTTATATTGGTCACTGGAATGGTATTATTCGTATGATGGGTCAGCTTCGGGATAAATGTCTTAATCTTCAGCCTATGTGTCCTTTTGGAGTCGGAGATGGGTGATTTACTTCGTTTTGGCATGATGTGTGGTTGGGAGATTTTCGCGTATCACTTATTTTCCATAGAAGAGATAACCATCGTTATTGTACAGTTAGAGACAAGGTTGATATTGGTTGGGAGTTAGAGAATTTTAGACGTGCTCCTAGAGGTGGTGTCGAGCAGGCGCAATGGGATAATATTATTTCCATGATGCAGGTCCTTCAGTTGGAGTCACGTCCGGATAGATTGGGTTGGGTCCTTGATGTCTCAGATATTTTTTCGGTATCATCTGCTAGATCCTTTCTAATGGTGGTATGTTGTTTTCGGGAGGGGAAAAGACTCGATAGAATAATTGTATTCCCATCAAAATCAATATTCTTATTTGGCGAATTCGGTTACATAGTATCCCCACTTGAGAGAGACTTTCTCAAAGAAGAATCACGGTGGACTCCATCTTGTGTCCTGTGTGTAATCATAATGTTGAGACAGTTGACCATCTTTTTTCTAGATGTAGTGAGTTGATTGACATATGGTAGCGTATAGCTATTTGATGGGGTGTTCAGACTCCAGCTCAGATTACAGTGCAATTTCTTTTTTCTTGGTCAGATTCGATTCCTTTGAGGGATGGTCAAAGGAAGGTGTTTGAAACGGTGATTTTTACTACTTTTTTGTATTTGTGGAACTTCCGCAATAATATGGTTTTTGGAAAGATTCTTCCTAGGAAATCGAACATTTTTTATGATATTGTTCATAGGGCATTTTTTTTTCGATTTGTAATAGATGTAGGAAAGCAACGTTTGGATGGTCTTCTTGACTGCATAATCCAACTTCTGCTATTTTATTTATGTAATTGTTCTTTTCTAGCTTCTTGCTAGTTTTTGAAAAAAATTTCCGTCGTTCAAAAAGAAAAGACAAAAAAAACCCACCTAAAACGCTTAGACGACCGTACAAATAAAATACCAATAACTAACAGGTTTAAAAAGAGAATTATCAGCAAACTTGAATCTTCAATACAACATAATAGGAAAAAGGCAACTACTATCTTGAACCTTCAAAACAAAATGGAAAGGAGATGTAAATATCCAACACCAAACTTAACTAGCAACAAGCTTGCGAAGAACATACCAAAATTCGTATATTTTCCCCGGGATTAATTTGAAATATTTTCATATTATTTTCTTTTTCCAAATTTATTGTTACAATCATCGCATACATTTGTAACATAAATACATAATTAGATTATGACCCGCGTTAAGCGCGGGGAACACATAAATAAAATACAAATTTATATATATATATATATATATATATATATATATATATATATATATATATATATATATATATACATATTACAAAATAATTATAAAAAAATAGGATTATTGGTATTATTGAAATGTGTTAAAATTACATTAAAATAGGTAAATATATATAGCATTGAATGACCTCTTTATAGACAATATTTTTTGTTTTATTAGTTCAATGACCTTGCTTGTCACATATAAGTATCTTCAAATATTTTTTACTTGTGACACGGAAAACAACTACATACTGCCAACCATGCGTAAAAATGGGTCTAACCAAGTATAATCCAACATTTGACAATGCACTTTCAAAATATATTGTTATTTTATAGCAATATTGCGAAATATAACTGTTTATTTCAAAAAAAAGTAACAACTTATTTATGTTCCTTCAAAATGAACCACATAAAACCCCCCACAAAGAAACTATAACCAATAAATCTGCAACGAAGCTAATCATCCCCTTCCACTTCATCTCTAATATCAGGTCTTTTTTTTCCTTAATCTGAGGTGTTGTCACTATCATCGACAATGTTAAGATTCATTGATGACTTTTTTTATTTTTTTTATTTTTTTTTATTTTAGGGATAACTATGACATAAATCATTTATCAGGTCCATCATTTATGTTTATATCTTTGTTTTTTTTGTTGATTTTGATATGCCTTCTTCGGTTAACCACCACCTTTTTTTTCAGACTCCTTTTTTTATGAAATAACATTTTTTTTTGTGAAATTCATTCTACGGTTTTTAGTATGTGCAGGTACGTTGATTTTTTTGAAGTAAAGAAAGTAGGGTTTTTGTTCGATGTTGGTTCCTAGGTTTGGTTCTTATTTTTTGTGATTTCTCATAATCCATTGTGTTTTATTTTCTATCTTTATCTACAATCTTTAAGTATAGAACATTTTATCCATATATTCATTCACTACAAAGTTTAATAAAGGAAAAAAGAAACACCCCCTTAGTTTTATTTACTTTGCAGATCATCGAGCCTCCATGCAAAGCTTACAACATAATGAAAAAAACAAAAAACCCTTATGAGGTAAATGCCAATTACGATTCTACCCATTTTCCTCTTGTAACAACTGTCTCACTTTAATACTTCAAAATATCTGTTTTTGTGTTTAAACATATTATTGATAGAATGAAAGATCCAAGCATTGTTGCATTTTGGTTTATCACAATGCCTCAAATTATGGGAGGATTTAAATATGATGATGAGGTCAAACATAAAATATGATGGTAATACAAGGTTCTTCTTCTTCTTCTTCTTATTTATTTATTTACTTATTTTTTAATTCAACTTTATTACAAAATTAAATAGCTTCTTTTATTGATATTAGTGTTTCTTATTTAGAAAAATATACGATATGATCAACTTCTTGATGCTATAGCAATGAGAAAACTTGGATGAGCAGGAAGTGAGATGAATTTATAATTTATTAACTTTAATGAGTAATTAATTAATTACAATTTTGTTATTGAATTTAAAATACAACATGGATTATATCAATGGATCCTAAACGTGCAAGAAATGATCTAGTGGTAGCAAAGAACATTCGTTACTATAAAGCAAAGAGAAAATTAGAGGCAGAAGTGATGAAGCTCGATCCACCACCATGACCTCAAAACTTTGTGTGTGTGTGTGGTGTTTCAGGGTCAAATGCTGACTCTAGTTGAGTACACACTTCTATTATACCGTGCATTCTTACCTGCCCATGTATGGTACCGATTCTTTTTGAACAAAGAATACGGGAGCCTATTTTCATCATTCACAAGATGCCTATGTTTAACTTTAAAGCTCACATCAATTGTTGAGAAGGTATATTTCTTATTGTTATTCTGTTACTACCGTAGACATAAGAAAACTTTCTAGTAAGGACTTTCATGTCTTTTGTACAAATCGTCTGTTATATTATGTCATGTCATCTCTTGTCTTGTCTATTGATTTTTTACAAAGGTATACACACATGTAACATCATAATTTCATTATATATAACATCCAATTTTAACATTGAGTTTACTATTTTCGAAAAAAGGATCATAGTTACCGATTAAAAAGATGGAACCAAAAACCAAACACAACATCAAAAAAAAAAAAAAAACAAATTCAAAAACAATATTATACATCCAAATTATAAGTATTCAATAAAGAACCATACGAATGAGTAAAAACATATAAATTCGAAAACAATATCAAACTTACAGATTAAAAGGATTAAACGAAGAAGTACATACATTTATTCAACTAATCAGACTGATGGGAAGGTTGAACTTTTTTTGCATTTGTTTTCTGCGGAGGAATTATGACATAATGTTTGTGTAAATCGATTATTAAAAAAGGTTTGAAATATATATACAAGTCAATATGATGAAAAGTAACAGGTAATCAATTGAAATCCCATTTAAACTTAAAATAGAAGATATCATGCTTCAAAGTGTATTGGTTCATAATAATATCCGAAACTTTTGAAATTTGAAATTAGTAGTTTCTGAGATTTCAACATATAATATATTTGGGAAGCAATTTTGAATAGAAATAGAGCCTAAATTGAAGGTTTACATTAATAAAGAACCAATTTTGTAGTTGTAAGTTTGAAAAGAATTCAATTATCAATTTCATTCAATTCCTACATTTAATTTCCTAATATAATGGGTTGACTTTTTGTTTGATCAAGATGACGTAAGCAAATTGATCTAAGGGTGTAAAACCTATAAAGAAAACACAATCAACGGCTCAGATTGTTTTAGATGATGTCATAAGGTTTCTCTTTTAATGATATTTAGAGATTATAGAAACTAAAACAAGAACCAATTTTAACATCATAATTTCATTATATATAACATCCAATTTTAACATTGAGTTTACTGTTTTCGAAAATAGGATCATAGTTACCGATTAAAAAGATGGAACCAAGAACCAAACACAACATCAAAAAAAAAAAATTAAAAATAACATTATACATCCAAATTATAAGTATTCAACAAAGAAACATACGAATGAGTAAAAACATATAAATTCGAAGACAATATAAAACTTATAGATTAAAAGGATTTAACGAAGAAGTACATACATTTATTCGATTAATCCGAATGATGGGAAAGTTGAAGTTTTTTTGCATTTGTTTTCTGCGGAGGAATTATGACATAATGTTTGTGTAAATCGATTATTAAAAAAGTTTGAAATATATATACAAGTGAATATGATGAAAATTAGCAGGTAATCAATTGAAATCTCATTTAAACTTACAATAGAAGATATCATGCTTCAAAGTGCTCATAATAATATCCGAAACTTTTGAAAGAGAATTATCAGCTAATTGAATCTTCAATACAAAATAATAGGAAAAAGGAAACTACTATCTTGAACCTTCAAAACAAATTGGAAAGGAGATGTAAATATCCAACACCTACCTGAACTAGCAACAAGCTTGCGAAGAACATACCAAAATTCGTATATTTTCCCCGGGATTAATTTGAAATATTTTCATATAATTTTCTTTTTCCAAATTTATTGTTACAATCATCGCATACATTTGTAACATAAATACATAACTAGATTATGACCCGCGTTAAACGCGGGGAACACATAAATAAAATACAAATTTATATAGATATTACAAAATATATAAAAAAAACAAGATTATTGGTATTATTGAAAAGTGTTGAAATTACACAAAAATATGTAAATATATATAGCATTGAAGGACCTCTTTATAGACAATATTTTTTGTTTTATTAGTTCAATGACCTTGCTTGTCACATATAAGTATCTTCAAACATTTTTTACTTGTGACACGGAAAACAACTACATACAGCCAACCATGCGTGAAAATGGGTCTAAACAAGTATAATCCAACATTTGACAATATACTTTAAAAATACATTGTTATTTTATAGCTATATTGCAAAATATAACTGTTTATTTCAAAAAAATAGCAACTTATTTATGTTCCTTCAAAATGAACCACATAAAACCCCCCACAAAGAAATTATAACCAATAAATATGCAACGAAGCTAATCATCCCCTTCCACTTCATCTCTAATATCATGTCTTTTTTTACTTAATCTGAGTTGTTGTCACTATCATCGACAATGTTAAGATTCGTTGATGACTTGTTTATTATTTTAGGTATAACTATGACATAAATCATTTATCAGGTCCATCATTTATGTTTATATCTTCTTTTTTTTTTGTTGGTTTTGATATGCATTCTTCGGTTTACCACCATCTTTTTTTTTTCAGACTCTTTTTTTTTTTTATGAAATAACATTTTTTTTTGTGAAATTCATTCTACGGTTTTTAGTATGTGCAGGTACGTTGATTTTTTTGAAGTAAAGAAAGTAGGGTTTTTGTTTGATGTTGGTTCCTAGGTTTGGTTCTTATTTTTTTGTGATTTCTCATAATCCATTGCGTTTTATTTTCCATCTTTATCTACAATCTTTAAGTATAGAACATTTTATCCATATATTCATTCACTACAAAGTTTAATAAAGGAAAAAGGAAACACCCCCTTAGTTTTATTTACTTTGCAGATCATCGAACCTCCATGCAAAGCTTAAAACATAATGAAAAAAACAAAATACCCTTATGAGGTAAATGCCAATTACGATTCTACCCATTTTCCTCTTGTAACAACTGCCTCACTTTAATACTTCAAAACATCTGTTTTTATGTTTAAACATATTATTGATAGCATGAAAGATCCAAGCATTGTTGCATTTTGGTTTATCACAATGCCTCAAATTATGGGAGGATTTAAATATGATGATGAGGTCAAACATAAAATATGATGGTAATACAAGGTTCTTCTCCTTCTTCTTCTTCTTCTTCTTATTTATTTATTTACTTATTTTTTAATTCAACTTTATTACAAAATTAAATAGCTTCTTTTATTGATATTAGTGTTTCTTATTTAGAAAAATATACGATATGATCAACTTTTTGATGCTATAGCAATGAGAAAACTTGGATGAGCAGGAAGTGAGATGAATTTATAATTTATTAACTTTAATGAGTAATTAATTAATTACAATTTTGTTATTGAATTTAAAATACAACAGAGATTATATCAATGGATCCTAAACGTGCAAGAAATGATCTAGTGGTAGCAAAGAACATTCGTTACTATAAAGCAAAGAGAAAATTAGAGATAGAAGTGATGAAGCTCTATCCACCACCATGACCTCAAAACTTTGTGTGTGTGTGTGGGGGGGGGGGGACTAGTATAAACAAAAGTTTTTTCATTTATTTTTAGTAATTTACATATTTGGTCCCTTTTTTTAGTTGTCGGTTTTGGTCCCTAAAAGAATCAGGTTGTAGTTTTTGGACCTTGTTTCACTATTTCATAAAACTTTTATGATTGTCTAAGTTAACAACCTAACTGTTAGTTTTTTTTAATTGACCATTTTGCCTTTGAACCAAAACTAAAAACCATACAGCATAACAACAAATTTTAAAATTTTCTTTTTTTTACTTAAGTTTAGAGTAAATTACATTTTTGGTCCTTGAGTATACCTGGTTTTTTTTTCAGAAGATTTTGAGGGGTGTTTTTGGTGTTTTAGGGTCAAATGCTGACTCTAGTTGAGTACACACTTCTATTATACCGTGCATTCTTACCTGCCCATGTATGGTACCGATTCTTTTTGAACAAAGAATACGGGAGCCTATTTTCATCATTCACAAGATGCCTATATTTAACTTTAAAGCTCACATCAATTGTTGAGAAGGTATATTTCTTATTGTTATTCTGTTACTTCCGGAGACATAAGAAAACTTTCTAATAAGGACTTTCATGTCTTTTGTACAACCCGTCTGTTATATTATGTCATGTCATCTCTTGTCTCGTCTATTGATTTTTTACAAAGGTATACACACATGTAACATCATAGTATAAACAAAAGTTTTTTCATTTATTTTTAGTAATTTACATATTTGGTCCCTTTTTTTAGTTGTCAGTTTTGGTCCCTAAAAGAATCAGGTTGTAGTTTTTGGACCTTGTTTCACTATTTCATAAAACTTTTATGATTGTCTAAGTTAACAACCTAACTGTTAGTTTTTTTTAATTGACCATTTTGCCTTTGAACCAAAACTAAAAACCATACAGCATAACAACAAATTTTAAATTTTTCTTTTTTTTACTTAAGTTTAGAGTAAATTACATTTTTGGTCCTTGAGTATACCTGGTTTTTTTTTCAGAAGATTTTGAGGGGTGTTTTTGGTGTTTTAGGGTCAAATGCTGACTCTAGTTGAGTACACACTTCTATTATACCGTGCATTCTTACCTGCCCATGTATGGTACCGATTCTTTTTGAACAAAGAATACGGGAGCTTATTTTCATCATTCACAAGATGCCTATATTTAACTTTAAAGCTCACATCAATTGTTGAGAAGGTATATTTCTTATTGTTATTCTGTTACTTCCGGAGACATAAGAAAACTTTCTAATAAGGACTTTCATGTCTTTTGTACAACCCGTCTGTTATATTATGTCATGTCATCTCTTGTCTTGTCTATTGATTTTTTACAAAGGTATACACACATGTAACATCATAATTTCATTATATATAACATCCAATTTTAACATTGAGTTTACTATTTTTGAAAAAAGGATCATAGTTAATCGTTGACATCTCTTCTAATTCGTCGATACGAGAAGCAAATTGTTGTGTGGAGGAATCAATATCTTGACATAAGCCAAGAGGCGGATCTTGTGCCACTCCACCTGGTCGTATGAAACGGGCATGCATCGTTTTTCGTGACATCATATCACTATTCGGCAAGTCAATCCCACTTACTGGATCAATATATCTCTCAATAGATTCACTTGCCACAATGACCGGACAGGATAAGAGATCGCCCAACCTTCCAATTTATCTTTCTGAAGCAACTATAACGGATGGGCAGCTTCCCTACCCACTGGGGATTTTTTTTCCGCTCGGATACACTCGTCCCTTCTTTCTCCGTCTAGATGCCCAGAGAGGATGAAGCAAAAAAGGTTGAGATTCGCCGTTCATTGTCTCGGTTCGGCTCAGACTGGTCTGACTTCGGGGTTAGGAGAGATAGAAAATAAGCTGCCATAGGCTTGGATGGAGCTATGGATTAAAAAGATGGAACCAAGAACCAAACACAACATCAAAAAAAAAAATTCAAAAACAACATTATACATCCAAATTATAAGTATTCAACAAATAACCATACGAATGAGTAAAAACATATAAATTCAAAAACAATCTCAAACTTACATATTAAAAGGATTAAACGAAGAAGTACATACATTTATTCAACTAATCAGACTAATGGGAAGGTTGAACTTTTTTTGCATTTGTTTTCTGCGGAGGAATTATGACATAATGTTTGTGTAAATCGATTATTAAAAATGTTTGAAATATATATACAAGTCAATATGATGAAAATTAACAGGTAATCAATTGAAATCTCATTTAAACTTAAAATAGAAGATATCATGCTTCAAAGTGTATTGGTTCATAATAATATCCGAAACTTTTGAAATTTGAAATTAGTAGTTTCCGAGATTTCAACATATATTATATTTGGAAAGCAATTTTGAATAGAAATAGAGCCTAAATTGAAGGTTTACATTAATAAAGAACCAATTTTGTAGTTGTAAGTTTGGAAAGAATTTAATTATCAATTTCATTCAATTCCTACATTTAATTTCCTAATATAACGGGTTGACTTTTTGTTTGATCAAGGTGACGTAAGCAACTTGATCTAAGGGTGTAAAACTTATAAAGAAAACATAATCAACGGCTTAAATTGTTTTAGATGATGTCATAAGGTTTCTCTTTTAATGATATTTAGAGATTATAGAAACTAAAACAAGAACCAATTTTAACATCATAATTTCATTATATATAACATCCAATTTTAACATTGAGTTTACTGTTTTCGAAAATATGATCATAGTTACCGATTAAAAAAATGGAACCAAGAACCAAACACAACATCAAAAAAAAAATCAAAAATAACATTATACATCCAAATTATAAGTATTCAACAAAGAAACATACGAATAAGTAAAAACATATAAATTCGAAAACAATATCAAACTTATAGATTAAAAGGATTTAACGAAGAAATACATACATTTATTCGACTAATCCGTGAAGTTTTTTTGCATTTGTTTTCTAAGGAGGAATTATGACATAATGTTTGTGTAAATCGATTATTAAAAAGGTTTGAAATATATATACAAGTGAATATGATGAAAATTAGCTGGTAATCAATTGAAATCTCATTTAAACTTACAATAGAAGATATCATGTTTGAAAGTGCTCATAATAATATCCGAAACCTTTGAAAGAGAATTATTAGCTAACTTGAATCTTCAATACAAAATAATAGGAAAAAGGCAACTACTATCTTGAACCTTCAAAACAAAATGGAAAGGAGATGTAAATATCCAACACCAAACTGAACTAGCAACAAGCTTGCGAAGAACATACCAAAATTCGTATTTTTTCCCCGGGATTAATTTGAAATATTTTCATATAATTTTCTTTTTCCAAATTTATTGTTATAATCATCGTATACATTTGTAACATAAATACATAATATGATATAATTATGAAATATTTGAATGATTAGTTTACTAGGATTGTGGGTTTTACTAATGAGTTTAGATGATTACTATGTTCACTTACGGATGTTAGTGTTAAAAAGAAAGATAAGACTTTGGATCCTAACAATACAAACAACAATTATCATTCAAAGCATTAATTCGTACAAATCTATTATGATACAAATCATGATATGATGCAACATAAATTTCAAATTAAATTTTATTACAAAATTATAAATGAAGCCTATGGAAGTTACTTCTTTTATATGTTTAATACTAATTTGTTTTTTATATGTTTAATACTAATTCGTTTTTAATAAAATTCAGTTGTTAAAAAAACATGTTTATTACTAATATCTAAAGAAGTAATAACCAAATTAAAATCTTACTCAAAAAATATCATGTGGGCATTATGAGAACCATAAACATCAAAATAAATTAAAAACTAGCACCAATTTTAACACTCGAGGGTAAAACATTTTTTTTAGAAATGACAGATAACTTTATTAATAAAATAACCAAACAAGCAGGTAGCTAGGTTTGGAAGAACGGGAACAAAGTAGAACGAAAACAGAAAAGAAAAGAAAAGATACATGCAATGTTTTAAAAACCGGTTTTTTAGTTGAATCGGTATGGTGATCGGTTCCCGGTTTAACCGGTTCGACCGTCGGGTGAACCGGTTTCTATATTTTTCATGTTTTTAACTTTTTTTTTTCTATTTTCCTACACATACATACATATATAAATCATGAATTTGATGTTTACAAGTTCAAACATTAAAAATACACATAAAAATAAATTATAGATGAATCCAAATACACTAAAATAACACATAACCATAAGTTTTAGTGTTTTACATTAATCCATATATGTTAAAAAAATAAAGTATAATACCGAAACATAATATATTTTTAGATGAATATAAACACATAAAAAAAACCTTATAACATTTGTCATATGTTTTTATTTAAAGAAAACTAAATAGATTTGAAAAAAAGATCACCAAAGTTTATTATGTAATGATTCTTTTTCATTGTTTTTATTCGATTTAACCGGTTCAACCGGTTAATTTTGACCGGTTCAACCGGGTTTTTTCTAAAAACCGGCCGGTTCAATCCTGTTCAGAAATCAATGTAAAACTGGTGATAGTTGAACCGTTCCTTCCTCCGGTTCCCGGTCCAACCGGTTCAATCAGCCGGTTCAAACCGGTTTTTAAAACACTGGATACATGTGAATAAATGAGCAAACGACTAATTTAAAAGGGGGAGCAGTTCCATTCCGTCCAACTACCCCTAAATTTCCACCATTTAAATGTCGGTGTAATGATATGATCTGCAATTTTAGTCGGAAACGTCAATTTTCCTTGAAAAAATTTATCATTCCTGGCTAACCAAATGTTTGATAATGTGGCATAGAAAACCATATTGATTAACTGTTTTTTTTTCTTGGACAGTTTCCCCACTTTGCCGCGTAGTCCAAACCATCGCTGACCGAATCAAATTGGCTATGTTGTAGCCCACACCATCTAAGTATCCAAATCCATACCGTATTTGCAAAAGGGCATATGTTATACTCACATAGTTGACAGTTGTTGTGTTGGACCATAATACCCCTTACATTGAGTGTGTCTGCCACTAATATCATGTCCATTTCCGCCCTCCAAACAAAACATTTCACCTTCAGGGGAATGATTTTGGACCATAATATCGAGTATCCATGAGTTTGATTCAATTTTGAGTCCAATTATTTTCTCATAATGTTTACCAGATAGATTCCTTATGGGTTAAGATTAAACATGAATCCAATTTTGGTCGGATTAGTGAGATCGATTGAGCTGAATAGGAGGTGGAAATCATGTAGTTCTAATAAGCATACATTGTTATTCGGGTTGTTTTTCCATTGCCATGTGAAGCCGTTCCTGCATAAACGCTCCAGTGGATACACCTTTTGACAGTTTCTAGTTTATATAGATTTAGAAAGTGGGATTATAGGGTGATATTTCTGCACCAGGTATCTTTCCTGAAAAGAATTTTGCAATTGGAATTTGTGCCAACGAGAAAAGGTTGCATGGATCAATGTTGAGGCGACCCAGGTTTTTGATAGTCTTCGAGATGTTACTCCAAATGCCCACAACATTTTTTTGCTAGTTATGTGGTCGGTTGTTTTTTTTAGGTTATGAATGTTTTCAATGACATCAACCCATACAGTGCCAGGTTCATTTTCAGTCTCCACCACCATTTAAGTAGAGGAGCCGAGTTTTGGGCTTTTAGTGATCCGACTCCCAATCCTCTAACTTTCTACCCAATGTATTTTAGACTTATCTCTGGTTCCTCCCCATAAGAATTTGCATCTAATTTTCTCAAGTGAATCTAAAATACCTTGTGGTGCCTTGAATAATGATAAGTAATATGTAGGAAGGCTTCCAAGAACAGATTTGATGAGAGTTAACCTTCCACAAAAAGATAAGGTGTTTGTTTTACATGATGATAGTTTGGCATGAAATTTCTACAACAGGCTTCCAATTTTTTTACGAAGCATATTGGCCACGAAAGGAACCCAATGTATGTAAATGGAAAGGTGTTGGTTAAGCACCCAAAGATTTGAGCCATATTTTGCAATTCCACATCTGTAGTGTAGACACCAAACAATCTGGATTTGTAAAAGTTAACTTTTAATACCGAGGATATATGAAAACACTTAAGAATGCGTGAAAGATTCTTTATGCATCCGCTATCCAAGGCACCCGTGAAATAGCATCGTCGGCGTAAAGAAGGTGCGAGATCATGGGACCGTCATTTGGAAGTTGAATTCCCTGGATTAAAGACTTTTTACATGCACATGTAATTACCACGTGAAGTGTAATACTCTAAATTTTCATTTTTTTTTTCATTTTTAAACCACATAAAACACAATCTCACATTTCTCAAAACCCAAATTGTCACACCCCAAAACCGGAACGCCGGAAACGTCCGGGGGTGGAGGACATCATGTACAGTATCACAATAAAGCATAGTAGTAAACAAGCAACAACATCATCCACTGCATTAATAATATAATTTAATACATGTGTGTTCTGTGAAGTTTATAAGACACCAAAAATGTAAATCAAAATAAAAGATGAGTCTTGAACAAGCTCCATCTTCTCAAAACCTGGCATCGGTACCTATCTACTGATGACCTGAGAATACAAGTTATTTTGAAAGAGTTGATCAGCTTTTAAGCTGGTGAGTTCATAAGCATTTTAGTGTCATTGTTTGTATGAAAACGTTTGTAAGTGTTTGATGTATAAGTTTGTAAATGTTTGTAGTAAATGTTTGTATCTCCTAGAAAATCCTATATTTTCTACTAAACGTAGCCTTATACCAAGGCATCAAATGTTTTGCATGTTTGTTTCTTGTAAGAGTGTGTATTTTTCCAAGTGTGACTCTCATTAACCAAAAATATAGTTTTTACATTACCCTTTATGTGAGAAGATCACAATTTGAATGCAATGGGGAAATAATAAAGTACTGTAGTGTTTTATTATAGTAACTACTGTTGTACTAGCTACCTTAATCCGGCCGTTAATTAAGGTGTAATGTTAAATGATTGCACCATACTATCGACTAAAAACACAACGATGAAAGACGTCAGAAGAAAT
Organism: Lactuca sativa; assembly: GCF_002870075.4. Taxonomy (NCBI): domain Eukaryota; kingdom Viridiplantae; phylum Streptophyta; class Magnoliopsida; order Asterales; family Asteraceae; genus Lactuca; species Lactuca sativa. The sequence goes on along the minus strand of NC_056626.2, from coordinate 66,156,121 downwards.
GACATTTGGGACCCGTAGACTTGCAAGTCCCACTGTAGCGAACAACAAGGTGTAGGATAGTCAATCCATTATAGATCTATACACAAACTCATGCTCTCCTTCTAGGAGACTTTGGATAAAAATCGAGCCATGGCAGTGATGCGATGCCCCGAACAATGGTTCACATTTAGGTTATTGTATACTTGTATATGTAATGTATGTACTAGAGTATTGTATGTTTTCTCTGCCTAGTATGTAGTATGTTCTCTTCGTTTCTCATCATAGTATGTTCTCTTGTATAGTGTATAGTATGTATTGTTTCTCATAATAGTATATTCTCTTAGTTTCTATTATGTATTGTTTCTCATAATAGTATGTTCTCTTAGTTTCTCATAATAGTATGTTCTCTTGGTTTCTCATAATAGTATGTTCTCTTAGTTTCTCATAATAGTATGTTCTCTTGGTTTCTCATAATAGTATGTTCTCTTAGTTTCTCAAAATAGTATGTATTGACTCATGTATGAACTGACTCTTTGTATGTTTCATTGTACTAGAAGAAATGAGTAGTGTCTTCCTAAAATATACCTATTATAGTTTACTATTAAAGTTGTTTGTATAACTGAGTGTATTGAACTGAGATAAAAGCTTTTATGTCTATACATATATACCTAATATATAACTAAGGATCAAACGACACTTGGACAAACAACAGGGTACTTTAAGTCTACAACCAAACAAGGAACATGAAATAAAGTGTGTTATCAGTCCTAAGTCCTTCAAACCTTACTTATATAACTATATATGCGTTAGACAAGGTTTGGATAATATATAAGTGTAAAAGAGTTAAAGGAAAAGGTTTTTCATGTAAGAACAAGTTTGATAAAGAATTTAACATGTAAAAGAGTTTGATAATCATTTTGAAGTAGTTTGATTTATAAAACAGCTAACAGTATAGCAAATCCATTGTTTGGTAGTTATTCATCACATGTGATTGATATAATAACTATAATATCTCAATTTGTATTCCCCCCCCATAAAAACATTTAAAAGCATTTAAAAGGTAGATTAAGGGGTATAAACTCACCTGCAGTGAGTGATGCGACTGTAAGATCGGTAACAGGAAGTTGAGTGTCAATTTCAGACTTGAGCACAAACGAATCCTATTAACCATATAATGACATATATACGTATCCCATTAGTGCTTATAACAACTAATTATTGATTTGGAGCCACCTTAGGGAATAGTAAACACTTATATTGAAGTGTTACAACCATATATGATTGTATATAAGGGGTGTATGGCTATACAAGGGAGTGTATGGTTAAAATGCACGATATTTGTGTGTGTGCGGCCAGGGTGTGTGTGCGGCCGCACACTCCCTATGAAATCTGCCAAAATGTATTTTAAGGCTTTAGGACTCATCTAGGAAGGTTTCTTACTTCATGCTTTAGCCTTATATTGAGTTCATTTCCATTTTTGGACCTAAAAAGGGTGTGTGCGGCCACTATGATGTGTGCGGCCGCACACCCTTTATGAAGATGATAAAATCGTGTTTTTCAAGTATATCATCAAGTGTTTTTAGCATATAACAGGTTATGATAAGTGTATACATGATTTGCAACAACCCCTCCCTAACTCAAAATATAACGGTTCCTAACCATCACTGAGACCCCATTCTCGCCCCTGTTCCAGCCACCAGGTTCCCACAGACTCAATTGGCAAGGCTACCCAGGCCTTAGAACCCCTCTGCATCACACTCTGGCTAGTGAATGTTATGGCTTCCCGCAGTCTTACAACACTCTCTTACTGACTACGGAGTGCTACGGCTCCCCGTGGTCTCACAATACTCTCTCTATCACTGACTCATGAATGATATGGCTCTCCGTAGTCTTACGATACCCTCTCACTGACTCGTGAATGCTACGGTTCCCCGCAATATTATGATAATCTCTCTTATTGAATCGTGAATGTTGAGGCTCTCCGTAGTCTTACGATACTCTCTCTCTCTCTCTTACTTACTCGTGAATGCTACGGCTCCCTACATTCATACGATACTCTCCCTCACTGACTCGTGTATGCTACGACTCTCCGTAGTCTTATAATACTCTCTTACTGACTTGTGTATGCTACGACTCTCCGTAGTCTTACAATACTCTCTTACTGACTCGTGTATGCTATGGATCCCTGCAGTCATACGACACTCTCTCTCACAATCTTGTGTATGCTACGGCTCCCTGCAGTCATACGATACTCTCTCTCACTGTCTCGTGAATGCTACGGCTCTCTGTAGTCTTACAACACTCTCTCACTCACCATGGGCTCATCCCACGGTTTTTCCCTGACTGTCCTAAGTGATTACTCCGACTCGGATCCACTCACTCTCTTATCACCCTACAATCTCCTCATCAAGTCATTACCACACTGAGTTCACTAACTCATACTCCGCGGTCCAACATAGATAGGTGCACACACCTACCCAGATTATTCACCGCAACTATTGACGAAGATTCTTGTAGACTAGGAACTTTCCCTCAATACAGTTTACACCCTTGGACAATCCCTGTCTGGCGACAATTAACTAATGATCTCACATTTGGAAATATAGTCGCTTGATGTTCCACTTTACGTCTGACAACCCAAGTCTCGTAATAATCCAACAATTTAGGGCATCATACTTGGATAACCCGATACTGATGAGTTTTGTATACTACAACATCCTATGGTGCACATACAACACTATATACCTTGGATCTATGTTTTCATAAATTATAAATGTAATGATGTTTCCAAGGTATTAAGCCTATAACTAGCATGCAATTTTCATATACCATACAAGATACTAGTTAGGGTAACATAACTTTTGTGTAGCTTAAAGTCTTGATGTATTTGACCTTAAGAGCTTAGCCTCAATAGTGTGGAAGCCTCAAATGAAGCACAACACATCATGAACAAAGGTGGAACCTGAGAGAGAATTCCATCCACACCAAAAACACCTCGATGAACTCCAAGTACAAGTCTTCGCATTTTTTACTATGAATGGACATATTTATATGTAGGATTCCAAGGGTCATGGGTATAACCCAAATCCATACCCACGGGTGTTATGAGCCCCATGGTTCATGTGGTCCAACTCTTTATGTATCCATACATAAACTTGGTCCAACATGGATCATAAGCGCAACACATATAAATATAACTAATAACCATAATTAGTCCCCATAGATTTAATTAGTCTCCTTTAATCACTAAATTAATTCCAAACTAATTCTTGATCAAAAGTAATTAAACATATGATTTCATATTAATATATTATAACTTATAATATATTAATAAATCATATATAACCTTCTCTCAAGAGTCCGTCCTAAGAAATTGTCCTGATGATATGCAACCCAAATGAACCATGCTACTCTCAGGTCGAGTACATACCAATAATAGTTATGGGCTTGGACATCTAATCCAACAATCTCCCACTTTGATGAGTCTAAAACTATTTTTGTAAATATGACTCCAAGATCCCGACTAAAAAATCGTTGCTCTTAAAAGCAGCTGTCGAACTCTGACCTAGTCAATGACATGTCCATTACACAAGGGATCATATATTCCTCAACTGTAGATATCATATTGACTGAGACATGGATTGTAATCATTCTCTCTGTCCATTTGTTGTTTTCCGATTTCCGATTTAGGACGACCGACTAATTTAATAAATCAAATCAGTCCAGGCCCGGCCAAGCACTTACGTTTGTCATCACTAAATCAGCGAGGGGCCCACATATATCGCTTTTATCCATCCAAGGGTAAAAGGAATGGATAAACTTCGTCCCAAATGTTCGCTTGTACTTACTCATCAAATCACACAAAACGACATGTTTTATAACAACTAAGTTACTGGTTGCGTTTACATATGTCAATGTGCAACCGACGCGCAACTACAACTCACACATCTCCATTTGAAGAATATAAGATATTATCGTCTCATGATCACTCATGATAAAATCCATGAAGTGATTCAAATGAGCGTGGGATTAATCCAATACTCAAATCTCATTCCAGAAGCACTCGTGAATATTGCAGCTACTTTTGCTATGTCTAAACACTTTAGACATCTACAAGCCTAATTCATGACAGTCTTGATTCATACCTACTTCCAAAGTATGATTGATTGTGGAGAGTTTAAATAACATAGTTATTCGGGAAGTCAAAACATGCAAAGTGAAACACAAGAATAATACTAATCCTACATGGCCCTGAACACTTTTGAGAGTAAATGAAACACCTTTTATTTAATCACCATGTTGATTACTCTTTATTCATTGTATAATTTTTCGAATAATCAACTTTATACTTGAATCAAAACAATAGTTGTCCCATGCTCCAAGCATGCACACTATGTTTTCTAAACAATAGTTATGCCATACTCCAAGTATGCACACTATGTTTGCCTATGATTCTTACTTTGTGAAATAGATCAATTGAACATGATTCCAATGATGCTCATTTCACAATCCCAAATCCTTACCGTATATGTAAGAATACAAAATTCTTTCCATTTACCAAAATATGTTAGATTCTAAACTTGTATGCATTGATCCTCTTGTAATGACTACGCACAAAAGTCACAAAGACTTGGCAACAGACATTACAAATTATTCCAATAGAGAGAAATTCCATGGAAACGAAGTCTAACATTCAAAGTACATTCCTTTGAACATCCTTCTTGCATTAAGTTTTTTTAATCTTACACAAATTTAAAGAATAATTTCCACTTATGGAAACATTTCCATATTCCTATTTTGACTATCACTTCTGAACAAGAGTTTCCTCTTTTCAAAATATGTCAATATGTTCCTTCCAAAATTTACACTATACTTCCAACTGTCCTTGAGCAACCAATCTTTGGTTAACCTCAGATTGTCCTCGACAATTGCTTAATCATTTTAGTCATATCCAGTTCTAGTAATTTTTCCCTCTTAATGCCCTAGGTATTTGGAAAAATTTAGAATAGATGAATATTACAACTTATGTAATCGATCCTATATCCGAAGCATATGGGACACGATTCATGATGTCTCACATAAAGACATGATACTAGACCAGTCTTTTGCTACAATATTTCTATTTCTATTTGCCATGTTATCATAATTCATATTATGAAATGGGATGCCGTAATCATAATTGAATTTTAGAACGCAAATAATGTAATTATGACTAAATTTGATTAAAAGCTCACAATCTAAGCTTTTAGAATTGGAATGAAGTATAATTTGATCTCCCTTAATTATAGAAAAACAAGTTTTCAAACCCTACAAAGTACATTTTACAAATTGAAACTTTTGTTTTTCTATAATTAACATTGCTAACTTGAAACACCTAACATAATAATTGTGCTCCCACTAACATGATAATTATTAGCATAACACTTATGCTCCCACTAGCTTTGACTTGTATCCAGAAATCAGTTGGACTTCTAGAAATCAATACTTTATTGACTATCTTACCAAAGTTCAGATTTCTGATATAAGACTTTATCAAAATCATACACCTTTTCTTAGATAGCTCACATGTATGTCTAAACAATTTTTAGAACTATGAAAAGGGATGAAATAACCACAGTCTCAATTGTTTAGACCTTTTCCATTTCTCACAAGTCCATGTTAATGTGTCGGTTAACCACACAAACTCCACTAACGACTTTGAGAATGCAAATATCATAATTGCTATCTACTTAAAATCTATTTAGCGAAAGCGTTTCCTCACCATCATTTTCATGAATCGGAGAGAAACCTTGTGCCACTTAGATTTTATGGTGTGTGTGTTCCTATCCATGTGAATTTGTCATAACCACAAGAGGAGGTTAGTGACAAATCCAAACTTATGTGGACTAAACATGTTCAATCTTAACTTCTTGCCGCCTGGCAGCACAAGGGCTTACCATTTCTTCCAACTATGAAAACAACTGAGAACTCATAGAACTCGCATGCATAGTCAACTTTTAGCTGGAATGGGCACAAAAATAAGAATATGTCAACACGATAGGTTACAAACCTCAAGTCGTGTGCTATTGATAAAAAACATGTTTTATTCTTGATTAGTTCTTGTGTAACGACCCAATTTTCACGTCCAAAAATTTCGTTTTAAAACATTACTTTAGAAAACATTAATAATTAAAAACATTGTTTGATCAAACCATAACACAACGTAAACCATGTCTAAAAGACAAACCATACAACCCATCAAAATATCAGAGTATAAATCCCAGATAATCTCGTAAATGCGGAAACCAGTGTGTGTGCATGATGTGCCGCTACCGCGCCGGCTCTTTCCCCTTTAACGAAGAGGTACCTGAAACCAAAACCGTAAACTGTAAGCACAAAGCTTAGTGAGTTCCCCCATCGTACCACGTACCATACAAACACATAACATACATACTGCCAGACTATTCTGGGGTGCCTGACTACCCAGTACGGCCATTCTGGGGTGCCGACTACCCGTGTCAAGCCATTTTGGGGTGCTGACTACCCGTGTCAAGCCATTCTGGGGTGCTGACTACCCGTGTCAAGCCATTCTGGGGTGCTGACTACCCATCAGTCCTAACAACCGATCCTCTGGGACTAGTCCCCTCCTATTACCTCTATCGCATATAACATAACAGGCCAGCATGCAAACATATCATCACGTATTGTCAGACATTTCTGGGGTGTCTGAACTACCCTTCGGTCCTACCAACCAATCTCTACTTCTATCGCATATAACATATCATGCTAGCATATAACATATCAGGTAGTAGCAACCTAGATGATATCACAAATACAATCATCTAACATACGACTCCTACTGGTGGGCCAGCATTGTGGCCGTAGACCCACTGCTACTGGAAGGTAACTCACCTCGAAGTAGCTGCTGATCTGATCGGGAACTGACTGTCTACTGCTGCTGCTGCTGCTCCGGAAATCCTCCGGCTGCAATTCCCACAACATACTCAATTAAACACTTCTAACTGTCCTTTGGGTAAAATGACCATTTTACCCCTGATCATGCCCTAAGTCAAAGTCAGAGTCAACTTTCAGTTGACCCGACTCGCCGAGTTGGCTTTCCAACTCGCCGAGTCCCTACCCAAACGATGGTCCTGAATCCCGTTTCTACTCGTCGAGTTAGGCAACGACTCGACGAGTTCTCCTTCTAAACTGATATTCAAGTCCTTCATCCTACTCGCCGAGTTGTATGAACAACTCGTCGAGTTCATCTTCATCCGATGAACACTTATGCTAAGACTCGCCGAGTTGTATGAACAGCTCGCCGAGTTCATCTTCATCCGAAGAACACTTATGCTGCGACTCGCCGAGTTGTATGAACAGCTCGCTGAGTCTGTTCTTGATCTAAGGAGATTGCCTTGAACTCGCCGAGTCAGGGCATTGACTCGCCGAGTTCCTCCATAGATGAGTTCAGCTTCCGACTCACTGAGTCACACCCGGTGACTCACTGCTCACTCGACACTACGAAAAGGGGACGAACTCGGAGACTCACGAACAGAATCGTCGAGTCACATGAACGACTCACCGATTCGTTGCCATGCACCCACTAAATACATAGATTTGCTCGATTCCAGTCCATGCCATTCACATATCTGGACTCCTAGAACACGAATCACACGTAAAGTTTCCAACTTTACGTGTAACTATTCACCAATATGGATTTTAGGGTTCAAAATGTACTTAAAATGGTAGATCCAAGGTCTTCAAGAAATGAGGGTCCATAAAGGCTACAGATCTGATCCCTTAGAGCCCAAACATGCCTAGATCCTAAGTCCCTCAACACTATAAGCTCATTACACAAAGTTCAAGACTATAAGAAGCCTTGAAATGGCTATCACAAGCTCTCAACGAAATAATAATGAAGGGACAGAGAGGGTTTCGAGTCCAATACCTCTAGAAGTCCTGAAATGGCACAAAGATTCTAGATCTTCTTCCTTTCCTCTTGATCTACCTTCTTCTTCTCTCCAAAACTTCAAAGAAATGCACCAAAATCACCCAAAATACCAAAAGAGGGGTTAGAGCTTCGAGAGGGAATGTTCTGGACGCAATGGGGGCTGATATGAGGCACAAAACGTCGTTTAAATAGGGTGCAACCCATAAAATTAGGGTTTCATCCAACAGCGGTGACTCGCCGAGTCCAGAATATGGACTCGCCGAGTCGCCAACTTAAACATGTCCCGGGTCCCGTCCTTACTAGGCGAGTCGGACCTATGACTCGCCGAGTCCAAGGCTAAAAAGAAGGAAAATTCTCAATAAGATTTACATACCAGGAACCAGGTGCTACAAATCTCCCCCACTTATTTTAGACTTCGTCCTTGAAGTCTGCTACTCGATCCTGAAACAGCTCGGGATAATGCTCCATCATCTCGTCCACCGGCTCCCAAGTCCATTCCGAACCCTTGCGGTACTGCCATTGCACCTTCACTAGCTCCACCCTCTTGTTTCTCAAATCCTTCGACTTCCTACGACTGGGCGCTCAATGTAATTCAGGCTGTCATCAACCTGAATATCCTCCAAAGGCACTACTGCTGAATCGTCCACTAGGCACTTCCACAGCTGGGAAACATGGAAAGTATTGTGGATCTGGCTGAGCTCGACTGGTAGATCCAGTCTATACGCCACCTTGCCCACCCGGGCTACGACCCTGAACGGTCCGATGAATCTCGGGCCCAACTTGCCCCGCTTCCTGAATCGAATGACGCCTTTCCAAGGCGACACCTTTAGGAGAACCATATCCCCGACCTGGAACTCCAAGTCGGATCGACGCTTGTCGGCGTAACTTTTCTGCCGACTCTGAGCAGTCTGAAGCCTGCTCCGGACCTGCTGGATCCTCTCGGTCGTCTTGAGCACCACTTCGGTGCTCCCCATGACTCTCTAGCCAACTTCACCCCAGCATATCAGGGTCCTGCACCTCCGTTCGTACAACATCTCAAATGGGGGACAGTCAATACTCGCGTGGTAGCTGTTGTTGTATGAGAGCTCGGCCAGGGGAAGATAGGTATCCCAGCTACCACCGAAGTCTAGTACACACGCCCGCAACATATCCTCCAGAGTCTGGATGGTCCGCTCGCTCTGACCATCCCTCTTCGGGTGAAAGGCGGTGCTAAAATGCAAACGAGTGCCCAACTCGTCATGAAATCTCTTCCAAAATCTGGAAGTAAAACGCACATCCTTGTCCGAGATCACCGATACCGGCACCCCGTGCCGCGCCACGATCTCCCTGATATAGATGTCGGCCAATTTCTCGGCCGATATGCTCTCCTGAATCGGAATAAAATGAGCACTCGTGGTCAATCGATCCATGATGACCCAAATCGAATCCACTCCACGTGCGGTCCTGGGAAGCTTCGTGATAAAATCCATCGTGATATCTTCCCATTTCCACAGTGGAAAATCCAACGGCTGCATCTTGCCATGCGGTCTCTAATGTTCGGCCTTGACCTTCCTGCAGGTCAGGCACCGCTCAACGTACCATGCCACATCCCGCTTCATGCAGGGCCACCAATAATCTAGACGAAGATCCCTATACATCTTTGTCACCCCGGGATGAATAGAGAATCGGGACTTGTGCGCCTCCTCCATCAAAATTTGGCGCACGCCTCCGTGATATGGCACCCACACCCTACGGTGTGATGTCAATAGTCCTCGACTATCATAATTAAAGGAGGAAACCTGACCCACCACACGCTCGCTCTTCCGATGTTCCTCCTTGATAGCCTCCTATTGAGCCTCCCGAATTTGCTCCAACAGGGGAGTCACCACGGTCATCCTCATGCAAACATCCCTGATCGGCGCCACCTTGCGGCTAAGCGCATCAGCCACCATGTTGGCCTTCCCCGGGTGGTAAAGGATCTCGCAATCATAATCCTTCACCACATCCAACCACCGACGCTGCCTCATGTTCAGATTCGGATGATCCATGAGGTACCTCAAACTCTTGTGGTCCGTGTAGATAGTACATCGAACCCCGTAGAGGTAATGCCTCTAAATCTTGAGGATGAAAATCACCGCCCCCAGCTCCAAGTCATGCGTCGGGTAGTTTGCCTCGTGAGGCTTGAGCTGCCTCGAGGCGTAGGCAATGACATGCACCCTCTGTATCAATACCGCACCCAACCCTGAAATAGACGCGTCACAATATACCACAAAATCCTCTACGCCCTCTGGCAGGGCTAAGATCGGCGCCTCACACAGTCTCTGTCTCAGCGTCTCAAACGCAGCCTGCTGCTCGGGTCCCCACCGAAAGACCACGGCTTTCTTCGTCAGCCGCGTCAGGGGTACGACTATCTTGGAGAAATCCTGAATAAATCTCCGATAGTAGCCTGCTAAACCCAGGAAACTCCGAATCTCAGATGGAGACTTCGGAACCTCCCATCTCATCACGGCCTCGACCTTGGCCGGATCGACCAGAATCCCGTTCTGGTTGACAAGGTGTCCGAGAAATTGTACCTCGCGCAACCAAAACTCACACTTGGAGAACTTGGCATACAAGCTCTCCCTCCTCAGGGTCTCCAACACCTCTCTCAAATGCTCCTCATGCTCCTCCTGAGTCTTAGAATAAACCAACATGTCATCGATAAAGACTATCACAGACCGATCCAGCATCGGTCTGCATACGCGGTTCATGAGGTCCATGAACGCGGCAGGAGCATTGGTGAGCCCAAACGGCATCACCACAAAATCATAGTGGCCATAGCGCGTCCGAAACGCGGTCTTCTGCGTATCCTCCTCCCTGACCCTCATCTGATGATAACCCGAACTCAAGTCAATCTTGGAGAACCAAGATGCTCCCTGAAGCTGGTCAAAGAGGTCATCAATCCTCGGGAGTGGGTAACGGTTCTTCACCGTTACCTTGTTCAGCTCCCGGTAATCTATACACATCCGATGCGACCCATCCTTCTTTTTCACAAACAGGATCGGGGCTCCCCAAGGCGAACTGCTCGGACGAATAAATCCCTTGTCTAGCAGCTCCTGCAGCTACGTAGACAACTCTTGCATCTCAGGAGGAGCCAACCGATACGGTGCCTTGGCTATCGGAGCCGCACCAGGAACAAGGTCAATCCTGAACTCCACCTGTCGCTCCAGAGGTATCCCAGGTAGCTCCTCCGGGAAAACATCTGCAAAATCTTGAACCACCGGAACCTCACTCACTGTCGCCTTACCCGCCTCCTGGGTATCCATCACATACGCGACATATCCTGCGCATCCCTGCTGAAGATAGCGCCTAGCCCTCGCTGCTGAACATACAGTGGGTCCACACTGCGGCCTCTCGCCATGAATCACTAACTCTCCCCCGCTTGGGGTCCTGACCGCACTAGCTGCTACGCGCAATCTATCACCGCCCCATTAGGGCTCAACCAATCCATGCCAATAATCACCTTGTTCCCGCGCAACGGAATTGGAACCAACTCTACCAAGTAACGCTCCTCAAACAAACGCAGAACGCAATCTCGAAACACCATCGATGCTCGCACCGATCGATCATCAGCAATCTCTACCTCTAAAGGGCAATCTAACTCGCCCGAAGTCTCATGAAACTTCTTGCTAAGCGCAAGAGAAACAAACGATCGGGATGCACCCGAGTCGAACAATACCTGAACTGGGATGCCGTTCACATGGAACGATCCTAATGCATACATATACATACGGAGCACATATCAATATCATAACATCATAAAAATAAGATAGAGGGAAAGAATCATACCCGTCACCACATCGGGTGCGGCACGTGCCTCCTCGGTAGTCAACTGGAATGCTCGGCTCCTCACCACCGGAGCCTCTGCCTTTCCCTGTCGGCCATCCGTGATCCGCAGGGTCGCTGGAGCTGGCGCCTTCACCGGCGCTGAAACTGTCAACTGGGGGCAATTGGCCTTCTTGTCGCCCCTCTGGTTGCAGTGGAAACACAGCAACTCTGATGTCTGAATAACTGCTGTCGGGGCAGTGCAATCCCTGCTGATGTGCCCAGACTTGCCGCACTTGTAGCAGCCTGATGATCCCAACCTGCATGCCCCCTCGTGCGGCCTGCCGCATTTCCTACAGCGGTTCGGTCCTGACTGGCCTTTCGGCCTACCATCTGATCCCTTGGGCTTCTTCCCCGAAGCCCCTCCTGCCTGTCCCTCCTCTGATTTCCGTTTCCGGATGTGCTCCAAGTCTATCTCCCTCTCCCTCGCCCTGGCAATCATAGAGTCCAAAGTAGGGCAAGCCGAAAAGCTAACATGCTCCCGGATGTCAGCTCGTAGCATATCATGATAACGGGTCCTCCTCATATCCTCGTCACCAGCATACTGGGGCACCAGCAAAGCCCTCTCTCGGAACTTGGCGGTGATCTCCGCCACAGTCTCCGTCGTCTGTCTCATGTCTAGAAACTCCCTGGCCAGCTGCTGAAGCTCAACAGCCGGCGCAAACTCTGCCCTGAACCTGGTCACAAAGTCCGACCAGGTCATAGCCTCGATAGCTGAAGCTCCCAACGAGTCAGCCACTGACTCCCACCAATCCCGGGCTCGGTCCCGTTAACACCCTGCTGCATACCTCACCTTCGACCCCTCGGGGCAGAAGCTAGTCAACTGTGCAGACTCGATGTCTGCAATCCATCGCCAGGCAGCAATGGGGTCTTTCACCCCATGGAAATCCGGCGCGCCACTGCCCCTGAAGTCCTTGAAGGACAGTGTGCGAGATCCCGACTGGGTAGATGCCATATCACTCCTGAATGCCCGAAGGCGATCCTCCATCAACTCCATGATCCCTTCCTTGATCGACCCAAAGAGGATGGAGGTCGACTCAAGGATGCCTCTGGTGATCTCTGACGCGATGAACTCGCGTAGTCCCTCATCTACCGGCTCGGAACCTGATCCTGAACCTGACCCCTCTCCTGAACCGCCATCTACCGGCCTCGATCGAAGTACCACCATTCTGCAATACATCACAACAATCATTAGAGATACTGATACTTCCTGAGGGATCCCAACTACTTACAAGTTCCCTGGTCTTGTCTTGGCCTTCCTTGGTTCGGGTACGGATCCTCTGCTTTCACTAGTACGGGCCCATACTACCTTCCACATCTATCCGTACCTTCTTCAAGGACTGCCTCGACTCCACCAGATCCCTTTCACTATGGCTGATCACTACTATACTCATCCTAGGCTCGCCCTAGGGAAATCTCCGACTCTACTCGATCCAGTCCTCAGCTGCTGCAGACCTCCTTGTAATGCCAATTAGCCATCACCCGAATACCATCACACGTGACGAGACTCAGATAATCCTTCGAGTACCCGACTCGTCCCTACAACGGTTGGACTCAAAACAAGAGCTGCGCAGTAGGATCAAATCCGGTACTCTAAGATTATTCAACCCTGATCACATGTGACGTGACGTATTCGCCTAATGGCTAATTCCCATTATTCGGAGTCCCACATAGCACGAAGCAAGCAACATTCAGACAAGGAAAACAACCTCAAGCAACTTCGTTCTCATAGAGAGAAACTGAACTAGCACACAGTGCTAACTCATACTATCAGGCACAACCCTAATAGGCTACCCTACTGCTGTCTACTCGATACTAGCATGCAATTCTCATAAAGCTGAAACACATAAAGCAGACACATAAGGCATCACTCCTAAATGCTTAGTCCTATTCTAGCATGCTGTTCTACAAAAGCTGATAAACATAACATAAACTTGTATGGGTACTTTGGGGAATACTTACTTGAGCTCGACCGGTCGCGCACATCACACACTTCGTTCTTTCTCAAACTCTTTTCTCAATTTTAGAAAACATTTTCTCTTAGAAAATCTTTTAATCCCTCGATTTGAGTTCAGACACCCCCGAAGGTGAGTCCGAATCCCTCAAACCAGGGCTCTGATACCAACTTGTAACGACACAATTTTCACGTCCAAAAATTTCGTTTTAAAACATGACTTTAGAAAACATTAATAATTAAAAACATTGTTTGATCAAACCATAACACAACGTAAACCATGTCTAAAAGCCAAACCATACAACCCATCAAAATATCAGAGTATAAATCCCAGAGAATCTCGTAAATGCGGAAACCAGTGTGTGTGCATGATGTGCCGCTACCGCGTCGGCTCTTTCCCCTTTGACAAAGAGGTACCTAAAACCAAAACTGTAAACTGTAAGCACAAAGCTTAGTGAGTTCCCCCATCGTACCAGATACCATACAAACACATAACATACATACTGCCATGCTATTCTGGGGTGTCTGACTACCCGCTACGGCCATTCTGGGGTGCCGACTACCCATGTCAAGCCATTCTGGGGTGCTGACTACCCGTGTCAAGCCATTCTGGGGTGCTGACTACCCATCGGTCCTAACAACCGATCCTTGGGGACTAGTCCCCTCCTACTACCTCTATCGCATATAACATAACAGGCCAGCATGCAAACATATCATCACGTACTGTCAGACATTTCTGGGGTGTCTAAACTACCCTTCGGTCCTATCAACCGATCTCTACTTCTATCTCATATAACATATCATGCTAGCATATAACATATCAGGTAGTAGCAACCTAGATGATATCACAAAGACAATCATCTAACATATGACTCCTACTGGTGGGCCGGCATTGTGGCCGTAGACCCACCGCTACTGGAAGGTAACTCACCTCGAAGTAGCTGCTGATCTGATCGGGAACTGATTTTCTACTGCTACTGCTGCTGCTCCGGAAATCCTCCGGCTGCAATTCCCACAACATACTCAATCAAACACTGCTAACTGTCCTTTGGGTAAAATGACCATTTTACCCCTGATCATGCCCTAAGTCAAAGTCAGAGTCAACTTTCAGTTGACCCGACTTGCCGAGTTGGCTTTCCAACTCGCCGAGTCCCTACCCAAACGATTGTCCTGAATCCCGTTTCTACTCGTCGAGTTAGGCGACGACTCGACGAGTTCTCCTTCTAAACTGATATTCAAGTCCTTCATCCTACTCGCCGAGTTGTATGAACAACTCGTCGAGTTCATCTTCATCCGATGAACACTTATGCTAAGACTCGCCGAGTTGTATGAACAGCTCGCCGAGTTCATCTTCATCCGAAGAACACTTATGTTGCGACTCGCCGAGTTGTATGAACAGCTCGCCGAGTCTGTTCTTGATCTAAGGAGATTGCCTTGAACTTGCCGAGCCAGGGCATTGACTCGCCGAGTTCCTCCATAGATGAGTTCAGCTTCCGACTCATTGAGTCACACCCCGTGACTCACTGCTCACTCGAAACTACGAAAAAGGGACGAACTCGGAGACTCGCGAACAGACTCGCCGAGTCACATGAACGACTCAACGATTCGTTGCCATACACCCACTAAATACACAGATTTCCTCGATTCCAGTCCATGCCATTCATAGATCTGGACTCTTAGAACACGAATCACACGTAAAGTTTCCAACTTTACGTGTAGATATTCACCAATATGGATTTTATGGTTCAAAATGTACTTAAAATGGTAGATCCAAGGTCTTCAAGCAATGAGGGTCCATAAAGGCTACAGATCCGAGCCCAAAGAGCCCAAACATGCCTAGATCCTAAGTCCCTCAACACTATAAGCTCATTACACAAAGGTCAAGACTAGAAGAAGCCTTGAAATGGCTATCACAAGCTCTCAACGAAATAATAATGAAAGGATAGAGAGGGTTTCGAGTCCAATACCTCTAAAAGTCATGAAATGGCACAAAGATTCTGGATCTTCTTCCTCTCCTCTTGATCTACCTTCTTCTTCTCTCCAAAACTTCAAAGAAATGCACCAAAATCACCCAAAATACCAAAAGAGGGGTTAGAGCTTCGAGAGTGAATGTTCTAGACGCAATGGGGGCTGATATGAGGCACAAAACGTCGTTTAAATAGGGTGCAACCCCTGAAAATTAGGGATTCATCCAACAGCGGTGACTTGCCGAGTCTGGAATATGGACTCGCCGAGTCGCCAACTTAAACATGTCCCGGGTCCCGTCCTTACTCGGCGAGTCGGACCTATGACTCGCCGAGTCCAAGGCTAAAAAGAAGGAAAATTCTCAATAAGATTTACATACCGGGAACCAGGTGCTACCTCTTGAAACTTTTTCAAGATATTTAAGACTCCCACTGACCTCTTGACATATAAGATTCTCTTGTCAACAACCCTTCCTTGACAAAACAAATATTCAAGAGTTAGTGTGTGTAACACATGTGTTTCAAGGCTAAGCATTTGTAGATGATGTAATAGTCTAGGTCAACTATTGTTACTCTTTTTGAAATAATAACGATGAATTATTTGAGTATTATGTGAATTATGTAAATTTATGTGCTTTATACTTAATTATAAAGGTATAATAAAGAATAAAAAAAATAAGTGTTAAAATTAAAGTGTGAGATATACCCTATATCTTTACATAAAGTTTTAGTGGTCGAAACAAGAATTCCGGATATATAAGGAAAGCCGAAATCCGAGTTATAATGAAGAAGTTATGGTCTGTTGAAGTTTCGCGGGAAAACCGGCATGGCACCAGGAAAAATAAAAAGTGAATTTACGGTAGAGGACTTTTTGGCCTTAGAAATCTAAAAGAAAGTCGTCGAATATGTTAAACCGAGAGCGTCCATAAAAAGAAAGCCCAAATCTGACTTCGTATGAGGAAGTTGTGAGTTTTCTAAGATTTGGCTTAGCAGTGCACAACCTGAAACTCGAATTTTAGATCGAGCGGTTTTTGGCCTACGCATCCTAAATGAGAATTGAATATCTCATTAATAGGAACTCAACGGTAAAAATACAGACGAAAATGGAGTCCGTATGTAGAAGTTAAGAATTTTACGCGGATATTTAACAGTATAATCTCCTCGTACTGTTAAATTTAAGATATTTCGAGAATTACCCGACGGAGTCTAAATGAAAGTTGTAGATCTTGTTCTTACCTACACGTGGATATAAAGAATGTCGAAAGTGGAGCTCGTATATGAGAGTTATGATTTTTCTAAGTCGGGAGGCTGATGTGCGACTTTTGGTGACGTGGCACGATCATAGCCGTTGCTTTCTCTCCAAGGCAAGGCATCAGGTGATGACACATGGAACTGACTCGACGAGTCATTGACCCAACTCGGCAAGTCCATCAGCATGGCATCCTATAAATAGAGGCGTCGGGCATTTCTATTTCTTCACACCTCTCAAGCCTTCTTTCTCTCTCTAGAACCTCTCTCTAGCTCTCCTTAAGCCCCCTATAGCCTAGGAAAACCCCCTAACACCCAAAGGAAGCCCAAGGCTCCGAGAAAAGAGCTTTTTGGTTCGGAAACACTGCTCCAGCGAAGACCGATTTTTAATAAAAACCCGTTATAAGTGAGATACGCCTACCATACTTTAAATATAGTTTATAAATAAATATAATATCGTTATTATGAATCTATTAATAAGATTTATCAGTGATTCAAAGTCGTTAAACTGATTGATCTACTTATGGGAATGATGTCTAGCTTGTGATTTAGTGAGGTGTTTAAAGTGGGATTTCCAAACAGTATACTTCGTATACCAAACGGACCATACCTTGTTCCTTACTTGATAGATCATGAAGTAGACTTTGAGTTAATGATGAATCTAGACTAATAATTAGTCGCAATGAATATTCGACTAAAATCTAGTGGTAATGACACTAGGTTTCGTCAAAAGAAAATAAACTAATAGAAGCGAAGCGCTGTCTGAGTTCGGAATCATCACCTTAACAAGTGAGTGCATAGTTAGTTTCATCTTACACATAGATATGAAATATTTTATATAAATTACGTGCTATATGTATATATTGTCTGAATACTTGCTATCTATGCTAGATGAAAAATTTTATACGATGGTTTAAATGATTTAAACTGTATATATATTTTGTATCTACAAAATGTGTTGGGTAGAACATGGGTAGATATAATAGTTGGATGTGATGAAATAAAATGATGAGCGGCCTTGATGTTGACGATGTTTCCAGTCATCTAGCGGAGTATAGATGACGACCATGGAATTTTCTAGACAGTTCAGTGGAACGCTAGCAGGCTCACAACTTGTAGGTGTTTGTGAACGGTGTGTTCACCATTTACTCCATCCCCCTCATGGTTGGCTTAAGGAAATTTATTGGTACGGAATCCCCTTAGCAGTAGTGTCCATCCCGATGATGATCCTTAGGCTAGGTCCCTTATGAGAGGTGTTTTAGGGACATAAAGTGAGGATAACGGGAACGGGTAATCGGGTTATTGTTGGTTGATGAAATTAATAAACTTATTTATTGTGGGTTGAAAACCCTATGTGCTCACCAGGCTCCTAAGCCTGACCCACTTAGTTTCTTGTATTACAGGTAGTGGCACTTGAGCATAAATGCGATGTTTTGGGTGAGGGATTATGGATTATAGGCCCGTAGATATGAATAAATGTTGTAAAGCTTATATTGTACAGTTTATGATTTTGATCTGTATCGAACATGACATCCCGAGGTCTTTAATGAAATACATTTCTTCGGAAATGCTTTGATAAATCTTTATCATATTTTATTTTGGGAACAAATTCCGCAACACTTTTATTTAAAATTTTACTCGAATTTTCAAACAAATCATAAACAAAATCAGACTTTTCTGGCTGTGAAAATGGGGATGTCAGAGTTGGTATCAGAGCATTAGTTTAAGTGAACTAAGAATTTGTAGGATTTCTAGACTTAAACTTATAATGCTAAGCGATGATTGTGAGATGAGTGTCTAGTATATTATAGACACAAGCACTAGTTTATTTTAGGAAAGATGTCTAAAATGCTTTTATGTGCTATGTGCTATTATTTGTTCGGATCGATGGTCTGTTGCCGACTGGATCTGGAAACCTTATTTGTTCAGGATTTTAAACGTACAACTACGATATTAGAACTAACATGTAAACGTTTCGGAGTGATAAGGAAGATTTAAACGTCTATCGAAAATGAAGATCTAAATTCACCCTATTCGGAGTATAGATCAAAATGGAAAGAACCCGAAGTGGAGTCGGGAACGCGAATGGAAATAGGAATCAACAACCTCAACCACCAGTGCTTGAGCAAGTACCTATTGTAGCAGATGCTCCAGAGCCAATCACGATGGCCTGAGTACAAGCGATGATCCAAATGATGTTGGATCACCAAATGAAGGAGACCAAATGTTTACTTCAACATAATCGAGAGGAAGCTACAATATTGGTCGAACAGACCGAGCTGAATGATGGGCAGTTAGAAGGAGGGAACAACAGTGGGACTGTTGGTCAAGCCAACCCACCGATAGTTAGACGAAACAACCAGGATGGAGGAAATGATGGACGTGGATGCAAGTACAAGGATTTCATGGCATCCAAACCACCGTGTCTATCAGGAAGCCCGACACCGGTGGGAGTCATGAACTGGATCTCTGAGATAGAGACAATGTTTTAGAGTTGCGAGTGTAGCAACAGACAGAAGACCGCTCTCGTGATTCCTCTATTAAAATATGGAGTACTAAGCTGGTGGAAGCTACTAGCTGATTCAATGCCCAAGGGTGAAGCGAGCAAGATGTCTTGGGAGGATTTTCTGGTGCAACTGAAGATGCAATACTACTTAGAGCAGGATCTTTTGGAAATCAACAATGAGTTCCTGAATATGAAGAAGGGAAGAATGAGTGTCGCTGAATACGCTTCAAGTTTTACAGAGAAAATGAAGCTTGTGTCATACCTAGTTCCAACCGAACTCTCCAAGGTTAACAAGTTTGCCCACGGATTACCAGCGGAATTTGGTCCGATGGTCAAGCAATCAACCACTCTGAAAGCCACCATCTGGGCTGCTACGAATGTGGAGACCTAGATACGAGAGAAGGTTCTGGAGAGAGCAGAGGTTGGTGAGAAATGGAAAATTGATGGGTCGTCAAATTTCATCAGGAAGAGCAAGTTCTCAAAATCTGGTACGAAGAAGTCTGGAGGAGGTAAAGCCAAATGGTGCGACAAGTGCAAGAAGAAGCACCATGGAAAATATGATGCAGGGGTCACTTGATTTAAGTGTGGAAAGCCCGTGCACTATGTCAACGAGTGCACATTCACTAAGAAGGTCTGTTATGAGTGCAACGAGGAAGGGCACATTTCGAGGGACTGACCGAAGAAGAAGGAGGCAAGAAGATCCAACATTCCACCAAAGCCGAAGAAAAGAGCCTTCCAGATGACGCTCGAGGCTGAAAAGGAGGCAACATATGTTGCTCCAGGTACCTTTCTTGTAAATGGTTTGCCTGTCAATATATTGTTTGATTCCGAAGCAAACTACTCCTTTGTGTCACATAAGTTTGGTGGGAAACTAGCATTGCCCGTACAAAAACTTGATAATGCCCTGATTGTAGAAGTTTCCAATGGCAAGTTCGTACCTGTTAGTAATCGTATTAAAAACATAGTCATCGACATAAACGGAAACGAATTCCACGAAGAGCTGTTATCCATAAAATTGAAAGGTGTCAACATTGTTCTGGGAATGGATTGGCTCAGTGCTAATGATGCCGAGATACTATGCCTAAAGAAGATAGTAAGAGTAAACCCACCTGGAAAAGAGTCATTCATGGTGTACGGGGACAAACGCAAAGTAAATTCTGGAATCATCTCCCTGATGAAAGCCAGAAAATGTTTGTCCAAAGGATGCACATCATATTTGGCATTCATAATTGATGCACAGAAGGAGAAAAAGGAGGTGCAGAGTATATCAATGTTGTGTGATTATCTGGAACTCTTTCCCGAAGATCTTCCTTAATTATCGTTTGATAGACAAGTAGAGTTCTGAATAGACTTGTTACTAGGGACGACACCAATAGCAAAAGCACCATACCAACTAGCACCGACGGAGAAGGAGCTCATGACGCAACTTCAGGAGTTGTTGGACAACGGTTTCATTCGACCTAGTTCATCACCCTAGGGAGCTCCGGTGCTATTCATGAAGAAGAAAGACGGAAGCATGGAAATGTGTATAGATTACAGAGAACTGAAAAAGGAAACGATAAAGAACAAGTACCATTTCCGAGGATTGATGACCTATTCGATCAGCTGCAAGGTTCGATCTATTTCTCAAAGACCGATCTCAGGTTAGGATATCATTAGCTAAAGGTAAGAGAATAGGATATTGAGAAGACTGCATTCAGAACCAGATATGGACACTATAAGTTCTTGGTTATGTCATTTGGACTAACCAATGCTCCAGCAGCGTTCATGGATTTCATGAATAGGGTTTGTAAACCATTCCTCGATAAATCCGTGATAGTGTTCATAGATGACATTCTGATTTACTCAAAGAGCTAGGAGGAGCATGGCCAGCATCTACGAGAAGTGTTGGAAGTCTTGAAGAAGGATAAGTTCTATGAAAAGCTCTCCAAGTGTGATTTTTGGATCCAAGAAGTCCAATTCTTGGGTCATGTGGTTAACCAAGAAGGGATAATGGTTGACCCAGCAAAAATCGAAGCGGTGATGAAGTGGGAAAGACTGAAAAGTCCCACAGAGATTCGGAGCTTTCTGGGATTAGCTGCATATTACCAACGATTTATCCAAGGCTTTTGTTCAATAGATGCTCCATTGACAACTTTGACCCACAAAGGAGCTACGCATACATGGAGTGAGAAGCACGAAGAAGCATTTGAGAAGCTAAAGAAGAAATTGTGTTAAGCATCGATTCTTTCTCTACCCGATGGAGTTGAAGACTTTGCGATTTATAGTGACACATCTGGAGTCGGGTTGGGTTGTGTTCTGACCCAAAGAGAAAAGGTGATAGCATACGCATCTCGACAATTGAAGGAGCATGATAAGAACTACCCCACTCATGATCTGGAGTTGGTAGCGATAGTTTTTGCTTTGAAGATATGGAGGCATTACCTCTATGTCACGAAGTGAAAACTTTTCACTGATCATAAGAGTCTCTAGTATCTCTTTAATTAGAAGGAATTAAATATGAGGCAACGACGCTGGCTAGAGTTACTCAAGGATTACGACTGTGAGATACTTTACCACCCCGGTAAAACAAATGTTGGCGTTGATGCTCTCAATCGAAAAGTCAACCTTAAGAGAAAAAGGCCAGGAGCGTTGAGAATAGAAGTTGTCTCGATGATTGTGGAATGTATCAGGAAAGCTCAAGAAGAAGCTTCAGAGAAGAATGACCGAAAGGAAGAACGTTTGGGCAAAACGTTAGTGTTCGGTACAAACAGTCAAGGACTGAAAGTATTCCAAGATCGGATTTGGGTACCTAAGACAGGAGGAGTAAGAGATTTTCTGATGGAAGAAGCTCACAAGACCATGTACTCAATTCATCCCAGCATCACAAAAATGTATAAGGACCTAAAACCCTACTACTGGTGGCCGATGATGAAGCTCGATGTTGCAAGGTATGTGGCTGAGTGCGTAACTTGTGCAAGAGTTAAGGCACAACATTAGAAACCGTATGGGAGTTTAGAACCTTTACCTGTACCCATGGTTAAATGAGAAGACATCACCATGGATTTTGTGACTAAACTACCCAGGACGAAGAACGGTCACGACATGATTTGGGTAGTCGTGGATCGTTTCACCAAGAACACACACTTCATATCAGCCAACGAGAGGTGGTCTATGGATAAACTTGCAAATGCTTACGTGAAGGAAGTGGTAAGACTTCCCGGTATTCCTCTGACGACTGTATCAGATCGTGATAGTCCTTTCACGTCAAAGTTTTGGTGAAGTCTTTCAAAAGGAATTGGGTACGAAATTGTGTTTAAGTACAGATTACCATCCGCAGACTAATGGTCAGAGCGAAAGAACGATTCAAAAACTAGAAGATATGCTGAGAGCATGTACCCTGGAGTTCCAAGGGAATTGGGATAAGCACTTACCTCTGGTAGAATTTTCCTACAACAATAGTTTCCACTCGAGCATCAAGATGGCACCTTATCAAGCTTTTTATGGACAGAAGTGTCGTATACCATCTTGTTGGCTTCAGGCTGGAGAAAAGAACTTTATGGGCCTCGAGATAGTCCACGAGACTGCTGAAAAGTTGAAAGTAATAAGGGAGAGGATGTTAGCAGCTCAAGATCGTCAGAAGAGCTATGCTGATAAGAAGAGGCGACGGATGAAATTCGAAGTTGCGGATTCGTTTTTGCTTAAAGTCCCACTGTGGAAGGGACTTAAAAGATTTGGGAAATAAGGAAAGTTGAGTCCAAGGTTTATTGGACCATTCAAAGTTCTTTAGAGAATCGGGAACCAAGCTTACAAGCTCGAATTACCTGAAGAACTTGATGGTATTCAGAACACCTTCCATGTGTGTTATCTGAGGAAGTTCACGGGAGAAGTTCCCGACATAATTCCAATCTCAGAGTTAAGAATGGATGAGAACAAGAAGTAAATCGAAGAGCGCGAGGCAATCAGTGACCATAAGACTAAGATGTTACGACGCAAGATGGTCGATTTAATGGTAGTCCGTTGGAAATATTCGAATGGGCCATCTCACCTGGGAGACAGAGAGTGACATGATGAGCCGCTATCCACATCTATTTGCTGATGCATGATTCCGCGATGGAATCATCCTAAGGGGGAGAGAATTGTAACGCCCGTGTTTCGAGGCCAAGCATTTCTAGATGATGTAATATTCTAGGTTAACTGTTGTAACTCTTTTTGAAGTAATAAAGATGAATTATTTGAGTATTATGTGAATTATATGAATTTATGTGCTTTATACTTAATTATAATGGTATAATAAAGAATAAAAAAAATATGCTTCAAAATTAAAATGTGAGATAAACTCGATATCTTTGCATAACGTTTTAGTGATCGAAACAAGGATTCTAGATATATAAGGAACGCCGAAATCCGACTTATAACGAACAAGTTATGACTTGTCGAAGTTTCGTGGAAAAACTGGCACGACACCAGGAATCATAAAAAGTGAATTTATGATAGAGGACTTTTTGGCCTTAGAAATCTAAACGAAATTCGTCAAATATGTTAAACCGAGAGCGTCCACAAAAAGAACGCCTTAATCTGACTTCGTATGAGGAAGTTGTGAGTTTTCTAAGATTTGGCTTAGCAGTGCATAACCCGAAACTCGAATTTTAGATCGAGCGGTTTTTGGCCTACGCGGCCTAAATGAGAATTGAAGATCTCATTAATAGGAACTCAACGGTAAAAAGACAGACGAAAACAGAGTCTGTATGTTAAAGTTATGAATTTTACGCGGACATTTAACAATATATTCTCCTCGTACAGTTAAATTTAATGTCGGTCGAGAATTACGCAACAGAGCCTAAATGAAAGTTGTAGATCTTGTTCTTACCTATGCGTGGATATAAAGAACGTCGAAAATGGAGCTCATACGCAAGAGTTATGATTTTTCTAAGTCGGGAGGCTGTTGTGCGAGTTTAGGTGACGTGGCGTGATCATAGTCGTTGCTTTCTCTCCAAGGCAAGGCATCAGATGATGACACATGACACTGACTCGACAAGTCAGTGACCGAACTCGGCGAATCCATCAGCATGGCAGCCTATAAATAGAGGTGTCGGACATTGCCATTTCTTCACACCTCTCAAGCCTTCTTTATCTCTCTAGAACCTCTCTCTAGCTCTCCTTAAGCCCCCTAAAGCCTAGGAAAACCCCCTAGCACCCAAAGGAAGCCCCGAGGCTCCGATAAAAGAGCTTTTCGGTTCGAAAACACTGCTCCATTGAATCCCGATTTTTAATTAAAACCGGCTGTAAGTGAGATACGACTACCATACTTTAAATATAACTTATATATAAATATAATATCGTTATTGTCAATCTATAAATAAGATTTATCAGTGATTCAAAGTCGTTATACTGATTTATCTACTTACGGGAATGATGTCTAGGCTGTGATTTAGTGAGGTGTTTAAAGTGGGATTTCCAAACAGTATACTTCGTATACCAAATGGACCCTACCTTCTTCCTTACTTTATAGATAATGAAGTAGACTTTGAGTTAATGATGAATCTAAACTAATAATTAGTTGCAATGAATATTCAACTAAAATCTAGTGGTAATGATACTAGGTTTCGTCAAAAGAAAATAAATTAATAGAAGCGAAGCGCTGTCTGAGTTCGGAATCACCACCTTAACAAGTGAGTGCATAGTTACTTTCATCTTACACATAGATATGAAGTATTTTATATAAATTACATGCTATGTGTGTATATTGTCTGAATACTTGCTGTCTATGCTAGATGAAAGATTTTATACATGTTTTAAATGATTTAAACTGTATATATATTTTATATCTACAAAATGTGTAGGGTAGAACATGGGTAGATATAATAGTTAGGTGTGATGAAATAAAATGACGAGAGGCCTCGATGTTGACGATGTTTCCAGTCATCTAGCGGAGTATAGATGACGACCATGGACTTTTCTAGACAGTCCATTGGAACGCTAGCAGGATCGCAACCTATAGGTGTTTGTGAACGATGTGTTCACCGGTGTTCTCCATCCCCCTCATGGTTCCCTTAAGGACATTTATTGCTAAGGAATCACCTTAGCAGTAGTGTCCATCCCGATGATGATCCTTAGGCTAGGTCCCTTATGAGAGGTGTTTTAGATACATAAAGTGAGGATAACGGGAATGGGTAATCGGGTTATTGTTGGTTGATGAAATTAATAAACTTATTTATTAAGGGTTGAAAACCCTATGTGCTCACCAGGCTCCCAAGCCTGACCCACTTAGTTTCTTGTATTACAGGTAGTGGCACTCGAGCATAGATGCGATGTTTTGGATGAGGGATTACAGATTATAGGCCTGTAGATATGAATAAATGTTGTAAAGCTTATATTGTACAGTTTATGCTTTTGATCTGTATCGAACATGACATCCCGAGGTATTTAATGAAATACATTTCTTCGGAAATGCTTTGATAAATCTTTATCATATTTTATTTTGGGAACAGATTTCACAACACTTTTATTTAAAATGTTACTCTGATTTTCAAACAAATCATAAACAAAATCGGTCTTTTTCTGGCCGTGAAAATGGGGATGTCATAGTGTGGATACTTATCAAGATAAACACTTCACACAATTGGTCTTTGTTGGTCTTTGTTTTATCCAAAACATCACAACTTACCAATTTAAAATGTATAAGAGGAAGAAAACATTTTATTCTAGATTTGACAAGTGTTATAAACCTTCTTAAGATTATGTCACTCAAGTTACAATCTTGGAGTATTACTTTAAGACTCAATTTTGGAACGAAGTATGATTCATCTTTTGACTTAACCATTTCAACAATTCATGGTTCCTCTTCTTAGTCATACGAATGCACTAAGATGTCCTTAGAGGATCAATTGTGATATGGTTTCATAATCACTAAGATAATCATAAAACACAATACCAAAACTACTCTCCCATCTTTTTCAGATAAAGGAAACTTTTATCTTTATGCCTAATTTGATTCTTCTCATTCGTCCTGCCATATATTGAATCTTTTCCAATGTTTCAGAATTATACTTAAACTTGAAAGTATAACCATATTTACTAAACTTTAGTAAATCATGACGAATAGCCTTATCGTTCTTTGTGGAGGACCTGATCAACACATAACCAAGTGTACCCGATCTCCTAGTCCTTCACTTGACTCACATATACATGTGAACAAGGAATTAATCTTAATTTCCCAAAGATGAAAATTCTCATTCATCACACAAGTTGCATGATTCCAAATTTCGATCCAACTGAAACTTGGGTGACGAGAATCTTTCCTTATTTGGTAAATTATGACACTACCACAAACGAAAGAATCAAATCCATTTTTCCAATGTTGCTATCAATGGAATCATATAAACAACAATTTTTCACAAATGCCATTGTAAGGAAATTTAAAATAAATAAAATCAAAACTATCCGCGGAAAAACTTTTCCTTACAATGCAATTACAAATGAAAAACATGTTGTTATCTATTCCTAAGCAATCTATCATAACTCTCAGCAGCAGCTCAAAATTCTGATCTTCACGATCATAATCAACTTACTTTTCTTTTAAGCTTCCTTTGATTCTCCAAAACATCATAATGTAATTACATTACATCATGTATTAAGAATCTCCAAAAGGAATTTAATTGAGTTAGATAGTGGACTTTACCTGAAGTAGAGTCAAATATTTTGACTTTACCATCCTTATGATCTCTCAGGTAAATAGGGCAGCTTCGCAACCAATGCTCCTTCTCTTGGCAAAAGAAACATATGGACTCTTTGGGAATGGTACACGATACTTCTCTTTACCATTTGGTTAACCGGGTTGACTATGGCCGATCCCTTTCCATTGGGAAGAGAAGACTTTTATGGACTTCCAATGTTTCCATTGTCAATGTCCATGAAGGTTTGGGAAGTAGATCTTCCAATCAAATTTGCTTTACCAGTGCCCTAAATCATTGTTGATTCAGCAGAAACAAGCAAATAGGTAAGATCAATAAGGGTCATGTCGTGATCTGTCATCAGGGAGTGACTGAAGAACCAACTCAACAGCCAGCTACCTAGAGACTTTGACAGCCAACTCTCCCATCCTGTCAATATGTAACTTCATCTCCAAGATGTAAGCACATATAGACTTTGCTTGCCAATACGGATTTAGTGGCCTTGAACTTTTCAAGAACTTGTGGGTTAAGGAGAATAGTTAGAGGAGGTGGAGGAAGAGAAGTATGATTTCCATGATCCAATTGCAGGACATCATCTTCATTAGGAAAGCTTGTTCCAAGAGATTTGGGAAGATCATAGTTGTCTGAATCAGACATCTAAAATGGGAGAAATTCAAGTTAGTTGATTTAAGTCCTTTATACCACACCCAATATGAAATATTGAGGCTAGGACCCAACACAATATTTTATAACTTGGAAGAGAGATGTCGTAATCCAAGCTACAAAATATTTGAACGTAGGTAAATGACGATTTACCAATTTCCACCATGAAAAACGAAAAAGAATTCTAGGTCTTAAGTGAATTGAAACTCCTAGATCCTTTCAGATTCATTGAACTTTTCAATGGCATGTTTAAATCTCGATTGTTCCCTCTCAAGTTTGTGATTGGGATGCCGAGGATCACAAACAAGGTGTGAATAACCATGTAAATTAACTTGGTACCCTTAATTTTTATCACCTAATCAATGTGTTGGTTAACCACACACGCTCCACCGATCTATGATAAACATTAAGTTACCCTTTGCCACTCTTACTAGTCCATGTTAGTGTGTCGGTTAACCACACACGCTCCACCAACAACTTGGTAAGGTACAAAGTGTAATTTCATGGGTTAGCACCAAATTCACATTTTCGTAAAGTAACTAAGATTGGGAATTTAGTAAGGTTTAGTTACTATTAACGGTAGGACTGACTTTGTTCTTATAGTATAAGAATTGAACCATAAACTATTTAAAATTCTAAGAGTTGGAATTAAAGTATACATGGGGGGGGGGGTAACTTTACAAATTCCAAAACTTGAAGGAAATTTTTGAACAATTCAAAAAACTTTTGGAATCTATAATATATGAGTTTAATATGGCTTTTAATGGCAAGACTCTTGAAAATCCATAACTTGAGGACAAGTTATGGATGTCATAAAACAATTTATAGGAAAAGAAACTCTTCAAAACCATAACTCATGACTTTTAAAGACTCATTAACAAGAAAGACTTTTTGTTTTCCATAACCTGAGGACAAGTTATGGAATCCATTAAAGGCCATTTACATCATCTAATAAACAAATAAACATGTCAAGAAAATCTACGATCTAGATTAAACTCATATGAACAAGACAATTCAAATAAAAGAATCTTCATGTAATTAGCCTAACCATTAAACTAATACAAAACATAAAACTTTTGACAATTATCTTTTGAATTGGATTAGAATGATCATTACCACATCAAAAACAGATTTATAAGTTAAAAACAGCTTAGGGTAATGATTCTAGTCCAATTCCAGCCTTAAAAGTTGAAAATCTGCCCTCTGGAGCACCAACCCGTCGAGTGCAGGAACCAAATCGACGAGTTGGTTGAGTTTACTCTTGGACTCGGTGCGTTCCCCAGTCGAATCGGCGAGTCCACGGTCCAAAAAGCTAGAATTTCGATTTTCAAGCTATTGCATCAAGTATAATTGAAAACTAAAACCAGGCTTTGATACCACTGATGGGTTTTGTATACTACAACATCCTATGGTGCACATACAACTCTAAATACCTTGGTTATATGTTTTCACAAATTATACATGCAATGATGTTTCCAAGGTATTAAGCCTATAACTAGCATGCAATTTTCATATACCATACAAGATACTAGTTAGGGTAACATAACTTTTGTGTAGCTTGAAGTCTTGAGGTATTTGGTCTTAAGAGCTTAGCCCTAATAGTGTGGAAGCCTCAAATGAACTCACAACACATCATCAACAAAGGTGGAACTTGAGAGAGAATTCCATCCACACCAAAAACACCTCCATGAACTCGAAGTACAAGTCTTCGCGTTTTTGGCTATGAATGGACATATTTACACGTAGGATTCCAAGGGTCATGGGTATAACCCAAATCCATACCCATGGGTGTTATGATCCATGGTTCATGTGGCCCAACTCTTTATGTATCCATACATAAACTTGGTCCAACATGGATCATAAGCCCAACACATCTAAATATAACTAATTACCATAATTAGTCCCCATAGATTTAATTAGTCTCCTTTGATCAGTAAATTAATTCCAAATTAATTCTTTATCAAAAGTAATTAAAACATATGATTTCATATTAATATATTATAACTTATAATATATTAATAAATCAAATATAACTTTCTTTCAAGAGTCCATCCTAACAAATTGTCGTGATGATATGCAACCCAACTAGACCTACTCTCGGGTCGAGTACAAACCAATAATAATTATGGGCTTAGACATCTAATCCAATAGGTACACCATCACAGATTCTCATGATGTCTTGCCACGACCACTGAACTTCCACTCACACAACTCGAAACTTTTAAGTACTCCAACTCACAATTTGAAGCATAGAGGAACCATCAATGAATGAGAACACGTTGACGACAACCCAAAGCCCCATTATCTACTGATCAAACCCATACAAAACTACTCATACCGACTCTTAAGTTGATCAACCCCATTATCTATCAATCTCTCAGCAATCGAATCTTGACCTCAGTGACCCAACCATCTTGAAACTCAAACATTGGCACACCCTTAGAAACACGGACCATAATCAGATCCCTTTCCAACGACCACCTGCCATGAAAAACTCATTCTCTCCTAAGCATATGTAACATGCATCATCTCGCTCTGTACGTTTCCTTGACTACTACATGACCCCATCCTCATATATTCGGAACGTAGATCCCCCATAACATAAACTTCTGTACCACGTTAGATTGAGGATCCTCCCTACAGAATACCCAGTTCTCCCCTACTTAGGGTTCGAACCATCGTCCATTATCATACCAACAGACCATGCTTCAATCCGGGTCACCAGATGTACCATTCCAGACTCATGTGTACACGCAACACTCAATGTCCTTCCAGATAGTGGCCAAATAACGCCAAGTATCCCGTATCTTAGATGAAAACCTCTGAATCTTCCCAATGTGATTGCCTCTAAGTCACTCAAAATCTCATACCGACACACCACCAGACATCTCGACTATCCCGAATTAGTTACGGCTATCAACCTGAAAATAATGAACTATCATACACACCTCATCTTCGATTCATCTACCAACCTTCCATCGCGTGAATTATCATTAAAGCAAGATACCTTATGCTCACAGTCATTATATAACATAGACAACGAGGTCCGCCACCCCGATATACCCCTCTTGATTACCTGGAACTGCTTCTAATATATGCCTTACTATACTCTACTAAGGCATATTCTTGTCCTCATCCATTTTAGTCCCCTCTAATGACTCTCTCTCATGTTATAAGAAATACCTTGCAGCAGACATACCACAAATACTCTTATGAAAATATCACAACTATATGCTACCCCATGGGGTTTACCTCCAAACTCTGAAATTGGAATCTCGTTATCTCCTTCGCTCCACATGGGAAGCGGAAATAGTGTAATTCTCGTCACAGAAAGTGGCATCTCAACCATTGGCCGATCACTCAACCCATACTGGAATCCTCCACAAGGCATTATCTCCACTTCTCCTTGAGTCCTACGACTCCAACTGGCAACTCGCCAATCAGGCCCATCGGGATCTAAACTTAATTTTTCCTTGCAAGGTACACTCTATTGAAGCTCGACCGACATGGCCCTATGGCCCCACAAACTACCATTTCAACTCTCAGTCTCAATCTGCTACTTAGAACATCTCGAATTCTCCCTGTTTCGAGTATGGGTCCTCTGCGTTCAGTAGTACGGGCCCATACTACCTTCCACATCTACCCATACTTTTCACATGGATCGTCTCGGATCTCCTAAGTAGCTGCTCAACCTTCTCGATCAACCAATCCCATTACACATGCTCGCTCCCAGCGAATGCTCACCTCTAAACAACCTACTCATCGGGCTAAAAATTACTCCCTAGGCTCTCCTAGGTTCTCATGCTTCTCTGACATCAGCTGCTGAAGATCTCCTCATGATACCAGCCATCTACCTCTTGAATATCGTCATATTCACTTAGTAGTTTACTCCCATCATTCAAGAGTTCCACAAAGCACATAGCAAGTAGCATTCGGGCATCGGATAGCCTTCACTAGCACATAAAACCACTCTGGCATAAGACTCTACTTGCTCTATCCACAACTCAAAAGGCATCACCGAACTCAGGCAATCCCACCTCTTGTGGGTATCTAACTACTCTTTCAGTAGATTCCTTAAATGCACATCTAGGTATCTCTCCTAGATTACTCCTCTACTCAAAGCTCTCTCTAAACTATTCCTGCTAGGTACTCCTACTCAACACATACATAGTGCAAATAGCGGATAATATCAATCAATGGCATCCCCTAGGCTAAGGCATCATGAATCAGGAAACTCTAGCTCTAAATTTCTGAAATACCTAACCTATCTTCTAGCATGCAGCTCTAATACCTTATAAGTATCTCATAATGTAAACAAGTAATGGTATTTTGGGAAATCACTGTTCGGGCTCTGGCTGATTGTACACACTACTCCATCTCGTTCTCTTAAAAGCTCTTACTTGTTTTAGAAAATAATTTCTTTTTAGAATTTTTTTTTTCAAATCCTCAGTTTGAGTCCAGACATACCCGAGACTACATCTGAATCCCTCAAACCACGGCTATGATACCAACTTGTAACACTCTAAATTCTCAAAAAAAAAAAAATTCATTTTTAAACCACATAAAACACAATCTCACATTTCTCAAAACCCAAATGTATAAGTTGTTCAAAACACAAAACCACAAAATTTTTGATAATATCCTAGAATCCTCAAAAACATAATCTCTAGCTGTTGTGTACAATCATGTCGGTGCCTTCCTACGATCCTGAAATGTACCTGAAACACATTTTACACAAACATTGTAAGTACAAAGCTTAGTGAGTTCCCCAAATACCACATACACAAATAAAAAGCCTCTCATGGCTATAGATCGGCATGGACCCTCCGGTCATGCGTCTCGGTGAGGACCCTCCGGTCTCACGGCTCGGTATAGACCCTCCGGTCATGTGTTTCAGTGAAGACCATTCATACTCACAGCTCGGGTTGGACCCTCCGGTCCTGTATCTTAGTGAAGACCCACCGGTCTCACAACTTGGTTTGGACCCCCCAGTCCTATCTCAGTAAGGCACAAAATAATATATAGCATGAATAACTATGAACAAATGCATAATATCACAAAACTCAGTATAAGCACATAAGACCCTCCGATCAATAACTCAAATAAGAACCGCTGGTCACAGAGTATTTCCACTCAGGTAAGTATAGTGAGAAGACTCAAATCGTAAGTAAGGAAGTAAGTCTCATACTCATAGATCAGTCTAGACTCCGCCTACATATCATAATGATCTCTAATTAACACTTACAACAAAAACTCTAAAATGTTTGGCTAACCCTTTCCTAACTCTCGGAAAGGGTGAAAGACCATTTTACCCCTCCATGGTCTCCATAATCCATGTCTTGACCAAACCCTAGAAGTCAGCGGAAGTCAACAATCGAGTCAACAGTCCATGTTGACCCAACTCGTCGAGTGCATCTATGCAACTCATCAAGTTCCTTCATTTTCTCTGAAGTATCGGGAAAATCCAACTCAACTCATCGAGTTGTCTCACCAACTCGCTGAGTTGTAACGCGTCCAGACTATCGAGGAAAACCCTAGCCAACTCGTCGAGTTGGCTCATCAACTCGTCGAGTCCCTTTAGTCCATTCTCTCATTCAAACATTTTTAAGCGGAACTAAGGCCCCATACTCTAGATCTAGCCTTCCAAGGCTAAAGTATCACGTAAAGCTGCAAGCTTTGCGTCCATGCATGGCATCTAGGGCTCAAAATGCCAAAGCAAGTTCTATAGAGGATTGAATGCATGAAAGCTAGCTAATAGCTTGATAATGCTTGGATCTTTAGGCTAAACGGACCTCATAATATACAGATCTGAGGTTTCAACTCCATTGCGAGCTCAAACACCTTAAAGACCCAAAGAAAAGATAGAAATGGCCATAAACTCCTTAGTGAAGAGATCTAACCAAACAATGATCAAGGTTACAGCTCTTTACCTCAAAATAGCAACTAGCACTGAAAAAAATGGATCCAAGGGCTTCTTCTTGTTCCTAGCCTTTTGCTCCTCAATCTCCTTCCAAAAATGCACTAGAACATACTGATAGGTTTAATACAAACAATCCTATGTGTGCATGCAACCCTTGTTGGATCTATGTTTTCACTATAAGACATATAACTTTATGAACACAAAATAAACCCTGGCATGTTTCTATAATTTTCGAAAATTACATAGAAGTGTAGTAGACATACCTTTGTTGTTATATAGCAATAACAACTAGTTTCCTTGATCTCTTGAACTCTCTTGAACTCTTGAAAGCAAGCACCACAATTGTAGTGCCTCTAATGGCTCACAAACACCTTGAAGCAAGAAGGCAACTAAGAGAGAGAAGGGAATGATGCTAATTTCGGCCCTAGGGTTTCCTTGGAATCAAGTCGCCTAAAATTGAAGCATAGGGCATGTATTTATACTATGGGGTGCTAGGGTTTTAGTCTAAACCCTAATGGACAGCTTAGCCACCAAGCAGCCCAAGGAACCTTATGGAATGAGGCCTTGGACGAAAATATGATGATCCTTCATCATAATTTCGTTCCCCCTTAGTCCATAAGGTTTCCTAGCCCAAAACTCAACTATCACACACTTGACAGTTTATACCCCTTTATTTAATTAATCTCTTTTAGTCACCAAATTAATTCCTAATTAATTTATGACTAATACTAATTAAATAAATATGATTTCTCCTTTAATATATTATTCTTATAATATATAAATAAATCATAATATCTCCTCTCTCATAATATCTCCTCTCTCATATCAAATTACCTTGTCAAGTTGCTTTGGTGAAGGCAACCCAAAAGGACCATGCACACTCGGGTCAAGTATATACCAAATACGGTTACTGACTTAGACACTAATCCAACACATACAATCCTGACCTCTCTCTCTCTCTCTCTAAGATGAATACATCTCAATTAGGGTTTCTCTCAGTGTGTCAAGGTGATAAGGTAGGCGGAAATGAAGGCTTAAGGTCCTTTAAATAGGGTACAAACCCTGAAAATTAGGGTTTTCACACTCAACTCCTACTTGTCGAGTAGACTCTAAGAATCGTGCATCCATCTCAACTCCTACACGACAAGTTGGGACCAACCAACTCGTCGAGTAGGTCCTATGATATGAATAAAATTCTCAAGTTCTGCTTCCATAAAATCAGGGTGTTACATGAAGACCTTCGATAACTTGGTTATAAAGAAGAGGTGATAGTGGGTCACCTTGCCTCATCCCTGGAGATAGGAAATTCATCCGTGGGTGAACCATTTACTAACACTAATGCTCTTTAGCTCGAAAGACATCCTTGAATCTATTTGCGCAATTTCATGCCAAAATTCATTTGTTCCATTACCGAGTCTAAGTACCCCCAGTTCACTGTGTCGAACGCCTTTTTCAAAATCTACTTTAAAAAGGAAAGCCTTAAGTTTAGAGTTCTTTGTCCATGTATGTGACATCCCCAAAATCCCGGCCAGAAAAGACCGATTTTCATTTATGCTTTTAAATATTTTCAGAGTAAATCCTTTTGATTTGAAAGAGTTACGGAATTTGTTCCCAAAAACAAAACATGATAAAAACAATGTTTACCGAAGCATTTCATAAAAGAAATGTATTTTCATTATAATCAAAACTCGGGGTGTCATGTTTCGATACAGATCAATAAGCATAAACGAATACATTACAAGTCATTCAACAAATATAAACATATGCAGACTTGTAAACAAAACAACTTGATGGTTCATCCATCTCATGCCCTTCCGCCACTTCCTGTAATACAATTTAAAACTGAGAGGGTCAGGCTTGGGATCCTGGTGAGCATATAGGGTTTTCAACCCACAATAAATATCATATTTAATTTTCACCAACCAACAATAACCCAATTACCCATTCCCGTTATTCTCACTTTAATGTCCCTAAAACAACTAACATAAGGGACCTAGTCTAAGAATATTTCATCGGGGCGACAACACATGCTTCGGGGGTACCTCAGCAATATAAGTCAAATAAGGCAACCATGAGGGGGATGGAGTACAGCAAATGAACACCCAAGTTCATTAACACCTACAGGTGGCGAACCTGCTAATGTTTCCACAAGACTATCTAGAAAAGTATGTGGTCGTCATCTAAACTCCGCTAGATGACTAGATCAACCAACAACGAGGCCTCTCATCTGTTTATTACACACCAACTATCTACCCATGTTCTACCCAACATATTAGTAGGTAAAAATATATATTTGTATATATAGTTTAAAAACCTGTATAGCATGCTTTAATCAACACATATATCACATAACAGATGAGGCACACACACATAACACATATCTCATAGAGAATAAATCATATCTATGAGGTAGAAGAAAGTGAATACACATTCACACACATAACCACAAAATTATACACATAATACGTATTCCGTATAAAATACTTCGTATTTATGCGATAGAAGAAAGTAACTACACACTCACACCTATAAACGACAATATATTTAATACACTCGAACCAAACTTGTATTATTATCGTGTTTATGAAAGGTAGTATACACTCACTTGATCAGAAGATGATCGGACAGCACTACGACTTGCAGAAGTAGTAATCCTTAGCAGATCTGGAAGATCTCCTCGAAAATCGAACTTCTCGTGGGCAGAGCTTTGGCTCGGGAACTGCACTTCTCGGGATCTTCGGGATCTCGGGACTTGCCTCGGGGCTCGGGAATAATATCGGGGCTTCGGGATGGCTTCAGGGGTTTACGCGCAGAGCTTCGGCACAAAAACGAGAGGAAATTAGCAATTGAACCCGGAACCCTCGCATCCTATTTATAGGAGGCTGGAAGCCTCAATTACGTGGGGCGTACAGCAGTATGCGGGGCGTACTGCTCCAAGTTCGTAAGCGCATGCGTCATCCGAAGCCACTTGCTGCGATGTCGACACCTTCGGAGTACGCGTCACGTATCTCGGATCAGATCGATGACTCGCCTTCGGATAAGGCTTCCGAATTTTGATTTAAATTTAAATACAAAATGATTAATAAACTTCGGAAATTCATAACTTCTTCATACGAACTCCGTTTTCGACGTTCTTTATATCCACAGAAAGGTGAGACCATGCTCTACGACTTTCGTTTAGACTTCGTCGGCTAATCTTGACTTTATTTTTATTATTTATTTTTAATAGGCCGTGATAGACAAACTTCGTTATAAATTCATAACTTCTTCGTTTGACGTCCGTTCTCGCCTAACTTTTTATCGCTTCAATACCAACAATGAGATCTTCGATTCTCATTTAGATTGTTTCGGCTAAAAACCCCTCGATCTCAAATCGAGTAAAACAGGCTGCATACCGCTAAGCCGAAACTTCGATAAATCATAACTTCCTCATACGAAATCAGATTTGGGCGTTCTATATATATTCGGAAACCTCGTTTCAATTACTACAACATTAACCAAAGATATTA
Organism: Lactuca sativa; assembly: GCF_002870075.4. Lineage (NCBI taxonomy): Eukaryota > Viridiplantae > Streptophyta > Magnoliopsida > Asterales > Asteraceae > Lactuca > Lactuca sativa. Next base: position 66,118,953 of record NC_056626.2, on the reverse strand, counting down.
AGTTTATTTTACACTTAAATTTTGACGCTTATTTTTATTCTTAATTAGTCAAACCACATAATTAAGCAATTAAGCACAAAACACATAATACTCAAATAATACAATCTTATTATTTCAAAATGGGTTACAAAGGTTAACCTAGACTATTACATTGCTAAAAGTGGCAAGCCCGGAAACACAGGCGTTACAATTCTCTCCACCTTAGAATGATTCCATCCCCGGAATCACACATCAACAAACAAATGCGGATAGCGACTCAACATGTCACTCTCCGTCTCCCAGGTGAGATTCGGCCCATTCGTGTGTTTCCATTGGACAAGCACTAACCCAACCATTTTGCGCCGCAACTTCTTAGTCTTTCGGTCAACAATTGCCTCTGGTTCTTCAATCAACCTTTTGTTCTCATCAATTCTCAATTCAGAAATTTGAATTATATCGGGAACTTCTCCCGTGAACTTCCTCAAATAACACACATGAAAAGTGTTGTGAATTCCATTCAGTTCTTCGGGTAATTCGAGCTTGTAAGCTTGGTTCCCAACCCTCTGAAGAACTTTAAACGATCCAATAAACCTTGGACTCAACTTTCCCCTTTTACCAAATCTTATAAGTCCCTTCCACGGCAAGACTTTAAGCAAAACCGAATCTCCAACCTCAAAAGTCATCGGTCTTTGCTTCTTGTCAGCATAGCTCTTTTGACGATCCTGAGCTGCTAACATTCTTTCCCTAATTATTTTCAACTTTTCAGCAGTTTGATGAACCATCTCCGGTCCCATAAACTGCTTTTCCCCAGCCTCAAGCCAACAAGACGGCGTACGACACTTCTGTCCATACAAAGCTTGATAAGGTGCCATCTTAATGCTCGAGTGAAAACTATTATTATAAGAAAATTCTACCAACGGTAAATGTTCATCCCAATTACGTAGGAATTCCAAGGTACATGCTCTCAGCATATCTTCAAGTGTTTGTATTGTTCTTTCACTCTGACCATCAGTCTGCGGATGGTAAGCTGTACTTAAACATAACTTGGTACCCATTTCCTCTTGTAGACTTTTCCAAAACCTTGAGGTGAAACGGCTATCACGATCCGATACAATCGTTAACGGAACACCGTGAAGCCTCACAATTTCCTTCACGTAAGAATTCGCAAGCTTTTCCATAGACTACTTCTCCTTGGCTGCTATGAAATGCGCACTCTTAGTGAATCGATCAACGACCACCCAAATCATGTCGTGAGCATTCTTTGTTCTGGGCAGTTTAGTGACAAAATCCATAGCAATGTCTTCCCACTTACCCATAGGCACAGGCAATGGTTCTAAACTCCCGTAAGGTTTCTGATGTTGTGTTTTTACTCTCGCACAAGTCACACACTCAGCCACATACTTTGCAACATCAAGCTTCATCGTCGGCCACCAGTAGTAGGGTTTCAGGTCCCTATACATTTTAGTGCTACCTGGATGAATTGAGTACATGGTTTCGTGAGCTTCTTCCATCAGAAGATCCCTAATTCCTCCTGACTTTGGTACCTAAATACGATCTTGGAATACCTTCAGTCCATAACCGTTAGTACCAAACACCAACGTTTTACCCAAACGTTCCTCCTTTCGGTCATTTTTCTCAGAAGCTTCCTCTTGAGCTTTCTTTATACTCTCCACAATGGTCGAGACAACTTCAATTCTCAACGCTCTTGGCCTCTTCCTTTCAAGATTGACTTTCCGACTGAGAGCATCAGCAACAACATTAGCTTTACCGGGGTGGTAAAGTATCTCGCAGTCGTAGTCTTTAAGTAATTCTAGCCAGCGTTGTTGTCTCATATTCAATTCCTTCTGATTAAAGAGATATTGGAGACTCTTATGATCAGTAAAAAGTTTGCACTTCGTGCCATAGAGGTAATGCCTCCATATTTTCAGAGCGAAAACTACCGCTGCCAACTCCAAATCATGAGTCGGGTAATTCTTTTCATGCTCTTTCAGCTGTCAAGATGCATATGCTATCACCTTTTCTCTTTGGGTCAAAACACAACCCAATCCAACACTAGACGCATCCCTATAAACAGCGAAGTCTTCAACTCCATCGGGTAGAGAAAGTATCGGTGCCTCGCATAGCTTCTTCTTTAACTTCTCGAATGCTTCTTTATGCTTATCATTCCAAGCATAAGTAGCTCCTTTGTGGGTCAAAGCTGCTAACGGAGTAGCAATCGAAGAAAAGCCTTGGATAAACCGGCGGTAATATCCGGCTAATCCCAAAAAGCTTCGAATCTCCGTGGGACTTTTCGGTTGTTCCCACTTCGTCACAGCTTCGATCTTCGCTGGATCAACCATTATCCCTTCTTGGTTGACCACGTGACCCAAGAATTGGACTTCACGAATCCAAAAATCACATTTGGAGAACTTTGCATAAAGCTTCTCCTTCTTCAAAACTTCTAACACTTCTCGCAAGTGTCTGCCATGCTCCTCCTGGCTTTTCGAGTAAATCAGAATGTCGTCTATGAACACTATCACAGATTTATCAAGGAAAGGATTACAAACCCTATTCATCAAATCCATGAACGCTGCTGGAGCATTGGTTAGTCCAAACGACATAACCAAGAACTCGTAGTGTCCAGATCTAGTTCTGAATGCAGTCTTCTCGATATCTTGCTCTCTTACTTTCAGCTGGTGATATCCTGACCTAGGATCGATCTTCGAGAAATAGCTCGAACCTTGCAATTGATCAAACAGGTCATCAATCCTTGGCAACGGATATCTATTCTTTATTGTTGCCTTGTTCAGCTCTCTGTAATCGATGCACATTCTCATACTTCCATCTTTCTTCTTTACAAATAACACCGGAGCTCCCCAGGGCGATGAACTAGGTCTAATGAAACCTTTGTCCAATAACTTCTGAAGTTGCATCATCAGCTCCTTCATCTCCGTCGGTGCTAATCGATAAGGAGCTTTTGCTATTGGCATGGTTCCTGGTAACAAGCCTATTCAGAACTCCACTTGTCTATCAGGTGGTAATCCAGGAAGATCCTCGGGGAATACTTCCGGATAATCACACACCACTGGAATGCTCTGCATCACCTTCTTTTCTTTCTTAGCATCAATCACAAATGCTAAATATGATGTACATCCCTTGGTCAAACACTTTCTGGCTTTCATTAGAGAAATGATCCCAGAATTCACTTGCCGTTTGTCCCCATACACCATTAACGAATCTTTTCCATGCGGGTTTACTTTAACTATCTTTTTATTGCATAAAATTTCGGCATCATTGGCGCTAAGCCAATCCATTCCCAAGACGATGTAGAAACCATTTAGTTCGATAGGCAATAACGCCTCGTGAAACTTATTCCCATTAAGGTCGATCAAGATGTTTTTCATACGATGGCTAACAGGTACAAACTTGCCACTAGCTACTTCGACTAATAAAGCATTATCTAGTCTATCAATAGGCAAAACTAGCTTTCTACCAAACTCATGCGAAATAAAGGAGTAGTTGGCTCCAGAATCAAACAATATATGAGCAGGTAATTCGTTTACGAGAAAGGTACCTGAAGCGACATCAGCTTCATCCTTTGTAGCCTCAAGTGTCATCTGGAAGGCTCTCGCCTTCGGCTTTGGTGGAATGTTGGGCTTCGCTGCCTCTTTCTTCTTCGGTCAGTCTTTCAAAATATGCCCCTCTTCATTACACCCAAAACACATCCTTTTGTTGTTCGGACATTCATTGGCAAAATGTCCGACCTTTCCACACTTGTAGCAGGTTACATCCTCGCTACATTTCCCAAAGTGCTTTTTCTTACACTTATCACACCACTTCGCCTCGCCTCCTTTTCCCCCAAACTTTTTCGAATCAGATTTCGAAAATTTTCCTTTCTTACCGGAACCAGATGTTCCTTCAAACTTCCTTTTCTCACCAACATCAACCTTGTCGGTGGTTCTCCCCTTGATCATGTTCTCAACAAACTTGGCAGCCCTGATAGCTGCCTCTAGAGTAAGTGCCTGACGTACTGGCACCTCGTACTCCCATGGAAGTCCCTTCGCATACCGATCCACCTTTGTCAGCTCGTCTGGAACGATACGCAAGGCAAACTCCATCTTATTGGTGAAGTTATTGGTGTATTCATCAACTGACATGCTACCCTTCGTGAATGATAGGAACTTGTTCTCTAACTCTAACAAATTTTGAGCCGAGCAGAACTTGCGCTTGAACTGCACCAAGAACTCTGCCCATGACAATTGTAGTGGCTCATTAGGGCTTAAGGTCTTCCCTAGAGTGTTCCACCAACGAACGGCTCCACCTCGGAATTGACGTACGACATAGATAGTCTGCAATTTACCTCTGCAGCCACAAGTCATGAAGGCTAGCTCCATTTCGGAGATCCAATCCATAACCCCAATTGGATCCTCCTTTCCATTAAAGGTCGATGGTTTGCAAGTCAAAAAGTCCTTGTACTTGCATCCCATTCCATCATTCCTTCCTTCACGGTTATCTTGCCTAACTATCGGTGGGTTGGCTGGACCAACAGACCCACTGAAGTTTCCACCTTCCGAGTGGCCTTCATTTAATTCAGGCTCTTCCACACGAATCGACAGTTCTTCACGATTCTGTTGAAGCAACCGTCTAGTTTCATCCATCTGACGATCCAACATCGTCTGAATCATCAATTGCACACCAGCCATGGTTATTGGCTCAGGTGTTGCTGCTACGACAGGTATTGGCTCAATCACTGGTGGTTGATTCCTGTTTTCGTCAGCATTTCCAACTCCACTTCTTGTTCTCACCATTTTGATCTACACACCGAATAAGGTGAAATTAGATCCTCAATTATGATAGATAATTAAATCATCCTTATCACTCCGAAACGTTTACATGCTAGTTCTAATGTCGTAGACGTACGCTTAGAATCCTACACACATAAGGTTTCTAGATCCGGTCGGCAACAGACCATAGATCCGAACAAATAATATCATATATGGCAACATATAACATTTAGCACATAAAGCATTTTAGGCAACTTTCCTAAAATAAACTAGTGCTCGTGTCTAAAACATAACAGACACACATCTCAAAACTTCACTTAGCATTCTAAGTTTAAGTCTAGAAATCCTACAAATTCCTAGTTCGCTTAAACTGATTCTCTGATACCAACTGTGACATCCCCAAAATCCCGGCCAGAAAAGACCGATTTTCATTTATGCTTTTAAATATTTTCAGAGTAAATCCTTTTGATTTGAAAGAGTTGCGGAATTTGTTCCCAAAAACAAAACATGATAAAACAATGTTTACCGAAGCATTTCATAAAAGAAATGTATTTTCATTATAATCAAAACTCGGGGTGTCATGTTCCGATACAGATCAATAAGCATAAACGAATACATTACAAGTCAGTCAACAAATATAAACATATGCAGACTTGTAAACAAAACAACTTGATGGTTCATCCATCTCATGCCCTTCCGCCACTTCCTGTAATACAATTTAAAACTGATAGGGTCAGGCTTGGGAGCCTGGTGAGCATATAGGGTTTTCAACCCACAATAAATATCATATTTAATTTTCACCAACCAACAATAACCCAATTACCCATTCCCGTTATTCTCACTTCAATGTCCCTAAAACAACTAACATAAGGGACCTAGTCTAAGAATATTTCATCGGGGCGACAACACATGCTTCGGGGGTACCTCAGCAATATAAGTCAAATAAGGCAACCATGAGGGGGATGGAGTACAGCAAATGAACACCCAAGTTCATTAACACCTACAGGTGGCGAACCTGCTAATGTTTCCACAAGACTATCTAGAAAAGCATGTGGTCGTCATCTAAAATCCGCTAGATGACTAGATCAACCAACAACGAGGCCTCTCATCTGTTTATTACACACCAACTATCTACCCATGTTCTACCCAACATATTAGTAGGTAAAAATATATATTTGTATACATAGTTTAAAAACCTGTATAGCATGCTTTAATCAACACATATATCACATAACAGATGAGGCACACACACATAACACATATCTCATAGAGAATAAATCATATCTATGAGGTAGAAGAAAGTGAATACACATTCACACACATAACCACAAAATTATACACATAATACGTATTCCGTATAAAATACTTCATATTTATGCGATAGAAGAAAGTAACTACACACTCACACCTATAAACGACAATATATTTAATACACTCGAACCAAACTTGTATTATTATCGTGTTTATGAAAGGTAGTATACACTCACTTGATCAGAAGATGATCGGACAACACTACGACTTGCAGAAGTAGTAATCCTCAGCAGATCTGGAAGATCTCCTCGAAAATCGAACTTCTCGTGGGCAGAGCTTTGGCTCGGGAACTGCACTTCTCGGGATCTTCGGGATCTCGGGACTTGCCTCGAGGCTCGGGAATAATACCGGGGCTTCGGGATGGCTTTAGGGGTTTACGCGCAGAGCTTCGGCACAAAAACGAGAGGAAATTAGCAATTGAACCCGGAACCCTCGAATCCTATTTATAGGAGGCTGGAAGCCTCAATTACGTTGGGCGTATAGCAGTACGCGGGGCGTACTGCTCCAAGTTCGTAAGCGCATGCGTCATCCGAAGCCACTTGCTGCGATGTCGACACCTTCGGAGTACGCGGCGCGTACCTCGGATCAGATCGATGACTCGCCTTCGGATAAGGCTTCCGAATTTTGATTTAAATTTAAATACAAAATGATTAATAAACTTCGGAAATTCATAACCTCTTCATACGAACTCCGTTTTTGACGTTCTTTATATCCACGGAAAGGTGAGACCACGCTCTACGACTTTCGTTTAGACTTCGTCGGCTAATTTTGAATTTATTTTTATTATTTATTTTTAATAGGCCGTGATAGACAAACTTCGTTATAAATTCATAACTTCTTCGTTTGACGTCCGTTCTCGCCTAACTTTTTATCGCTTCAATACCAACAATGAGATCTTCGATTCTCATTTGGAATGTTTCGGCTAAAAACCCCTCGATCTCAAATCGAGTAAAACAGGCTGCATACCGCTAAGCCGAAACTTCGATAAATCATAACTTCCTCATACGAAATCAGATTTGGGCGTTCTATATGTATTCGGAAACCTCGTTTCAATTACTACAACATTAACCAAAGATATTAAGTTTATTTTACACTTAAATTTTGACGCTTATGTTTATTCTTAATTAGTCAAACCACATAATTAAGCAATTAAGCACAAAACACATAATACTCAAATAATACAATCTTATTATTTCAAAATGGGTTACAAAGGTTAACCTAGACTATTACATTGCTAAAAGTGGCAAGCCCGGAAACACAGGCATTACAATTCTCTCCACCTTAGAATGATTTCATCCCCGGAATCACACATCAACGAACAAATGCGGATAGCGACTCAACATGTCACTCTCCGTCTCCCAGGTGAGATTCGGCCCATTCGTGTGTTTCCATTGGACAAGCACTAACCCAACCATTTTGCGCCGCAACTTCTTAGTCTTTCGGTCAACAATTGCCTCTGGTTCTTCAATCAACCTTTTGTTCTCATCAATTCTCAATTCAGAAATTTGAATTATATCGGGAACTTCTCCCGTGAACTTCCTCAAATAACACACATGCAAAGTGTTGTGAATTCCATTTAGTTCTTCGGGTAATTCGAGCTTGTAAGCTTGGTTCCCAACCCTTTGAAGAACTTTAAACGATCCAATAAACCTTGGACTCAACTTTCCCCTTTTACCAAATCTTATAAGTCCCTTCCACGGCAAGACTTTAAGCAAAACCGAATCTCCAACCTCAAAAGTCATCGGTCTTTGCTTCTTGTCAGCATAGCTCTTTTGACGATCCTGAGCTGCTAACATTCTTTCCCTAATTATTTTCAACTTTTCAGCAGTTTGATGAACCATCTCTGGTCCCATAAACTGCTTTTCCCCAGCCTCAAGCCAACAAGACGGCGTACGACACTTCTGTCCATACAAAGCTTGATAAGGTGCCATCTTAATGCTCGAGTGAAAACTATTATTATAAGAAAATTCTACCAACGGTAAATGTTCATCCCAATTACCTAGGAATTCCAAGGTACATGCTCTCAGCATATCTTCAAGTGTTTGTATTGTTCTTTCACTCTGACCATCAGTCTGCGGATGGTAAGCTGTACTTAAACATAACTTGGTACCCATTTCCTCTTGTAGACTTTTCCAAAACCTTGAGGTGAAACGGCTATCACGATCCGATACAATCGTTAACGGAACACCGTGAAGCCTCACAATTTCCTTCACGTAAGAATTCGCAAGCTTTTCCATAGACTACTTCTCCTTGGCTGCTATGAAATGCGCACTCTTAGTGAATTGATCAACGACCACCCAAATCATGTCGTGACCATTCTTTGTTCTGGGCAGTTTAGTGACAAAATCCATAGCAATGTCTTCCCACTTACCCATAGGCACAGGCAATGGTTCTAAACTCCCGTAAGGTTTCTGATGTTGTGTTTTTACTCTCGCACAAGTCACACACTCAGCCACATACTTTGCAACATCAAGCTTCATCGTCGGCCACCAGTAGTAGGGTTTCAGGTCCCTATACATTTTAGTGCTACCTGGATGAATTGAGTACATGGTTTCGTGAGCTTCTTCCATCAGAAGATCCCTAATTCCTCCTGACTTTGGTACCTAAATACGATCTTGGAATACCTTCAGTCCATAACCGTTAGTACCAAACACCAACGTTTTACCCAAACGTTCCTCCTTTCGGTCATTTTTCTCAGAAGCTTCCTCTTGAGCTTTCTTTATACTCTCCACAATGGTCGAGACAACTTCAATTCTCAACGCTCTTGGCCTCTTCCTTTCAAGATTGACTTTCCGACTGAGAGCATCAGCAACAACATTAGCTTTACCGGGGTGGTAAAGTATCTCGCAGTCGTAGTCTTTAGGTAATTCTAGCCAGCGTTGTTGTCTCATATTCAATTCCTTCTGATTAAAGAGATATTGGAGACTCTTATGATCAGTAAAAAGTTTGCACTTCATGCCATAGAGGTAATGCCTCCATATTTTCAGAGCGAAAACTACCGCTGCCAACTCCAAATCATGAGTCGGGTAATTCTTTTCATGCTCTTTCAGCTGTCAAGATGCATATGCTATCACCTTTTCTCTTTGGGTCAAAACACAACCCAATCCAACACTAGACGCATCCCTATAAACAGCGAAGTCTTCAACTCCATCGGGTAGAGAAAGTATCGGTGCCTCGCATAGCTTCTTCTTTAACTTCTCGAATGCTTCTTTATGCTTATCATTCCAAGCATAAGTAGCTCCTTTGTGGGTCAAAGCTGCTAACGGAGTAGCAATCGAAGAAAAGCCTTGGATAAACCTGCGGTAATATCCGGCTAATCCCAAAAAGCTTCGAATCTCCGTGGGACTTTTCGGTTGTTCCCACTTCGTCACAGCTTCGATCTTCGCTGGATCAACCATTATCCCTTCTTGGTTGACCACGTGACCCAAGAATTGGACTTCACGAATCCAAAAATCACATTTGGAGAACTTTGCATAAAGCTTCTCCTTCTTTAAAACTTCTAACACTTCTCGCAAGTGTCTGCCATGCTCCTCCTGGCTTTTCGAGTAAATCAGAATGTCGTCTATGAACACTATCACGGATTTATCAAGGAAAGGATTACAAACCCTATTCATCAAATCCATGAACGCTGCTGGAGCATTGGTTAGTCCAAACGACATAACCAAGAACTCGTAGTGTCCAGATCTAGTTCTGAATGCAGTCTTCTCGATATCTTGCTCTCTTACTTTCAGCTGGTGATATCCTGACCTAGGATCGATCTTCGAGAAATAGCTCGAACCTTGCAATTGATCAAACAGGTCATCAATCCTTGGCAACGGATATCTATTCTTTATTGTTGCCTTGTTCAGCTCTCTGTAATCGATGCACATTCTCATACTTCCATCTTTCTTCTTTACAAATAACACCGGAGCTCCCCAGGGCGATGAACTAGGTCTAATGAAACCTTTGTCCAATAACTTCTGAAGTTGCATCATCAGCTCCTTCATCTCCGTCGGTGCTAATCGATAAGGAGCTTTTGCTATTGGCGTGGTTCCTGGTAACAAGCCTATTCAGAACTCCACTTGTCTATCAGGTGGTAATCCAGGAAGATCCTCGGGGAATACTTCCGGATAATCACACACCACTGGAATGCTCTGCATCACCTTCTTTTCTTTCTTAGCATCAATCACAAATGCTAAATATGATGTACATCCCTTGGTCAAACACTTTCTGGCTTTCATTAGAGAAATGATCCCAGAATTCACTTGCCGTTTGTCCCCATACACCATTAACGAATCTTTTCCATGCGGGTTTACTTTAACTATCTTTTTATTGCATAAAATTTCGGCATCATTGGCGCTAAGCCAATCCATTCCCAAGACGATGTAGAAACCATTTAGTTCGATAGGCAATAACGCCTCGTGAAACTTATTCCCATTAAGGTCGATCAAGATGTTTTTCATACGATGGCTAACAGGTACAAACTTGCCACTAGCTACTTCGACTAATAAAGCATTATCTAGTCTATCAATAGGCAAAACTAGCTTTCTACCAAACTCATGCGAAATAAAGGAGTAGTTGGCTCCAGAATCAAACAATATATGAGCAGGTAATTCGTTTACGAGAAAGGTACCTGAAGCGACATCAGCTTCATCCTTTGCAGCCTCAAGTGTCATCTGGAAGGCTCTCGCCTTCGGCTTTGGTGGAATGTTGGGCTTCGCTGCCTCTTTCTTCTTCGGTCAGTCTTTCAAAATATGCCCCTCTTCATTACACCCAAAACACATCTTTTTGTTGTTCGGACATTCATTGGCAAAATGTCCGACCTTTCCACACTTGTAGCAGGTTACATCCTCGCTACATTTCCCAAAGTGCTTTTTCTTACACTTATCACACCACTTCGCCTCGCCTCCTTTTCCCCCAAACTTTTTCGAATCAGATTTCGAAAATTTTCCTTTCTTACCGGAACCAGATGTTCCTTCAAACTTCCTTTTCTCACCAACATCAACCTTGTCGGTGGTTCTCCCCTTGATCATGTTCTCAACAAACTTGGCAGCCCTGATAGCTGCCTCTAGAGTAAGTGCCTGACGTACTGGCACCTCGTACTCCCATGGAAGTCCCTTCGCATACCGATCCACCTTTGTCAGCTCGTCTGGAACGATACGCAAGGCAAACTCCATCTTATTGGTGAAGTTATTGGTGTATTCATCAACTGACATGCTACCCTTCGTGAATGATAGGAACTTGTTCTCTAACTCTAACAAATTTTGAGCCGAGCAGAACTTGCGCTTGAACTGCACCAAGAACTCTGCCCATGACAATTGTAGTGGCTCATTAGGGCTTAAGGTCTTCCCTAGAGTGTTCCACCAACGAACGGCTCCACCTCGGAATTGACGTACGACATAGATAGTCTGCAATTTACCTCTGCAGCCACAGGTCATGAAGGCTAGCTCCATTTCGGAGATCCAATCCATAACCCCAATTGGATCCTCCTTTCCATTAAAGGTCGATGGTTTGCAAGTCAAAAAGTCCTTGTACTTGCATCCCATTCCATCATTCCTTCCTTCACGGTTATCTTGCCTAACTATCGGTGGGTTGGCTGGACCAACAGACCCACTGAAGTTTCCACCTTCCGAGTGGCCTTCATTTAATTCAGGCTCTTCCACACGAATCGACAGTTCTTCACGATTCTGTTGAAGCAACCGTCTAGTTTCATCCATCTGACGATCCAACATCGTCTGAATCATCAATTGCACACCAGCCATGGTTATTGGCTCAAGTGTTGCTGCTACGACAGGTATTGGCTCAATCACTGGTGGTTGATTCCTGTTTTCGTCAGCATTTCCAACTCCACTTCTTGTTCTCACCATTTTGATCTACACACCGAATAAGGTGAAATTAGATCCTCAATTATGATAGATAATTAAATCATCCTTATTACTCCGAAACGTTTACATGCTAGTTCTAATATCGTAGACGTACGCTTAAAATCCTACTCACATAAGGTTTCTAGATCCGGTCGGCAACAGACCATAGATCCGAACAAATAATATCATATATGGCAACATATAACATTTAGCACATAAAGCATTTTAGGCAACTTTCCTAAAATAAACTAGTGCTCGTGTCTAAAACATAACAGACACACATCTCAAAACTTCACTTAGCATTCTAAGTTTAAGTCTAGAAATCCTACAAATTCCTAGTTCGCTTAAACTAATGCTCTGATACCAACTGTGACATCCCCAAAATCCCGGCCAGAAAAGACCGATTTTCATTTATGCTTTTAAATATTTTCAGAGTAAATCCTTTTGATTTGAAATAGTTGCGGAATTTGTTCCCAAAAACAAAACATGATAAAACAATGTTTACCGAAGCATTTCATAAAAGAAATGTATTTTCATTATAATCAAAACTCGGGGTGTCATGTTCCGATACAGATCAATAAGCATAAACGAATACATTACAAGTCAGTCAACAAATATAAACATATGCAGACTTGTAAACAAAACAACTTGATGGTTCATCCATCTCATGCCCTTCCGCCACTTCCTATAATACAATTTAAAACTGAGAGGGTCAGGCTTGGGAGCCTGGTGAGCATATAGGGTTTTCAACCCACAATAAATATCATATTTAATTTTCACCAACCAACAATAACCCAATTACCCATTCCCGTTATTCTCACTTCAATGTCCCTAAAACAACTAACATAAGGGACCTAGTCTAAGAATATTTCATCGGGGCGACAACACATGCTTCGGGGGTACCTCAGCAATATAAGTCAAATAAGGCAACCATGAGGGGGATGGAGTACAGCAAATGAACACCCAAGTTCATTAACACCTACAGGTGGCGAACCTGCTAATGTTTCCACAAGACTATCTAGAAAAGCATGTGGTCGTCATCTAAACTCCGCTAGATGACTAGATCAACCAACAACGAGGCCTCTCATCTGTTTATTACACACCAACTATCTACCCATGTTCTACCCAACATATTAGTAGGTAAAAATATATATTTGTATACATAGTTTAAAAACCTGTATAGCATGCTTTAATCAACACATATATCACATAACAGATGAGGCACACACACATAACACATATCTCATAGAGAATAAATCATATCTATGAGGTAGAAGAAAGTGAATACACATTCACACACATAACCACAAAATTATACACATAATACGTATTCCGTATAAAATACTTCATATTTATGCGATAGAAGAAAGTAACTACACACTCACACCTATAAACGACAATATATTTAATACACTCGAACCAAACTTGTATTATTATCGTGTTTATGAAAGGTAGTATACACTCACTTGATCAGAAGATGATCGGACAACACTACGACTTGCAGAAGTAGTAATCCTCAGCAGATCTGGAAGATCTCCTCGAAAATCGAACTTCTCGTTGGCAGAGCTTTGGCTCGGGAACTGCACTTCTCGGGATCTTCGGGATCTCGGGACTTGCCTCGAGGCTCGGGAATAATACCGGGGCTTCGGGATGGCTTCAGGGGTTTACGCGCAGAGCTTCGGCACAAAAACGAGAGGAAATTAGCAATTGAACCCGGAACCCTCGAATCCTATTTATAGGAGGCTGGAAGCCTCAATTACGTTGGGCGTATAGCAGTACGCGGGGCGTACTGCTCCAAGTTCGTAAGCGCATGCGTCATCCGAAGCCACTTGCTGCGATGTCGACACCTTCGGAGTACGCGGCGCGTACCTCGGATCAGATCGATGACTCGCCTTCGGATAAGGCTTCCGAATTTTGATTTAAATTTAAATACAAAATGATTAATAAACTTCGGAAATTCATAACTTCTTCATACGAACTCCGTTTTCGACGTTCTTTATATCCACGGAAAGGTGAGACCACGCTCTACGACTTTCGTTTAGACTTCTTCGGCTAATTTTGACTTTATTTTTATTATTTATTTTTAATAGGCCGTGATAGACAAACTTCGTTATAAATTCATAACTTCTTCGTTTGACGTCCGTTCTCGCCTAACTTTTTATCGCTTCAATACCAACAATGAGATCTTCGATTCTCATTTAGATTGTTTCGGCTAAAAACCCCTCGATCTCAAATCGAGTAAAACAGGCTGCATACCGCTAAGCCGAAACTTCGATAAATCATAACTTCCTCATACGAAATCAGATTTGGGCGTTCTATATGTATTCGGAAACCTCGTTTCAATTACTACAACATTAACCAAAGATATTAAGTTTATTTTACACTTAAATTTTGACGCTTATGTTTATTCTTAATTAGTCAAACCACATAATTAAGCAATTAAGCACAAAACACATAATACTCAAATAATACAATCTTATTATTTCAAAATGGGTTACAAAGGTTAACCTAGACTATTACATTGCTAAAAGTGGCAAGCCCGGAAACACAGGCGTTACAATTCTCTCCACCTTAGAATGATTCCATCCCCGGAATCACACATCAACAAACAAATGCGGATAGCGACTCAACATGTCACTCTCCGTCTCCCAGGTGAGATTCGGCCCATTCGTGTGTTTCCATTGGACAAGCACTAACCCAACCATTTTGCGCCGCAACTTCTTAGTTTTTCGGTCAACAATTGCCTCTGGTTCTTCAATCAACCTTTTGTTCTCATCAATTCTCAATTCAGAAATTTGAATTATATCGGGAACTTCTCCCGTGAACTTCCTCAAATAACACACATGAAAAGTGTTGTGAATTCCATTCAGTTCTTCGGGTAATTCGAGCTTGTAAGCTTGGTTCCCAACCCTTTGAAGAACTTTAAACGATCCAATAAACCATGGACTCAACTTTCCCCTTTTACCAAATCTTATAAGTCCCTTCCACGGCAAGACTTTAAGCAAAACCGAATCTCCAACCTCAAAAGTCATCGGTCTTTGTTTCTTGTCAGCATAGCTCTTTTGACGATCCTGAGCTGCTAACATTCTTTCCCTAATTATTTTCAACTTTTCAGCAGTTTGATGAACCATCTCCGGTCCCATAAACTGCTTTTCCCCAGCCTCAAGCCAACAAGACGGCGTACGACACTTCTGTCCATACAAAGCTTGATAAGGTGCCATCTTAATGCTCGAGTGAAAACTATTATTATAAGAAAATTCTACCAACGGTAAATGTTCATCCCAATTACCTAGGAATTCCAAGGTACATGCTCTCAGCATATCTTCAAGTGTTTGTATTGTTCTTTCACTCTGACCATCAGTCTGCGGATGGTAAGCTGTACTTAAACATAACTTGGTACCCATTTCCTCTTGTAGACTTTTCCAAAACCTTGAGGTGAAACGGCTATCACGATCCGATACAATCGTTAACGGAACACCGTGAAGCCTCACAATTTCCTTCACGTAAGAATTCGCAAGCTTTTCCGTAGACTACTTCTCCTTGGCTGCTATGAAATGCGCACTCTTAGTGAATTGATCAACGACCACCCAAATCATGTCGTGACCATTCTTTGTTCTGGGCAGTTTAGTGACAAAATCCATAGCAATGTCTTCCCACTTACCCATAGGCACAGGCAATGGTTCTAAACTCCCGTAAGGTTTCTGATGTTGTGTTTTTACTCTCGCACAAGTCACACACTCAGCCACATACTTTGCAACATCAAGCTTCATCGTCGGCCACCAGTAGTAGGGTTTCAGGTCCCTATACATTTTAGTGCTACCTGGATGAATTGAGTACATGGTTTCGTGAGCTTCTTCCATCAGAAGATCCCTAATTCCTCCTGACTTTGGTACCTAAATACGATCTTGGAATACCTTCAGTCCATAACCGTTAGTACCAAACACCAACGTTTTACCCAAACGTTCCTCCTTTCGGTCATTTTTCTCAGAAGCTTCCTCTTGAGCTTTCTTTATACTCTCCACAATGGTCGAGACAACTTCAATTCTCAACGCTCTTGGCCTCTTCCTTTCAAGATTGACTTTCCGACTGAGAGCATCAGCAACAACATTAGCTTTACCGGGGTGGTAAAGTATCTCGCAGTCGTAGTCTTTAAGTAATTCTAGCCAGCGTTGTTGTCTCATATTCAATTCCTTCTGATTAAAGAGATATTGGAGACTCTTATGATCAGTAAAAAGTTTGCACTTCGTGCCATAGAGGTAATGCCTCCATATTTTCAGAGCGAAAACTACCGCTGCCAACTCCAAATCATGAGTCGGGTAATTCTTTTCATGCTCTTTCAGCTGTCAAGATGCATATGCTATCACCTTTTCTCTTTGGGTCAAAACACAACCCAATCCAACACTAGACGCATCCCTATAAACAGCGAAGTCTTCAACTCCATCGGGTAGAGAAAGTATCGGTGCCTCGCATAGCTTCTTCTTTAACTTCTCGAATGCTTCTTTATGCTTATCATTCCAAGCATAAGTAGCTCCTTTGTGGGTCAAAGCTGCTAACGGAGTAGCAATCGAAGAAAAGCCTTGGATAAACCTGCGGTAATATCCGGCTAATCCCAAAAAGCTTCGAATCTCCGTGGGACTTTTCGGTTGTTCCCACTTCGTCACAGCTTCGATCTTCGCTGGATCAACCATTATCCCTTCTTGGTTGACCACGTGACCCAAGAATTGGACTTCACGAATCCAAAAATCACATTTGGAGAACTTTGCATAAAGCTTCTCCTTCTTTAAAACTTCTAACACTTCTCGCAAGTGTCTGCCATGCTCCTTCTGGCTTTTCGAGTAAATCAGAATGTCGTCTATGAACACTATCACGGATTTATCAAGGAAAGGATTACAAACCCTATTCATCAAATCCATGAACGCTGCTGGAGCATTGGTTAGTCCAAACGACATAACCAAGAACTCGTAGTGTCCAGATCTAGTTCTGAATGCAGTCTTCTCGATATCTTGCTCTCTTACTTTCAGCTGGTGATATCCTGACCTAGGATCGATCTTCGAGAAATAGCTCGAACCTTGCAATTGATCAAACAGGTCATCAATCCTTGGCAACGGATATCTATTCTTTATTGTTGCCTTGTTCAGCTCTCTGTAATCGATGCACATTCTCATACTTCCATCTTTCTTCTTTACAAATAACACCGGAGCTCCCCAGGGCGATGAACTAGGTCTAATGAAACCTTTGTCCAATAACTTCTGAAGTTGCATCATCAGCTCCTTCATCTCCGTCGGTGCTAATCGATAAGGAGCTTTTGCTATTGGCGTGGTTCCTGGTAACAAGCCTATTCAGAACTCCACTTGTCTATCAGGTGGTAATCCAGGAAGATCCTCGGGGAATACTTCCGGATAATCACACACCACTGGAATGCTCTGCATCACCTTCTTTTCTTTCTTAGCATCAATCACAAATGCTAAATATGATGTACATCCCTTGGTCAAACACTTTCTGGCTTTCATTAGAGAAATGATCCCAGAATTCACTTGCCGTTTGTCCCCATACACCATTAACGAATCTTTTCCATGCGGGTTTACTTTAACTATCTTTTTATTGCATAAAATTTCGGCATCATTGGCGCTAAGCCAATCCATTCCCAAGACGATGTAGAAACCATTTAGTTCGATAGGCAATAACGCCTCGTGAAACTTATTCCCATTAAGGTCGATCAAGATGTTTTTCATACGATGGCTAACAGGTACAAACTTGCCACTAGCTACTTCGACTAATAAAGCATTATCTAGTCTATCAATAGGCAAAACTAGCTTTCTACCAAACTCATGCGAAATAAAGGAGTAGTTGGCTCCAGAATCAAACAATATATGAGCAGGTAATTCGTTTACGAGAAAGGTACCTGAAGCGACATCAGCTTCATCCTTTGCAGCCTCAAGTGTCATCTGGAAGGCTCTCGCCTTCGGCTTTGGTGGAATGTTGGGCTTCGCTGCCTCTTTCTTCTTCGGTCAGTCTTTCAAAATATGCCCCTCTTCATTACACCCAAAACACATCTTTTTGTTGTTCGGACATTCATTGGCAAAATGTCCGACCTTTCCACACTTGTAGCAGGTTACATCCTCGCTACATTTCCCAAAGTGCTTTTTCTTACACTTATCACACCACTTCGCCTCGCCTCCTTTTCCCCCAAACTTTTTCGAATCAGATTTCGAAAATTTTCCTTTCTTACCGGAACCAGATGTTCCTTCAAACTTCCTTTTCTCACCAACATCAACCTTGTCGGTGGTTCTCCCCTTGATCATGTTCTCAACAAACTTGGCAGCCCTGATAGCTGCCTCTAGAGTAAGTGCCTGACGTACTGGCACCTCGTACTCCCATGGAAGTCCCTTCGCATACCGATCCACCTTTGTCAGCTCGTCTGGAACGATACGCAAGGCAAACTCCATCTTATTGGTGAAGTTATTGGTGTATTCATCAACTGACATGCTACCCTTCGTGAATGATAGGAACTTGTTCTCTAACTCTAACAAATTTTGAGCCGAGCAGAACTTGCGCTTGAACTGCACCAAGAACTCTGCCCATGACAATTGTAGTGGCTCATTAGGGCTTAAGGTCTTCCCTAGAGTGTTCCACCAACGAACGGCTCCACCTCGGAATTGACGTACGACATAGATAGTCTGCAATTTACCTCTGCAGCCACAGGTCATGAAGGCTAGCTCCATTTCGGAGATCCAATCCATAACCCCAATTGGATCCTCCTTTCCATTAAAGGTCGATGGTTTGCAAGTCAAAAAGTCCTTGTACTTGCATCCCATTCCATCATTCCTTCCTTCACGGTTATCTTGCCTAACTATCGGTGGGTTGGCTGGACCAACAGACCCACTGAAGTTTCCACCTTCCGAGTGGCCTTCATTTAATTCAGGCTCTTCCACACGAATCGACAGTTCTTCACGATTCTGTTGAAGCAACCGTCTAGTTTCATCCATCTGACGATCCAACATCGTCTGAATCATCAATTGCACACCAGCCATGGTTATTGGCTCAGGTGTTGCTGCTACGACAGGTATTGGCTCAATCACTGGTGGTTGATTCCTGTTTTCGTCAGCATTTCCAACTCCACTTCTTGTTCTCACCATTTTGATCTACACACCGAATAAGGTGAAATTAGATCCTCAATTATGATAGATAATTAAATCATCCTTATTACTCCGAAACGTTTACATGCTAGTTCTAATATCGTAGACGTACGCTTAAAATCCTACTCACATAAGGTTTCTAGATCCGGTCGGCAACAGACCATAGATCCGAACAAATAATATCATATATGGCAACATATAACATTTAGCACATAAAGCATTTTAGGCAACTTTCCTAAAATAAACTAGTGCTCGTGTCTAAAACATAACAGACACACATCTCAAAACTTCACTTAGCATTCTAAGTTTAAGTCTAGAAATCCTACAAATTCCTAGTTCGCTTAAACTAATGCTCTGATACCAACTGTGACATCCCCAAAATCCCGGCCAGAAAAGACCGATTTTCATTTATGCTTTTAAATATTTTCAGAGTAAATCCTTTTGATTTGAAATAGTTGCGGAATTTGTTCCCAAAAACAAAACATGATAAAACAATGTTTACCGAAGCATTTCATAAAAGAAATGTATTTTCATTATAATCAAAACTCGGGGTGTCATGTTCCGATACAGATCAATAAGCATAAACGAATACATTACAAGTCAGTCAACAAATATAAACATATGCAGACTTGTAAACAAAACAACTTGATGGTTCATCCATCTCATGCCCTTCCGCCACTTCCTATAATACAATTTAAAACTGAGAGGGTCAGGCTTGGGAGCCTGGTGAGCATATAGGGTTTTCAACCCACAATAAATATCATATTTAATTTTCACCAACCAACAATAACCCAATTACCCATTCCCGTTATTCTCACTTCAATGTCCCTAAAACAACTAACATAAGGGACCTAGTCTAAGAATATTTCATCGGGGCGACAACACATGCTTCGGGGGTACCTCAGCAATATAAGTCAAATAAGGCAACCATGAGGGGGATGGAGTACAGCAAATGAACACCCAAGTTCATTAACACCTACAGGTGGCGAACCTGCTAATGTTTCCACAAGACTATCTAGAAAAGCATGTGGTCGTCATCTAAACTCCGCTAGATGACTAGATCAACCAACAACGAGGCCTCTCATCTGTTTATTACACACCAACTATCTACCCATGTTCTACCCAACATATTAGTAGGTAAAAATATATATTTGTATACATAGTTTAAAAACCTGTATAGCATGCTTTAATCAACACATATATCACATAACAGATGAGGCACACACACATAACACATATCTCATAGAGAATAAATCATATCTATGAGGTAGAAGAAAGTGAATACACATTCACACACATAACCACAAAATTATACACATAATACGTATTCCGTATAAAATACTTCATATTTATGCGATAGAAGAAAGTAACTACACACTCACACCTATAAACGACAATATATTTAATACACTCGAACCAAACTTGTATTATTATCGTGTTTATGAAAGGTAGTATACACTCACTTGATCAGAAGATGATCGGACAACACTACGACTTGCAGAAGTAGTAATCCTCAGCAGATCTGGAAGATCTCCTCGAAAATCGAACTTCTCGTTGGCAGAGCTTTGGCTCGGGAACTGCACTTCTCGGGATCTTCGGGATCTCGGGACTTGCCTCGAGGCTCGGGAATAATACCGGGGCTTCGGGATGGCTTCAGGGGTTTACGCGCAGAGCTTCGGCACAAAAACGAGAGGAAATTAGCAATTGAACCCGGAACCCTCGAATCCTATTTATAGGAGGCTGGAAGCCTCAATTACGTTGGGCGTATAGCAGTACGCGGGGCGTACTGCTCCAAGTTCGTAAGCGCATGCGTCATCCGAAGCCACTTGCTGCGATGTCGACACCTTCGGAGTACGCGGCGCGTACCTCGGATCAGATCGATGACTCGCCTTCGGATAAGGCTTCCGAATTTTGATTTAAATTTAAATACAAAATGATTAATAAACTTCGGAAATTCATAACTTCTTCATACGAACTCCGTTTTCGACGTTCTTTATATCCACGGAAAGGTGAGACCACGCTCTACGACTTTCGTTTAGACTTCGTCGGCTAATTTTGACTTTATTTTTATTATTTATTTTTAATAGGCCGTGATAGACAAACTTCGTTATAAATTCATAACTTCTTCGTTTGACGTCCGTTCTCGCCTAACTTTTTATCGCTTCAATACCAACAATGAGATCTTCGATTCTCATTTAGATTGTTTCGGCTAAAAACCCCTCGATCTCAAATCGAGTAAAACAGGCTGCATACCGCTAAGCCGAAACTTCGATAAATCATAACTTCCTCATACGAAATCAGATTTGGGCGTTCTATATGTATTCGGAAACCTCGTTTCAATTACTACAACATTAACCAAAGATATTAAGTTTATTTTACACTTAAATTTTGACGCTTATGTTTATTCTTAATTAGTCAAACCACATAATTAAGCAATTAAGCACAAAACACATAATACTCAAATAATACAATCTTATTATTTCAAAATGGGTTACAAAGGTTAACCTCGACTATTACATTGCTAAAAGTGGCAAGCCCGGAAACACAGGCGTTACAATTCTCTCCACCTTAGAATGATTCCATCCCCGGAATCACACATCAACAAACAAATGCGGATAGCGACTCAACATGTCACTCTCCGTCTCCCAGGTGAGATTCGGCCCATTCGTGTGTTTCCATTGGACAAGCACTAACCCAACCATTTTGCGCCGCAACTTCTTAGTTTTTCGGTCAACAATTGCCTCTGGTTCTTCAATCAACCTTTTGTTCTCATCAATTCTCAATTCAGAAATTTGAATTATATCGGGAACTTCTCCCGTGAACTTCCTCAAATAACACACATGAAAAGTGTTGTGAATTCCATTCAGTTCTTCGGGTAATTCGAGCTTGTAAGCTTGGTTCCCAACCCTCTGAAGAACTTTAAACGATCCAATAAACCATGGACTCAACTTTCCCCTTTTACCAAATCTTATAAGTCCCTTCCACGGCAAGACTTTAAGCAAAACCGAATCTCCAACCTCAAAAGTCATCGGTCTTTGTTTCTTGTCAGCATAGCTCTTTTGACGATCCTGAGCTGCTAACATTCTTTCCCTAATTATTTTCAACTTTTCAGCAGTTTGATGAACCATCTCCGGTCCCATAAACTGCTTTTCCCCAGCCTCAAGCCAACAAGACGGCGTACGACACTTCTGTCCATACAAAGCTTGATAAGGTGCCATCTTAATGCTCGAGTGAAAACTATTATTATAAGAAAATTCTACCAACGGTAAATGTTCATCCCAATTACCTAGGAATTCCAAGGTACATGCTCTCAGCATATCTTCAAGTGTTTGTATTGTTCTTTCACTCTGACCATCAGTCTGCGGATGGTAAGCTGTACTTAAACATAACTTGGTACCCATTTCCTCTTGTAGACTTTTCCAAAACCTTGAGGTGAAACGGCTATCACGATCCGATACAATCGTTAACGGAACACCGTGAAGCCTCACAATTTCCTTCACGTAAGAATTCGCAAGCTTTTCCATAGACTATTTCTCCTTGGCTGCTATGAAATGCGCACTCTTAGTGAATCGATCAACGACCACCCAAATCATGTCGTGACCATTCTTTGTTCTGGGCAGTTTAGTGACAAAATCCATAGCAATGTCTTCCCACTTACCCATAGGCACAGGCAATGGTTCTAAACTCCCGTAAGGTTTCTGATGTTGTGTTTTTACTCTCGCACAAGTCACACACTCAGCCACATACTTTGCAACATCAAGCTTCATCGTCGGCCACCAGTAGTAGGGTTTCAGGTCCCTATACATTTTAGTGCTACCTGGATGAATTGAGTACATGGTTTCGTGAGCTTCTTCCATCAGAAGATCCCTAATTCCTCCTGACTTTGGTACCTAAATACGATCTTGGAATACCTTCAGTCCATAACCGTTAGTACCAAACACCAACGTTTTACCCAAACGTTCCTCCTTTCGGTCATTTTTCTCAGAAGCTTCCTCTTGAGCTTTCTTTATACTCTCCACAATGGTCGAGACAACTTCAATTCTCAACGCTCTTGGCCTCTTCCTTTCAAGATTGACTTTCCGACTGAGAGCATCAGCAACAACATTAGCTTTACCGGGGTGGTAAAGTATCTCGCAGTCGTAGTCTTTAAGTAATTCTAGCCAGCGTTGTTGTCTCATATTCAATTCCTTCTGATTAAAGAGATATTGGAGACTCTTATGATCAGTAAAAAGTTTGCACTTCGTGCCATAGAGGTAATGCCTCCATATTTTCAGAGCGAAAACTACCGCTGCCAACTCCAAATCATGAGTCGGGTAATTCTTTTCATGCTCTTTCAGCTGTCAAGATGCATATGCTATCACCTTTTCTCTTTGGGTCAAAACACAACCCAATCCAACACTAGACGCATCCCTATAAACAGCGAAGTCTTCAACTCCATCGGGTAGAGAAAGTATCGGTGCCTCGCATAGCTTCTTCTTTAACTTCTCGAATGCTTCTTTATGCTTATCATTCCAAGCATAAGTAGCTCCTTTGTGGGTCAAAGCTGCTAACGGAGTAGCAATCGAAGAAAAGCCTTGGATAAACCTGCGGTAATATCCGGCTAATCCCAAAAAGCTTCGAATCTCCGTGGGACTTTTCGGTTGTTCCCACTTCGTCACAGCTTCGATCTTCGCTGGATCAACCATTATCCCTTCTTGGTTGACCACGTGACCCAAGAATTGGACTTCACGAATCCAAAAATCACATTTGGAGAACTTTGCATAAAGCTTCTCCTTCTTCAAAACTTCTAACACTTCTCGCAAGTGTCTGCCATGCTCCTCCTGGCTTTTCGAGTAAATCAGAATGTCGTCTATGAACACTATCACGGATTTATCAAGGAAAGGATTACAAACCCTATTCATCAAATCCATGAACGCTGCCGGAGCATTGGTTAGTCCAAACGACATAACCAAGAACTCGTAGTGTCCAGATCTAGTTCTGAATGCAGTCTTCTCGATATCTTGCTCTCTTACTTTCAGCTGGTGATATCCTGACCTAAGATCGATCTTCGAGAAATAGCTCGAACCTTGCAATTGATCAAACAGGTCATCAATCCTTGGCAACGGATATCTATTCTTTATTGTTGCCTTGTTCAGCTCTCTGTAATCGATGCACATTCTCATACTTCCATCTTTCTTCTTTACAAATAACACCGGAGCTCCCCAGGGCGATGAACTAGGTCTAATGAAACCTTTGTCCAATAACTTCTGAAGTTGCATCATCAGCTCCTTCATCTCCGTCGGTGCTAATCGATAAGGTGCTTTTGCTATTGGCGTGGTTCCTAGTAACAAGCCTATTCAGAACTCCACTTGTCTATCAGGTGGTAATCCAGGAAGATCCTCGGGGAATACTTCCGGATAATCACACACCACTGGAATGCTCTGCATCACCTTCTTTTCTTTCTTAGCATCAATCACAAATGCTAAATATGATGTACATCCCTTGGTCAAACACTTTCTGGCTTTCATTAGAGAAATGATCCCAGAATTCACTCGCCGTTTGTCCCCATACACCATTAACGAATCTTTTCCATGCGGGTTTACTTTAACTATCTTTTTATTGCATAAAATTTCGGCATCATTGGCGCTAAGCCAATCCATTCCCAAGACGATGTAGAAACCATTTAGTTCGATAGGCAATAACGCCTCATGAAACTTATTCCCATTAAGGTCGATCAAGATGTTTTTCATACGATGGCTAATAGGTACAAACTTGCCACTAGCTACTTCGACTAATAAAGCATTATCTAGTCTATCAATAGGCAAAACTAGCTTTCTACCAAACTCATGCGAAATAAAGGAGTAGTTGGCTCCAGAATCAAACAATATATGAGCAGGTAATTCGTTTACGAGAAAGGTACCTGAAGCGACATCAGCTTCATCCTTTGCAGCCTCAAGTGTCATCTGGAAGGCTCTCGCCTTCGGCTTTGGTGGAATGTTGGGCTTCGCTGCCTCTTTCTTCTTCGGTCAGTCTTTCAAAATATGACCCTCTTCATTACACCCAAAACACATCCTTTTGTTGTTCGGACATTCATTGGCAAAATGTCCGACCTTTCCACACTTGTAGCAGGTTACATCCTCGCTACATTTCCCAAAGTGCTTTTTCTTACACTTATCACACCACTTCGCCTCGCCTCCTTTTCCCCCAAACTTTTTCGAATCAGATTTCGAAAATTTTCCTTTCTTACCGGAACCAGATGTTCCTTCAAACTTCCTTTTCTCACCAACATCAACCTTGTCGGTGGTTCTCCCCTTGATCATGTTCTCAACAAACTTGGCAGCCCTGATAGCTGCCTCTAGAGTAAGTGCCTGACGTACTGGCACCTCGTACTCCCATGGAAGTCCCTTCGCATACCGATCCACCTTTGTCAGCTCGTCTGGAACGATACGCAAGGCAAACTCCATCTTATTGGTGAAGTTATTGGTGTATTCATCAACTGACATGCTACCCTTCGTGAATGATAGGAACTTGTTCTCTAACTCTAACAAATTTTGAGCCGAGCAGAACTTGCGCTTGAACTGCACCAAGAACTCTGCCCATGACAATTGTAGTGGCTCATTAGGGCTTAAGGTCTTCCCTAGAGTGTTCCACCAACGAACGGCTCCACCTCGGAATTGACGTACGACATAGATAGTCTGCAATTTACCTCTGCAGCCACAAGTCATGAAGGCTAGCTCCATTTCGGAGATCCAATCCATAACCCCAATTGGATCCTCCTTTCCATTAAAGGTCGATGGTTTGCAAGTCAAAAAGTCCTTGTACTTGCATCCCATTCCATCATTCCTTCCTTCACGGTTATCTTGCCTAACTATCGGTGGGTTGGCTGGACCAACAGACCCACTGAAGTTTCCACCTTCCGAGTGGCCTTCATTTAATTCAGGCTCTTCCACACGAATCGACAGTTCTTCACGATTCTGTTGAAGCAACCGTCTAGTTTCATCCATCTGACGATCCAACATCGTCTGAATCATCAATTGCACACCAGCCATGGTTATTGGCTCAGGTGTTGCTGCTACGAAAGGTATTGGCTCAATCACTGGTGGTTGATTCCTGTTTTCGTCAGCATTTCCAACTCCACTTCTTGTTCTCACCATTTGGATCTACACACCGAATAAGGTGAAATTAGATCCTCAATTATGATAGATAATTAAATCATCCTTATCACTCCGAAACGTTTACATGCTAGTTCTAATATCGTAGACGTACGCTTAGAATCCTACTCACATAAGGTTTCTAGATCCGGTCGGCAACAGACCATAGATCCGAACAAATAATATCATATATGGCAACATATAACATTTAGCACATAAAGCATTTTAGGCAACTTTCCTAAAATAAACTAGTGCTCGTGTCTAAAACATAACAGACACACATCTCAAAACTTCACTTAGCATTCTAAGTTTAAGTCTAGAAATCCTACAAATTCCTAGTTCGCTTAAACTAATGCTCTGATACCAACTGTGACATCCCCAAAATCCCGGCCAGAAAAGACCGATTTTCATTTATGCTTTTAAATATTTTCAGAGTAAATCCTTTTGATTTGAAAGAGTTGCGGAATTTGTTCCCAAAAACAAAACATGATAAAACAATGTTTACCGAAGCATTTCATAAAAGAAATGTATTTTCATTATAATCAAAACTCGGGGTGTCATGTTCCGATACAGATCAATAAGCATAAACGAATACATTACAAGTCATTCAACAAATATAAACATATGCAGACTTGTAAACAAAACAACTTGATGGTTCATCCATCTCATGCCCTTCCGCCACTTCCTGTAATACAATTTAAAACTGAGAGGGTCAGGCTTGGGAGCCTGGTGAGCATATAGGGTTTTCAACCCACAATAAATATCATATTTAATTTTCACCAACCAACAATAACCCAATTACCCATTCCCGTTATTCTCACTTTAATGTCCCTAAAACAACTAATATAAGGGACCTAGTCTAAGAATATTTCATCGGGGCGACAACACATGCTTCGGGGGTACCTCAGCAATATAAGTCAAATAAGGCAACCATAAGGGGGATGGAGTACAGCAAATGAACACCCAAGTTCATTAACACCTACAGGTGGCGAACCTGCTAATGTTTCCACAAGACTATCTAGAAAAGTATGTGGTCGTCATCTAAACTCCGCTAGATGACTAGATCAACCAACAACGAGGCCTCTCATCTGTTTATTACACACCAACTATCTACCCATGTTCTACCCAACATATTAGTAGGTAAAAATATATATTTGTATACATAGTTTAAAAACCTGTATAGCATGCTTTAATCAACACATATATCACATAACAGATGAGGCACACACACATAACACATATCTCATAGAGAATAAATCATATCTATGAGGTAGAAGAAAGTGAATACACATTCACACACATAACCACAAAATTATACACATAATACGTATTCCGTATAAAATACTTCATATTTATGCGATAGAAGAAAGTAACTACACACTCACACCTATAAACGACAATATATTTTATACACTCGAACCAAACTTGTATTATTATCGTGTTTATGAAAGGTAGTATACACTCACTTGATCAGAAGATGATCGGACAACACTACGACTTGCAGAAGTAGTAATCCTCAGCAGATCTGGAAGATCTCCTCGAAAATCGAACTTCTCGTGGGCATGCTTTGGCTCGGGAACTGCACTTCTCGGGATCTTCGGGATCTCGGGACTTGCCTCGAGGCTCGGGAATAATACCGGGGCTTCGGGATGGCTTCAGGGGTTTACGCGCAGAGCTTCGGCACAAAAACGAGAGGAAATTAGCAATTGAACCCGGAACCCTCGAATCCTATTTATAGGAGGCTGGAAGCCTCAATTACGTTGGGCGTACAGCAGTACGCGGGGCGTACTGCTCCAAGTTCGTAAGCGCATGCGTCATCCGAAGCCACTTGCTGCGATGTCGACACCTTCGGAGTACGCGGCGCGTACCTCGGATCAGATCGATGACTCGCCTTCGGATAAGGCTTCCGAATTTTGATTTAAATTTAAATACAAAATGATTAATAAACTTCGGAAATTCATAACTTCTTCATACGAACTCCGTTTTCGACGTTCTTTATATCCACGGAAAGGTGAGGCCACGCTCTACGACTTTCGTTTAGACTTCGTCGGCTAATTTTGACTTTATTTTTATTATTTATTTTTAATAGGCCGTGATAGACAAACTTCGTTATAAATTCATAACTTCTTCGTTTGACGTCCGTTCTCGCCTAACTTTTTATCGCTTCAATACCAACAATGAGATCTTCGATTCTCATTTAGATTGCTTCGGCTAAAAACCCCTCGATCTCAAATCGATTAAAATAGGCTGCATACCGCTAAGCCGAAACTTCGATAAATCATAACTTCCTCATACGAAGTCAGATTTGGGCGTTCTATATATATTCGGAAACCTCGTTTCAATTACTACAACATTAACCAAAGATATTAAGTTTATTTTACACTTAAATTTTGACGCTTATTTTATTCTTAATTAGTCAAACCACATAATTAAGCAATTAAGCACAAAACACATAATACTCAAATAATACAATCTTATTATTTCAAAATGGGTTACAAAGGTTAACCTAGACTATTACATTGCTAAAAGTGGCAAGCCTGGAAACACAGGCGTTACAATGTATGTATTTCATTCATTAAGAACGGGCCATCGAGGATGTGTTTGCCACTGATGAACTTCATTCACATTTGTGTCAATGACACTCTTCAATCAATTGGAAATTTTTTTTGAAATTATCTTGTAAATGCAACCAATAAGACTTATTGGTCGATAGTCCCCCAACATTGTCGGATCTTTTGTTTTTGGGATAAGAGTGATGAACGAGGACTTATAGCCTTGAGATATAGATCCCGAGGTCTCAAAGTGCTTGATGTAACGAATGATATCATCTTTCATAATGCACCAATTCTTTTTGACAAGTTTGAACGTATATCCGTCAAGGCTTGGGGTTTTATCTGAACTGCAGCCCCACACAACTAATTTAATTTCTTCCATCGTGAAGGAGGTTTCAAGAAAAGAGCTTTGATCATGAAGAAGCTTTTTAATTAATGGTCAGATCAGTTTTGGCCTTTTGGGACATGGTTCGTGAATGTTTTTTGCTAAAAACCTCAAAGACCTTCTTCTTGATTGATTAGGGTCTGAGG
Source organism: Lactuca sativa (assembly GCF_002870075.4). NCBI lineage: Eukaryota > Viridiplantae > Streptophyta > Magnoliopsida > Asterales > Asteraceae > Lactuca > Lactuca sativa. Next base: position 66,089,708 of record NC_056626.2, on the reverse strand, counting down.
ACCAAGATCCATATATGTTCAGACCATGAATCCAACTTTTTCTATGTTTGTTTTTTAGCATTTCGTGAAAGAAGCAAGATTTTTCGTCACCATCATAAATCCAGTTGACTTTTGCCTTTTTTTTAGGTCTAATTTGACTTTATGTTCAAGTTCACTGATTTTTATTATCGCCTCTCTCCGTGTGTTAGCCTCTATGTCAGATAGTGTGCGCGACTCAGATGCGATTTCTAACTTGTCCACCTTTTTCATGTAATGCTTTGATCTCACCAGATTCATGTTATGTTATTGATGCTCTCCATTTCCTGAGTATTTCTTTTAGGTATTTGAATGTCACTATTAGATGTATTTGTGTATGCGCCATACCCCTGGAAGTCATCCAGGCATTGTCAAATAACACGTTGAAATCTTTATTTAGCAACCAGGAGTTGAAAAAGTGAAAGAGAGGGAGACCAAAATCGAAGTTGGACTGTTTCAGAACCATTAGAGAGTGGTCAGAGTGTTCACACGGGAGGAAAATGACAGAAGTGAGTAGTTGAATGTTGACAAAATTATGGGATACCAAGAGTATGTCAAGCTTGCTCATTTTTAGCCCATCATCTCGAAGGTATGTGTATTTTCTACCACTAAGGTTGTATTCGTGTAACCCTGCTTTGGCAATGAATGTGTTGAAATTCGTAGTTGTATAATGACAGAAACCGGAATTGAATCTTTCATTGGGATTTCTTACGACATTAAAATATCCAAGAAAGACCTACGTGCCATCCAATCCACTTTTGAGATTCTTTAAATCCTCCTATAGACTTCTTTTATTATTCATGGATTTGGGTCCATATACATTAACTATAGTGGTGGTACCAGGGAATCCCTTCCAATAACCTAAGGTAGCAATGTAATATCTGGTGGATACAATGTTTATTTTGTGAAATACAGTTTTAGACCACTGGAACACCCAGTTGGGTTAACAAAACCACACTCAAATCATGCAGAGTCCTAATAGCCTGAAATGTCTATTGTGTTAAAATCTTATACCCTTGTTTCTTGTATCCCAATAAAGTCTGCATATTGTGATCTCTTCAGCTGGTGAATCCATTCAATTTTGCGTTATTCACCAATCCTCCTAATATTGACAGTTATGATATTCATTGGAGAGCGTTGTTGACACCTTCTCCAACGAAAATTTCTACCCGTTCGGCTAACGACCCTCCACCGATCAAGGAAGCGGTGGGTGAGAGTGGGCACCCATTAAGTCACCATTTTATAGGCAACAACCTTATACCCCCCTTATAGACCGGCTTCGTGAATGAGGCCTACTAACAGTAAGAATGACATATTCTTATACATATCTATATAATTAAAATTATAATAATAGTATAAGGGTGTATTTTAAACAATTAAAATACTTGGTGGTTTAATCTATTAATTAAACTATGCTCTTAATTTAATTAAACTTAAACCATGTCTTTATGGAATTATTAACTCTTTTAATTAAACACTTTAATTAATTTAATGAAGTCCATAAAGTTTGAATTTTTTTTTAACTTTAAAAAAAATTTGAAATTAAAGTGTAAGACTTTACAAATTCCAAAACTTGAGGGCAAGAATTGAAACTATTCCAAGTCTCTTCAATTTGAAACTTATGAGTTTTAATGGTTCATAAAGATGAAGACTCTTCATTTTATGAAACATCTTTAGTTCTTTAATTACAATTTAAAGAAGTGACTTTTGGCTATCCATAACTTGAGGACAAATTATGGACACCATCATTGCCATTAAGATCATGAATTAAACACACATGGAGGTTACACATAACTCCTATGATCTTATAAAAACTCATAAGAACACAAATTCATGTCAAGCAATTTCAAGAAATCATATAAACATATACAATACTTGAAAATTGATAAAAGCCATGTAAAATGGGTTAACACAATCATTATCATTTTGAAAAACAGATTTTACAAGTCCAAAACAAATTGGGATAATGATTTTAATCCATTTCCAGTAACAACACACGAAAAGCTGCCCAGCACGCTCCTACTCGTCGAGTGCATGATCCTACTCGATGAGTAGGATGAATTTGTTCATGGACTCGGCGAGTCCTCCGCATGAACTCGGCGGGTCTAGTCGTCAGTGAACATATTTTTCGATTTTCAAGCAGTTTTGCATCAAGTATACAGAAAACAATCCTAGGCTCTGATACCACTAATGGGTTTTGAGCATTCTAACACTTCCGAAGTGTACATGCAACCCTAATAACCTTGAATCTATGTTTTCTCTATATACATGCAAATTTCTTTTTCAAGGTTATTTCCTAACTAGCATGGCATGGGGAATAAATAAAATATAAAACTAGTAGAAATACATACCTTGTTGTTGCTTGGATTCCTTCAAGACTTTGTGAGCCTAGCACCCCAAATGTTGTGCCTCAAATGCTTCACACAACACCAAAAACTTGGAATAACTTGAGAGAATACTTCTAGCACTCAAAATCGGTTATGCCCTCTCTAGTAACACTAGGTGCCGATTTTGCTAGCCAAAGGGTCCCTTTTATAGTGGTGTCACAATTAGGGTTTCATTAAGAAGACCCATAATTGTCATGACTCTTCATTTCTCATGACCCATGGGTTTGTAACTCCCATGGACTATCCATGGAGCTCCAAATGGTTACATCCATAACCCATAAACCATGGATCATTAATCCACCATAAAAGAATTGATGATTGTCATAATCAACCCTATATATTTAGTTAGTCTCACTTTGATCACCAAATTAATACTAGATTAATACTTGATCAATACTAATTAAATAATACTATTATTAATATATTAGAACTTATAATATATTAATAATCATAAGTGACTTATTCTCTCATTTAGTCTATCCAAGTATTGCAATGCCATGCAACCCAAATGGACCATGCCGGGTCGGGTCAAGTACATACCAAATAAATTTATGGACTTAGACACTATATCCAACATTTTTGTCTATGCAATTCTTTCATCGTTTGAATCATTTGATACCCCTTCCTAAGCCATTTAAAGCATTTGTTCTAGTTGTGTTCATTGCTTAGGAAATCTCAACACAACCTTCATACCTCCGACGTAGAATAACTCTATAGATCAATTTCCATCTGCCTTGATTAGTTTTGTGATCGTTGTAAGGATGTCGATATTAAGGACTTCACCGATTAAAGTTGAGTTGTTCCATCTAACCATAGCTGGGACCGATTTGAGGTTTGCTATAAAGGACACTTGAGTGTTATTTTGTGGGGTATTTCTGCTCTTTCCCACTGCTTCTGCATAAGTTTTGGTATCCTTCTTCGTTGGATTCACGTTGTTGGGGATGGGTGGAAGAGGATAAGACTGGTGAGGGGGTCGATAATTCATCATATTGTTGTTTGTCATGTTTATGCGTCTGTGATCTTCCTTGCCATTTTTTGATAGGTTTACTTTGAGGATATAATGCCCACATCTCACATGTGCATGGCTTGTTCCAGTTCCCTCACATTTCTTACACCTTTAAATTTAACGAACCCAAAGTAAGAACCGTCTTTGTCTTTTCTGCATGGGATGTATACATCTTCACTCTTTCTGAACTCCTTTAAAACTTCATATATGGCATCGTTTTTCGTACTATTGGAATATTGGTGATATAGTAGGAGATGATGACTAGATTTTGCTTTCTCCGACTAACTGCCGTCCAGCCTCCGCCTTCGTTGTGCGACCATCCGACTCCCTTGGGAGCATTTTTGGGTTTTGAAGACTAAATCCGTAGGAACAACCCCACTATACCTCCCACCAACGTAAAACATTAGTATTTCACAAATAAATACATTAAATACATATTAAATTAATGCACAAACTCTAGTACATTATTCCAATCTAAATACCTTTATATGGTATATTCGATTAAAATAATTAAGTTTATTAATTATTTATAAATCAGTCAATATCTCTTTTATCAAATTTGAACACTCAACTATCTAATTGATAAGAACGAATGTCAAGTAGACATATAAATACAATTTATGTGTTGTAGCATATGATGTTTACACATGGGAGATAGCAAACTTAATTAAGACAATGCATTGGTGTTATTGTGGGCGATAATTCTTGGGGCCATTTCCTTATCCTTTTAGGAGCATTCCGACCCTTTCTTTGTGGGGTTTAGTTTTGAACACTTCTTGTGTATACGACTCTAACGTATGTGTCTACATATGCATCGAGAGAAAACCTTTGTCGTATATTGGGTATAATGATTCCATTCTTCGCATAGAGCCAATTGTATATTTCATTTTCTTATGTCTATTTAATGGGCATTCTTGGTAAAATAAATTTTGATCAAAGAAGGTTCATATATAAGTTATGATTACTTGATAAAATAACAATATATAATACACTTTGAGACTCATGTTACTAAGTAGGGATAACGAGTTAGGAGGATAATAACGTTTTCTATTTTTTTCATTTTAGGTCCCTAACGTATTTTTTATGCGTATTACACCATTAAGGTTGTTACAACCGTTTACAAATAGTCTTTTTAACTGGAAGAAACCGGTAAAGTAGATTATTTCTAAACAGTTATAACAACCTTAATGGTGTGATACACACAAAAAATACGTTAGAGACCTAATATGGACAAACGGGAAACGTTATTACCCTCCAAAGTCATTATCCCCGTATGAAATTATAAATCCCTATAGTAAATTTTTACTTTTTAAATAAGAAACTTGTAGGTCTTGGGGTTGGTAGTTTGAATGCTTTTAACCTCGGCCTTTTTTATAAATGGAAGTGGCGGTTTCTTAATGACAATGGAGCTCTTTGGGATAAAATTGTCAAATTTTGTCATGGGGAAGGTGGTGGTTTTTCGGACGATTCGAGAATAGGAACTGGAAGGGGTGTTTGGCAAAAAATTGTAGAATCCATTAATCATCTCTATGAGAATGGTTGTATTCCTTCTAATTCCATATATAGAGTGGTGGGGGATGAGACTCAAACGAGGTTCTAAAAGGATGTTTGGTGCTTAGATATTTCTCTTAGGAAGCGGTTCAGGAGGCTCTTTGTTTTGGCCTTTAATCAAGATGCTCGAGTAAGTGAATAATGGGATTCAGGGGGATGTAATTTTCATTGGCTTCGGGGGATTAGAGGAGGGACTGAATTGACCCAATTTAATTATCTTGTGGATCGCATTCCGATAAGAGTTAAACCGATGGAAAGGGGTGGTGATAGATTCCTTATTATGTCATGTGTGTCATAATTCTCAAGAAAGTGTGAAGCATTTGTTGCTGTAAAAATAAATACTAAAAATCTTAAAAATATATATTCAAAATAATAAATACTAAAAATCTTAGGAGGGTAATAACGTTTCCTGTTTGTCCATTTTAGGTTCCTACGTACTTTTTGTGCGTATTACACCATTAAGGTTATTCTAACCATTTACAAATAGTCATTTTAACAGGAAGAAACCGGTAAAATGGATTATTTCTAAACGGTTATAACAACCTTAATGGTGTAATACACACAAAAAATACGTTAGGGACCTAATATGGACAAACGAGAAACGTTATTACTCTCCTAAATCATTATCCCTACTAAGTATGGTCATGCAGATTTTAAAAAAATGAGGGGCTATTTTGTATACATCTACGAAAACAGAGAAAAAAAAAAGTTGGTGATGGTGGTCATTTATTAACCAGATTGGAATGTTAAGGACTTTTCAGTTTGCCTAGACATCTAGCATATAGATATGGCATATGGATGTTTTATACAATATACAACCATTATGAAAACTTATGAAAATAGAGAAAGGGGTGTTCTTTAGAGGCTAATTGGGTTTGAAATTTAAACTGTTACCGTATAGTTCATAGTTTATAAATTAATGGTCATTTGGTTTTACTATTTTCGGACCACAAATAGCTAAATTCAGATAGTATTACAACTTTAAAATACATACTATAAGATGCAAATAATCATTTATTTGGAAACTAAGTGTGCGGCTCATGTATTACATGAGTTTATTTAAAAAAAAAAGTTTAAATATAAAATTCAAAATATTTGAGAAGCTTAAATTTATAAGAAAAGTGAGAAAAATATTGAATTATAAAAATTAAAGTGTTATTTTTTTCTCTTTTAAATTTAAACAAATAAATTAGATAAATAAATAAAGGAAATTAATGAAACTTTTATTTAGTAATTTGAAATTAGAAAAAAAAAATCATTAATGAAATTGATATACATTTATTATTAAGAAGAGGAGACGAGCGATCACATCTTGATTTCGTGTCCGATGGCGAAGATGGTAATGGATCTCATACATAACTGGTGCGAAATCAATGCTGAAAGGTTTAGTTCGGTAAAAGATATACTACTTTTTGTGTCAAGAAAGTCTGGGTGCAATAAGGAAAAAAGCTTGATGAATAAGATATTATGTGGAACACTATGGTGTATATGAGTTTGTAGAAATAAACGGGTTTTCGAGAACATCCCCACGAGACCGACGATTATAGTTGAAAGGATAAAAGCGTTAATGTTTACTTGGTGCAAATATAGAACTTCATGCAAAAAGATGGACCGGAGAGTGTGGAACCTTTGTCCTTTCCATTGTTTGTAAATTATCTGTTTGTTTTTGTGATACTCTCCATTTATACTATCTGCCTCACACCAACTTGATGTTGGGTTTACTTTAATCTATATATTTATTTGCCGTTTTCCAAAAAAAAAATGTGAAATTTAATAAAACAGAAAAACCATAAAATTACATGTGGAATAAAAAATAATTTAAAATAACCATAAAATTACATATGACAAACGGAATAAAAATGTGACACGTGACAACAAAATCTTTATTTATTAGAGTAGATAACAATTTTCTTCTGTTCTTAGCAGATTTTAACATTTAAGCTTTATCATTTAAAAAAAATTGATTTAGCATTTTTATCCTTTATAATTTTTGATTTAAATTATTAGTGCTTTATAACTTGTAATTTTGGTCACTTATTATAAAGTTATATTTTTGATCCCTTACATAATTTTTTATATTTTTTATAGTTTTTGTTTTTAGTAATAACAAAGGATTTTCCAGCCACAATACACGAGAGGACTTACATACTAGATATTTTCAATTTGGGACCAATTTCATGTTTTTTTTTGGTCATGATGCATTTGGGTACTAAATGTGCAAAAATCTACCATATCAATGCAACTATATGTACACGGACCATATTTTTTTCTCAAACCGGATTGGTTTTTATATCGGCTCACAATAAGATATTTATGATCTTATAATTTACATCTATGGTTACAATAAATGTATTAATAATGTGACATAATATTATGGGTTGGCCAATGGGCCTATGACAGGTTGCCATAAAGTCAAGACATGTTTCCCAAGGTAGCAAAGTTATTACGGAAGCTCTGACTAGAATTATGTCGTTGTAAAGACTTTCTAGAGACTCTGCAGACGCCACTTCGAAGATTCAATAGAATGGACTTCTCTGGGCGCTTCAACCACAGTGTGTTGCCCTTAAGATCCCTAAGCAAGTTTCACTTCTCAGGGATGATTTCCAGAACTGGAGCTTTCAATTGAACTTCTACTCTTTGCCCTAAGTCTATTCTGATTGTGGTAATCTTCACAACTTAGATAAAATATATCCTTATAGCAACACCCTCCTTTTGTTGGAAACTTGGAACTCATTTACCACTTTGGCATTGTATCTCTTGCTTCCATTAATCTTGTCTTTGACTCTGAATACCGACTTGTATGAAAATAATAAACAGTGTATGAAGATTCCGTTAGTTCATATAAGTTTGTGTTAATAACGTCAACAAAATTTATGATCAACATGTTGAGAAGAGAGTTGAACACATATAAAAAAAATGTTTGAACATATAGATAAGATAAATAAAAGGAAATATGTTTTTTTTTTTTCCGAAAACATGTGAAAATTGTCTTGTAGGGAAAGTACGAAAGGAATTAAATGATAAAAGGTATGGAGCATAAAAACACTCGAACTCGTGAAGAAAGGCCGGCGGGCGGAGAAAGCAACCCTCCACCAATATGTTCTTACCACCTAGACCTTAATTGTTTGATTATTATTTTTTGTTTTATTAATGGTTTGGAGCAATCAGATAATACTGAAGCCTAATTAATGTAATACATGTGATTGGTGATCACAAGAAAGAGGAAAGTGACTTCGATACTTATCTCCATAAACCTTTGTTTTCTTGCAATTTAATAATGAAACTAAAAGATTCAGGGATTGTGATAATTAGTGTTGTGGTTGTAGCTTATTATAGTGTCACATACGTACCAGCTGCAATCACTTCTAAACCACCTCTAATCTTTTTAACAAAAAGTGTTTAATTTTTTTTTTAACTACATAATTTATATTAAGAAAACCGGCAAGCAAGAAACTAACCGGAGAAGAAAAACAATTACATAATAGTTAGATTCGTGTAACATTTCAAAATTCATGAACAAAATTTCATTTTTAATATAACTAAAACACATTTGTAACTTGGTTCACACATTGAAAAACATTTCAAATAAAGCATTTATCAGAGTTCATTACCAGAAATCATATATTGTGGAAAAGATAGGTGTATGCGCTGCGATCGTTCCAAGCTCCTTTATTTGAAGATTGGAGGTATCAGAAACCAAAACTGAAAACTGTAAGCACGAAGTTTAGTGAGTTTCCCAAATACCACATACCATACATATCAACATACTGCCTAACATATCTGGGTGCTGGCCTACCCCTTCGGTCTCTTTCAATTGGATATTGTCTAGCATATAAACACATAAATCACGTACTGTCCTACACAACCATGAGCCAAATATATCATTCATATATTATAAACAATAAAGACGCTATGTGCCAAACATAGTCTTGCCATTATGCCACGGGCCACCACGTGATCTTTCTTGCCAAGCCGGGGGCCACCCCCTAGGTCTTACATACAAGCGCCAAGAGCCACCTCCTGCTCTACCATACAAGCATCACAAAGACAATTATCATATATATTACTCTACTTAGCTAATTAGCATACAGTTTGCCAAGAGCCGCCTCTTGGTCTTTCATACATAATACCTAGGGCTAACCCCCAGGTCTTCCTATTATACATAAACCAAATGGGCCGACATTGGTTCCTTCGGCCCATACAAATAGTGAGGAGACTCATATCGAATGATGAAGCTTACTGTACGAAATCCTTAGTTGTTGCCCTGGCAAATCCCCGAGCTATCCATACCAAAACATCACCTAATTAGCAATTAACTTCCAAACCATGATCCATAATCCTTACTTGGGGTGAAATGAAAGTTTCATCCCCCTGACTGTAACTTCCTGTTTAGGATCGTCCGTGATTAGGGTTCGTGGCATGCAATCCGGGCATGACAAGAAGCCACGGGGCTGCGACGAGTTGCTGGAAGCGTAAGGCTTCTTGTCACCTTTCCGTGGATATAAGGTTCATTGGAAACAGAGTTATATAGAGGAATCTATGGAAGTTTGAAGTTTTCGTCAAGATAAGTCTTATCTGAGAAAGGTGGCAGCTGAGTACGTTGAGCGTACGTGTGAGTACGCTTAGCGTACTCATGTGCGTGGCTTTTAAGCGGAGCCACCTAGTACGTTGGGCATACTAGAGGGTACGCTAGGCGTACTAGGCACAGAGTGAAAACTCTAAATGAGGGGGTGTGCCTATATAAAGAATAAGATGGCCTCATTCCTGGCCACCATCCTCAGACAATCAACCCTCTCAAACCCTAATCCTCGTTCTTGAGCTTGTATGTGTCCATTTGAGAGCATTTAAGTGATTTTATGTGTTCTTGGAGTGAAGAATGAGATTTGAAGAAGAAGGAGAGGGAGTCGAGGCTATAGATCTTAGCATATTTGTGTTGGGAGCTTCATTTGGAGGTATAAAGCTCAAACATTTCTCACTCTTTTGTTTTGTGCATAATGTTAGACCATTTTAGGGTTTTGGTTCCAAAGTTGCATGCTTTATGAGAAAATGAGCCCTAGAGATTATGAGCAGCTCCTTTGAGTGTCTTTAGGAGTATAGTGTCATAAAAATCGAGACTTGGACGTTTAAATCAACCCATGCATGAGATATGAGCATTGTAAGGTAAGAGAGTGAGAGTTTTGGGGGTTTGTGACTTTATCAGCCATGCAAAGGCTTAAACTCACAAGCTTTGTGGAGTAAGAGCCATTAGGGAGCCCAGATCTAAGATTTGTGTTAAGGTCTTAATGGGTTAAGACCAAAGGAGTAGGAAAAATCAAACCTGGACGTACGTTGAGCATAATTCCGGTACGCCCCGTGTACTGACCAAATGTCCCCGATGGCCAATCTGGATTCGTGCATACGTTGAGCGTACCAAGGGAGGTACGCCCCGCGTAACCTCACTGTGGGCTTTTGGGCTATGTTTCATTTTGGGCTTGAAGTGTTGGGCCTGAAGTTTGAGCTTGTTTCACTGGAGTTTTGGACCAGAGGAATATAAATACGTTCCTTGCGCCCTTGAGTTGAGCTTGCCACTTGGACTTGAGAGTTAGTCCTCGGGAAAGCCTATTCATTATTAGGCCTTGGTGGGCCCAATGAGTTTTAGGTTATTGATGGGCTAGTTAGTGGACTACCTTTAGACCTAAAGAGTGAGGTTTTGGACTTAGAACTTAATTGGGTAATTGTGGATTTTGGTCCAGTGTTAGAGGTCGGTGCAACCGCAACATCTATAGGAGTCGTTCATCATCCGAGGTGAGTCATCTTACTATACTTTATCTAGAGTGGTAATCTTTGTGTGACCGGAGGGTCTCATGTGCTTATATTGAGTATTATGATATCTTGCATTATGTCTTTGTGATTTATGTTGTGTATTATTCTAAGCTTACTGAGTTAGGATCGAAGGGTCCACCCGAGTTGTTGGACCGGAGGGTCCCACTAAGACACATTGACCGTAGGGTCTTATCTGAGTATACCCTTGAGAGGCTAATGAGATATGTGTGGTATTTTGGGGAACTCACTAAGATTCGTGCTTATCGTGTTATGTGATATGTGTTTCAGGTTTTTGTTAGGATCGCGGGAAGGCGCCGGCTTGATTGTACACATCAGATAAAAAGTTATGTTTTGAGGATACTGAATCATTAATCAAACAATTATGGAGTTGCGTTTTGTAAATTAAATAAATGAGATTTTTGTGAAATTTGTTATGAGAATGATGTGATTTTAAAATGAAAATTTTGTTGAAAAATTACGATGTTACACCGACCCATCAAGGCTCAACTATCAAATCCATGAAAGCCCATCAATGGCCCAATTTTCCAAATTGTGATATCATGCATTATGTCTTTGTGATTTATGTTGTATAGTATTCTAAGCTTACTGAGTTAGGACCGGAGGGTCCACCCGAGTTGTGGGACCGGAGGGTCCCACTGAGACATATTGACCGAAGGGTCTTATCTGAGTATAGCCATGAGAGGCTAATGAGATATGTGTGGTATTTTGGGGAACTCACTAAGCTTCGTGCTTACCATGTTATATGATATGTGTTTCAGGTTTTTCATAGGATGGCGGGAAGGCGCCGACTTGATTGTACACATCAAAGAAAGACTTATGTTTCGAGGATACTGAATCATTAATCAAACAATTATGGAGTTGCATTTTGTAAATTAAATAAATGAGATTTTTTTGAAATGTGTTATGAGAATTATGTGATTTTAAAATGAACATTTTGTTTGAAAATTTACGGTGTTACACCGACCCATCAAGGATCAACTATAAAATCCATGAAAGCCGATCAATGGCCCAATTTTCCAAATTGGGCCTAAAATCTTATATGGAACTACCCTTTAGAACCCATTATGTACTTCATAACCCTACCAGGCTCAACCTCGGTCAAAGTCAAGTCATGGTCAAAGTTAACATCCAAGTCAAACTCAACGTCAACGCTCCAAGTTGACTCAACTTGTCGAGTTATTCCTTCAAATCGATGAGTTCCTACAAACCACAGAATTATGATACTTCGAATCAACTCATTGAGTTCTCCCTTAACTCGTCGAGTCCTTTCCTTTTTAACAGAATCGGTTCATACTCACATCAACTCGCCAAGTTCCTTTGTGAACTTATTGAGTTCTTCAGTCTGTCTACTCCTTAATGCATTAAGCCTTGATTCTTCATATTTGAACCCAATACTCTAGATCTAGGCTGGAAATACCTTTTAGAAGGGTAAATTTTCCAACTTTACCCATTAATCCCTTCCTAAAGAGAATAAGCTCAAACCCTAACACAAAAGGGCCAAGGTCTTAATCCAAAACCACCAAAGCTACAAGGTAGACCATGAGGTCATAGATCTGGACCATAAGAACCAAAATATTATGTAAAGTTCCTAGCTTTCTCCACATGCATAGCCATTAGAAGCTCAAAAGGCCAAAATGATGGCTTAAAGGTTGAATGGGACTTCCACGGCCATAAAGTTGGCACCTTTATTCCATGAAAGTCCTTCAAGACTCTAGATCTAAAGTGCTCTCTATTTGGGACGTCCAACTATCAAGGACCATATCATTTGGAACAAAAACAAGCAAAAGGTGCTAAGAAGGGGATCTAATCAACTATTAGGCAAGTTTGAGACTTGATTACCAGAAAGTGACGAAAATGGAGTGAGGTTTTTGGATCTAGCAACTCTTCCTTGTTCATTCAAACTTTCCTTCCTTCTAGGAGCTTCAAACACCCACAAGAACACTCAAAATGGCTCACAATCACTCACAATAGCATTAGGGTTTCGAGATCTAGGGTTAGGATAGTGGAGGCTGAAAATGAGGCCAAACCCTAAAGCATAAGGTGTTTAAATTGGGTGCAAAATCTCGGATCTAGGGTTTCTCAAACCCCGTCCAACTCGTCGAGTTGGTCCTCCCCAACTCGCTGAGTTGGTCTTTAAATTCCCGCGTGCCCAATTATTCCAACACATCGAGTTCTCACCCATGAACTCGACGAGTTGGCCTCTTAATTGAAGATTTTCTTTCCTTAATTAGCCTTCTGAATTCTGGGTGTTACAATTCGAATCTTCAAGCTATCTAATAGGGTGTAACGCAATATCACACATATACCCTCACCTGAACCATAAAGTTGGTTGAACCATAAGTTGCCAATCGACAATACCTAAACCAAGGTGGACACCCCGATTAAGAGCAATCTGACACTCAGAGATAACGATTAAGTACCAAAGAACATTGGAACTAACAACAATACAGGTTGTATCGCGAGTGATGTTTGACATATCCTTTGACTCTCAAATAATAGATGCTAAACAGATAAAAAGGACATATTGGTGTACCTTCGGCCTACAAAGCCGTTAATGCAATAAGACTTCACACCTGCTCGGTAAAGGAAGAAGTCATTGTTCCTGCGTCTCGACTATAAATACGATACCCACCCAATTCATAAGGTACATCGCACACACACCATTTTTAACATATGAATCTCATCATATGCCTCCATGGATCTCTGACTTTGGCATCAGAGCGTTGGCTCAGGAACATTTCTCGGTCAAAGTATAACGAATTGTTTATGTTGTTAGGTTTCATAATCTTCATTACTCCATCTGTGATTCTCATCTACTCGCATAACCAGACAAGTGATTCAGATCTAAAGCCTCCAATTTCTCCTTTAGCACACCAATAGAAACCCATTCCTTTCAAGAAGCTTAAGTATCGAATACTTGTAATTGATCATTTTGGAAAAACGATCCAATATGGGCTTTGGGCATCAAGGGAAGAGTAAGGGACACTCGTTTAAGCCAAATCCTTATAATACCTCTCCTTCATTTCAACACATGCTTGATGCAACCCCAATTGGATGGCCGCGGTCTGAAGGGCACATTCACGTCACTAAAATCTTCTAAGTTTGGTAAGTACCGGACAAAATACGGAATACCCTTCTAAAGAACCCATCGAAGGTCATCAAAATTATGCTTAAACAATGTATGGTTGAAGAGCACATCCTGTTTACTCATCACATGTAGCTCACCCAACGCCTAGATTTGGGCATCTTTCTCAGTCATAGCAATTTTGTAGGAAGAAATTTCTTCCTATAGAAGTTTGATGTGTACGTCCTTGTCCGAACATGAAATTTCCAATTAGGAAAAATTCTTGGTAAAGTGTGATTTTAAAGCCTCAAATTGTTGGGTTCTTCTTAGAAAGACATGTCACTTCTTCCTACAGCTCAACCAATTCTTTTACCAAACGCTCATGACTGTAACGATCACATTTCATAGCTTGCAGAGTGATAACGTGCCCTAGCAAGCACAAATGGAACTGCACCCGGCCGTGACAGAATGCCTGAAGGCATAGCGCGCCCAACAGGATAGACCCAACGAAGCTTAGCACCCGCCAGCGCCCCTGAGAGCAGGGCGCTCCCGTAGAAAGGCTCGCCTCCGCTTGGGGCGTCTTCTTCTCTGAGACAAATGCAACGGTTAAGCGACAAAGCAAACATTCAGTGCATTACTGCCAGAACCAATCACAGTGCTCTAACAGATAGAGGAGTACGATCCTCCAATCAGCGCTCCTGATTCTGTCGGCTCTGACGATCCTGTCCCGTACGGATGATCAGGAGTACCTAATATAAAAGGCTACCCTCAAAGCCCTGATAGGTAAGCAATCTTCTCCAAGTAATATACACTAAAACCCTAGAGAATCCAACTAACTTGACCATCAGAGCGTCTTTCCGAGAGCTCCTCCCAAGAAACGGCTGACGGCCTCTTTTCACTGTGACCTCGTAGGATCATCGAAGCTATTCTTGCCGGAGTTCAAACAGACAGAGTCCAAGGTCACATCATTTGGCGTCATCCATTATGTAACGAAAAACAAACTTAAAGCACACCGTTCATCATAAATAAATGGCATATGGCGATGCCTGAGGTAGCAGTGGAACACCGACCAGTCCTATTCGGTCAATGGCGTAGTTATAAGAAACACCACCACCCATAGCGGTAGCCAAAGTGGTGCCAGATGAGGGTGGTTAGGTGGTAACCGTCGAACTATCAAATTGATGACAACAACAACAGGCTAGAGAGGGACACCCTTCCTCTCCGCCGTCCTGACAACAATCACCCCGACGCAGACGTCTCAACCACTGACAATGCCAATAGCCAAGACGTCATCAATGGGAAATGCCTACGTTGCAACATCGGCTCCACCCTAACAGTCGATGCCAATCCAGATGACAACGCCACAACCAATATTTCTTCAAATACCACCATTGGGCCAACTGATAGCAGCACAACCGACAGTCTCTTAGATACCACCACTATTTAACCCAATGGCGAGAGCACAGCCAATGACCCTCCAAGCGATGATGCCACTAAATCAGACAACCGACATCCAACCAGCACTCTACCCATCGCTGATAGTCCAGACACCAGTGGAAGCACAAACAAACACTTCAATGCCACCACTGGCCCAGACAATGGCAAACCAAACACCGGATTTCTTGACATCGTCATTTCCGGAGAGCACACCTCCTCTTCCTATAATCTCCCATTATCAACAAGTTATGCCGAATAACCCCCATACCCAAAACCTACCCACATCATCCAACCATCTGCTAACACTATTGTTTTCACAACAAGCGTTTTATGGCTGAAACCCTAGTTATTATACACCTTATAATAACACAATTGTGTAACCGCATGCCATAGCTCAAACGATACAACTTGCAAGGCATGGTGCCCATTCCAAACCAAGATTGCTTATCGCATAACGTGACATCTCCATTCGCCAAAGGAACTGTTAGACTAAGAAATTCCAAACACAACTAAACTCCCTAACCTAAAAACCTATAAGGGGACCACAGATCCGGACAGCCACAACGATACATACGAATGGACAATGACGTCACTCAAGTTGGACGTATGATTTTGGTGCACATACTTCCCGTCAAATCTAGACGGCAACGCTAGAACATGGTTCAAAATGCTCCGTATACGAAGCATATACAACTTTAGGCAATTGAAATACCTATTCCTTACAAACTTCATGCAGCTACGGAATTACACAGGCGACTCACACTCCATTATCGGCTACAAACAGAAGGAAGGGGATGTTGTAAGAGAATTTTTTACAAGGTTCATGAACACCATGTTAGATGTCCCAGGACACAAAGAAGGTTTAATAGTAGGAACCTTCACATGGTGACTCCTACCGGGCCCTCTATCCTAAAAACTTATGGGTAAAAAATCGCAGACATGGGTTGAGCTGAAAGAAAAGGTAGAGAGATAACTGAGGCAAGAGGAAGGGAAAGCGACGAAACAAGCATACCTGAACGCCATGACAAACTCCATGACAAAGTGCCACAGTCCGCCTCATGTAGAGGCGCAAACCGGGAACAAGAACTTTGGGCGAGGAAAATGACTGTTAGGGCGTTTTAGGCCATTCACCAGGGATGACAGGCGGGGCCGACGGCCAGAAATCTATATGGTTGTAGACAAGTAGCCGAAAAAAGTAACGAAGGGACGACTCTATGAATACCATAAGAGAAAAAAAAACATGACACTACCAACTATTCAGTGTTGAAGAGAGAAATGGAGGCAGAGTAGTTAAAGGGAAACCTCATCGAGGTGGCGCGGAGCCTTCGCTTCAAATTTGACGCTAAAAACGCCAAGGATGCAACAAAAGAGAATGGACAACCCAGAGAAGTCCTCATGGCACGAACTAAGCGTGATCGACAACACGAACATGAAGACCTGATAAGCCTTACCACGGCAATGCAAGGGATCACATTTTAAATGAGAGACCCTCAACCCAAAGGCTGGTGGAGAGACAACCCACTCATAATCCAAGGGCCCATTAAGAATGTAACAATCCATAAGGTGTACATCGACATAGGCAGCTCGACATACGTCATCTACAAACATTTCTTCCGCCTCCTCCCCAACAGATGGAAGGAGAATCTCAAGCCCACCACAGGGAGGCTCGTAGGTTTTACAGGGCATAACTTATGGCTCATAGGAACGTTTCACATGCCTCACACGTTGACCAACCAAAACAAGCAGCAAAGGAAGACGAATCTAATCGATTTCATAGTAATACGACACCCGACATAGCATAACATCATTTTGTGGAGGACAATTCTACTCAAGCTTGGAGACTTCAACTTCAAATTCCGATCGAGCTTAACAAAGTACATCCAGTGTTTCACGTATCTAACCTGAAAAAGTGTTGGACGAAACTCTTGTGATTCCACTAGACGAAATCGAACTAAACAAAAATCTTAACTGTGTGGAAGAACTCGTCGAGATCATGGATAGGGAAATCAAACGAACTAAACAGAGTCGCATACCAATAGTGAAGGTCCGCTAGAATGCTAAGCGAGGACCTGAATTCACATGGGAGCGAGAAGATCAGATGCAACAGAAGTATCCGCATCTCTTCCCTAGTCCCTAAACTTTTATTTTGTAATTAATTTCGGGACAAAATTCCCTCTAACGGGGGGATGATGTAACAACCCGTTATTTTAGGTCAAAGTAATGACTAAAAGTTGAGTCTTGAAACCTCTTTGTAAAGTAATAAGAATATTATCGAAAATGAAATGTTAAAAAAAAAGCTCTGTTTTGGTACACTATGTGGTAGATATCGTGATAAGGTTTCCAAAAATATAAAGAACGCTAAAATCCGAGTTATAACGAAGGAGTTATGACCAATCAAAGATTCGTAACGCTACCTGTAAAGCGCTGTTAAGCATAAAATGAGAAATTTCAATAAGATACTTTTCAACCTTAGGTGTCTAAATGAAAGTCATAGATATCCCAAAACCGTGAACATACACAAAAAGAACGCCGCAATCTGACTTTGTATGAGGAAGTTATGATTTTTCGAAGTTTCTGACCTAGCAGTAGACAGCTAAAAACTCGAAATAGAGATCAAGCGGTCTTTAGCCGACACAACTTAAACACAAGTTGAAGACCCCAACAATAGGAGTACCACAGTAAAAAGTCTGACGGAAATGGACATCAGATGAAGGAGTTACGAAATTTAAACGGACTTTTCCAGGTCTGGCCTGTTAAATATAATATAATAAAAATAAATTCAAAACTAGCCGACAGAGTCTAAACGAGATTTGTAGAGCCTTTTCACACCTACGCGTGCATATAAAGAACGTCGAAATCGGAGGTCGTACGCGAAAGTTATGCATTTTACAAGTTCGAGACCCGAAATCTGAGGCTGTCAGGTTGGCCACGACATGGCACAGTTGGCCGCGACGTGGAAAAATAACTGATGGCGTCTTGTCAATGGAAGAGGATAGGATTGCTCACAACAACGTGGCACAGTTGGCCATGACATGGCACCCAAAATATGACCCTATAAATAGAACTCAAGGGTTCCGGGTTTCATTGCTCAGTTCTCTTCTTTCTAGCGCCGAAGCTCTACGTTTTTCCACTCGAAGCCATCCCAACACCCTGGTTTTCACACTCAAGTCCCGAAGGAAGTTCTACACTCCCGATAGTCCCAAGAATCCTGAGATTTTCCCACGTTTTCAGCTTTTCTTGTCGAAGTTCTACTCGATTCTTCTCTCTACTACTACAAAGCAACCACTTCAATCAAGTGAGTTCATACCCGTTTTATACACCTTCAAATACTTTATAATGTACTTTTAATACATTTTGGGGGAGAATACAAGTAAACATCCGGTTAATCCCGAGTGAAAACGTGAAAACTCTTGTTATATCTTGCATGCACTAGGTTTATACAAAATGCATAGTATTCAGGGTAGCCATCCTTGTTAAACCATTTTATTCATTCAAAGAACTTAAGATTTATGCTTAGTCAAACATTGTTAAAGAGAATAAACATTGTATACAAAACTATCACCTTAATACAGACTTAGTTGAGAACCCGTGAGACATTTACATCTTCAACGCTACCTTTTTGCGAAAAGGTACAACTTAAAGTCCTGTCTATTATAACCAGAGTCTCCCGTTTGGAGAGCGTGTCAAATGTGTATAGATCTATACGGGAAGTCATGATCCCGTGCCCTGACTGTTAGCTACAGTCCTTTGGGTGACAGTTTGTCATAAATGTTTCCACGCCTGAAGACCGTCACCGCAGGCATATTATGTTTAATATGGTTATAAAACTCACCGGGTAGACAATTATTATGGTATTCTGATTTTATGATTGAGTAGTTATTAAAACTATTCTTCATCTAACAAGTGCGATCTTCTGATAGCTTTATTATATAAAACTATGCCTCAATCTTTTAAGCATGACAGTTGCTCGCGATTTTCGGTCTTGGACATTAGAGACTGCCTGCTACTTTAGGAAAATAAGGGATTTTCCTATATCTAAAACAATCAACTAATAGGCAAATAAGGGATTTTCCTGGTGCAACTCTTTACAATTCACAATACGAACGTCCGTATGCATTTCATACGTTTATAAGAAAATAAGGGATTTTCTTGGAAAACGTACGAACTTTGGAATGGATTACATTTTTCTCAAAACCGCTTATGAACTCACCAAATTAAATGTTGACACTATTTCTTTGAAATAACTTGTATTCTCAAGGAACCGCTAAGCAGGTTTGGAAACTAACTTTTGGCGATTAACACTCTGACGTTAATTACTTCTTTTGAAAGATGTTTATGTATTTATCTTTTAAACATGTAACAAATACAATTATGTAAACATTTTGAAACCTTTATATATATGGTGGTGTGTACTTTCCTTACTATGAACTGTTATGATACTGAATATGACGTCCTCCGCCCCCGAACGTTTCCGTCGTTCTGGTTTGGGGGTGTAACAATCATCAACTAGCAAGAAGAAATACCTATTTCCCAATGGTTTAGCGGGTATGACTGGTCGGCCGAGATCACCATGAACCAATTCTAGTCGCTTCTTAGATTTAAAATTTGACTGTGTTAGGAATGGAATGTGAGCTTGCATGCATTCAAGACACCCTTTGCACACTTCAGTTTACTTTTCAATCTTTGGCAGTCCAACGACAATCTCTTTGTCTGACGTTCTTTTTAGTGTTGTAAAATCCACATGCCCCAACCGGTTGTGCCATAGACACATGGCTTTCTCTTTGTTTCCAAGTAGACATTGTGATGTTACCTCGATCAACACGATATTTTATAATCGATTTGGGGACCTTATAACTCTCAGGAGAAGCTTACCACTTTGATCATGAACCCATAAAAACGAGACCTCCATAGCAGTTTTATTACTATCCTCTGCAAGCTGTCCCAAGCTTATTATGTTTGTACATAAGCTTGGGATTATTGGATTAGGTGTCTAAGCCCATAACTATATATGGTATGTACTTGACCTGGTTGTAGCATGGTCCTTTTGGGTTGCCTTCACCAAAGCAACCTGACTGGATTAATTACAGCGAGAGAGGTTATTATGGTTTACTAATATATTATATGAATAATATATTAAAAGAGAAATCATATTGGTTAATTAATATTGCTCAAAAATTAATTAAGAAATTAATTTTGTGATCAAAAGACATTAATTAAACCTAGGGGACTCATATTGTAATTATTGGATAGTTGCAAAGTAGGCTGAGGAAACTTTAATGATAGTGTGGATGAATTCTTATGGATAAGGCCTTAAGAATTCGTCCAAGGTAGGATTCCAGAAGGATCTTATGGGCTGATTAGAGCCTAAGTAACCGGATAAGTGTTTGACTATAACCCTAACTCCTCACCTATATAAAGGGACCATATGCATCATATTTTCGGGTACACCCTAACCCTAGAAGGATTACTAGAGCTGAAAATCACCTCCCTCCTCTCTTTCTTACATTCTTCCAATTGCCTTGGTGTTTGTGATTGATTAGAGGTATTACATGTGTGATACTAAGCTCTTAAGTCAAGGATATTCAAGCTTCATTTGAAAGGAAATCATCTAAACTTGTATTAGTTATTAATTTTGATTTTTGTATGCTAGATCTAGGGTTTATAAGCTTTGGATGATTTGCATGTAAAATTAGAGAAACCTAGATCCAAAGCTTTAGGGTTTGCATGTGCACCATAGGATTGATGTAATGCTCAAAACCCATCAGTGGTATTAGAGCCTAGGCGGTTTTTTGTTGTATTTGATGCATTGTTTGATCATTCATTGCTTGCAAAATCGAAAATTCTGCCCTCTAACAGCTTAACAAGTCGTGTCCCTTGATGAACTCGACGAGTCGGATGAACTCGGCGAGTCCAATGAGTGACTCGACGAGTCGGAGTGTCAGGGAGCAAAACATTCGGAATTTTGGCCTATTTTTGATTGAGATAATTACCAAAAATGTTTTTGATTAATAAAATCTGATTTTTATTATATTGATATGATTATCCTTATCAAAATAAAAGATAATTGCAAATTAATTAGATAATTATTGCCTTATATAATAATCTTTAATTACTTGAATTATTTG
Source organism: Lactuca sativa (assembly GCF_002870075.4). NCBI lineage: Eukaryota > Viridiplantae > Streptophyta > Magnoliopsida > Asterales > Asteraceae > Lactuca > Lactuca sativa. The sequence goes on along the minus strand of NC_056626.2, from coordinate 66,068,300 downwards.
ATTGCATTATCTTGCCATGAATTGAAAGGTCAAATTTAGATAATCACTAATTAATTGTTTAATTAAATTATTTGTAATTTGATCTAGATAGTTTTGAAAAGTTTCAAAACTTGACCTCAAGTTTTGGAATTTAAAATTTTGATTAAAAGTTTAATTTTGAAATATTTAATTTCTAAACCCCAGAATTTTACAAGTTTAAAATTCACCCCTTATACTATTATAATATTATAAGATTAATAATATATATATATATATATATATATATATATATATATAAGATTAAGCTAGTATTACCGTTAGTAGGCCCTATTCACAAAGCCGATCTATAAGGGGGGTATAAGGTTGCTGCCTATAAAATGACAGTTTAATGGGTGTTCACTCTCACCCACCGCTTCCTTGATTGGTGGAGGGTCATTAGCTGAACGGGTAGGATAGGGCAACTAATTTCTCATTAAAAGTATAATAATTAATAAAGTAACTAAAGGTTTTTTTATAAAATTCCCAATCATAGTTACTTTAGGAAAAATGTGAAATGATGTTATTCCATGAAATTAAACTTTACACCATGCCAAATCGTTAGTGGAGAGTAAGTGGATAAACGACACACTAATATGGACTAGAAATGGAGGCAAAGGGTGACTCGATGTTTATCATAGATCAATGAAGCATGTGTGGTTAACTGGCACATTGATTAGGTGGTAAATGACATCGAGGGTACCAAGTATATTTGCATGGTTATTCACAACTTGTTTGTGACCCAAACTTGAAGGGCATATCATGATTTAAACATGCCATTGAAAAGTTCAATGAATCTCAATAGATCTAGGAGTTTCAATACATTTAAAACTTAATTGCTTTTTTTTTCATGGTGGAATTAGTGAATCATCATTCACTTACCTACAAATTATTTGCGATTTAGATTACGACATCCCTCTTCTAAAGTGTAAATAATGTTGTTGGATCCTAGCCCTAATTTCTCATTTGGGTGTTTAATTGGGGATTCTTATCTAATCAAACTTTTTCTCTTATTTATTTCAGATGTCTACTTCGAACAACAACAACGCTTCAGGCTCAACCTCTTCAAGATCATTCTCACTCATGAGCTTGTGTGGTGGGGTGATTTTTGATGGGACCAACTTCAATGATTGGATCCGTAATATCCAAATGGTCACCCGTTACGAGGACAAGGAGTATATTCTCGAAAAGGAGCTGAAAGAAGTCAACGTCAACATTGCTACTCCCGAGGAGATCGCTGCCTATGAGGCTCGCGAGCGAGATGCTACGAAAGTTCATTGCATCATGCTCGCGACAATGACCGCCGAACTCCTAAAGTCCTATGATGACTACTACCCTTATGAGATGCATCAAGATTTGATGGATAGGTACCATCAAAGCGCAAGGCATGAGAGGTATGAGATCATCGCTTCAATGATCACTACCAAAATGAAGGACAGAGAGTCTGTCACGGCCCACCTGCAGAAAATGCAGAGGTATGTGGATCGCTTTCTGAAGTAAAGTGTTAACTTTGATGAGGAGTTGTCCATAGATATCATTCTACACTCCTTACCTCCTTGCTATGACCAGTTTCGTATGACCTACCACATGAACAAGGAAGAGGTCACTCTAAGCAAGTTTCAAGGCCTACTAAGGACTGCTGAGAGTAGTATGAAAGGTAAATCTATTGCATCTACTCCTACCACTGCAGCCCCGGTTTTGGCTATTGGGCAAGGAAAATGAAAGAAGAGGAAGGCTCCTTCTAACAACCACAAGGGAAAGTCTCACAATGGTACCTCTTCAAGTGGAACCAAAGTTAGCCCTACTGCTACATCTTCCAACCCGAAGGATTCATAGTGCTTCTACTGCCATGACAAAGGGCATTGGAAATGAAGCTGCCCAAAGTACTTGTAAGACATCAAGGATGGGAAGATAAAGCCATCATTCGCAGGTATTTATACTATTCACTCTAACAACTCATCACATGCTACGTCTTGGGTCATCAATACAGGACGTGGATTTCACATTTGTTCTGATTTGCAGGGTCTAAGAAGAAGTACGAATGTGGAGCATGGGAAGATAAACTTGATCATGGGGAATATGAACGTGTCGCCTGTCACCAAGATTGGAGTTTACACTTTAGAGTTTAGTAGTGGGTTAGGTTTAAATTTGAATAATTGTTGTTACTCGTCAGAAATGACATGAAACATTATTTCTTTTCATGGTTTGTATAAACAAGGTTTTAGATTTTCATATGATAATGAAAAAGGTTCTATTAATACTTTCTATAATGGTTCTTTCTGTTGGAATAGTGTCTAAGCCCGTAACTATATTTGGGATGTACTTGACCCGGTTGTGCATGGTCCTTTGGGGTTGCCTTCTCCAAAGCAACTTGACAAGGTAATTTAAGGAAAAAAAGAGAATATTATGGTTTATTAATATATTATAAGAATAATATATTAAAGGAGAAATCATATTTATTTAATTAGTATTGGTCATAAATTAATTAGGTGACTAAAAGAGATTAATTAAATAAAGGGGTATAAACTGTCAAATGCATGATAGTTGAGTTTTGGGCTGGAGAACCTAATGGACTAAGGGGGAACGAAATTCTGATGGGGATCCATCATATTTTCGTCCAAGGGCCCTAATCTAGAAGGTTCTATGGGTTGCTTGGTGATTAAGTTGTTCATTAGGGTTTAGGCTGAAACCCTAGCAGCCAGCAGTATAAATAAGACCCCTAGCCTATGGAAATCGGCTACCACTTAATTCTAAGAGAACCCTAGGCCGATTTCAGAACCTCTCTCACCCTCTCTCATATTTCCTTCTTGCTTGTGGGGTTTGTGAACCATTAGAGGAGTTACATTTGTGACTCTAAGCTCGAGATCAAGAAGATTACAAGGATTCAAGCTGCTTGAAAGAGGTAAACCAATTAGATCTGTTTTATTTATGATAAATTTGAATTATACATGATAGATATAGGTTTGTAAGTCTTGGAATCAAAGCATGTACAATAGAGAAACCTAGATCCAAGCATTAGGGTTTGTATGAGCACATATGAATGTTTCTTATGCATAAATCCCATCAGTGGTATCAGAGCCTTGTATGTCATGCTTAACTGTTTTACTTACTGAAAATCGAGTTTTTTTGCCTCCGCGCGACTCAACTCGGCGAGTCAGTATCTGGACTCGGCGAGTTGGCCCCTACTCGGCGAGTTCAGAGCTGACTCGACGAGTTAGTGCGTCAGACAGAGGGTATTTTGGGATTTAGTTGCTGTTTTGACTTGGATTTGATGCATAAATCATTTTCTGAAGTTAAAATCCGAATTTTATCTTAATTAAATGATTATCCTTGCCAAAACAATAGATAATTTCAAATCTTTTGAATATTGGTTGTTTATATGATAAATATGGATTATTCAAAATTATTTGGTAATTATCTAATGACTAAAATATGATTAGGTCAAATATATATAATTATGAAATAATTGTTTAATTTAAATTATTTGTTATTTGATCCCTTATGTTTTGAAAAGTTCAAAACTTGCTCTCAAGTTTTGAAATTTGAATTTTGTGATTAAAAGTTTAATTTTGAATAATTTAAATTTCAAACCCTTAGAGTTTTACAAGTTTAAAATTCAACCCTATACTATTATATATTATTACAAGCTTAATTAATATATATATATATATATATATATATATATATATATATATATATATATGATAAGTTAAAAACTAACTTGAAGATCGATTAGATCTATAAAATAGGTAAAGTAATAAACATGTAAACAGCAAGAACACTAGAATGGACCAAAGATGTCGAATGATTAATAATCAATCCTCAGAAGAGCTCGATAAAGAACTTCTAATGTAGAGGATTTAGGGTTTTACAAGAACGATGAAGAAAATCTGTAATCTATCGTAAATTGCTATTGATCCTATCTAATATGCATGCAAGCACATTATTATATACTAAACCCTATCAGCTCACGGTTGGACAGGCCCAAACCGGAGTACAAAACATGGACTATTAACCGAGCCCAATAGATGCAATATACAAAAATACTACGCTACCCAACAATCTCCCCCTTTGCGTCAAATTGGAGCGAGATCACTTTGTCTTCTTACTTGGGCCAGCGGCAGCATGAACCTTCTTTACAGTCTCAAACAGACGAGAGATGAGCGCGAGGATTGTCTGTCTGAATCGGATGTACCATTGTATCATATCGTCAAAGTATTTGATATCATCCGCTGTATTTTCTTTGCACCTGTGGATGATCCCCAGCACATGCTCAAGACAAGCAGTGGTATAAAGATGTTTATCAGCTAAGGCAAAGAGACATTTCTGTCCTTCACTCCTAGTGAACATGACGGAGTTTCGCCTCGGGTCAATTTTTCCCATCTTCATCTGGTTCAGATCACTGGGCGAGCCAACAGGAGAGATCTTCGGTTTCTTCTTGAAGACATTTGCAATCTCCTAATCCATCAGGGCGACCTCCATGATATAGCATACCAACATCCTTTTGATATGGTCAATGATTGGACCATATTCAGCTTCATTAGTCAGAAGGATGTTGTGCAGAACGATCCAGTCATGGGGGTTGAGGTTCGGTAGATCTGCTAAAGATATGGCATGTTTGGTTTTTGCAGACCCTCTGAGCACTTTGAACCGAACATTGATAAATCCCCCTTCAGTGTATGGCTTCAGAACCCGAACGTTGATGATCTTCTGAGTGCTCCAGGTTTGGTACTGGGGTTGAGCAGCCTTCAGATAGAAGTCAATCAATTCCCGATCAACCTCCGGATGAGGATGAGGGAACTCAGCAACGTTTGCGAAGGCGTGAAAGATGAACGCCTTTCGGGTTAAGGGCATGTCGAACTGAGAGTCGACAGAGTTATAGCAGTCAAAGGAGATTACCGGTTCAAGCCATAAGATACTCGGAGTATCGATTGCCTCCTTAATCGTCCTCTCGAGAGTCCAAGCAGGGAAAAGAGTCTTCCTGCTCTCGAGAAGGTCGTGGGCTTCTTTCTGTTTGCGCTCAGCTTCTTCAGCTTCTCTAGCCACACGAACATTATCATCTTCAACATTGCGACGACTTTTGCGTTTCAGCAAGTCGGCAATGGTTTCTTGATCTTCTTCCTCTTCATCCTCAGCAAGTTTCTTGCCTTTCTCCTTCACACCCGAACCAGAGGCTTGGCCTGTAGGAGGAGGTTCGGTTGTGTGAGTTGCCTTCGAGGAATGAGGGGGTTGCGATCCGGACTCCTTTTCTCCCCCTTGTTTCGGAGTGGACACGAAACTAGGTAGCCTTTCAATTTTACTAAGCAGATCCAGGGCAGGAGCGAGTTTTTCTGCAAGGGTACGCCTCACAGAATGGTTCAGGATCGGATCGTGTGCTTCTAGGATGTTGGATATAGCGGAGTGTACATCCGAAACACACGTCTTGATGACCTCCCGTTCGGATCGAAGAGCGTCAATTTGTTGTTGAGAATTGAAAAGTTGACCCCTCTTGACCTTTAGGGCAGTGGTCTTACTTGCCAGAACGTCCATCAACGAGTTCTCAGCGGCCAGATCTTCTTGGAATTTAGAGAGGCGCTCGTCAATAGATGTACGGAAGGCAGATTTGTCGTCTGTCAAAGATTGACGAAGGGTGGCAAAGGACTTCAACTCTATGGAGACGAACGTGGCCAACTGTTGAACAATTGGTTCCAACGTTGTCTTGGTAGCAGAGGCACTCTCCTGTAAAGATTGTAATAGGGTAGAGGCGTCAGAGAATAGTTTATTGACTTTTTCGGTCGCTGCCTCACAAGCTTTCGTCAAGGCATCTATGGCGGCTGTAGCAGAAGCGACTGAATCTTGCTGAGCCCTAGAGAAGGCATCAAAAATCTTCTGAAGAGCAGCTTCAGAGAGAGATGATTGTAAAGTAGATGAAGAGGCAATGAGCAAGTCGACCTTGTCATGAAGCTCCTTAAGATGTTTCTTTGTCACTGGAGCATCCTCATCATCGTCGCTTTGCACTTGAAACGGACTGTAATAGACCGAATCAAATGTCATATTTTCCCCGCCAAGGAAAGGGTTATCTCCGTCAGAGGCATGACCAGGAGATGGTGGTGGTGGTGAAGCTAGTGGTGTAGTGGTATGGGTAGGTTAAGGTTGAGTTTGTGTAGGGGTAGGTTCGGGTTGTGTTTGAGTAGGGATAGGTTCGGTTGTGTGTATGGGTTCGGTTACTGGTGGTGGTTCGGTTGCATCGGTATGAACCCCCGTATTAGATACGTTGGTTGTAACCTTTGCGGTAGATGTTGTTGTAGCGTCGGTGAAGATGGGTGGTGGCATTGGAAATAAGGATTTTGGTATGTTGGTAAAGGGGTTTATGGTGGGAATGGAAGTAGGAATTGTTTGAGTGGGAGAGGGAATTGGAGAGGTATGGATTTCCATTTCAGGGGTAGGTGATCTGGGTGGGGTGTTGCCTCTTGGAGGTGTGTTGCCTCTTGGAGAGCCGTCCGAATCCGAACTCTCACCCTCCGACTCACTCGAAGAGGAAGCGATAATGAGTTTTCGCTTGGGTTGAGTCTTTCGCCTCTTCTGCTGCGGGGACTGAGCAGCTTTCGTTGATTTCCTCTTCCTAGGAGAAGGACCTTTAGCCCCTTTCGCCACCTGGTTGCCTTTATCTGCCTTTTTGCCTCGCGGAGCAGGCTTATCAGCATCGTGAATGGACTTTAGCATCTCTGGCGTGAGATCCCTCGGACCAGACTTCTTGAACTCCTTGTAGGTCCGGATGATCCTGCTATCAGCTGGGACATCAGCGTACATGGTCTCCGGAATGGAACCATTGAAAGGAAATTTCGATGCATCGGAGACGATGATCTTCGTGGTATGGAATGTACCAATCGAAGACATCGGTGCGCCGGGAACAGTGGGAATGTTGTACTTGTCCATGGCCCACTTCGTAATAAGGGTCCAAAACCTTGCATACGACACCTCAGAATGCCGTGAAGAAGAGGATAAGCTTTGGATGAGTTGTTGCCAGAGAACCAACCCATAGTCGACATTGACACCGTTGTAAACTCCGTACAGAATGGACAGGAATAGTCGACTGGAGCCATCTGAACCTGAGCTCCTTTCTGATAGACCCTTGAAGAGCACATGGAACATTCCGTTCCACTGTGGCGGTAAACACGACTTTTTGAACTTTGCGACGGAGGTGAGCGCCTTCGTGTACCCCATATTATAGAACATATTGAAGAGGTGCCCCATCGGAATAGTCTCCGGATTAACCCTTGAAGGGTCAACTTCAAACCCTAGTAGTGAGCCAAATCGTTGCTTGGAAATTGAGGCTTTGTGATGAGCAACTTCGAAGAAGATCCTGTCGACGACTTTATTGTAATGCGCCGTCGCGTAGATCTGTGAGAGAAACTCCCTGGGTACAGACTCCGACCTTGAAAGTGCAGGTGCGATTGGCGAATAATTCAAGCATTCGATGACCGGGACCATGTAGGAGTCATATGCGTGTGGGGTTAAGTCAATGATGAGACATTGCTGAGGACGAATGGGCAGGATGTGAGAGGTAGCGTGGACGGAGGATGAATCTGCCATTGTTGAAGAGAGGGAAGAAGATGATGAACAGTTAGGGTTCAGGGAATTCTTTTGCTCTGGCAATTCTGATTCCAGTAAAGAGGTAAATGGTAGATGCTAACGCCCTTTTATACTGGGGTGAAGGAGAGATAAAGATCTGCCCAAATCTTCTATCGAAATATCAAGGGTTTTCCGGAATGACTGATGCGTGACAGTTGTGGAACCGATGATCATGCATGAGAGAGAATGTCAGATTCCGAAGAACATGCCTCCCATCAAGCGCCGTTTCTGATGAACCGTTTCAAATCCACACGCGCCTTTCTGTGCCAGAGAGGAACCGTTTCAAAATCTCACACGTGTCTGCGACGTCAGTTAGAGATAGAGGCTTCAAATTCGCACGCGTTCCCTATTCCGCCGTTTGAAATTAAATCAATTAAACTCCCGCCTGAGTCAGCAACTCTTCATCTTATCCCTTTAATGTGTAACGGCATCTTTTGAATAACATGCCCACGTGGATTAATTTTAACCACAGCTTATAATCAACCACCAATTCAATGAGACAGCCTGTAATCATTAGTACCAGAATTTTGGAAAATCAAAGATTTTCGTGCTAAGAGTGTAAAAGAAAAAGAAATAAAGTAAATCTTTTTGGGAATAATTGTGATGTCAATAAAGACACGAAATAAATGATCCCGGGCACGAATCTCTTCCTTCAAGGTCAAGAGAGACCCTAAAGTGTTAGTGTGGCTTCCCGTTGAATAATGATCAAACACTTATTAAGAAGTGTTGAAAGGCTTCTTTTAATTAGGCATCTTAGGGTGGCTTTATCTTTGAGTCAACAGTCCTAATATTGAAATAAGATAGAAAGTGAACAAAGTACTTGTGAGACCGGTGTAGTCTGTTGAACAAGTAGGTAGGAATGAATTTTAATGTGGCTTGGAAAATATAAAATCTCAACAAAAAATTAAAAACTGGATCCCAAGGGAAGAAATGTGTTAGTGTTAAACAATTTCATAGGAATCACACAAAATAAAATTTTGAGATTTCATGAAGATACATCCGTCAATTCATTAGTGAAAACTTGAGCAAGTTAATTGTTCACCGTCAATTCAGATTTGGTATTGAATTTTGGGTTTCACTTAGCTCGTAGTGGCACGAAACTAAGATCATAAACACAGTTTTTGAGTAACCATAAACCTCAGTGGTAATTTCTGAGAGTCTCAAGGGTTACGTTGGTGAAACGAATTTGAATGAAGAAATATGATAGAGATGGTGTAGGAAATCAAAGTACCTCTGCTGCGAAAAGTAGGACCAAGCAGAAAACTCTTATCTCATGTGAGACGAGAGTTAGGTAGCTCACGATTAGAATAAGTGGTAGCCTAATTGGGAAGACAAGGTTTGTGTATACCAAGTCATTAAGGCTATTATTCAGAATCTGATGAGGCTTTGGGCACATACAGCAGCATGCTTCTAGGGACACTTAACTATTTCAACAATATCCCCATAAACGAACGAACAACCAAATAAAATTAATGACAAAAAGCAAATAAAGAAAAAAAATATTTTTGGAGTTTTTGATATAAAAAAAATTGATAAGAAAAATTAGACTGAGAAAGAAAAAAAAAACTTTGGAAAACTTTGAAACCGAACCCGAGCGTTCGGTTGATTTCGGTTGAGAAAAATTTTGAAAAACCGAACCCGAGCGTTCGGTTGGTTTCGGTTTTGAAAAATTTTGAAAAACCAAACCCGAGCGTTCGGTTGGTTTCGGTTTTGAAAAATTTTGAAAAACCAAACCCGAGCGTTCGGTTGGTTTCGGTTTTGAAAAAATTTTGAAAAACCGAACCCGAACCTTCGCTTGGTTTCGGTTTTGAAAAATTTTGGAAAACCGAACCTGAGCGTTCGGTTGGTTTCGGTTTTGAAAAATTTTGAAAAACCGAACCCGAACCTTCGGTTGGTTTCGGTTTTGAAAATTTTTGGAAAACCGAACCCGAACGTTCGGTCTATTTCGGTTACTGAAGAAATTAGATTTTCAAATAGGAAACACTTTTGACAAATAAGATATTAAATAGAAACACTTATACATGAAATTTACAACCAAGAAAACTACCTTTAATTGATGAGCGAAGTGCAGATTATCTAACCGAACCCGAACGTTCGGTCTATTTCGCTCCTTACTTGTGAGTTAGAGAGGTAGTTTGTGGTACTGATTCTGATTCCATCATACCTAGCCCTTGTAAAATTTTGTTGAATGATGCTTCAGGAAGAGCTTTGGTAAAGACATCAGCCAGTTGATCAGTGGTTCTAACAAAGTGTACTTCAACGTTTCCATCTTCCACATGATCTTTGATGAAGTGATACCTCAGTGCTATGTGCTTAGTCTTGGAGTGTTGCACTGGGTTATGACAGATCCTAATTGCACTTTCAGAGTCACAATATAGTGGGATGTTTTTCATATTGAGTCCATAGTCTCGGAGTTGACTCTGGATCCAAATCACTTGAGAGGTACAGGATGCAGCTGCAATGTACTCTGCTTCAGCTGTAGACAAAGACACGCACGTTTGTTTCTTTGATTGCCAGCTAACTAACTTCCCGTCAAGGATTTGGCAGCCGCCAGTGGTGCTTTTCCTGTCTAGTCCACATCCTCCAAGGTTTGCGTCTGAGTAGGCTTGAACAAAGAAGCCTGAGTTGGATGGATACCATAGACCTAAAGAGGTAGTTCGCTTGAGATATCGTAGAATGTTCTTCACTGCAAGCATGTGAGGTTCGCGTGGGTTGGCCTGAAATCTAGCACAATAACAAACAGAAAACATTATGTCAGGCCTGCTAGCAGTGAGATACATCAGAGAACCGATCATCTGGCGATAAAGCGTTATATCAACAGCCGGTTTATCTAGGGATGGAGTGAGCTTGGTGCCGAACGCCATTGGAACTTTGACTTTTGAGTCTCCCATCATGCCAAACTTTGCAAGGAGAGTCTTCGTGTAAGCTTCCTGATTAATAAAGATGCCTTCGGGTCCCTGTCTAATATTTAAACCAAGGAAAAAGTTAATAGGACCCATTGAGCTCATTTCAAATTTAGTCTCCATCAGCTTTCTGAATTCAGCTGTTAAGCTAGGATTCGTTGAGCCAAATATGATATCATCGACGTAAATTTGTACAATCATAAGGTGGTTACCTTCCTTCTTACGAAAGAAGGTTGGGTCAACCGAACCTTGTTTGAATTTGGACATCTTTAAAAATTTAGTCAGCGTTTCATACCAGGCTCTCGGAGCTTGTTTCAGTCCATAGACGGCTTTATCCAAAATGTAACAATGATTAGGATACCGTTCATTCACGAATCCAGGAGGTTGCTCCACATACACAGTTTCTTCGAGTTCTCCATTGAGAAATGCACACTTGACATCCATTTGGTAGACCTCAAAGTTTTTGTGGGCAGCATAGGCTAGAAATATTCTAACTGATTCTAGCCTAGCTACAGGAGCAAATGTCTCTTCATGGTCAATCCCTTCCTCCTGACAGTATCCTTTCACGACCAGACGAGCTTTGTTTCGAATTACGTTTCCTTCCTTGTCCATTTTGTTCCTAAAGACCCATTTGAGACCAACAACCAAGGCATCTGGAGGAGTTGGAATAAGGCGCTAGACTTTGTTCCTTTCGAATTCGTTCAGTTCATCTTGCATAGCTTGAACCCAATCGGAGTGATCAAGAGCAGTATTAACTGTCTTTGGTTCAACTTTTGATACGAAAGAGTTAAACATGTAGAATTCTACTTTTGAAAATAAGGAAGTCTGTTTTGCCTTGAGTTGTGATCGGGTCAGAACCTTTTCAGACATATCACCAACAACTTGAGAGACAGGATGATCTCTGGTCCATTTGGTGAGAGGAGGGTAGTTTGGATCAAAGGTTGGATCTAATTCAGCGTTTATCATTTCTTTTGCTTCGGACTGGCTTTCATAGTCGTAAGACATATCGGCTTGCTCCCCCTCGATAGATGAGCTTTCAGGAATGTCTTGAGAATCTTGAGCTACAGAGGTTTCTTGTGGTGCGGAGCTTTCGGGCGATGATGCACCTTCGGATGGTGAGGCACTTTTGGTTGGTGAAGTGCTTTCAGGAGCAGTTTGAGACCTTGGCTCCCCCTCAGCATGTGAGGTCGGCTGAGATGACGACGGTTGATCCTCCCCCTCGACTGAAGCATTGTGTGGTAGAGGTTCGTCAGAACTTGATCCTCCTTCATTCATTCTTCTGGCTGCATCTTCGACATTGTGTGGTAGAGGTTCGTCAGAACTTGATCCTCCTTCATTCCTCGAACACTTGTTCAATACCCTGTATGCTTTAGAAGTGAGAGAATAACCCAGAAATATTCCTTCGTCGGCTTTGACATCGAACTTGTTATGGTGTTCTTTAGAATTAAAGATGAAACACCATGAACCGAACACATGGAAAAACTTCACATTTGGCTTCCTGTTGTTTAGGATCTCATAAGGAGTGAGAGTGAAGCGCTTGTTGAGATATGACCTGTTCTGTGTAAAACAAGCAGCAAAAATAGCATCAGCCCAAAAATATAAAGGTAAGGAAGCGAAACTTAGCATGGTTCGGGCTGCTTCACACAGAGATCGGTTTCGCCTTTCGACAATTCCGTTCTGTTGAGGTGTGTAGGGAGCTGAGAAGTTGTGATTGGTTCCTCTTTCTGCCAAGAATTCTTCGAATTCTTTATTTTTGAACTCCAATCCATTGTCGCTCCTGATGTTGCGAACGACCTTCTTCAACTGTACTTCAATCTGCTTGATAAACTCTTTTAACTTGTGAGTCGCTTCAGATTTAAGCTTCAGAAAGAACACCCAGGTAAAACGCGAAAAATCATCTACAATAACAAGAATGTACTTGCTACCACCGATGCTTTCGATAGATGATGGACCACATAAATCAATATGAAGTAATTCAAGTGGTTCAACAACTTTAGTGTTTATTATAGATGGATGACTTTGACGACTCTGCTTCCCCATTTCGCATGCAGCACACAAATGATCTCTATCGTACTTGAGCAATGGAAGACCTCGAACATGACCTCCAGTGACAAGTTTGTTGACATCCTTAAAGTTAAGATGAGAGAGCCTTCGGTGCCACAACCAGCTTTCGTCAGATTGTGCTTTTGATAACAGGCAGATAGTTGGGTTTCCTTTGATAGGTTTGAGGTTTAGAGGAAACATTTCTCCTTTACGCTCAGATTTGAGAATAACTCTTTTTGTCTTCTTCTCAATTATTTCAGAACCCGCATCGTCGAATGAGACTTTGAGACCGGTACCTCCAACAAGCTGAGATACACTGATGAGGTTGTGTTGTAGTCCTTCCACGTATGCAACCTTCCTTATTGTGAAATCACCGTTTGTAATCATTCCATATCCTTTTATGGTGCCAAAGGAGTTGTTCCCGAACTTGACGTTTCCACCATTTGAAAGAGACCTGTATTCCCTTAGCTCTTCCTTCCTCCCTGTCATGTGACGCGAGCAGCCACTGTCAATGTACCATTCTTCGTCAAACTGCTCGTCGCTGATCACCTGCAAAGATTAAGCAGATTTAGGAACCCAAAGTTTCTTGGGTCCACGTGAGCCTTTCACAGGAACAGGAATAGTTAGAGAGATGTCAACAAGATATGTTCGTTTTATTAGTGTTGTTTCATCTTTCTTTTTGATGGTAAAAACTTTAATTTTATTGGGGTTCGTTGCTTTCAGTTTAGACTCTGGTTTAATTGATGAAACCTTTGTTTTCCTTTTTGTTCAGCTGATGATTGAGATTTTTGAGAATGAACAGAATGGAATTTAGAATGAGGTTTAGAAGAATTGGAAGAATTAGAAGAATTAGAGGAGTTAGAATGAGAGATCTTAGATTGAGATGACTTCTTGGTTGGAGACTCTAAGTGACCCTTTTGTTTTTTATCATCAGTGGGATCGACCTTAGAGTTTTGATCTCTTTTGTTCTTAGTACCGAACCTTTGCTTTTGGTTGATATTGTCCTCTAAACCGAACCTTTGCTTTTGGTTGGTGTCATTCTTTGAACCGAACCTTTGCTTTCGGTTGGAGTCATTCTCAGAACCGAACCTTTGCTTTCGGATGGTATTGCTCTTTTGCGATTCAACAGGATTTTTCTCTGACTTTAAGTTCTTGTCTTGATGTGAGAAATAGGCATTCTGAGATTGCCAAAACTGTTTTCTTTCAGAGAGATTCTTCCTGTATCTCTGATTCCTTTGACGTTTTTGATTTCTCATCTGCTTCGGTTGATGATGGATATTAGCTTTTGGTTTTGGTTTTTCTTTAGCTGGTTCACTCTGAACAGATGAAGTTTCACTTGAAGATGTGACTTCTTTTGCAGGATTTCCTTTTTCTTGAGGAATGTCTTTTGTACCGCTAGTACTTGGCACATCGAAGCTATCAGGTTTATTCAAAGGTTCAGGAACATATCTGCCTTTGCTTTTCCATGAAGTCCTTTCAGATAAACCTACCGTTTCATCAGCGTTATCGATGGGAGCTGACCAGAAGAACTCGTCGCAGCCATCAGCATTGTCTTCGTTTACAATTGCTGTGAGTTCAGCAGTCTGATGTTCGGTTACGCCTATGGCCTTGTACACCTGATTTGGAGTAGTTCTGACCTTTTGATATACTACTGCCTTCTCTGCAAGAATCGGGGACTTTTGTTGGGACATACAAGCGAACTCCACTGAATTTTCTGAAATGAGATTCTTGTGGTTTGCGGGTTCGCTTTTGACAAATTCTGAACAATCAACTATGTCCTCTACAGAAATTTCACTCATATTGTCGTCCTCATTAAGCTCAGATGCATTTTCAACATCAATTTTATTTTTTGAGCTCAAGTTGGCGTTTAAAGAGTCAAATTTTTGTATGGTTTCGGTTCTCAGTTTCAGTTTATCATTTTCATCCAAAAGGTTTTTAAGCATGTCCTTATGGTCCTTGGACTTAATGAAAGATTCGATTTTGTCCAGTCCATACTTATACGTCGGATTAACATCCTCAGATGAAATAACACTCTCACAATTATAAGCTTTAGCATCAATTTCATCCTCCTTAAACTCAAGGAAGGGTAAAATCATGCGATGAATCTTTTGTCCTATTTCACAATCCAAATGAAGCTGAGTAATATTAGTGTAAAGACGTTTAACAATCAAACAAAACACATTTCGCTATTTTAAAAGCTTTAAATTGTCTCTTTGTAAATAAATGTTTTCATCTTTTGTTTTGATTAACTCCGACTCCTTCAGTTCGATCCACATCCGCCGTTCCTCACTCTTCAAAGACACCCTGCTTAATTGGTCAGTTAGGTTAGAATTGGTGACTTGAGTTTGAGTTAAGCTACTATCTAGATGAGAGATTCTTGAATTAACACTTTTTAGTTCTTTTTCGTATGAGCTTTGTGGGACTTTAAATGAGACAAAGATGGATTGTACCTTCTTGATCAGTTTGTCAAGCTCGTTGAACTGCACGCTGAGCGGTTTAGCTGTAAAGCACATATCCTGTTGCTCCTTCGGGTCTTCCTTCCCACCATCCGTGTTGTATCCCCTCATCTGAGATACGTCGGACACCATCAAGCACCTTCCTCCACTGCTTTCTTCTTTCGCCACATAAGCATTTCCATGAGAAGGCTTCCTCACTTCATCATCTTCAGAGTCGGTTGACCAAACCTCTACGCCACCGAACTCATCATCAGCTACCGAACCCTGCACGATTAACGCATTCATAGAAGGGTTAGCAGTAGATTTCTTCTTCCTAATTTCATCCAGCTTTTTCTGCAACAAAGCTTCTTCATCCTTTTCTGCCATCTTTTTGAGGACGCAATCTTTTGCATAGTGGTTCTTTCCACCACAGTAATAGCAGCTTACTCCCGAATCTCCTTCAGCCTTCGGTTCCTTCTTTGACTCTTCAGCCTTCGGTTCGTCTTTGACTTTCTCAGAACTATAACTTCCCTGCCAATTTCGGTTTTTGGTGGTGGGGAATCTCTTCTTGATGAACCTCTTGGGGTTTGACACCATCATAGCATAATCCTCAGAAGTGAGGTCATAGTCCTCCAAATTGAAGTCTTCTTCATCCATCACAACTTTGCTTTTGGACAGGAGAGCCAACGAACCCAGGCTTGAAACCACATTCTTCTCCTGCAACACGATCTTCTCCTGAGATTTCAAGATGCCCACCAGTTTCGCCAAAGAATAGGATTTAAATTTCTCATGCGCTTTAACTGTGGACACAACTGCTCTCCACTCGGATCTGAGAGCGTTCAAAAACGTAACCTTCTGCTCAATAAGCTTCCTTTCGATGTCGTGTTTGATCATCTTGCTGAGAAGATGATTGAAGCGATCGAACGTTTGGGTCACAGTTTCTTCCGCTCCTTGCTTGAATTCACCAAACTCGGACAAGAGTAAGGTTTGAATGGAGTGTTCAAGATCTTCATCTGTAGAGTACAATTCTCGTAACTGGTCCCATATTTCTTTTGCAGTCGTGCATGAACTCACCAGCCTAAAAGTATCAGATTGAAGAGCGAATCTAATCAATCTTAACGCTTTGATATTACACTGAAATTTATCTTTTTCATCTTGCGCAATATCTTTGACATCTTTCAGAAGATCATTATACTCCTTTTGAGTTTTGATAATCCTTGAAGTTGCTGAATGAGAAAAGGGTCCAGAAACGATTGCTTCCCAGATGAGGTATCCATTATCCTCAGATCCTATAACATAATCTTCAAAGTGATGCGCCTAGACTTCATAATCATGGGTGTATAGGATGGGAATCTTCGTTGTTGATCCAATGCTGTTCGAAATATTAATAGGATTGGATTGCGACTCGTCCATAATTGATCGAATAACCTCTTCAAAGATCAGACTTGTAATAAATCAAATTAGGGCAAAACAATAAATATCGAGATACGTCAATAATGAGATGACGGTTCAATAAATATCAGTAAATGCGGAATAACCCTAATCGAAAACCTTTTTCACAGAAAAGAAGTGTATCGATTACACAGCCTCCTGCTCTGATACCAATTGATAAGTTCAAAACTAACTTGAAGATCGATTAGATCTATAAAACAGGTAAAGTAATAAACAAGTAAACAGCAAGAACACTAGAATGGACCAAAGATGTCGAATGATTAATAATCAATCCTCAGAAGAGCTCGATAAAGAACTTCTACTGTAGAGGATTTAGGGTTTTACAAGAACGATGAAGAAAATCTGTAATCTATCGTAAATTGCTATTGATCCTATCTAATATGCATGCAAGCACATTATTATATACTAAACCTTATCAGCTCACGGTTGGATAGGCCCAAACCGGAGTACAAAACATGGACTATTAACCGAGCCCAATAGACGCAATATACAAAAATACTACGCTACCCAACAATATATATATATATATATATATATATGTATGTATAACTTAAAATGCTAGTCTTCCCGTTAGTAGACATCATTCACGAAGCCAGTCTATAAGGTGGGTATAAGATTGTTGCCTATAAATGGTGCTTAATGGGTGTACACTCAGACCTACCGCTTGCTTGACTGGTGGAGGGTCGTTAGCCGAACAGGTAGGATAGGGCAACCCTCTCCCCATTAAAAGTATAATGTAAGATAAAAAGTAACTACATGTTTTACAAATTCCCAATCTTAGTTACTTTAGGGAAAAATGTGAAAAATGATGCTAATCCATGGAATTACACTTCGTACCCTTGTCAAACGTTGGTGGAGTGCATATGGTTAACCGACACATCAATTTGGGGATGACATTGGTAGCGAAGGGTGACTTGATGTTTGTCATAGATATATGGAGCGTGTGTGGTTTACCGACACATTGATTAGGTGATAGAGACATTGAGTGCACCATGTTGATTCGCATGGTTATTCACAATTTGTTTGCGATCCTGGGTATCCAAGTCGCAAATTTGAAATGCATATTGAGATTTAAACATGCCATTGAAAAGTTCAATGAATCTCAAAGATCTAGGAGTTTTCAATACATTTAAAACCTAAATGTCTTTTTCGTTTTTCATGGTGAGAATTAGTGAATCGTCATTCACTTACCTTCAAATTATTTACTTTTAGAGTACGGCATCCCTTTCTAAGTTGTAAATAATGTTGTTAGATCCTAGCCATAATTTCTCATTTGGGTGTTTAATTAGGGATTCATTGCTAATCAAACTTTGTTCCTTTCTTTTTCAGATGTCTGCAAAGAACAACAACAACGCTTCTGGGTCATTCTTGTTGATGAACCTGTGTTAGAAAGTGACATTTGATGGGTCAAACTTCAACGAGTGGATGAGGTATATTCGCATGATCACACGCTACGAGGACAAAGAATATCTCCTCGATGAAAAGCTTGAAAAGATCATCTCAGATGTTGCTACTCCTGAAGAGCTGGCCGCCTTTGAGGCCCATGAGCGTGATGCTACGAAAGTTCACTGCATCATGCTGGCCACCATGAACCTCAAACTCCAAAAGTCCTATGAGTACATGTATCCGTATGAAATGCATCAGGATTTGCTAGACAGGTATCACCAGAGCGCGAGGCAAGAGCGCTATGAGATCATTACTAACATGATCACCACTAAGATGGGGAGAGGAGAATCCCTAACCTCTCATTTGTAGAAAATTTAGAGGTATGTTGATTGTCTTCTCAAACTTAATGTTAAGTTTGATGAGGATTTGGCTATCGACATAATCCTCCACTCCTTGCCCTCCTGCTACAACCAGTTTAGGATGACCTACCATATGAACAAGGAGGAGGTCTCCTTGAGAAAGCTCCAAGGACTCTTGAGGACTGCTGAGAGCAACCTCAATGACAAATCCATTGCACCGTTTCCAGCTGTGGCCGCTCCTGTGATGGCAATAGGTCAAAGAAAGTGTAAAAAGAGGAAGGCTCCATGTAAGAGCCACCATAAGGGGAAGCCCCGTGATGGTTCGTCCTCAAGTGGGACCAAAGCAGGCCCTACTAAACCCTCATCCAATCCCAAGGAAGCAGAGTGCTTCTATTGTCACCAAAAGGGCCACTGGGAACGAAGCTTCCCTCAGTATCTACAAGATATAAAGGATGGGAAGATTAAGCCAACCTTTGCAGGTATGTATTCTATTAAATCTAATAACTCATCATTTTCTACTTCATGGGTTCTTAATACAGGGTATGGTTACCATATTTGTTCTGATATGCAGGGCCTAAAAAGAAGTAGGGAGATGGAACATGGAAAGATGAACCTGATTACGGGAAATAGAAGACCGTCGCCTGCGACCAAAGTCGGTGTTTATTCTTTAGTGTTGAGTAATGGGTTGGGGATAGATTTAAACAATTATTGTTATTCGCCAGATATGGCAAGAAACATTATTTCATTTCATGGGTTCTTTAGACAAGGTTTCAGATATTCTTTTGATAATAGTAATGGTTCTATTAACGTTTATTTGAATGGTGTCTTTTATTTCAATGCATTACCTTGTAATGGGATTTATGAATCTGTGATGGTTATTGATAATTTAGGAAATAATGTTTTAAATATTGATTCGTCTACTAGTCTAGACAAAGAATGCTTGTGGCATTGTCACCTTGGCCATGTCAACAAGAAACGCATAGCCCAACTCCAAAAGGGTGGAGTGTTGGAGTCATTCGACCTTAGGGAAGATGACACGTGTGAATCTTGTTTACTTGGGAAGATGACCAAGTCACCATTTATTGGCACTTGTGAAAAGGGTGAGGGTTTATTGGATCTCATACACACTGATGTGTGTGGGCCCTTTAGATCCACCACAAGGGATGCTTGCCGCTTCTACGTGACTTTTACAGATGATTATAGCAGATATGGATATATCTACTTAATCAAGCAAAAGTCGGAAACCTTTGAAAAGTTCAAAGAGTTTAAGAATGAAGTAGAGAATCAGTTGGGCAAGAAAATCAAGATGCTTCGGTCAGACCAGGGAGGAGAGTACCTAAGTCATGAGTTTCACAACTATCTAAAGGAATGCGGAATTGTTTCGCAATTGACGCCTCCGAGGACGCCACAATTGAATGGTGTGGCTGAGAGACGTAATCGACCCTTGTTGGACATGGTTTGTTCTATGATGAGTCGGACTTTGTTACCAATATCTTTCTGGGGGTATGCCTTAGAGACTGCCGCCCATATCCTTAACTTAGTTCCCACCAAGAAGGTTACCAAGACTCCTCACGAAATGTGGATAGGGAAGGCTCCCTCGTTGGCACACATTAAGGTTTGGGGTTGCGATGCTTTTGTAAGACGGGAGACTCACGACAAACTTGAACCTCGTAGTGAGAAGTGTTACTTCATCGGCTATCCGCAGAAGTCTTTTGGCTATCTTTTCTATAGACCGAGTGACAATGTTGTCTTCGTTGCTAAAAGAGGAGTTTTCCGAGAAAGGGAATTGATAAGCCAAGAAGACAGTGGGAGGCAAATTGAACTTGAAGAGATTCAAGATCAAAGCGATGAAGGAACCTCTGACACTGGCACTCAACTTGAGGAGGAAACTCCTGTTGAACCTGTTGACGAGTCCTTACCTCTTCGACGTTCCACTAGGGCTAGTGTTCCACCCCAGTTGTATGGATTTCATATTACTACTGAAGGGGATACATTTATTAGTGATAGTACACTGGTAAATTTGGACGAACCTAGCAGCTACAAGGAAGCCATGGCAGGCCCGGAGTCTGCAAAATGGGAAGAGGTGATGGACAGCGAGATTCAGTCCATATACGACAACCAAGTTTGGAATTTGGTTGATAATGTACCGGGTCGTAAAACAGTCGGGTGCAAGTGGATCTTCAAGAAGAAGACGGACATGGATGGGAAAGTGCATACTTATAAAGCGCGATTGGTTGCGAAGGGCTTTACTCAAACTCCCGGAGTTGACTATGATGAGACCTTCTCGCCAGTTGCGAAGATAAAGTCTATTAGGGTAATGCTTGCAATAGCTACGTTTCATGATTATGAAATATGGCAGATGGACGTCAAAACCGCTTTCCTTAATGGAAAGTTGGCTGAGGATGTTTACATGAATTAGCCAGAGGGTTTTGTCAATGCGAAGCATCCAAATAGAGTATGCAAGCTTGAGAAATCCATTTATGGATTAAAACAAGCGTCTCGTAGATGGAATCTTTGTTTTAACGAGAAAGTTAAAGAGTTTGGCTTTCTGCGAAGCGAAGATGAATCTTGTGTACATGTCAAAGCCAGTGGGAGTATAGTGAGCTTCCTCGTATTGTATGTCGCCAACATATTTCTCATAGGAAACGATGTCCCAACCTTGCAGGAGGACAAGTCCTGGCTTGGGAAATGTTTCGCTATGAAGGACCTCGGAGAGGCTGCTTATATTCTGGGAATAAGGATAGTAAGAAACAGAGAAAAGAGACCGATAGGACTTAGTCAGGATACATACTTGGACAAGGTACTAAAGCGTTTTAGTATGGAAAATTCCAAGAAAGAGGAGTTGCAAATCCAAAGCAATACCAAGCTGAGTAAGACTCAGAGCCCGAGTATAGAGGCAGAGATAGCTGATATGAGCCGAGTACCTTACGCTTCCGCAGTAGGCTCTATCATGTACGCTATGACTTGTACTCGCCCTAATGTGGCCTTCGCTTTGAGCATGGTCAGCAGATATAAGGGGAATCCTGGTAGAGTCCATTGGATTGCAGTTAAGAGTATTCTTAAGTACCTGCGAAGGGCCAAGGAATGGTTTCTAGTCCTCGGTGGGAGTGACGACTTAAGGGTACGAGGGTACAGTGACGCTAGTTTTCAGACGGATCGGGATAATTAGCGATCGCAGTCGGGCTGGGTCTTTACCCTAAATGGAGGAGCATTGACTTGGAAAAGTTCCAAGCAGGAGACCGTAGTTGATTCAACGTGCGAATCAGGGTACATTATGGTGAGCGAAGCGTTAAAGGAGGCTATATGGTTGAAAAACTTCATTGGAGACCTTGGAGTTGTGCCATCCATAAAGGAGCCGATGGAAATTTTCTGTGATGATGAAGGAGCAATTGCCTTGACCAAGGAACCAAGAGATCATAGTAGATCCCGACATATCAAAAGAAAATACCATTTTATCAGACATCGAGTAGAAGAGGGACTCCTCGTTGTGAAGAGGGTATCATCAGAAGAAAACCCAGCAGATCCCCTTACAAAGGGACTGAGTAGGGTCAAACACTTGCAGCACACTAGGAGCATTGCGCTGAAGGATGATATAAGTTTGGATTAGATAGGAAACGTGTAATAGATAGTTTGTATTTGACATTTGATGAATAAATAAAATTGTGTTATTTATGAGTAAAGCTACTATCTTGTCTTGGTTATTTATCTATTGTTTCAATTTTGCATGTTTTGACTTCTTGAATGATAGGATTATTCAAACAGTCCACAGTCGGTCATATTTTGGAAGTAGATATGAATGAAGACTGTCATGAATTGTTTGTATATTGTCTAAAAGGTTTTGGGCATAGCAAAGGTTTGCTGCAAAGTTCATGAGTGCTTATGAATATGATTTGAGCATTGGAATAAACTCGAGTTTGCTGGTATCACTACGTGGTGTTTTACCTTAAGTGATCGCAAAGCGATAATATCATATAGTCTTAAAACTTAGAGATATGGTTGTTGTTTGCTGGTTGGTTATGCATTGATGATATGTAAACACATCAATAACTTGATGTTATAAAACGCATTATTGTGCATGATTAAATTACTGAATAATAGATGCATATGAGTCGAAGTCGATCTGTTCCTTTTATTCAAAGTGATATCTTGGCCACTTGATGATTTGGTTTGACTTATGTGTCAGGCCTAGTCAGAATGAAGTTGATGTGTTCAACTAAATTCTATGTTAAACAATTCGGAAATTGAGGAACAAATGCTAGATAATAAGCATTGTCAGCATGATATCTAGAACGGAGGATTATACGATCCCTTATCTGAAGGACAAGTTGATCAGAGTTGATAGCAAAGTATAAGAGCTACGATTGCTAAATCGGATTCTGAAGTCATATGTGAGATATAGTTACTAGACTTATCCAAGTGGGAGACTATTGGAATAGTGTCTAAGCCCGTAACTATATTTGGTATGTACTTGACCCGGTTGTGCATGGTCCTTTTGGGTTGCCTTCTCCAAAGCAACTTGACAAGGTAATTTAAGGAGAAAGAGAGAATATTATGGTTTATTAATATATTATAAGAATAATATATTAAAGGAGAAATCATATTTATTTAATTAGTATTGGTCATAAATTAATTAGGAATTAATTTGGCAACTAAAAGAGATTAATTAAATAAAGGGGTATAAACTATCAAATGCATGATAGTTGAGTTTTGGGCTGGAGAACCTAATGGACCAAGGGGGAACGAAATTATGATGAGGATCCATCATATTTTCGTCCAAGGTCCCTAATCTAGAAGGTTCTATGGGCTGCTTGGTGATTAAGTTGTCCATTAGGGTTTAGGCTGAAACCCTAGCAGCCAGCAGTATAAATAAGACCCCTAGCCTATGGAAATCGGCTACCACTTAATTCTAAGAGAACCCTAGGCCGATTTCAGAACCTCTCTCACCCTCTCTCATATTTCCTTCTTGCTTATGGGGTTTGTGAACCATTAGAGGAGTTACATTTGTGACTCTAAGCTCGAGATCAAGAAGATTACAAGGATTCACGCTGCTTGAAAGAGGTAAACCAATTAGATCTGCTTTCTTTATGATAACTTTGAATTATACATGATAGATCTAGGTTTGTAAGTCTTGGAATCAAAGCATGTACAATAGAGAAACCTAGATCCAAGCATTAGGGTTTGTATGAGCACATAGGAATGTTTCTTATGCATAAATCCCATCACTTTCTATTTTGAAGTATTGTCTTGTAATGGAATATATGAAACTGTGATGGTTGTAGACAACTTAGGAAATGATGTGTTTCATATCGAATCTTCCAATAGTTTGGATAAAGCATGCTTGTGGCATTGTCGTCTTGGACATGTCAACAAGAAGCGCATAACCCAACTCCAGAAGGATGGAGTGTTGGAGTCATTCGACCTTAGGGACAATGACGTGTTCGAGTCTTGTTTTTTTGGAAAGACGACCAAGTGACCCTTCACTGGTACTTGTGAAAGGGGTGAGGGTTTATTGGATCTCATACACACCGATGTGTGTATGCCCTTTAGATCCACCACGAGGGATTTGAGCCGCTTCTATGTGACTTTCACTGACGATTATAGCAGATATGGGTATATCTACTTAATCAAGCACAACTCAGAAACCTTTGAAAAGTTCAATGAGTTTAAGCAAGAAGTGGAGAATCGGCTGGGCAGGAAAATTAAGATGCTCCGATCCGATCGAGGTGGTGAGTACCTTAGTCTTGAATTCCACGATTACCTCAAGGAATGCGGAATTGTTTCGTTGTTGACGCCTCCTGGGACACTGCAGTTGAATTGTGTGGCTGAGAGGCACAATCAAACCTTGTTAGACATGGTTTGTTCCATGATGAGTCGTGCTCCGTTGCCTATCTCATTTTGGGGGTATGCCTTAGAGACTGTCACCCATATCCTTAATCTAGTCCCTACTAAGAAGGTTGCAAAAACACCTCACGAGATGTGGACAGTGAAAGCTCCCTCGTTGGCACATATCAAGCTTTTGGGGTTGCGAGGCTTTCGTAAGATGAGAGTCTCACGACAAGCTCGAACATCATAGTGAGCGGTGTATTTTCATCGGCTGCCCGCAAAAGTCCTTTGGATATCTATTTTATAGAACGGGTGATAATGTTGTCTTCGTTGCGAGGAGAGGGGTTTTCCAAGAGCGAGAACTCAAAAGCCAAGACAACAGTAGGAGGCAAATTGATCTAGAAGAGCTTTAAGAATCAAGCGATGAAGGAACCTCTAACGCTGGCATTCAACCCGAGGAGGAAACCCCTATTGAACCGATTGACGAGTCCTTACCTCTTAGACGTTCCAATAAAGTTAGTTTTCTAACTGTGTTATATGGTTTCATATAACAAGTGAGGGTGATACGTTTATTAGTGATAGTACGCTAGTAAATTGGGATGAACCTAACAGCTACAAGGAAGCCATGGCAGACTCAAAGTCTACAAAGTGGAAAGAGGCTATGGACAACGAGATTTAGTCCATGTATGACAATCAAGTTTTGAACTTGGTTGACAATGTACCGGGTCGTAAGACGGTCGGGTGCAAATGGATCTTCAAGAAGAAGACCGACATGGATGGGAAAGTACACACTTATAAGGCGCGATTAGTTGCGAAGGGATTTACTCAAACTCTAGGAGGTAACTATGATGAGACCTACTCATTAGTAGCGAAGATAAAATCTATAAGGATTATTCTAGCCATAGTTGCATTTCATGATTATGAAATATGGCAGATGGATGTCAAAAACACTTTCCTTAATGGGAAGTTGGCTGAAGATGTTTACATGAGTCAGCCAGAGGGTTTGATCGATGTGAAATATCCTAGTAGAGTGTGTAAGCTTGATAATTCCATTTATGGATTGAAACAAGAGTCTCACAGATGGAATCTTTGTTTTGATGAGAAAGTCAAAGAGTTTGGTTTCTCAAGAAAAGAGGATGAGTCCTGTGTATATGTCAAAGCCAGTGGGAGTATAGTTAGCTTTCTCATTTTGTATGTTGATGACATACTGCTCATAGGAAACGACATCCCAACCTTTCAGGAAGTTAAGTCCTGGCTTGGGAAGTGCTTCACTATGAAGGACCTCGGAGAACCTGCTTATATTCTAGGGACAAGGCTAGTGAGAAACAGGAGTAAAAGACTAACAGAACATAGTTAAAGTACTTACTTGAATAAAGTGCTAAAGCGTTTTAGTATTGAAAATTCCAAGAAAGGGGAGTTACCAATCCAACGAAATACCAAATTGAGTAAGACTCGAAGTCTGAGTACCGAAGTCGAGATAGCAGATATGAGCCTAGTACCTTATGCCTCCATAGTTGGCTCGATCACGTATGCTATGACTTGTACTTGCCTTGATGTGGCCTTCGCTTTAAGCATGGTCAACAGATATCAAGGGAACCCCGGTAGAGCACATTGGACCACAGTAAAGAATATTCTTAAGTACCTTCGGAGGACTAAGGAATGGTTTCTTATCGTCGGTAGGAGTGATGACTTAAGAGTGTGAGGGTATAGTGACGCCAATTTTTAGACCGACCGAGACAACTTCCGCTCTCAGTCGGGTTGGGTCTTTACTCTGAATGGAGGAGCAGTGACTTGGAAGAGTTCCAAGCAAGAAAATGTAGCTGATTCAACGTGTGAGTCAGAGTACATAGCAGCAAGCAAAGCGTCAAAGGAGGCAATATGGTTGAAGAACTTCATCGGAGACATTGGAGTTGTGCCAGCCATAAAGGAGCCTATGGAGATTTTCTGCGATAACGAAGGTGCGGTTACCTTAACCAAGGAACCGATGGATCATGGCAGATCCAGATATATCGACAAGAAATATCATTTCATTAGACATCAGGTAGAAGAGGGACTCCTTGTAGTGAAGAGGGTATCGTCAGAGGATAACCCGGCAGATCCCTTTACGAAGGGACTGAGTAGGGTTAAGCACTTGCAGCATGCTTAGAGCAATGGGTTGAAGGACGATATTAGTTTTAGTGGTTATATAGCTTTAGAAACTTGTAATAGATAAATTGTAATTAACATTTGATGATTAAATAAAAGAGTATTATTTATGAGTAAAGTTACTGTCTTGTGTTAATTATTTACTATTGTTTCACTTTGCATGTTTTGACTTCCTAAATAATAAAATTATTTAAACTGTCCACAGTCGATCATACTTTGTTAGTAGGTATGAAAGAAGACTGTCATGAATTGGGTTGTAGATTGTCTAAGTGTTTAGACATAGCAAAGGTTTGTTGCAACGTTCATGAGTGCTCTTGAAATAAAATTTGAGTATTGGAATAAACCCGCACTTACTTGAGTCACTTCATGGAATTAATCACGAGTAATTGTGAGATGATAATATCATATAGTCTTTAAACCTAGATATATGGTTTATTGTTTGCAAGTTGGCTGTGCATTGATAATATGTAAATGCATCAGTAACTTGATGTTACAAAATGCATTGCTGTGTATGATTTGATGAGTGAATAGTAAATGCAAATAAGTCGAAGTTTATCTGTTCCTTTTATCCTACGAGGGTAAGAGCGATATCTTAGGCCCCTCGATGATTTGGTTTGGCTTATGTGTCGGGCCCGGTCAGGATTGAATTGATGTGTTCAATTAAGTTCTATGTTGGACAAATCAGAGATCGAGAAACAAACTGCTGGACAATAAGTATGACTATGTTCCATGTGATTATCTACATGATATCTTGAGAACGGAGGACTATACGATCCCTTATCTAAAGGACGTATCAGAGTTAGATAGCGACTTTTGAGAGCTACGATTCCTAATCGGATTTTGAAGTCGTACTTGCATCTATAGTTATTAGACTTATCCAAGTGGGAGATTGTTGGATTAGGTGTCTATGCCCATAACTATATATGGTATGTACTTGACCTGGTTGTAGCATGGTCCTTTTGGGTTGCCTTCACCAAAGCAACTTGAATGGATTACTTATAGAGAAAGAGGTTATTATGGTTTATTAATATATTATATGAATAATATATTAAAAGAGAAACCATATTGGTTAATTAATATTGGTCAATAATTAATTAAGAAAATAATTTTGTGATCAAAAGATATTAGTTAAACCTAGGGGACTGATATTGTAATTATTGGATAGTTGCAAAGTAGGCTGAGGAAACCCTAATGATAGGGTGGACGAATTCTTATGGATAAGGGCCTTAAGAATTCGTGCAATGTAGGATTCCAGAAGGATCTTATGGGTTGCTTAGAGCCTAAGCAACCGAATAAGTGTTTGACTGAAACACTAACTCCTCACCTATATAAAGGGACCCTATGTATCATATTTTCGACTACACCTTAACCCTAGAAGGATTACTAGAGCTGAAAATCACCTCCCTCCTCTCTTTCTTACGTTCTTCCAATTGCCTTGGTGTTTGTGATCGATTAGAGGTATTACATTTGTGATACTAAGCTCTCAAGTCAAGGATATTCAAACTTCAATTGAAAGGTAATCATCTAAACTTGTATTAGTTATTAAATTTCGATTTTTGTATGCTAGATCTAGGGTTTATAAGCTTTGGATGATTTGCATGTACAATTAGAGAAACCTCTATCCAAAGCTTTAGGGTTTGCATGTGCACCATATGATTGATGTAATGCTCAAAACCCATAAGGGATGTGGTAAACTTCTTTTAACACCTGTTTCTCTCATGTTTTGCATTGGAAAATAAGAGAGCTTGTCCCTTCTATTTGTACTCTGGAACCGTCTCCAAACTTCACATAACCACAAATACTTTCATTCAAGTTCTGAATTTTTGCTTTACTCCTGTCATGTGATTATTGGCCCCATTGTCTAGGTACCACATGTGTAACTGATTACCCTTGTCACTTGAACTTTGAAGCCTTGGAGTTACATGTTTTTCATTCAAATAAACTTCTTCTTAAACATCAATTGGGTAATGTTTTGCCAAAAGTATTGCAAGTTCATCATCATCATCTTGCCCTTTAGCTAAGTTCACTTCTTGTTGTCTTTCTTTTCATGGATTCTTACATTATGATGCAAATGCCCATACTCTTGGCAGTTATAACTTTAGATTTTAGACTTATCCTTGTTGTTCGGAGTACCACAATTGTTATCATGATAATGGTGAGGAACGCCTCCTCTTCTACATCCCCTTCCATAGCTACTATTTCCTCTCACGCGACCCCGACCTTGTCCACGAAAGTTTGAATCATAACCCCGATTTCCACGTTGTGCCGACTTGTTCTCTCATTCACCTTGTTTCTTCATTTTTTCTATCCACCCTTGATGTGCCAAGAGCAGTTTTCCTTTATTGGTTTCATCTTTGCCTCTAACCCTTTCTTCGTGTGTCTTTAGCCTCCCCACTGCTTCTTCCACAGACATAGCATCCAAATCCCCAAACTGCTCGATCGTAGAGGCAGTTTAGACAAAATTTTCTACAACTGCATGTAGCGTCTTCTTTACCACATATGTTTCCTCTACTGTATCTCCAAGTTCATGCATGTTACTTATAATGTTGTTCACTTTCATTGTGAAGTCATTTATCGTCCCCGTGTCCTTTATACTAAGAGCATCGAACTCTGCTTTTAGCGTTTGGACCTTCGCGGGCTTGACTCTGTCTGCACCCATATATATTGTCATCAAGGTTCCCCGTTCTTCTTTTGCTATCTGCTTCTCTACCAAAGACAAAAACAAGTCCTCGGTTATTCCGTGGTAGATGGCTGCCAAGGCCATCTTGTCTTTGTTCACATCTACAACCTCTCTTGTACTTCTAGGTTTGACAACTTCCCAGACTCCGTGTGCTTGCATGAAGACCCTCATTTTTATAGCCCATGGTACGTAGTTATTCCTTGGCAACATGGGGTAATTACTAGGCTTTCCTTTTCGTTTTTATCACCCATGGATGCAGGTCGTAATTGATATTTTGGCATAAACCTTAAAGGTCTGATACCAAATGTTGGTTCAACCCTGTTTCACACTGCACAAATAGAGATACAAAAGAAAAAGGAAACATAATTAAATGAAGAGAATATGGGGCAATTTTCTGTATGATTTCTTCTCACTTCTTCAAACATTACAAGAAAACACTATTTATCTAAATCAATTGGTGGAAAGTAGGAACTAACTACCCACTACTTGTTCTTAGCTAAAAAAACGGAAGTATGGCCATGATGCCCTTGATTCGGTCAAATAAAGAAAACACATGGAAAAACATAAATAAAATACTTATATTTTCTGGATTAATTCAACATGGTGAGAATTCCCTCTATAGGTGTAGTTAAACAAATTCATACACCACCTATTTATACTATGTTTGGAAGGATAAAATGGTCTAACATGCTCGTAAATACCATCCACCTAAGATTGAAATGGCTCTCATCTAATATCGAAATAACTCCTACCTACTATCTATCTAACTTGGTTTTTAATATCTCATCTAACTCATGTATAAACATGTTTAAACCCTAACTTTTCTTTGACTAAATCTTTATTAATTCATTCTCTCTTGCTTCCATTATAATCTTAATTTTCTCCTTCACACACTCCAAGTGTCTGACTAGTGGAAAATCAACCATAATTTTGGACACATTTCAAGCTCCTCTTCCACTCCACTTGGGTATTGAAGGATGCCCAAAGAAATGAAGATCGTTGTGCAAGCTCAAAGTGTAGAGGTTGAAGGGCTACGTGGGCATGCCTGCTAAGATCATTTTGCAAGCTCCTCTAGACTTCACCCTGGTCACTTCTTTATATCAATTAGAGGAAAGAGGTCTTTTTTTTTGGTAATTATCCCTCAAGTTATACATAGTTTAACAAAAAGTAATTAATTGTTGATTAAATATATAATGTTTCTAAATTAATAAAAAAATACAGGAAACTTATAGATCAAAATCAAATTTAATAATTTCATATAAATATTAATAGTAGACGGAAAGATAAACCTACCAAACGATGTTAAATTATTTTGGATAGCTTAATTTGAAAGATAATAGTATTCTTATAAAACAAAATAAAAACATACAATTTAAGAAAAAAAATTATCATAATAGGAGACCCAAGAAATAAAACAATTATTTCTTTTAAAAAAATATCGTTATTAATATTTAATGTTTGTACTAATTATCAGTCATTTCGAGAAAAAAAAAAAGAAGAAGAAACTATTTTAAGTGTATACGATTGAAAGTCATCTTGATCATAGAAAAGTGATGTATATTTTATATACGTTTAAAAAAACAATAATTCTTTTTTAAAACAAAATGGACAATTGAAAAAGTCAATTCTAATTTAGGAAAATTTATAAAAAGGAGGAATTTACATGAAGAGATCGCCCTGGACACATGGTTTGGAACCTTCGGTCCCTAGTCAAATGTAAAGTCAGCCCTTCCTACAATAATTCATACAAGTTAAATTAGAAAAATATTCCTAGTTTACAGAGTAAGTAAACACGTTATATAATCATTATTATGAGATAAATAGATAATTCCATATAAAAAAAAAACTTGACGTGAAAAAGTTGCATTTTTAGACCAAATTCCTAAACTAAAATATTCTTTGTTATTTTAATAAAAATAAAATAAATCAAAATAACGGGCACATTATCATTGATATTTGATAGGCGCATGTTGGTCCATTCAAAGCAATAGTGGATTTCTTTTTTAATTTTATAATCACTAACAAGGATTTTTTGAATATTTAAGTAAAAGAAAGCTTATTAGATATGTATTGAGTATATGGCGGAGGGACCATTCTTCTTTATATTCATATAATTTGATTCCATACTTGAAATGGAATGTGAAATAAAGGAACAAGAACAAAATAAAGACGCATACAAACATTTACAAAAGAAACACAAAGTACGATTTCAAAATTCTTTGTGTAGAAAAGAAGGAAAATAAACAAGATGAGCTAAACATTTTATGAAAAGAGAAATATTACATTCGAAATTGTAAAAAAATCATCAATCCTGTTTCGGTTTATGCTTAAATCCAATAAAGGGAGATTTTCATCGAATTTGAATGTATGTATTGGTAGATATGAACCGGATATGGTTAATCCGTAGGTAGTCAAATAAAATCTGTAATAATAAAAATAACTAGGTTAAGGGATATTAACAAAGCTAATCACTTTTTTTTTAAAAAGGTTTAACAAAAGTAACATTTATTTCTATAAATTTGAAATTAACCAACTTGTATGTAATGTATTAATCAGAATCTGATGAAAACGGGTCAAGTTCATTTGTGTGGTCATATATTATATAAATGGGACCAACAACTCATACCAGATTGGTATTAGGGATGTCAACAGGGACAAATGAGACGGGGAGTGCATCCCCCGCCCCCGCCCCAAAATTTTATCCGTTCCCCCGCCCCCGAAATATTCAGCCTTTCTATCCCTCCCCCCTCCCCCCCTCCCGAATCTCCTTTATTACCCCCGCCCTGCTCCCGATTGATTTTGGGCTACCTTTTGTGGGGCTAAAATAAGTTGTTATTTAGGCTAGAAAAAAGCTATTTTTTAGGTAACAAATAATTATTTATAGTAAAATTTTACATGTTAAAAATAAAAAAATTATAGCATTTTAAAAAATCATACTAACAACTTAAAAACATGTTTTTTGATGAATTTTGGAACTTCAAAATCATATTATTGTTTATTATACTTATATAATTAACATATGTAAATATATGTGTAATTTATTAACGTGGTCCCCATGTGAGTTTCGAGACGGGATTGCCTACCCCCGCTTCCGCCCCAGAAAATAAAATGGGGGTTAATCTTGCTCCCGCCCCTGCCCCCGTCCCCGTTTTTTTTTTTAAAAAAAAATCCCCCAAACGGGACGGAGTCCCCACAAGAACGGGGTCCCACGAGACTTTTTGACATTCCTAATTGGTATTCCAGAAAAATCTGGAAAAATAAAACATAAAATAAAAGAATCAAAACTCAAGCGTCGTAGCTTTTTTGAAAAAAAAAAAGCATGGATTCTACAAATTATGTTGGTTTTACATGTTTTGATAACATGTTTGCAGGCCAAGCAATCTTAGAAAAACACTTCGGAATGTCAATATTTTCCAGAATAACACGATCAGTTCCAAGTGCGAAAAACTTTCCAAAATGATTTTTTTATTTCTTTAGGAAAACATTATGTTAGTAGTACAATATAGTATTATTATTTTTTTTTAAAATAAGGAATAATGATTTATATACAACCAAAATTACAGAATCACTCTGAAGTCCGAAGTAATAGTTTGAATCAAAACGTATGTTCACCCAATCAATTTGCGTGAATGTTGTTTAAAAAAATAGGTTTTAAAAAGAAAAAGATAACGACACACCTATAAAAACACTTTCATAATTAGATTGGGTTAAGGTAAGTGTTCATGTTTTATAGTACTAAATTATACACATTTTTATGGCAATAGAAAATAACGACGCACCCACCAAAGTCAAATTGTGAAAGTAAGAAACAAATCAGAGATATGATATTAACGTTTAAACTAAAAGCATATATATCTCCTATAAACGGGATCTCAAGTCTTGATAATGCTATCGTTTTATACCAGTGTAACATGTTTCTTTGGATATCGATAACTCCAAATACTAGTTACCGTTTTATAAATTTTAATTTTTTTTGGAACCATATCATTGTTTTAAAGGATTATGTTTTCTTTATTACAATCTTCAACATCCGATGCTGCATCACCTCCACCAATAAATATGAAGTGATACATGTTGAAATTAAACAAAGAGGTCTTGCTGATAAAACTACGTTCAAAATTAATCAATTTATGATTTTCACAATTGTGCAAAAGCAATTGTTAGTATTTAAAATCTCATTACTCCGTCAGAAACAAATGTTAGGGAAAAAAAATTGAATCCCCGTAGCTTGTTTCCTGCTGGCATATTGAAGTCTACTTTAATATTTTAATTAAAATAAGTATTATCGACAAAAAAAAATTCTAAATTCTCAAGAATCTTTAAATTGTCAAATATATATGTATATTATGAATTTAAGGTTAAAGAGCCAACAAATTCCATTTGATCAATAATCTGTCACAGCTTTCTGCGCACACTTTTGTAAGGTTTATGAGCGTTCTACGCAAAGGGGTTTTGCTGGCTACGCGTCACACATTTTTGACCTTTTTTTTTTTTTTCGCTATGAAGTTACCATAATACCCCCAAGTCTCAACGTCTCTCTCCCCAACCATACATGACGCATATTTCACCGGCCACCATATAAAAAATTCTGTGGTTTTCGATTCACATGATTTCGATACCACCCAACCCAAATACTAATCATACCAAATTTATTTCCACTACAACCACAATATTTTGTATTAATATATTAATATTATTTTAATCTGTGATGTTACAAACTTTGATTAAAGTAACTGGTATACTAACCAAATATAAAATATAAATTAAATTAAATTTTTTAACATTCTATTTATTATATTGGATCTTAGTTGTGAAATCTATGTATTACATGAGTTAATTTTTTTAAAAAAAACCCTAAATATAAATGTCAAAATATTTAAAAACTTTGAATTTATAAGAAAATACGAAAAATAATGAATTATTATAATTAAAATGGTTTTTATCTTTTAAATTTAAACAAATAATTTAAATAATAAAAAAACTAATGAGCTTTAATTTTGATAATTTTAAAATTAAAAGGTAAGTTTATTAATGAAATTGATATTCAATTATTATTATTATATTTATTGCAATTATTATATTAAAATATTATGTGCAATTTAATAAAATAGAAAAACTTATAAAATTATAAAATGACATATGTAAAAAAAATAATTTAAAATAACCATAAAATAACATTTGTTAATTGAAATAAGAGTGCGACAAATGAAAAAAAATCATTCATTTTAATTTCAAATTTGCCAAAAAATTTTAAAACTGTATTTATATATTTATGGTAGAAACGTAATTTGGAAGTCGGAACAAAGAAAATTGTCACACAATCGACTAATATTGCATCTTAACCAAAATAATTGATCACCGTTAAACACTATTAATTATTGTGGACGGAGTTAATTTTGAATTAATTAAACTATGCGGACAATCAAGTGGTCTAGCTTTAGTCTATAGTATTATTTAATGTATCTTTCTAATCTTTCGGTTACAAGTTTCATTTTTTATAAATACATTAATATAATTGTTTGTTTGTTATTTTTAAAAATATATATATAAAAACTACGAGAATACAAGACCCCTCTTTCTCTCTCTTTCACATATATAAACACAAAAACAAAGAAAATAAGCAAATTATAGTGTTGAAAAAAACACTCCATCAAAATGAAACACCAACTCCTCAATTCTCTCTCTAAACCCGCCGTATGTATATCGTTTCTCCTCCTCTTCCTCCATCCCTTATCCGGCGGCGCAACCACACCTTTGCCACACATAGTTTCCTTCCAGAAAGGATTCACTCAACTCTTTGGTGGCGACTCCAATCTCCTCCGCTCCGATGATGACAACACCGTCCATCTCCACCTCAACCAATACACAGGTATCCATTCTTCTTCCTCTCTCTCTCTCTCTCTCTCTCTCTCTCTCTCTCTCAATATAGTATTTGTATATCGTATGAACTATATCTTTTGAAAAACGATTTCAGGTGCTGGGTTTAGATCTTCCGACTTGTACAACCATGGAGTATTCAGTGCTAGAATCAAACTACCTTCTGAGTATACAGCCGGAATCGTAGTAGCATTTTATGTACGTAACTCATCGTGATTAACCCTTCACTTTCTTACTTTCATTTACTTTTGAACTCGATCGAGTAGAGTGTTCGATCATCTAATACACCCTTTAATCATACAATTCAGACAGTATGATTTGTTTATGGGTTATATAATAAATTTTAATATAATTTTGGTATACATGCAGACTTCTAATGGAGATGTATTCGAGAAGACGCATGATGAACTTGACTTCGAGTTTTTAGGGAATATAAAAGGGAAGCCATGGAGGTTTCAAACCAATTTATACGGCAATGGAAGCACAAGCAGAGGTAGAGAAGAAAGATACACCTTGTGGTTTGACCCTTCCAAAGCCTACCATCGTTATACCATCTTTTGGACCTCTTCCAAAATCATGTAATTAACCTTCTTTCTCATCTTTACTATTAACTTTAATCATAAGTTTTTTCAAATTCATATATTGAATATATAAATGTCAAAATATGATCATGAAAAGGTCAATTCCGTGTTAAATTTTGAAACTTGGAATCGAAGAAATTTGAGTCATAAAGAAAGGACAGCGATAAAGTTATAGTTACATCAACGCTAATTCAGTGAACATTTGGACAATTATATATATAGCTAGCTAGCTTCCATTTAATATAAAGTGATAATAACGTCTTATCATTAAAAGTGTATTTGATAAATAACCAAGTACATATATATCTATTATCTAAATCATGTTTTTAGCTAAACAATAAAATAATTTTTTTATAATCGTCTTTTTGGAATATGTGCAGATTCTATATCGATGAGGTTCCAATAAGGGAGATATTAAAAAGCGATGAAATGGGAAGCGATTTCCCTTCAAAACCTATGGCTTTATACGCCACCATATGGGATGCTTCAACTTGGGCTACCAATGGTGGAAAATATAAGGTTAATTACAAATATGCCCCTTTCGTGACCGAGATGACTGACCTCGTTCTACATGGTTGTATTTCGGATCCAATTCAGGAACTTTTAACAGACAACTGTGCCCAAATGGACAAACAACTCGAAACACTTCGCTACAACAATATCACACCTAAACAACATATTGCCATGAAAAGATTTAGGGAAAAATACATGTATTATTCATATTGTTATGATACTTTGAGGTACCAAATTCCGCCACCTGAATGTGTGATTGATTCCACTCTTAGACAACGGTTTAAAGAGAATGGGAGATTGAAGTTTGAACGGAGACATCATCGTCACTCCAAAAAAGGAAGTCAAGTTTTGAGCAGTCAAGTATATGAAATTCAAGAACAAGATTGAGGATATAGAAAAGATTGTTTGTGTATAATACGAGTGGTTTTTATAATTACATGATTGGATTGTTTGAATTTTTCAGTGTATTTAATAATTAATATACGTAATGTAAACATATGAGGATAAAACAGAAATAAAACGATACATGATGGATTATAGTTGTCAAAAGAATTCATTATTCTTTGATGTTAATAGATTTGGAAAGTGTTATGTACTTGGGCTTGAAATTGTTAAAACACGTTTAAAATAGATTACAGATTTTAAAATTAAATCTCATTTTTTAAGCTATTTGTTAAATTATTAATGATGAAAAGTCACAAGTGATACAATTTTCACCATGTCAACTTTTACACATCTCCGGATAAAGTTTTCTTGATCTTGGCATCTTAGGTTGTTTAGTTCTCGAGCCTACTTCTCTATACATATACAAATGTAATTACGATCATACATGCATACATTTGTATCCGCTGTTTCTTAAACATGCATTTTCATGCTTTCTAAACAAATTTTATGCCAACAAGGCATTGGACAATAAGACCAACAGGCAACAGGTGTGGCCTTCTCACACAACCCTCACACCTTATTTTTTTTATTTCAATTAAACGTCTTACAATACCATATTATTTTCCTCTCACTCTCCTTTACACCATATTATTTTCCTCTCACTCTCCTCTTGTACTCATCTCAACTAGGAAATTATACTCTAATTTTTCAAGATTTTCTATATAAAAAATATATGTTATTTAATAACTATAAGAAATATATTTTATTATCAAGCTTCATTTAATTTAAGTTCAATTTTATTAATAGTTTTAAGGAAAATCTTTAATTAAAAATGATTATGTAGTTTTAAAAAAATCGGAGTTTAGTTCTTAATTTTTTTCGGTCTCAAAGAAGGTCTTAGTGATTTTCATTCCTATCGTGTTTGGTACATTATGCATATAAAAAGATAGTTAGACACTTTTTCATTTATTATACATTTTTTTTACTAATTTTACAGTTAAAAGATAAAAAAATAAAAAATAAAAACACTTACCCATCATACCCTATCCTACATTACCCTAACTTTGTACACTAATGTAAAATTGGGCTTTATCCACGTAATAAAATCGTCACAATAGACATATTATGTTGGTTTTTTTTCATTCAACATGAAAGTAATGGTCATGTCATTGAAAATAAATTATGTTTTCGTTAAATTGTCATGAGTATAACTCATGAAAACGCGTTATTATAGGTCAAACTTGTCATTATATGGTAAGTGTTTTTGGAGATGTATCTATCTTATTTTGATAAACATCATAAATAATACATTTATAGTAACGTGTTTTTTCCTATAAAATCATAAATATTCATTTATAGTCACCGTTTCTAAATATTATTGTGGCTATTATTGATTTTTGGAGACATGAATATAATTAAACTGTAAATATAAGTTATCTTTATTAAGATATTTAATGGTTTATCATATTAGTATTTTTTTACTTACACCGAAAAATAAAAATTAGGACACTATAAAAAATGATCTATATGCTGTGTTATTTCTTTTATTATAATTATTGATAACTTTTGCTGATATGTTTAATATTATTTTGAATATTGTATACATTACTCATTCATTGGACAATTAAACGGTAACAATAAAATACTTAAAGTAATGTGTTTTTTCCTATAGAGTCATATAAATGTTCATTTATAGTCATCGTTTAAAAATATATCGCAGCCATTGTTAACTTTTGGAGACACGAATATAATTAAGTTGTAAGGATAAATTATCTTTACTAACATGTTTAATTGTTTATCATTACTATTGTTTACATAAACCGACAAATAAAAAATTAAGACGACACCAAAAAATGATCTGTACTAACGTGTTATTTCTTTTATTATCATTATTGATAACTTTTACTGACATGTTTAATATTATATCGTAAATATTGTGTATATTTACTCACTCATCGTGCAATTAAACAGTGACCATAAAATGTTTATAGTGATGTGTTTTTACGGTTGAGTAATATAAATGTTCACTTATAATCACCATTTATAATTATTATTGCGTCTATTGTTGACTTTTGGAGAAAAGAATGCAATTAAGAATTAATTTTTAAGAAACTTTTTGCTTAGTAAATGAAATTCGAAGACAAGAGCAAAAAATGAAGAAAATAATATCTCATCCATATCCTTTCAAATCTTTCATATAGAAAGATCAAAAACTACATTATATACTCACTTAGATAGATACTTATATTTATACTTAATAGCTATTAAGTAATAATAATAATTCCAATTTAGAATTATCAAATTATAATAAGATATCTTTATATATAATAAGATATCTTTATATTATAAATATAAAATATAAATAATAATAACAGGTACAAATAGTAAATCTTAAGGATAAATTATCTTTACTAATATGTTTAATGGTTTATCATTACTATTGTTACATACACCGAAAAAAAAATTATGAGTCACCTAAAGTGATTTGTACTAACATGTTATGTCTTTTATTATGATTATTGATAACTTTTGCTGACATGTTTAATATTATATCGTGAATATTGTGTATATTACTCACTTATTGGGCAATTAAATAGTGACTATAAAATACTTATAGTGATATATGTTTTCTATAGAGTGATAAATGTTTACTTATATTCACCATTTATAAATATTATCATGGTCATTGTTGAATTCCGGAGACACAAATGTAATTAAGTTATCAACATAAGCTATCTTTATTAACATGTTTAATAGTTTATCATTACTATTGTTTACATACAACGATAAATAAAAATTTAACCCGTCACCAAAAACGACCTATACTCACGTTTTATTTCTTTTATTATGATTATTGATAACTTTTAGTGACATGTTTAATATTATATCGTGAGTATTGTATACATTTACTCACTCATAAGCAATTAAACAGTGACCATAAAATACTTATAGTGATGTGTTTCGTACCAATAATAATTTTAAAGATATTACATCAAAAACAACATGCATAATATATTTATACAAAAAACATTTTTACAAACCTAATAAATTAGATTCTACTTCTTTTAGTTGTACTACTTAGGTTTTTTACTTTTTTTCTGTACAAAATACTTTGGGTTGTTTTCCATTGTGCTATTTTTCCTTGGATTTTGCATTTTGTTATTATCTTCAAGTATTTGTATATTCTTATAACAACAAAAAATTAAAATAGGTGTTAAACATGCATTAAAGCTAACAAGCACAATGTAGTTTATTAATCAATAGAATTGCTTATAAAATATAAGGTTTAATTAGTAACTATAAGTATTAGCGACTTATAAAACAAAAGTACCTTAGGATCAAGGGTTAGAAGACTTTTTTTCCCAAGCCACATGAGAATGTTGCACATCATTTACTATCAACAATACTTTATTTCCTTTTGGTACGAAGGTGGCTGGGTTTATTGCTTCATCCATAGAAACTCTATAGTAATCAGCCGTCAGTGGCTTTCCATGTACTGTCTAGTTTTCATCGGTAGAATAGCATACATAACCCTTTTCAATGGCGTTGCTACGTTCACACACTAACATTGAACATTTTATTTTCCACAAAGATATGAATAGACATATTAATAAATTGATAAGTAAAAGTTTAACTAGCACATGTATATCTATGTAAACATGTCGAATATATGTAATTTAGTCGATTGTAGGAGTGTGTTGGGTTCATGTACTGATATCACACTTTCGTGTGGCTCATCGCACAGAAATGTAACATTTTCTTTAACATTATTTAAACTTTCCTGAAAATAGTATTCCATGTTTAGTTTATGAAAAACAGCTAAAAATATTAGAAAATACAGTGTCAAAACTTATTATTATATATTAACTTACATTAATTTGAAGCTCTTTGGTGGTGTTTACGATGTTGATGTCCCCACCAATTTTTTTTCTTTTTGGAATGACAGTATGCGACGAAAGCATTAACTAGCAGTCCATTGTTAAAAAAATCATCATAAAAAATTCACTTAATTAATTACTTTTTTGTAGAAGATTTTTTTTTGAAACTGGAGTAGTAGTTATTGGAGACTCCATGATATTATGATTGCCCACAAAAGTAACCAAACTCATTAGATAGTCAACTTTTGAACTCAAGTCCCGATTTGTTCTTTTTTGTTCCAATAGGCTTTGCTAAAGGAAAGTTATCTTTTTATTTTGATGAGGATCTGGCTCGAAGCGTATACCAATATCTGGTTAGAATGACTCTAATGCCAACCCTTCTTACAAATCCACCATGTTCTTTGCCAAAGACCAGTGAGAGGGCATCTGTGGCTGGTTCAAAAATGTTCTTTCCTGCTTCAATTACAGTTATATGATTGATCTGTGAAAATATATGTCAAATAAATATAGTATTAGTTGTGTTTTTATCAATTAGCATTAAAAACACCAAAATCAGATAGATGTTGCAAGTTTGACACTATATAGTAACTCTTCTGCAACAATTTCCCTTCTTCTCGATCATATTTTCCCTATTTATTTTCTCGTCCTTTCCTCCATATTAAAGACCACATAGAAACTTCATCCGCGCCAATCACTTTATCTTTCACCTATTAAAAAAATAATCAACCGATGAAGCGAAAATCAAACAATTTGCAAGTATATACATATAACATATTAACTAAACATGAAATTAATAAATATATATTAAACAATTGCAATATCGATCGATGGGCTTAATAAATTTTCTTTTAATTTAGTATACCCCCACGTCTCATGTTATATGGGTAATGAGACTTTGCTTGAGCAACTTTTCTTATAGCAGAACTAGCCTTCAACATATAGTAAATAAAATGATATCAACGGATTTTTAAATTATTTGAAAATATAATAAAAGTGCTTATCATGGACAAAATTAACATTTCGGCCAATTTAATTTATGACCTTGAATTCTTTTGATTGTACATTTTTAACGAATATCTCCCAGTCACTTTGTGTGTTACACAAACAAAACTGAGTTGGTATTCAGGGGAGATTTTACCTAGGTGTCTAGTGTGACACTGGCAACACCGGTTCCCGCGTATGTAGTGAAATATTTTTTGGTTTTCGATCCTTTTTACATGTTTTTCCTTCACCAGCAACACCTATTTCAACCTCGACAACACCTGGTGTCTATTCCTGTATCTGTCATTGCTGATATTACTTTTAGTTGCTTTGGTCTACCTAAGTAGGGTTTTACGAAATCATCATTAATGTATTTTTTGAAAGATCGCCGAAGTATACCAAGATGGTACAAAACTTTTTTCCTTGGACATTCATCAATATCAAAAAATCACTGCATGAATAGTAAGTTGAATGTTAGTAATCAACTTTAATTAATTAATTAATACAATCTACATGTACACTTTGTAAAAAATAGATACCAACTTTAATTAATTAATTGCTAGGTTTTGTGCTATATTGAAAGCATGTCTTTTTTGTTCAATGAGAGATTTGTGGATTAAATTTGATTATAATATTGAAGAGTGAGTATGCGGAGTTCAATCTTCATTGAACGGTTAAATAGATTTTAGTGTAAATTTATGGGATTTTAAAAATAGAAGCATTTTATATCCTAGTTGCAAGACATTCTATTCAAATCTCTATAAGTTGAATGGAGTATTATAGAAGCTCTTGAATAAGAAAGGAATCAACTTTGATGGGGTTTTAAGTAGAAGCATTCTCTAAACTTTTATTTAATGTGTAATTTATATGTATGCCATAATTTAATTTATATTTGGCCTTTATATTTGAAGTGTAGAGTACTTATCAAACACACTAAAATCATGTTTTTAGTGGTTAGTTGGGATGAATTAACATTATAAAATAGGTTTATAATGTTGTTTATTACAAGACTATTTAGTTGGTCTCACACGTTATCAATTACATTCCATGCATGTCTACCTTTATTTCTTCTAATG
The DNA here is from genome assembly GCF_002870075.4 of Lactuca sativa. Lineage (NCBI taxonomy): Eukaryota > Viridiplantae > Streptophyta > Magnoliopsida > Asterales > Asteraceae > Lactuca > Lactuca sativa. Next base: position 66,026,158 of record NC_056626.2, on the reverse strand, counting down.
ACTTGTCATTCACTACATCTGTGATGCTCTTCCACTTTGTGTACTTCAGTCTCACATGTCTTCGAACAAGCTCACCCAAAAAGCATGAAAAAAGGGGTGCATTCTGTAACGACTAAAAATTTCTTTAAAAACATTACTAAAATCATATCTAAAAAAACTTTATCATAAGTCATAACATAATTTTTCGAGTATTAATTCAAAACATAATCTCATTATCAGAGTCAAACATTCCCAGGCTAACTGACTATGGTGTGTGCACAACAATCTTCCCGAGCTCCTCTTTTGAAAACTGAGTACCTGAAACCAATATAAAGCACATACTAGGCCTTGCCCACTGCATCGGACCGAGGTCCGGACTAACTGGGGCCTTGCCCCTACATCGGACCGAAGTACGGAAACTGACTGGGACCTTGTCCCCTGCATCGGACCGAAGTCCGGACTAACTAACTGGGACCTTGTCCCCTGCATCGGACCTAAGTCTGAACTAATTGGGGCCTTGCCCCCTACATCGGACCGAAGTCCGGAAAACTGACTGGGACCTTGTCCCCTGCGTCGGACCTAAGTCCGGACTCACTGAACAAAACATAACATAAACGTATCAACTAGCATGAACACACATATACTGCATACTACATCGGGCCGTAGCCCGGAACACATAACACATAAATCCTGTCTGAGCCACGAAGGCATCAAACATACTAACTACTGCATCGGACCGAAGTACAGAAACTATTGCTAGCTAATCGGGCCGACATTGTGCCCGTAGACCCGTTCCTACTAGAAGGAAACTCACCTGAACTGCTGAGCTCTGCCGATAATCCTCTGGCTGCTAACCGATAATCCTCTGAGCCGCTGCTCCTCCAGCTCTCCGAGCTACAAATATCAATATGACACTTAGTCTGACAGTCCTCTATAAGTCAACTAAGTCATCTCTGGTCAAATTCAAAGTCCTGGTCACAGTCAACCTTCTGGGTTGACCCTACTCGCCGAGTCAGCCTACTGACTCGCCGAGTTCATAAGCTCAGAAACCCCTTCATTCGCGACTCGACTCGCCGAGTCTACCGATTTCCAAGTCCTGACCTGACTAACTCACTGAGTCCCCACTCAACTCGCTGATTTGAGTCTTAATTTGAAGGGGTTGGGGTTTCGCGACTTGACTCGCCGAGTCCAAGAACAAACTCGTCGAGTCTGAGGCAATCTTCAACAGACTCGCCGAGTTGTTCGTCCAACTCGTCGAGTTCATCTCCATCTTCATACTACTCGCCGAGTCCGCTCGAAGGACTCGCCGAGTCTATTCAGTCCTTCATATACAGTGGCTTTTGAGTCATGCATGGACTCCAAGCTATAGATCCACTCTTCTAAGGCCTATTCCTTACGTAAAGTGGCAAACTTTATGTGTAGCTAAGTAGATCTAGGCTCAAAACACTATAAACTAGGGTTTGAGACAAAGGGGCTTAACAATCAACCCATAGACTGATGCTTTATGATTCTCTAGGCCAAGATACACTTAGATCTGAAGTAGCAACTTCAGATCTGGGCTTCTAACTCGAAATGGTTCATAAACTTGTCCTAAAAGCCCAAAATCTCATGATAAAGGTTGATCTATATGCAAAAGAGGGAAGGTCGCGACTCATTACCTTCAAATGTTCTGGAAGACTTCACAAACTGTGGTTCTACTGCCAATCCTTGAATCCCCAATGAGTGCCTTCTTCCTTCTTCAAATCACCCAAAATGGCAAGAAAACTTGAATGAGCAACAATGGAGGCTTAGGGTTTCTGGTTTTGGACTATAGGGGCTGCAAATGAGCCCTAGGGAAGAGAATAAGATGCTTAAATAGGGTACCAAGTCCCGAAATTAGGGTTTCCCAACCCAAACCAGACTCGCCGAGTCCACTTGCCAACTCGCTGAGTCGGTCACTTACTTTACACCCGGATCCCGCTCCGACTTGCCGAGTTCCTTCCTAGACTCGCCGAGTCAACCCTCTTTAACTTAGGGTTTCTCCTTTCTTTTCTTGACCTTTCAGATTTCGGGTGTTACAACTCTCCCCCACTTAACTAAACTTCGTCCTCGAAGTTCTCTATGGTCAACTGACCTACAATACACCTCAACACCCTCCCTGGTGACTTTAACCCTTTTGTCCATCACTCCAGCCACTCGCAGTGCTGGTCACTACTAATGGTACATACTGAATTCTTCTCTTTTCCATAATTTCCTTAGCGTTACTTCCTCCGACTGAAAATTCTGTTGCCCCTCATCCGCCTACCGGATGCACTGAGACTACCCTGGTCTAACTAATCAGCTGATATCTGGGTTACCGGACTCCTACCGGTTACTACACCCCCATCGCAATCTCCTAGTCGCTTTCAGCGACTTCTGAAGATACCTCGACTATCTATAACTGTTCTATCCACTCTGCCACTCATACTGAATCGATGCTGCTGGAACCAGCCTGCCTATCTCTCATCTGACTACCCAACTTCCAATAACTCAAGCCTTCCATCCAGAAAGAAAGGCTACCTGCCTAATTATCCTTGCAGATCACTTATACTTGGCAGAAAACTCAACTGATCCTGCTGAGAGGAACTTGCCCTTTCAAATCGGCCAACTATACCGTCAGCACTTGCATTCCAACACAAATACTAATACTGGCCATCACACTGAAACTATCCGAAACACTGAACTGCCTGCAATACTGAACTGATTGGAACACTGAACTACCTGAAACACTAGACTGGCTGAAGCACTGAACTAGCTAAAACACTAAACTGGCTGAAACACTGAACTGACTGAAGCACTGAACCGGCTATATGGCTGCTTCCCACAACATCTCAAGACCTTCCTGGTCTCCAATCATTCATCGGTTATCTGCAACACTGAGTTCCAACTCAATTGTGGAGCCCAAGGACTCCTTACTTAGTCGCTCCCACAACTTCTGAACGAAATCTTTCTCTGGAACTAGTTTCTGATGGGTTTTGGTCATAAGACATCCTATGTGCTCATACAAACCCTAAAGCTTGGATCTAGGTTTCTCTATTGTACATACTTTGAATCCAAGACTTTGAACCCTAATTCTAGCATATGGAAATCGAAATTCACATGTAATTAGGTTTAAGAACATACCTTGATTGTTATATAGCAATAACAATCCAATTCCTCCTTGAATTGACCTTGGAAAGCTGAGAGTCACAAGTGTCACTCCTCTAATGGCTTACAAACACCATAAGCAAGTGGAGAAGGTATAAAGAGAGAGGAGGGAGGTTAGAATTCGTCCTTAGGACCTCTTGGGAAGGATTAGACGAATCTCTAAGCCCTAGGGGGTTTATATAGGTGTAAAGATTAAGGTTTTAGTCCTTATCCTTATCTAGTTGCTTGTCCACCAAGCAACCATAAGATAAGTCCTAGAAACCCTTATCCTAGTCGAATTCTAAGGGATTTACACCTCAAATTCATTCACCATATATATAAGATAATCCTTACCTTATTTTGTAACTATCACATAATTACAATTCAGCCCCTCTAGTTTAATTAATTACACTTGATCACAAAATTAATTCTTAATTAATTATTGACCAATATTAATTAAACAAATATGATTTCTCCTTTAATATATTATTCTTATAACATATTAATAAATCATAATAACCTCTCTCTCTTTATTTATTTCTCCAATAAAGTTGCTTTGGTGAAGGCAACCCAAAAGGACCATGCACCATCGGGTCAAGTACATACCAAAATAGTTATGGACTTAGACACTAATCCAACAGTCTCCCACTTGGATAAGTCTAACAACTATTATGCGTATGACTTCGGATCCCGATCTGCAATCGTAGCTTTCCAAAGCCGCTGTCAACTCTGATCATATCAGATACGCGTGTCCTTAGATAAAGGATCATATATTCCTCCATTCTAGATATCATATGAGATATGATTTCAAATCATTCTCTTTGTACTATATCTCGATTCCCGATTTATGACGACTGACTAATTGAACAAATCAAATTAGCCCTAGCCCGGCCGAGCATTTACGTTTGTCATCACTAAATCATCGAGGGGCCCAAAGATATCGCTTTTATCCTACTTTGAATAAAAGGAACATATAAACTTTGATACAATGCTCGCTTGCACTCACGCACCGAATCACACACAACAATATGTTTTATAACACCAAGTTACTAGTGCGTTTACATATTATCAATGTGCAACCGATTCGCAAGATACAACTCACACATCTCGGTTTCAAGAATATAAGATGTTATCGTCTCACCAATCACTCGTGATACAATTCATGGAGTGATCCAAGTGAGCGTGGGTTTAATCCAATGCTCAAATCATATTCGTAAGCACTCATGAACGTTGTAGCAAACATTTGCTTATGTCTAATACTTTTCTAGACAATCCACACACCAATTCACGACAGTCTTCATTCATATCTACGTCCAACATATGAATGACTGTGGCCCATTTGAATAATTCGATTATTCTTAATAAACTCAATTATTCTGGAAGTCAAAACATGCAAAGTGAAACACAAGAATAATACTAATCCCATATGGCCTCAAACCTTTGAGTATAAATAAAACTCCTTTTATTTATCACCATATCGATTACTCATTATTTGTCGTTTCAGGTAATCAACTTCTTACTTGAATTATTACACTTGTCCCATGCTCTTAGCATGCACACAATGTTTACCTATGGTTCTTACTTTTGTGAAATAGATCATATTGAACACATTTCCAATCATTCTCATTTCTCAACTCCAAATCCTTTTTTTTCATAAGTTAAAGAATATCAAATTCTTGCTACTTATAGAATATGCTAGATTCTAACATTCTATGCAACTTATCCTTTCGTAATCTCACTGCACCAAAATCACAAAGACTATTGCCAATGATATTACAAAGTCCTCTATCGGAGATTGTTACAAGACAATTCCATAGACGTGATGTCTCTCACTCAAAGTACATTCTTTGAACATCCTTTTGCATAGAAGTTTCTAATCAAATCATAGATTTCTCAATATTCAATTCCCAATATGGACACACTTCCATATGTTCCATATGACAACTCATTCTTAATAGAATCTTATCTATTCGTAATGATGTTGATATGGTCCATCCAATATGGAAACATTTCCATATTTTCCAATACTATACTTCCAACTACTCACAAGCGACCAATCCTCGTCGAACTTTGGGTTGTCCTTTGATAGTTGTTTAATTGTTTTAGTCAAAACCAATTCTAGCCCCTTTTCCTTCTAAATGAGCTCGACATTTGGAAAATTTAGAATGGTCAATCATTAAAGCATTTGCAATCGATCCTATACCCGAAGCGTATGGGACGCATAATGTTTTATTTGCTATGTTCTCAAAATTCGAATTGTGAAGAGGGATGCCGTAATCATAATCGAAATTTTGAGAACACACTAAGTACCTTTGACTAAATTTATTAACATTTCTCAACCTAAACCTTTAGATTTGAAATGAAGCATAATATTCTCTCCCTTAATTATAGCAAAACAATTCTTCAACTATTGCGACTTTGCAAAGTATGACTCTTGTTTTCTATAATTAATATTGCTAACCTTGCAATACTTTCCTTAATAATCATACAATCATAACTTTTATGCTCCCACTATCTTGATGATTATTATAAAACATAACACTTATGCTCCCACTAGCTTCGACGTGTATTTATGAACATCTTAACTTTCAGAAAAGCAATACCTATTGAATTTCTTAAGTCCATGTTTCTAATACATAGTGCTTTGATAATCTTTTATCAAGGCTTCTTGAACTTATACACCTTTGCCTTCGATAGTTCATATGTGTGTCTAAACAATTAAGACTAATTGCCAAACCTCACAATTCAAATTATGGAAAGGGATGCCGTAACCATGATTGAATTTGAGAATGCAATTTTACAATCACTATCTTCTTAAAATCTTTCTTAGTGAAAGCATTTCCTCACAATCATTTTCATGAAGGAGGAAATCTTATGACACTTAGATTTAAATGGCGTATGTGTTCCTATCCATATGAATTTGTTAAAACCAAAGTTTACGACAAATTCAAACTCATATGGACCGAACTTTCTTAATCTTGATTTCTTGCCTTATGGTAGCACAGCTGCCCACCACGTCTTCCAAGTAGTTAAGCAGCTCACCTTTTTCCTATCAATGTACTTTCCATTGATCAAGGTCCTTGCCTTTTATGCATTCAAATGAGAACTCATAGGACTCACATGCATAATTAACTCAATTGGAATGGCACAGAAACAGAATAATGTCAACACGATAGGTTGCAAACCTCAACTCGTGTGCTAGTGATGATCGATAAGGTTTATTTGATTTGTTCTTGAAACCTTTCAAGACCATTAAGGCTCCCACTGACTCTTTGACATATAAGATTCTCTTGTCAAAACATTTCTTGACAAACAAATATTCAAGAGTTAGTGTAGCTTTTATCAAAACTCTTCATAAATTGGTCCTAGTTGGTTTTTGTCTTATTTAAAACATCACAACTTACCACATTTAAAGAATGTTTTAAACCTTCTTAATACTTTTCACTCATTGTCACAATCTTAACTTTAAGACTTGTTTTGGAACGAAGTATGATTGGCTTTTTGATTTAACCATTTCTTCAATTCTTGATTCCTCTTCTTAGACATACAATTGTACTAAGATTCACTTAGAGGATCAATTGAGATATGGTTCTTAATCATTAAGACCTATCATAAAGCATAAAAGCTACTCTCCCTTCTTCTTAGAACGGAGAAACTTTTATCTTTCTGCCTACTTGACTCTTCTTATTCGTTCTGCTGTTGATTTAAACATTTTCAATCAATTCAGAATTACACTTAATCTTATAAGTATAATCATATTTACTAAACCTTTAGTAAATTATGACGAATATCTTGTTACTCTTATGGTGGATTTTGATCAACACACAACTTTGTGTACTCGATCTCCTAGTCCTTCACTTGACTCTTTGTCAATGAATTAGTCTAATTTCCAAATACGAAATTTCTCATTCATCGTGCATCCACGTTGCATGATTCCAAGTTTCTGTCCAATTGAAACTTGGGCGATGAGAAACTCTCCCTATTTGGTAAATTCTCGACTTTTCCATAAACACCATAAATAAGAATCATATACATTTGTTGTAGAAACATGCAAACACCAATTTTCATAACGATTTCATTGCAAGGAAATAAACAAATAAATAAATAAGTCAAACGAAAATTTATTTTATTTATAAAAGCAGCGGAAAACATATGTCCTTACAATGCAAAATCCATTGAAAACTATGTATTTCAAAAGAAAAATTTCTAACAACTCTATCATAACTATCTAATCTTCAAGTCCATGCGATCAAGATCCATTCCTTGTGATTAGATTCATCTTGCTCTTTCACCAAGCTTCCTTTCTTTTCACCGATCATGTAAAACATTCAAATGCAATCTTATTACATTATGTATTAAGAATTAATGAATAGGAACTTAATGGAGTTAGATAGTGGATTTTACCTGAAGCGCAGCCATACTCTTTGACTCTCCCATCTTCTGGACTCTTCAGGCTCTTTGGGCAGACTTGTATCCAACGCCCTTTCTTTTGGCAGCAAACGTAGGTCGGTTCTCCTAGAACGTCCTCGGAAGTATGGTCGGTTGACTCTCCCAACAAATACGCTCCATTGCTTCGCCAAATCATTTCTGATTCAGCAGCAATGAGCATGTAAGTTAGGTCAATGAGGTTGTCGTCATGACCCATCATATAATACTTTCTTTTGAACTCATTATATGATTCTGGAAGTGACTGCAAAACCCAATTCACAGCCAACTCATTCGGGAATGACACACCCAACATTATCAACCTATCAATGTGTGATTTCATTCCTAGAACGTGGGCACGCACGGGTTTACCATCTTCATGTTTCATTTCCAATAGGGCTTTAGTGATATTGAACCTTTCAATTTTTCGATCTTGTGGGTTGGGGAGAACAATAGGAGGAGGAGGAGGAAGTGAAGCATGATTTCCCGTTCCTCGATTGAATCGTGGAATACCATCTTCATGTGGAATGCTTGTTCCACGGGATTTGGGAAGACCATAGTTGTCGAACTTTGACATCTACAAAACGGGAGAAAAAAAACAAATTCAAGTTAGTTGATTGATTGAGTCCTTAGTAAATCACCCAAATGAAATACTAAGGCTAGGACCCAACACAATATTCTACAACTCGGGAGAGGGATGCCGTAACCCAAATTGCAGAACATTTGAAGGTAAGTGAATGACGATTCACTAATTTCCACCACGAAAAACGAAAAAGAATTTAAGTTTTAAATCTATGAAAACTCCTAGATCCTTTGAGATTCATTGAACTTTCAATGACATGTTTAAATCTCGATATGCCCCTCTCGTTTGTGACTGGGATGCCGAGGATCATAAAGCGGGTGTGAATAACCATGCAAACTTACATGGTGCCCTCACATGTTACAGTCACCTATTCGATGTGCTGGTAAACCACACACGCTCCACCGAACTATGACAAACATTGAGTCACCCTTTGCTACCTTTGCTTAGACCCATTTAGTGTGCCGGTTAACCACACACGCTCCACTAACATCTTCGCAAGGGCACAAAGTGTAATTTCATGGAATTGCATCAATTCACTTTTGCCTAAGTAACTAAGATTGGGAATTTTATGAAAACATTTAGTTACTTTAATAATTCATTATACTTATAATGGAAGGTTTCGTCCTATCCTACCCGTTCGGCTAACGACCCTCCACTAGTCAAGAGTGCGGTGGGTAAGAGTGGATACCCATTCAATCGCCATTTTATAGGCAATTTCCTTAAACACCCCTTATAGACCAGCTTCGTGAATGAGGCCTACTAACAGTAAGACTGACTTTTACTCATACATATACATAATGTTAGACTTTTAATGTTATATATAGTATAGGGTGTATTTTATACTTTTAAAATATTAGGTGGTCTAATTTAACAATTATACTTTTAATTCAATTAAATTTTAAACCAAAAACTTTTATGGATTTATTAAACCTCTTTTAATTATACACCTTAATTAATTAATAAAACCATAAGGGTGTGATTTGAACTTTTTCAAAACTATACTAAAGTTTTAGAATTTAACATTTCTAATTAAACTTTTAATCAACTTTTAAATTCCAAAACTTGAGGGCAAGTTTTGAAACATTTCAACATATTAGGGTTTAGAATTTAAATATACATCAAAATTAAACCATTTAATCAAAATTTAAATTCCAAAACTTGAGGGCAAGTTTTGAAACCTTTTTCAAAACATTAGGGTTTTAACTATTTAAATTTCAAAACAACAAAACTTTTGGGTTCAAATTTAAACTATAGAACCTAAAGGGCAAAATATGAAACTTTTCATAACAACAAGGATCAAATAACAAATAATTCAAATTAACATTTAATCACATAATTATCCATATTTGATTGATTTCTTGCAAAACAATTTATTAATTTTACTCAAAATAATTAATCAATTATCTTATAAGGAAACAATTATCTTATTGATTGATAAATATCTTCAATTAGATCAAAAATATAGTCAAATATATCATGTAATCGGATTAATATTGATCTAACATGATAAGGTAACTATCCATAAGCAAAAACAGCAAGAAATCCCGAAGTACCCTCCATCTGACGAGCTGACTCGTCGAGTCAGGCTTGGACTCGTCGAGTCACCTTGGACTCGGCGAGTTCAACTATGGACTCGGCGAGTCCAGCCTCCAGAATGCAAAAAATCGAATTTTTCAGTTACAACAAGCATCAATACAATAGAAACCAATCAAGGCTCTGATACCACTCATGGGTTTTGGTCATAAGACATCCTATGTGCTCATACAAACCCTAAAGCTTGGATCTAGGTTTCTCTATTATACATACTTTGAATCCAAGACTTTGAACCCTAATTCTAGCATATGGAAATCGAAATTCACATGTAATTAGGTTTAAGAACATACCTTGATTGTTGTATAGCAATAACAATCCAATTCCTCCTTGAATTGACCTTGGAAAGCTGAGAGTCACAAGTGTCACTCCTCTAATGGCTTACAAACACCATAAGCAAGTGGAGAAGGTATAAAGAGAGAGGAGGGAGGTTAGAATTCGTCCTTAGGACCTCTTGGGAAGGGTTAGACGAATTCCTAAGCCCTAGGGGGTTTATATAGGTGTAAAGATTAAGGTTTTAGTCCTTATCCTTATCTAGTTGCTTGTCCACCAAGCAACCATAAGATAAGTCCTAGAAACCCTTACCCTAGTCGAATTCTAAGGGATTTACACCTCAAATTCGTTCACCATATATATAAGATAATCCTTACCTTATTTTGTAACTATCACATAATTACAATTCAGCCCCTCTAGTTTAATTAATTAAACTTGATCACAAAATTAATTCTTAATTAATTATTGACCAATATTAATTAAACAAATATGATTTCTCCTTTAATATATTATTCTTATAACATATTAATAAATCATAATAACCTCTCTCTCTTTATTTATTTCTCCAATCAAGTTGCTTTGGTGAAGGCAACCCAAAAGGACCATGCACCATCGGGTCAAGTACATACCAAAATAGTTATGGACTTAGACACTAATCCAACAGTTTCCACTAGTCATCCTGACACTGTGATTCTAAGAACCTCCCGATCCAACCGACCGGGTCCATACGTCGAATCCTGACATCATCAAATCCAAGACTAAAAATGGTGGCTCCCAGACTAATGGTAGCCCTTAACATACACGAACCCAAGCGGTCTACTGCTTCCCTGATCTCATAACTGAGGTGACGATCTACTGACAAATCACCAACTTACCATAACTGAACCATTTGGGAAACCCGAAATCTAACCCGTGGATTCCCATATCCTCGCTGCTGCACCCGAATTGGTGGGTACTACTGCTTACCCCCCCCCCCCCCCCCCCGCGTCCAACAACGCGCTCATGCTGCCTACCAACCTGATAAAGGCCACGGCTACACCCGCGGACTTACAACTCTCTAATACTATCTGGCTGCTAGTGAATGCTACGGCTAACCCCCGCAGACTTACAACACTCTACTACTATCTGACTGCTAGTGAATGCTACGACTACCCCCATAGACTTACAACACTCTACTACTATCTGACTGCTAGTGAATGCTACGGCTACCCCCGCAGACTTACAATACTATACTACTATCTGACTGCTAGTGAATGCTACGGCTACCCCCGCAGACTTACAATACTCTACTACTATTCCGAGGACATCCTGACTATCCCTAGTCCTGCTAGTGATTCCTCATCCTGATTTCTCAAAACCAGCCCTCGGACATCGAATGCTACATAAACCTCGACATCTAATATCCTTGATACACTTAGCGGTCGGTCGAGGAATTCTTCGGCTTGGTTCCCAAACCCACCGTCTACTAATCCGGATACATGAAACTATCGCTGGGAAGTTTCTAAAACCCCCAAATCCTGAATCCACATAACCCTGCATGCCGTCTCTGCCACTGACTACTAACACAAAAGCATCTCTTGCTAACCGATCTCAAGATCCTCATTTCGACTCACTAGAGTCCTACAGGCGGTCCTCCGACCCTGAATTCCCAACCAGTTACTAACCATCTCGATCACAAGAACTCATTGTTGGGAAGTTCCTCAAACTCCCAACTCCGAACTCCTCAATCCATCAATCGCTGCACTACTATCCTTTCCTCTCAGAGGTCGTGTACTCATTCTGGAACTGCGTTCTCTTACCATTGTATACTCGGAGGGTTCTCCCCCACTTGGATCCGGCTAACTCCTTACTGCTCACTGGTCGAAAGGATTCCCCAACCTTCCTTCCATTAAAAGGGCGATCTGTTGTCCGCCAACGTTTACCTCTGTCAGCGCTCCAACTAACTTTTACCAGATCCGAACCATTCTTGCTATCTAACTGAGCACCCTTCAATCCTTAACTATATTTGCTTTAGGGACTGCATCCTGAGAACCTGCGTTTGGGGTGCACATCCCCAACCCACTTCCTTACTACCCGCTGGCTACCTCACTAGAAGCTCTAAATTGTCACTACTAAGGATTTAACTTATCAATCCCGAACGATACCTTTCAAAAATAGTGAGGCATTACTGATTCTTACACATACATGCTACAATCACCGCATCTAAAGTAACCCGATCTAGAGGGGATGACCTCCAATTTACCATTCTACTTCCAAGGTATGTAGATGGCATAAAACTTAGTCACAAGCAGGTAATATAATACCCCAACACTTAAGCTTATTGTTAACAATGCAGCAACATAACAATAATATCACGAATAATAATTGACAGGAAGGTAAAAGATACATACCTCCATCACTTAGCGCTGCTCAAATCCTTGCTGAAATCAACTGGAAAACTCGGCTCCGAGCCATGGGCGCCCTTGCCCGGCCCAGATGCCTGTTGGTGGCTCTCGAAGTCCCAGGGGCAGGAGCTGGAACCTGCCCTGCTGTATACAAACTCGGACAGTGGGCCTTCTTGTGGCCCCTATGACTGCAATGGAAACATATCGGATCAAGTCCCTGGGCGATGGTAACAACACAATCTCTGCTAAAATGACCAATCTGGCCGCACTTGAAACATCCAGCATCGCCACCACTTCTACGCCTGCACACCCCCATGTGCGTCCTACCGCACTTCTCGCATCAACGGCAGCTCTGATAGTCCCTCGTCCTCAAATCCGAACCCTTGGGCCTCTTACGCGAACCTGTGGCTACCTGAGTCTCATCCGTTTTTCTCTTCCTTTCCGACTCCCTGCCCGTCTCTCGCTCCTGCGTTACCTCATCGACACGGCCCGTCGACTGAACAACAGCTGTTTGATCCTGGAGCTTTGCGATCAACCTATCAGTGATCCTCACGACCATGTCGGGCAGATCCTCGCGAATGGCTCGCAAAACCTCCTCAACTATCCAATCAGGCAGAGGTCTCTTTTGGAGACAGGATGCCCCACTCACTCCTGTCCCCTGATGGCAAAAACTAGAAATGGGATCTCCCTCCCTGATGGATCCCTGAACTCCATAAGAATCGGGACCTAGACGAGCCCCAATCTGTCCTGAAACTATCCCGGCCTTAAAGGCCTCAAGATGACTGTCCATACGCTCCACAATGGCCTCTCTAACCGAGCCGAAAATCACAGGAGTCTGATCAATGATGTTGCGCATGATCTCTGCGGAAATGAAATCCCTCATCTGATCATCAAGTTGCCCGGCTCCAGAGCCCGAGCCAGATCCCTCCCTGATACCTGAACTGCTAATTGGTAACTCGCGCAATATCACCATGCTGAAAATATAACAATTCCTTATCAATTTACACACTACTGCTGAGGGATCTCTCTCACACTCTACTAGTTCCCTGGTTTTGCCTTGGCCCCTCTTGAATCGAGTACGGATCCTCTGCTTTTAGTAGTACAGGCCCATACTACCTTCCACATCTATCCGTACTTTCCTCAAGAGTTACCTCAACTCCACTAAGTCCCCTTTACTCTACTACTGATCTCTGCTACTCTCATCCTAGGCTTGCCTTAGGGAACTTCTGACTCCACTTAACCAGTCCTCAGCTGTTGAAGGCCTCCTCGTAATGCCAGTTAGCCACCACCTGAATACCATCACATGCAACGAGGCTCAAATAATCCTTCGAGTAAAAGACTCGTCCCTACAACGGTTGGACTCAGACAAGAGCTGCGCAATAGGGCCAAATCCAGCACTCTGAGATTATTCAACCCTGCTCACATGTGATGTGATGTATTCACCTAATGGCTAACTCCCATCACTCAGAGTCCCACAAAGCACAAAGCAAACAACATTCAGACATAGGAAACTACTCAAGCGAATCTATTCTCATAACGAGAAACTGCACCAACATACAATGCTAAGCTCATACTATCAGACATAACCTAAACCGGCTATCCTATTACTGTCTACTCACTACTAGCATGAAATTCTCAAAAGGCTGCAACACATAAGCAGGCACATAAGGCATCCTCCTAGATCCTTAGTCCTATACTAGCATGCTGTTCTACTGAAGCTGAAACTGAAATAAAATTGGAACTAAAATTGAAACTGAAACTGATAATCATAAACTTGTATGGGTAATTTGGGAGTACTTACTTGAGCTCGGCTGATTGCATGCACCACACCCTTTTTCTCTTTTTAAGTTATTTTCTTTCAAAATATTCTTTTTGCTTTTTCTAAAACTCTTTTCTTTTCTCAAACTCCTTTTTACCAAAAATTCCTTTCGAAAATGTTTTTCTTTTGAAAACATTTTACCGTTTCCTTAGTTTGAGTCCAGACACACTCTTAAGTATGTCCGAATCCCTCAAACCAAGGCTCTGATACCAACTTGTAACAACCCAAAAATCACGACTAAAAATTTCTTTAAAAACATTACTAAAATCATATCTAAAAAAAACTGTATCATAAGTCATAACATAATTTTTCGAGTATTAATTCAAAACATAATCTCATTATCAGAGTCAAACATTCCCAGGCTAACTGACTATGGTGTGTGCACTGCAATCTTCCCGAGCTCCTCTTTTGAAAACTGTGTACCTGAAACCAATATAAAGCACATACTAGGCCTTGCCCACTGCATCGGACCGAGGTCCGGACTAACTGGGGCCTTGCCCCCTACATCGGACCAAAGTACGGAAACTGATTGGGACCTTGTCCCCTGCATCGGACCGAAGTCCGGACTAACTAACTGGGACCTTGTCCCCTGCATCAGACCTAAGTCTGAACTAACTGGGGCCTTGCCCCCTACATCGGACCGAAGTCCGGAAAACTGACTGGGACCTTGTCCCCTGCGTCGGACCTAAGTCCGGACTCACTGAACAAAACATAACATAAACGTATCAACTAGCATGAACACACATATACTGCATACTGCATCGGGCCGTAGCCCGGAACACATAACACATAAATCCTGTCTGAGCCACGAAGGCATCAAACATACTAACTACTGCATCGGACCGAAGTACAGAAACTATTGCTAGCCAATCGGGCCGACATTGTGCCCATAGACCCGTTCCTACTGGAAGGAAACTCACCTGAACTGCTGAGCTCTGCCGATAATCCTCTGGCTGCTAACCGACAATCCTCTGAGCCGCTGCTCCTCCAGCTCTCCAAGCTACCAATATCAATACGACACTTAGTCTGACAGTCCTCTATAAGTCAACTAAGTCAACTCTGGTCAAAGTCAAAGTCCTGGTCACAGTCAACCTTCCGGGTTGACCCTACTCGCCGAGTCAGCCTACTGACTCGCCGAGTTCATAAGCTCAGAAACCCCTTCATTCGCGACTCGACTCGCCGAGTCAGACCCTGACTCGCCGAGTCTATCGATTTCCGAGTCCTGACCTGACCAACTCACTGAGTCCCCACTCAACTCGCTGATTCGAGTCTTAATTCGAAGGGGTTGGGGTTTCGCGACTTGACTCATCGAGTCCAAGAACAAACTCGCCGAGTACGAGGCAATCTTCAACAGACTCGTCGAGTTGTTCGTCCAACTCGTCGAGTTCATCTCCGTCTTCATACTACTCGCCGAGTCCGCTCAAAGGACTCGCCGATTCTATTCAGTCCTTCATATACAGAGGCTTTTAAGTCATGCATGGACTCCAAACTATAGATCCACTCTTCTAAGGCCTATTCCTTACGTAAAGTGGCAAACTTTACATGTAGCTAAGGAGATCTAGGCTCAAAACACTATAAACCAGGGTTTGAGACAAAGGGGCTTAACAATCAACCCATAGACTGACGCTTTATGATTCTCTAGGCCAAGATACACTTAGATCTGAAGTACCAACTTCAGATTTGGGCTTCTAACTCGAAATGGTTCATAAACTTGTCCTAAAAGCCCCAAATCTCATGATAAAGGTTGATCTATATGCAAAAGAGGGAAGGTAGCGACTCATTACCTTCAAATGTTCTGGAAGACCTCACAAACTCTGGATCTACTGCCAATCCTTGAATCCCCAATGAGTGTCTTCTTCCTTCTTCCTTCAAATCACCCAAAATGGCAAGAAAACTTGAATGAGCAACAATGGAGGCTTAGGGTTTCTGGTTCTGGACTATAGGGGCCGCAAATGAGCCCTAGGGAAGAGAATAAGATGCTTAAATAGGGTACCAAGTCCCGAAATTAGGGTTTCCCAACCCAGACCAGACTCGCCGAGTCGGTCACTTACTTTACACCCAGATCCCGCTCCGACTTGCCGAGTCAACCCTCTTTAACTTAGGGTTTCTCCTTTCTTTTCTTGACCTTTCAGATTTCGGGTGTTACACATTCACACCATAAATTTTACCCATTTCATCATAATGAATCATTTTACATTATTTACCTCTAGATCTATTCGATTCGCTATGAACTTCTGGTAATCTAGTTTTCCCTCTACTAACCCTTGTTGTTGCATTTTTATAATTAAACCAATCAAACAACACATTTAAGTAATAAATACTTTATTTAGAAGATGTGAAGAAGTATATATAATTACCAACCTTCATCATTCTCATCAATAATTTCTTCAATACTTTCAGCACTAGACGATGAAGCATGTTCACATGTTTCTGGGTGTAACATTCCGTTTAAATTAAATAAAATAAGTAAATAAACAATTTCCCCTAAACCCCGAGATGTAAATTATATCATTTGTCTTATGTTATTTTATTGTAGCCCGAAATTCGTAATAATTTAGCAAGGTGTTGGTTTTGGAAGTTAAATGTCATAATTTTTGAATATTGGGGATTAATTGTAATTTTCGGATTGGTTTGTAAAGATTTTCACAGGTCATGGGATATTTGGTAAAAATTGGAGTTAAGTTGAAAAGAATATGGTGGAGGAGGACCAAACTTGAAAAATATGGAATATGAAATGAGACACGGGATTAGCCTGATATCCCTTCCCCCTCGTTTTCTTGGTGCAACCTTAACCCTATCATATTTTATTTCAGCCGCCACCATGTGGAGCCTTCTCAGTCGCCGCCGCCTAGTCGAGTCTGACCGCCACCCTTCCACCTGCTACCTCGTCATTGAAGCGCCACCACCACAACCTTGTTGTTGGACATTGTGGGTAGCCGGAAGAGCCACCGAGACTGGTGATTAAAGTTGTGGTTGTCATTGTGCGGGTTGTGAGCGACCACAAAACTCTCGGTAAGGCTAATTGCCACCCACCTTCCCTCTTCTTTGTTCTTTTACGAGGGCATGACATTATGTACATCATCTGTTACCACCGGTGGTCTTTGGCCATTGTTCTCATCGTTTCCGGCGTCGTCGGCCGCCTAGGAGGTGGTTGAGTGTATGTATGTTCGAGTGTATATGTTGTTTTCTGTGTTCGTGTGGTTGTATGTACAATATTTGGCCAGAAACCCACCACCACCACAGCGAGGTGGTGGCTGCCACCATTTTTCCGCCACTAGCCACCATCTCCGGTGGCTGTGTGTTTATGGGTGTGATTGGATTGGTTTTTGGAGTGCTTTTGTCACTGTTTTGGTCTAGAATCATAACCACCACCACCGTGAGGTTGTGGCTACTCGTGAACCACCGTCGACCACCACTGCCCAAGGTGGCAGTGGGTGGTGCCTGGCCTAGTGAAACCCTAATCAGCCAAAAACTTAACCATTTGACTAATTGGCTTGTGTTTGGGTTGGAAACCCTAATTAGGGTTTAGAAAACCCTAATCTCAGAGACTTTTGTTTGGGACTTGTTGGGACCCGCATTTTGGACCGTTGGATTTGAATCATGAATTATGCCCGACCACATTGTATGATTGACCTGGTAGAGTGATGGACTTAATGGGTTAAGTGTTCTCACTTAACCCTAACCATCAAATTATGTGAAAACCCTAATCATCTTGGGCTTTGAGTTAGGCCTTTCTTTTGGGCTTAGGTGTTTGGGTCGTTGTTGGGCCATCTAAGAACAAGTTTATGGACTAGGATATTTGGATGGGCTTTAGGGTAAGACCTATGTAAGGGGTTTAGGCCAAATTTGGAAAATTAGGCCATATATTGGGCCTTGGTTGATTATTTGGCTTCTGTACCTTCAGAGTGTGAGTTTGGGGCTTGGTCTTGGACCAAGTTAGGTTAGGGGTAAAATGGTCTTTTTACCCTAAGTATGGATTTATGGTTATGCGCTAGAGCCCAATTATTAATTGGGTGTTGTTTTGATGTTCACAGTTCGGGGATCTGTCAGCTAACAGCCATAGTTTTATCCACGGGACTTCATCAGTGCGAGGTGAGTTTCCTTACTGGGTTCAACGGGTCGAAGGCACCAATGTCGGCCCATGTTTATGCTATGTTAGTATGCTAGTTGTATTCATGACTCTTGCATGTGCAGGTGTTTATATGCTTTCCGCGCTAAGGTCCGATGACGGGCGGGGCCAGATGACTATTTGTATGTTATGTATCTATGTTGCATGTGTATGTGATTATTTGATATATGTTATATGTATGTTGGGTGGGGCCTGATTTACTACTGAGCTCAGCTCGATGACCAGGCGGGGCCCGATGACTGGGCGGGGCCCAGTATATGTTTTGTTATGTATGGTATGAGGTATCTTAGGGAACTCACTAAGCTTTGTGCTTACGATTTTTAGCATATGTTTCAGTTACTGCGATTTCCAAAAAGGAAGAGTTAGGGTTGATTGCATGACATGCACCCTTATTGTTCTGTATTTGACTTGTTCTGGGATTTATACTCTGATTATAATGTATCGGTCTTATTTAAACAAGTAATTGTTGATCTTTCTTCTATAAATAAAATGAAATTTTATGTCAATATTTTTGGGGCGTTACACTGGGTCATCGCTAAAAATCTCATCTTCGTGTACATGTGTAACGTCCCAAAAATTAAAACCAAAAGTTTTTATTTTTAAATTAATAAAATTGTAATTCAAACATCATCATAAAATCAGGATAGAACAAACTTTGTCAAATACATCTTGAAACATTAGAGTAATCATAAACACAAATCTTAGGGAGTTCCCCAAAATACCACATATCACACATAATAAACACATGATAAACCCCGCCTGTTATCGGGCTCCGCCCGGCATCGAGCCCTGCTCGGTATACAAATCTGTCAGTCATCAGGCCCCGCTCGGTATCAGGCCTCGCCCATTATACATATAAACATATAAACATATAATCATACAACACATGCGATAATCACAAATATAGTAGCATACAAAATAGTCATCGGGCCCCGCCTGGCATCGAGCCTTGCCTGGTAAGCATACATACACATAACACATGCAAGAATCATGCAGATATCTAGCATCCTAACATAATAAACCATAGGTCGGCATTGGTGTCTTCGCCCATTAAACACAGTGAGGGAACTCAGTTCTAGCTGCTGAATCACTCAACTGAATCTCTGTCTGCTTTCCCAAAAAAATCCTTGCACTATCAAAATCAATAATATCCAATTATTAATTAGATTCTGACCCATAACCAAAAGTATAAACTATTTGGCCTATAACCAGGGTAAAAGATTATTTTATCCTTTATCTAACTTGCCCCAAAGCCAAGGCCCAACTTAGCTATTAAAAAATGCCAAAATCCTAAAGCCCAAATTATGGCCTAATCTTCCAAATTAGGCCCAATACCCTATCAAGGGCCTTAAATCCAAGGAAGCCCAACTTGATAGCCCTAAGCACAAACAGAGGTCTAATAGACCAACCATGCCCAAATTTTCAATTCACACTATGGCCCAGAATTGAAGATGGCTAAGCCCAAAGCAACCTCTTTTGAGTACGCGGGGCGTACTCAGCTCGT
This sequence comes from Lactuca sativa, assembly GCF_002870075.4. NCBI lineage: Eukaryota > Viridiplantae > Streptophyta > Magnoliopsida > Asterales > Asteraceae > Lactuca > Lactuca sativa. The sequence continues at coordinate 66,006,328 of NC_056626.2, read as the reverse complement.
ACGCCCAATGTACTCCCCTGTCCTCAAGTGTTCTTCATTCGTTACTTAATTGGTTAAGACTTTTCTTCAAACTCTCAGATCTGGTCCCTAAGGGTGACTTATCATGTAAAGTTGGCAACTTTACATACATGCATGGCTTAATGGGACTCAACATCTCAAAAGTGCTTAACAAAGGTCTTCATACAAGAATGGGTCAAGATACTTTATAAAGTTGACATTTTGGTGAACAAGGGGACTGAATGGGGCTAAGATCTAGCATCCACTGCTTCTGGAGTTGATCAAAAGCCCACCTTTAACATAAAAGGCTCAGAAATACCCAAGAAACACCATATAGAAGATCTATCATAAAGGAACATAAAGGTGTGAGTTTTTTACCTCAAAAAGCTTGCAAATGAGAAGGTGATCCTAGATCCATAAGCTCAATCTACTTCTCCAAGGGGTTCTCTTATTCTTCTTCACCTTAAGTCAGCAAAATCTATTTATCAAGCTCAAAAAATCACTAACACACTTAGGGTTTCATTTTCAGGGACAAAGAGGATGGAGGTTGTTCAATAGAGGTCCAAGATCAGGTTTAAGACATTTAAATACGACATAAATCCTAAAAAATAAGGTTTCCCCAGCCTTGCATACGCCGTGAGTAATTCAGGTACCCTCGCGTACATGGGTGATATCCAGGATCAGGCATCGGGCTAGTACGCCAAGCGTACCACTTGGTATGCCCTACGTACTAGTTAAAGGACCAAAATGAAATCTTTTTCAATAAAGAGGGTTAAAGTGAAACTTACCAAATTCGAGTGTTATCATTCTCCCCCACTTGAATCTGACTTTGTCCTTTAAATCCACTGCTCCAAATAACTACGGGTAGTGCTCCCTCATTCCATCCTCTGGCTCCCACGTCCATTCTGAACCCTTGTGATGCTGCCACTGGACTTTCGCCAACTCAACAACCCTGTTTCTCAAGGTTTTCGTCTTCCGGTCAAGAATCGCCATCGGTGTCTCAATATAATTAAGGCGATTATCCACCTGAATATCCTGCAATGGAACCACTGCGGAATCATCTACTAAACACTCCCGTAGTTGAGAGACACGGAAGTTGCTATGGATATGACTGAGCTCCTCGGGAAGATCCAATCGATATGCCTCCTGGCCCACCCGGGCCAAAACCTTGAAAGAACTGATATATATATATATATATATATATATATATATATATATATATATATATATATATATATATATGGGGCCCAATTTTCCCCTCTTCCTGAATCGAATGACACCTTTACAAGGTGAAACCTTTAGGAGCCATGTGCATAACCTGGAACTCTATATCTGATCGGTGCTTGTCGACATAAATCTTCTGCCAACTCTAAGCTGTCTGGAGTCTACTCTGAATCTAGTGTATCAACTCAGTGGTCTTGAGTACCACCTCGGTACTCCCCATGACTCGTTGACCGACCTCACCCAAACAAATCGGGGTCCTGCATTTCCTCCCATAAAGCATCTCAAAAGGAGTTCGATCGACAATGGCGGGATAGCTGTTGTTATATGAAATTTTGATATCGGAAGATACATATCCCAACTCCTACTGAAATCAAAAACACATGCCCGAGGCATATCCTCCGGGGTCTGAATAGTCCACTCGCTTTGTCCGTTAGTCTGGGGATGGAATGTCGTGCTGAAATGGAAACAAGTACCCAACTCGTCATGGAGCCTCTTCCAAAATTTGGAAGTAAATCGGATAACCCTGTCTAAAATCATCAAACCTCCCTGATGTATACCTCGGTCAACTTCTCCGCATAGATACTCTCCTGAATCAAGATAAATTGCGTGCTCTTGGTCAATTGATCCACGATGACACAAATCGAATCCACTCTGAGTGATGTCCAAGATAACTTTGTAATGAAATCCAAGGTAATTTCCTCTCATTTCCAAATGGGAATATCCAATGGATGCATCTTGCCGTGAGGTCGCTGATGCCCGGCCTTCACTTTCCTACAAGTCAAGCACGTCTCCATATACCAAGCTGCATCTCGCTTCATGCAGGGCCACCAATAATCAGTAAGAAGATCTCTATACATCTTCATCGCCCCGGGATGAATGAAGAACCTCGACTTGTGCCCTCCTGCATCAAAATATAACGCATGCTGCCCCAATATAGAACCCATACAATCCAGTGAAGAGTCAATAACCCTCAACTATCATAATCAAAGGAAGGCACCTGACCCATAATGTGTGCACTCTTCTGGTACTGTTCATTCATAGCCTTGATCTAAGCCTCACGGATCTGCTCCTATAGCAGAGTAATCACGGTAATCCTCAAACAAATATCCCTGATCAGATCCGCGGCCACCTTGCGGCTGAGAGCGTCGACCACCACATTGGCCTTCCCTAGATGGTAAATGATCTCACAATCATAATCCTTCACCACATCCAACCACCGGCGCTGGCTTATATTCAGATTTGGCTGATCCATCAAATATATAAGGCTCTTGGGATCTATGTAAATAGTACAGTAGACCCCATATAGGTAATGTCGCCAACTCTTGAGAGCGAAAACAATAGCCACGAGCTCCAAATCATACGTTGGATAGCTCGCATTATGAGGCTTCAACCGCCTCGAAGCGTAAGCGATCGCACGACCCCTCAGCATCAGAACTGCCCCCAAAGCCATGACAAAAGCATAACAATAAACCATGAAGTCCTTAACACCCTCCGACAGGGTCAACATCGGCACCTTACGCAATCTCTGCCTCAGGGTCTCAAAAGCTACCCGCTGCGCAAGTCCCCGGTGAAAAGTGATGGTCTTCTTCGTCAATCTGGTCAATGGAACAACTATCTTGGAGAAATGTTGGATGAATCTCCAGTAGCAACCTACTAAACCAAGGAAAATCCGAATCTCAGATGGAGACCTCAAAACCTCCCACCTCATTACGGCCTCGACCTTGGCCGGATCGACCATAACACCATTTTTGTTGACAAAGTGCCACAGAAATTGCACCTCGTGCAACTAGAACTCACACTTAGAGAATTTTTCGAAAAGTCTATCCCTCCTCAAAGTCTCCAAAATCTCTCTCAAGTGCTCCTCATGCAACTCCTGGGTCTTGGAATAGACCAAGATATCATCATTGAATACAATCACAAACTGATCCAGCATCAGCCCGCATACGTGGTTCATGAGGTCCATGAACGCGGCTGGAGAATTGGTGAGCCCAAAGGACATCACCACGAACTCGTACTGACCATATCGAGTCTGGAAGGTCGTCTTCTACACATCCTCCTCTCTGACCCTCATCTGATGGTAACCCGAATGCAGATCAATTTTGGAAAACCAAGATGCACCTTGAAGCTAGTCAAACAAATTATCAATCCCCAGGAGGGGATAATTGTTTTCACCGTTAGCTTATTCAAATCCTGATAATCAATACACATTCAATGAGATCCATCCTTCTTTTTTCACGAATAGGATCAGTGCTCCTCATGATAAATTGCTCGGTCAAATAAACCCCTGTCTAACAGCTCCTACAGTTGTGTAGACAACTCTTGCATCTCTAGAGGAGCTAACTAATATAGTGCCTTGACTATCAGAGCCACACCAGTAACCAAGTTAATCCTAAACTCCACCAGCCTCTTAGGAGGAACCCTAGACAAATCCTCCAGAAACACATACGGATACTCCCACAAAATTGGCACCCATGGTCGTCTTACCCTTATCCTGGGTATCCATAACATAGGCGATGAATACGGAACAACCCTGATGAAGATGGAACTTGGCCCTTGCAGCTGAACATAAAATCAGCCCGCACTGAGCTCTTTCTTCCTAAACCACTAACTCACCCCAATTGGGGTTCGAATCCAAACTAACTGGTTCTCACAAACGATCATCGCCCCATTGGGACTCAACCAATCCATACCCATGATAACATTGTTCCCGTGCAAAGGAATGGGAACCAAGTCAATCAGATACTACTTGTAGAACATCTAAAGAATACAACCGCGATGAACCCTCACTACCCAGACAGATTGATCATCTACAATCTTGACACCTAAAGGACAATCTAGCTCCCCTGGAGCTCTAACAAACCTATTGCTAAGTGCAAGCGACACAAAGGACCATGTAGCCCTTGAATCAAACAATACCAATGTAGTAATATTATTTTTGAGGAATGATCCTAAAATAAAACACATAAAATATAAGCAAGCAATTCAATACAAATAAAGAGATAAGGAGAAGATACATACCTATCACCACATCAGGTGATGTGGGAGCCTCCTCGGCCATAAACTGAAATGCCTTGCTCTTCACAACAGGCGTGTCCATGTTTCGCTGATGGCCATCACTGATCCTCAGTGTCATTGGAGTGGGTGCTACCACTTGTCCTGCTGCTGCCAAAATCGGACAATGGGCCTTCTTGTGCCCCTCTGATTGTAATGGAAGCAAATCAGATTAGATATTAGGGTGGTGGTGGTAGTAGCAGTACAATCCCTACTAAAATGACATGTCCGGACGCACTTGAAGCATCCAGAACCACCCACCCTGCACGCCCCCATCGTGCGTCTTGCCACACTTTCCACAGTGGCTCCGGCCCTGATGACCTTTCGATCTAGAATCAAATACCTTGGGCCTCTTGCCCAAACTCTACGAAACCTGAGCCTGAACTAGATTCCTCTTCCTCTCCATCTTAAGATCAATCTCCTTCTCCCTAGCCCTCGCTATCATATCCTCCACTGTCTTGCAAATAGATCGGCTCACAAACTGTTGAATGTCACTCCTCAGCATCCCATGGTACCTTTCCTTCTTCATCTCCTCATTTTCTTTATATTGCAGAACCAATAGCACCCTCTCACAGTCATCTCTGCCACCATCTTAGTAGTCTGGAGAAGGTCCTAAAACTCCTTCGCCAGTTGCTTCACCTTAATCACTGGCGCGAACTCAGCCTGGAATCTGGTTGTAAAACCATCCCATATCATCAAATCAACAACCTTATCACCAACGGAGCACCCAAAATTCTCCCACTAGTTTCGAGCTTTGTCTTTCAGAAGGCAGGAAGCAATATGGCCTTTACCCCATCGAGACAACTGCTGGTGTGGAAGAGGTTCGCGACATCCGCGAACCACCGCCTACTTGCAACTAGATCCTTCTCCTCGTAGTAATCTGAAGCCCCATATTCCTAGAACTCCCTGAAGGTCTGTGAACGTGTCCCAATCAAAGCCACCATCTCAGAACAGAAAGAGCCCAAATGCTCCTCCAACACATCCATGATACCCTCCTAGATCATACCAAAGATCACAGGAGTCTGCTCAAGTATGCTATGGGTAATCTCAGACGAAATGAACTCCCACATCTGATCATCCAACTGCTTGGCTCCAGAATCTGAGCCTGATCCCTCACCATCTCTAGAACCACCAACCTATCTGCCTCGAAGAGTCACCATTTTGAAAATAGAGCATATAAATCATCGGAATACACATCAGTATACATCGAGGAGTCTCAGACTCTACAAGCTCCCTAGTTTCATCGCAGTTCTCCTTGAGTTAAGTACGGATCCTCTGCTTCCAGTAGTACGGGCCCATACTACCTTCCACATCTATCCATACCTTCCTCAAGGACCACTTTGATTCATCCAAGTCACTCCTTACCCACAAAAATAATCTCCACAAAAGGCTCCCATCACTAAATCTCTTCCTAGGTTTTCCTAGGACAACTACCACACCATTATCCGCCATCAATTGTAGAAGGAACTCCTACCATCACCCTTTAACTATCTCACAAATACAATTACATATCACTGACATCAGATAATTTTTCGAATGAAATGTCTCACACTACAATAGTTGGACTCAAACAAGAGTTGCGAAATAGAGTTAAAACCTAACCTTCTAAAATTATCTACTTTCTGCCATATGTAACTTAATATATTCTCTTACTAGTTAGCTAATGTTAGTGAGAACTCCTAAAAAGCACAAAGCAAGTAGCATTCGAGCATCGAGTAATCGAATTCAAGCATAACCTAATCAGACCATCTTATCACTAACTGATCAGTACTAGCATGCAAGTCTACAAGCTCATATAGTAGGAATAAAAGGCATCTCTACTAGGATCCTATCATGCAAATCCTGAGCAGATCCTTAGCCCTAACTAGCATGTGATTCATAGATTCATAAATCAAAGCATATCATTAATCATGTAGGGGTATTTTAGGAAAACTTACATGATCTCGATCGACTGCATGCACCACACCCTTTTCTTTTATTGGAAACTCTTTTTATAAAACATTTCTTTTTGGAATTTTTTTTACCAAACCCTCAGTTTGAGTTCAGAGATACTCGAGAGTACGTCAAAATCCCTCAAACTAAGGCTCTGATACCAACTTCTAACGTCCTAAAAATTAAGACCAAAAGTTTTCGTTTTTCAATTTATAAAAGTGTAATGAAAACATCATCATAAATCAGGATAGAACAAAGTGTGTCAAATCATGAAACATCAAAGTAATCATAAAATGTGGAACGAAGTGGTGTATGCACTGTAATCATCCCGGGATCTTCCCTTTCGAACTAGAAGTATCTGAAACAAAAACTGAAAACTATTAGCACAAAGCTTATGGAGTTCCCCAAAATACCACATACCATACATAATAAACACATAATGGGCCCTACCCAGCATCGAGCCCCACTCGGTATACAGGTCTGCCAGTCATCGGTCCCCGTCCGATATACATATAAACATATAATGATACAAAACATGTGATAATCACAAGATTATAGCATACAGAATAGTCATCGGGCCCCGATCGGCATCGGGTCTTGCCCGGTAAGGATACAAGTGCATAACACATGCAAGAGTCACACAGACATCTAGCATCCCAACATAATAAACCACGGGCAGGCATTGGTACCTTCGAACCACTAAACACAGTGAAGGAACTCACTTCTAGCTGCTAAATCACTCAATTGAATCTCAGACTACTGGACCGGAAAAATCCTGGCACTATCAAAATCAATAACATCCAATTATTAATTGGATTCTAACCCATAACCAAAATTCTAAGTTATTTGGCCCGTAACCAGGGTAAAAGATTATTTTACCCTTTATCTAACTTGGTCCAAAACCAAGTCTAAACTTAGCTATTCACAAGGCCCAAATCCTAAAGCCTAAATTATGACCCAATCATCCAAATTGGGCCCAATACCAATCATGGGCCTTAAATCCAAGGAAGCCCAACATTCTAGCCCTAAGCCCAAAACAGAGGTCCTATAGCCCAACAAGGCCCAAACTTTCAATTCCAACTATGGCCAAAAACCGAAGATGGACAAGCCTAAAACAACCTCTGTTGAGTACGCGGGAAGTACTCAGCTCGTACGCCCAACGTGCTCCCCTGTCCTCAAGTCTCCTTCATTCAACACTTAAATGGTTAAGACCTTTCTCTAAACTCTCAGATTTGGTCCCTAAGGGTGACTTATCATGTAAATTTGGCAAATTTACATACATGCACAGCTTAATGGGACTCTAGAGCTCAAAAATTGCTTAACAAAGGTCTTAATACATGCATGGGTCAAAATACTCCATAAAGTTGACATTTTTATAAGCATGGGGATTGAGTGGAGCTAATATATAGCATCCATTGCTTCTGGAGTAGATAAAAAGCCCACCTTTAACATAAAAAAGTCTCAAAATACCCATGAAACACCATATAGAAGATCTATCGAAAATGAATATAAAGGCGTGAGCTTTTTACCTCAAAAATCTTGCAAATGAGAAGGTGATCCTAGATCCACAAGCTCAATCTACTTCTCCAAGGGTTTCTCTTCTTCTTCTTCTTCTTCTTCACCTTAGGACACCAAAAATCTCTTTATCAAGCTCAAAAAGTCACTAACACACTTAGGGTTTCGTTTTCTGGGACAGGGAGGATGGAGGTTGGTCAATAGAGGTACAAGATGGGGTTTAAGACATTTAAATAGGGCACAAACACTAAAAATTAGTGTTGCCCCAGCCTTGCGTATGCCAGGCATACTTCATGTATGCCCCGCGTACGTGGGTGATATCTATTTTCAGGCATCAAGCTAGTACACGAAGTGTACCACTTAGTACGCCATGTGTACTAGCTAAAGGACCAAAATGAAAGGTTTTTCAATATAGGGGGTTAAAAGTGAAATTTACCAAATTCGAGTGTTACATCATGGTTATCGAATTGCATTTCCTCGTTGATGACATCCATTAGTTTAGAAATATGAGCTGGTTATTGAAAAAAATATGCTTATATATGGAAACCAAAAAAATAACGATGATAATGAAATAGTGAATTGTTTAGAGACTTTATCACTTATGTAAAATGAATTTTTCAATGCGTCGTATGTATATGGATGGTATTAAAATTTTGGGATAATTTGAATCCTTTTATTTTTGCAATTGGAGGGAATTAAAATGAAAGATCGAATTTCATATAAGGGAATTGATATTTCCCTCTTGTTAATTTGAATTTTCCACTTCAAAGTTAAAATAATAATACCAATAATAAACACATAAATAAAATTTTAAAAATACATAAGAAAGAATTTAATAATTAATAAATTAAAATTATATTTTGGATGGGTTGTTTTTAATGTATGGTTGGATTAAAAAATTACACCATTTTAGCATTTTTTATACCGACACAAGATGCATCTGAAAATAGACACCCTGTGAAAAGTTAAGCATTACTTGGGAAAGGGCACAACGAAGCTTTCAGTCATTGGTTAAAATAGGAGGTCAAATAATATCAAAGTTATTATTTTTTTGAGAAATTCGCGCATTTTTACCCTATCATTCATCAATTGCTTAAACAAAACAGTAACTGATCAGTCGGCCCCCTGATGCTTATCATTTTATTGATATTTAGGTAGGGCGAGAGATGGCAATCAACAGACATAGTATTCCAGAGGACTTAAGGTGAGTTTCTCATGGCCTACAACACACCGTAATGAAATATGATATATATATATATATATATATATATATATATATATATATATATATATATATATATATATCACATTAATGACTACCTATTTCGTACACAATCCAGTGAAGGTACAATCAACCAAATTTGTGGGGTTTACATGGAGTCAACTCTCACACACATCTCTAGAAAAGAAGATGTATGATATGACAACACCTTTAATTATGGTGTTTTACAAGATATATGGGTTCTAAATTATCATATAAGAAAAAAAATTATTTTCAAGTGTGATTGGGTTCACAATAAAAAATGGGTAAAACAAGATCTTCTTGGTTACACCTTGGTAGAACTACATACATTAGGGCATAAGGACAATACCTTCATACTTGCCTCACAAGCATGAAAGGTGTTGTATGTGAGAGACCCAGACGATAATAAAAAGTCAATTGTGATCATGAAACATCCTAAAAGTTATAGAGGTGCATATAAAAACCATGATGAGGAATACAGTACAATAGTTGTACCACACAAAGATAAATATATAATGTCACATGTAGATAAACTTTGTGAGGTGTCGATTTTGACCCTACCTGAGGATTTTCTGTTCTATTGTGACGCATCAATCACAGGTTTGGGTGCAGTTTTGATGTAGAGGGGTTGCGTTATTGTTTATGCTTCGAGGCAGCTGAAGCCTCATGAGGAAAACTAACCTACACATGATTTGGAGTTGGATGTGGTGTTCGCCTATAATATTTGGTGGCATTACCTCTATGCGGTCCATTGTACCATCTACATGGATCATAAGATCTTGTGGTACTTGTTGGATCAGTCGATCTGAACTTGTAGAAACACATGTGGCTGGGTTTGGTGAAGGACTATAATTATGAGATCCTTTATTATCCAAGGAAGGCCAATGTGGCGGCCAATGCGTTTAGTCGCAAGGTGGTCGTGGCTTCGATCAGTGATGTGTGCTTGAGGATGATGGTGATTCCTCCACTCTTGGAGCAGATCCGAGAGGCTCAGATTGAGGCTATGAAGGAAAAGCACCAGAAGAGTGAGCACATTGTGGGTTAGGTGGCTTCCTTTGATTATGATAGTTGGGGATTATTGACCCTTCATCGGAGGGTGTGGGTTCCTTACTGGGGTGGTGAGTGACAGGTTTTGAAGGAAGAGGCGCACAAGTAAAGACTATCTATTCATCCCGAGGCGACAAACATTTATAGAGATCGCCGTCCCGATTATTGGTGGTTATGTATGAAGTGATATGTAACTTGGTATATACAGAGGTGCTTGACTTGTAGGAAAGTCAAGGACGAGCATCAACGACCTCACAAAAAGATGCAACCATTTTACATTCTTGCTCAGAAATAGGAAGAAAGTACTATAGATTTCATCACGAATTTGCCTCGGACAGCGTGTGGAGTGGATTCGATATGGGTCATCAAGGATCGATTGACCAAGAGCGTGCATTTCATGCCAATTCAGAAGAGCATCTCTGCCGAGAAGTTGGCCAACATTTACATCAGGGAGGTTGTGGCACGATATTGGGTGTCAGTTTCAGTGGATTTAGACAGGGATGTCCAATTTACTTCTAGGTTTTGGAGAGGTTTCACGAGGATTTTGGTACTCAACTGCATTTCAGTATGACTTTCCACCCGCAGAATGATGGGCAGAGTGAGCGAACTATCCAAATCCTGGAATATATGCTTCGGGCATGTGAATTAGATGTTTGTGGGAGTTGGGATACGTATGTCCCTTTGGAAGAGTTTTCATATAACAACAGTTATCATGTCAGCATCGATCGACCTCCTTTTGAGATGCTTAATAGGAGGAAGTATAGGACCACGATATGTTGATTTGAGGTTGATTAGTGAGTCATGGGGAGTACTAAAGTGGTACTCAAGACTACCAAGTTGATTCAGCAGGTTTAGGGTAGGGTTCAGACAGCACAGAGACGATAGCATAATTATGCCGACATGTGTTGGTCAAGTTTAGAGTTCCAGGTTAGGGATATGGTCCTAGATATTTCGGTCCTTACGAAGTTTTGGCTTGGGTGGGTGAAGTTGCATATTACTTGGATCTTCCTGAGGAGCTTAGTCAGCTCCATAGCACATTTCAAATCTCTCAGTTGCAGAAATGTTTGGTTAATGATTCTACAGTAGTTCCATTAGAGGATCTTCAAGTGGATGATCACCTGAATTATATCAAGAGACCGGTGGAGATCCTTGACCGAAAGACGAAATCCTCGAGGAACAAGGTTGTTGAGTTAGTGAAAGTATTGTGGCAACGCCACAAGGGTTTAGAATGGAGGTGGGAGCCTGAGGATGAGATGAGGGAGCATTACCCAAAGTTATTTGTGGCAGCGGACTTCGAGGATGAGGTCCGATTCAAGCGTGCAAGAGTTGTAATACCCGATTCAAGGAACTTTCATTTTTTACCCTTGGTATGTAAATACTTTGCAGAATTTGTCCCGAGGGGTAGTTTCGCCATTTTCAGAAAACTCATAGCACGCAGGACGTACGTATACAGGGGGAAAGTATAATGCTAAAAGTAAGGTTTGGTTTCTTTTAAGCCACGAAAAGGCTCCAAGTTCATGACTTTATGGATTAATATGTTCATTTAGACTTGGATCTAAAATTTAGATGTTAGAATGCAAGCATTAAGAACTTAAGGAAAAAGTGCTTAATAGGCACGTATGCTGCGCATATGTGCTTCTGTCCATGTCATGCAAGCACCCTAGTACGCCAGGTATACGTCTAGTACGTAGCGTACTAGGCCTGGATTGGGCTTTTGCGACTATGGGCCATTTTTGAACTAGTGGATTTTGGGCCTTACTGGGCCATCAACCTTTCTTACTTTAGGCCATTGTTGGGCCCTAGGCCTTCTTGTGTTTGGGCTATAATGGGTTTCAGGAATCTTTTAGAGCTTTGGGTCATATTAGGTTTTTTGGTGCTGTTACATTGGACCTCAAATTTTAGGCCAAGTAAGTAACGGGTAAAATGGTCTTTTATCCTAAGTGTTCAACAATTGGACTAGGATTCCAATTATGGGTTGTGGACCAATTATTAATTGGGTATTATTTTATGGTGTTAGCGCGGGGATTTTTCCGGATCAGCAGTCCGAGCTTTTAATTGAGATATTTAGCACTCTGAGGTGAGTTTCCTCACTATGCTTGGCGGGTCGTCCCATGTTTTATTATGATTAGGTTGCTAGTTGTATGTGTGACTCTTGCATGTATGTGATGTGATATGTATACCAGGCGTGGCCCGATGCCAAGCGAGGCCTAATAAATGTATTGTATGCTATTTGTCTTTGTGATAATTTCATATGTTATGTGTCTATATGTATAACGGGCGGGGCCTGATGAATGTGATGAGGCGGGGCCGATCTAATGTTATTGACAGATTTGTTTAAAGCAGGCTTGTTACAACTAACAAATTAGGGTTAAAATATTGCTCCTTGTACAAGATAATTTCCTTTGTATAACCTTGCATCATTTCATTTGGTGAAAATCGAACTTCAATGCTATTAAGTGCCTACGTTCATGCAAAGTGATTCTAGCCGAAACAACCTCATGCAAGCCCAAAACTCAGCCCAATAAGCCAAATCCAATCATTTTTGGGATTTAGCCAAAGTATTTTCGGTCCAAATCCTTATTGGACCAAGTCTTCCTAAATGGGCCCCAGTGGGCCGATAACTTCTCCTTTTGGTCTTTTTGCACCGAAAGCCCTAGTTGACCTGTATATGAGCCGAGAACACATATTTGGGCCATAGTTGAACCGAAATCAATATTGGGCCGAAAACTCTTCCATTTAATCTCTTTGGGCCAAAAACCTTATTTTTATCATAAATAGGCTGCATTTTACTATTGGACCTTCTAATGGGCCAAAAATCTTTAATGGGTTTTCTCCTTAAACCAAAAACCCTTAATAGGCCTAAGGTGTTTTTGGTTACCCAGGAAAAACCAAGCACATTTCCTACTTCCATTATATTCGATCGGTATTAATAAAAAAAAAAAGAGAAAATGCAAGGGTTAACCTAAGCATGCCATGTAACGACCAAAAAAAATTCCAACCAATTTAATTTTTTTTTAAAACAACCCGATTTCATTAAATTATTACAAAAAGGTTTTCAATACAATTTATTTAGAGTATTCCCAGAATCACATCACAACATAAACATGACGAGCGGTACGATCACGCCTTTGCCTTGCCACAGTCTCCTGAAGAACCTGAAAAACATTAAACCATAACTGTAAGCCCGAAAGCTTAGTGAGATATCCCCAAAATACCAACCACACATAAGCCCTTCCAGGCTACGACCTCCCGGTCCAAATCATAATGCCTTCCAACCCATAACATAGCATGCATAACATAACAAAACACAAAACAACCATGCACTTCGGGTCTACTGTGAGACTGGTCCGCCGCACCGGCCAACAGTCCACCTGGTCCACCCTCCGAGTCTAGCCATATACATCGAGTCTACAGTGTGATTGGTCCGCCCGCATCGGGCCTACAACCCACCTGGTCCACTCTCTGAGTCTACAGTATGACTGGTCCGCCCGCACCGGGCCTTCAGTCGGCCTGGTCCACTCTCCGAGCCTCGGCACGTCTGGTCCGCCCTCTTGGGGCCTACAGCCTATCTGGACCGCTCGCTGGGCCTTCGGGACAACCGGTCCGCCGTGGGTATCTTGGCCTACAACACAAAGCAGGACTCGCCTCAACCCAACTCCAGTCCAACCAACCATGTGCACATAAACATACAATCATATAAGAATTCACAGTCAACAAGCCGATCAAACAGATCACATAACATATCATCATCCTAACCAGGATACCGACCTAACCGGTCACTAGCATAGCATCACCCTACATATCGGGGGTACCGACCTTAACCAGGTCTCTAACATATACCATCCTAGCTACCAGGATGCACACATATCAAAGCAATAACATAACAACAAATACCCGGATCTCAATCCGATAAAGGGCCGGCCTTGGTGCCTTAGACCCTGTCGATATAGTGAGGATAACTCACCTCGCACTGCCGAAACTCTGAACTGAAGAGCAGATTCTCGAATCACCAACTCACCGCAAATCCCGAACTAGCCATCATAACAAAATAAACATTAGGCCAAGCATACATCCACTTATCGGGCCAAGGCCAAAGTCCAAATCTCATACAAAGTCCAATATTGGCCCAATTTACCAAATTGGGCCCACTTCACCAAATGGGACTAGATCCAAGGTCCATAACAATAATTGGGCCCAAAACACTCTAACCATAATATCCAATAGCCCAAATAACAGCCCAATCCCTAAGGCCCACAATGAAAAGCCCAACAGAGGGAGTACGCTGGGCGTACCCTCTTTGGTACGCGGCGCATACACACTAAAACGCAGCTGAGGATCGGGGCCCTGACCCGCTATGCGGGGCGTACAACCGTGTTACGCGGGGCGTAACTTCGCTACTCATAAAGTCCTTATAACCTCTTAATGGCTTAAGCTCTTAAGTGCAAACTTCAGATCCCTAGGCTAAATACGCCTAAGATTCATAAAGTCTCAAACTTTATCACTTGGGACGCCCAAAAGCTCTTAATCTAAGGTCTTAATCCATTAAGACCTATATATCTCACACATGGAACAACTACAACTCTTGGGACCTCATTTTTCTCACTCAAGACCTCTCCAAAGGTATGAAAGGACAGATAATCTCGGCCAACACAAAGCATGAATCAAGATGAGAACTTTGGGACAAGAAAGATGCTAAAACTTCACAATACTTAGATCCATGCAAAATAAATGGCAAGCAAGAACCTTTATACCTCAAATAAGCTCCAAAGGATGATATCTCTTCAGATCTACAAGCCCCAATCGTTCCTTTCCTTCTTTGACAACTTCTCCTTTCTTCTTCTAGCTTTTCTTTTGCCAAAATGAGCTTTCCAAGGCCAAACACACCCAACAATGGAGGGAATACGGGTTTCTAGGGTTTCTAAGGTTAAGGGTGAGCTTAAGGAGGCTAGGGTATGAACCAACATGTTCCTTATATAGTGAATGACCCTAAATTTAGGGTTTTAGAACTCTGAGAGTACGTTGGGCGTACCTCTAGTACGTTGGGCGTACTCAGCCTTGCACCCGCGTCCATATACGCCTTACGCTGGGCGTAATCCCAGCTTACGTTGGGCGTACTCGGCGAGTCCCCAAGTTTCATACTTGCCCCTCATTTTCCACTTTTCCCACAAGATGACCAAAATATCATTTCTCTTAATTCCCGGGGACTCACAATTAGGTACTCTTAGGAACGGGGCGTTACAATTCTCCCCCACTTAAATTAGGCTTCGCCCTCGAAGCCTTCGACACCTCTACTCCAGAACTTCTCCCGCCACGCACCTCCTGGCATTAACCCAACCAGGTTCCTCAAGACGCAACCATCAAAACCCGAAACTCACTTTCTCCTTCTAGCGGTGTCCTGACTACCGCCTCAAGCCAGCCACCGGCTTCACCCTCTGATAACCACACCTATCAGGCTCCACACTTATCAACCGAGTACCACTCCATGGCACTTCCTCGATCCTGATCACCACAATCACTTGGCTCTTACGAGCTGGATATAACCCTAAAACACCGGGTTCCCGATCTGGGTCTAACTCTAACCATCCCATGCTGACAGAACAACACATTCTTCAGCCTTAGAGCAACTCCCATGAGTTCTCCTCTTGCAATCGCATGCACATGCTGCACTAGCTCTAACACCCTCGGGTTAGGAAAACCCGTCACACTGACGACACCTCCAAACATCCCCCAGGATGAATCACCACTACATACATAATTCCTTGATCAGAATCGAACTGGGAATCTAAGACCCCATCCCTGCACCCCTTCCGAGCCTCTCGGCTCTACTCCCGCGGAATCCCTTCCGCGACCTCAGCAGACATCCATTCCGGATGTGATCCCATACTACTGCCGCAATCATGCTGCTCAATGACCATAATTGGACCACTCCAAACATAACTCTACACTGCTGCTTTCACTTCCGTGAACTTACACTCCCTCTCGGCACTACATTCCTTTCTCTTTCCTTACCCAGTAAATCCACTTGGCCGCCTCGTCACTACGACAAGTGCCATGATGCTCGCCCGATGCTACACCACTCCCTTATAGCATAACTGCTATCCATGCAACACACAGCTCTGAATCTGCTCGCAAGGACTCTCGAGTCCATGCACCATCTCCACTAATCGAGATCAATACTCGGGGCCAGACCTTCCAATGCTAACATATCGCGACATACTCAATCCATTTCCTCGAACCGATCTAACAATACCTACAGAGTCTTCAACATGACTGGACCTCCTTACCAGGCCTTCAGCCAATCTGGACCACTCTCAGAACCTTCAGCTAATCTGGGCCGCCCTCCAGGGCCTTCAGCCTGGCTGGACCGTTCTCCGAGCCTTCGGCCTGACTGGTACGCCTACCGGCCTTCAGTCTATCCGGACCGCTCAACCAGCATTCATCACTTCGAGTTATCTCTCCGGGAAATCCTCCCATGCATATTGTTCTAGCCCTCTAGGGGTTCCGAACTCTATCTCCATCATACAAACTCGATCCCGGGCTGATCCCAAGCCCTCCACAATCAAATACCCTTGGTCTGTATCCCGCCCCGCATGCCTGTCACTTACTCATACCAGCCTACGCTCTTGGCTGACATAACACTGCTGAATCCTAAACAGCTAAACAATCCTCACATGCTCATCGATCTTCCGGATAATTTTCCAATTCTCCCCCTCTTAGGGCACTGACTATCAACCACCGGTCGCTATCACCGACCTCCCAAAACAACCCTGCACAAAACCAACACTTACACGCGGACTGATTCCCACTAGCACTAACAACCTTCACAAAATCACATATCAACACTGATCGACCCGAGCTCAAAAGAACCTCAATCTGCGGCTAACCACTCCTCAGAATGCAGATGCTACCCGGCATTCAGACCAACGCCAGATTTCCTCTAATAACCCCCATGAAGGATAACCAACGAAATTCCCAACACTAACCCATAACCAAACCATAACCCTCAAAGAACAACGAATACCGCACCGAAAACCACACAATGAGACTAACAGATAAACAATACTCCACAATAACCATAAGATAAACAAGGCATCAAGAAAGAAACATACTCGCGGCTGCATCCGACACTGCTCTGACCTCCTCTGCTGTAAGCTGAAAAGCACGACCCTGAGCCCTTGGGGGCTCCGCTCCACCCTGACCTCCACTCGTGATCCTCAAAGTGGCCGGTGCTGGAGCCTGCACCGGTCCTGCAGCGAGCCGTGGACAGTTGACCCTCAAATGTCCAACCTGATGACAATGATAACAAATCCTCAAATCCCGAACCGGCGCTGACTGCCGACAATCCCTCGCATAGTGCCCCTCCTTTCCACACTTGCGGCATGCACCACCGGACCTACAAACTCCGATGTGACTCCTCCCACACTTCCCACAAGTGTGGCTACTTAGATCTCCCACTCTAGAATCAACGGTCTTGGACCGTTTTGGCGCCGGCTGCAACTGCACCGGAGCCTGCCTCAGCTCACGCAACTGCAACTCAATCTCTAACTCACGCCGCTTGGCGGCCTCCTGCAACTCCAACAAAGTCTCGCACCTCTGCGTAGACACAAACTTTCTGATATCCCTCTTGAGCATGCTCAGATATCGAGACATCTGAGCCTGCTCCAAAGCGAACTCAGGGCAGAACATCGCCCTCTCAGTGAACATCCTGGTGATCTCAGTCACCGACTCCGAACCCTGCTTCAGCTCAAGGAACTCCTGAGCCAATCTATCTCTCTCTCAACTCGCGGAACATAACGAGTGCTGAACATCTCTCTGAACTGATCCCATGAAACCGCAGCCCTCTGCGCATCCGAATATGACCCCGTGGTCAATCTCCACCAATCCTTCGCCCCGAGCCTCAACAGGTTCAGAGCACACCTCACCCTCTGATCAGCAGGGCATGAACACGTGAAGAAACACCCCTCCACGTCCGATAACCATCTCATAGCAACAATCGGATCCTGAACTCCATCAAAGGTGGGAGGCTTCGTATTATCGAAGTCCCGATACTGAAAACCCCGACCAGCTCCTCCCCCTGTCGCTGCTACAGCCGATGTAGCTGCCGCGGAAGCCGTCTCTGTGAGAGCTGCATAGCGCTCATAAAAATACTCAACCATGGCGGTCTTGATCGATCCAAACAGTTCCAGCAACTCAGTCCGGAACAACGCAACAATCTCATCATGCAGGATCTCATGAATCCTCGCATCCAACTCGCATGTGCTCATCTGACCAATAACCTCGGGCGGTACTGACCCACCCAGAACTCCCTCTCCTGCTCCCGATCCTGACCTGGATCCACTCCCAGCATGCCTCAGAATCTCCATACTGAAAAACACCACAAAATCTCAGGCACTTCCCACTAACCCGGGAACCAACTCTCAACCCAACCCTAGAGGTCATGGTTTTCCTGATACGCGTATGGGTCCTGTGCTTTCAGTAATACGGGCCCATACTACCTTCCACACCTACCCATATTTGTATGAAGTACTATCACAACACCCTAGTGAAAACATACATAACAATCGCTCAACCCTCACTACTAGAGGAACACTATAAATCTCACACAAGGAAACCCTAGGCTAACAGGCATCATAAATCAGACAACATTATCATGAAATCCTGAAGATCCCTAGCCTAGCACTAGCATGCTGTTCTATCAAAGCTCAAAAACAAATATTATGTATGGTATTTTGGGGTTACTTACTGGCTCCAGCTGATCGTACTTCGCGTCCTCCTTTACTCATTTTGAAAACTATTTTAAATTCTCTTTTGAAAACTCTCCTCGATTTGAGACTGGAGTCACACGAGTGTTCCTCCAATTCACTCAAACCAAGGCTCTAATACCAACTTGTAACGACCAAAAAAAATTCCAACCATTTTAATTTTTTTTTAAAAACAACCCGATTTCATTAAATTATTACAAAAAGGTTTTCAATACAATTTATTTAGAGTATTCCCAGAATCACATCACAACATAAACATGACGAGTGGTACGATCACGCCTTCGCCTTGCCACAGTCTCCTGAAGAACCTGAAAAACATTAAACCATAACTGTAAGCCCGAAAGCTTAGTGAGATATCCCCAAAATACCAACCACACATAAGCCCTTCCAGGCTACGACCTCCCGGTCCAAATCATAATGCCTTCCAACCCATAACATAGCATGCATAACATAACAAAACACAAAACAACCATGCACTTCGGGTCTACTGTGAGACTGGTCCGCCGCACCGGCCAACAGTCCACCTGGTCCACCCTCCGAGCCTAGCCATATACATCGAGTCTACAGTGTGATTGGTCCGCCCGCATCGGGCCTACAACCCACCTGGTCCACTCTCTGAGTCTATAGTATGACTGGTCCGCCCGCACCGGGCCTTCAGTCGGCCTGGTCCACTCTCCGAGCCTCGGCACGTCTGGTCCGCCCTCTTGGGGCCTACAACCTATCCGGACCGCTCGCTGGGCCTTCGGGACAACCGGTCCGCCGTGGGTATCTTGGCCTACAACACAAAGCAGGACCCGCCTCAACCCAACTCCAGTCCAACCAACCATGTGCACATAAACATACAATCATATAAGAATTCACAGTCAACAAGCCGATCAAACAGATCACATAACATATCATCATCCTAATCAGGATACCGACCTAACCGGTCACTAGCATAGCATCACCCTACATATCGAGGTACCGACCTTAACCAGGTCTCTAACATATACCATCCTAGCTACCAGGATGCACACATATCAAAGCAATAACATAACAACAAACACCCGGATCTCAATCCGATAAAGGGCCGGCCTTGGTGCCTTAGACCCTGTCGATATAGTGAGGATAACTCACCTCGCACTGCCGAAACTTTGAACTGAAGAGCAGATTCTCGAATCACCAACTCACCGCAAATCCCGAACTAGCCATCATAACAAAATAAACATTAGGCCAAGCATACATCCACTTATCGGGCCAAGGCCAAAGTCCAAATCTCATACAAAGTCCAATATTGGCCCAATTTACCAAATTGGGCCCACTTCACCAAATGGGCCTAGATCCAAGGTCCATAACAATAATTGGGCCCAAAACACTCTAACCATAATATCCAGTAGCCCAAATAACAGCCCAATCCCTAAGGCCCACAATGAAAATCCCAACAGAGGGAGTACGCTGGGCGTACCCTCCTTGGTACGCGGGGCGTACACACTAAAACGCAGCTGAGGATCGGGGCCCTGACCCGCTACGCGGGGCGTACAACCGTGTTACGCGGGGCGTAACTTCGCTACTCATAAAGTCCTTATAACCTCTTAATGGCTTAAGCTCTTAAGTGCAAACTTCAGATCCCTAGGCTAAATATGCCTAAGATTCATAAAGTCTCAAACTTTATCACTTGGGACGCCCAAAAGCTCTTAATCTAAGGTCTTAATCCATTAAGACCTATATATCTCACACATGGAACAACTACAACTCTTGGGAACTCATTTTTCTCACTCAAGACCTCTCCAAAGGTATGAAAGGACAAATAATCTCGGCCAACACAAAGCATGAATCAAGATGAGAACTTTGGGACAAGAAAGATGCTAAAACTTCACAATACTTAGATCCATGCAAAATAAATGGCAAGCAAGAACCTTTATACCTCAAATAAGCTCCAAAGGATGATATCTCTTCAGATCTACAAGCCCCAATCGTTCCTTTCCTTCTTTGACAACTTCTCCTTTCTTCTTCTAGCTTTTCTTTTGCCAAAATGAGCTTTCCAAGGCCAAACACACCCAACAATGGAGGGAATACAGGTTTCTAGGGTTTCTGAGGTTATGGGTGAGCTTAAGGAGGCTAGGGTATGAACCAACATGTTCCTTATATAGTGGCTGACCCTAAATTTAGGATTTTAGAACTCTGAGAGTACGCTGGGCGTACTCAGCCTTGCACCTGCGTCCATATACGCCTTACGCTGGGCGTAATCCCAGCTTACGCTGGGCGTACTCAACGAGTCCCCAAGTTTCATACTTGCCCCTCACTTTCCACTTTTCCCACAAGATGACCAAAATATCATTTCTCTTAAATCCCGGGGACTCACAATTAGGTACTCTTAGGAATGGGGCGTTACATGCCACCTCAAAATTTGACCATATATAACAAGGTGTTTATCCCTTATACTTCTATGCAACTTGTATTAACCAACATACATTATACACTAATCTCTTCTCCCTTCCTCTTAAACTGGCCAAACACCACCACCGTCCTCTCTCCACTCTTCACTTCTAACTTACACTCTTATCTCATTCTCTCTCAAAACTTAAAGAAACTCTCCCATTTTCTTCTTCAAAAATCGTGGGTTTGTGTGTGTTTTTTCAAGAAGTTTTCTTCAAACATTGTAATCTTGGTAAGTTCCCATAAAACTTAAGAAGTGTTATTTACAAATTATACTAATATTATTCCTTAAACAACTTCATTTTCGTATCTATGCTCCCTAGAACACCCTGATCTTCAAAAATCTCCTCAAGGAAGTAACGTAGGGTCGAAAACCTTTCTTCATCTTCCTCTACATCTCGAAAACTCCAAGGTGAGCTTCATACCCCACTATTTTTCATGTTTTCATACTCTTTTTTTATTGGGGGGGGGGGGGGGCGGAATACAAGTCAAAATAATGATAAAGTATGTGTTATCATATACATTACATTTAAACCAGTGAATGTGGGTTATTTAATCAAATATAGCAAAAATGATTATTGTATTCAAATATGCATAACCTAAACTTAACCAGCAGCTTTGAACAAAAACGTTATGTGTAATTCATGGACTATTTTGACTACCTTAAGCTCAATATTTCTCAAAATTGTTCAATATGCAGATAGACCAGGTTTATTCCTTTCTAAAGACTACTCGCACGCATTCATACGATTTTTCTACAATTTTTGGTGATTTTTACAAAATTGCTTGGCATTTCAGAAATATTTCGGACCATTCGGGGAAGTTGAGCAATTTCACACTATTTTGAGACCACCAAAAGATATAATAAAATTTTTGAACAAAGTAGACTCATTTTATAAGCTTTTAGAGTTTACGGATTCAAATTTTGACTTATGATGATTTTTCTATTTATTTTTCTAAAAATAGGGACAGAAAAGTTAAAAACTTGAAATTTTCTTCATTATACTGAAAGGTTGATATTAATGTTTAGACTAAATATTTATGTGTTATTATGAAAATCATGGCATATTAGGATCAAACCAAATAAATTATTTTGTTTTGTAACACTTACAAATCGGTTACGAATACGTAAACAATTATAAAGCTTGATATTCCAATAAAAACGAATTTACTCGTAAAATAATCGTAAACTTGAATTCACTATTTTGATGGCTTAAAATCAGAAATATTATGCTATTTTCACAACCTATGATACAACTAGATATGTTCAATAACGATTATTTATAAAAAAAGTATTATAAATAATCTATTACGAAATGGTGAACAAAACGGAATTCATCACAGAAAGATTTGCGTGCCATAATTTGCCTATCATAAGACTGTTATAGCAGGAATAATAAGTCGAGTGTCATAAGACTTCAGTCATAAATCTACACTAGTAAACTCATATTCATTATTCAAAAATGGGAGTCTAAGTTCGCGTAAATCTGTTAAGGCTCTTGTGAAACACTCCTTCACTCGTACCTACCTAGTGTACATCATAAATCCTATAGTTATAACCAGAGTCTCCTGGAAGGAGAGTGGGATATTGTGTATATATCTATACGGGGATGACACCCCACACCTGATTCGTTCGCTACAGCTAGACAAGCCAGTATAGGGTGACAATTATCTTTAGAAACCGACGCCTGAAGAACATCAAGACAGGCGCTCTCATCACATTAGTATGGTTGTAACGACTCATATAGAGAATAGCAACACTATTTTGGTTTACGGGAAGCATACACTTCGTTGGTTTTATATAAGTTAAAACTACATACGATCTATCAGTACAATATTGGTCTGGAGATATACACTATACACTATAGTTTACCTAGAACAGAAAATATTGCATTTCCTGGGGATGTACACTATACTCTATAGATTACATATGTCAAAAAGTACTGGATTTTCTAGGGATATACACTATAATCTATAAATTACATACATCATAAAGTATTGGATTTTCTGGGAGTGTACGCTTTACAAATACAAATAATAGAAAACAAGGGACACGCATGCATATATTCTCGGTTTTAGAACAAGACTCACAAACAATTTTTCATAGAAAACATCGGATTCTCTGAAAATACTACGAGAACTATTCTAAACAAGGAAAAAAACCATGTTTATACAAAATGCTTATGAATTCAACAACTTTTTAGTTAATGCTTTTCAAAATGACTTGTATTCTCAGGGAAACTGTAACAGGTAATCAACTCTGCGAAGAGATCAAGTGGTGCAACCTTATAAAATTTTACTTTTTGCCACTTTTGTGTAACTGATGAGCAAGTACAATATGTAAATCATGTAAGTTTGTATTCTCAATGTATGTCGCTTGTAATGCTATGTTTCATTCATATTCAATTGTGATGGTACTATACAATGACGTTATCCGCCCTCAGACATTTTCGCCATCCTGGTTAGGGGGATATGACTAGGCTCGATGTCGGGAAGTGCCCGATGGTTGTTGGACATGGCCAATTTTATGTTTAATATGTATTGTATGATGTTTTTTGGAGAACTCACTAAGTTTCGTGTTTACAGTTTTCAGTTTATGTTTCAGCTACTTCCTGATCGAAGGGGAATGGCTCGGGATGATCGCCTTGCACACACCACGTTACTCCGCATTTTGTTGATATGACGTACTTGGATGATTATTGACATACTCAGTAATTTTATGGTTTTATAAACACATTTTGGATGATTATTTTATTATTATTAAAATGAAATTTTTGGTCTTAATTTTTGGGATGTTGTAGTTTTGCAACATTTTATAAAAATATGTTAGTTTTTATAAAATATGATGATTTTTATATAAAATTGATATTTTTATATAAGAAGGAAATCTACAAGGAATTTTTCAATATCTTAAAAGGAGTTATACACTTATAAATACATCATTATATAAATTATACACATACACGCTTTTGAATATATATATATATATATATATATATATATATATATATATATATATATATATATATATATATATATATATATGACGATAAAAGAACTACAAGACATTGTTAAAAGATCGGAACACAAATGAAAAGAAAATCCTAGAATTAACAATTTAAGGTCTTTCTATATGAGAAATACTTTATCGCTAAGAACTCAAAACTTGGTACAAAGCCCTCTTTGCTATAACCATTAATTCAGATGGATGTGGAACACTGGTATAGATCTATATGGGTTGATAACCTCGCTTGTGGTTGCTGGTGACAACCATCGTCTAACGAGTCAAAATAGGTGTAATTGTTCAGTCATTTTATTTTTTCATGATATTGATGAAGCATTGCAATTTTTACAACACAGCTCCTCACAGTACTGCTCTACAGAGTTTTGCACGTCCATAGTTTGGTTATAGCTTCATATTAGAACCCATAAATTTTAATCTAGAACTCCTACCACAAAAACGGATAAGTGCTGAAACATTATTTTATATAATTCATATTTATAATGATTCCAACAAGAAACTTATTTTAAGTGTAACTTATGATTATTATTGATGAATTTTTAAATGTATGTATCTTTAGGAGCTTAAAAGGTAGAGGGACGCCCACTATGTGATGAAGATATTTCCTCATAATAAATTGTTTACCAAGTAACCAGTCCTATTGATATGTTTCTTTCATGCTTCGTGGAACTGGTTTTATGTATTTGTCATACATTGGAAGAATGTAATGTCATTTAAATCATCTAATATTCAATATATATTGTTAAGTATGATCCAACGTTTCACGTAACAACCCCGGTGATTCTACCATCGATCGGGGTGTGACCCAGTTGTTATTTTAAATTTGCTAAGTTTGATAATATAACTCTTTTAGCGTCCATTATGTATTTTCTATGATTTTATATTATTAATTTGTTATCATCAAGTTGTCCTTACCTACACCTCACTCTTTTGAAGAATTCCTATTTTCATATCCCTCATACCACATCCCTGAACATGACCACCACCACCAATTCCCGTCTCATACTCCATCTTTAGCCATTTCCACCATACCTCTTCCCAACTATAAATTCTTCAAATTAATCCCTCATTTTAACTATATTAACCCCTTTTTTTTCAAAACATAATTTTATTTAAATCTAATGTGTATGTGAATGCTTTGTATGAGCTTTTTGTTTAAATAAAAGTCAACTAGAAAACAGATAGAACGATTGAATCAGTTAACAAGCTCTAATGAAATTTGAGTGTTTCTAAAACACCATTTTGTATACTCAGCAACAACTCTTATTATGCATCAACCACCATTTTCAAATTTAGTTCAAACAAATAACAAAACTGTAGCCTTAAAGTTACAACCAAAATCAACTTCAACAAACACGAAACCAATAACCACCCTTTCTTTAAATTCACTATTTCTCGAGCATGAAGTTATTTTCAAAAAACCCTTCAACCAGGTAAAACACTAGCCTCTTTTGGTACTTTTATTAAACACCTTATGCTCAAATAAACACAATCCATATTTTTTAAATTTTGGCTATATAAGACAGACCTTCTTTTATCGAATCTTATGTTGGTTGCTTTGCACTAACTAACATTGATTTCGAGCAGTATTCGGAGCTGAAGATACACCGTTACTATATTGGCGCTAGATTTAAAGATAATCAGTTGGTTAATAACACTCAGGGCGTTGATGGATCTGCCAATGAAGAGGGTTTGACCTTAATCCAATCCAAACCTATAAGAATGATAAGATTTTGGATCTTAATTTAATGATATGCTTACCTGCTAATGACCCTTATCCGTTAAACCTTTTATTAAAAGGGTTGGATATGGATCATTACCGATCTGTTCTGCCTAAAACACGTCTCTTATAAATATTAGAATTATAGTCTTTAATTTTTCCAATTGTTTCTTTTTAATTCCAACACAAAAGGATAAAAGTCATGCGAAAGGGATCTTAAATAACAAAATACTTACTTACAAGTGTATGAAATATCCCATGATGAAGATACTCTTTTTAGCTACATTGTTAACTTCATATTAGATTGAAAACTTGAAGGAAGGTTGTTAGACACACTTGAAAAAAAAAAAAGGAATCATCAGCTACTAATATAGTTGAATCAAAGGAAAAAAAAAGTGAAAAGGCAGAAAGAAGTCAGTGTGAGAAAGAAAAAAAGGTAACGAGGCGACCAAAAGAGGGAGAAAGGAGAAAAGGGGTGGCAACCAACTTCGATAAGGGATGTTGCGCCGAGGTATGCCTCTGGATCTGCCTCAGGCATTTTCTTTGTTTCTATAGGATCTGCTACTACAACCATATCTACTTGTGGTGTACCTGTGTTGATTTGGCCTCTTCCATAATCCTTTCTGCTGATGGTTATGGGTAAATCATAGTAAAGAAGAAAGGAAAGCCTCGCAGAGAACATTTTTGTCATATTTCAAGTGTTGAATGCGTAATAATTATATAATATTAATATTGTAAATAGGTTAGATTAATTCAGTGGATAATCATTTCCTCGGTGGATAAATATATGTGTTTGATTATTTAAATCTATATGGGTTACAAGGATGAGTTTGGATCAAATTTTGAAGTTTTTTAAATGTTTAGATCAAAGTTGATTTGCTTCTAACACATTTACTATTATATACAAACTAGGCGAATATCTACACGTCGCGCGAAATAAAATTATACAGCTAAACTTTTGGAAATTATATGTTATAGAAAATATTTATAGTTGGATTAAGGTGTTTAAGATCATAACTAAATTGGTATATATATATATATATATATATATATATATATATATATATATATATATATATACACTTGAATCGAAAACAAAGTCTTTTTGCGGTTGCCCTTATCACTAGTAATTGACACTAGTAATTGAGTAGAATGACTTTTGGATATAAATGTTATTTATTGAGTTATTATATGATTAATAAATAGCAATAAATGAATTGTTAATATATTTTGTGATTAATATATTAATTAGAAATATTATTATTTAATTAATAATTAATTAGAAATTAATTAAATTAATTAAATGCGTAAGGACTTAAGTTGTACTTGTTCAGTGGTTGAACAAGAAAGATTTCAGAACCTTCCATATGTCATGGACAGTTTTGGAATAATCCAAAGTGGATCTAAAATATTCCATATAGACAATTAAGGGATTGGATTATTACCTAATTTGAAATATGCTATTATATACAAATTAAGGTTCCCAAGGTTACTTATATTAGCTATAAATAGGACCATTGGCACTCATTATTTTTGTCCACTCCATATATAAAGGAAGAGCCAAAATTTTGCTTACATATCTCCTCTTTCCTCAATTCATGTGATTACTAGGGCCTGGGCACAAACCATTTGAGGCACTAATCTTTTGATACCTGCTTTCCAAGTCTTTCAAGAAGGAATTTTGTTTGGTTATTTTCTATAATAATCAAAAGGTATGTAAACTCTAATCTTATGTATATTTCGATTATTATAGTGTTCCTTTAGGGTTCTTGATATTCAATATTTTATTCCTATAAATTAGAGAAAATATATATCTTTTATAGGTTGCATGTGAAGTTAAGGGATAAGGCTTTTCACTTCATATGTCATTTAATATCCTATAAAATCTTTTAATGGTATGAGAGAAATTGTTTTATATTGATTGTGCGTAAAATTGAATGAATCAAACTGGAGTTTATCAAAAATAAACCTTATGGATTGAGGATTTCGATTTTGCTAGAGTTTCTTGAAAGTATAGCCTCCCACTCTTAATTTTGAAAATTATAGGGTTAACCCTAGGGTTCTCTAGTTTCCTTAATTATTATTTTAAATTCCTTAAATTTTGAATTATTAAAAACTAATAACCCTAAAACTCTAATTCTAAAAAATTAGTAGGGTTTCAAATTTAGATTAAATTTGAATTATTTTATTAACTATTTAATTGAAAATAATCAATAAATCTCTAAATGATTTAAATTTGTTTAATTAAAAGTTTAATTATAAGATAAAGTTTAAATCATAATTTGTTTAAATTTAATAAATTAAAAAGTTTAATTTAGATAATGAATATTTAAACCATGTATTTTGAAAAGTTTAAAAATACACCTTATATATATATATATATATATATATATATATATATATATATATATATATATATATATATATATATATATATATATAATGATAATTGCTATATGTATAAGATAAAGTCAGTCGAATCGCTAGTAAGCCTCATTCACGAAGCCATACTATAAAAATGATATAAGGAAACAACCTATAAAATAAGTGTCGTTTTCACTGAATACTCTCATTTGTGGTGGAAGGTCGTTAGCTAAACAGGTTCGATATGACATAATCAGATTAAAAGTATAATCTATAAAAGTACTAGAACCTTCTTTTCAATCCCACTTTAGTTACTTTAGAAAAAATGTGAAATGTATGCTAACCCATGAAAACGCACATCATTCTTTATTAGTCGTTAGTGGAGCATATGTGGTTAACTGACACACTAATTTGGTACTATAAAGTTAACATGATGGCACAACTCAAAAATTATCATTGTTAATGGAGCATGTGTGGTTTACCGACATATTAATTTGAGATGATAAATAACATCGAGGTTGTCAAGCGCGTTTTCATGGTTATTCACATCTTTTTTGTGATCCTTGGCATACCAGTCACAAATAGAAGAGCATCATCTGAGATTAAACATGTCATTGATAAGATTCAATGAATTTCAAAAGATATAGGAATTTCATATTATATTGAAATGGGTAAATTGTCTTACCTTCCTTTATAAAATCACAATAAGCTACTACGTCCCTCTTTTTGATTATGAATTGTATTTTTGGATCCTAGCCTTAAATATTTATTTTGGGTTAAAATATTAAGAGTTTGTGTCAACTAACTAAAACTATCTTTCTTAATACAGATGGGCTACTTCTGATTATGCTACTGTAGCTCAATCCTCTACCAATAACTCTAACTACACTCTTCTGTCAATCTTATCGAAAGAAAAACTAGTTGGTCCAAAGAATATGTTCTTGAAAAACCTCTACTTGAAGTCGATGTGTCAACTGCTACTCTAAAGGAGCTTGCTACCTACCAGAAAAACTATGACGACGCAACAAAGGGTGCTTGCATAATGGTTGCAACCATGGTACACAAGTTACAAAGGTTCTATGAGGACTACTGGCCATACGAGATCTGCTTGGATCTTGCTGAAAAGTTTCACAAGAAACCACATTAAGAAAGGTATGAGGTCGTCAAGGCTTTAATGGAATGCAAGTTGAAGTAGGGAGAATTTGTGTGCAACCATGTGCAGAGAATGTAAAGATACGTGGAGTGGTTGGAAAGCTCAATGTGTGTTTTGAAAAGGAGTTGGGCAACTCCTTGCCTCCTATTTATGATCAGTTTGCTTTAATTTATCATTTGAACAACACAGAGACCACATTGACCAACTCCATAACTTGTTGCAGAAAGTTGAATCAAAGATGAAGAAAAATCAGTTCCCTTCTACGACAAGTGCTCCTGTCCTCTCCATTTGGTAAAACAAAGGAAAGAAAAAAAAAGGCCAATCCTCAATCGAATTGGAAGGGAAAGGCCCATGCTGGAGCGTCTAGCAGTTGGTCGAAGTCAAAGCCCAATTATGATATTCCAGCTGTTAGTGATCCCAAAGAGTCCACTTGCTACTATTGTAATGAAGAAGGGAATTAGAAGCTAAGGTTCTTAAAATACTTGCCGGATTTGAAGGATGGAAAGGCCAAGCCATCTTCGGTAGGTATGTACACTATTCAAGTCAATAACTCAAAAATTACTCGTTATTGGTCCCTTGACACATGATATGGTTTCCATATTTGTTCCGATTTGTAAGGGCTAAGAGAAACTGAGGAAGTGGAGCACGGAAGAGTAAATCTGATCATGTGGAATAGGCAATCTTCACATGCTACCAAGATTAGAACTTATGGTCTAGTGCTCAGTGGTGATGTTAGGATAGATTTAATAAATTGTTGTTATTCATCATAAATGACACAAAACATTATTTCTTTCCATGCATTGTTCAGACAAGGTTTTTGACATTCATTTGATGATATGAATGATTCGATTTTAGCTTATAAAAATGGTGTTTTTATGTTTAAAGTTTTACCATGTAATGGTGTGTATGAAATAGTGATTTGTGTTGATAACTTAGGCAATTATACATTTCACATTGATTCGTCTAATCGAGTAGACAAATCATGCTTATTGTATTGTCGTCTTGGGAACATTAACAAGAAACGCATTTCCTAACTCCAAAAGGATGGAGTGTTGGAATCATATAACATAA
This sequence comes from Lactuca sativa, assembly GCF_002870075.4. Classification (NCBI taxonomy): domain Eukaryota; kingdom Viridiplantae; phylum Streptophyta; class Magnoliopsida; order Asterales; family Asteraceae; genus Lactuca; species Lactuca sativa. The sequence continues at coordinate 65,975,812 of NC_056626.2, read as the reverse complement.
GGTCAGGTGATGAATGCAAGTCTTGCCTTTTGGTCAGGATGACAAAATCACATTTCAATGGAAAATGTGAAAAAGGTGAAGGATTACAGGATCTTATCCATAATGATCTAGGTGGGCCCTTTAGATCTTCCTAAAATGATGCAAATCGATATTATATGACGTTTACCGAGAATCAATTAGGCTGCAAGATAAAGATGCTTCGATCTGATAAAGGTGGAGTGTATCTTAGTTTGAGTTACACGATTATCTTAAGGAATATGGAATAGTTCATAATTGACTCCGCGGAGGACACCACAAATTAATGGTGTGGCTGAGAGGCATAATTGAACCTTAATTTACATGGTTCGTTCCATGATGATTCGAGCTTCTCTTCCTACTTCTTTCTGGGTATATGCCTTAGATACATCTGCCTATTTCCTAAATCATATTCCTACTAAGAAGGTTGCCAAAATGCCTCATGAGATCTTGACAGGGAAGCTTCCCTAGCTTGCACATATCAATGTTGGGGTTATGAAGCTCTAGTAAGACGAGAAACTCATGAAAAGCTAGACCTGAGATCCAAGAGGTGTATTTTCATTGGCTACCTACATAAGTCTTTTGGATACATATTCTACAGACCTAGTGAGAATGTGGTCTTTGTAGCTCGAAGGGGAGCCTTTCACGAGAGAGAGCTCATATTCAAAGAAGATAGTGGGAGTACAATTGACCTTGAAGATATTAAGGAGTTAAACAATGAAGGAACCATAGACGACACTAGCTCTCAACCAGATGATGAGACTCTTGTTGAGCCCATTAACAATTCGTTACCTCTTCGTTAATCTAGTAGGGTTAGCATGCAACATTCGTTCTATGGTTTCCACATTACATCAGATGGTGACACATTTATCAGTGATAAAACACTGGTAAATTTTGATGAACTCGCTAACTATAAGGAAGCGATGGCAGGCTCTGAGGCTACTAAGTGGAAATAGGCGATAGATATAAAGATATATTCTATATATGATAACCAAGTTTCGAACTTGGTTGATCACTTAAGGGGTCAAAAAACAGTTGTGCGCAAATGGATCTTCAAGAAGAAGACCAACATGGATGGAAAGGCGCACACATTCAAGGTACGACTAGTTGCAAAGGGATTTACTCAAACCCAAGGGATTGACTATGATGAGACCTTCTCACCAGTGGCTAAGATAAGTTCTAGTAGGATAATTCTTGCCATATCAACTTTTCATGATTATGAAATATGACTGCTTTCATAAATAGAAAGTTGATTGAGGATGTCTACATAAGTTAGCCAGAGAGTTTTGTACATGCCAAATTTCATGATAGAGTGTGTAAGCTTGAGAAATCCATTTTTGGATTGAAACAAGCGTCTCGCAGCTGGAACCTTTGCTTACATGAGAATGTCAAAAATTTTGGATTCTCTAGTAATGAGGATCAGTCATGTGTGTATGTTAAAGCTAGTTGGAGCATAGTTAATTTCCTATTATTGTCTATTGATGACATACTCCTTATAGGAAACGACAATTCAACCTTTCAAGAAGTAAAATCTTGGCTTGAAAAATGTTTTGCTATGAAGGATCTCGGGGAAGCAACCTATATTCCTGGAATAAGGACTTACAGGGATATAAAGAAACAAATTATTGGTTTTAGACAGAGTACATACTTGGATAAAATACTAAAATGTTTTAGTATGGAGAATTCCAAGAAAAGAGATTTTCCCATCCATTGTACTGTTAAATTGAGTAAGACTCAAATCCCCAGTACTAATGAAGATATAATTGACATGATTCGGGTCCCATATGCTTTGGTTATAGGTTCTATCATGTATGTTATGACATGTACTCGCCCTAATGTGTATTATCCTTTAAGCATGGTTAGTCGATTTCAGGGCAATCCTGGTAGAGCTCATTGGACTGCAGTTAAGAACACTCTTAAGTATCTACAAAGGACAAAGGATATGTTTCTAGTCCTTAGTGGCAGTGATACGTTATGAGTGAGTGGGTATAGTTACGCCAACTCTGAGACTGATCGAGACAACTTCTCTTCTCAGTCTGGCAGGGTATTCTTGTTGAATGGTGGAGCAGTGACTTGGAAAAGTTCCAAGTAGGAAATAGTGGCTGATTCTATTTGTGAATCGGAGTACATCGCAACAAGTGAGGCATCAAAGGAAGTGGTGTGGTTGAAGAACCTCGTCGGCGATCTCGGAGTAGTCCCGACCATTCAAGAGCCAATGGAAAATTTCTATGATAATGAAGGGACGGTTTCTTTGACAAAAGAACCACAAAATCATGGTAGATCCAAGCATATCAACAAAATGTACCATTACATCAAACATAGGGTTGAAGAAGGTCATCTCCTGGTGAAGCGATTATCATCACAAGACAATCAGGTAGATCCATTAACGAAGGTTATGACCAAGGTTAAGCAGAAACAACATTCTAGGAGCATTGTCTTGAGAAAGGATGTTAGTATTAGTAGTTAGTTAACAATACAAAACTTTGTTACAAAATAAATGTAATTGTTTTTGGTGATTGAATAATATAGACTTATTTATGAGTATGGTTACTGCCCTTTTCAATTATTTATTCTTGTGTTTCACTTTACACGTTTCACTTCCTAAATGATTTGAATATTCAAAATCCATAGTTTCTCATACCTTTTGAAGTAAGTATTGAATTAATACAGTCATGAATTGAATTGTAGATTATCTATGGAGATTAGACATTGTAATAGGATTGCTACGATGTTCATGAGTACTTAGAAAATGGAGATTTAAAGTATTGGATAAACCCACACATAGCGATTATGTATTTTGTCACGAATAATTCTAAGACGGTGATATCTTTTTATTTTTTAAATAGAGATATGTAAAGTTGTAACTTACGAGTCAGTTGTGGATTGGTATTGTGTAAACGCATCAGTAACATGATGTTATAAAATATAGTGTCATGTATGATTTGGTGATTAAAGGATATAATTTTATGCTCAAAGGTTATTTGTTCATATTTCCCTAATGGAAAAAGCGATATCTTTGGGCCCCTCAGCGATTTGGTATTGGCATTATAGTGTTGGACTCGGACTGAATTGATGTGTTTAATTAGTAGTCTAATGATGTCATCACAAATCAGGATATCGGGAAACAGAATTTTGGACAATGAGATTGATTATAATATATGTCTTGTATCCATACAATATCTGGAAGAACAAAGGAATATTTGATTACTTATCATAGGGTCAATGCCTGATTGGATTAGATTTCGGCAGTTGCTTCGGAAAGCACACATTGCAGTTTAATTTAGAAGTTATACTTGCAATTTTAGTTATAGACTTATCCAAGTGGGAGACTATTAGATTAAGGTGTCTAAGATAATAACTAAATTAAGATATACTTGAACTGAAAGCAAAGTCCTTTTTGGGTTGCCGTCAAAAATAGTAATTGAGTAGAATGGCTTTTAGAGAGAGAGGTTGATTTATTAATTTATTATATGATTAATAAACAACAATAAATTATTTGCGAATATATTATAAGATTAATATATTAATTAGAAATAATATTATTTAATTAATAATTGCTCAGAAATTAATTGGATTAATTAAAAGTGCAAGGACTTAAGGTGTAATTATTCAATAGTAGAATAAGAGCGATTCCAGAACTTTCCATATGTCACAGACGGTTTTGGAATGATCCAAAGTGGATCTACAATATTCCTTAAAGACAATTAAGGGATTGGATAATTATCTAATTTGAAACATTAATATTATATTCAAATTAGGATGTCCAAGGTTTCTTGTATCCGCTATAAATAGGACCCTTGACATTCATTATTTTTGAACACTCCATATCTCAAGGAAGATCCAAAATTTTGCTTCCATATTTCCTCTCTCCCCAAGTCTTCTAATTGTCAGGGTTTAGGGACAAACCATTAGAGACACTAAGCTTTTGGTGCTTGCTTTCCAAGGATTTTAAGAAGGAATTTTGTTTGGTTATTTGCTATAATAATCAAAAGGTCTAGATATAATAATAATAATAAAAATTTTGCTTCCATATTTCCTCTCTGTCCAAGTCTTCTAATTGCCAGGGTTTAGGTACAAACCATTAGAGACACTAAGCTTTTGGTGCTTGCTTTCTAAGGATTTCAAGAAGGAATTTTGTTTGGTTATTTTGCTATAATAATCAAAAGGTATGTAAACCCTAATCCTTTGTATCTTTTGATTATTATAGGGTTCCTTTAGGGTTCTTGATGTTAATTAGTTTATTGCCAACAATTAGAGAAAACATAAATTCTTTATAGGTTCCATGTAAACTTAAAGGTTAAGGTTTTTCACTTCATATGTAATTTAATAGCCTATAAAACCTTTCATTTATGTCATTTATATTAACTATAAAATAATAATTATTACATTACTTGATATAAAATTATAATTAATTTGAACAATAGATAAAATAACACTTCTTACAATCAAATTATTTAATGGTCTCTACGCACGTTTTATGTATATATATAATTAGTTATATTTCTCAATATTGTTATTATTTATTAATTTTAAATTATTTTGACAATGTTTTAGTTTAATGATGTTGATTATTTAAATTATCAACCACTGTTTATAATCTAATATAATATAATTTATAACTTTTTGTTATTTTTAACTATTATTATTATTATTATTATAAATCAATTTAAAAGCAACTTAATTGAATTTTAGTTATTATAAAAAATAATTTTTGGATATTATTTTTGTTAATTTGACATTTAGATTTAGTTTTTTTTATATTTATCAAATTTATTATTTCCCTTTTAACTATTTAAAAAATACACATTGAATTTTTTAAAAATTTTATTTGATATTTTTCTTTAAGTTTAAATTTTACATTATATATCTAAGTTTATTTGATATATTAATTGAAATTATGTATTTAACACTATATTAAACTCAACAAATTAAGTATATTATATTGATAATTGAGGAAGACTTTCATTTATGTTAATGTTTATAACTACCAACATATTTAAGTAAATAAATTTAGGTGTATTATGTGGAAATATGACGACTTAGAGTTTAAAAGGATGTATTGAAAGAAAAAAATTCCTTTATAATATAGTATAATATGATAATTTTAAAATATTATGAGACTTTTGACTTTGTAATTGGATTATTGTCGTTATCATTTATATTTTAAACTCTAACTATGAATTTACTTCACAAGGATCTCAAGTATAGCATTATTATTTTGATATGTAGTTAAGCACTTGAAGGAAGGAATCAGAAACTAGCGAAATTCGTAGTACAAGAAAGATACACACTAACTATTGAACCTCAAAGAAGTGGTTGAGAAATTAGAGAAGGAGGTAGAATCACACATATTATCAAATAGTAAACTCCTATTTAGAAGTAATGGACTACCAAGAATTCTCGAATTAAAGATTGGCTATATTACATCTCAAGCAAAAGGCAAGGGTAAAGTGGGTCATGGATAGGTATGAAAACACTAAGTTTTTCCACGGTTCCATTAACAATAATAAAAGAAAGAACCAAATCGATGGCCTTATGATCAATGACAAGTGGGCAATGGAAGTGAAAGACATTAAGGATGAAGCTTTTCATTTCTTTCAACAAAAATTAAAGAACGATGGATCTCTCAGCCAAAACTTGTAAACCCACACTTCCAATCTATATCAATGATGGACGCTATTCGACTTGAATCTCCTTTTTTTCCTCGATGAAATTAAAACAGCTATGTAGGCATGTGGAAGTGACAAGACTCTGAGACCGGATGCATTCACTTTCAAATTTATAAAAAATATTGGAATACGATCTATGATGATGTGATGAAAGCGGTTCAACACTTTGAAGACTCTGGTACACTAGCAAGAGGGTGTAATTCTTCTTTTATTACTCTAGCACCAAAAACTAAAGATCCATCCTCTCTTTCAAACTACCACCCTTTTAGCTTGATTAGTTGCATTTACAAAATTATTTCCAAGATGTTAGCCACAAGAATAAAGGCAATAATTGGGAAGGTCGTTGGCAAGGTTCAATCAACTTATGTGGAAGGTAGAAACATATTGTATGGGCCACTGATTGTTAATGACATATGTTCTTGGCTAAGACCATTAAAAAGAGGATTCTCTTATTCAAGGTGGACTTTAACAAAGCATTCTATTATATAAAATGGGCTTCCGGAAAAAATGGAGATTTTGGATTCATGGTTGCCTGTCATCGTCTGGAGCATCAGTCATTGTTAATGGATGGTTCTGCAACAAAAGAGTTTGATATCACTATAGGAGTAAGGCAAGGTCACCTCCTTTCTTCCTCCTTGTTCATCATTGAGATTGAAGGGCTTAACGTGACACTTAAATATGCTTCGGAGAAATGTGTATCCAAAAGTGTTAAAATTCCCAGCAACGGCCCATTGATTTCCCATCTTTTTATGTGCATGATGCACTCTTCAAAGGTGAATGGTGTAGATCAAATCTGAAAAATCATGCCCGTATACTTAAGTGCTTCCATGTCACTTCGAGACTAAAAGTGAGCTTTCATAAATCTAAAATATATGGCATTGGGGTTACGAGCCTTGAAACTTCATATTGAGCATGTTTACTTGGCTGTGAGGTGGACTCACTTCCATTTTCATATCTTGGAGTTCCAGTTGGTGCCAATATGAACCTCAAAAGGAATTGGAAACAACCATCAACAAATTTGAAGCAAATCTCTCCAACAAGAAATTAAAAAATCTATCATTTGGAGGCTGACTGATCCTAATCAAAGCAATGTTGGGGAATCTCCCAGCTTATTACTTGTCACTTTTCAAAGCTCCTAAATGGTTAATTGACACTATTGAATATATTAGAAGAAAGTTTATGAGGAGGGGGGGGGACAAGGAAAAAAATAAAATTCATTGAGTATTGATGTGTGTAAACTCAACTAGTTTTAAACCTATTTTTAATTAGAAAATAAACACACAAAGGCAGTGGACCTATCAATTGTGGTATAGTTAAATAAGTAGGGTATCGAACATAGGGAACGGTAAACAATTAAAATAAATGTTAATATTATCTAAATAAAACAAGTAAAAGAAAATGGGTTTTCTCTAGTTTTACAAGACTAGAAACTTACTAACTATTACTTAGACTAAGAACTAGAAAAGCAAAGATTCAACTAAATTCAATGACGAAGGGAACTCTGTTTAGTTCAACTCAATTGATCTTATGGTTGATATTATGGTAATAGTGCAATGGATTAATTCTTCTATTGGCTACCGATTCAAGTGATTAGATTCACGTTCGCTGCACTAATCCTTAGAGAACAAACTAACTCAAACAGTGGCCAGTTGTCTAATTTAATTTCATTCACTAGCTTATTTATTCAGGTTAATTTAGACTTGTAATAGTTAACTAATTTGGTCCTTTAGTTAACCTCTTGTTGATGGTCATCACACAAGCTCACACATAAATTTACCTACTTTTCTTATTAATTCTAGTTTCATGCTCATTAATCCTAGACATATGATAAAGTGGTCACATAAACATATGAGGTTAACAACTAAGAGATGTTCATGCAGCTCAATTATCTTCCTATTAACAGAAATATAGTTATCATTCACACATAAGGTTCTTTAACAAGCTAAAATCAACAAAATCACCAATATTAAATCAATCCTACCATAAATCAAACCATAATCACAAAATCATCTATCCTAAACAGAAGTTATGAGTTTTTAGCTCATATCTACAGAAAATAACAAACTAAAAACATAATCTAATGAATGAAACATGGTTTATGCAAAAGATTAAGATAAAAGTAGTGTGTTATTGCCTTTGATCTTCTTCCAATTTGATATCTAGGTTGAAATCTCGAAAACCACAGCTTCTAAGAACCCTTCTGGCCTCCAAAAATCGTCCTAAACTTCCCCCATTCGTTAGGGTTCGAATGAGAAGCGTTTCTATATAAATATTTTATGAAAACAGGGGCTACTCGGCGAGTCCAGTGACCTACTCGCCGAGTACATCACTTAAATCCCGTGTGCGGCAAGGCAAAGTCAAGAATCGCGAAACTTCTGACCAACTCGGCGAGTTTATGGCCTACTCGCCACGTCTGTTTGGAATCATCACTTTCTCAAAACACGAAAGTCATACGAAATTGTGTCTAGTTTTCAGAACATTTTGAATCTCGTCAATCGGAGTTATGGTTCATGAGATATGGCCAAAACACTGACAAGGGGTCAAGCTGTCCAGCAACATCCTTCTTTCTTCAAAATCCAAGATCCAAGCGTCCAATTGCCAATTCCGCTTCATTTTCCACCCGAGCATGTCATTGTTGCTGAAAAATGAAATTCTAAACTAATTAAGCACCTTTTGTTCATTAAATGAGACAAAAACAACATAAAGTATTAAGATAATGCATGAATTTTATAGCTAAATATGCCCATATCAAGTATCGTGGGAGAAAGTAATTAATTCCAAAGAAAATGGTGGATTGGGTGTTGGCGGTTGAAATCTGAACATTCATCCTTACAGAGCAAGGTTATATATGGAATACACAATCTATAAAATAAACCGATAGAATCTATGTCAAAGAAAAAGATTCCTGGGGTATGGAACAACATAGCGAGCACAAAAATGACAATGAGTTAACGGGCTTCTATTTTGGTGATATTTTTAGACAAAAGATCAAATTTAGGGGTAATACAAAATTTTAGAATGATTTATAGATTGTATCGATGAAGCTGAAATATTTATACCCCTCCTTATATGAACTAGAGTCACATAAAAGTTGTCCGGTAAATGCTAGAATCCATGAGTCGAGAAATAAATGGAGATAGAAGTCATGCCCAACTATAGCCTGGTTATCCAGTGATTTGGAGCATCTATCAAAGGAAATTGCCCCTACACGGCTTCAATCGAGTATGGACTTTCTTTCCGGTTGTCCAAATTTGAATGGTATATACAAGGTTGCCTCACTTAGGGTGAAACTCAACTAAAATTTGTTTAAAAGTACGTCAAAGATACAAATCAAGTGGAGTAAACTAATTCCTATAAAGGTGTCAAGTTTCGTATGGAGAGCTATTCTTGGATGCATCCCATCTTCAGAAACACTTGGTCACAGAGGTATAAGCTCGACCCCACTCCATGTGGATCATGTGTTGACGGATCGGAGACTGTTGATCATATTTTAGTTGGTTGTCCTTATGCTAATATGATTCGTGATACGATATTAAGATGGTGCGGGATTGACTATATAAAAGTGCAGAGTGTTGGTGACCTGGTGGAATTTGCAAACAGATGGGGAAGGTGTTTGAAAAGAAGGAAGATGCTAAATTCCATATGCTATGGGCTAATATGGAATTTATGGAAGACAAGAAACGAAAGGTTGTTTCACGTGTACACAAGCTCTCCTTCAAAAGTGTTCGAGAATGTCAAATCCTTGGTGTATCTTTGGCTCAAAATAAGGGGTAAAAATGGAATTTGTAATTGGGAGGATTGAAATGTTTCTCCTTTTGCATCTCTATAATTGTATTGCTTTTAATGTACTGTAATGTCTTCCTGGTGGCCCCTGTATAGCTTCTTGCTTGCTGGATAATTTTAATAAAATTCTTCGTTTCCAAAATAAAAATGTTAAATAGAAAGAGTAGTGAAGATTAGCTTGAATATTTAGAAGGTCACAAATCATATAGCATTCATTCTTAACTTTTGTTATATGATTGAACATTTTTAAAAAATATTTAATTAATTTTAATTCATATAACGGATATTTAAATTTCCTTCATCATAGACCATCAAAATAACCTCTCTCTCTATCTCAACGCAAGGGGTTACAACATTCTCATTATTTTTCAGTAATTCCATATATTTACCGGTTTAGTCGTTAATTAAATTAAATTCGCCACATCTTGCATAATGATCCCTCTCTTTTTTATTATACTTCCTCCGTTCCAAATTAATTGTTTGCTTTTGAATTTTGAAGTATTTTTTATTCAAATTTGACCTTAAATATTTTTATTTGTGTTATATATTAGTTGATGAAACTTATAACAATGAAAAGAAATTTAAAATACAATCCATTCATATACTTTGCATCAAATGTTATCTATCAAAAAGAAAAATATTTAAAATCAAAGTTAAAGAATAAAGGGAAAACGACTTAAAAAGGTAACTATGTTTCAATTTTGTACAAAAAACACCATTAAGTATACCATGTTCAAAAAATACCATATAACTAAAGAATTTGTTCAAAAAATACCATCTAAAATCACATTTTGCTATTTGATTCAGTGTGGTAACTGGGTGGAGATGGGAATGGCTGACTTGGCATCTTTTTCTTAATGTGTAGATTATCTAGTTGGCATGGAGTTTACAGGTAGGATATATCCCCCATTTATAACCCATCGTTGAAATAAATTAGGGCAAACATCTCTACTCCTCTGTAACGACTTCCTCCTTCTTCTTCTATGGCGTCTTCTTCTTCCTCTAAATCTGTCATATCCAAGTCAAGAACCAACATTTCAAAATCAAATCTTGGTAGAAAGCATTGTGATTGTGGGTACATTGCTCGAATTTGGACATCAACAACCAAAGCTAATCCTGGAAAAAAGTTTATGATTCGTCCATACTCCTTGGTAAGTTTAGCTTAAAGCTAGATTTTTATTTCCATCTCCTAAATAATTTCTTGGTTATGTGACTTATTTTCCTTATATGAAGGATCGAAATAAGGAAAGTTGTAAGTTCTGGAAATGGGTCAATGATGATGTAACACCGTAAATTTCAAAACAATTTTTCGCCTTTTATAAAAACATAATTCATTTATTATTCATAAAAACATCATTGTTTGAAACTTAAATTCACAGCATATAACAATTCCCAAGATCTCATAACATAAAAATCCTGTGTGTGTACTGATCAGGCCGGCGCCTTCCTGCGATCCTCACTCGTACCTGAAACAAATAACACCAAACATTGTAAGCACAAAGCTTAGTGAGTTCCCCAAAATACCATATATATAACACATATTAGCCACTCGAGGCTATAACTCTTTGGGTCCGTGCACCCAACTCTATGAACCCTCAGGCTCTATCTCTGTGAACCTTCCGGTTCTAACTCTGTAGCATGCACAACATAAATCACATAGAATAATGCAGTGCAACACATAACAAATACATAGCATACAACACTGTATCACATAACTCTAATTACCTACTCAAGGTAAAGTATAGTGAGAAGACTCACCTTGCGTATCTCGGTAACTCGTAAATCCCTGAAATCACTAGTGCTCGATCTCCCGAGCTATAGTCTTCCTATAACACAAATACATCTCTAATTAACACTTTCCCAACTAGAGTTGACTAACTCTATCAAGTCAACATCGGTCAGCTCTGGTCAACGGTCAACGGTCAACCCAACTTGCCGAGTCTGGCGTGGACTCGCCGAGTCCCTACGGGGACCCGATTCCACTGAATCCCCTTCCGACTCACCGAGTCACTCACCAACTCGGTTACTCAACCCCTGGTTCGAAAACACGGAACAACTCGCTCCAACTCGTCGAGTCTGCCAAAGGACTCGACGAGTACATTCCATGCACAACTCCAAACGACCTTCTGAGGTCAGATCTGTTCCACTAACTCATAGATCCAGTCTTTCCAAGCTTATTTATCACGTAAAGTTTATGTCTTGGTGCTCATATCACACTTATTGACTCATAAATGGTGTCTTAACCTCAAACACAAAGATCCCAAACCAAAACCTCCATAGACTCATATAAAGCTTGGACAAAGAGGCACTATGGACCTCCATGGGTCCAGATCCAGAACCTAACTCGCTTAAGGGACCATGGGAGCACTAGATCTAGTCACAAAAGGGCTCAATAAGCCCTAAATCAACATGAACATCACCTCAACAGAAAATGGTTCGAAAACAGTACCTCAAACGTGATGTTCTGGACCTCAGATCTTCAGGAAGTTAACCCTCTTGCTTCCTCTTGGCTATAGCTTCCTTTCCCTTGCTAGACAACACCACCAAGGTCGACAATGGCTCCTTCTCTCACTCCAAACGCTCAAGCTCACTAGGGTTTCGCTCTGGGTGCTGGTGAGCACAAATGACGGCCATAAGGCCCTTTAAATAGGTCCCAAACCTGAGAAATTAGGGTTTCATTAAACAGCACGGACTCGCCGAGTCCACCAATGCGACTCTTCGAGTCCGGTCATTAATCCGGGTGAGAAATCGCGTCTCTACTCGACGAGTCTACGCACCAACTCGCCGAGTCCTTCCACAAAACTCGAAATAAAATGAATAAATATAATACCTGAAATTCTGAATCTTACCATTCTCCCCCACTTGAATCTGACTTCGCCCTCGAAGTCTCATCCCTAAAATAGCTCCGGATGCTGCTCCCGCATCTCACACTTTGGCTCCCAGGTCAACTCGGATCCTTTCCGATGTTGTCACTGAACCTATACCAGAGGCACCTCCTTGTTCCCCAGAACCTTGATCTGCCGATCCACAATCGCAACCGGTGTCTCCGCGTAGTTCAGGCTCGCATCCACCTAAATGTCCTCTAACGGCACTACCGTCGACTCTTCGGCTATACACTTCCTCAACTGAGACACGTAGAAGGTATTATGAATCCGCTCCAACTCCACAGGTAGCTCCAAGCGATACGCTACCCTGCCCACCGTCGCGATCACCCTGAACGGCCCAATATACCGGGGCCCTAGCTTGCCCTTCTTCCTGAATCGAATCACTCCTTTCCAAGGAGATAACTTCAGGAGAACATAATCACCGACCTGGAACTCAAGCTCGGATCGACGTCTATCCGCATAACTCTTATGGCGGCTCTGAGCGGTCAACAATCTCTGCCTGACTCGCTGTATCTGCTCTGACGTCTGAAGCACAATCTTTGTGCTACCCATAACTCGTTGCCCTACCTCTCCCCCAAAAAATGGGAGTCCGACACCTCCTCCCATACAACAGCTCAAAAGGTGGCATACCAATGCTCGAATGATGGCTGTTATTGTAGGAGAACTCTGCTAAGGGAAAATACGTGTCCCAACTTCCGCTAAAATCCAACACGCATGCTCGGAGCATGTCCTCGAGCGTCTGAATCGTCCGCTCGCTCTGATCGTCAGTTTGTGGGTGGTATGCGGTACTAAAATGCAGCCTCGTACCCAACTCCTCATGGAATTTCTTCCAAAATCTGGAAGTGAAACGCACATCTCGATCCGACACAATCGAGATTGGCACCCCATGCCGCGATACCACCTCTGTCACATATACCTCTGCTAACTTTTCCGCAGAAGAACTCTCACTAATGGCGAGAAAGTTAGCGCTCTTTGTCAAATGGTCTACTATCACCCAAATCGTATCGACACCCCTCGTCGTTCTTGGCAATTTGGTGATAAAATTCATGGATATCTGCTCCCATTTCCATTTTGGGACTTCCAGTGGCTGCAACTTACCATGCGGTCTCTGATGTTCAGCCTTAACCCTACGACAGGTTAGGCACCTCTCAACAAACCACGCTATATCTCTCTTCATACAGGTTCACCAATACTCCCTTTTAAGATCCAGAAACATCTTAGTGGCCCCGGGATGGATCGAGAATCTCGATCTATGCGCCTCCTCCATCAAGATGGTACGCGTTCCTCCAACAAACGGTACCCAAATCCGACCCTGGAAGGTCATAAGCCCTCTGCTATCGGTTACGAACTCTGATACCTGACCGATAACCCGTTCTCTCTTACGGTTCTCCGGTCTTACTGCCTCAGCCTGAGCCCCTCTGATGGTGTCCAACACCGGAGTCATCACCGTCAATCTCATATAAATATCCCGAATCGGGGCGTTCTCTGCCCTACGACTCAGGGCATTGGCTGCCACATTAGCCTTGCCCGGGTGGTAAAGGATCTCACAATCATAATCCTTTACTACATCCAACCATCTTCTCTAACGCATGTTTAGGTTTGGTTGATCCATCAAATACTTCAAACTCTTGTGGTCCGTGTATATCGTACACCGAACCCCATACAGCTAATGGCGCCAAATCTTGAGGGCGAACACCACAACTCCCAACTCTAGATCATGGGAGGGATATCTTGCCTCGTGAGGCTTCAGCTGCCTCGATGCGTACGCGATCACATGCCCCCTCTGCATCAACACCGCGCCCAACCCAGATATCGATGCGTCACAATACACCACGAAGTCCTCCATTCCCTCTGGAAGAGCCAACACCGGGGCTTCGCACAATCTCTGGCGAAGAGTCTCAAATGAGGCCTGCTGCTCTGGGCCCCAGTTGAACACCACACCCTTCCGGGTCAACCTGGTGAGAGGAACAACAACCTTGGAGAAATCCCTCATGAACCTCCGATAATAGCCGGCCAACCCTAGAAAACTCTTGATCTCAGAAGGAGATTTCGACACTTCCCAACTCAACACCGCCTCGATCTCGGCCGGATCGACCAAAATCCCCTTTTGGTTAACGAGGTGACCAAGGAATTGCACCTCTCGTAACCAAAAATCGTACTTGGAGAATTTGGCATAAAGCCTCTCCGATCTCAGCACACTGAGGATTTCTCGCAAATGCTCCTCATGCTGCTCCCTGGATCTCGAATATACCAATATGTCGTCAATGAACACAATCACTGATCGATCCAGCATCGGTCTGCATACCCTGTTCATGAGATCCATGAACGCTGCAGGCGCATTGGTGAGCCCGAATGGCATCACCAGGAACTCGTAATGCCCATAACGAGTTCTGAACGCAGTCTTCTGGATATCCTCCTCGCGCACCCTCATCTGATGATATCCAGATCTCAGATCAATCTTGGAAAACCAAGATGCTCCCTGCAGCTGATCGAACAAATCATCGATCCTCGGCAAAGGATAACGGTTCTTGACCGTTAACTTGTTCAGCTCTCGATAATCTATGCACATTCGGTGCAAACCATCCTTTTTCTTCACAAAAAGGATCGGTTCTCCCCACGGCGAGCTACTCGGCCGAATAAACCCCTTCCCCGGCAGCTCCTAAAGCTGTGAGGATAACTCCTACATCTCTGGAGGTGCAATGCGATATGGCGCCTTGGCAATAGGAGCTGCCCCCGGAACCAAATCAATGCGAAACTCAACCTGCCTCTCAGGAGGCACACCCGGTAACTCCTCGGGGAAGACATCCGGGTATTCCCGCACTATAGGAACCTCCTCAATCATACTCGATCTCTCTGCACCAACTCTCGTATCCACCACATATGCTACAAAACCACTACAGCCCTACTGCGGGTTCTGTCTCGCTCTAGCAGTTGAACAAAACGCTGAATCCGGACGGGTACCCTCGCCGTACATCGTAAGAACTCCCCCACTTGGGTCTCGTATAGTCACCAGCTGCCGCTCGCAATCGATAACGGCTCCAAATCTGCTCAACCAATCCATGCCTACGATGACACAGACACCCCCCATCGCAATCGGGACCAAATCGATAGGAAACTCTACACCGAAGATCTCGAGTACACACCCTCGAATCACCTCCGTGGCATACACTGCTCTCTCATCGGTGATGGAGACTCTCAGAGGTCGACTCAACGCCTCCCGACTAATACTGATGTGCTGACTAAAAGCCAACGATACAAAAGATCGAATCGCACCCGAGTCAAATAACACCAAAGCAGGTACAGAACTCACAAGAAAAGTACCTACGCATAACATAAAATAAGCACAAAATCTCAAACATTAAAATAAATACATGAAAGAATACATACCATCCACGACATTGGGCGCTGCGTGGACCTCCTCCGCAGTCAACTGGAAGGCTCTCCCCCGAGCCTTCGGCGTCTCGGTCTTCACCGGCCGACTATCCGAAGCTCTAATCGCAGCAGGAGCAGTTCCCTGAGAAGCTCCCTGTGCTGACCCTCGCAGCAGCGGACACTCGGCCTTCCGGTATCCGGTCTGGTTGCAGTGGAAACACACTGCAAACCCCTTGGGGCAGTCCATGGCCATATTCCCCTCCTTGACACACTTGTAGCAAGATCCAGCTCTACAAACTCCATCATGACCCTTGCCGCACTTTCCACAAGTGCGGCCCTTTTGGCTCCCTGCTTTGGGATCAGCGGGCTTGGCCTGCTTGGCTGCCGGCTGGGACTGTGCCGGTCGCCGATCCCTCCTTTGAGACTCCGCCTCCTCCCTATCCTGAGTCTCTAGCTCAATCTACCTCTTCCGGGCATTTGCTTGAAGCTCGACAAATGTCTGGTACGAGGAGTTCGCCACGAACTCCCGAATATCTCTCCTCAAAATACTCAAATAACGGCTCATACGTGCCTGCTCAGTAAATGTCACACCCCCAAACCAGAACGGCGTAAACGTTCGGGGGCGAAGGATGTCATATTCAGTATCATAACAGTTCATAGAAAGGAAAGTACACACCGCCATACATATATAAAGGTTTTAAAAATGTTTACATAATTGTATTCATTACATGTTCAAAAGATAAATACATAAACATCTTTCAAAAGAAGTAATTAACGCCAGCGCGTTAATCCCCAAAAGTTGATTTCCAAACCTGCTTAGCGGTTCCCTGAGAATACAAGTTATTTCAAAGAGAAAGTGTCAACAATTAAGTTGGTGAGTTCATAAGTGGTTTAGAAAATTTGTATGCCATTCCAAGTTGAGTGTATGTTTTCCAAGAACATCCCTTATTTTCTTCTAAAAGTGTGAAATGCATGAGAGTATTTGTATTGAATAATGTAGATAGTTGAATCAAGAAAATCCCTTATTTTCCTATTAGTTGTTTGTTTTGTATACAGGAAAATCCCATATTTTCCTAAAGTAATAGTTAGCCTAATGTCCCAGACTAAAAACCGAAAGCAAATGACATGCTTTAGAAGGTTGAAGCATAGATTTATATAATAAAACCTATTAGAAGATTTCAGTTTGCTAGATGAAGAATAGTTTTATTAGCTACTCACTCATCAATCAGAAGTACTATAATAATTGTATATCCGATGAGTTTTATAACCATACTAAACATAATATGCCTGTAGCGACGTTCTTCAGGAGTCGTAGCGTTATGACAAACTGTCACCCCAAAGGACGGACTGTAGCTAACAGTCAGGGCGCGGGATCATGACTTCCCGTATAGATCTATACACATTTGACACGTTCTCCGAACGGGAGACTCTGGTTATAGACAGGACTTGTAGCGGTACCTTTTAGCAAAAAGGTATTATTTGAAGATATACACGTCTCACGGATTCTCAACTAAGTCTATATTAAAGTAGTAGTTTTGTATGCAAAGTTTATCCTTTTTCACAATGTTTGACAAAGCATAAATCATAAGTTCTTTGAATGCATAAAATGATTTATTAAAGAATATTACCCTTGATATGATGTATTTCTATGTAAACGTATAAATAAAACATTATTTCTATTTATCAAAACATATTGTATCCCAAGAGGGTAAAGTTGTGTTGTGTGGTGTTTTGCATGATGATGACTTCATAAGATAGTTAAAACAACAGTATGAAAAGTATAGCAAAAGATCGATGTTTCACACGATTTTAGTCGTGTGTTTACTTGTATTCCCCCCCCCCCTTAAAAGTGTTTAAAAAGCATTTAAAAAGAATTTAAAGTGTGGTTGTAGGGGTATGAACTCACTTGAAGGTTTGAAGAAAGCGAGATGGAAACCGGGCAGAATTTCGTCTCGGGAAACGGATTTCCTCGGGATTCTCGGGAATCTCGGGAGTAAAAACGACCTTCGGGACTTGAGCAAAATGATCGGGGCTTCAGGTTAGAACGGGTACGGAAAACGAGGCAAGAACGCAGAAGAGAGGAGAGAAATGGAGCCCTTTCTTCGGAACCCTTGCATCCCTTTTATAGGGGCTGGAACCGCCTCGGTACGCGGGGCGTACGAGGGTACGCAGGGCGTACGCGTACATCATGCATGACCGAGTCCTCGACTGCCTCGGATTTCGAATGGGACAATGCTACTTCGCATAGACTGGGACGTGGACGATCCGAGGCCTAGGACTTGAGTACGCGGGGCGTACGAGGGTACGCAGGGCGTACTTCGGCCCTATCTGATGACTCCCTTCGGATAATACCAAACATTTATAATTAAATTTATATTTAATTTAATTAATAAACTTCTAAAATTCATATCTTCTTCATACGAATTCCGTTTTCGATGGTCTTTATATCCACGCGTAGGTGAGACTACGCTCTACAACTTTCGTTTAGACTCCGTCGGCAAATTTTGAAATTATTTTTATTATTTATTTTTAAAAGGGTCGTGTTTAAGGAATTTCTTTAGAAATTCATAACTTCTTTCTCTGACGTCGGTTTTTGCCAGACTTTTTACCGCTAAATTACCATTGTCGAGACCTTCGATTCTCATTTAGGTCATTCCGGCCAAAAGTCGCTCGATCTCCGATTCGAGTTTTTAGCTGTCTGCTGCTAAGCCGAACTTGGAAAAATCATAACTTCAATATACGAAGTCGGATTTGGGCGTTCTTTTTACATACGATCACGGTTTAAAGACATCTATCACAGTAGGTAATTAAATAGAAACTTTTTGGACATTTTATTTTCGAAGTTAATTTCATTATCACAAAAGTGGTTACAATAATTGACTTTTCAGGTCATTACATAGAGTTGAAATATCGGGTTGTCACATCATCCCCCCGTTAGAGGGAATTTCGTCCCGAAATTAAATACAAAAGAAAAGTTTAGGGGCTGAGGAAAAGATGCGGATACTTCTGTTGCATCTGATCTTCTCGTTCCCATGTGAATTCAGGTCCCCGCTTAGCGTTCCAGCAAACCGTTACTATTGGTATTCGACTTTGCTTAATTCGTTTAATTTCTCTATCCATGATCTCGACGGGTTCTTCCACAAAGTTAAGGTTTTCGTTAAGTTCGATTTCTTCGAGTGGAATTACTAGTGTTTCGTCGGACAAACACTTTTTCAGGTACGATACGTGGAATACTGGATGTACTTTGTTAAGCTCGATTGGAAGTTGGAGTTTGTAAGCCACTGGACCAATTCTTGAAATGATTTCGAAGGTCCAATGTACCGAGGATTTAGTTTCCCACGCTTTCCAAAGCGTATCATGCCCTTCCAGGGTGAGACCTTTAGCAGTACACGGTCTCCAATCTGAAATTCCAAGGGTTTTCGTCTTTTGTCGGCATAACTCTTTTGCCTATCCCTTGAGGATTTCAGTCGTTCTCGTATTTGAACGATCTTTTCAGTCGTTTCTCTGATGATCTCCGGACCAGTGAGGGTGCTATCAGGGACTAGACCTTTTGCCAACTGCGTGTCGCCTACTTCCGTCTAGCACAGAGGTGACCTGCACTTACGGCCGTAAAGGGCTTCAAATGGAGCAGTCTTGATACTAGTATGATAACTATTGTTATAAGAGAACTCGACTAAAGGTAAGTGAACATCCCACGCTTTACCAAACTCGATTACACATGCTCGCAACATGTCTTCCAAGGTTTGGATCGTCCTCTCACTCTATGCATCAGTTTGTGGGTGGTATGTTGTACTCATATCCAACCTTGTTCCCATTGATTTTTGCAATGATTGCCAGAATCTGGAAGTGAATCTGCTGTCCCTATCTGAGATGATAGACATCGTCACTCCATGAAGTCGTACGATCTCCCAGATGTAGGTTCTCGATAGTTTTTCCATCTTATCAGTTTCCTTGATCAGTAAGAAATGAGCGGACTTGGTTAGTCTTTCGACGATCACCCAAGTAGTATCTTGGCCACCCTGAGTTTTGGGCAGTTTCGTTATGAAGTCCATGGAAATTTGTTCCCATTTCCACTCAGGTATTTCAGGTTGATGGAGTAGACCTGAGGGTTTTTTTTGGTGTTCTATTTTTATCTTGGCGCAAGTCAAACACTTGCTCACATAGGTAGCAATCTCTGCTTTCATGTTTGGCCACCAGTAGAGTTGCTTGAGATCTAGATACATCTTATCTGACCCTGGGTGCACGGAGTACGAAGTCTTGTGTGCTTCGCTCATAACTACCTCTCTGAACCCACCAAACTTGGGTGTCCAGATTCGGTCCATGAAGTAGCGTACTCCGTCACTCTTGATTTCTAGGTTCTTGTCCATCCCCCTAAGGGTCTCACCTGTCACGTTTTCGGGTTTCAAGGCCTCTATTTGAGCCTCCTTGACTTGTGCTGACAGGTGCGAATGGATCGACATGGTTAATGACTTCACTCTTCGACCAGAGCACTCCTTACGACTAAGGGCATCGGCCACGACGTTTGCCTTTCCGGGATGATAGCGAATCTCACATTCATAGTCGTTGAACAATTCAACCCAACGTCGCTGTCTCATGTTTAACTCCTTCTGGTCAAAGATGTGTTGAAGGCTCTTGTGGTCTGTAAAGATGGTGCACTTGGTCCCGTATAGGTAGTGCCTCCAGATTTTTAGAGCGAAGACCACTGCTCCAAGTTCTAGGTCATGAGTGGTGTAGTTGACTTCATGCGTTTTCAGTTGTCGCGAGGCATATGCAATAACCTTTCCTCTCTACATTAGTACACAGCCCAACCCTTGCTTCGAAGCATCGCAATACACCACAAAATCTTCAGTCCCCTCTGGAAGAGAAAGAATGGGCGCACTACAAAGGGCATGTTTCAAAGTTTGAAATGCAGCATCTTGTTTTTCTCCCCAGTTGTAGGTCACCCCTTTCTGAGTTAAGGCGGTAAGAGGATTTGCGATGCTGGAGAAGTTCTGAATGAACCTTCGATAATAACCAGCAAGACCTAGAAACTGGCGAATCTCTGTTGGTGTAGTTGGTGCAGACCAATTTTTGATAGCCTTGATTTTTGATGGGTCCACGTGGATTCCATCCTTGCTGACCACGTGACCGAGGAAGTCCACCCTTCTAATCCAAAATTCGCATTTCGAGAACTTTGCATAGAGTCTCTCAGTTCGTAACGTCTCTAAGACTTGTCTCAGATGTTGACTATGCTCTTCTTTATTCTTTGAATAAATGAGTATGTCGTCTATGAATACTATCACAAATTTATCCAAGAATGGACGACATACCCGATTCATTAGGTCCATGAATACGGCCGGGGCATTGGTTAGTCCGAACGGCATCACTACGAACTCGTAATGTCCGTATCTCGTTCGGAAGGTCGTCTTGGGAACATCACTCTCTAGGACTCACAGCTGGTGATATCCTGACCTCAGATCGATCTTGGAGAAGTAGTTGGCTCCTTGGAGTTGGTCGAATAAGTCGTCGATTCGGGGTAAGGGATAACGGTTCTTGATGGTAAGTTTGTTGAGTCCTCGGTAGTCGATGCACATCCGGAATGATCCATCCTTCTTTTTCACGAATAATACGGGTGCTCCTCAAGGCGAGAAGCTCGGCCTGATGAATCCTTTTCCGAGTAGCTCATTCAGTTGGCTGGATAGCTCTTGCATCTCCGCCAGGGCTAACCGATAGGGCTTTTGGCTACTGGGGTAGCTCCGGGAACCAGGTCGATTCTGAACTCGACTTGTCTCGCGGGTGGTATTCCTGGAAGGTCCTCGGGAAAAACGTCGGGAAAATCGCATACGCCAGGCACATTCTTGACGTCCTGGACTTCGCGTTTCACATCCACGACATGTGCCAGAAACGCGTGATACTCCTTGCGTAGGCACTTCTGAGCTTGGATGTTTGAGATGATACGAAGAATGGTACTAGGTTTGTCGCCCAAGACAAGGAAAGTTTCGCCGGTTGGCAAATTAAGGCGAACGGCCTTATCGTAACATAAAATGCCAGCATGATGAGAACTCAGCCAATCCATGCCAATGATGACATTGAAACTCTTAATCAAGACTGGCATGAGGTTGATTGGAAAGGGATTATCGTTTAGAGTTAGGGTACAGTTTAAGTATATCTCCTTAGTGCCTTCGGTTTTTCCATTGGCCATTTCTACTATAAACGGTTCACTTAATGATTGTGGTGATGGCTTTAGCAGGCCTTTAAAATCGTGACTCACAAAACTTCTCTCCGCTCCACTATCAAACAAAATGCATGCATATGAGTTATCGAGAAGAAACGTACCCGTAACAACAGTGGGGTCCGCAACGGCTTCATCTTGTCCCATTGCGAATACTCGGCCCCTTCCGTCGGTATTCCTGTTGTTTGCCTTCGGGCAGTCCCTGCGGTAGTGCCCCGTGCCTCCGCACTCAAAGCAGGCGCAACTTATTCCGGCATTAGCAGCAAGGGCGGACTGTTGTGTTGGCTCTTTGCAGTAGCGTGCTGTATGCCCCTTTTTATTGCACCTAATGCATTGGAGGTCACGGCAGAGACCGTGGTGGTGGAAGTTGCATTGGTTGCATTTCGGAAGTTTCCCATTGTATGAGCTTGTGGGGGCAGTGTTGGTAGGTACAGTAATAGCGTGGGTCGCTACTACTTGCTGTTTCTTGGGGTTCTCTTGTAGGGTTTGTCCCCTTCTCTTGTTCCAAGGCCTACTCTGGCCCTGTGCCTCCTTAGATGGATTGGCGGTAGCTGCAATGGTACCCTGTTTTACCCCGTGGTCGATGAGTCGCTGAGCCAGGCGTTTAGCGCTGTTGTAGGTAATAGGGTTGGAAGCTAGGACATGCCCTTGAATCTGGGGTGACAACCCCCAAATGTACCTTCAACTTTCTTTGATTCTGGGTTGACCATGGTAGGGCACAATGCAGCGAGGTCGTTGAACCTAGCTGTGTAGGCGACAAGATCAGACCCAGTCATCTTCAGATTCCAGAGCTCTTGCTCAAGCTTTTGCACTTCGCCCCTTGGGCAGTATTCTTCCAGTAGTAGAACCTTCAGATCCTCCCAACTCATGGCGTTGGCGACAGTGAGGGTCACAGAATTCACATGGCTTTTCCACCAAGTGAGGGCTCGATCTATGAAGGTGCAAGCAGCGAACTTAACCTTGCTTGTTTCTTGGCATGAGCAGATCTCGAAGACTGCTTCGGTCTTTTCGAACCATTGCATTAGTGTAATTACTCCCCCAATGCCATTAAAAGTTTTTGGCTTTGAGTTGGAGAATTCCTTGTAAGTACATTCTCTTACTTGACCATGACCAGTGCCACGACTTGAATGATTCGTGTTGCTCCCTATACCACCATTTCCATTGGAGTTTATTTGCGAGAGAGCTGTTGTTACTGCTGCTGTGATAGCAGCCTGGACCATGGCCGGATCATACGTTGATGGTGGAGGTGGTGGTGGCACCGTGCCCGGCCTGGGCCTTAGGTTTGGATGAGAAGGCATCGCGCTGCCAAAAGAAAATGAGAGATTATAAGTTTTGGTGGTTGAGAGTTGAATGATATTGAGTTAACTTTCTTTAATAGTTCAAGAACTTGGTTTGACCAACACAGGGTCTTGAGCTTGATTTACAAATGGAGTTTGAATAGATATACTTATGAATTGAATGAACTGCACATACTTATCATACGAAAGAGATATGTCCTATATATATATATATATATATATATATATATATATATATTAAACATATAGTTGTGTTACATCCGAGTTTAGACAAAAATTTTTGACCTTTCTAAAGGTCTCCGATTACAGAAAGTTTAAAGAAAATAATACTCTTATCCGAAGTCCTAATTTATAACAAAATTCAGAATATTGGCAAGCACTACTTGCGACGTAGGTTCCGCTTGGAGCTTGACTCCGCATCCGATTGCTTCGATTCCATTACACGCCTATCAAAAGCGGCTTGTTGTTCCCTTAATTCGGCTAGGGCTGCAATCATTTGTTCTTGGAATGCCTTGGTTTGGAGTTGGGCATTGTCCTGAATTCTATCCAGCCTACGGATGTCAGAAGTGTGAACCTGTACTTCTACGTTGACATCCCGAATCCGGCTAGCTTGAACTCCGGATTGGTAGGACTGATTGGCTAGCTTGCCCACCATTACTGGTAGTGCCCGATCAGCTGAACTTCCACCGCGGACATCGTAGAAGTCACGGCACATGCCGTAGGGAGGGCGTAGGTTTTGTTGTTGGCTCCAATGGTGGAGGTGACTCCCCCATACAGGAGTGGGTCCTTGGAAGTTCCTCATATAGCCGGGAGATTGTGGGGCCGGTGGATTGATAACCTCTGGCTCTGAATCTGTACCAGAGTCATCTCCTTCATCCAACTCTATAGGTTCTTCGTCTTCTTCGGGATCTTCTTCGATCCATCCTCCATTACCTTGGTTGGGGTAGTAGGGGTCATTGGGCTGATGGAATCCAACCATTGAGTCTGTACGAGAATAGGGTTAAGAATTTACTATAAGCTAGAGCACATGAAATTTACCCTTAAGTTTAATGGTTGTTGACACTCAAATACTCCCTTAGTATTATTTAACGATATGCTTTTGATAAGTTTTAAATTTGTTGTCCACTGCAGACACTCCTTGGCACACGTTAGTCGGCTCTCGGACAAATATAGTTGATCAGACTATAATCTTCCCAGTTCCAATTACATGTCCCAAGGCGTACCTGCACTGCACAACTTATTTGTAATACTTCTAAAATGATCCGATATGAAACTGTTATTAGTATGAAACGAGTGCATGCTTACTTTACAAAAACTAAATAAATTTAATTTCAAAAGTTTGACTATTCTCAGAGTGTTTTTGCCCAGTTGTGTTTATAGTTGTATACCAAAAATGGTTT
Organism: Lactuca sativa; assembly: GCF_002870075.4. Lineage (NCBI taxonomy): Eukaryota > Viridiplantae > Streptophyta > Magnoliopsida > Asterales > Asteraceae > Lactuca > Lactuca sativa. Next base: position 65,951,179 of record NC_056626.2, on the reverse strand, counting down.
TGATATACTTAATTCACTATAAACGATGCTCTGATACCAATCTGTCACACCCCCAAACCAGAACGGCGGAAACGTTCGGGGGCGGAGGATGTCATATTCAGTATCATAACAGTTCATAGAAAGGAAAGTACACACCACCATACATACATAAAGGTTTTAAAAATGTTTACATAATTGTATTCATTACATGTTCAAAAGATAAATACATAAACATCTTTCAAAAGAAGTAATTAACGCCAGCGCGTTAATCCCCAAAAGTTGATTTCCAAACCTGCTTAGCGGTTCCCTGAGAATACAAGTTATTTCAAAGAGAAAGTGTCAACAATTAAGTTGGTGAGTTCATAAGTGGTTTAGAAAATTTGTATGCCATTCCAAGTTGAGTGTATGTTTTCCAAGAACATCCCTTATTTTCTTATAAAAGTGTGAAATGCATGAGAATATTTGTATTGAATAATGTAGATAATTGAATCAAGAAAATCCCTTATTTTCCTATTAGTTGTTTGTTTTGTATACAGGAAAATCCCACATTTTCCTAAAGTAATAGTTAGCCTAATGTCCCAGACTAAAAACCGAAAACAAATGACATGCTTTAGAAGGTTGAAGCATAGATTTATATAATAAAACCTATTAGAAGATTTCAGTTTGCTAGATGAAGAATAGTTTTATTAGCTACTCACACATCAATCAGAAGTACTATAATAATTTTATATCCGATGAGTTTTATAACCATACTAAACATAATAAGCCTGTAGCGACGTTCTTCAGGCGTCGTAGCGGTATGACAAACTGTCACCCCAAAGGACAGACTGTAGCTAACAGTCAGGGCGCGGGATCATGACTTCCCGTATAGATCTATACACATTTGACACGTTCTCCGAACGGGAGACTCTGGTTATAGACAGGACTTGTAGCGGTACCTTTTAGCAAAAAGGTATTATTTGAAGATATACACGTCTCACGGATTCTCAACTAAGTCTGTATTAAAGTAGTAGTTTTGTATGCAAAGTTTATCCTTTTTCACAATGTTTGACAAAGCATAAATCATAAGTTCTTTGAATGCATAAAATGATTTAATAAAGAATATTACCCTTGATATGATGTATTTGTATGTAAACGTATAAATAAAACATTATTTCTATTTATCAAAACATATTGTATCCCAAGAGGGTAAAGCTGTGTTGTGAGGTGTTTTGCATGATGATGACTTCATAAGATAGTTAAAACAACAGTATGAAAAGTATAGCAAAAGATCGATGTTTCACACGATTTTAGTCGTGTGTTTATTTGTATTCCCCCCCCCCCCCCCTTAAAAGTGTTTAAAAAGCATTTAAAAAGCATTTAAAGTGTGGTTGTAGGGGTATGAACTCACCTGAAGGTTTGAAGAAAGCGAGATGGAAACCGGGCAGAATTTCGTCTCGGGAAACGGATTTCCTCGGGATTCTCGGGAACCTCGGGAGTAAAAACGACCTTCGGGACTTGAGCAAAATGACCGGGGCTTCGGGTTAGAATAGGAACGGAAAACGAGGCAAGAACGCATAAGAGAGGAGAGAAATGGAGCCCTTTCTTCGGAACCCTCGCATCCCTTTTATAGGGGCTGGAACCGCCTCGGTACGCGGGGCGTACGCGTACATCTTTCATGACCGAGTCCTCGACTGCCTCAGATTTCGGATGGGACAATGCTACTTCGCATAGACCGGGACGTGGAGGATCCGAGGCCTAGGCCTTGAGTACGCGGGGCGTACGAGGGTATGCAGGGCGTACTTCGGCCCTATCTGATGACTCCCTTCGGATAATACCAAACATTTATAATTAAATTTATATTTAATTTAATTAATAAACTTCTAGAATTCATATCTTCTTCATACGAATTCCGTTTTCGATGGTCTTTATATCCACGCGTAGGTGAGACTACGCTCTACAACTTTCGTTTAGACTCCGTCGGCAAATTTTGAAATTATTTTTATTATTTATTTTTAAAAGGGTCGTGTTTAAGGAATTTCTTTAGAAATTCATAACTTCTTTCTCTGACGTCGGTGTTTGCAAGACTTTTTACCGCTGAATTACCATTGTCGAGACCTTCGATTCTCGTTTAGGTCATTCCGGCCAAAAGTCGCTCGATCTCCGATTCGAGTTTTTAGATGTCTGCTGCTAAGCCGAACTTGGAAAATCATAACTTCAATATACGAAGTCGGATTTGGGCGTTCTTTTTACGTACGATCACGGTTTAAAGACATCTATCACAGTAGGTAATTAAATAGAAACTTTTTGGACATTTTATTTTCGAAGTTAATTTTATTATCACAAAAGTGGTTACAATAATTGACTTTTCAGGTCATTACATAGAGTTGAAATATCGGGTTGTCACAGTAGACACGTGCTCAGGGCAGAACATCGCTCTCTCATGAAACATCCTGGTAATAACCGTAACGGACTCTGTACCTTGCTTGAGGGTCAAAAACTTCTGTGCCAACCGATCCCGTTCCACCGGGGGAACGTACTCATCACGAAACATGGTGGTGAACCTCTCCCAGGTCACCGCAGCAAGCTATGCTGGAAAATAGTGTGTTGTCGTGAACTTCCACCAATCCTTCGCCCCCAGGCAAAGCTGGTTCAGCGCAAACCAAACCCTCAAGTGCTCCGGACACGAGCATGTGTAGAAACACCCCTCAATGTCAGACACCCATCTCATCGCCGCAATCGGGTCCTGCGTCCCATCAAACTCTGGTGGCTTCGTGTTGCTGAACTTCCTGAACAACAACGAGCCACCCCCCTTGCGGCCTAGCAGCAACAATGGCTGCGGTGGCCGCCGCAACAGCAGCCTCAGAAAGAGCGGCATAACGCTCGTCAAAAGTCTCAATCAGCGTGGTCTTGATAGACCCGAACATCTCTGGTATCTCTGCCCTGATGGCCGCAGCCACCTCCTCATGGATGATCCGGCGGATCTCCTCATCACTGGTCTCGCTGCTCTCTGGCGCATGACGTGTCGTCACCATGATCTACCTCTGAAAAACAACATACGATATATTAGAAACTCACTCGAGCATACTCGCACTCGATAACTCGTCCCTCCTTGTTTCCCGGCATCCCGAAGATTCTTACTTGAACTATACATCGTCCCGGTGTTTTTAGTAGTACGGTCCCAATACTACCTTCCACACCGCGTCAGTATACAACCCAAGTCCTCCTCCTAGGATCCCAAGTCCCAAGTACTCTGTTATGCAAAATTCTTTCTCTAACAGATCTCTCATAAGCTCCTCGCTGCTACCTACTCACTCTCAAGCATCTCATAGCAGCTCACCTCTCCCTAGCTAAGGCATCACAAATCAGGCCACTCTAGTCCTAATAGGAGTACCTAGCCCACTCTAGCACGAGAATACATCATATCAATATCATAAGCATATAACATAAAGGTATCTTGGGAAATCACCGTTCGGGCGCTGACTGATCGTACACACGACTCTACTCTGCGTTTTCCAGAAATATTTTACTCTTTTTGAAAATATTTCTCAAATCCTCAATTTGAGTTCAAATACGCCCGAAGGTGTACTCGAATCCCTCAAACCAAGTCTCTGATACCAACTTGTAACACCGTAAATTTCAAAACAATTTTTCGCCTTTTATAAAAACATAATTCATTTATTATTCATAAAAACATCATTGTTTGAAACTCAAATTCACAGCATATAACAATTCCCAAGATCTCATAACATAAAAATCCCGTGTGTGTACTGATCAGGTCAGCGCCTTCCCGCGATCCTCACTAGTACCTGAAACAAATAACACCAAACACTGTAAGCACAAAGCTTAGTGAGTTCCCCAAAATACCATATATATAACACATATTAGCCACTCGAGGCTATAACTCTTTGGGTCCGTGCACCCAACTCTATGGACCCTCAGGCTCTATCTCTGTGAACCTTCCGGTTCTAACTCTGTAGCATGCACAGCATAAATCAAGTCAACTTTGGTCAATGGTCAACGGTCAACCCAACTCGCCGAGTCTGGCGTGGACTCGCCGAGTCCCTACGGGGACCCGATTCCTCTGAACCCCCTTCCGACTCACCGAGTCACTCACCCAACTCGATTACTCAAACCCTGGTTCGAAAACACGAAACAACTAGCTCCAACTCGTCGAGTCTGCCAATGGACTCGACGAGTACATTCCATGCACAACTCCAAACGACCTTCTGAGGTCAGATCTGTTCCACTAACTTATAGATCCAGTCTTTCCAAGCTTATTTATCATGTAAAGTTTATGTCTTGGTGCTCATATCACACTTATTGACTCATAAATGGTGTTTTAACCTCAAACACAAAGATCCCAAACCAAAACCTCCATAGACTCATATAAAGCTTGGACAAAGAGGCACTCTGGACCTCCATGGGTCCAGATCCAAAACCTAACTCGCTTAAGGGACCACGGGAGCACTAGATCTAGTCACAAAAGGGCTCAATAAGCCCTAAATCAACATGAACATCACCTCAACAGAAAATGGTTCGAAAACAGTACCTCAAACATGATGTTCTGGACCTCAGATCTTCAAGAAGTTAACCCTCTTGCTTCCTCTTGGCTATAGCTTCCTTTCCCTTGCTAGACAACACCACCAAGGTCGACAATGGCTCCTTCTCTCACTCCAAACGCTCAAGCTCACTAGGGTTTCGCTTTGGGGGCTGGTGAGCACAAATGACGGCCATAAGGCCCTTTTAATAGATCCCAAACCCGAGAAATTAGGGTTTCATTAAACAGTGTGGGCTCGCCGAGTCCACCAATGCGACTCGTCGAGTCCGGTCATTAATCCGGGTGAGAAATCGCATCTCTACTCGGCGAGTCTACGCACCAACTCGCCGAGTCCTTCCACAAAACTCGAAATAAAATGAATAAATATAATACCTGAAATTCCGGATGTTATAGATGATGAAGAAGAACTAGAAACAAACTTAATGGAAGTCAAGATTTCAATATTGGAAAATGATTTGAAATCTATCAAGATGAAGACAGATGAGGATGGTATGATTTTAGAAAGAAACTCGATGAAATGAGCAGGACATTAGAGATTCAAAAATGTTGTTTGTGGATTCTTTTTGTTCTGCTTGTAGTGAAATTCATGATGTAGTATAGGGAAAATGAATGGAATGGCTGATTCCAATGTGTTTTGTAAAGGGATGCTTTTGTAGCTTTAATGGTAATGTAATCAAGGGCATAATGGTAGTGTAATCAAGGGTGCTTTTGCTGCCCTTTAATGTTTATTCTATTTTCTTTGTTTTGTGTTTTTTGAATTGAAACACATTTTAACTATAATGGTAATGTAATTGTAACTATAAAGGTGATGTATAACAGTGAATAAATGGTATTAGTATAACAGTGAAGGTTTTTTTGATAAAACAAAAAAAAATGATATTGATATAACAGTGAAGGTGTTGATATAACAGTGAACGTATTAAACTAAACAGGGGTATATTGGTCAACAGAGGAGGCTACATATGAACTTGACAAATAGGACAAAAAATAGGTCATGGTAAATAGGGGTACATTGGTCAACATATGAAGAAAAAATGTAACTTTATCCAAGAAGGGGAAAAAATGAATGAACCATCTTCTATACAGGGACAGTCCCTTATATTACAACAGCAGGACACATAATTTAACAAAAGGAAACAAAAGGGCATAATTGTTAATTTTATCATTCTGTTTTATAACCTGTCATTTCCGACTAGTTTATGTTGTATTATTATGAGATCAATGAGATGTAGAAACACATGATTACTTCAGCATACGGTTGGTACAAGTTGGACGATTTTACCCCTTCCAACAGATGATACATCCACATCTAATTAAAAAGTTTAACAATCTAAAGGTAATTGAGCAAACTAACATTAAACTAACATTAAACAAACATTAAACAATAGTTTTATGTGCAGTATGCACCAAAAGATGTGCCTTTAAAAGTTTTAGGCATAAACAAACATAAGTTTTATGTGCATTATGCACCAAAAGATGTGCGTTTTATAGTTTTAGGCATAAACAAACATAAGTTTTATGTGCACTATGCACCAAAAGATGTGCCTTTCACAATTCAGGTATAAACAAACACATGACCTCACTTAAATTTACTGGGTTTCCAATATTATCCCTAGTACCACCCAACGTTCTCTTCAGCTTCATCTTTTTGATTCTCTCAGAAGGGCCTTTTCTCTTCTTCACATTGCTAATGTTTTCCCTGCTTCCCCCACATCAACAAAAGGTTCATTTGCGACATAACCCTCCTCATGGTCTTCAACTTCATCTGCCATATACTCCTCCTCCTAGTCTTCTACGTCATCCGCTACATACTCCTCCTCATGGTATTCTACTTCATCTGCCATAAACACTTCTTCTGGTACTTCATTTGTAACTGCATCAAGAGAAAATGTTTGTGTATTGTAATCAAGAGAAAATGGTTATGTGTATTGTAATTAAGAAGCAAACCTTGGTTCAATAATGGACATGTTCTTTTATTGTGACCTTCTTGCTTATAGTGACCACATTTTGGAATCCATCCCTTCTTACTAACAGTATGCCTTCCTTCTTTTTTCATAGTACATTTCTTCCTGTTCACCTTTGGTCTCCCAGGCAGCCTTCTACGTCTTGGTGGCAAGATGGCATTAGCAACTATAGTTGGCCATAAATCAACTCCATTAATTAGATTTATTGTATATCTATAGCAACTTCCAACATGCCTGTTGTGAACCAAACTGAAACATAGTCCTCTACATTCCTATTCAAAAACAATATTGTTGCAATGGCATGTAAACACGATATCCCACTAATCTGCCTGGATCTGCATGCACAAGTTCTGTTGTTCAAGTCAACTCCATATCCTTCATGTAATAATCTGACCTCATATTGTTTTGGACCACTTGGAGTAACTTCCCAATACCTATGATGAAATGTTATAGAAAATTAATTATTTTACCTTAAGTAAATTAGCTTTTGAAGTAAGTAACAAACCTTTGTGCTTTTTTCAAATTCTCAATCCTCCTTCTGATGGAGGGACATATTGGTAAATTTCATTTTTCTCCCTTCTTCTTTTGATTGAACATTCTCTCCATGACATAAACTCTAATTTCTTCAAGCATAGTTATTATCAGTTTTTTCCTTGCCTCCACAATTGCAGAATTGAAGGAAAACGATATGCTATTCTCTACGCCATCACAACACCTATCTTCCAAAAAAATGCCCTACACCATGTGCTTGGATCTCTTTCCATCAAGTGGCCATAAGCATTTATGCTAAGTTGCCTAATTTCCCTCATTGTAGCTTCAAATGTTTTTTGTGTTGTAGACTTCGCAGCAATCTAAAAAAGCCTCTTAAACTCAACACCCGTAAATTTTTTCTTAAAGTTGGCATAGATGTGCCTAGCACATTTCCTATGCTCACTTCCTGGTGCTCTCTCCTTTACAGCCTCAACTAGACCCTTATGATGGTCAGAAATGATTGTTAGCCCTGTCCTATATCCCATCTCAATGTCATCAAGGAGTAGATCTAAGAACCACTTCCAAGTTTGCTTATTTTCAACTGCAACTACAGCCCATGCCAGGGGATATATTTGATTGTTGGAGTCCCTACCAACAGCTGCTAATACCTCACCTCTACAAATACCCTTCAGAAAAGATCCGTCAATACCAATCACCCTCCTACACCCTTCAATCCAGCCATCTTTGACACCCTTCAAGCAAACATACATCTTCGAAAAGTACACTGTAGAATCAGGCATAATATCCACATCTATTTAGACTGTTGAATCCGGATTAGCCCTCAACAACTCAGCACCATAGTTCCCTAGCTTTTCATAGTGTCCCACCAAACTTCCCTCAATTTCATCCAATGCAAACCTTCCAGCATTTCTACATTGCCCGACACTCACATTAAGACCAAAATTAGTCTTCACCAACGCTTTCATTTTCCTGTAACTAAGCTTGGGTTGTTCCAATATGTCCCGAAGTAACATTTTTCCAATCCACCTAAATGTGACAATTGACCCTAGATTTACTGCTTCACAACAATTATGTTCATCAATCAGTGACTTGATTTGGAATGAATTTTCTTGGCTCATCCAAGTAGCCCACAATCTAAAAGGGTAGCATGCCTTTCCTTCAACTTTACTGCACCTAACTAATAATCTACTTGCATCATTTTTTTTCATACCACAAATTGTAACCATTAGAAATAGCATAATTGGTAATCATTTGCTTAAGTTCATAACGATCACAAAATTTCATGCCTAAGACAGGTTTCATTGTGTCCCATTGTTGGTTAGGATCATGAACAGGAAAGTAAACTTCATCTGTGCTGCCACTATCTTCATCATTAACCCTTCCCTTTGGAATAACATTTGTGTGGGCCAAAAACGGATCTGTATATTTCTTTAATGGAATAACTTCATCATCAAGTTCATGGTCCACTGATATATCATCTGACATGACTGAGTCTACATCATCCTCATATTCATCACTTTCTATGTCCCTTTCTTCAGCTTTTTCTTCGTCAATCCACTCTATGACTGGCTCTTGATATTCATCAATGTACACATTGATTTTACAATCATTGGCATACCCAGCATCAAGAAACCTTACATAGTCATTAGCATCTCTTAGTTCTCTCAATCCATCTACCACACAGACCGATTTTGAAGACAATAATATACATCAGTGCACCTTTCCTTGGTTAATTTTCGAAGATGTAAGATGAACTCTTTAAACCCATGTTTTTGAAATCAACTCCCGTAACAGATTTTTCAAAGGATTAAAGTACACTAATCGCTTAGGGACAAAGTTCCCACCATGGTAAACATCGGCAGTAAGCATACCTTGCACCTTGAGTGAAAAATTGGCGTGAAAAGCGAACCCTAATTTCACCGTCTGTGAAAAAACCTCCAACGTGTTCTATGTGATTTTGATTTTTGCGAAAGGGTTGTTCCACATAATAGAGGGAGAAGCCACGTAATTGTTTACTTTTTTTCTTCCCGGTAACATTTACCTCCTCACCGGCAGAACCGGTTACCACGATAGAATCAAAGAGCAAAATGTGATTTTAGATGGTATTTTTTGAACAAATTCTTTAATTAGATGGTATTTTTTGAAGAGGTTATACTTAAATGGTGTTTTTTTGTACAAAATTGAAACATAGTTACCCTTTGTATTCAATTATTCACCTACAAGTACCCGTTTTGCTCCTCACCAATCATATATTTGCAATGGGTATTAATGTAAGTTGAAAACTAACTTATCGTGTTTGGCAATGGTTACAATAATTGACCCATGAAAGAGATATAACTAGCTAATATTAGTTAATTTAGAAAAAAAAAATTATAACAGTTTTAACGATAAAAAAAAATAAAAAGAAAAAATAACTCTAGTTTTCTTTATAGGGGTTCAAAGAAAGTTCTATGAACTTCTACATACGTCGTATTTTTTCCGGAATCATATACAAACTTAGTCCAACTTGTTAAACAACTTTTCTGAAAATATAATTTCACCGTTTGTAGATTTCTTTGTTAATCTTGATCTTCGATTTAGGAATTAGTAAATTAGAGTCAACGATTCAAAATTAAATCAGGGTCTATTGAAGAATTTAACTAAAGTTAAAGGTAGTTGTAATTGAGTATGTTAGAAATAATAATTACACTATTTGAGTATTGGGATCAAAGTTGAATACGAGTGATTTCTCAAGACTTTTTTGGGGTTTGGAAAAGTTTATGGATAAATTATATCCAAAGTATATAACAATACTTTCCAAATATAAGAAATTAAAGAAGTATCTTTACAATATGTTATCATTACTAGGCCCATATAGTGCGCCACTGAATTGCCGAAAAATAAAGACTTTATTAACTTATAAAAGTTAGATCAATAATCCTTTGGCGATGACGATAATCTTCCCATTGGCTGCCGGCATCTTTCTTTATCCGGCGGGATTAAATGCCCGTAGGGAATAGGGATTATTCTTAAATACATTGGGCCGGTAAAGGTCGGCCTACTTCGAATGCGGTCTTTAACTGAGAAAATTGGGCACAATGTTTACGTTACTAATTTTTCCTGCTCATTTTACTCCACCTGAATTATGGAGGACATGTGAAAAATATGGATCGATTATTGATGTGTTTTATTGCAAGACGATTATAAAAGATGGGAAAATCGTTTGCTTTTATTAGGTTTAAAAAATTAATGAATATTTATACTTTGGTGTGAAATTTGTGCACCGATTGGAAAACTCAAGTTAGTGGCAAATGTTCCTCTAGGTTTAATAGGGGGATAAGGGGAATCACACCAAGAGAAATGATACGTTTGTGGTGTATCTCCAGGCCCCGGCCCAATACATGAGCGACTTGGGTTTACGCCCAGGATATCAAAATTTTAAGGACAACAAATTAGTCCAACGTCTATATTATATATAATAGTGGCCCAAAATTATCTCATGTCTTTTGATCTTATTTCGGACGTGAGCAAGCAACGACAAATTTGACGCCAAACAATCATCGATATCAAATCATCACATAGAAAAACAAAATGTCTGCTTGCGCCTAGAAACACGTTGCTGTCGTTAGAGAATTCGGTGTCTTACGTCTCCGATAAATAAAAAGTAAGAACCGATTTCTGTATTTTTGATAGTCGATAATGCATAATTCTCTTCTCATAGTTATCAGTCGACATTCGATTACTTATTACATATCTCGATTTCTTTGATTTTTGGTTTTTAAGTGCTCCGATTTATGTATTTTTCAAGTTCTTAGTGATTCTTGATTTCTCTATTCTGGTCCGGTAGTTAAAGGTCGTGGTTGTAGCCTTTTAAGTATGAGATATAGTGTTTCTGATACATCGATTATGATTTGGGTGAGTTTAATTTATGTTATTCCGGTTTTCTTTCTTTGTCTCATTCTAATTTCTGAAGTGATTTATGTTTAGTTTTTGCTTATTTGTTTCAGAAATCAAATTGTTTCTTGTTGCCTGCTGTAATGAAATGCTTGTTCCATTTTTACTAGACTCATTCTTCTCTATTTGAGTTCGAAATCTATTTATTTAGGTTTGTTTCATAAATCGACTTTATTTCTTACATTCTTTTCTTTTCTTTTTTACAGTAAAAAAAGGGTCAAACTCTTACATTCTTCTTTATTTTAGTTGGAAATTGTTTATTATATATACTTTTGTTGGAAAAGCGTTCATCATACTTGTTAATAAAAAACATAAAAGAACAAAAAAAATGTTTTGTAATTTGGGACCGTCTAGTAACTCTTTCTTTTTCATGATAAATATCAAAATCTTAATGAAATTGAAATGATTATTTACTCATTGATTTCCATTTATTTGTGAATCATTATTGTTTCTGTCATTTATTTATAAGAGTAATATATTTTTTATTTAAAGGTTTTGAACCTGATTGTTGATGAATTATGTCAAAGGCATCCTATGAGTAAAAGAAAGTTGAAGGAGCTCTTTGAGCACACCCATCACATGTAGTTACATGGGCAGGGCTTGGGATCCTGTGGCTTATATTTGTTGTCATTGTTGCTCCGTTCTAAATTTTGTGTTGGATTATTCTGTTTTAAAAACAAATTTGTTTGATTTTATGTGGATTGATTAATTATGTATAAAACATGTAACACCCTGTTTATTAAATAATTAAATAGATAAAATTTATGAGCGAATAGTAGCCCTAAAATAAATAATTATATATCAAAGGTTGGTCTCGAAGAGCTAATTGTCATAATTTTAGAACTCGGGGGTTAAAAGCGTAAATTCCGGATTAGTTTTGTATATATTTATGAAGGCAAGGGCTATATGGTAACTTTTGGGACTTCATTGAGAACAATTTGTAGAAGAGGGACAAAATGGTAATTACTGGAGCCGATTTGAAAAGATCCCAAGGGAGAGGGACCAAACTTGAAAAATGGGCAAAGGTTTGATTGAAGCGGGATTTAAACCCGATGACTTCTTCTTCCTGTTACATTACCCTAAACCTAATCGTTGAAGCGGCCGCCACCCTCCTTATGCCTCCCTTCACCTACGCTACCGCATCCTCACCTGTGAAGCCGGAAGGCCACCGAAGCCAACCGATGGAGCGACTACCAACAGCCCCTGCTGTCAATGACGTTGTGCGCAACCGTAGGAGCCGACGGAAATCGAAGTTTGAAGCGGAGGACGTTGTCACGCGGGCCAGGAATGATCAGGAAGCTCTCATTGTGCCAATCGCACCTCATTTCTTCGTTCTCACCTACTGGTTTGACGTCAGGATCTCTGGTGTTGCCGACAATGGCTTTTGGTCGCCACCTCAACTCATTCCAGCGTCACCTACTGCCTAGTTCATGGATTGGAGCAGTGGCCATGCGTCGAGTATGGATATAGGTTACTGATTGATCACAGGTTGTTGTAAACGAGTGTTGTTGTCGGAAATCAAGCAAGACAACCACCATGGCCGCCAGCCATGGTGGCCGCCGCTGCTGCCGCCTTCCTATGGTGCTACCGCTGCCAAAACGCCACTAGGTGGGTGGCGGTGTTGCTGTTCTGAGCATAGAGTGTGTGTGTGTGTTGATTGTTTGATGTAGGCTTTGGTTTGTATGGCTGGAAGATCAAGGACAGCCACCACCACCACCGTGAGGTGGTGGCTGCCACCATACATCATCGTGTGTGTATGTCTTAGTGGTTGTGTGTGTGTACTTAGCTTACTGTGTGTTAATTAGGTTTTGTGTTGTATGGTGTAATCAATAAAGGATAATGGAAAAGAAAACCCTAACCACCACCGTAAGGTGGTGGCTGCCGCCACCGGCCGCCGTGTCGGATGGTGGTGTGCTTGCCTTGTTGTGTTTGACTCGATTGGGGGATGCTTCGTCAAAATGGGTCCAATGAAGCCCTAATGGGCCCAAGGAAACCCTAATTCACCTAATAAAACCCTGACGGGTCCAATGAGGCCCAAAGCGACCTAAAAGCCCAACCAATTGACTAATGGACTAGTATTGGGTAGAAAACCCTAATTAGGGTTTGAAAAACCCTAATGGCTTAAAACTCTAATTTCAGGAATTGATCGAGACACGCACGGGAATTTGTTAGTAAAGTTAAAATATTAATTAATAATCATTGGAAAGATTAACCTAAGGCAATATTGGACTTAATGGATTAAGTCCTTAATGGGTTAAGTAAGAAACACTTAACGCTAGTCATCATTTCATGTGAAAACCCTAATCTCACTCGGGCCTGGAATTGGGCTATCCTAGTGGGCTTTGGTGATTGGACTATTAATGGGCTTCTAAGAATAAGCAAATGGACTAAATAATTATATAGGTTTTAGGATAAGTCCCCTGTGAGAGTCTTGGGCCCAATTTGGAAAATTGGGCCATTGATGGGCCATAATTGGGCCTCTATGATTATGTGATATTGAGCCATGGGAATACCAGGAGTTTAGACTAGAATAATTGGATGGGCCTTAAGGAAAGACCAAGTAGAGGTCCGGGCCCAATTTGGAAAATTGGGCCATATGTTGAGCTTTAGTCCATTGCTTGACTATTGGGCATTTGGAGTGTGAGTTGGACCTTGGGCTTGGAACCTAATTATTAATTGGGTGTTGTTTGATGTTGACAGCTCGGGAATCTATCAACCAGCAGCTCGAGTTTTATTCCCGGGACTTCAACAGTGCCAGGTGAGTTATCCTCACTATATCAACAGGGTCTAAGACACCAAGGTCGACCCTTTGGATTTGTTATCCTGGTTATGGTATGCTTGTTATGCTATTATGATATGTTAGATCGGTATCCTGGTAGATATGATGTTATTATGCTATTTTGATCTGTTAGATCGGTATCCTGTAGATAGGATGTTGTTATGCTATTATGATCTGTTAGATCGGTATCCTGGTATATAGGGTGATGCTATGTTAGCGACCTGGTTAGGTCGGTATCCTTGTTATAGGATGTTTGCTATGCTTGATGACCTGCTAGATCAGTATGATTGTTTTATATATATATATATATATATATATATATATATATATATATATATATATATATATTAGCATATGTTAGCATATGATAATATGTGCACATGCTTGTTTTGATTGGTGGTTGGGTTGAGGCGGTCCTGCTTTGTGCTGAAGGCCAACATACCTAGGGCGATACGGATAAACTAAAGGCCCTGCAAAGGGATTCAGTCAGGCCGAAGGCCCAGCGAATGGTTCGGATAGGCTGTACAAAGGCTCGAAGAGCGGTCCAGATAGACTGAAGGCCAGCGAGGCGGTCGAGTCAGGATGACGGCTCATTATGCATGCTGTCTGTATTTGTTATATGATATGGTTATATTTGTATGGTGTTTGTATTTTGGGGGAACTCACTAAGCTTTATGCTTACGGTATTAGTTTATTGTTTCTGGTGCTTCAGATGTTTTGGCAAGGAGAAGGCGTGATCGTACACATCCTTGTGTTTTGGACTTATGGTTTCTAGGAAACTCTGATATTAAACAATTTTGAAAATACATTTGTAATAATTATTGGTTTTGAAATGTTTTAAAAAGTTTTAATTTTGCTTGATTTTTATGGATGTTACAAGTTGGTATCAGAGCCTTGGTTGTAGTGAATTGGAGGAACACTCGTGTGAATCCAGTCTCAAATCAAGGAAAAGATTTTCAAAATGATTTTCAAATGGTTTTCAAAATATTAAGGGAGGATACAGAGTGTACAATCAGCCAGAGCCAGTAAGTAGACCCCAAAATACCATACGGTTATTTGATATTGTGATATGTTAGAACAACATGTTAATACTAGGCTAGGGATATTCAGGAATTGCATGGTAGAATTGCCTGATTACATGATGCCTGCTAGCCTAGGGTTTTCTTTATATGGGATTGACATCATTACTGTAGTTGCTTGTGTATGCATCGCGTCTGTGCATAACTAAGATCTTATAGCCTGAGAATGTTTGGTTTGGCCTTATGTTCTGTTCTTGATTGGGGGCTTAGGGTACGATCAGATATTCGAAAGTCTATAGGGTCTAACGTTATATATGGCTAGAATACACTAGTGCTGCAGGGTTGGTGGAAGTCTCATGGATGAGTGAGATGTGTGAGACCGATAGGTCGATGTGAGAGGTCAGTCGGATAGCCGGAAGATATGTAGCCCTCCTCTAAGAGTGAGGATTGAGTGCGTGCTATGTTTATGTATATTGTTAGGGTGTTGTGGTGATACTTGAGACAAATATGGGTAGGTGTGGAAGGTAGTATGGGCCCGTACTACTGAAAGCATAGGACCCATACGCGTAGCAAGGAAGTCACAACCCCTAGGGTTTAGTTGGGAGTTGGTTCCTTGTTATTATATGGGTTATTAGAGATCTTCCTGGTGTATTACCAGAATGGTGGTTGCGAGACATCCTGAGACCGGATCCGAGTTAGGATATGGAGCTGGCAGCCAGGATAAGCCGGTATTGTCAGAGCATCGTGTCCGCAATATTATCCATGAGGTGGTGATCGAGGTTGTCTGGGGATGATTTCTAGAGATGTTTGGGTCTATCAAGACCGCCATGGTTGAGTATTTTGGCGAGAGTTATGCATCCATATCCGAGATGGTTGCCGCAGCAGCTCCAACAGCTGTAACGACAGCAGGGGAGGAGCCAGTCGGGCTCTCCAGTATCGGGACTTCGATAATGCGAAGCCCCGACTCTTAATAGGGTTCAGGATCTGGTTATAGCCATGAGGTGGCCATATGAAGTGGAGGGATGTTGCTTCACATGTTCATGTTCTATTGACCAGAAGGTCAGGAGCGCTCTGAATTGCCTAGGTCCGGAGCGAAGGATTAGTGGAGACTTGTTATTGGGACGTATTCTGATGAGCAGAGACCTGCAGTTGCTTGGGATCAGGGAGATGTTCTATACTCCTTACATTCCGCCGGGGGGGGGGGAGTCTGGCTTAAGAGTTTCGGAATTTGAGACTTCGGGGGTTTTGTTCGAGGCCGTGATTCGAGTCACAGGGACTCCATAAAGGAGTGATGATTATGATCAATTAAAGTTTTGTAGTTGGAAGTAGAATGGATAATAGATGGATTGAAACATCGTTTTCTAGGGCAAGGATTATGCCCTTCCAGTTTGTCGAGCTCCGAGGAGCGAGCAGGCTTGTGACCCCATGATCGAGTTATATTACAGCTCGGGGTCAGTTAGTCGCAGGAGTTGGAGACAATATCTCAACGTTTGTGAGCGCAAGTGGGTTGATGTGGCATAAGTATTTTGTGAGGTTCGGTTTTCCTTGGGTCTTTTGTATCGGGCGATAAGGATTAATTGTACGATCTATTTCACTTTTGGGATTGGAGACTATGTCTTGGGAGTAGTTTTAGCCCGGTATAGGGCAGAGGTCGCTTCAGCTACTACAGTTCAGCTGTGGATGTTCGAGTTGGTGAGTGAGTTAGGGTGCGAGACCCTAAATGATATTATTTATAGAGCCGAGGGCGGGATATTTGTTGGAGCACTTTGGGAAGAATGGTATTATATGGGAGGTCTGTGGACAGGGTCCCACATGAGGGTTATTCAGCATTGTCAGGATTCAGTGGTTTTAGTAACCGTTATTGATTGGCGGAGGAAAGCGCCAAGGGAAGTAGCTCATTGTTGAGACATTATTTAGAGCATCTATCTTTGGACTTCAAGATTTGGGTGTAGGATCATTCGAGCATTAGGGACTGTTGGTTTCCCTGGGATTCAAGAAGTGTTCATCTAGTTGTTAGAAGCGTGTGATCATTACGGGTTGGCTAGTAAGGGAGTACTAGTTGGAAAGGTCTGGTTGTCATAAAATCGACCGTTGGAAAGTGAGAAGGGTTGGGAATTCTCAAACTTTCATGTATTGTGAAGACTTAGTTGAATCTAAGTAGGGGAGAATCGTCCTGGAATTCAAAAGCAGGATCGGTTTTGAAACTGGGATAAGTTTTGCACGTTTTCAGGAAGGAAGATAACCCTAGTGGCTGCTTGGTTTGAGTGTTGTGTGAGTTGGGAGTTTGGTAAAACTCCCCAGCATGTGAATTGCCTCCTCTCGGTGCTTGATAGCAGAATGTGAGGAATCAGGTTGGGATTCTAGCCATGAATTAAGTTCATTTGTGTGTTAGGTCGAGTGGGTGATCGACCGGTATGGGAAGTGTTGTAAGACTGTAGTGGGCAGCCATAACATTTATCAGGTTGGCAGATAGTGTGAGAAGTGTTGTAAGTCTGCAAGTGTAGTCGTAGCACTCACCAAGTTAGCAGATAGTGCTAGAATGATGTAAGTCTGTGGGCGTAGCCGCAACATTCACTAGGTTGATAGATAGCATGAGCGCGTTGTTAGGACGCGGAAGGAACAGTAGTACCCACCATTTCGGGTGTAGCAGTGATAACGTGGGAGGTCCATGGATTGGTTTATGGATTTCCCCCGAGGGATTAGACCTGGTTAAGCCAGTACTAAGACTGTAGGAGCACCACTACAATTATGAGATCAAGGAAGCAGTGGAGTGCTTAAGGTTATTGGGATATTATGCTACCATTGGTCGGGTAGCAATCACCTTTAGCCTTGGATTTGATGATCAAATGATTCGACGCATGGACCCGATTGGTTAGATCAGAAAGTTGTTAGAGTCGCAGTGGCATGATAACTAGTGGCAACTAGTTCCGGAGAAGAATTTCGTTCAGAAGTCGTGTGAGGCGACCAAGTGGGGAGCCTTTTTAGCTTGGCAACCAGGCGGAAACCTGGTAACTCAGATGATTGAGGGATGAATTGAGACCAGGAAGGTCTCGATAGATTTTGGAAAGTAGCCATGCAGCAGCATACTGCTTCAGGCAGTTCAGTGTTCAAGCAGTTTTAGCATTTGGGCATTGTTAGCATTTGTGCTTCAGGTTGTGAGTACGGACGAAATAGCAAGATGATTTGGGGAGTGACAAGTCACTTACGTCGGGAGTATTTGAGCCTTGGCCAAGTATAAGTGGTCTGCAAGGATAACTGGGTCTGTGACTCTGTTTTATAGTGGGGACCTTGAGTTATCAGAAGTTGAGTAGTCAGTTGAGGGATAAGCAGGCTGGTTCCATCGATAATGAATAAGTATGAGTGGTCTGTCAAAGAATCAGACCATCTCAAGACTACAGATCTCAGACGGAGTAGAAGCGACCATGATGCAAGGAATTCGTTCATCT
Source organism: Lactuca sativa (assembly GCF_002870075.4). NCBI lineage: Eukaryota > Viridiplantae > Streptophyta > Magnoliopsida > Asterales > Asteraceae > Lactuca > Lactuca sativa. The sequence goes on along the minus strand of NC_056626.2, from coordinate 65,933,027 downwards.
TCGAGTTTTAGAACCCTATAAGGTTGGTTTGGGTTGCCTTGGAGAAGCTATGGTATGCTTGTGGTTGTGACCATATTGTCCATGTTGTCGGGTGTGTAAGGAATGGTAAAGAATGATTTTGAGGACGAAATCTAATTTAAGTGGGGGAGAGTTGTAACACCCCATTTATTAAATAATTAAATAGATAAAATTTATGATCGAATAGTAGCCCTAAAATAAATAATTATATATCAAAGGTTGGTCTCGGAGAGCTAATTGTCACAATTTTAGAACTCGGGGGTTAAAAGCATAAGTTCCGATACTGCAGAGTCCGGGGGAACGAACTTGAAAAGATCCCAAGGGGGAGGGACCGAACTTGTAAAAATGGGACTTCATTGAGAACAATTTTTAGAGGAGGGACAGAATGGTAATTACTAGAGCTGATTTGAAAAGATCCCAAGGGGGAGGGACCGAACATGTAAAAATGGGCAAAGGTTTGATTGAAGTGGGATTTAAACCCGATGACTTCTTCTTCTTGTTACATTACCCTAAACCTAATCGTTGAAGCATCTGACACCCTCCTTGTGCCTCCCTTCGCCTATGCCACCACATCCTCACCTGTGAAGCCGGAAGGCCACCGAAGCCAGCCACCGGAGTGATTGCCAACAGCCCCTGCTGCCGATGACGTTGTGCGCAACTAGAGGAGCCATCAGAAATCGAAGTTTAAAGCGTAGGACATTATCACGCGGGCCAGGAACGATTAAGAAGCTCTCGGTGTGCCAACCGCACCTCATTTCTTGGTTCTCCCCTATGGGTTTGACGTTAGGATCCCTGGTGTTGCCGGCAACGGCTTTTGGTCGCCACCTCAACTCATTCCAGCGCCACTTGTTGCCTAGTTGATGGATTGGAGTAGTGGCCTTGCGTCGAGTATGGATATAGGTTGCTGATGGATCACGGGTTGTTGTAAACGAGTGTTGCGGTTGGAAATCAAGGAAGACAACCACCATGGCTGCCAGCCAAGGTGGCCGCAGCTGCTGCCGCCTTCCTATGGTGCTACCGCCGCCAAAACGCCACCAGGTGAGTGCTGTGTTGTTGTTCTCAGCATAGAGAGTGTGTGTGTGTGTGTTGATTGTTTGATGTGGGCTTGGGTTTGTGTGGCAGGAAGATCAAGGACAGCTACCACCACCACCATGAGGTGGTGGCAGCCACCATACACTACCGTGTGTGTTTGTCTTAGTGGTAGTGTGTCTACTTAGGTTACTGTGTGTGTTAATTGGGTTTTGTGTTGTGTGGTGTAATCGATAAAGGATAATGGAAAAGAAAACCCTAACCACCACCGTAGGGTGGTGGCTGCCACCACCGGCCGCCATGTCGGATGGCGTTGTGCTTGCCTTGTTGTGTTTAACTCGTTTGGGGGATGTTTGGTCAAATTGGGCCCAATGAAGCCCTAATGGGCCCAAGGAAACCCTAATTCACCTAATAAAATCCTAATGGGCCCAATAAGGCCCAAAATGACCTAAAAGCCCAACCAATTGACTAATAGGCTAGTATTGGGTAGAAAACCCTAATTATGGTTTGGAAAACCCTAATTTTGGGAACTGATCGAGACACGCACGGGAATTTGTTAGTAAAGTTAAAATATTAATTAATAATCATTGGAAAGATTAACCTAAGGTAATATTAGACTTAATGGATTAAGTCCTTAATGGGTTAAGTAAGAAACACTTAATCCTAGTCATCATTTCATGTGAAAACCCTAATCTCACTCGGGCCTTGAATTGGGCCTTCCTAGTGGACTTTGGTGATTGGCCTATTAATGGGCTTACAAGAATAAGCAAATGGACTAAATAATTATATGGGTTTTAGGATAAGGCCCATGTGAGAGTCTTGGGCCCAATTTGGAAAATTAGGCCATTGATGGGCCACAATTGGGCCTTTATGTTTATGTGATATTGGGCCATGGGAATACGAGGAGTTTGGACTACAATAATTGGACAGGCCTAAATGAAAGACCAGGTAGAGGTCGGGGCCCAATTTGGAAAATTGGGCCATATGTTGGGATTTATTCCATTGTTTGACTATTGGGCCTTTGGAGTGTGAGTTGGACCTTGGGCTTGGAACCATATTATTAATTGGGTGTTGTTTGATGTTGACAGTTCGGGAATCTGTCATCCAGCAGCTAGAGTTTTATCTGCGGGACTTCAGTAGTTTCAGGTGAGTTATCCATACTATATCAATAGGGTCTAAGGCACCAAGGCCGGCCCTTTGGATTTGTTATGTTGGTTATGGTATATATGCTTGTTATGCTATTATGATCTGTTAGATCGGTATCCTAGTAGATAGGATGTTGTTATGCTATTATGATTTGTTAGATCGGTATCCTGTAGATAAGATGTTGTTATGCTATTATGATCTGTTAGATCGGTATCCTGTAGATAGGATGTTGTTATGATATTATGATCTGTTATATCGGTATCCTGGTATATAGGTTGATGCTATGTTAGTGACCTCGTTAGGTCGGTATCCTGGTTATAGGATGTTTTCTATGCTTGATGATCTGCTAGATCGATATGACTGCTATATATATATATATATATATATATATATATATATATATATATATATATATATATATGTTAGCATATGATAATATGTGCACATGTTTGTTTTGATTGGTGGTTAGGATGAGGCGGTCCTGCTTTGTGCTTAAAGCCAACATACCCAGGGCGGTCCGGATAAACTGAAGGCCCTGCAAAGGGATTCAGTCAGGCCGAAATCCCGACGAGGGGTTCAAATAGGTTGTAGACCCTACGAGGTGATCCAGATGTACTGAAGGCTCGGAGAGCGGTCCAGATAGACTGAAGGCCTGAGAGGCGGTCCATTCAGGCTGACAACTCATTATGCATGTTGTCTGTATTTGTTATATGATATGGTTATATTTGTATGGCGTTGGTATTTTGGGGGAACTCACCAAGATTTGTGCTTACGGTATCAGTTTATTGTTTTAGGTGCTTTAGATATCTTGGCAAGGCGAAGGTGTGATCGTACACGTCCTCATGTTTTGGACTTATGGTTTCTGGGAAACTCTGATATTAAACCATTTTGAAAATACATTTTTAATAATTATTGGTTTTGAAATGTTTTAAAAAGTTTTAATTTGGCTTGATTTTTATGGATGTTAGAAAACAAGACATAACTTGAATTATAATCCCAAAGAAAGTTACAAAGCAGAAGTTTGTTGGTAGTATCGTATACTTGGGTTAAGGTCATAGAATAGCAACATATTGTTTTATTTTTGTATTTTTTAGAATAGTTATCATTTGAATTTTTTTTATAAACCCCTACTTTAATTATAAAGTTTGATATTGATATCAATTTTATAGACTGTGTTGTTAAGTGGTTGAAGAATACTAGTTGGTTAATAATAGAAACAAAAAATTAAATATAATTATCAAGTTTTTGAAATAAGAGATGTGTCTTCTTTAAAAAGTGTGTTAAAGCATTATTTTAGTTGATTTTTATAGGTTTTTGTTTGTATATTTTGTTTGATTATAAACTTATTACATTTTTGTTTGTATAAATTTTTTATTTATATGTTTTGTCTATTATATAAGGCCATAAAAATCTTATCTTGCCTCGGGTATCAAAAATCAATGGACCGGCCTTGTATATCTCCATGCAAACCATACTAGAGCCAAAGGTAACTTCCAATGCTTTGGTTTTACTGAGAATAATGAGGACTACACGACTAATGATTTGATCCAAGCCAGTATGACAATTGTTTATGATGAAGATTGCCTTACTTTCAAGAACCGCGATTATTTCTTGTTTCAGTGAGGTTAAAGACTTTCTTTATCTCACTAATTTGAGTGTCATACGTAATAACGAGAGATTTGATAAGATTTCATTTGGCTATTTGAGTGGTAATTATGTCTCACTGGAATTTCGTTCCATGCATACTAAGGAAAAGTTTCCACAACATACAGGTGTGCGTTCTTGATATTCTAACATAGAACCACGGCGTGACAACTTTATTTTGAAAGAATATGGGTTGTGTGGGTAAATGTGGAAGGGGCACCATCTTTTTCTTATTACAATAAAACTATCAACAAGATAACAAGAAAATAGGGGAGGTGTTATACTTGGACAATCCAAATGATGATAATTTCTATAGTAAGAGGTTGTGCCTTACTATTTCGATACATTCTTTAATTATGGAGATCTTTAAGACTGTTATTCATGGGCAAGTTTATAAGACTTAAGGAAATTATGGGTTGCACTCCAAATTTTATTGAAAATGAATCAAAGATAGAAGTTAAAAATGATGAAGGTTGTGAGAAGAAAAATGCTTTTGTGGATTTAGAAGAAGGGATAATGGGAAATTCAGTTATGGTAGAGACTTGGAAGGAAGATGAAGATTCTCAAGTAGTGGAGGATACCTTGTTTCAAGCGGATAATCACAACTCTCAGGCTGTTGTGGATCCATTTAATATTTATGAGCTTTTTCAAAAGGACAAACAACCAAAGAATTTAGAAGATGACAACTTATCACATCCTATGGGTTTTACTACTAACATAAGTAATAATCTTATGGATAATCACGTGTGTCATTAGAAAACAAATGACCGTTCTTTTGAGGTGACCATTAACTACTACTATTCAGTCGAATGATGAACAACAACAATATAAAAAAAAGACAAAGACAACAACAACAACAACAACAACAGGTCCGTCAACGACCTGTTATTCCCTGGACATGGTCCTCTTCAACTCCTATTTTGAACAACAGGTTTCAGGTGGTTGGGAAAGATAATAATTTTTCTAATTCCCTACATATCTCACCTTCAAATGTTTCTAGATGCAGTGGAAAAAACAATTAAAAAAAATAATTCTTTTAGAAGAATTGAATGCTTTTATTAACATTGGTCAATCAATGGGTTATACTATGTATGGTTGTTCTATAAATATTCAGGATATTATTAGCAATATTGGAGGTATGGATGGTGTCATGAATCACATTTCTTTGAAAGTTCAAGGTTTGGTGAAGGGTTCGAAACATAAACGGATTAGAGAGTTTTCTGGTACGCATCAAGACTCATTTTTTATCCTTGCAAGATACTAAAAGGAAGAGACATTCATATTTGTTTTATGTTAGATCTATTTGGGGGAATCTTGTAACATCCCAAATATTGTAAGGTAAAAATTTCATTTATAATTCAACCATAAAAGCCATTTTCCCTTTTCAATCATTCGAAAACATATCCGAGTAAATATAGTTATCAGAGTACAATTCCAAAATCATAAAGTTGCAGAAAGATGGGTGGATGCAGTGCAGTCACGCTAGGGCCTTCCCTTTTGTACTAGAAGTACCTAAAAACCATAAACATAAAACCATAAGCACAAAAGTTAGTGAGTTCCTGTGACATCCCCAAAATCACGGCCAGAAAAGACCGGTTTGTTTATGCTTTGTTTAAAAATCAGAGTTACATTTTAAATGAAAGTGTTGCGGAATTTGTCCCAAAACAAAAATATGATAAAGATTTATCAAAATCATTTCCATAGAAATGTATTTCATTAAAAGACTCGGGATGTCATGTTCGTACAGATCAAAAGCATAAACAGTACAATATAAGCCTTACTACATTATTTCATATCTACAGGCCTATATCCGTAATCCCTCGTCCAAAACATCACACCTATGCTCATGCGCCACTACCTGTAATACATAAAACTGAGTGGGTCAGGCTTGGGAGCCTGGTGAGCACATAGGGTTTTCAACCCACAATAAATAAGTTTATTAATTTCATCGATCAACAATAACCCGATTACCCGTTCCCGTTATCCTCACTTTACGTCCCTAAACACCTATCATAAGGGACCTAGCCTAAGGATCATCATCGGGACGGACACTACTGCTAAGGGGATTCCTCAGCAATAAATGTCCTAAAGGCAACCATGTGGGGGATGGAGTACACCGGTGAACATATCGTTCACAAACACCTACAGGTTGCGAGCCTGCTAGTGTTCCACTGGACTGTCTAGAAGAGTCCGTGGTCGTCATCCATACTCCGCTAGATGACAGAATCAACAACATCAACATCGAGGCCTCTCATCATTTTATCACACATCACCTATTGCATCTACCCATGTTTTACCCCAACATTTTCATAGATATAAAATACATATACAGTTTAAATCATTGAAAACATGTATAACAACGTTCATCTAGCATAGATAGCAAGTATTCAGATAATATGCACACATAACACGTAATTTATATAAAATACTTCATATCTATGTGTAAGTTGAAAGTAACTATGCACTCACTTGAAAAGGTGGTGATTCCGAACTCAGACAGCGCTTCGCTTCTTAAATAGAGTTTTCTTCGAAGAAACCTAGTATTATTACCACTAGAGTTTAGTCTATTATTCGCCGAGACTAATTAATAGTCTAGCTATTATTATTATTACATAAGCGTTTAAAAAAAATACTTATATAACCCATAATAATAGTCCAAGTATTTATTATAAGTTCATAATAACAATACTAATTTTTAATATAAGCTATATTAAAATAAGGTAAGCATAACTTACTTACAAGGGGGTTTTAGCTAGGAGTCGGGCTCTGCAGGGGCAGAACTTCGTCGCTGAATCTTTCTAAGAAAGATTCGTGCAGCGCTTCAACGCTCACCTTACTATACTAAGCTACAGAAAGAGAAGTCGAATCACGAGGGACCGAAATGCTCGGGGGATAAGGAGAGAAAGACTCTTGAATCAAGAGAATGGTGCAAGAAATATGAGAGCCCAAGGCTCTTATTTATACTAATTGAATTTTCAAAAACTACCCTCCATAATTACTTAATGACCTTTTAGTTATATAAACAACTAAACACCCCTCTATAATACTATTATAAATGGATTTAATGATATTTGTACTAAACTAATGTCGAAAGAACTCAACATTAGTCTTATAATGACCGCATCATCGATAACTTTCTAATGATATATACATATGTATATATATGTGTACGTATACATGATTTATACTTTATTTTAATACGTAAATATGCTATTATAATTTGTAACTCGTTCATACGAACTCCGTTTTTGACGTTCTTTATATCCACGCGTAGGTGAAGACGTACTCTACAACTTTCGTTTAGACTCCGTTGGCTAATTCTGACTTTATTTTTAAAGTTATATTTTTAACAAGCCGGGACAAGATTGGTCTGTTTAAAATCTCATAACTTCTTCATACGAAGTCAGATTTGGGCGTTCTTTTTATCGATGTTCTTAGTGTAACATATTCTACGACTTTCGTTTAGATCACTAAGGCTAAATCTCGCTCTATCGTAAATTCACTATTCACGCTTCCCGGTATCGTGCCGGTTCTGTCGTGAAACTTCGACGGGTCATAACTTCTTCGTTATAACTCGGATTTCGGCGTTCCTTATATGCACGGAAACCTTGAGACATATTCTACAACTTTATGTAGAGATATCGGGATTATCTCACACTTTAATTTTGACGCTCATTTTTATTCTTTATTAATTATACATTTATAATTAAATAATAAACACATAAACACACATAATTCACATAATACTCAAATATTTCATCGTTATTACTTCAAAAAGAGTTACAAGAGTTGATCTAGACTATGACATTGACAAAAATGCTTAGTCCTGAAACCCGGGCGTTATAGTTCCCCAAAATACCACATACCATACATATAAAAATATAATGAGCCATGCCCAACAACCATCAGGCCCCACCTGACATCGAGCCCCACTCGGAACAGATCTGTTAATAACATGAGATTGTCCCCGACTCATCACATTCATCAGGCCCCGCCCGATATACATATAAACACATAAACACATGGAATAATGACTAAGAAAAATAGCATACAATACATTCATCAGGCCACACCTGGCATCGGGCCCCGCGCGGTATACATATCACATACAACACATGCAAGAGTCACACAGACAACTAGCATCCTATCCATAACAAATCATGGACCAACATTGGTGTCTTCGACCTGCCAAACACAGTGAGGAGACTCACCTCAATCCGCGATAAACCAAGACACACGCGCAGCTACCACCAGAAACTTCACACTGGACATAATCAAATATCTTAATCAATAATTAAGATCATTTCCTAAAATCCAAGGTCCAATCCATATTCTATACTTACAATGGGTAAAAGGCAATTTTATCCTTCTAACCCAAGGCCCAAAATACCCAAAAAAGGACCTTGTGAGTACACATTGCATACCCAACTGATACGCCCCACATACGGCCTCCTGAAGCACAAGGTACAACTCGCTAAAGCTCAAGGACAGGGACTTCTTGCATTACGCAGAGTGTACGCATACGTATGCCCAACCTACTCATTAAATAATAAAAACTTCATATTAAGAACCTAATTCTTAATACCAATATTTCCTAACTTAGATCTAACCTCTAAAAAAGGTCTAAATCTATAAAGTTGCCAACTTTATTCCATTGCATGTCTTAATTGGACCCAAAACTTGTTTTTATCCATATAATCTTATAATATGAACATCAACTTAATCACGATTCATCAAAACCCATCAAGATGATATTGTTATGGTTCCTAATAACTCCACAATGGATAAACATTTCAACTTTATCCATTAGAATGGTCCAACCAACCAAGATCTAGTCTTTAAGTCTTCAAGGGACCAAAAATGCATCTTTTCCAACTTAATTCATTTAGTCCAAGTCTCAAGCTTTTTGATCTGAATCAATAGATGTTTAGATGGATAAAGTTTATAGCTTTTTCCATAACAATGTCACAAACTTTCAAGATCTAAACTTTATGCACTAAAGTGACCAGAAGCTTTTAACACCCAAAATGAGCTAGATCTAACAATTTCATCATCAAGATTCAAACTTTATACCTCCAAAGAGAAAGATCAAGGTGATCAAGGTCTGGATCTACAAGCTCCAATGAAACCAACACTTCTTTAATGAGTTCCTTCTTTTCCAAGGTGCACCAAGAACACTCCAAAACACATAAAAACACCTTTTTCTCACAAGGCTCAAACTAGGGTTAGGGTTTCAAGGGAAGGTGTTGGAGAGGTGGAGGCTGAGAATGGAATGGGTTTGGGGAAGTTAAGGAGATTAAATAGGGCTCAAACAAAAAATATTGGGTTTGGGCATTGATCATGTACGACCAAAATACAAGGGATGCCTGAGTATGCCAACGTACTCATCGTATGCCCAGCATACGCGGCTACCCCAAAAATCGTCCAAACTTCAAACGGTCTTAACTTCTTCGTTTCAAATCCGATTTCGACTATCCTTATATCCACGGAAAGGTAATGAGAAGCTCCATAATCCTATTAACTCTCCGTTGCCATAAACTTTCCAAACTTAAATCCAAAATTCATAAAAGGCCCAAACTATCAATTTACGGTTATACCCTTGGGATCCAAAGCACCAACCGAACTCTCAGATCACGTAATCTACATTGGTCTAAATCTCTCTTTCCCCTAAGGCCTGAAGCCTTATGATAACTGGTCCTTGGGTTATAATCCCAAATTATGAAACGATTCAAAACAGGGTGTTACAACTGTTGGATTAATGTCTAAGTCCATAACTATAATCGGTAAGACTTGACCTGACTCGACATGGTCAATTTGGTTTGCATGGCATCGAGACAATTAGATTGACAAGATGAGGAAAAAGGATACTAGTGATTTATATTAATATATTATAAGTTCTAATATATTAATATATATAATCATATTATTTAATTAGTATTGATCAAGAATTAATCTATAATTAATTAAGTGATCAAAAGGAACTAATTAAATATGGACTCTTAGATATATGTGTGATGGGCCAAGTTCATTTAGGTTGGGCTAAGCTTTCATGGATAGTCCATGGAGTTTTTAACCCATGGATCATATGAAATGAAAGGTCATGGGTATTAGGGTTTAACCCTAATCTCCACACTATATAAATATGTCCTTGGTTGGTGAAATTGGGACTAGTGTGTGTACACAAAAAGGGCAAGGCCGATTTCACTAGAGAGAACCACAACATCCTTATTCTCAAGGTTATTCCAAGTGTTCATGGTGTTGTGTGAACCATTTGAGGTGTCACACTTGGGGTACTAGGCACTCAAGCTTCATGGAGTCAAGCAACAACAACAAGGTATGTATTCTAACTTGTTTTATTACCCAAGTATCATAGATTGTATGCTAGATAGGGTAATACCTTGGAATATTCATATTTGCATGTATAATAGAGAAAACATAGATCCGAGGTATTTAGGGTTGCATGTACACTTAGGAGTGTTAGAATGCTCAAAACCCAACAACAACTCTCCCCCACTTAAATTAGATTTTATCCTCAAAATCACTTCTTTCCACCTTCCTGATAGCCAGAAAACATGACCAATTCGTCTTAAACCCCACTCCATCAAAGAGGTTGGATCATACTCATAGCGACCTTCTAATGCTACCACCAAAATCTAGTAAATAGATCCTCTCTCTGCAATCTAAACTGAAAGACATCCGTCCGATCGAAAATTGTCCAATAGATACCCTTGGCACACAAAATCCTTTACCATAGCTTGTTGATGAAAAGCCCTTCCATATAAACAAATACAAATCCTAACGCGAGTCTCAACTTTTTGTGCTAACCCAAAACATGTCTCACATTCCAAAATACAAAGACTCCTACTTGCATCCATCTGAAATCTTATGATTCCACGACGACCTTCCACTAAATCGAGATATAAATTCCCCAATCCACCAGGGAGACTAACAGTATCACACCTGGTCCCACCACAAGGCTCTGACTAGGAGTCTAACTAATAAGGGCTACACTAGCCTAACCACCACACAGATATCAACTACTGACCATAGAGTTATCGTAATCTAAACATGATCTAATACCTTACTCCAACAAATTTTCATCGGGCCTTATCCACTCTTACCATAACCATAAGGTCCTTGCTCATGGATCTCACCTAGTCAATTGTTGTACAGGTGGAACCTTGCCTCAGATCTAACAATCCTCATACCAACTAAGAGTAACCCTCCAATAGTAGTGTCCGCCTCGACTCGAGCGTGCACTGATCTTTCCTTAGTCCCACAACCATTCCCACAATAGCCTACCTTATTCTGGTGAACGCTAATATCCCATCACAGACTTACAACACCTCCCTGACATCCTATCATCCTTTTATATGTTATGGCTACCCCGTAGTCTTACAACATTCCCACATTAGCATACCAACTTTGTGAATGCTATGGTTTCCCCATAGTCTCACAACACTTATATATTGCCATGTACCCAACCCATAGTTTTACAGTTCATATATCATACCAACAATAATCATTATGATTCAAACCCGATTCCGACTATACCAAATAAGGTGTTCGGGTTATGCTTTGAACCCCCAAACCCTCATTAGACAAGAATAGGCAGAGAGGGTCTAACACAACCCTCAACCTGGATCCATCTGCATATCCACCATGCATCACTAATGATGTGTAATGAAACCTGAATATCCACTCTTGTGCAACCTTTAGATGAAACGATTCTCCCCAACTTGGATCCAACCGCGCTCTTCCAATTCCCCAAAAACCGATGGATTCCTAACTTACAATTCAAACTTGTCAACAACCTGAGCTTGCAAGAACTAACATTCCATTACGAGCCAACTAAGCAAACACATACATTCTAAAACCAGATAAATACTTCTCGAAATCTCAGCGAGCTCAATAATCCCAAGTACTTCCCATAATACAACACCAAATCCTTAACCACTTTAGCTCGTGTCATAGAACTATAATCGTTCACCGGAATAGACAGATCACCAATCCAACTACCCACTTATCAAAAGATCAATGCACTCTATATATCTCTATCAAAGTCCATTTAAACCCTCTCGACAATCCAATCACTAGAACTAACTCGAGCAATTAATTTTCCACTTACACTCTGGAGTGATGGTTCTCTTCCTCTCTTGCCCTACCAATAGTAGTAATTGACTCATAGTCTGTTACCAATCAGTTGGCATCCCTCCTAAGTTATACAAACACTCCTAAATTCTGACTTCATTGTCCAAGATGGCGATAATTAGTTTCCACGAGATTCTTTCCTTAAAGCCATTAATTTGAGCACCACCATTGCATCCAGAAGAAATGAATTCGAAACATACCCATCCGACACTTGCGTTCTAAATAATCCTTTATACCTATCAATTGCGATAGATTTTCACCTGCTCGAGTTTTAGTATTCCTATAAACTTGATGACTACCGAACTTACACCCACAATCAAATCCATTCCACATCGCCTTGAAACCATGAAGAACCTTTACATATCCTGCATTCAAACCTAACAAGCCAACCATGCAGATTCCTTGAATTTTTGCTGATACCACCAAAAATTAGAACGAATGTTGGTCTTCTAAGTGGAATACTCAATACTCTTCTAAACACGAACCATGGTATGCAAAATGGCATATGACAACTTTCCGGATAAAATAACTATATTACTCATATTGGTGCTTCTATTCTTAGATAATCATGCATAACATTTCACTCACACCAACATGAAACTATTAGCATAATGATTAAATCGTGAAAGGGAAGAATATATACATACCCGTAATGTATCAGGGTTCTGTTCCCCTTTCATGCAGAAACACTTTCAATGGAACATGAGCCACCCCAACCACTAAACATGGACATTTTGCCCTGACATGACCAGGCTGATGTCAACGATGACACAATTCTACTTCTATGGTGCATTATTGGCAAAGGTGGCCCTTCTTTCCACACCTGTCACATTTAGACTTGTCATGTACACGCTCATGTGTTCCTTCACCCTTCGCATAAATGTCGTGGCCCCTCGGGCCTCTAGCACTAGACATGGAAACATTCAACTGCTTAGATGTTACTAGTAGAGTTGGATCATGAGTCCACATTCTCTTCCCTAGTCACTTCTCCAAACCAAGCTCCTGCTCCTGAGTCACCTTGACCCTCCCATCAAGTGCCTAAACAACCAAGATCTGATCTTCGAACCTAGTGACCAATCTATCAGTGACAACCAATAATGTCGAGCAACTCCTCACATAAATTCCGTGAAACCTCTGTGGCAATCCAATCATGGAATTGATCCCCTGGAAGGTATAATGAGTAATCTAACTTCAATCCTTCATGAAAAGAGCTAGCAATAGGAACCTCGTACCTGAAAGATTCTAGGGCTCCACAAGCCTTGAGCTCCTGATAGGCCCCAAATTGTCCTACTGTAATCTCGGCTCGAAAATCCCCGAAACAATCATCCAAGAGTTCCATAATGCCTTCCTTGATAATACCAAATATCACAAGAGTTTTCTCTAAAATATTACAAGTTATATTTAATGAGATGAACTCCTTCATCCGTTCATCCATCGCCTCAGTACCAACACCCAAGCCTGAACCAGAACCTGAACCTCCTCCACGTGTGCTCATAACTATTCAGAAAAGCAGTCGTACAATTATCAAAACATGCTCAAGGAATTCTCAATCCACTAACTTCCTAGATTCCCTATGACTCTCCTCGAGTTGCTTATGGATCCTATGCTTTTAGTAGTACGGGCTCAATACTACCTTCCGCACCAATCCACAATTTTCTCAAGAATTATCCTGAATCCTCCAAGTCACCTTCTCAAACTGATACTCCAAATATTTGCTAAACAACATAACCAACTCACTATAGCACATCCTAGGCTCCCCTAGGTTCCAACCCTCACCCTGCCATCAACTGTTGAAGAACTCCTAATAATATCAGTTAACTACTTCATCAATACAATCACATGCAACAAAGCTTAGATAACCCTTTGAGTAAAAGACTCAACTTGACAATGATTAGAATCAAACAAGAGCTATGCAGAAGGTTCAAATCCATCACTCTGAGATTATTTAACCTATGTTATATGTGACTTAACATATTCACTTAATAGTTAACTCACATCATCAAGAGTCCCACAAAGCACAAAGTAACCAATCAACTCCACTTAGGCTAGAAGGGATCACAAATGGGCCAAATCATCCAATCATATGAAATCCATACTAGCATGCAATTCTAAAAGCTCAAACAATCAGCCATATAAAGTCATCACTCCTAGCATGAAATGATGTTTCCTTACTCTAGCACATTTAGAATTGGAGCTGTGATGCTTTTGTTGATCGAGAAACAAAAGATAAATCGAGTCCTATTCTATAAAGTGTTTTCTTGTTGGAAATGTACATGAACTCTTGAACGATTTGTTTTAGCTCGTCAAGGAGTGTTCCTTGAAAGAAAACACATATGCAGTGGGAGTCATGTTGTGACAACCCAAAGTTTATTCCGTTACATTACCCCGTTACCATTAACGGAATATTCCATTTTGTAAAAGTCCTGTTAATTAGAGGTCGCCAAATAAATAACGGTTTTATTTATTTATATTTTTATGTCGTTAAAGTCGCAATAAAATAAATAAATCAATTACTTTACATTTCCATATCAATTTGGGAAAAAGTAAAATTTCATTATGACCACTAAATCGGGTGCGACCAAAAGCCCCGTGTAACGGCAGTATTGGGTAGATCCCCACTGAGCTCAAACTCTAACCCCTTTTCACTCTCTCTATATACTCTCTCTCATAAAGTCCGATTTCGTCTAAAATCCGCAACCAAACGCCTCCAAATCGTAAGTCTCATTACCCTAGCTTATTCTAAACATCATGGCTTGTGATTATAGCTCAAAATTCGACCATATAAGCTGTCAAAGAGGAGTTTACAGCCCAAGAACACTCTAGGGCCGTAAACCCCTTAAATGAGGCCAAAATGACCCAAATTTGTCCCTTTGAGCCTAGGAACCAATTAAGGATTTAGCCTAGGAGTGTTTGAAGCATAAATCAACAACTTTTGGGACTTAAAAGAGGTTTTATGGCCCAAGCACATGCTTAGGCCGTAAACACCCTCTAAACTTGTTAAATCAAGTCTAAAACACTCCCAAACCACCCTTAGGCTTAATACATAAATTAGGGGCTTGCTATTTCGGGTTTAGAACAATTAAACACAAATATATGAGGGGTAAAAAGGAGTTTACGGCCCAAGCACATGCTTAGGCCGTAAACACCTCCAAACCATGTCAAATGATAGCTTATGTCCCCTAAATGGCCTTATACCTTCACTAGAAAATGCTAGGGTTGAAACAAGGGCTTAAAATCAAAGTTTAAAGGGGTGCATGAGAGTTCACGGCCAAGCCAAGAGCTTACCGCCGTAAACTCCCAAGGAGTGGTCATTTGGACCGTAAACTCCAAGAGAGTGCACTCTTGGAACCCTAAACACCCCTATAGCCTTGGATAATTACTTAAAACCAATTCTAGAAGCACTTGGGACTTGAAATTATCCTAAAACAATCCTCCCATGAGTTTACGACCGTAAACTCATGGGGAATATGGCCTCCCAACTGTGAACTCATGAAAAGTGAGTTTTACGAGAGTAAACTCCTTATTCAAGCCATACACACCCTTAGATGTTACCCGGGACACCCCTAACGCTTAATTAAAAGTGTTTTCGCACTTAGGAAGCGTATAATTGTTTAATTAGTATTAAATGTACTAATTGTATGTGAACATATGTTATCATATGTTAAATAGGTCACTAAGTGTGTTCAAGCCTTTACTTGACACCGAGCACCCAACCGGCACCTTCGTCGGATCCACTTACATCAGGTGTGTTCATACCCCTGAATGAACCTTTTAGATGTTTTATAGGGGGGAATACAAGTTAAACATGCCAGTTATCATATCAATCACATGTGATTGATAACCCGCATGCACAAGGATTTACCACACTGTAACTGTTTTACCAAGTAGGATACTATAAATGGTTTTCCAAAAGGTTTTCACTTGTTCAAAACTCTTACTTATACTGTTTTATCAAAGTTCATTTTAAACTGGTTTATGAAAGGTTTCCAAAGAATTTATAAAGGTTTTCAAACTTATTTTACCAAAGAACACCAAGTTGTGATTTTCTTAAGTATAAAGATTTTTCCAAGGTTTTCATCAAAGTTCTCTTTCATGTCGTATACTCTTAATTGTTAGATACCACCTCTTCGCTTTTACTTAGTTTAAACTCCTACTTGATAACGTTTCCACTTCGTGATCCACTTATACCTGTTAACGCTCATACTTCACGATTCGGCTATTCCACACTGTACGCATATACTTCACGATTTGGTTATTCACACCGTTCGCTTATACTTCACGATTCGGCTATTCCACATTGTACGCTTATACTTCACGAGTTGGTTATTCATACTGTTCGCTTATACTTCACGATTCGGTTATTCCGCACTGTTCGTTTACACTTCACGATTTGGTTATTTCACATGATTCGGTTATACATCACGATTTGGTTATACTTCACGATACATTTCCACTTGTTACACACTCAAACGTAGTTGGATGTATGCCTATGCTTGTATAGATGCATATAAATAATGGTTGAAGGACTTAGGAAGGCTTGTCCGCCCTATTTCCTTTTCTTCGTTGAGATGTGGTCTGGTGGGATCGGATGTCCGTCCGAAGGTCGTTTGATTCATTAGCTATATATTATGTATACAAGCATAGACATATAGGTTTGCATTAGTCAGTTCACTTATGAGTCTCTACCTCTAGTTCAACACTTATATTGGAAACCCACTACCCACTATTTGGGATGCATCTTCGGGACACGGCCTTCTCCGTCGTCTAGTTGGTAACCAGAGTCTCCTGTAGGGAGAGCGGACATTGTGTGTATAGATCTATACGGGATTGAAACCCCCGCACCCTGACTACTAGCTACAGTCCACGGCCTACCAAGCCAAGGGGTGACAAATGTCATATTTTATAGACGCTTGCAGGGCGTCGGGTACTCTAGTGTCGGTTAGTATGGTTACGAGTATCCCATGTTAGCTTATAATTCATGGCCTTCAGGTAACGATATTTCACTGTATTTCACACTGTATTCCACACTGTATTTTACACTGTATGCTGGAAACCCACTATCAGAGTCACACTGTTTTTAGACTTTGTTAGCCGTATCTTTCATTTGATACCGTCTGGGGTCTGTATCCTCTGTTTTAGAACTTAATAGTTGTATCTTTCATTTGATACTTTCTGGGGTCTGTATTCTTGTTTTAGATCTTACTAGCTGTATCTATCATTTGATACTGTCTGGGGTCTGCATCCTCTGTTTTTAGACCTTGCTAGCCGTACCTTTCATTTGGTACCGTCTAGGGTCTGTGTCTCTTTTGTTAGATTGAGCCAGGCGTGTCGTTCGTTCGATACTCTCCTGGAGTCTATGATTCCTCTTGCCTTAGTCAGCAGTCTACACTGCTGAGGCATATGTTATTTTCCCTGGTTTCTCTTGCTTTCTTTAATAATCAAATTCTGTATTTTGATAATGATAGCGATTAAGGGAAAACTACTTTTTACCACATAACTCCGTCCAGTCTTGGTAGAAGACTGCTTTTATTAAAGAAAATATAAAATTTTCTGGAAAAGATACTAATGTAATGGATACTCTAAAACTACCACATTTATTAAAGTTATTTGGATAAAATGACACTAAATACTTATGAACTCACCAGCATTTGTAAAAATGCTGATACTCGCTTTTCAAATAACTTGTATTCTCAGGTCAGCTTTAGACAGGTACATTCCAGGAGCTTCTATTGAAGACGGTTTTGTGCCAAGCTGCTCTTATATTATTACCTGTATTACTTTGTTGTATTTGAAGAGATTAAAACCTTTAATCAATGAAGATCGATTAGATCTTGAACAAGTATATGAATATAAAACAGTAAGAACGCAATAATAAGAACAAGAAAAGATTGAATCAAACGTGTCGAATGATTAAACAAAATCCTCAGAAGAGCTCGATTAAGAACTTCAACTGTAGAGGATTAGAAGATTACAAGAACGATTAAAGAAAAACTGTTGTACTCTAGATGAATCGCTATCTCGATAATCTCTATAATCGTTAACCTAATATGCATGCAAGCATTAACTTATATACAATACATAAAAGGCTCACGGTTGGACAGGCCCAAACCGGAGTGTACATGGCTAAAACTATCTAGCCCAAAAGACGCAACATCAAAATAATCTTCAGCCCAACAATCTCCCCCTTTGCGTCAATTTGGAGCGAGACCTTCACTTGTTGCTTGGGCCGGCAGCTGATGCAGGTACCTTCTTCTTCACGGTATTAAACAGACATTTGGTTATGGAGAGGATGGTCTGTCTAAACCGGATGTACCAACTGATCATATCATTGAAGTACTTGATGTCATCAGCCGAGTTCTCTTTACACCGCTTGATAATTGATAAGACGTGCTCCAAGCAAGCTGTGGTGTAAAGATGCTTGTCAGCTAAAGCGAATAGACATTTCTGTCCTTCGGCTCTAGTGAACATTACTGAGTTTCGCCTCGGATCAATCTTGCCCATTTGCATTTGGTTTAGATCACTGGCCGATCCCACAGGTGCAATCTTCGGTTTCTTCTTAAAAACTGTGGCGACCTCCTGATCCATTAGGGCAACCTCCATGATGTAGCAGGCCAACATCCTTTTGACATGGTCTATGATGGGACCATATTCGGCTTCGTTAGTCAGAAGGATATTGTACAGGACAATCCAATCATGAGGATTCAGATTCGGCAGATCCGCCAGGGAGATAATATGAGCAGTTCTTGCTGATCCACGAATGCGCTTGAACTTAACGTTTGTGAATCTCCCCACGGCATAAGGCTTCAGCACCCGAACGTTTACAATCTTTTGGGCGCTCCAGGTAAGGTATTGAGGGCGAGCAGCCTCCAGATAGAAGTCAATGAGCTCCCTGTCAAGCTCATCGTTCGGATGTGGGACTTCGAAAATGTTAGAGAAGGCGTGGAAGATGAACGCCTTTCGAGTCAGCGGCATATCAAATTGCGAATCGACAGTGTTGTTGCAGTCGAATGATATAACCGGCTCGAGCCATAATATGCTTGGAGTTTCTATGGCCTCTTTAATCATACGTTCCCTGGTCCAGGCAGGGAAAAGCGTCTTTCGGCTCTCAAGGAGATCGTGGGCTTCCTTTTGCTTGCGTTCGGCTTCTTCAGCCTCTCGCGCCACACGACTGGCATCATTGTCAGCATTGTGACTGTTCTTTCGTTTTAACAAGTCAGCAATGGTCTCCTTGTCTTCATCTTCATCTTCATCTTCCTCAGCTATGTTTTTGCCCTTGTTCTTCACACCCGAACCCGAAGGTGGTTCGGTTGTGTGAGTAGCTTTGGAGGAAGGAGGTTTCGATCCTGTCTTCGCATCTCCCCCTTGTTTCGGAATGGACACGAAACTCGGTAGGCCTTCAATTTTGCTTAGAAGATCCATGGCCGGAGAGAGCTTTTCAGCAAGGGTACACCTCACCGAATGGTTTAGGATGGGGTCATGTGCTTCCAGGATGTTTGATAATGCTGCGTGGACATCCGAAACACACGTTTTGATCACCTCCTGTTCAGATCGAAGAGCTTCCAGTTGTTCTTGGGAGTTGGATAGTTGCGTGCTCTTGACCTTTAGGGTGGTTGTTTTACTCGCCAGAACGTCCATCAAAGAGTTCTCAGCTGCAAGATCCTCTTGTAGCTTAGCAAGGCGGGCATCGATGGAGGCACGAAGTGCCGAGTTGTCGTCGCTGATATTTTGGCGTAGGGCAGCAAACGAAGTCAACTCCGTTGAGACGAACTTGGCCAATTGTTGAACAATCGGTTCCAGAGTTGTCTTGGTGGCGTCGGCGCTTTCCTGCAAGGACTTCAGCAGGACAGAAGCGTCGGAGAATAGTTTATCGACTTTTTCGGTCGCAGCCTCACAGGCTCTGGTGGAGGCATCAATCGCAGCAGTTGCTGAGGCCACCGAATCATGTTGAGCCCTGGAGAAGGCGTCAACAATCTTCTGAAGGGCAGCTTCAGAAAGAGATGACTGCTGGTTGGAGGAGGAGGCGAGAAGTAGGTCAACCTTCTCGTTAAGCTCTTTGAGATGCTTCTTCGTCACAGGAGCATCATCCTCCTCATCACTCTGAACTTGAAACGGACTATAGTAGACCGAATCGAAGTTCATGTGATCACCACCGAGGTATGGGTTTTCGCCATCGGAGGCGTCTGCTGGGGATGGAGGGGGTGGTGAAGCTGGGGGTGTTGTGGTTGGTGTTTGTTGAGTTTGAGTGTGGGGTGGGGTAGTTTCGGGTGGTGGTTGAGTTTGGGTTTCGGTTTGTGGTGGTTCGGTTACAGGAGTGGTTTCGGTAACTGGTGGTGTTGCGGTTGATGTGGTGAAAATGGGTGGTGGTATAGGGAAAGAGGTTGGGGGATTGGTGGGGTTTATGGTGGGAATGGAAATAGGAATAGTTGGTGGAGGTGAAGGAACTGGGGATTGATGAAGTTCCATCTCTGGGGTTGGGGACCGAGGTGGTGTGTTGCCTCGTTGAGGAGATTCGTCTCCTTGAGATCCTTCAGAGTCCGAACCTCCACCCTCATATTCGCTTGGAGAGGAGGGAATAACTAGCTTTCGCTTTTGTTGGGTCTTCCTCCTCTTTGGCTGTGGGGACTGTGCCGCCTTCGGTTGTTTCCTCTTTTTGGGAGAAGGTCCCTTTGGAGCTTTGGACACTTGCTTCCCTTTCTCTGCCTTTTTGCCCCTGCCCACCGGTTTGTCGGCATCATGAATCGACCTTAGCATGTCCGGTGTCAGTTCCCTTGGACCAGTTGGCCTGAACTCCTTGATCGTTCTGATCAGTCTGCTGTCGGAGGGCACATCTGCATACATTGTCTCCGGGATGGAGCCAATGAAGGAAAATTTCGATGCATCTGATACGATGATCTTCTTGGTATGGAACGTACCAATAGAAGACATCGATGCACCATCAGCAGTTGGAACATCAAACTTGTCCATGGCCCATCTTGTTATCAAGATCCAGAACCGGGCCAACGACACCTCAGAGTGTCGGGATGAGGAAGAGAGGCTCTGAATCAGCTGTTGCCATAGGACAAACCCATAGTCCAGGTTTATCCCGTTGTATACCCCATACATTATCGATAGGAAAAGACGACTTGCACCGTCAGATCCTGAGCTCCTCTCTGACAGACCCTTGAAAAGGACTGTAAATAGGCCATTCCACTGTGGAGGCAGGCAAGACTTCTTAAACTTGGCGACAGAGGTGAGAACCTCTGTGTATCCCATGTTGTAAAACATGTTAAACAGCATCCCAACCGGAATAGTCTCCGGATGAACTCGTGAAGGGTCAACGGCAAACCCTAGCATAGTGCAGAACCTTTGTCGTGAAACGGAGGTCTTGTGTTCTGCAAGCTCGAAAAATACCCTGTCAACGGCCTTGTCGTAGTAAGCCGTCGCGTAGACCTGCGATAGGGCCACCATTGGTACAGTTTCAATTCTGGATAGTGCAGGTGCAAGCTGGGAGTACTTCAGGCATTCAATGACCGGCGACATGTAGGAATCATACGCCAGTGGGTTAAGATCAATGACAAGACATTGTTGGGGTCGGATGGGGAGGATCTGAGAAGTAGCATGAACGGAAGAAGATTCAGCCATTGTTGCAGGTTGGAGAAGAGGATGAATAGTAGACGGTTTATGAGTTTTTGCTCTTGAGAAATTTCGGAGGCAGTAAAGAGGTAAAAGGTTTTGTGGACTTCCTTTTATAGTGAGGGATTGGAGAGAGAAAGATCGTTTCATATCTTCTATGCGATGATCACGTAGGAGAGAGATTGTCAGAATCCTAGGATCACGCTACCCAACAAGCGCCGTTTCAGAAGAAAATCGCTTCAAATCCGCACGCGCCATTAATTGCCAGAGAGATGACGCTTGGATTTCGCACACGCGTCCATAAGTGTCAGTAAAAGCGCGGTCGTTTCAAATTCACACGCGCCTTCCTTTTTACCGTCGTTTGAATTTCTATCCCTTTAACTCCCGCCGAGTCAGCAACCTTTCGTCTTATCCTTTTTAAACGGCATCTTTTTGAATTAAACGCCCACGTGGATTATTTCTGACCACAGCACCATAATTACAGCCTGTAAATAATTAGTAACGGAATTTTTGGAAAATCAAGGAGTTTCGTGCAAAGAGTGTAAAAGAAAAGGTAATAAAGCAACTCTTTTAAGGATTATCTGTGATGTCAATAATGACACGAAACTGATGATCCCGGGCACGAATCTCTTCCTTCAAGATCAAGAGAGACCTCAAAGTGTTAGTGTGGAATCCCGTTGAATTACGATCAAACACTTATTAATAAATGTTGAAAGGCTTCTTTTTAATTAGGCTAATTAATGGTGGTTGCGCTTTGATTCATCAATTCTATTCTTGAAATAAGAAAGAAAGTGAACAAAGTACTTGTGAGACCAGTGTAGTCTGTTGAACAAGTAGGTAGGAATTTATTTTGTATTGGCTTGGAGTAATATAAAATCTCAAAAAAAAAAAATTAAAAATTGGATCCCTTGGGAAGAAATGTTATGGTTTGTAACAATTTCATAGGAATCACGCAAAAGAAAATTTGAGATGTTATAAGGGTACATTCGTCAATTCTTGGGTGAAAGCTTGAGCAAATTAATTGTTCACCGTCAATTCTTTGGAATTGAATTTTGGGTTTCACTTAGCTCGTAGTGGCACGAAACTAAGATCATAAACACAGATGTTGTGTAACCATAAACCTCAGTGGTAGTTTCTGAGAGTCTCAAGGGTTACGTTGATGAAACGAATGTAATGGAGAAGTGTAATGGGGATGGTGTAAGAAAAACATGGTACCTCCGCTGCGAAAATAAGGACCAAGCAGGAAACTGTTAACTCATGTGAGAAGAGAGTGAAGTAGCTCACGATTAGAATAAATGTGTTAGCCTTATTGGGAAGACAAGGTTTGTGTATACCAGGTCATGAAGGCTATTATTCAAAATCTTATGAGGCTTGGGACGCATACAGCAGCATGCTTCTAGGGACACTTAAGTAATTCAACAATTATATCCCCATAAACGAACGAACATAAAAAATAAGAAAATATTTTTGGAATTTTTGAAATAGAGAGAAAAAAAAATAAAAATGAAATAAAAATGAAATAAAATAATAAAATAAAACAAGCAAGAAAAAAAACTTAGAAAGAGTAAAAAAAAACTTTGGAAAAATTTGGTAACCGAACCCGAACGTTCGGTTGGTTTCGGTTGGGAAAAAGTTGAAAAACCGAACCCGAGCGTTCGGTTGGTTTCGGTTCAAGAAAATTTTGAAAAACCGAACCCGAACCTTCGGTTGGTTTCGGTTCGACAAAATTTTGGAAAACCGAACCCGAACCTTCGGTAGGTTTCGGTTTTGAAAAATTTTAAGAAACCAAGGAGTTTAGACATGCAATTTGGAAAAACTTTTTACACAAAGAAAAACATTTTTGTACAAGAAATATACAACAGAGAAAAACTACCTTTGAAGTAATGAGCGAGTCAGATGGTTGAACCGAACCTGAACGTTCGGTTGGTTTCGCTTCTTACATTTGAAGTTGAGAGGTAGTGTGAGGTACTGACTCCGATTCCATCATACCTAGCCCTTGCAAGATTTTATTGAATGATGCTTCAGGAAGAGCTTTGGTAAAGACGTCAGCCAGTTGATCAGTGGTTCTTACGAAGTGAACTTCGACATTACCATCTTCCACATGATCTTTGATGAAGTGATACCTCAGTGCTATGTGTTTGGTTTTAGAGTGTTGCACTGGGTTATGACAGATCCTAATTGCACTTTTAGAGTCACAATATAGTGGGATCTTCTTCATATTGAGTCCATAGTCTCGAAGTTGACTCTGGATCCAAATCACTTGTGATGTGCAGGATGCCGCGGCAATGTATTCCGCTTCGGCAGTAGACAACGACACACATGTTTGTTTCTTGGATTGCCAGCTGACCAACTTCCCGTCAAGGAATTGATAGCCACCAGTTGTGCTTTTTCTGTCGAGTCCACATCCTCCAAGGTCAGCATCAGAATAGGCTTGAACGAAGAAGCCTGAGTTGGATGGATACCATAGACCTAAGGAGGTGGTTCGCTTTAGGTAGCGTAAAATGTTCTTCACTGCCAGCATGTGAGGTTCGCGCGGGTTAGCCTGAAATCGAGCACAATAACACACAGAAAACATGATATCAGGCCTGCTAGCAGTTAGATACATCAGTGAGCCTATCATTTGACGATAGAGCGTGATATCGACAGCCGGTTTGTCTAGTGAAGGGGTAAGCTTGGTGCCGCAGGCCATTGGGACTTTGACTTTTGAGTCTCCCATCATTCCAAACTTCGCTAGGAGAGTCTTCGTGTAAGCTTCCTGATTGATAAAGATGCCTTCGGGTCCCTGTCTTATATTTAAACCAAGGAAAAAGTTAATAGGACCCATTGAGCTCATTTCAAACTTAGTCTCCATCAACTTTCTGAATTCAGCTGTTAAGCTGGGATTCGTAGAGCCAAAGATGATGTCATCGACATAAATCTGAACTATCATAAGGTGGTTACCTTCCTTTTTGCGAAAGAAGGTTGGGTCAACCGAACTTTGTTTAAATTTGGACATCTTTAAAAATTTTGTAAGCGTTTCATACCAGGCTCTCGGAGCTTGTTTGAGGCCGTACACAGCTTTATCCAGAATATAGCAATGATTTGGATACTTTTCGTTGATGAACCCAGGAGGTTGTTCCACAAACACAGTTTCTTCGAGTTCTCCATTGAGAAATGCACACTTGACGTCCATTTGGAAAACCTCAAAGTTTTTGTGAGCAGCATAGGCCAGAAATATTCTAACAGATTCTAGCCTAGCTACTGGAGCGAACGTCTCTTCGTAATTTATCCCTTCCTCCTGACAGTATCCCTTTACAACCAGACGAGCCTTGTTCCTTATTACATTACCTTCCTTATCCAGTTTGTTCCTGAAGACCCACTTGAGACCAACAACTGAAGCATCTGATGGAGTTGGAATGAGGCGCCAGACTTTATTCCTTTCAAATTCGTTCAGTTCGTCTTGCATTGCTTGAACCCAATCAGAGTGATCGAGGGCATTGTTAGCTGTCTTCGGTTCAACTTTTGATACGAATGAGTTAAACATACAAAACTCAACTTTTGAAAATAAGGATGTCTGTTTTGCCTTCAGTTGTGATCGGGTCAATACCTTTTCAGATACATCACCAACTACTTGAGAGATAGGATGATCTCTGGTCCATTTGATAAGAGGAGGGTAATTCGGATCAAAGGTTGGGTCTAGTTCAGCATTAATCATCTCTTCTGGCTCAGATTGGCTATCGTAATCAAGCGTCATATCATCATGCTCCCCCTCAATTGATGAGCTTTGAGAAACATGAGGTTCAGGGGTTTCTTGAGATGCTGAGCTTTCAGGCGTTGAAGCACCTTCAGTTGGAGAGACATCTTCGGTTGGAGAAGCACTTTCGGTTGGAGAAGCACCTTCGGTTGGCTCCCCCTGGACTTGTGAGCTTGGCTCCCCCTCGACATGAGAACTTGGCTCCCCCTCGACGGAAGCATTGTTGGATGGAGAGTCATCGGTGGGCGATTCTCCTTCATGCATTCTTCTTGCAGCATCTTCGACAATTCGCTTCATATGATCAACTTTGTTATCAGCTGCACTTGCTTCTGAGAGAGAAGCTTTTTCCGGTTCATCAAAGAGTTCCAGAAATTTCTCATACAAATTGGCGATCGAGACTGTGACTTGACCAGTTTGAGGAAAGATTTCCCCGGCATTGTCTTCTTTGGCCTGTAGCTTCTTGACATAGTTATCGTCAAAGGTCACATAGTATGTCTCTTCAATCTTTCTCGAACGCTTGTTTAGGACCCTGTACACCTTGGATGTGAGCGAGTAACCCAGAAAAATTCCCTCGTCGGCTTTGACATCAAACTTGTTGCGGTGTTCTTTAGAGTTAAAGATGAAACACCTTGAGCCGAACACATGGAAAAATTTCACATTGGGCTTTCTGTTGTTTAGTATCTCATATGGTGTGAGCGTGAATCGCTTGTTGAGATAGGACCTGTTCTGTGTAAAACAAGCAGCAGAAATAGCGTCAGCCCAAAAATAAAGAGGTAAGGAAGCGAAACTTAGCATAGTTCGGGCAGCTTTACACAAAGATCGGTTTCGTCTTTCGACTATTCCGTTCTGTTGTGGTGTGTAGGGAGCTGAGAAATTGTGACTAATTCCCTTTTCTAC
This sequence comes from Lactuca sativa, assembly GCF_002870075.4. NCBI lineage: Eukaryota > Viridiplantae > Streptophyta > Magnoliopsida > Asterales > Asteraceae > Lactuca > Lactuca sativa. The sequence goes on along the minus strand of NC_056626.2, from coordinate 65,906,797 downwards.
AAGAAACTCTTCAAACTCCCTATTCTTGAATTCAAGACCATTGTCGCTCCTGATGTTGCGAACAACCTTCTTGAGCTATACTTCAATTTGCTTGATAAACACTTTCAGCTTTTGAGTCGCTTCAGATTTGAGCTTTAGAAAGAACACCCATGTAAATCGTGAAAAGTCATCAACAATAACAAGAATATACTTGCTACCACCGATGCTTTCGATAGATGAAGGACCACACAAATCGATATGAAGTAATTCGAGTGGTTCAACAACTTTTGTGTTGATTACAGATGGGTGACTTTGACGACTCTGCTTCCCCATTTTGCATGCAGCACACAAATGCTCTCTGTCGAACTTGAGCAATGGAAGACCCCTAACGTGACCTCCGGTGACAAGTCGGTTGATATCTTTAAAGTTGAGATGAGAGAGTCTTCGGTGCCACAACCAGCTTTCGTCGGATTGAGCTTTAGATAACAGGCATATGGCTGGGTTTCCTTTTATAGGTTTCATGTTTAGAGGAAACATTTCACCCTTTCGCTCTGACTTGAGAATCACTTTCTTTGTCTTTTTGTCTATGATTTCAGAACCTTCATCATCAAATGAGACTTTGAGACCTGTACCTCCAACAAGCTGAGATACACTGATGAGGTTGTGTTGTAGTCCTTCCACATAGGCAACCTTCCTTATTGTAAAGTCACCATTTGTTATCATCCCGTATCCCTTTATGGTGCCGAAAGAATTATTTCCAAACTTGACGTTGCCACCATTTGCAAGAGATCTGTATTCCCTGAGCTCCTCTTTCCTCCCTGTCATGTGACGCGAGCAGCCACTATCGATGTACCATTCTTCGTCGAACTGCTCGTCACTTATAACCTGCAAAAATTAAGCAGATTTAGGAACCCAAAGTTTCTTGGGTCCACATGAGCTTTTCATGGGAACAGGAACAGTAAGAGAGATGTCAACTAGATATGTTCGTTTTATAAGAGTTGTTTCATCTTTCTTTTTAATTGTAAACACTTTTATCTTATTAGGATTGGATGTGTTTGGTTTGGACTCTGGTTTAGATTCATCGAACTTCTGTTTGCACTTTTGTTCAGCGGATGGATGAGATTTTTGAGAACGAACAGAATTAGCTTTAGAGCTAGATGGAGAAGAATTGGTGGAAGTAGAAGAATCAGAAGAATTAGAAGAAGATGGTTCAGTTGATGAATTGGAAGAAGTAGAAGAAGTAGGTTTAGATGAAGAAGACTTCTTGGCTGCAGACTCTAGGTGATCCTTTTGCTTTTGATCGTTGGAAGGACTGACCTTAGAGTTTTGATCATTTCTGACTTCAGAACCGAGCCTTTGCTTTCGGTTGGAATCGTCTTGTGAACCGAACCTTGGCTTTCGGTTAAAGTCTTTCTCAGAACCGAACGTTTGCTTTCGGTTGGTGTTTGCTGGTGAACCGAACCTTGGCTTTCGGTTAAAGTCTTTCTCATAACCGAACGTTTGCTTTCGGTTGGTGTTTGCTGGTGAACCGAACCTTGGCTTTCGGTTATTGTGATTTTCAGGCTTTCCAACAGGATTGTTTTCATACCTCAGATTTTTATCTTGGTGTGAGAAGTATGCATTCTGGGATTGCCAGAATTGTTTCCTTTCAGAGAGGTTCTTCCTGTATCTTTGGTTCCTTTCTCTCTTCTTATTCCTCACCTGCTTTGGTTGATGATGAATGTTAGCATTCATTTTCGGTTTTTCCTTGGCTGGTTCCTTTTGAACTGAAGAAATTTTACTTTGAGCCGAAGGAGCAGAAGGAGTGTCACTTTGAGATGAGGGAGTAGAGGGAGCGTCTTCTTTTGTCGAACTTTCATCCCCTTGAGAAATGTCTTTCGTACCACTGGTGCTAGGCTCATTGAAGTTATCCGGCTTATTCAAGGGTTCAGGTATATATCTTCCTTTACTCATCCAGGAGGTTCTTTCAGATAAGCCAACAGTTTCGTTTGCATTATCTATTGGAGCTTCCCAGAAGTACTCATCACAGCCATCAGCATTGTCTTCGTTCACAATAGCTGTGAGTTCGGCTGTTTGATGTTCGGTTACTCCAATCACCTTGTATACTTGATTCGGAGTGGTCCTGAACTTTTGATACACAACGGCTTTCTCTACTAGTTTCGGGGACTTTTGCTGGGACAATCAAGCGAACACCACAGAGTTTTCAGAAATGAGATTTTTGTGATTTTCAGGTTCGCTTTTAACAAATTCTGAGCAGTCAACCGTGTCCTCTACAGAAATTTCACTCATGTTGTCGTCCTCGTTAAGCTCAGATGAATTTTCAACATCGATTTTGTTTTCTGAGCTTACGTTGGCGTTTAAAGAGTCAAATTTTTGCATGGTTTCGGTTCTCAGTTTAAGTCTATCATTTTCATCCAAAAGATTTTTGAGCATGCTTTTGTGGTCCTTGGATTTAATGAAGGACTCAATTTTGTCCAGTCCATACATATAGGTCGGATTGACATCATCAGACGATATTACAGTCTCACAATTGTAGGCTTCTGCATCGATTTCATCCTCCTTAAACTCTAGGAAGGGCAAAATCATGCGATGGATCTTTTGGCCTATTTCACAATCTAGGTGAAGCTGAGTAATATTAGAATACAGACGTTTAGCAATTAAACAAAAAACATTTCGTTGTTTCAACAATTTAAAATTGTCTCTTTGCAAATAAATGTTTTCGTCTTTAACTTTAACTAATTCCGACTCTTTTAACTCGATCCACATTCTCCGCTCCTCACTCTTCGACGCCACCCTGCTTAATTGATCAGTTAGGTTAGAATTGGTGACTCGAGTTTGAGTTAAGCTACTGTCTAAATGAGAAATTCTTGTATTAACGTTTTTTAGTTCTTTCTCATATGAGGATGGTGGCACTTTAGATGAAATAAAAACCGATTGTACCTTCTTTATCAGTTCGTCGAGCTCATTGAACTGCTGGCTGAGGGGTTTGGCCGTAAAGCACATGTCTTCCTGCACCTTCGGTCCATCGCTTCCACCATCGGTGTTGTATCCTCTCATTTGAGATACATCAGTCACCATGAAGCATTTTCCTCCACTGCTTTCCTCCTTAGCCACATAAGCCTTTCCATGGGTAGGCTTCCTCACTTCATCGTCTTCTGAGTCAGTAGACCACACTTCAGTACTACCGAACTCGTCATCATTAACCGAACCCTGCACAATAAGAGCATTAATAGAAGGGTTAGCGGTAGACTTCTTCTTTCTCAACTCATCCAGTCTCTTCTGCAACACAGCTTCCTCATCATTTCCATCGTCCTTTTCAGCCATCTTCTTAAGAACACAGTCCTTAGCATAGTGGTTCTTCCCACCACAGTAGAAACAGCTTACTCCGGAATCGCCATCCACCTTCGGTTCCTTTTTGGGCTCCTCAGCCTTCGGTTCATTGTTCACCTTTTCAGAGCTGTAACTCCCCTGCCAGTTTCAGTTTTTGTTGCTGGGGAATCTCTTCTTTATGAATCTCTTAGGATTGGACACCATCATGGCATAATCCTCAGACGTGAAGTCATACTCCTCTAGGTTGAGGTCTTCATCCTCCATCACAGCTTTACTTTTGGATAGGAGGGCCAACGAACCTAGACTAGAAACGACATCCTTCTCTTGTACCACGATCTTCTCTTGGGACTTTAGAATACCCACCAGTTTCGCCAAAGAGTATGATTTAAACTGCTCATGGGCTTTGACTGTGGAAACACTGCTCTCCATTCTGACCTCAGTCCATTCAAGAAAGTAACCTTCTGTTCGATAAGCTTCCTTTCAATATCGTGTTTGATCATCTTGCTGAGAAGATGATTGAAGCGATCAAACGTCTGGGTCACCGTTTCTTCGGTCCCTTGCCTAAATTCTCCAAACTCAGATAGAAGCAAAGTTTGGATAGAATGTTCAAGATCTTCGTCTGTAGAATACAGTTCGCGAAGTCTATCCCAAACTTCCTTCGCCGTCGTGCATGAGCTGACCAATCTGAATGTGTCGGACTGAAGGGCGAATCTTATCAACCTTAACGCCTTAATATTGCACTGGAATTTGTCCTTTTCATCTTGTGCAATGTCCTTGACGTCCTTTAGCAGATAATTGTACTCCTTTTGTGTCTTAATGATTCTAGACATAGCAGAATGAGAAAACGGTCCATTGATGATGGCTTCCCATATGAGGTATCCATTATCCTCCGATCCAATCACGTAGTCTTCAAAGTGATGCGCCCATACTTCATAGTCATGGGTGTATAAGATTGGAATCTTTGTCGTCGAACCGATGTTGTTGGAAATATTAATGGGGTTTGATTGCATCGCGTCCATTATGACCGTAAAAACCTGTTCAAAGATCAGACTTGTAATAAAGCGGATTAAGGCAAAACAATAAATATCAAGATACGTCAATAAAGAGATGACGGCTCAATAAATATCGATAGTTGCGGAAAAACCCTAATGGAAATCTTTTTCACAGAAAAGATGTGTATCGATTACACAGCCTCCCGCTCTGATACCAATTGAAGAGATTAAAACCTTTAATCAATGAAGATCGATTAGATCTTGAACAAGTATATGAATATAAAACAGTAAGAACGCAATAATAAGAACAAGAAAAGATTGAATCAAACTTGTCGAATGATTAAACAAAATCCTCAGAAGAGCTCGATTAAGAACTTCAACTGTAGAGGATTAGAAGATTACAAGAACGATTAAAGAAAAACTGTTGTACTCTAGATGAATCGCTATCTCGATAATCTCTATAATCGTTAACCTAATATGCATGCAAGCATTAACTTATATACAATACATAAAAGGCTCACGGTTGGACAGGCCCAAACCGGAGTGTACATGGCTAAAACTATCTAGCCCAAAAGACGCAACATCAAAATAATCTTCAGCCCAACAGTATTGTAATGTAAACCATGTAAAACTATTACTATTAATGCAATGGTTGTTGTACTTTGATTACTATAATGCATGTGTTGTGATACTTGACATGACATCATCCACCCCAGAACGTTTCCGCCGTTCCGGTTTTGGGGTGAGACATATGTTGATCTTGAATTGCAAGATTCAACCGACAATGATCCCTTTAGTTATCACTAGCACCCGACCTGATGTTTATAACATGTTGTGTTTAATTGATATATTCTAATTTATGTGCACTTCAAGTTGAGTTGGTAATGGTTATGAGTTCTATGATCTTCATTTAACTGCAAAAGGCAAATCATGTTGGTTAGAGAAAGTATAATGATCAATATGGGTGAGCTACTAACAACATGGAAGTACTTGTAGGCCCTTGAGCTGCCAGAAGGCAAGAAATTAAAAATAGCAAAGGTTTGTCCATGAAGGAAATTGAGTTTGATTTTAGTTTGTCCTAAATCTTGTCTTATGACTGTAGGTTGGAATAGATAGATTCACATGGATAGGAACATATGCACCGTGAAATCTAAATGGAAAAATGTTTCACTCTAATTCATGAATATGGTTATGAGGAAATACTTTTGCTAATAGATTTTGAATATTTGATCAATATGGATAGTAGTTGTGTAAATTTCATTCTCAAATTCAGAATATGAGACGACATACCTCTTCATATTTCAAATTATGAAGAATGGTAAGGAATTGTTTAAACCTACAGGAAATATGTTTATTACGTCTTGAAAGGGTTTGAACACATGCACTATACGTTTAAAATGCATAAGCTTAAGAAGCTTAATTAGAGGGTTGACGAAGCATCATGAAATAGGAATCTACACTTACATGAGAAATTCAAAGGGTATTGATTTCTAGAAGTCCGGTTGATTTCCAAGTACATGTCAAAGCTAGTGGGTGCATAATTGTTAAAGTGGTATGCATGTTGAAAATATTGTTGGTAAGAAACATTGTATCTAGGGAAATATTTTGCTATAGTAGACTTAAGGGAGAGGGCACTCATACTTCGTTATGAATCTAAAGGTTTATATTATATAGTTTAATAAAACTTAGTCAAAGGCGTATATGTATAGCATGTTGAAATGTTTCGACATTTGTTATTCTATATATGGAAATATTATAGTAGGGAATTGAACATATATTGGACCCTTGTAATCATGAGTCGAGTCCTATATGCTTCTGATATAGGATCAATTACATATGATATAATATTTGATTATTCTGATTCTTCAAATACTATGAGCATTATGAGAAAAAGGACTAGAATTTTAAGTGACTAGATTTATTAAACAAACTGTCAAGAACATTATGAGGTTTACTGAAGATTAGTTGCTTGTGGACAGTTGGAAGTATGGTATTATTTTGTAAGGACCATAGTAACATGTTTTGGATTAAGATGATTCCTGGTCAAAATTGTTGGTTATATGAGAATATGGAAATGATTCCATAATGGGAGATGGGTATATGGAAATGTTTCCATAATAAGAATTGGTTATAAAATCTAGATTTGAGTTAGAAGCTTTAATGCAAGAGAAGTGTTCAAGGAGTGTATCTTGAATTTGAGACTTCATAACCATGGAATTGTTTCTAGTAACAAGTTCTAGTGGAACATTTTGTAATGTTGAAGGCTCAGTCTCTATGACTTAAGAACCTTGACATAAAAAAAAAAAGAAAATGCATGTAAAGATGAAATTCCATTACATCTTAGATAGTGATAAGAATTTTGAATCATGAATAGGGCATCATTGGACTAATGTCCATTCGATCTATTCTTAAAGGAAGGACCATCAATAAAAATAGAATGCATGTTTATAACATGACATAACTAATGTTATATAATTCAAGTGGTGAGTTGATTACTCGAAACATTATACAATGAGTAAATTCGTAATTCTTATTGTGATTAAATAATAAAGATTTATTTATAATCAATGGGTATGATGTCATAGTTAATTAATTTATATTGTGTTTCACTTTGCAAGTTTAACTTCCATAGGTAATCTTTTAATATTATTCAAAATTCCATAGTCATCCATACTTTTGGAAGTAAGTAGTGAATTAAGACTGTCATGAATTAATTGTAAATTATCAATTGAGGTTAAGACATTGCAATTGGAATTGCTACAATATTCATGAGTACTTTTGAAAATAGAGATTAGTATTGGATAAACCCACGCTAAGAGATTACTTCATGGATTTAATCGCAAGTAATTCTAAGATGATAATATCTTCTATTCTTAAAAAGGGAGATATACAGTTCATATTTTACAGATCAGTTGTGCATTAGTTTGCTCAAACACATCTCGTAAATTGATGTTATAAAGGGTTATGCCATGTGTGATTTGATATGTAAGATGTATGACTAGCTAGTCAAAGTAATTTGTTCATTTTTCCCTAACAGGAAAAGCGATATTTGCAGGCCCCTAGATGATTTGAGTTGATCTATAAGAATCGAGACTGGTCCGGACTAAATTTATGTGTTCAATTTTCTAGTCTGAATTTGATCACAAATTGGGAAACCGGGAAATAAGCAAATGAACATGAGGTTGATCATTTAATCCCTTACTATGTTCATATGATATCTTGTAGAACGAAGGAATAGTTGATCACTTATATTAGGGCCTACGTTTCATTCAAATCAGAGTTTAGCAGTCGCTTTGGAAAGCACTATTTGTTGTTTAGTTTAAGGTCTATGCTTGTAATTATAGTTACAGACTTATCCAAGAGGGAGACTGTTGGATTAAGCTGTCTAAACTAGTAACTAAATTGGTATATTCTTGTAATTAGAAGCAAAGTCTTTTTTGGGTTGTCTTTATAACTAGAACTTGGTTAGAATGACATTTGTAGAGAGAGGATAATTTATAAGATTATTATATGATTAATAAACTAGTTGGAAGTTACGAGGAAATGATTTGTTAATGTATTATGTAATTAATATATTAATTGAAAATAGATAATTGGTATGTTAATTTATTATTTGATTAATAAATTAAGATGAGATCAATTGTTAAATAATTGATTTATTAATTTATATGATTAATAAATTAATATGAATCAATTAGAAATTAATTAATTATTAATCAGAATTAATCTAGAATTAATTTTGGATTAATTAGAATTAATTAAAGGTGCAAGGGGTGAATTCTAATTGTTCAATATATGAACAAAATAGGTAGTTCTAGAACCATCCAAGGGAGGACAATTTTGGGAGCCTCATTGAGGTTTCCAGAAGCCTCCTGGATGTATATAAGGAAAGGAATTGGATTGGGATTAAATCCATTCAAATCTTGTTTTGTCCCTAAGTTACCTAAACTATAATTAGGACCCATTGGGCTAGTGTTTTCATGATTATTCTTTACTAGATGTATATGAACGAAATTTCCTTCTCCTCATCTCTCTTCAATTTTCTTCTAGTCCTAGAGTTTGGGTGTGAGCTATTAGAGGCGTCATCCTTTTGGTGCTAGCTTTCCAAGCTCTTCAAAGGAAAGATTGAAGTGATTTGTTTAATACAACAATCAAAGGTAAGTAACCATAATCCTTGTATTTTATATTTTGATTATATTAGGGTTAATCTAGGTATATTGTTCATAGTATGTTGCATTCAAAGTGTATGGCCCTTAAGTGTTAAGTGAAATTTTACAAGCACATTAGTTTTGTAACATATAAAACCCATCAACTACTATATGCCTTACACAAAGAGACATTGACTGTTAAGTTGTGTCCTTGACAATTCGACCTTGCTTCCTTGTGTTTCCCCTTAACACTTCTTTGTGCTCCCCGTTAATGCAACCAAGCAATGATATTGTATTTGTTTAGATGTTACCAGTGTATTGAACAATCCACTACTTCAAACAAAAAAATGTTTGATAGCAGATGTCATAAAGAAAAAGTTTGATAGCTACAAAATTTAAACAATAACACCTAGGAGCAATTTTTTCTAATCAATACATAATTGGTATTGTCCAAAAACCAAAAGAAAATGTTTAAAAACATAAAATGCTTGAACTCAATGCAAAATATTGAAAGAAAAGATTTGACTTGGTGGTTACAAAGTAATCTTCACAATTTTGATATACCATTACATGAACTAAATTGTTCCTGACCGAAACAGAAACCTACAAATTTCATTAAGTTTTTTTTTCATCCTAGATTCCTTAACATCGGAACATCATTCCATAAAACATTTTTAGCAAAAATCAGCAAATAATAGCCTGATTTCATTACCGATTTTAGCAAGAAATCACCAATTTCATCATATTTGAGTGAGAGCATTGCGACTTCATCATCAATTTCAGAAAAATACCAAGAGAAAAAGGGGAAAACTGAAGAACATACATGACGACAGGGCGACGTCCGGAGATGCAAAGTTGGAGAGCACGATGTGGAGGAGTGGAGTGTCGGCTATAAGTCAAGAGATAAGAGGCGTCATTTAGTTTGGGGTAATTTTTGATGTGTGTGACGGTGACAATGTATGGCGAAAGATGTTGGTTGTCTGTGAAGTCTAACAATATGCAAGGGAGAGGGTGGAGGTGGGTGTTGTTGATGGATGCAAGAAAAGAGAGAAGAGGGTGACGATTGACAAGTGTAGGGCTAGGGAAAAATATGAACAAGTTTTTTGTTTTTCCTTTCAGATGTACAGTGTGTTTTAAAAAAAATAAGAGGTATTTTCTTATTGAGAGACAATAATCTAAGATCCTATCAAAGAGTCTAAATCTGAATTTTTAAGATAATTCCTCTTAATTTGACAATTAAGAGGCTACCAAACAACACCTTAGTTACAAAACTAAAAACTAACATAAAATATAATTAAAGGCGTATTTAGAAGATTTTTGACAAAACTTCATAAGTTTTTCAAAATTCATTTCAGAATACTTATCAAAAACTAATTTATTCTTTTTATTTTTACCAAACAACAAATTATAAGAATTAGACTATTTTTACCAAACATGGTCTTAGTCTTATAATATATCACCGTCACACACTTATTAGATAACTTTTTACCTCATCGCCGTCCCCAAAAAATGAAGAATTTCATATATGTTCTTCTTAAATATTAAAATATCATATTTGTCCAACTTAATTTTTAAATAACATGTTTACCATTAACAAACTTTCCAGATATCATATATGTCATTTTTAAAATTCAAAATATCATATATGCCCTACTAAAATATCGAAATATCATATATATCATTCTTAAACATCAAATATCAAAGGTAATATTTAAAGGATCCTCTTGTTACAACATATCAATAATCGGCAATAATGGAACTAAGCAATCAATGCATACATTCTAGATAGAGGCATGAAGACGATGTGTTGTGTTGGTTAAAAGGATGAAATTCCAACAATTTATAAGTAACGATCAACCAATTTATACGTAAGGACAATATGGTCAATTTGTAGTTATTATAATTATTTTAAGACTTAAAAAAATGATTATAAACTATTAAAAATATTGTAAAAACAATTTGGACAAATGTGATATTTTGAAGGATTATTAAGTGTAAATATTATATTAAGAAATTAAGTTTGATAAAAATGATATATTGATATTTAATAAGGACATATATAAAATTCTCCATTAAAAAATATTGAACATTCTGAGAATTTTTTTACTAGCATGAGTAAATATAGAGGTGTCAATTTAAGGCACAAAGCGACACAGACCAAAATTGGAACAAAATTAAATTTCAAATTGATGTTTGTGCCAAATGTAAAAAAAATACAATGTCGTGTCGTGTTAGTATTTAAAGTTCGACACAATATAAATTGTGTTTATCGTTTTTTTTTTGTGTTTGTTGTATTTTGTGTGATTGATTATGAATTAAATAATCTAATGTTTGTTTTATTTAATCTTTTTCGTGTTTATCGCATTGATCATTTTTATGTATTTTAATTGGATTGTATCCATGTTACTAAAGCAAAACATAGATTCATGTCTTCTTATCTTCTACCATAAGTATGACATGTGTCAATTGGTCAGCCTTTCTCCACCTTTTTCTCCCACTCAATTTTCCGATGTGGTGTTCCTGTTTTGCCCTTTTGATGCTTAAAAGTCATGTAGATTAGGATTAGGAAAGTGAATCCATGGATGAATAATATCAAATTTCAAAATGAAATCCTACTCTATTACACAAGATTATAACTGACTAAGAGTTTCCAGTTTTTTTTCAGAGAAATCAACTATGTAATCACGAAAAATTTGTGGTGTGATTACGAACATCCCAAGATTTGAGGAACGAAATTGAATGGTTGCGTTTTTGTTGTCATTCAAACCAGATCAAATCTAACTCTCTGTGGTAATGTCTTTGTCTCTCCTCTTCTTCTTCTTCCACCATAGTTCCATTCATATGTTAGATTAAGATTGTTTGATGTATTACCAACAACTATTATGGAATAAATCACTATAAGTTTGGGTGGATTTTGAAGAGGGTATTTTCAAAAGTCGACTCCTTCTTCGATTTTAGGGAGGGTATTTATGTCATCCCCAATTTCATGGCCAGAAAAGACCGATTTGTTTATACTTTGTTTTTAAAAATCAGAGTAATCTTCCAAAGAAAACTGTTGCGGAATTTATTCCCAAAACAAAATATGATAAGAATTTATCAAAACATTTCTTAAAGAAATGTATTTTCATTATATAACAAAATATCGAGATGTCATGTTCCGATACAGACACATAAGCATAAACAGAAAATACATTTATTTACACTAGTGATTTACATCTCCATTAATCTCTCAGTGAAATATGTCTTCGTATTGATACATGTGATACAAAGAAAATTGAGTGGGTCAGGCTTGGGAGCCTCGTGAGGATATAGGGTTTTCATCCCACAACGTTATATCATATATATATATATATATATATATATATATATATATATATAGAACATTCAAACTTGTACAATTTCACCATACAAAGTCAACTCTTATCCCACCCGATCGATCCTCACAACGACACGATCTAAACTCTCGTATTTAAAATTTTCCTCTTTACCTGATCCCTACTCACGGATCTAAAACTATCATCTTCACCCGATCCATACTCACGTATCTAAAACTAACCTTTTCACCTGATCCATACTCACGGATCTAAAACTAACCTTTTCCCCTGATCCATACTCACGGATCTAAAACTAACCTCCTGATCTGATCCATACTCCCGGATCAATAATTGTACCCAATCCATACTCCTAGAATAGGGACAATTAACTATACCTTAATCCTGATCTGATCCATACTCCCGGATCAATAATTGTGCCCAATCCATACTCCCGGACTAGGGACAATTAACTTAGTCTTAATCCGTACTCCCGGGCTAATAACAAGTTTTATCTCTTTACCTGATCTATAATCCCGGATCTAAAACTAACCTCTTGGTGTAATCCATACTCACGGATCTAAAACTAGCCTCTTGATCGGATCCCTACTCACGGATCTAAAACTAACATTTTCCCCTGATCCATACTCACGGATCTAAAACTAACCTCCTGATCTGATCCATACCCCCGGATCAATAATTGTACCCAATCCATACTCCTAGAATAGGGACAATTAACTATACCTTAATCCTGATCTGATCCATACTCCCGGATCAATAACTGTGCCCAATCCATACTCCCGGACTAGGGACAATTAACTTAGTCTTATTCCATACTCCCGGACTAATAACAAGTTTTATCTGTTTACCTGATCCATAATCCCGGATCTAAAACTAACCTCTTGGTGTAATCCATACTCACGGATCTAAAACTAGCCTCTTGATCTGATCCCTACTCACGGATCTAAAACTAACCTCTTGATCTGATCCATAATCAAGGATCTCATCTACCCATGTCCTACCCAACATATTTGTAGTAACAAAATACATATACAGTTTAACTCATTAAAACCTATATAGTTCATCCATTCCACTAACATCTAAAATAAACAACAATATATAAACACATATCACGTATTTCATAGCAAATACTTCATACTTATGTGTTAGAATAAAGTAACTATACACTCACTTGATCAGAAGATGATCAGACAGCACTACGACTTGCAATGGTAGTATTCTTCGGTGAAACCGAGATATCTTGGACTTCTCACGGGCAGAGCTTCGGCTTGGAAACTCTTTCTTCTCGGGATCTTCGGGCTTCGAGACTTTCTTCGGGTCTCGTGGTTGATACCGGGGATTCGGGGGGTTAAAATAGGGCTTAGAGAGTGTATCGGGAGTGGGAGAGAAGAGATGGAACAACCATAATCGGCTGGCCCTTAATTTCTATTTATAGGGCAAATTTCTCATTTCCACGTCATGAACAGTACTTTCACGTTGTGGGCTTGATCGTCACTGCCTGCGTCATCGCAAGTTAGGTCTGGCAGACTCCAGGAGGCGTCAGAAGACATGCCACGTCATGACCACTGATTTCACATCGTGGTCTCTGATAGTCTTGGGGTTTCGCGCCCCGAACTTCAGAAATTAATAACTTTCGCATACGAACTTCGTTTTCGATGTTCTTTATATCAGCGCATAGGTGAGATTATGCTCTAAAACTCTCATTTATACTTTGTTGGCTAATTTTGAATCTATTTTTAATATATTGTTAATATATCATTTTTAGTAGGCCGGGACAGGAAAACTCCGTTTGAAATTCATAACTCCTTCATCTAAACTCTGTTTACGTCTGTCTTTTACCGTTGAACTACTATTAACGAGACCTTTGACTCTCTTTTAGATTGTTTTGGCTAGAAATCACTCGATCTCAAATCGAGTATTCAGGCTGCATACCGCTAAGCTGAAACTTCGGAAAATCATAACTTCTTCATGCGAAGTCAGATTTGGGCGCTCTTTTTATGCACGCTCTCGGTTTAACGAACACTACGAATTTCATTTAGATCACTAAGGCTAAAAATCGCTCCAACATAAATTCACTTTTTACGTCATTCAGTGTCGTGTCGGTTCTGTTGTGAAACTTCGACAGGTCATAACTTCTTCGTTATAACTCGGATTTCGGCGTTCTTTATATGTACGGAATCCTTGTAACATATAATACAAATTAGTTAAGATTATTCATCCTAAATAATCTTCTATGAAAAAGTCATTTTTGACGCTTATCGTCTCTAAATTAACTAACCCTGATCTACGGGTGTTACAGTTATCTCCCCCTTAGGATGATTATGTCCTGGAATCATCAACGAAATACGACTTTCATAATGATTCCACACGTTATTTCTTCATCCTAGGTAATAACCATAATTTCTATGTTTCCTCGAAAGAGTATTTAACTCTATGGCTTTCTTGACCGCAGACGATGCCCAATCTTGCATCTGCTTATCGTACTATGTTGTACTTTCAATCGTAACCTTCGAGTTACCAAATAAGTCCTTATTGTGGACTTTTTCTTCTTCTCAGGATAAATACTTTCCCTTATCTATTGTAACAGACCGATGGGTCATGCTCTAATGACCTCTCGTCGCATGATGCAATGCTTAGACTCGGTCTTTTTAAAGTTAAATTCCATAATGGAATATACCTTCCTTCATACTCTAATGTGATATAACCACATTTTAACATGTAGCACACCTAGCTACAAACTCCTTTATTAACGAGCGCGATTCTATCGATCGCATTAATTTCAACCTTCTGACTTAAGTCAGATGTTACATCGAACTTGGTTCTCTGAACCCTGTAACATACTCACCGTAGTCGGACTCAATTTGAATATGACCACTAGGGTCAAAATAACAATCATCCTACTAATCATTACCGAAACAAGAGTAATGACATACTCGAATAAAACAGAATCAATTACAAGTTTCTTGGTAACCTTGTGACTTTCCCTGATCCAAGTGCGAGTCCTGTGCTTCCAGTAGTATATGCATCTACTACCTTTCACACCTACTCATACTTGTCCCAAGTATTCTCCCGCAGGCGACCAAGTCATCATACAAGAAAACCACACAATCATTCAACACATCAGTTAGCAAAACTAGGGTTTATATTATTTCTTAAAATGATTACAAAAAGGTTCAATTTCACCCTATACTACGCCTCTAGTAAGCTGCACTTCCTGATACAAACTTTATACATATATGAAGTCTTCATCCTTGAATCCTCGCGTTGTTTTCTGCTTCATCGAGGATCATGTGAAATGCCCTTGGCTTTGGTGGTACATTTGGCCTTGTAGCCTCTTCTCTTCTTGGGCAGTTTTTCTTGAAGTGCCCTTCTTCGCCACACTTAAAGCAGGCTTCTCTTTTGGTTGGGAATTTGCTGGCGTAATGACCAGTCTTGCCGCATTTGAAGCAGGTCATTTCTTTAGAGCATTCCCCGATGTGCTTCCTTTTGCACTTGTCACACCATTGTGCTCCTTCTTCGAGCTTCTTCGAATCAGACTTCGAAAATTTTCTCTTCTCATCGGACCTTGAGGATCCTTCAATCTTTCTTTTCTCGCCTACCTCAATTCTCTCCAGACCCCTTTCCTTTAACTGGATATCCACATTTTTAGCTGCTCGGACTGCTGTCTTCAAAGTAGTTGCCATCTTGACCGTTGGGCCAAAGTTGGCAGGCAGTCCATTTGCGAACCTCTCAATTTTTGAGAGGTCAGTTGGCACTAAGTAAGGAAATAACTTCATCTTTTCGGTAAATGCAGTAGCATAATCATCAATGCTCAATTTACCTTTCTTCAAGTTCTGGAATTCATTGTTCAGATCAATCAGATCTATCTATGAGCAGTACTGCATCTTTAACTGCTCCAGGAATGATTCCCAAGACATCCTTAGTGCTTCCCCTCGGGGCATCATATCTGGCAGTAACTTCCACCAGCTCAAGACTCCAGTCTTCAGTTGTCTAACTGCAAAGACAGTCTTCTGTTTGTTGCTACAGTCGCAACTTTCAAACACCATCTCCATTTCGGAGATCCAGTCCATAATCTCTACAGGCTTTGGGCTCCCAGAAAGACTTGGCGGTTTGGCGCACAAGAAATTCTTATACATACGCCCATCCCTGTTTATTTCCCTTTCTGGGTCATTCCTTTCTGCCACTGGGGGTTCTGCTTGTCCAACAGTCCCACTATAGTTACCTCCCTCTAAATGCCCTTCATTCACTTCGGGCTCTTCCACTTGAAGTGACACTTCCTCACGATTCTGTTGGAGTAATCACCTTGTCTCCTCCATTTGCCGATCCAACATCATCTGCATCATCGCTTGCACCCCAGCCATTGTCATTGGCTCTGGTGCTGCTGCTACAATAGGTGCTTGCTCAATCACTGGTGGTTTAGGCTGTTGATTCCTGTTTTCGTTTGCATTTCAAACTCCGCTTCTTGTTCTTGCCATTTCGATCTATAAACCGAATAAGGTGAAATTAGATCCTCCTTCGTGATAGATATTACGATCTTCCATATCACTCCGAAACGTTTACATGCTAGTTCTAATATCATAACCATACGCTTAGAATCCTAAACACATAAGGTTTCCTGATCCGGTCGGCAACAGACCATAGATCCGAACAAATAAATATCATATATGGCAACATATAGCATTTAGCACATAAAAACATTTTAGGCATCATTCCTAAAATAAACTAGTGCTTGTGTCAATGTAGGTGTACTACCTAACATATTTTAGACACACTCCTCATGATCATTACTTAGTATTCTAAGTTTAAGTCTAGAAATTTCCTACAAATTCCTAGTTCCCTTAAACTAATGCTCTGATACCAACTATGACATCCCCAATTTCACGGCCAGAAAAGACCGATTTGTTTATGCTTTGTTTTTAAAAATCAAAGTAATCTTTCAAAGAAAATGGTTGTGGAATTTATTCCCAAAACAAAATATGATAAGAATTTATCAAAGCATTTCTTAAAGAAATGTATTTTCATTATATAACAAAATCTCGGGATGTCATGTTCCGATACAGACACATAAGCATAAATAGAACATACATTTATTTATACTAGTGATTTACATCTCCTTTAATCTCTCAGTGAAATATGTCTTTGTATTGATACTTGTGATATAAAGAAAACTGAGTGGGTCAGGCTTGGGAGCCTAGTGAGCATATAGGATTTTCATCACACAATGTTATATCATATATTTATATATATAGAACATTCAAACTTGTACAATTTCACCATATAAAGACAACTCTTATCCCACCCCATCGATCCTCACAACGACACGATCTAAACTCTCGTATCTAAGATTTTCCTCTTTACCTGATCCCTACTCACAGATCTAAAACTATCATCTTCTCCAGATCCATACTCACGGATCTAAAACTAACCTTTTCACCTGATCCATACTCACGGATCTAAAACTAACCTTTTCCCCTGATCCATACTCACGGATCTAAAACTACCCGATCCATACTCACGGATCTAAAACTAACCTCCTGATCTGATCCATACCCCCGGATCAATAATTGTACCCAATATGTCTTCGTATTGATACTTGTGATACAAAGAAAACTGAGTGGGTCAGGCTTGGGAGCCTGGTGAGCATATAGGGTTTTCATCCCACAATGTTATATCATATATTTATATATATAGAACATTCAAACTTGTACAATTTCACCATATAAAGACAACTCTTATCCCACCCCATCGATCCTCACAACGACACGATCTAAACTCTCGTATCTAAGATTTTCCTCTTTACCTGATCCCTACTCACGGATCTAAAACTATCCTCTTCTCCAAATCCATACTCACAGATCTAAAACCAACCTTTTCACCTGATCCATACTCACATATCTAAAACTAAACTTTTCCCCTAATCCATACTCACGGATCTAAAACTACCTGATCCATACTTACGGATCTAAAACTAACCTCCTAATCTGATCCATACTCCCGGATCAATAATTGTACCCAATCCATACTCCCGGAATAGGGACAATTAACTATACCTTAATCCTGATCTGATCCATACTCCCGGATCAATAACTGTGCCTAATCCATACTCCCGGACTAGGGACAATTAACTTAGTCTTAATCCATACTCCCGGACTAATAACAAGTTTTATCTCTTTACCTGATCCATAATCCCGGATCTAAAACTAACCTCTTGGTGTAATCCATACTCACGGATCTAAAACTAGCCTCTTAATCGGATCCCTACTCACGGATCTAAAACTAACCACTTGATCTGATCCATACTCACGGATCTCATCTACCCATGTCCTACTCAACATATTTATAGTTACAAAATACATATACAGTTTAACTCATTAAAACCTATATAGTTCATCCATTCCACCAACATCTCAAATAAACAACAATATATAAATACATAGCACGTAGTTCATAGCAAATACTTCATACTTATGTGTTAGAAAAAAGTAACTATACACTCACTTGATCAGAAGATGATCGGACAACAATACGGCTTGCAATGGTAGTATTCTTTGGTGAAACCGAGATATCTTCACACAGCAGACTTCTCACGGGCAGAGCTTCGGCTCGGAAACTCTTTTCTTCTCGGGATCTTCGGGCTTCGGGTCTCGTGGTTGATATTGGGGTTTCGGGGGGTTAAAATAGGGCTTAGAGAGTGTATCGGGAGTGGGAGAGAAGAGATGGAGCAACCATAATCGGCTGGCCCTTGATTTCTATTTATAGGGCAAATTTCTCATTTCCACGTCATGAACAGTACTTTCACGTCGTGGGCTTGATCGTCACTGCCTGTGTCATCGCAAGTTAGGTCCGGCAGACTCCAGGAGGCGTCAGAAGACATGCCATGTCATGACCACTGATTTCACGTCGTGGTCTCTGACAGTCTTGGGGTTTCGCGCCCCGAACTTCAGAAATTAATAACTTTCGTATACGATCTCCGTTTTCGACGTTCTTTATATCAACGCATAGGTGAGATATTGCTCTACAACTCTTGTTTAGACTTTTTTGGCTAATTTTGAGTCTATTTTTAATATATTGTTAATATATCAATTTTAGTAGGCCGGGACAGGAAAACTCCGTTCGAAATTCATAACTCCTTCCTCTAAACTCCGTTTCCGTCTGTCTTTTTACCGTTGCACTACTATTAACGAGATATTCGAATCTCGTTTAGATTGTTTCGGCTAGAAATCAATCGATCTCAAATCGAGTATTCGGGCTGCATACCGCTAAGCTGAAACTTTGGAAAATCATAACTTCTTCATGCGAAGTCAGATTTGGGCGTTCTTTTTATGCACGCTCTCGGTTTAACGAACACTACAAATTTCATTTAGATCACTAAGGCTAAAAATCGCTCCAACATAAATTCACTTTTTACGTCATTCAGTGTCGTGTCGGTTCTATCGTGAAACTTCGACAGGTCATAACTTCTTCGTTATCGGATTTCGGCGTTCTTTATATGTACGGAATCCTTGTAACATATAATACAACTTAGTTAAGATTATTCATCCTAAATAATCTTCTATCAAAAACTCATTTTTGACGCTTATCGTCTCTAAATTGACTAGCCCTGATCTACGAGCGTTTCAGTATTTCCAAGATGTGACTTGGATTGGTTCGATTTTGAGTTTATGTGATTTAGGTTTCGGAGAAGGAGATCAGGACTGGAACATGAGGGTCATCAACAGGGGTGAGGGTTGCCAGCAGAAGGAACAAAGAGGGAAATGGGAGAACGAGGAGGTTTGTCAGTGCAAGGTAATTATACTTTTAATTTATAGTGAATATAACTTTATTGTTCATGACGACCATAGGAAAACCTTCTAATTTCCATGCATTTTAAGTCTTGATAAATGTACTCACGATTAAGTTGGCAGGTTTTAAGATGAACATCACATGCTTGAAAGAAAATGGTTTGTGTAGTTATGATTAGTTTGGTTTCTTGATTTTCTTTGGGCTATAAAGAAATCTATAAATAGTATTTTCATCAGCTACTCAAGCTCAAGGTGATGATAAATTCTGATTTCCATTTTGTTAATAAACTCCTCTTACTTCTTATGGTTCCATTAACATGATACTTTTTTTCACTGATGATTGAGATGGCAAACAAGAATCTGAAACCAATTCCTTTAAAGTAAATTCTTAATCATCTTTCCTTTTATTGAATTATTAGGTTTCATTTAAATTTAGAACCATATATAACAACTGGCCTGCATTTAACCAATGAAGACTGCATCTCTCTTTTGGGGTAATCAATATTCATGTTCTTTGAACTTTTTTTATAATCTATGTATATGTATATATCAACCATTGATCCAATCCATGGTACTTTTCTGTGTTACTAATTGGCAAATTACTTCATATGTTTGAACTTGATTATGATGTAGATAAAGTATTTCAAAAATTAAATAATATCGAGCTAGAATTTTTGTGAAAATAATTTCATGATGGGATAGGCATGATGTCAAAGAAAAAACCATTGATATTCCATCAATTTGACTAGGGTTTGAATCTCTTACATCCTTTACTCTAAAAAGAATTAAAGATAACGACATTCTTGTCCTCATGAGTATTTTTTAACAACATCCAACATCCCAGTCAAGAACGAAGCATACATTGAGAAAAGTGACGATGAAAAGATTAAGATGATTGTTAGGACTAGACCTTGGATAAACTATAGCTAATTTATAGCAATTCACAAGATGCGTCTACATTTGAAAAGGTTTGTATTAAAATATTGTTTTTAATCAATTAAATTTATTAATAGTGTCTATGTGGTGTTTGTTGATTGTATGGTATTACTATAGAACTAAACTTCAACAATCGGATCTCTGAAGCGGTTATTCGTGGATGTGAAGAGTGTAGTCATCACCAAGAGGTTAATATAATTCAATATTACATTTTTTACTTTATACTTTGAAGGGGTTATTCATGGGTTTCTCCATTTTTATTGCTAATTTGTTAATTTGATGGGTTTTTTCTTATATATATATATATATATATATATATATATATATATATATATATATATATATATATATATATATATATATATATATATATATATATTAACAGGTTAAAAACCAGGGGGGCATCCCCCCCCCCCCCCCCCCCCCCGCGGCCCCCTTAAGAGTTCCGCCCCTGGGTGGTCCGGTGTATTTCTACATAAAAGGACATTTCAATTATTATAAGTAATTTAATATCTACATATGTTTTATCTCTAAACAGTTAAAATGTTTCATATAGAAATAACTCAAAACAAGAGTGGGAATTGAGTAACATGTGTAAAAGAAGCTAACAGTGTGATAATGTCATAATGATGTTTAGGTGAATCTCATTTACCAAAGCCATATATACTAACTTTGTCGTAAATCCCTAAAGCAAGCATATGATGGATTGGATACGGATTGACCGAACGTGAAAGGTAATGGTCTTATATCATTTTAAATCAACTAATGTCTTAATTATATTAGTGAAAGGTAATAGTCTTATATTATTTTAAAACAAACGCATCATATATTTCTATTTTTGTATCATTATAATACCAACCTACCTAAATAATTATTATCATGCCTATTAAGTTTTAAAGTTGTTTTAATGTCTTAATTATTGTGTTAGGTCATTCTTTTTTCAGGCTTAAACGGCCCTTTCAAAATTTCGAAGGTAATCAATTTTACATTTATACATGTATAATGTCGATCAGATATTCATACTAGTATATATTAATTTTAAATAATCATTTTAAACTTACAAACAAAACGTCAAACTTTGTAAATCAATAATTCTTTGCAAATCATTGATTAATCATTATGATTTGAAATTACCATTAGTGTTTTTTTTCTCGTCCGTGGTATCCACAGGTATTAACTTAGTTATTATATAAAACATTATCATCTCATGTCTTATCAATTAAAAACATATTAGCTCCTACATAAATAACAAATATACATACCCATCGATACCCATTTCTTCTATTATTTATTTGTATCAAAATATCATAATAGGATCATGATAGAGCTACATAGAATATGCCATTTGTCAGTCCAATTATGTTAATTTTGGTCCACAATAGATTTCTCATTTATAAAGTAAGTAGTCAATAAAGCCTAATGAATTTATCATTCTCTCTAATAAATGAAGGTTTCTTTTGCCACTTGTCACACTCTCATGCATTATGCCACATGTCATTTTGTCATAATATTGTGATATTTATTTTCCACTTGTTATTTACTTCATTTATCATTATTGAATATATACCATTAATTTAGTTTATATAAATTAAACATACCATAATAACTATATTAATTTGAAATTTTAAATTTTAAATTTTAAATTTCAAACTTCAATTTCAATTTTAAATAAATTTACAATTGAAACATTCGTATTTAAAATTTTATTATAATTAACACATTTAATACACGGGCCTTACATCTAAACACATAATTTTAATTTAATTGTTTAATTTTTTTTTAATTTATACGTATTTCAAATTTTAAATTCAAATAAAACTTTCTGTTTAATCATTTGTATTTAATATTTTATTTTAATCGACCTGTATACGGATATCACAATTAGTTTGTCAACAAAGAACAGTGAAAAATAATGTGTCATAGATAAGCGAAAAATACAGATACAAATTACAATATTTCAATTGAGAGATCATACCAAATATCACAATATGATACATTCAACATAGAGAGCAAGTAACGACTTATCATTCTGCCTCACAAACTTCGAAATAATAAATGTCGATCCAATTTCATGAAACTCCATATCAAGAACTGTTTGCGATTCTAGCAGCTTCGTGATCGGCGGCAAGTTTGAAAAAACTGTTTTCATCTTCCACCGCCATCTGAATCGGCGACGATCCGAGTCCATCAGCAACAGCGAGCATGATCTTCTTCACTTCCGATCTGAACTCATCAATGTCAACGGTGCCATTGTTGTCTTCATCGAAGCTTCGGAAAATCGACTCATACAGCAGCGTTACTTCCTCCGGTGGCGTAGCCTTATCCACACCAAAATCTGTCTCTAGAAACCGCGTTGTCTCGAACGCTTTTCGCATCTCGGATCTCGATAAAACCCCGTCGTTGTTGGTGTCGAGAAGCACGAATTGCTTGTCCACTGCGGTTCTGAACTGAACATCGTCGTTCACAAAAGCTTGCACCGTTGGTCCGTCAATGATTATCACCCCCATTTCGTTGTGTTTTTTTATCTGCAAATGCAAACTGTGAAAATACGAGAAGAATTGTGATTTGTGAATTGCAGATACGATGACGGAAGAATTTATGAAGACCAGTTATGAAATTTGGCAAATTTTCATCTTGGGTTTTATGATTCTCCTTTTTACGTCCTTCTACTTTGAATATAACAACGGATCTCATTTTTAATGCTTAAATTTAATTATATGATGTAGTTTATGTTTTTTACCAAAGTTGTAAACATCGTTTGACGTTAGTTCGACGGTCGACTGGTGTTAAGGGATTAATCGGTCTTGGCGGGGATCAATCGATGATTAATCTGGGACCATAGATTATTAATAAAATATTAAAATTAATTAAATATTAATATATCTTAAGAAACACAAATACTTCAAAATTAGAAAATAAGAAAAATTGTAATTTGGAAATTTGGAAATAGGAAAAATATGAACATTTTGGTATAATATTTGAAATTTTGAAAATTTGAAAATTTTGGAGTAAAAAAAGAAAGTTGGTTTTTTGAATTTTTTAAAATTTTTTTGACCTTTTTTTTAACTTTTTTTCGACTTTTTTTTGACTTTTTTCGACTTTTGTTGACCGATTAATCCCGTCAAACCCGATTAATCCTAAATTCCCGATTAATGTCTTAATCCTCAACGGTTGGAGAACGCCTAACGATTAATCCAAGATTAATTGCCGATTAATCCCGATTTCTGCAACCATGATTTTTACTTTAAATCACACCACAATGTTAACATCCCTAATACACTATACTATAGAAGTTTAGGTGCAAAACTAGACGTAGGTAGAAAGTGTATGGGTCATTGTGTTATTTCTTTATAATAATCGATTTTTATATATTATTATTGGTTATATCGCAACGTATGCTTTTGTTTGTTAAATCTGCCACGCATATCACATTGATCACGTGGATCAATAAAAACTCATTAATCTAATGCGAAGCATATTTGGCTATAAACTCATTAATCTAATGCCAAGCATATTTGGCTATGAGAGTAAACATGTTGGGTTGACCCATGCTTGACCTAGATTCAACATAGGGTTAGCTGATAATATAACGAATCATTTGTAAGTTCCAACTTGATTTGATAATTAAAAGATTGAAAACCCTCACATTAAATCCGGATATTGTACTCGAAGTTCACAATGTTTTTGCAAACTATAATATTGGAAATAAATTATTATTATCTGATAACATTATTTAATTTTTAGAGAGATTTGAGTCTCACTATAAGACTTCAATCCATGTTGGTAAAAGATTAAAGTTGGCTTGAAAGAGTTTTGAGTGAGATGCTTTGACTAAGACATAAGAAAATTATAAATTTGCTGTAATTTTGTGGAAAGATATCGTATAAGAAGACGTTGATGTAGAGTAGACTGAAGATTTAGCCAATACTTTCATAAACAATAGAAAAACTGAGTCTAAAAAATACACAACTAAAAATATATCGTAACTTTTGACCTGTCAGGTTTGGAGATCTATGATATATTGTCGGAAAAGAGCTCCTAAGGCCACTCGGAGTGGCTTTGGCAAGCACTTCGCTAGCTCGGCGAACACCAGACCAAACCCTCGGCATGCCGAGCTCGGCTCTGCAACTCGGCTAATAGTTATTGATGAAAGAGAGTGTATTGGGTTAAATGTTTGTGAACATTGGAGGGTGCTTGTGACCGTTTTTTTCAAAAAAAAAAAATCAAAAAATCCTCCATTTTTACCCAATATAAATATTAAATACTAAATTAATCGTGGATTAATCGTTTGGCGTTTTTTCAATCTTTTAATTGTTTACCCAAGGAAACAACCAAGATTGTCCAACTTTTTTCCGAAAAATTACACAGCGTTTTTTCAACGAGATGTATCTTGGAGACTACCGGAAAAATACCAAATTTATTACAAGTGGATAAATGTCAACAAAGTGGTGATGGAGTTTAATGGAGTGTTTTTGTGACATCCCCATTTTCACGGCCAGAAAAGACCGATTTTGTTTATACTTTGTTTGAAAATCAGAGTAACATTTTAAATAAAAGTGTTGCGAAATTTGTCCCAAAACAAATATGATAAAGATTTATCAAAAGCATTTCCAAGGAAATGTATTACATTAAAAGACTTGGGATGTCATGTTCGATACAGATCAAAAGCATAAACAGTATAATATAAGCCTTACTACATTATTTCGTATCTACAGGCCTATATCCGTAATCCCTCATCCAAAACATCATATCTATGCTCATGCGCCACTACCTGTAATACAAGAAACTGAGTGGGTCAGGCTGGGGAGCCTGGTGAGCACATAGGGTTTTCAACCCACAATAAATAAGTTTATTAATTTCATCCATCAACAATAACCCGATTACCCATTCCCGTTATCCTCACTTTACGTCCCTAAACACCTATCATAAGGGACCTAGCCTAAGGATCATCATCGGGATGGACACTACTGCTAAGGGGATTCCTCAGCAATAAATGTCCTAAAGGCAACCATGTGGGGATGGAGTACACCGTTGAACACATCGTTCACAAACACCTACAGGTTGCGAGCCTGCTAATGTTCCACTGGACTGTCTAGAAGAGTCCGTGGTCGTCATCCATACTCCGCTAGATGACAGAATCAACAACATCAACATCGATGTCTCTCATCATTTTATCACACATCACCTATTACATCTACCCATGTTTTACCCCAACATTTTCGTAGATATAAAATAAATATACAGTTTAAATCATTGAAAACATGTATAACAATGTTCATCCAGCATATATAGCAAGTTTATGCACACATAGCACGTAATTTATATAAAATACTTCATATCTATGTGTAAGCTGAAAGTGACTATGCACTCACCTGAAAGGTGGTGATTCAGCACTCGGACAACGCTTCGATACTCTTAAAACAATTTTCCTTCGATAAAACCTAGTATCAATACCACTAGGGTTTAGTGTAACGATAACCGCGACAAATTAATAGTCCGACTATTATTATTATTATTATTATATAAGCGTTAAATAACACTCAATATAACTCATAATAATAACCCAAATAATTATTTTAAGGACCTAATAACATTCCTATAATTATTTGAAAGCTATATTAAAAATTGCATAAGCGTAGCTCACTTACAACGGATTTTAAAGAAAACCGGGCTTTGCTCGGAGCAGCGTTTCCGAAACCGAAAGACTCTCTTCTCGGGACTTCGGGAGCCTCGGGGCCTCCTTCGGATGCTAGGGGGTTTACCTAGACTTTAGGGGGACTTAGGGAGCTTAGAGAGAGTGTGTAGAGAGAGAAAGAGAAGTTGGAAGGTGTGAGAAATGAAGGTGCCCCGACTCTCTTTTTATAGGTTGGAAAAGCCAAAAACTTGTTGAGTTCCAGGACAGGCGTCACCATCTGGTGGCTAGCCTTGGGGAGGAAGCAACAGCCAGGATTATGCCACGTCACCCGATTTCGCATAACAACCTCCTGACTTAGAAAAATCATAACTCTCGCATACGAGCTTTGTTTTTGACGTTATATTTTTTCCACGCGTAGGTAAAAACAAGATATACAACTTTTATTTAGACTTCGTCGGCTAATTCTCGACCGATCTTAAATTTAACAGTAGGAGGAGATTAGACTGCTAAATGACCGCGAAGAATTTGTAACTCCTTCATACAGACTCCGTTTTCGTCTTTCTTTTTACCTTTGAGTTCCTATTAATGAGATCTTCAACTCTCATTTAAGGGTTGATCCCTGTTTAAAGAAAATGATGCCCCCATTTGATCATCCTTATCAGCCACCATAGCCTCTCTAAACGCTAATTCCGAGTTTGACTTGCTTGTGTGAGTTTTTCAAGCTTTTTGAGTGTTCTTGGTGCTTTTAGTTTAAGAAGGAGACTAGAGGGGAAGGAATGGGTGCTAGCAAGCTTCTAGATCCAAAAACCTATTCTCTTGGTGCATCATTTTCAGGTATAAAATCTATATCTTGATAAGCTTTTCATTATATCTTCATGGTTGAAGTTTTGTGACCTTTTATCCCTAAGATTGGATATTTATGAGTTTGGAGCACTCTAGGGAATTGTAGATGTGCTTTCATGCGTTTTAGCATCTATAGATTCATAAAAATGATTGCTTGATCATTCCCTTTGGCTCGTGCATGCATAAAGTAGCTTATAGTGTGTTAGAAGTTAAAGATTGTTGGATTGGGTCCTTCCTAGCCATGAAAAGGCTTAAAGCCAATGACTTTATGGGTTAAGATATCTTAGAATAGTTAGATCTGAGGTTGGGTTAGTTTTCTTAAGGGATTAAGACACAAAGTTGGTGAAAGTAGAAGGAGACGGAGTACGCTAGCCATACTCCTAGCTACGCCCCGTGTAGCCGGTTCCGCCCCCGATGGATTCTGATTGTGTTGTACCCCCCCCCCCCCCCCCCCCCCGCATAAAGAAGTGTACGCCCAACGTACATGCAGGGTAGTTGACTTCATTGAATTTTGACCCTTGGTCAAGATTTTACATTTTGGACCATGAGAAGGGAAAAATAGTATTTTTTTTTCCTTAGAAGATTTAGTTATGGGATTTGGACTCACAAGTTGAGTTTTGGACCTTAATTATTAATTAGGGTTTCACAGCAGGGAAGCAGGCTTGTGTGGATCTTACTGGAGTCTCTCCTCTCGGCGGTTTGCGGAGCGGGGGTTTCACAGCAGGGCATGCTGCTTTGAAGGCCGCAACATGCAAAGTGGCAAAGCACGAGAATACATGTACAGAAAATCAACATGTGTTTATACCTTTTGCATTTTATACATTTGGTTTTCTCGCACCAGAGGCGGTCGAGCTCCTCAAAAGAGTCCAACGGATCATGCATTCTAATGTTATATCTCCTAGATCCACAGATGTTGTATTCAAAAGGATTAGTTTTGCCATCCAGAAAGGGCTAGTGGCATAGCTTATTGCCTGTTCGCCTTCCATCGATATGTATTGAACTAACTATTTAATATATTATTTCAAAAATACGATTAAAGTTAATTATTTTGTTGATTAGGAGGAGTCTATATCCGGCAGTTCGGGTGTGAGATTTACTTGTCGTATGTATCAGGTGCGTCTCCTTACTTATTCTTACATGTTTGGTAGAATAGTTGTATTTATGATGACCAAATGGTTCTAGCTGTTATTATTATGTTATGTTGTTTATATGTGACTAAGACTGATGAAAGTCTCCAGCACTGGGACTATTGATGGTCGCTAGGGTTGCTGATAACCCATAGTTTTTTATTTATACAGTGTTGTATGTGGTATCTTGGGGAACTCACTAAGTTTCGTGCTTACATTTGTTGATTTATATGTAGCAGGTACTTATGAGGACCGCGAGAAGGCGAATGTCTAATTGTACACACTCGTTGGGAGATTTACTACTAGGAGAGTTTATGAACTTTGATATTTGTGATAATGGTTGTTTCGAATAATTATGTATTTGATAACTTGGCTTGTGAAACCTTGAATTGGGTAAATTAAAAATGAAAAACTTGGGCTAAAATTTGAGGTGTTACAATAGGATTCTTGCAGCACCTACACGAAAGTAAAACACAAGGTCAAGTCTTTAAACTAACAAATCGTCAATGCTTTACCAATTTCCAATTTGATTCAAGAACATTTGTTGAGTTTTCTTTCATAAATGTTTGGCTTTTCTTGAAATTGAATAGATATGATAGACACTTACACATTTCTAATTAGTTATCTTTGTGATGAATGTTAGAGATATGTATCCCCCATCCATCAATACCGAAACCTAAATCTAATAGGGAACCATTTAGCCTCGCAGAAACATATGACAATTGTGAACATATTGTTATATTTTTATACTAAAATTAGAAAGGGAACAAGATCAGCTCAAAATTGTAACTAAATCAGCTTTCCATACCTTAAATTCAAGCTCTTAAACGCCAAATGGAAAGGGTTTTTCACAAAGTAAAAGAATAAAAAGGTGAATAGATTAATGAGGTTCTCATACCTAAAAACAAAGCAATACAATATTCAAAAATTGGGTTCTCATTCCTCCGAATATATTTTCTTTGCTTTAAAAACAATTTCATTAACTAAGATATGCATTCAAAGAATCGATTGTCGATAACGATAATAAATTGAAAGATTAAGTAAATTCGATTTAATAGTTTAGAAATTGAAACAACTATATAAGTGTACCCATTTCAACTTTTCAAGATGGAGCGCAACTATTTGGGGAATAAATAAGTAGAAATCACATCTATACAGTCGTAGCCGAGCACTATATTCCGGCAGTCATCGGGTGGAACGCTGCAATTACATGCTCAGGCGACTAGCACTGCCATGCTGAGATGCTTCACTTGTTGCAATACCGACCCTCTTATTTATCCAGACCTGAACGACTATCAATTTCTTTTGTGACTCATTATCACAAACACACACACGAACAAGGATATACAGATAACACTCATGCCAACTTCTTGAAAGGACTTCTAATTTCTTGAAAGCTACAAAATACACAAATGAAAAATCGTAAAAGGAACCTTAAATCGATTAAGAGAAGCAGTGGAGGAAATATGGAAGGGATGAGAAAATGGGAAATCTGGGATCGAATAAAAATATAGGATATCCATCTGATTGGAAGATGTAAGGAGGTGAAGGAGATGGAATTTATCTTCATGACATAAATGTTATTGTTCATTACAAGTGTGTAAACACCTGATTGGAAGCGGAAAGAGGTGAGGGAAAAATAGGGACTAAAATTCGCAATCTTTAAAACTATTATGATCAAAATCTGAATCACATAAAAGGAGTTGTTCCTAAGTTGCATAAGATTTAATATACATGATTAATGATTAATATAGACGTTATAAATTCGGCAATGCTCGCCAAATGCAGTTTCCTATATATAATGTTTTATATAAGTATTTATGGGCATTTTGAAATTTATCAATACATCACTTTTGCCGTTTATTTAACAATTGCATTTTTCTTAGTTCTATTTTGCATTAGATTTAGATGTTTGATATCCACATAGTGGAGTAGCATAGAACCATTTATACTTGCCTTATTCATCTTTACCTTCTTAACCCCTTGGATGTATTTGTTTTTGACCTCCTTTCGGTATTGTATTTTCTTGATTTTGTTAAGGTAATGTATAGTCCTAGAACAATTTTGCGTCATATTAAAAACAATTTCATATAGTATAAGGAAAATGTCATTGTAGCACAATGAACTTATGTGTTTTATCTGTCTTGACCAATTATGTTTATTTTACAAATAGGTCAACTAACTGTTACTGTACATGTAAATTAAGCCATTAGCGTTAGTTTTTAACCATTCCTCCGTTAACCAATTTTATAAATTATACAAATGGCCTCTATGTTTTAAATTTCTTTCGTAGTTGGTCATTACCAGCCATGGTTTAAATGACACGACTAATACTACCACAATTCTAAAACTCTGGGGACCAAAGTGTAACATTGTCATCGTCTTCCATAAATTCTTTCGTATCCCAACTTACCCCATGCTCCTTCACAATCGATCGAATATGTTAAATAGGATAAATTTATTGTTATTCATAATTTGTTGGTATTACGTTATTTTTGATATTTAAAAGCCTAATAAAACATCAGTCACACTATTTTCTTACTTGAACTTGATGAAATCCTCAAAAGCCCTACCCCTAAATCGACAGAGAAACCAGTCGTTTGCACGGGGTGCCATAACTTGAGGACCTATAGGAACTTGAAGGATCAAACCGTCGAAAACCTGCTACTTGATTTCGACTTCGATCATACAGTCGAAAGGAGGTTGAGTTCGGTTTCAGGTCTCGTCGTTTGGGTTTACCAGTTAATGGGGCAATCTTTTCTTGTGTTCTTAAAATATGTGGAAGCTTATGCGCTCAAATAATAGGCAAACAAATACATTGCGATTAAATAAAATACAGTTTTAATGAGGATGTTAGCGCTGGCACTTCCATCATTGATATGTACATGAAAACTGAATCGATTTCAATGGATGAAAAGGTATTCGATGAAATTCCTGACCAAAATGTGGTGTATTAGAATTCATTGCTTACAGGGTATTCATTAAAGGGACTACACGATCAGGTTATAAACCTTTTTCTGCAAATACAAACAGAAGGAATCAAACATAACCCATTCACATTTGCTACTGTTCTTGGAGCTTTAGCTGACAATGGTGTAGTTGTGAAAAGGAATGCAGGTTCATACCATGGTTGTCAAATTTGGCTTTGAGCTAACTACAAATGTGTGTGATTCATTGATTAGTATGTATTCAAAATCAGGAATGATCAGATATGCAAGATCCGTGTTTAATTATATGGAAGTTAGAGATGCAGTTTCATGGAATGGAATGATATAAAGTCTTGTAACAAATGGACAAGATTTGCTCTCCCTTGATATCTTCCATAAAATTAGACTTTCAGGGGTAAAACTCAAACGAACCATCTTTGTAACAATACTAAAAGTATGTGCTAACATCAAAGAAAAGTTTACTTATTATTTGGTTTGGTGTTTATAGAATCTAATGGTATGTTTCGTGTTTCAACCATATTTAATGGGGAGGATAATACCAATCTTACACTGTGGTCCCCAGAGTTTCTAAAATTTGACAGTTTTGATCGTGTAATTTAAACCATAGTTGTTAAGGACCAACTATGAAAAAAATTTAAAACATAGGGCCATTCGTGTAATTTAGAAAGTTGGTTAATGGATGAATGGTTAAAAACTAACGATAATGGCTTAATTGACATGTACAATAACAGTTAGATGACCTATTGCGCAAACAAAAACATAATTGGTCAATTAGGATAAAACACATAAGCCCACTTCACAGATTTAGTAAAATTTGCAATGGGCATTTGCGGAATTATCGGAAAAATAAAAAACAAACACTATTTTATGGCACAATATAAAACATAGTCAATAAATTTGTCTTTTTCTCTAAATTACTTCTGTAACGACCCGTCTCTGGTATGTTGCTTCCATGATATTTATTTAGAAGTTTTCTAGAGGGACTCGGCAAGTTTATAGCCCGACTCATCGAGTAGGGACGGGATTTTGAGCACGTGTAAGTCGGCGACTCGGCGAGTCCATATTCGAGACTCGGCGAGTCTGCTTGCCAGGAAAAAACCCTAAATCCCCGGGTTGCTCACTATTTAAGCAGTGTTTTGTGCCCCAAACTCGCCTCCCTCACCCTCAGAGAGCCTGTGAGAAACCCTAAACCATCCCTTGATTTATTAAAGTGTTTTCGTGTGAATTCTTGAAGGCTTGAAGAAGAAAAAGAAGAAAGGTCCAAAGAGAAGAGGTGTAGAGCAAAGATCCAAGGTCAAAATCAGAGTTCATTGAGGTATTTCTCGGATTCCTTCTGTTTTATGCTTTAAACCTCCATTAGAACACTTCTAGGGCTAGTTTGATGTATTTTCCAAACCTTGTAGTTGTATGGATGCCTTAATAGGTCGAGATATCTCTAGATCTGTTCATTTAGGAGTTGTAGAGCCCGGATCTATTGCCTTTTTGAAGATGTTTTGCATGAGAACCCTAGATCTAGCCTTTATTATGCTTTTTGAGCCTTATAATCTTCATGGATGCTTATGGGCACGTAAAGATAGAATCTTTACGTGCTAATCGAGCTAAGGGATCCCAAATCTATAAGTTTTATACGCTGGATTCAAGCAGAATCGAGTTTAGAGTAGCTGCAAGCAAACGACTCGGCGAGTCGAGTCGCGAGTCCCCAATTTTCCCCTTTTTGAGTGATGCCGAGTGGGGACCAGTGAGTAGTAGAGTGGACTCAGTGAGTTGGAGGCCAGACTCAGTAATGGAGGGACTCGACGAGTTGTTCATACAAATCGGCGAGTCCAAGACAATCTTCTTAGCTCAAGAACAACTCGTCGAGTTGTTCATACGACTCGGCGAGTCGGATGCAGATTGCCTGAGTTTTAGAATCGAAAGGGAACTCGTCGAGTTGATGCCATACTCGACGAGTAGCCACGAGTAGGGTTGAGAAGTGAGAATAGAGACTCAGCGAGTTGGCGGCCCAACTCGGCGAGTCAGGTCAACTGTAGGTTGACTTTGACCGGGAGAGTTGACTTTGACCAGGGGTAAAAGAGTCATTTTACCCCAATGTAGTGATTAGTATTTGATTGAGTGTGTTTATGGAATTGTAGCCAGGGAGATACCGGAGCAGCAGCAGATAGCTTCCAGAGCCATACACACAGCAGCTAGTTCACGAGGTGAGTTTCCTTCCAGTAGGAACGGGTCTACAGCCACAATGCCGGCCCGTTTAGTTAGCAGTAGTTCCGGACTTCAGTCAGATGCAGTAGTTAGAGTGCTTGATGTCTTTGTGATTCAAGCATGTTTTGTGTTATGTGTTCCGGACTTCGGTCCGATGCAGTATTGTGTTAGCAAATACGTGTTTATGTTATGCTATGTTCAGACAGTTCCGGACTACGGTCCGATGCAGTTAGTTCCGGACTCCGGTCCGATACAAGGGACAAGGTCCCAGTCGGTTCCGGACTTCGTTCCGATGCAACTAGTTCCAGACTTCGGTCCGATGCAGTCAGTTCCGGACTTCGGTCCGATGCAGTTAGTTCCGGACTTCGGTCCGATGCAGTCAGTCCCGGATTTCAGTCTGATGCAGTGGGCAAGGCTCAGTATGTGCTTTATTTGTTATTGTGTGGTATGTGGTAGTTTGGGGGAGCTCACTAAGCTTCGTGCTTACGGTTTCAGTTTTTGGTTTCAGGTACTTCCGCAAGTAAAGGGAAGAGCTCGGGATGATGGCACACACCACAGCTTCAGTTTTGTCCTGGGAGTTGATTCAGTTTCTTAGATATGTTTTGATACAGTTGTGACACAGTTTTTCTCACAGTATTTTAGTATGGTTTGAGATACGCAGCGTATGGTTTTGTTATGTGATACTCAGTTTTATGATTTTTGGTTATATTAAAAATGAAATTTTCGGGTCGTATTTTTGGGATGTTTCAAGTTGGTATCAGAGCCTTGGTTTGAGGGATTCGGATACACTTTTGGGTGTATCTGAACTCAAACTAAGGGAAAAATAAAAAA
The DNA here is from genome assembly GCF_002870075.4 of Lactuca sativa. Lineage (NCBI taxonomy): Eukaryota > Viridiplantae > Streptophyta > Magnoliopsida > Asterales > Asteraceae > Lactuca > Lactuca sativa. The sequence goes on along the minus strand of NC_056626.2, from coordinate 65,872,716 downwards.
AAAATTCAAAAGGAAAATGTTTTCGATAGAATTTTAAAAAGCACTTAGAAAGAAAAAAATTTTTAAACGAGATAAGGGTGTGGTGCATGCGATCAGCCGAGCTCAAGTAAGTACTCCCAAATTACCCATACAAGTTTATTAGTTCAGTTTCAGTTTTAGTTCCAGTTTCAGGATTTAGGAGGATGCCTTATGTGCCTGCTATACGTGTTTCAGCTTTATGAGAATTGCATGCTAGTATTGAGTAGACAGTAGTAGGATAGGCTGTTTAGGTTATGCCTGATAGTATGAGTTTAGCATTGTATGTTAGTACAGTTTTCTCGTTATGAGGATAGAATTGCTTGAGTAGTTTCTTGTGTCCGAATGCTGCTTGCTTTGTGCTTTGTGGGACTCCGAGTGATGGGAGTTAGCCATTAGGTGAATACGTCACGACACATGTGATCATGGTTGAATAATCTCAGAGTGTGGGATTTGGCCCTATTGCGCAACTCTTGTTTGCGTCCAACCGTTGTAGGGACGAGCTTTTTACTCGAAGGATTATCTGAGCCTCATCACATGTGATGGTATTCAGGTGATGGCTAATTAGCATTATAAGGAGGCCTTCAGCAGCTGAGGACTGGTTTGAGTGGAGTCAGAGATTTCCCTAGGGCAAGCCTAGGATGAGAGTAGCAGAGATCAGTAGTAGTAGTAGTGATTTGGTGGAGTCAAGGCAGTTCTTGAGGAAAGTACGGATAGACGTGGAAGGTAGTATGGGCCCGTACTACTGAAAACAGAGGATCCGTACTCGAATCAAGGAAGGCTGAGGCAAGACCAGAAAGCTAGTAGTAGCATCAATGATCCCTTGAGATATTTCAGTTTTCTGATGTTGCCTTGATGTGTTTCAGAATGGTGGTTTTACGTTCGAGGCTAGCAGACGGCAGTACCGGTGCCAGGGAGGGATCAGGATCAGGCTCGGGGGCCGAGCATATGGATGAGCAGACCAGAGAGTTTCTTTCTTCAGAGATTACTCGTATCATACTGGAGCAGACTCCTGTGATCTTTGGTTCGATCAAGGAGGGTATCCTAGAGCTGATGGATGAGAGGTTGGGCACCTTCCGTGCCGAGGTGGCGGCCATGATGGGGTCGCGCACACTTACTTTCAGGGAGTTTAGGGCATGTGGAGCTCCAAATTACCATGGGGCGCGGGACCCCATAGCGAGTACTAGATGGTTGGCGGATGTGGCCAACGCTTTCCGCACGAGTAGGTGTCCTGAGGGGGACAAGGTTAGATTGGCGTCCTGTCTTCTGAAGGACAGGGCACGGGATTGGTGGGAAGAGGTCGGACATACCATTGGAGATGATGTAGTGCTAGATGCCATGACCTGGGCTGATTTCTCTACCAGGTTCAGGGCGGAGTTTGCACCGGTTATTGAGGTGCAGTAGTTAGCTAGAGAGTTTCAGGACCTCACCCAGACTACAGAGACCGTGGCGGAGATTACCGCCAAGTTCCGGGAGAGGGCTCTTCTCGTTCCTCAGTATGCAGCCGATGAGGAGATGAAGAAGGCCCGTTATCATGAGATGTTGCGGAGCGATATCCGCCAGTTTGTGAGCCGGTCCAGCTGTAAAACGTTGGATGACATGATTGCTAGGTCTCGGGAGAGGGAGATTGACCTTGAGATGGAGAAGAAGAGGAAACCGGAGGCGGTTTCGGGTACAGGTAGTTCGGGCAAAAAGCCCAAGGTTTCAGATCACAGATCCAGGAGTTAGCAGAGCCACGGTCGATGTGGCAAGTGTGGGAGATTGCACGATGGGGTGTGCAAGGCAGGGAGTTCCGGCTGCTACAAGTGCGGTCGGACTGGGCATTTGAGCAGGGATTGTACGGCCCCTGCTACCACCATTGCAGCATCAGATCTGATTTGCTTTCAGTGCAATCAGAGGGGACATAAAAAGTACCAATGTCCGAGTTTAGCTGCAGCAGGGAGGGTGGCTGCACCTGCCCTTGCTACTTTGAGGATTACAGATGGCCGGCAGGGCCGAGCCGAGGCGCCAGTGGCGAAGAGTAGAGCTTTTCAGATGACAGCAGAGGAGGCGCGAGCGACTCCTGATGTGGTAACGGGTATGTATCTTCCCTTCATCTCTATATTATTATTGATTGATTATTGCTTATGATTATATGTTTTGTATAGGGTCGTTCTCTGTGAACGGCATTTCTGCTACAGTATTATTTGATTCGGGGGCTACCCGATCGTTTGTATCGCTAGCGCTTAGCAAGAGATTTAGTAGAGCTCCAGGGGAGCTGGATTGTCCACTAGAGGTTGAGATAGTAGATGACAGGACTGTGAGGGTCGCCAGAGTGCATAGAGGATGTTCTCTTCAGTTGTTCGACGAGCAGTTTTCGGTGGACTTGGTCCCTATTCCCCTGCGAGGGAATAAGGTTATAGTAGGCATGGATTGGTTGAGTCCCAATGGGGCGGTGATTGATTGTGAGCTGCAGCTAGTGAGAGTTCGCACTCCCAGTGGATGAGAGTTAGTGATTCAGGGCGAGAGGCCACAACGCGGACCAACTTTTTGTTTAGCCGCGAGAGCGAGGCGCTATTTTCAGCAGGGTTGCGCCGGATATATAACTTATGTTGTAGATGCCCAGGAGAAGGGTAAGGTTGCAGTAGATGATGTTCCGGTAGTACGATGTATTCCCAGAGGATTTGCCTGGGATACCTTCAGAGACACAGGTCGAGTTCGGGATTGATCTGATTCCGGGTGCGGCGCCGATAGCTAAGGCACCGTATCAGTTAGCTCCCCCTGAGATGCAGGAGTTGTCTACGCAGTTGCAGGAGCTTCTAGACAAGGGTTTCATCAGACCGAGTAGTTCGCCTTGGGGAGCTCCGATTTTGTTTGTGAAGAAAAAGGACGGGTCACACCGTATGTGTATAGATTACCGGGAGTTGAATAAGGTAACGGTGAAGAACGTTACCCACTTCCGAGGATAGATGATTTGTTTGACCAGCTTTAGGGAGCGTCTTGGTTTTCCAAGATCGATTTACGTTCCGGGTATCATCAGATGCGAGTCAGAGATGAGGATGTGCAGAAGACTGCTTTCAGGACCAGGTATGGTCATTATGAGTTTGTGGTGATGCCATTTGGGCTCACCAACGCTCCAGCCGCGTTCATGGACCTCATGAACCGTGTGTGCAGGCCGATGCTGGACCGGTCTGTGATAGTATTCATAGATCATATCTTGGTGTATTCCAAGACGCGGGAGCAGCACGAGGAGCACCTAAGAGAGGTGCTAGAAGTTCTGAGGAGGGAGAGACTTTTCGCAAAGTTCTCCAAATGCGAGTTCTGGTTGCGCGAGGTGCAGTACCTTGGACACCTCGTCAAGCAGAGAGGCATTTTAGTAGATCCGGCCAAGATAGAGGCCGTGATGCAGTGGGAGGTCCCGAAGTCTCCATCCGAGATTCAGAGCTTCCTAGGGTTGGCAGGGTATTACCGGAGATTCATTCAGGATTTCTCCAAGATAGCAGTGCCACTCACACGACTGACCAAGAAGTCGGTGGTGTTTTGTTGGGGGACTGAGCAGCAGGCAGCATTTGAGACCCTCAGGCGGAGGTTGTGCGAGGCTCCGATCCTTACCCTGCCAGAGGGAGTAGAGGATTTTGTAGTCTACTGTGATGCCTCAATCACAGGTATGGGAGCAGTATTGATGCAGCGAGGCCGTGTTATAGCTTACGCCTCGAGACAGTTGAAGCCTCACGAGGCTAACTATCCTACCCATGATTTAGAGCTGGAGGCAGTTGTGTTTGCCCTCAAGATTTGGAGACATTACCTTTATGGGGTCCGTTGTACCATCTACACGGATCACAAGAGTTTGAGGTACCTAATGGATCAGCCGAATCTGAACATGAGACAGAGGAGGTGGTTTGGATGTGCTGAAGGATTATGATTGTGAAATCCTTTACCATCCAGGGAAGGCCAACGTAGTAGCCGACGCCCTAAGCCGCAAGGTGTCAGCAGCCCCTATCAGAGACTTATGTCTGAGGATGACAGTGATTACTCCATTGTTGGATCGGTTCAGGGAGGCTCAGGTTGAGGGCCTCAAGGAGGAGAGACAGAAGTGTGAGAGGATAGTAGGCCGGGTAGCTTCGTTTGATTATGATAGTCGAGGGTTGTTGACCCTTCATGGGAGAGTATGGGTACCATACTGGGGCGGAGTACGGCAGGTGTTCATGGACGAGGCTCATAAGTCTCGATTTTCTATCCACCCAGGGGCGACGAAGATGTATAGAGATCTTCGAACCGATTACTGGTGGCCCTGCATGAAGCGGGATGTCGCTTGGTATGTAGAGAGGTGCCTGACCTGCAGGAAGGTCAAGGCAGAACACCAGAGGTCTCACGGCAAGATGCAACTGTTAGACATTCCCGTGTGGAAATGGGAGGACATCACCATGGATTTTATCACCAAGCTTCCCATGACTGCACGTGGGGTAGATTCAATTTGGGTAATAGTGGATCGGTTGACGAAGAGTGCTCATTTCATACTGATCCAGGAGAGCATATCGACAGAAAAGTTAGCCGATATCTATGTGCGGGAGGTAGTGGCATGCCATGGAGTGCCGGTATCGATGGTGTCAGACCGAGACGTCCGTTTTACATCCAGATTCTGGAAGCGGTTTCACGACGAGATAGGTACTCGTCTCTATTTCAGCACCGCTTTCCACCCTCAGACGGACGGGCAGAGCGAGAGGACGATTCAGACTCTCGAGGACATGCTCCGGGCATGTGTCCTAGACTTCGGTGGCAGTTGGGATACGTATCTTCCGTTAGCGGAATTTTCGTATAACAATAGTTATCATGCGAGCATTGATCGACCTCCCTTTGAGATGCTTTATGGGAGGAAGTGTAGGACCCCGATTTGTTGGGGCGAGGTCGGTCAGCGGGTCATTGGGAGCACAGAGGTGGTGCTCAAGACGACCGAGTTGATTCAGCAGGTTCGTAGTAGACTGTAGACTGCGCAGAGTCGGCAGAAGAGCTACGCCGACAGGAGGCGTTCAGACTTGGAGTTTCGGGTGGGCGACATGGTCCTCCTGAAGGTCTCACCTTGGAAGGGTGTCATCAGGTTTCAGAAGAGGGGCAAGCTGGGCCCCAGGTTCATTGGTCCTTTCAGGGTTTTGGCCCGAGTGGGTTAGGTTGCTTATCGGTTGGATCTTCCAGCAGAGCTTAGCCAGATCCACAACACTTTCCATGTGTCTCTGTTGAGGAAATGTTTGGTGGATGAGTCAGCAGTTGTTCCCTTAGAAGATATTCAGGTTGATAGCATCCTGAATTATATTGAGAGGCCGGTCGCGATTCTGGACCGGAAGACAAAGACCTTGAGGAACAAGGTAATTCAGTTAGTGAAGGTGCAGTGGCAGCACCGGAAGGGGTCTGAGTGGACGTGGGAGGCTGAGGAGGAGATGAGAGAGCACTACCCGGAGTTATTTGCAGATTCAGCCATAGCAGACTTCGAGGACGAAGTCTGAGTCAAGTGGGGGAGAATTGTAACGACCCGTCTCTAGTATGTTGCTTCCATGATATTTATTTAGAAGTTTTCTAGAGGGACTCGGCGAGTCTATAGCCCGACTCGTCGAGTAGGGACGGGATTTCGAACACGTGTAAGTCGGCGACTCGGCGAGTCCATATTCGGGACTCGGCGAGTCTGCCTGCCAGGAAGAAACCCTAAATCCCCGGGTTGCTCACTATTTAAGCAGTGTTTGTGCCCCAAACTCGCCTCCCTCACCCTCAGAGAGCCTGTGAGAAACCCTAAACCATCCCTTGATTTATTAAAGTGTTTTCGTGTGAATTCTTGAAGACTTGAAGAAGAAAAAGAAGAAAGGTCCAAAGAGAAGAGGTGTAGAGCAAAGATCCAAGGTCAAAATCAAAGTTCATTGAGGTATTTCTCGGATTCCTTCTGTTTTATGCTTTAAACCTCCATTAGAACACTTCTAGGGCTAGTTTGATGTATTTTCCAAACCTTGTAGTTGTATGGATGCCTTAATAGGTCGAGATATCCCTAGATCTGTTCATTTAGGAGTTGTAGAGCCCGAATCTATTGCCTTTTTGAAGATGTTTTGCATGAGAACCCTAGATCTAGCCTTTATTATGCTTTTTGAGCCTTATAATCTTCATGGATGCTTATGGGCACGTAAAGATAGAATCTTTACGTGCTAATCGAGCTAAGGGAGCCCATATCTATAAGTTTTATATGCTGGATTCAAGAAGAATCGAGTTTAGAGTAGCTGCATGCAAGCGACTCGGCGAGTCGGAAGAACGACTCGGCGAGTCGAGTCGCGAGTCCCCGATTTTCCCCTTTTTGAGTGATGCCGAGTGGGGACCAGTGAGTAGTAGAGTGGACTCAGTGAGTTGGAGGCCAGACTCAGTAATGGAGGGACTCGACGAGTTGTTCATACAAATCGGCGAGTCCAAGACAATCTTCTTAGCTCAAGAACAACTCGTCGAGTTGTTCATACGACTCGGCGAGTCGGATGCAGATTGCCTGAGTTTTAGAATCGAAAGGGAACTCGTCGAGTTGATGCCATACTCGACGAGTAGTCACGAGTAGGGTTGAGAAGTGAGAATAGAGACTCGGCGAGTTGGCGGCCCAACTCGGCGAGTCAGGTCAACTGTAGGTTGACTTTGACCGGGAGAGTTGACTTTGACCAGGGGTAAAAGAGTCATTTTACCCCAATGTAGTGATTAGTATTTGATTGAGTGTGTTTATGGAATTATAGCCGGGGAGATACCGGAGCAGCAGCAGATAGCTTCCAGAGCCATACACACAGCAGCCAGTTCACGAGGTGAGTTTCCTTCCAGTAGGAACGGGTCTACGGCCACAATGCCGGCCCGTTTAGTTAGCAGTAGTTCCGGACTTCAGTCAGATGCAGTAGTTAGAGTGCTTGATGTCTTTGTGATTCAAGCATGTTTTGTGTTATGTGTTCCGGACTTCGGTCCGATGCAGTATTGTGTTAGCAAATACGTGTTTATGTTATGCTATGTTCAGACAGTTCCGGACTACGGTCCGATGCAGTTAGTTCCGGACTCCGGTCCGATACAAGGGACAAGGTCCCAGTCGGTTCCGGACTTCGTTCCGATGCAACTAGTTCCAGACTTCGGTCCGATGCAGTCAGTTCCGGACTTCAGTCCGATGCAGTCAGTCCCGGATTTCAGTCCGATGCAGTGGGCAAGGCCCAGTATGTGCTTTATTTGTTATTGTGTGGTATGTGGTTGTTTGGGGGAGCTCACTAAGCTTCGTTCTTATGGTTTCAGTTTTTGGTTTCAGGTACTTCCGCAAGTAAAGGGAAGAGCTCGGGATGATGGCATCGCACATACCACAGTTTCAGTTTTGTCCTGGGAGTTGATTCAGTTTCTTAGATATGTTTTGATACAGTTGTGACACAGTTTTTCTCACAGTATTTTAGTATGGTTTGAGATACGCAGCGTATGGTTTTGTTATGTGATACTCAGTTTTATGATTTTTGGTTATATTAAAAATGAAATTTTCGGGTCGTATTTTTGGGATGTTTCAACCTCATCATATGAACATAAACCAATGGCTATGCTGTTTGTTTTATACATCCGACGAACACTAATTTTTGTCTTTTAAACCATATATTTTTCATAAAATGAAGAAGAATATTATTATTTGCTATTTTTCCCGAGTCATTATAGATTCAACGAAAATTAATATGAGGAGATGGAAGATCATAGCCTTGCAAAATATGGAGTTGCATGTTCCTATGAATCGGGAGGGCACAAGTAACAATGCACCTATGTTCCCACCCAGGTTCACTCCGGATGGGACTCCTTAAGAACTTAATCTAGTTGGTGTTGATTCCAAGGTCAATTCGATAGTAGATGGTTCTATACTATGATCTAATGCAAGTTCATGTTGGGTTTTAAACATTTTTCATAACTATATTATTAAAAGGGATCAATACTATGATCTAATGCAAGTTCGTTTTGGGTTTTTATTTAAAAACCAGGTTCTAAATAAACTAAAAATGGAAACAAAAGCTTTAAAATTGTGAATAAACTTAAAACTATTTTAACCCACCAAGGATCATTTTGCAAAACATAGAAGGATTAATACAACTATAGGAAGAAAAGAGATACAACATTTAAAGACTTTGATCCTCTTAGGTGGTTGGATGTTGATGAAGAATGTAGATGTAAAACTCCATCTTAGTTAGAAACACCAACAATACTTCAACTTGACATAGATGCTAGTCCTTCTTTATATATATATATATATATATATATATATATATATATATATATATATATATATTTATATATATATATATATATATATATATATATATATATATATATATATATATATATATATTAGTTGATCATAAGCCTTAAAGACATATATCAAATAAGTCTTAAGGAGAAGCAATTAATAAGCACTCAATCTACACAAATCATTGCAAGAAGGAGGAGAGGGAAAGAGCTCCTAGAGCTCTCGGATTTGGAGAGAAAAAGAAGAGAGAAATAATAGGAAAAACTAGCTAGTTTTGGTTCTTTTTCTTATTTAAATACTTCGACATATGTCCTAAAGCACCATACTTCAAGTAGTCAAATCATGGCCTTTTATGACAAATATATGATGTAACAAGCAAGACCTAAAGCAAGCCTTAACCTCTTAAAGAGGTCTATGTCTTTGTGCAAGAAGTCAAGGATCAAGAGTCTCTTTCACTCAAGCTTCTAACTAATTAACTAGTTACATGTGCTAAAGTGCCCAAATAAATTTAGATGACACACACACACACACATATATATATATATATATATATATATATATATATATATATATATATATATATATATATATATATATTCATACCTTATGAATATAATTAGATAATTTTCTCTCTTATTATTTTTTCTAGAAAAAATAATTCCATTTATGTTGCTAAAATATGAATTTCAAAAAATTATAATTTTCCCATTAAATACAATAAATATAAATATTTATCAATGATAAAAGTCTTATAAATAATATATTAACATCAAGCTGAAGTTAGTCCGACCCTTTAGGATCATATATTATCTAGTGATTTCATCATATAATGTTTACTGAGCATAACGATCTTTCAGTTTGATATTCTATATCGAATAAAAACAATTCAGCACTAGTGAACATGCTTCTGTTTTACATGATTCTTATATATCAACTGTGATGTGGCATTCTGTATTATGTCATTTTAACTTTAGGAAAATATGTGATAGATCAAGAGTTAGATTAATTTCATGGTCTGAATACTGAAAAATACAAGATATGTATGCTTACTAAATTACAAGATGTGTATGCTTACTAAATTACTAGATAACCTTTTCCTAAAGTTAATTGAAACTTGGCTATTTTGTATCTTGTTCATGATCATTTATGTAGTTTTCATTTGAATCGTTAGAAAATAAGAAATATGTCTAACTTTTTAGGGTATTAATCTCGTTTTTGTATGTTTATTTATTATTTTCTAAAGAGGAAGATTTTGATAGATTTTAAATTTTGAAAAGTAAAGGTTAGTTACAATAATGTTTAGAGTAAATTAATTAAATTGTCCCTATGATTTAGTCAAAATTATATGTTTCATCCTTAACTTATTTTTTACACTCGGACCATCCTTCAGTTTGTTTTTTCTTGCGGTTTTAATCCTTAGCCGCTTAGAATGGCCTTTTTTCCCTTATAGGATTTGTTAATTGCTTAAGTTATTTGTTATTATATTAATTATAGTAAATTAATTAAATCTAAAATAAATAAAAATGGAATCCTAAACATCATTGCCGCCCCTCCCACCCATATATTTTTGGAACCATATCGCCAAGAAGAAAACACACAAAGCAAGTTGTTGAAAAATCTTCGGAGTCTGGTGCAGGTCCAAGGCTATTGTCTCCACTAAACCATGTCTCAGATTTCAAAGCAAGGCAAAGGGATAGTCTCCAGAAAATTCTCCTTCTTATCTTCAACGACAATAGCCTTCAATGGCTTCCGTAAGGCAACTTCTTTTGCTCTAGAGCCTTAACCCTGGTTTGAGTCGCTCACCACTAGAATCACATATCTCCATTTCAGTTAACAATCACCGATTGTGCGTCTTCGCCCCTATTTTCCGAGCTTTATTTCAGTGACAACCTCATCACTGCCATCTTCTTGGCTCTTAACCATCTCGATTTTGTACTTTCTCACAACATCCTCAAACAAAATGAGTAGGTTTAGGTGTCATGAATAGATATAAACTAGATTTCAAATTTAGTTTCCTGAAACAAGGATTTCAAGATTTTAGATTTTGGGTGGGTTTGTTCCAGGGGCGGACGTAGGAATTAGTAGTAGGGGTTGCACAAAAAAAATTTTCTGGTTAAACATAATATAGAATGTTAAAAGAAATCCGGTCAAACATAATATAAACCATGTAATACAATTTTTTTTTCTGATTAAACATTATATAACAACTATCTATTATAATTTAAATTTGTCCTCTTCGTGCAGACATCTTTTGAAACCGCTCCATTACTTTTTCATCCTCAACTTTCATAAGTGCTTCCGTCTCGACATTACAAAGCAATGAGTCGTTCAAAAATTCATCGCCAATTTTGTTACGCAAGTCTGTCTTCAGGAGCTTCAACTTTGAAAAACATCTTTCTACACTTGCGGTCGCTACGGGTAATATTAAAGCCAACTTTAAAAGCTTATAAACCAAAGGATAAGACCGATGCTTCCCTGTACTAACCATCAAACGAGAAAGGTCGGAAATTCCTTTCAAACTAGTGAAACGCTCATCTTTGATGCAAGAGTGATAAAATATCTCAAGTTGCCCTTCGAGGTCTATCATATCTGAATCATCAAAGTCATACTTGTATAACTTACCCAACTTCAATAGCTTTGATTTGTCAAATTGTGCAAATGAATCACAAGGGCTCAAAGCACCCATGTATTCTAGTAATTGGGTGCTTGTTTCACTAAATCGATCCCGATATTCTGTAAGTTGCATATCTACCACTGTGTTGAAGATTTCAACCTCAAAATGAAATCTATTAGTCTTTGTAGTCCTACGGTTTCTCGCACCAATATACAACTCTTCCATATCTAAAGTTTCAATTTCGTGTGTTTGACAAAAAGAGGATACTTTTGGCAAAATGCTAGCAAACCCTATGTTTCTAAAAGACTGCAATGCCTCCATTGTCCCTCTAACCATCGAAGTCGCTTCCAAAATGTCTAGATCTTTTCTTTGAAGTTGCTTTGACAATGTACCCGTGAGGTGTAAAATGTCATACATCATATGTAAGTAAAACACGAACTCATATGATTTAAAATATGCTAAGATTCCAGATGCTTGTTGACGGTTTGCCAATGACCCTCCCTCCTCTTTCACAAAATCTAAAACTACAAGAACATCTGCAAACAACTTCATCAAACTTGTGAGTGTGTTGAAATGTGAACCCCATCTTGTCTCTCCCGCTCGAACAAGTGTAGTCTCTTGATTTAACCCTCTTCCTGTTTCAAGATCACCACTACACAAGCCTTTTTGCACCCTTTCTCTTGCTTGTTCTCATAGTAAGTCTTTTCTTTTACACGAGGCACAAACAACATTAACCACCAACGAAATTTACTCAAAAAAAAGTTACTAACACCATCATGCTTCTTTGCTACAGCCACAACTACTAGTTGAAGTTGGTGTGCAAAGCAATGTACATAAAAAGCCGTGTCATTCTCTTGTAATATCAAAGCTTTCAAACCATTGAATTCCCCTCGCATATTGCTAGCCCCATCGTAACCTTGTCCTCTTATCTATTAAAATTTAAAACAATTAATATATATATATATATATATATATATATATATATATATATATATAATTAAATTGAAATAAAAAAAAAGTAAAGAATAAATTACCTGACTAAAACTCAACTTATTACTTGTAAGTACTTCATTTATGGCGTTTTTGAGGGTCAAAGAAGATGTATCCTTCACGTGCACTATTCCTATGAATCTTTCTTTCACAAAGCCAAGACTATCGACATAACGCAAAACAATAGCCATTTGTTCCTTTTTTGAAACATCACTAGATTCATCAACTAGTAAAGCAAAAACATCTTGACCAATCTCTTCACGAATACTCAAAAGTACTTCTTGTGCAAAACATTGCACAAGTTCTTTTTGAATTTTAGGGGAAATTAGTTGATTGTTTTTAGGAGCATTTTCTAAAGTATTGTTGAAAATCTCTTCACTAGTCTCTCGAATGGCTTTTAACACTTCAATGTAAAGCCCTCTATTTTCCGAGTTAACCGACTCGTCATGACCACGAAACGGTAAACCGGTTTTTAATAAAAGTCTAACAACAATAATAGAAACACGTAATCGAGCTTTATATTTATTGTCATCCGCTTCGGTTTGCTTCCTCAAGACTACATTAATTGCTTGTTTTTCCCTCATTAAAAGCTCACACTTTTCTCTTGCTTTGTTGTGAAAACTATCAACACCACCCACATGAGTCCGAAATACATCTTTTTTATTCCAAGTATCAAAACCTTGGGAAACAAATGCATCTCTCCCTCCTTTTTGTCCCATGAGGTCCCCACACAAATAACAATATAAACAATATGCACAATTGTTTTTCACACTATATTCCAACCAATCAAAGTCATTAAACCATGAAGGAACGAATCTTCTAAATCTATCACCTATTTTTTTAGGAAACTTATGTGCCCTTACTTGACACGGTCCTTGAAGCAAATATGCTCTTCTTACATCATCTCTTATATTTGAATTGTAACTTGTAATCAATGGCCTATCCGCCGGGTCCTTTGGAAGATCTTTCAAGTCAATAGGTTGGTTAGAACATGGTGTTTGTGGAGTTGGATTAGAAACAGAAGGGATTGAATGATTGGTGATTGGTGTTTGTGGAGTTGCATTAGGATTAGAAACGGAAGGAATTGATTTATTGGTGATTGGTATTTGGGAACATTCTTCATCACTTTCATTAGGATTAGGTCTTTGTCTTTTGGTAAAAAAAACCACTTAGTTTAACCTACAAAAATATAACAATTACACCTAATCAAACAATAAAACAAGTTGCTTTCACCTAATCAAACAAAAATTCAATAAAAACTTAACAATTACACCTAATCAAACAATGACTTCAATAAAACAAGTTGCTTTCACCTAATCAAACAATCAATTCAATAAAAAACATATGAATTTCACCTAATCAAACAATCAATTCAATAAAAAAAACATAGCAATATATGAATATAACCTAATCAAACAATATAACTTCAACAAAACAAATCAATTTCACCCAAGTCAATCAATAACTTTAAAAAACATATCAATTTCAAATATCTAAATGAATTGGTAAATGGTAATTGGTAAAACTTACTTGCTTCATTGTAGAAATTGAAAGAAGACAGTTTGTTGAAAACTGCTTCAAGAAATCAATCAAGATTCAAGGCAAACAACAAAATCGATTTTGGGCAATTGGGCTGTGACTCACGATCAAGAAGATAGAATTGGCCAATTGGGCTGTGAGCCTGTGAATCGATAGAATATAGAAGTCATCCAGGGGTGATCGACATTAGGCAATCGATTGAATTTTGGAGCCTTGGAGGCAAGCCGCAAGCGCCAAGAAGTTGAGTCGACGTCTGGACAATCGGTTGTTGCTGTGTAATCGTTTTTTTTTTTTTGCTTGTACCGATCATCAATTAGAAACTCAAATAATTAGGATGGGCTATCTTTTTTACAAGCAATTAGCCCAATTGCTAATTTAACCACTTAAGTTTTTTTTTTTTTTTTTTTTTTTTTTTTTTTTTTTTTTTTTTTTTGGCTTTGAGCAATTGGACTATTAGACAATAATCGATTAAAACATTGGATTGTGGGCTCGTTATTATTTTTTTTCGTTTGGTAATTCCCGATAGAGTGACAATTTTTTTTATGTAGTTGCACAATTTTTTTAGTAGTTGCACGATTTTTTTACGTAGTGGCACAATAGGTAAAAATTAAAAAAAAATAAAATTTTTTCTACTACGTGCGCGGAAGCTAGGTGTTGCCGGTGCCACACCGGGCACCTAGCTAGGACCGCCCCTGGTTTGTTCATGACATCGATTTTAAGATGAAATGTATGGGTGAGAAAGAAACCGAAAAACCAACAAAAACAAAACTAAAAAGCCAAAACCATAATAGAAACCAACGGGTTGGGTTTGATTTTAAAAAAAAAATGAAATATTGGGTTGGTTTCGGTTTTATAAAAAGCGAAAACTGAAAAAAAAATCAACCCAAACCAAAATTTTGTGAAATATATATATATTCTGCGAACTATAAATGTATATATACGTGTTCGATGGATTTAATATGCAAGAGGAACCATGGTGTAGTGTTTACGGCACTGTTTTGCCTTCTTGAGGTCCCATGATCGAAACCCACTCGCCTCATTACGTATGTTATATTTTCGTTGTGCTTTATGCCTATGATATGTATTATATATCAATATTTTGCAATTTAGACAGAACTAGGAAAGAATCCCCGCTTTGCGGGGTTGGAATCCAAACACAATCAGTGAATGCAAAACTTACAATGAGAAATAAATGTAAAAAAGCATGTAATCAACAATCGAGGTTTAGAGCAGTCCAAACATCTACAAACATGGAAAATTACTGAAAAGTTCTTATAAAATCAAATATTTGGCCAACAAAGATGGAATGGAAATTGATATCTTCATATTTTACTTCAAAAAAATACGTTAAAATATGTCAAAGACCACTGAAATCCATTTCACTCTTCTTTCTGAATCATTTCACACATTTATCAACCTCTTTCAATTGAGGAGCAATAGAAATAGAACCATCATGAAATGTTAGTATATTACAAATAAAAAAGGTATATACACAAAGTCTACACATGAGACATAAAATACCTCTTTTCCTCCATAAGATACAAATCAAAATACAAATCAAACCATGGTGTCATACATCAACTCCCAACCAAATCTCTAAGGTCACTCTAAAGTACCTATGGAAGCAAAGAAGAAACGTAAAATAGTCTTAAGCAAAAAATAAAATGAAAAGTCGAAAGGTTAATGTACTGATAAATACTGGAACAAATCTACAACCATCACTGAGTTGTCATTTATAGAGCCAAATGGGTTCAAAGCAGTTGAATTCTTATGGGTAAAACTCATTCTTTTGGTATACTTGGAAAGTGGAATGACTAAACATTAGATTCCTTCCAACAAATTCTCATTATAAAGATAGATAGCAGAATAATTGAGCAAAAAATGACAAATTTACCCTTTATAAAAGTAAAGATCACTTCTACATCAATTGCAAGAGAACCTAGGTAAAAAAAAATGTTATCCGCCAATAGTATAAGTGAAAATACATTGTAGTAAAGGAAATAAACCATAGCATCATATTATAATTAATTGATTTATCAAAATAAAATGAAAAGTATACCTTGACAAATAGCACAACAGCCTCATCGTATGAATTTTTTTGTTATTTTCTTCTAAGTTAGTGGTCTCATTTCTCCCCCTGAAAAAAAATGCAAACATAAATAAAGTAAAGTGGTATTTCTTTAACATAAACACCACAGTATATTAAATCACTGACCAATAATCCCAAAAAAATAGCTATTAAGATATACCATAAGGAGATTTTGTACTACAATTATCAAAAGGCTTAAACTCTCCTTATTCATTATCTGTGTTGCAATCCAACAGATGACATTCACTTTTGCCACACCCGGCTCACAGAAAACAGCGAGAATCTGTGATGAAGAAAAACAAAGCTGAGAGTTTCAAACTTTTAGTCTGAAAATGTAAACAGATAACATGTATACTGAATTGCTTGGTGGGTTTCATTTCTACTGAAGAACAACATAACCAATATTTTTTCCTTTCCATATTGGCCAAAATAATCCTTGAAACAAATAAATGTCAAATTAAAAGTAGAAACAACGAATTAGCTTAGAAACTTTCAATCTAAATCCAAATACTAACGAAACTGTTGAAATTCAGAACTGAAAAAAACCATAACCAAAACATGATGCAGTAAGGTCGGTGTGATTTACCGGTTGATCCCTCGTGAATTTGGATATATCTCTACAGTAGCAACAGGGCAACCATATACATCGAGGGTTTCCAAAGACCTTTCCCAAGTCGACAAATTTGTACAGTATCGGAATCTGGTGGCAAGTTAGGCAAACAAAGATCATCTTTTGGGGTCTAAAGAAAGGCTTATACACATCAACGAATTTCCAGCTGAAACGATTTTCCAGATCTTAGGGCAAGGGCAAAATTGGCATCAGTAGTCCTATGTATATGGTGGGGCTCAATCGGAGGAGAGATTAACATAATTTGGGGAAGTTGTACATAAATCTTTGAAGTCCTAAACCCATAGAAACAACAGCCCTCGTCAATTGTGATCAGAGTACACCCCCTGCACATAATAAGCAAGAAGCACAACTGAAAATAAACAAATTAACCAAGATTTGTATCACATCAATATTATTTTTGATGATTGATAGAATGTAAAGAATAAGAACAATGACATACATCTGTAACAAATATGCTTCAAGTATAAAAAAGAGAAAATAATTGGTCATTGTAACATGGAAATACATCAGTCTTTCACACAATAATCAACAGGTTGAAAATTTAAAATTTTATAAATAAAATAAATAAAAATATAATCTTATGACCTACACCATTAATATTTACCTGGAGTTTCTTAATACCATTATTATCCGCCAATATATCACATAAAACCTGCATATAGAAGCACATACATTATTCCGTAACTATAAACATCATAAATATGAAATATTAGATAACTGGTAAAAAACAAAATCCAAAAATTAGTTCAACCAATATCTACCTTTTCATTAAGTTGAAAAAGGAAAAGCAGGGGAAAGCATCGCTATCATGGAAGTCTACCCTTTCAATCATAGTAACATTAGTCTTCTGTGTTGCTGGTGCAAGTCGGTCTGAAACCTTCCATATATTCTAATAGCAAAAGATTTGATTTTGATGGTAGTCAAGAAGGATACGAAGGGGGAATCGATCGTCGTGACACCAGAGGACCTTGAAACAACTTGATTCACAGGATGAAGGACCGGCCTAAGAGCCGTTGTTGTAACGTCGTCCAGGACAGAACAACAACAACAAACCTAACCCTAATTGGCGGAATCAGGGATGGAAAACGGGAAGCCACCGGAGGACGACGACATATATAAAAGGAGGTGCTGCGAAGGTTTCTGGATAAGAGCCGAGGGTTATATAAGAAACAAACTGCTGTGAATTCCAATTCCAATTCCAGTGAAGATGTTTGTGAAAATGGGTTTGAATCGGGGGAGGAATCAGAAAAATTAGTAAATCTTTATAAAACGATAAATTACCTGTTGCTGCTCGATTTTAGAGAAGGGATGCGACCGCCGTTTGATTTTAGACAGTCGACTATCAAGTAGATTTCCAGCAAAACGAAGGTCGTGAAGACTGGCAGAAGGGCGTCTGGAGCTTCGACGGTTCCACGGTGGCGACCGATTCTAGAGTTGTATACATGCATAGCGGTGGATGGAGGCTTAAAGGAGGCAGAGACGATCAGTTGGGGGTATTTCAGAGAGGCGGTGTAGAAGGATCTGGAGGCCTTGACCATGATAGATTCAGAGAGAAATGAGTATTAGATTAAGCGGTGGAATAATTAGAAGAAGGTATAAGAGATAGTGAAGTTGAGTCGGTGACAGTAAGCACATTTCTATCGGCAGTAGGCGGTGAGCAGATGACATCGGGCAAAGAGGAAGAGACAGATAAAAAATATAATTATCAAAAAGCAAAATAGAAAAAGAAAAATACAGCCAATGACAATAAAGTACTGTTCATGTGGCACTTGTAAATTAGTATGTATACATAATTAGCATCACATCTAGTTGGTTAAGGCGCTTCACTCTTATTACTCGACCTCACTACCACCCAAGTTCGGGTCTTGCCTTTAACATTTATATTTAATTTTTTTTGGCAGCGTAACCCATATCAGTAGGAATTCTTTCTTTAAAGTTGGAAGTTGTCCCACATTGGTATTCGTATGAAACTTGAGCACACTTAGGTGTTGTTTGTTTTTTCGAAGCGAAAATTCATAAAGTCTATGGACTACCTCTGCAACCCTCTAAAGCAAAAGAAATGGACCAAATAGTTGCAGCCTGTAATAAGAAGCATGTTTGTTTTTTAACATCTGCAGACTGTTTTAGTAAACTGAAATTTAAATAAACTAATTTTATAAACTAAAAACTATTCTCAACAATGAAATCTTAATAATTCTAGTCCTAAAACATTAAAGAATACTAAAAAAACATGTAAAGAACAAAAATATAATTTTGAAAAAAAATCTAGAAAAATATAAAAGAAGCTATCAGTTTTATTCTAGAAAAAAAAACTAATTTTAAAAAACATAAAAAAAAGATAATAATAAAAAAACTTTAGAAAATATTGTAAACAATGTCTACAAATATCGTAAAAAAATTACACATGTTAAAAAAGATGCAATCGAAATTGAAAATATTATTAACAGAAATGGTAAAAAAATTAAAAAAAAAATCAATTTCTTTTATTAAATCAAGTTATAAAAAATTTATGGAAACTATAAAAAGAAATTATATCAAATCGGTAAATCAGAGTTTAAAAAAAATCACAGTTTAACAAAAAATAAGTTATACCAAATTTCTAAAAAAATCACTTGGAAAAAACGAAAGTTGAAGATGTTTGAAGAGGTTAGACAAGTGTTGCGCCGCATAGAATACAAGCAGAGATTTTGTAATCTGAAGTCTTTCAAAAAACAAACTGCTGCGAGAAGGCAACTGTTGCATGTGTGTTGTGTCGCACAACAATAAGTGGTCTGAAAATGTTTTTTTTTTAAAAAAAAAACAAGCAACACCTTAATCTCTTATATAAAGAAACCCCAATTTCTCAGTTCTCAAAGTTAGGCTTAGAATGGGTTTGAGTTTAAACCCAAAACCGATCCGGTAAAACCGAAAACCCGAGAAATCGAACCCATCGGTTTTGGGTTGGGTTGGGTTATAGTTTTCTGAAAATGGATAAGTTAGTTTTGGGTTTGGTTTTAGGTCAAAACCGACCCAAACCGACACATGCTCACCCCTATGAAAATGGAAGTAGTGACATGGTTACTTGTCGATTTTCTTTTTTTAGTTTGTGTAATTAGACGTGGTTTTGAGTTACAGATTTATGCCCGATTTTTTACTGATCAATATTTGATTTCAGATTTCAGGTTAATTTTTGAGTTTAGTGAACGTTTTGATTTTGAGTTTCAGGTTAATTACTTTATTCCAAACTAGGTGTA
Organism: Lactuca sativa; assembly: GCF_002870075.4. Classification (NCBI taxonomy): domain Eukaryota; kingdom Viridiplantae; phylum Streptophyta; class Magnoliopsida; order Asterales; family Asteraceae; genus Lactuca; species Lactuca sativa. The sequence continues at coordinate 65,853,366 of NC_056626.2, read as the reverse complement.
AGACCCATGTATTACATGGGTTCATTTTAAAGAAAAAAATACGAAATTCTAAACATTTGAGAAATTTGAATTTATAAGAAAAAAAATCGAAAAATATTGAATTGTTAAAATTAAATTGTTTGTTTTTTTAATTAAACAAATAATGTAGATAAATAAACAAAGGAAACTAATAAAACTTTAAAATGAATTAATTAATGAAACTGATATGTATTTATTATTATATTTATTGCAATTATTATATTTAAATATTCTGTGGAGATTAATAAAATGAAAAAAAACCACAAAATCACATGTGGAATAAAAATTAATTGAAAATAACCACAAAATTACATGTGGCAAAATAAATGAGAATGTGACATGTGGCAAAATTATCTTTATTTATTAGGTAGGATTTAGATCTCATAATTTAGTTTTCAGTTTCAGGTTAGGATTTGAGGTGTTTATCTATAGTTCTATACGATTCCGGCTAGACATGGATGAAACACGTAATTTTAACTAAACCACGAGAATGATATCAGTAATTTACTCTAAAGTTTATCGATTAAATGTTTAAGAACAAAATACGAGTGATAATATATAAATGCCTATCATTTTTAATAAATTACAATTATACATGAGACGATGCCTCCCTATACACAACAACTAAATGGTTTTGTGGACCAGAAAATTTGAGTTAATGATCAACTAAATTCTTTGTTACTCGTGACTGAGTAAGGTTTTTTTTTAGAAACCATATTATAGTCAGATTATGTATTTAATAGAGTTCCACACACACACAAAAAAAAAAGCAAACAAACAAAACAACCCTATATGAACTTTGGTTCAAGAAAAGTCTATGTTTTTTTTATTTCAGATTTGAGTTGTTTGATAGTTCTAAAATTACAAGAATTCAAAAAAACAAAATTTTTTTTTGGGAGAGAGGAACAAATTACACGTTTATTTACTATTTAGAAAACATCAAAGCTTATATGTTTCTCTAACGTCCCAATTTTCAAAATACATTTTTTATTTTTTAAACCGACATAAACACTCATTTTCATAAAGATATATTTAAAGCAAAACCATTTGTTCATAAATTGAAATCCATAAATCAGAGTATAATGAAAATATCGTAGATCCTTTAATCATAAAATTGTTAATGTATGTGTACAATCACGCCTTTGCTTCCTCACAAACTGATAAAGTACCTGAAACACATTTAATCCACAATTATAAACACAAAGTTTAGTGAGTTTGCCAAAGTATCACATATAGTACCACACATCAAAACATATAAAGCAACAATGGGCTATCATCTACCCTATGGACTATCAACAACCATCAGTTATCAGCAACTCAAATACAACAATTTGGGTTATCGGCAACCCCGAGCTATCAGTAGCTCACATACAACAAATTGGGTTATCAACAACCCCGATCTAATCGCAGCTCATATACAACATCTCTCATCCTAATAAAAACCTCTCTAGGTTTGCCACATGTCCCTCTAATAACACATACCAATCCATGTGTCATTACCTCTTATATTCACAGAATAAAGTTCCCGCTCAAAATGTAACACCAAATTAACGGAGTGCAATCTAATCAATCTCAAATTCAAATTCAAATTCAAATTCAATTTAAATAAAATCACTATACTATAAAACGGAAATTCTTTTTGTTATCAATCTTTGATCGGCCAATCCTCTAATTCTGCTACTAATCAGCAAATCTGTTTCTTTATTAAACCTGCATTAAAATCAATCATCCATCATATCACATAAAATCAGCAATGAGTTTTTAATAAATTTATCTTTTTCCAAATATATCTGCATCATAATAGGAATTAAATCAAATCAAAATCAAACAAAATATTGAGCATTACCATTACGATTTGAATGTTTTCTTTCACTTATAAATACGAAACCTTTGAATTCGTTTCCAACATTTGCCTATTCGCATTTTGCTGATTAGCTGAATCATAAAACACTACGATTCCAGTATGGCATCCCCAAACAACAATGCTGTTATTCTTATTCTTTCACTTTTATATATATATATATATATATATATATATATATATATATATATATATATATATTCTTCTCCTTCTGTTTTTCCTTTCTGTATAAACCACAATGTCGTTATTCTTATTCTTTCACTTATATATATATATATATATATATATATATATATATATATATATATATATATATATATTCTTCTCCTTCTGTTTTTCCTTTCTCTATAAATCACAATGTCGTTATTCTTATTCTTTCACTTATATATATATATATATATATATATATATATATATATATATATATATATATATATTCTTCTCCTTCTGTTTTTCCTTTCGGTATAAACCACAATGTCGTTATTCTTATTCTTTCACTTATATATATATATATATATATATATATATATATATATATATATATATATATATATATATATATATATATATATATTCTTCTCCTGTTTTTCCTTTCTGTATAAACCATGCTATTCTATTCTATTATTGTTATTCTTATTTTGATTATATATCTATATTCTTCTTCTTCTTCTGTTACTTTGTGTAATATTTTATAGACAAAATTATCATTTTTCTCATACTTAGAAAATGGTTACTATATAAATTAAAAAGGTTTACACAGAATGAAATTTTATGTTTTAATTTTTGTTGAATACTAATAGGCATTCTATGATTTTGTTTTTGTGCAAAACCTAACAGTGCACGAGAACCTTTCTTTTTGTATTTGGTTTAGTACATTGCTATATATTGTAAAAAAGTATGGATGGTTCTAATGTTGGACGACTTTACCCTTTATATCAATAAGAAAGCTAATTTGAAGCTGTTATGGATATAAATTGTAAAGAAGTATTTCAAATCTTTTAATAAGAAAAATGTTTACAACATTATTTACTCTTATGTATATATGTTGGACAAATTTACCCTTTATGTCTTATTTGTAAATTATATCTTTTATTTTTTGTTAACTAAGGATAACCTTTATATGTTATTGTTTCTATGCGTATAATACGTATACGTGCATAGAAACCTTTTCTTTTCTAAATTTGTTTACTTTTAAAACTACTTTTGATTGATAAAAAAACAATCAAAACAAAAAATAGCCTTAACTATTACATATATTTTTCATCAAATTTATATAAATTTTATTTTTTTTTCCAGTGAAATGGGTGATCACAATGTCACTTTGATTGATGATGTGGATGCGCTGAGGGACGATTTGACACTAAAAGTTCGTGTCATAAACTTGTGGAAACATATGTCATGCTACAACAAGGATGACATTTGGGCAATTGAATTAATCTTACTTGATGAAAAGGTATCTACACTCTACATATTAATGATTTCTTACACTTAAACACGTAATTACAATTACTTCTTTGTTTATGGCATATAAATTTTTTATAGGGGAGCAAAATCCAAGCTACTGTCTACAAAAAATGTTTGTATCGATTCATAAATATGTTAAAGGATGGGTCAGCTTTTTACATCACAAATCCAAGTGTTGCATCACAAAAGCCCAGTATTTTCAAATTAACTCCTCAAGATCAAAAACTAACATTTGTCCAAGATACTGTTGTTACAAAATGTGCAGAATTTTCTGGAACTAAATTTGAATTTTCATTTATTGAGTATGAATCTATACTCTCATTTCTACATCCTCAAGATACATCTGTTGGTTAGTTATTATTTATAATTCCCGTTATAAACTAAAAATTTAATTGGTCTTAATTACACTTATCTAATTTATATTATCACTTCAAATTTTAAACAACTCTTCATTCAATTGTTTTTTTACAGATGTTATTGGTTTGGTAGTTGCTGTTAGTGAGATGATGAGAGATAATTCAGATAAGTCTAAAGATAAGTCTAAACACAGGCTAACGATTCACATCCAAGATGCAAGGTATGTTTTTTTATATGTTTATATTTGTAGTCTATATTATGTTAAAAAAATGACTTTTAATAAACAATTGTTGACTTTTTAGTGCTTTGCAACTCCGTGTAATTTTGTGGGGTGATTATGCGTACAAGATGCAGAATTACATAGATAACAATCCACCAAATCAACATGTTGTTGTTATACTTTAGTTTGCACAATTTACTGTTTGGAGAGGTATATTCTTAATTTATCAACACACTTAATCATCTTGGATTGTTATACTAATTATTATTATTTTTATTAAAGACCGTCCAAGTGTTAACACCTACTTTACATCTTCAAAGTTGTTCATCAATTCTGACATTGATGAAATTACTCTCTTCAAAAAAAGGTAACCTATTTTCATATAGGTTTTAATTATACAACATTTCATTTAAATAATTCTAATAAAGTATATTTTATATAATTTACCGTTTAGATGTGGATGATCGTCCTGATTCGTCTTCAAATACAATTTCAGTTATTGAATCTAAACAACTTTCTGAATTTGATGATTTCTTAGTTAGAACTAAGCTCAAGACTATTGCTGAGATTTTTGAACCCCTCGAGGTATTTATTTTAATTTTGTAAACTTTTATATTCATATATCTATTTTTTTTGTATTTTCATAAATATCTTTAACTGTTTCTGTTTCAATGGTTTGCAAATATCGTTTTATATATATTATAAAATATAAAATTATAAAATTATAAATATAAATACTTTTCTATATACGAATGTAATATAACAACTATATCTCTATATGTATCAAAATGAATCTTTAACATGCAAATATTAAATTTGAAATGTACATGAGGTTAACTGTTGGAAGCGATTCATCTGCTGTTCATCGAATAACGGGTTTTTCAAACTGGCTTTTGGACATAGGAGAAGGTAATCTTGGTGGTCCGAATGATGGTGAAGCAATTGTTGATATTCCAGAAGACATTCTCATTAATGATCTATGTGATCCTATTGGCTCATTAATCAATTTTGTATATCCTTCCATTCTTGAAACTTCAACATTGCGGTTTATTTTCAAGAAAGAGCAATACTTGCTCCCAAGAATGAAGTTGTCCAAGAAATAAATGATCTGTTCCTAAAACTGATTCCAGGAGAGCAAAAAGAATATTTAAGTTCAGATAGCCTCTGCTAATATGATTTTGTCCATGATCAATTTGATGCAAATTTATACTCACCTGATGTTTTAAATAGTCTTAAAATCTCAGGTATGTCAAACCATAATCTCATTTTAAAAGTCGGTGTTCCAGTTATGTTATTGAGAAACATTGATCAGAAAAATGGCTTATGCAATGGCACTAGACTACAAGTCATATCTTTGGGTAAACGAGTAATCGAGGCAGTTATCATATCTGGAAGTAATATTGGAAACCGGACTTTCATTCCAAGAATGTCTTTAACTCCTACTAAAAACAAAATCCCATTCAAATTCCAAAGAAGACAATTTCCATTGGATGTATGTTTTGCAATGACAATTAACAAGACCTAAGGTCAGTCTTTATCGAAGATTGGATTGTATTTCAAGGATCCTGTTTTTACACATGGCCAGTTGTATGTTGCTTTATCTAGAGTTCAAAGTAGAGAGAGATTAAAATTGTTAATTTTTGATAACCATGGTAGACTATCAAATAAAACATCCAATGTCGTGTATAAAGAAGTTATTAGAAATTTATAAAAACTCTATAAAACTTTATTATTTATATGAATTTATGTTTATGTTTTTTTTTTTAAATTTATATTGCATTATACAAAATGATAACTTTCTAACATATATACAAATACAAATTGTTGATTTCAAATTCAAACCATTATCATTTCATAATTCCAACCAATCATTATATCACTATGAAATTACAAACAAAACATTGCTCAATAACTAAGTTATAATTTAAATGAATTATTTTTAAATTTATTTCCCGTGGTGTCCACGGGTTATAACCTAGTATGATATAAGTAACTCAGTGAGAAAACTCAGATAAACTAAACAGTAGAAACTCAATAGCAACCTCGACAACAGAAACAACTAACATAAGCTACCTACAACCAAATCAAACTAGCATTTAGCTAAGCAATCAATCAAGGTTTAACAAAAAGTGAAACTGATCAAAAAGTCATCGGTCAACCAACATTGATCACCATACCGCGACCAAGCCCCTTGACTGTGTCGTGGTCCCGACATCATATCGTGATGAATTCCTTGCCATCGCGCTGCGACTAGACCTCTGTCGCGCCGTGTGCCCAATGATGAACCACTTAATCGATTAAGTGTGTAATCTCACATATCCACGTTTCATGCTTTCCATAAGTCCTTAATGCACTCCAATGGATCATAAAAATCATACCTATATGGACATGCATGTCGAATGCATATATCACACCATTCTAGCTCAAAAATGACCAAAATAAGATTCTAACTCCAACCATGGTGTCCAAAGATCATGAAAGAACATATCCATAAACCAAAAATCTAATGGGACAATGTGGAATGATAAAGTTGCAAACTTTGTCACACCCAACAACACAAATTTATCAAATGGACCAAAAACCAGCTTAGAATATGGATCTAGCAACTTTTAAGTATAAAGATGGAAACTTGCATCATACCCAAGGTCCATAAGTTGTAGAAGATGAGATGGAATGAGTAGAAAGCATCTCACAACATCACAAGAATCTTCATCTTCCTCAATCTTCCATTAAAGCTCCAAAGATCAAAAAAAGTAGCAAGAAATGAAGGAAGAATAACATGGACGCTAGGGTTTTAAGGTAAATGGTGCTTGGAGAAGAGGGAGGGTGATCATTTCACCTAAATCCTGGATATGTTCCTTTAAATATGAAGCAAACCCTAAAATATTAGGATTAGGCAACAACCGACACCACGTCGTGACCCTCTACACATCGCACCACAGGCTTCCTCACCCAACGTGGCCCATAACCTACAAAGCCTGAATGCCATGCAGACCAAAACCCATCCTCATAACCATTTTCTTATACTCTTAGCCCAAAGTCCTCCTTCCATTAAGGTCCATATTCCATCCCCTTAAAGCACAATACTCTCACTTAATCAATTTTAAGCCCGAAATATAATATCAGGAAACTGGGTGGTACAATTCTCCCCCTGTTAAACTGGATTTTTTTTGTTGAAATCCAATTCGATTATAATTTCTAAAACAACATTAACACAAACTACATGCTTCCTCTAGCCACTTCATAAATTCAAAGCATCCATAAAGGAAATTCGAGAGACTATTTAGACTCAACTGATGCCATCAAACAATCCAATCACTGGAAAACATTTAAATTGAACATCCACCTCTCTCTTACCAACTATCAGGTCCAACTTAGAGCAAAACCACTCAAACCGGGGAACTTTCAAACTGAAACTACAAACCAACCCTATCAATACACTTCACAAAACCTGAAACTCATCAATCTAAACTCCTGAAACCATACCTAAAGACTGATGATCATCTGTTCTTCGCACCTACCCCTAGTCCATGGCAAGAAACACCACCAAAACATGCTGAACGATCACTCAATCCAATTATATCGTGAATTTCAAGCAATCCCAAAACCAGAAATTATGCCCAAAAGACCTCAAATACACACTTGCCTTCCTAATAGTCAACACTACCCACCACTCCCACAAGCTTAACGATGGCCAATCCAAAAATCTCGCATGGAATTCAAAATCCCATAACAATATAGGTGCACAACCATCTAACAAATCATCCAAGAGACTAACCACGAACTCCATCACGTGTAAATTAAGTCACACAAATCCTTTTTATATAAGGAACAAGGATCCTTTAATAAGGAACTCAACAAGGAACTGCTAATAAACAATCATGACCTTTCCAACAAGTCACATCCTACAAATGTCTACACAAACCTACCGGCCACTACACATCAACAACAATACCATACCATTCAAACACCCAGCTATGTCAAACGACCACGAACTAATATACAGGTCTCCGCTACACAACTGTCGGGTCCTACTCACATAAGTAAAATCCATGATGGTTTACAATACACCATGACACCATCCAACAATTGGAATGAGAACTCACAGTTCTACACCGTTCTTGCCATCACCCTATCATGGGTATTGAAGACTCACAACCAGCACCTAAGCGGGCCTATAGGCACACGTCCATCATCCCAATGACCTACAGGAACCCACTCAACACTTATCACCTACAACACGAGTTATACCATTCTAGAGCAAACAACCCTTCTATAGACCAGGTTGTCACAGATGCGACATTAGATGAAAACATGATCATACACAACCATAAATAAGATAGACAGTTGAACGCTTGTTCTAACTCAAGAGAAATAAATCAAACAAGAACCAGGCTATAAAGCTAGACCAAGTGTTCTCAGGCTATCCTACTTGGTCCACATACACTCCTCACGACAACATTCGTTGAACCACTAAGATTTCACACTTCCTATATGAACACACAGTGTTCCTCAGGTCGAATGTGTTCCTTATTTATCACAACCTTACCCATAGGGTAAAATACAATCGGATCCAACTAGTTGACGAACCTCAACAGCTAATGGAAACATTCTCTTATCAACCGAAACAAGATGCCAAGCTGAATAGATCCCACCAAAGCACAACTAACCAAAAAACTTCCCAACTCGGAGGAAGATTCCAAAATCACCTAAAGTGTTGTCTGAACCCAGATCAGATCGACCCAAATACCAACCTTGTCAATGTGCCTAGCCGAAGATGGAAATACAATCGGATCTCATATATCTAATTATAACCACCAAACCCGAGCTTGCTAGAAATAAAATCGTACAACCAAACAACTAAGGGTACACACACCCAAATATATATATATATATATATATATATATATGTGTGTGTGTGTGTGTGTGTGTGTGTGTATATATATATATAATTTATAAAACCTTGATGAAGAGTCGACACACCAACTACATCTTCGACTATAATAACTTGAATCCTTTGAATAACACCAGTTGTTGATGAGGTAGGAAGTATCCAACCGATTGAATATAAACCGACAAAATAAACCCAAGGATCTAATATACTGTTGAAAAAATCCCATACAAAATATATGCACCCTGAACCATGAAGCTAATCAACATATCGACCACTACCTAGATTATCGAAGATAATCAACCCATATTGCGAGCTAACCATGCTCTCAATACCCGATACCCAACCTGAGCAGCTCAACCACTTCTCTGACAAGATCATTGATGCTTCTGAAAGGAACTGGCGACTACTACGAGTTACTTGCCCATCATTTTCTGCCATGAGGAAAACACATACGTCCCTAAAGATATAAATCTAACAATGGCTTGCTCTACGTTCGAAATCTGACGAATCCTTGAATTCTCCCTGACCATGAAGGAATCTGACAAATTCTTGAGAAACGTAACGAGAGAACTTCCTAACCACGAGCACTTTGATTGTAGTATACTTTACTTCTCTTATGCAACATTAACCCAAACAAAAATATGGCATACTTGGATTGTAGATTCCTCTAACATGTCATACTGAGACCATGACAATCGAAACGACCAATGATCCACCAAACAAACACCCAGTTCTCCCCAACTTAGGATTCGAATCACCACCGACTGATGTATGAAAAATACAAGGCCTTAAGCTGGCGGTTCATGTCGAACTTGACTCTCGGAGTCCATAATGCAACATAAGATGATCCTACGGACAATAATTAGCCAAACACAAGGAAATTCTGAATCTCAGATAGAGACCTCAGAACTTCCCACCACATTACAGCCTCGAACCTAGTGAAGACTATTAGAATACCACTTGATTGACGAGGCACCCCAGAAACTGAACCTTACGCAAACGAAACTTATACATAAAAAAGTGACCTACAGATTCACCACCTCTAAACATCAAGAATCCCTTTGTGTCATATCTCCGCTTGTCGTTCCGATTACGTCTCCCTAAACTCATTAAGAAAAATAAAAAATATTTAAATTCTTTAATCTGTCGTCGGCACCTGGCCACACACCAGTTCCATTCTCATTCTCAAGACTTCTAGTTCGGCATTGGAATCAAATTCTCAATCTACAACATAGACACCCGATCCTTTAAAAACCGGGTCGAATGCTCGACTCATGACATGATCTCCAATCCGGCCACCGAATTGAAAAACAATCAACCTCAAACATCCTTATACTGAAGATGGAATGATATACAATGAACCAAACTTTACCCCCTTGCTGTAGAAACCGATATGGAGAACACCGTCCCTTTTTCTATCTACCAACTGAAACACATCTCATCACTTCCCCCTCAAGCACAAGAAGTTGGATAAACAAAAACACGTCGTAGAAAATGGTATCCCAAGCCATCGGCCAACCACCTAGCCTTAGGCTACAATCCTTGAGTGGATTACCGCAATCACTTTCTACTTGAGTCCTACGACTCAAACTGGAACTTCTTAGAACAATGCCTTCGAAGACCTTAGAATCAACAAACATACACATGTCTGGACCATTCAGAGCCAATCTTCCATGACCACTCAGGCTCGAACAACCACCAAAATCATCCTTATCTCAAGCAATCAATACCGAAAGACCGATAAGAACGGAAAGAGGCTACAACTAACCCTCTTGTTCTGTCACTCTGTCTACCGAAACTAGCTCCTCGGTGACATTTCAACTCTTCCTGATCCTCATACGGATCCTATGCTTCTGATAGGTTCCCAAGTCACTATCATTACTCTTTCCAAGAACTATCTCAAGGTTTCCAAGTCACTACACCTGATCACTACTACTCGCATATACACGTGTTTTCATAAGCATACACAACTGATCTTCCTAGACTCTCCCTCTAGGATTCTTCTAACACATATGCATGCACTAGCATACCTCAACACTTTTCTTAGGTCACTAGGAACTCCATCACTGCTAGGTGTACGTTGCCCTTACGCTTAGGAAAACCACCAGAAAACTTCCTAGATCTTCACTCTAGGATTCCTCTTACACAAGTGCCCACACTAGGAATTTCCACCCCACCCTGCTATCAACTATAGAAGAAACTTCTACCAATGTTAATTAACTATTTTTCGAATATAATTACATTTAACAAAGATTAAACAGTCCTTCGCTAAAAGATCTTGTAGTACAACGCTTGGAATCAAACAAAAGTTGCACAATAGGGCCAAATCAAGCATTCTTAAACTATTTAATCTTCGTGGCATGAAACTTATCGTATTCGCTCAATAGTTAATATACTCTAATAAATGAAGGTTTTTTCGTCACATGTCATATTCTCATTCAATTTGCCAAATGTCATTTTGTGGTTATTTTGAATTAATTTCTTGTCATCTTATGGGTTTTTCTATTTTAATAAATTTCACATAATACTTTAACGTAATAATTACAATAAATATAGTAATAAATGAATATCAGTTTCATTAATGAAGTTACCTTCTTATTTCAAAATCCTCAAATTAAAGCTATTAGTTTATTTTGTTTATTTATTTAAATTTAAAAGAAAAATCAATGTTAATAATTCATTATTTTTCTTATTTTCTTATAAACCCAAAGTTCTAAAATATTTAGACCTTTATATTTTTTTCTTTTAAATTAACGCATGTAATACATGGTTCTTACATCTAGTTAACATTAATATACGTTTCACATAGCACAGAACAAGAAACATTTGAGTAGCAACTCTAATAGGAAACAAGGCTTCATAAAGATTAGGCAATTCTAACAAACAATTTCTGAAGATCCTTAGCCTGCACACTATCATTCATCTCTTACAACTTCGCATATCAGGCACAAAAATGCATCGCTCCTAAGAAAAAAATCTAGCATGTAACCCTGAGCAGATCCTTAGCGTATTTCTAGCATGCAAATCATATTATATCACAAATAACATATCAAATATGTATGGATATTTTGGGAATCACTTACTTGAGTTCCGATTGACTATTCATATCGTATCTTCCCTGTTAAAACTAAAGTCGAGTCAGAGATCCATGTTTACAATACCAAGCCAACATTCAAACAAGAACATGACAAGGAACCAATTTCATGTCTCTAACCCAACTATTATCTTAAAATTCTTTTTGAAAATGTTTGTGAAAATTCTTGGATCTTAGTTTGAGTTTGGATTCACTCGATTTATCTAAATCCCTCAAACCAGGGCCCTGATACCAACTTCTAATGTCATATGTTTCAGAATAAATTTTTCATTTTTAAATTGTCATAAACACTCATTTTCATAAAGGTAAATTCAAATCAAAAATATTTTCTCATAAATTAAAATCCATAAATTAAAGTTATAATGAATGTATCGTGAAATTTCCAATCATAAAACTGTTGATGTGTGTGTACAGTTATGCCTTTGCTTCCTTACGAACTAATAAAGTACCTGAAACACATTTAATCCATAGCTGTAAGCCCAAAGCTTAGTGAGTTCCCTAAAGTATCAAATACAACACCACACATTAAAACATATAATGCAGTTATGGGCTATCAGCAACCCTATGGACTTTCATCAACTCGCATACAACAAATTAGGTTATCATCAACCCCGAGCTATCAACAACTCACACAGAACCTATGATATAAGTAACATGGTAAGAAAACTCACATGGACTAAATAACAGAAGCTCAACAACAGAAACAACTAAAACAAGCTACCTATAGCCAAACCAAAGTTAGCCTTTAGCTAAGCACTCAATTCTACCAAGGTTTAAACAAAATTCAAACTGGTCAAAAAGTCAATGCTCAACAGTTAACCACCACTGATCATTGCATCATGGCCAAGCCCATTGACCACACCATAATCCCTACATCGGATCATGATGGCTTCCTTGCCACCGTTCTGCGGCCAGGCCTCTGTTGTGTTGTGGTCCCACCGATGAACCACTTAAACCATTAAGTGCTTAAATCGACAAGTACAAGTCTCATGCTTTCCAGAAGGCCTTGTTGCACTCCCATGACTTGGGAAAATCATAACTTTATGGACATACATTTCCAATGCATGTCATACACCATTCTAGGTCAAAAAAGACCAAAATAAGATTCTTACTCCAACCATGGTGTCCAAAGATCATGAAAGATTATATCCATAAACTAAAACACTCCTAATAAAAGGTGGAATGATAAAGATGCAAACTTTATCACACCCAACAACACAACTTCGTCAAATGGACCAAAAACCAACTTAGAATCTTGATATAACAACTTATAAGCATAAATATGGGAACTTGCATCATACCAAGGTCTAGAAGTTGCAGGAGATGAGATGGACTTCAAAGAAAGCATCTCACAACATCACAATATTCATCCTCTTCTTCAATCTTCCAATAAACCTCCAAAGATCAACAAAACTTGCAAGAAATGAAGAAAGAACAACATCGAGGCTAGGGTTTAAGGTAAAGGGTACTTCGAGAAGAGGGATTCTGGTCAGTTCACCTAAATCCTAGATAGGTGCCTTTAAATATGAAGCAAACCCTAAAATAGTGGGCTTGGGCTGCAACCGACACCAGGCACCCTGGCCCAGCAAGGCATATATATCCTACAAAGCCTGAATGCCATACAAACCAAAACCTATCCTCATAACCACTTTGTTATACTCTTAGCCCGAAGACCACCTTCCCTTAAGGTCTACATTCCGCCCCCGTTAAAGCCCAATACTATCAATTGATCAATTTTATGTTCGAAATATAATTTCATGAAATCAGGTGTTACAGATTCAAGTGATAAAACTTAATGGTATGGTGTTAGTTAACATTGTAATTATGTCTCTTCATGAGTTTCCTGATGAAATGTGTTTTTTGTCAATATAAATGCTTAAGAAACTAATTCATGGCATTAGTGGAGTGTAGAAACCATAATTGTTTTGTAGAGTTGTTGAACTAGAAACACAACATGTCCAGAAAAGCAAAAGAGGCTGAATTGCCTAACATTTGGTCTCAGTTTACAACTATATTTGGTAGAAAGTTCAAATGATGAAATAGGATTTCAATACACTTGTTGTTAAAATAAATAAAATGTCCCAATGACAACTAAAAAGGCTATGAAATTATGAGATGTATCCTTTTGGAATGAAGAAATTAATGACAAAATATCCTCAAATATTTAGAATAATATGTGGGTGTTGTTGTATTTTCCCCTAGGTTCTATACCATTGGGTTGAAAATATATGTTCAAAAGAAGATGAAAGTGTATGGGTTTCAGGCAAAAAGAAAAACTAATATTGACTATGTGGACACATATGCTATAGTAGAGACGATTTCTAGTACTAGATTGTGGATTGCTTTGACAGCTATTTACAATCTGGTTATTTGTTAAATAGATGTGTAATAGATTTAAAATGGATATATTTAAGAAGAGGTTTAAATGAAACAACTAGAGGCGTTTTTTTGCTTGGAAACGAGCATAAGGTATCCAAACATGTCAAATCATTATATAGACTGAAACAAGCACCTTAACAATGACAACAAAATTTTGATAAAGGTTATATTTTTCAAGTGGTTTTGCTTGAAAAGAATTTAAAATAATGTGTTTAGAGTAAATTTATTTCTATTGTTTTGGGTCTGATCATTTGCATATATGTAGTTAACATGTTGATTTTTGATATCGATCAAAATATAGTAATTGAACAAAGAAGTTTTTGCCATCAAAATTTTCTATGAAAAAAATATTGGGCAGGATGATGTAATTCATAGAATAAGAAGTAAATAGTTGAACAAGGGTATTACTATAACCCATACACATTATATCGAGAAATTTACTAATATTTATTTTTAGGGAGTGTTCACCTTTTAATACTTTTATGGACTCTAGTACTAAGGGCGTGTTTGGCACGGAGCTTTTGGAAGCTTCTAGTTTTTATATTTTGATAAAACGCTATAATTTAAACAAAAAGTTTTGTTTGGCAGTACGAACGTTTAGCTTTTAGTTTTAACAGAACGCTTCGATTCTAAAAGCTACTTCATGTAGCGTTTAACAAAACGCTCCTAGCTTTTGAAATCAATTTTCATAATTACCCTTAAAAATATATTTATATATTTATTTATTTTTAATCAATTGTCCTTTTATGTAATTTTATATATTTCAAAAGCTTCCAGCTACTTTTGTCAAACATTCATATAACAAATAAAAGTTATAGCTTCCCGTTACCAGCTACCTGCTACACGTTACCAGCTACCCGCTACCCGCTTCCAGCTAACAACTATTTTTGCCAAACATGCCCTAAATTGATGATCAATAGGGGTAAAGTCATACCATAATTACACTATTCTTTGTATATTCCTTGGTTATTGTATGTCATGATAAAGACTAGACTTGATATTGCTTATGTCATGCAAAAGTTGAGTAGGTATACGAGTAATCTGAATAATCAATATTGTCTAGCAACACAAAAAGTATTTAAATATTTAAAATGAACCATCAACTATGGCTTAAGTTGTCTTTGATATGATTCTATTTTAGAAAAACATTTTGGTGCAAGTTGGATATCTAACATGGAGGATCATTCCTTTATGAGTGGTTAGGTATTCTTACTTAGGATATGTGTGATTTCTTGGGATTCCAAGAAGCAAACTTGCATCATGAACTCGTATATGGAATCTGAGTTTGTTGCATTTGTTGATGCTGGTAAAGAAGTAGAATGGTTAATGAACTTAGTCTTTGAGATTTCACAATGGTCAAAGCCGGTTTTTCATATATTTATGTACATTGTGATCATGCACCTACATTGAATAAGGTATATATCCAAGTTCTTAAATTTTTAGGATGCAACATAATTTGGCAAATCATAAGAGTCTAACTAAGGACTTAGTTTTTAATTCAACAATTTGAATGTATTAAGGTCCATCTAGATCTCTAATTATGAGACACTGAATTCCCTTCTAATCTAACATAATGAGTTAAATTCATTGAGGAACATAATTACTGATCATAATATATAATAAGAAACATCCCCAACTTCATGTTTGGATCTACAAACATATCATGTTAAAATTAAAATTTATTAATAATTTCTACAAACAATGTATATGTGGGTGCATTAATTAAGGAATTACATATATGGTTATGAAGTGTAGTCGTAGTTCATAAATCTACAATTTGGATTTTATGTGACCATTAATGGATAGGTACATTCGGATTCATGATTATGTTAATAGTAAATAACTAGATTAGTATTGAAACTTGTGTGTATTGTATCTTCATATATTCAAACGGGTTAATGAGTTGAATCTTTAAGTCGCCTTAATTGTAAACTATTTGGAATGTATAAAATGTTAAAGTAAAAAAGTTAATTGATTTGACATTTTCATTTATGCACACATTTGAGTTGTTTATCTTTTTGTATATATTCACAGGTTACACTAAAATAGATGAGGATTTCTGGTGATTTTGGTGTCAACAGTTATCTAAGTATAATTCGAACTTATATTAGTTTCATATCGGATCAATACTATGATCTAATGCAAGTTTTAGTGGTGCGGAATATACATTTGTATGAGGAAACTGTAAAATCGAACACTACGAAGTCGATCCCCTAGCAGGGTCCAAGTGACAGATCCCCCGACGGTGGTCCATACAAAATTTTGGTTGTGGAAAAATACATTCAGAATTAGCGAATTAGTATCAAAAGATACATTTTGACTTAGCTAAATTTATCAAATCTTATAATAACTTGAGTCAAAGGTGTTGTACAATACGACAAAATTGTATATGGTGAAAATTGTTGCTTGCTTAGGACAAAACTACTACTTGGCCGAGGGAAGGCTTCTATTTAGCTAAGGCAAAGCTGTTAGTTAGTGAAAACTGCTAATTTGGTGAAAATGTTAGTTGGTTAAGGCAAAATTACTGTATAACGTGACTATTGCTTGGCATAGGCACTGGTGCAAGTTATATATCACCTCTTGTATGTTATATGGAACTGTTGTTGTTATTACAGAAGTACACAATCAACAAAGTAATGAAATAAAATAAACTAAATTCAAATATATTCAATATACAAGAATCAAATTTACAGAAAACATACTTGTTTGATGATAACACAGAAATATAACCACGAAATTGTAGAGATTGAGGTCTGCTTTAGCAGTGTCCTAAGACAGAAATTTCCCTGGGATGGGTCTGTCTTGAGGATACAACAATCCAATTCAAGAACAGATCTTGAATCTGTCGAAATTCACCATGATCCCTTTGGAAAGATAGACGATTTTTTGAGAGAAAGTTTGTGTGTTTATTGGCCCTCAAATTCTGTCCAGATCCTTTCATTTATAGGCTGTTAATGGTGGTTGTAAACCACCAACCGAAATTAACTGCCAAAAACTGTCTGCAGTTAATCCTTTATTTAACAGAATTTATTTTTCACTGAATTAATAAAAGGATTAATTAAGTACTAATTAATTTCGGATTATATATTAAAAAATATTATTTAGTCAAGAAGAGCCCAAGAGCCCCAAGGCCCAAGGCCCTATCTTTGACCATTAATATTTAATAATCCAAGCCTACTACTAGCCCAATTAGACTAGTCCAACACCACAACCCAAACCCAATTTGCTTAACCCATTACTTGGTCCATTTGAATAAATGAGTGGGACAAGCCTTATAAGGTGGGAAAAGGTTTCCTCTTCCACCAATGTGGGATGAGTCCCATATTGTAATTTTATAGAGCAAAGTTCCAACAATACCCCACATTTTCTATTCAAACTCCACGAATACCCCACATTTGAATAGAAAATAAGTGAACTTTGATATTCAAATAAGGGAAGTAAGATATGACATGCATCTGAATAGGTGTTGGAAAACTTGAACCTTTCATAGTGAGTACTACTTGGATCTACTTTGTGGGTAGTGAACTAGAGTCTTGAACTAACCACTTCTTATAGTAGAATAAAAAACAAGAAGTATCACACATATCATATCTAAGCATGGTTCATTTCTTACCGTTGTGTTCTTTTCGGTCGTGAACAATCCTTTCTTCATGAGACTTTTAGAGAGCTTAGCCATGTCAGCTCCCAAAGATGCGACCTCACATCCATCTCACATAGGTAATGCTAATCTGGAACAATCCGTACTATTCCACTATAGAAGCTATCAGCATTATTAAGAATAAAGAATTCATCCCTATATCATCAACGGAAAAACACAAAATAGATATCATAGGAGTGAGCATACCTTGGTGTTGGTGGTTCTTTGAGTCTTCCCCAACTAGTTGTCCTATTGAACCTAGACCATGGGATCTCCAATGTTGCTAGGTTAGGTTTCCGCCAGGTGGTGACTCATTGTGTTGGCTTTAAGCCCATTCCCCTCGATGTGAAGAGAACTTGCTCTCTACTAAGGCCTTTTGTCAAGGGATCAGCTATATTTTCCTTTGACTTTATGTAACTAATGGAAATGATTCCATTCTTCAGCAAGTCTCTTATTGTAATATGTCTGCGCCTAATGTGTCTCGACTTGCCATTATATATATGACTTTGTGCTCTAGTAAGAGCAGCCATACTATCACAATGTATGGCAATGGCAGTAACAGGTTGAGGCCACAGAGGAATACCCTCTAGGAAGCTCTTAAGCCATTCAGCTTCTTCAGCAGCTTTGTCTAAAGCAACGAACTCTGCTTCCATTGTAGAACGAGTATTCACAGTTTGCTTAGATGATTTCCAAGAGATAGCAGCTCCACCAAGAGTGAACACATATCCACTTGTGGATTTTGCCTCTGAAGTATTGGAAATCCAATTTGCATCACAATACCCTTCAAGAACATGAGGATATTTCGTGTAATGCAGTCCATAATTCATTGTATGCTTTAAATATCTAAGCACTCTCACTAATGCATACCAATGATCTTTTCCAGGATTATGGGAGTAACGACTCAATCTACTTACACTATAAGCCAAGTCCGGTCTAGTACAATTCATAATATACATTAAGCTACCAAGAACTTGAGTATATTCTAACTGAGCTACACTATCACCTTTATTCTTCTTAAGATGACTTGAAGGATCAAAAGGTGTGACTACCGGTTTGTCATCATAGTGTCCAAACTTCTTAAGTACACTTTCAATATAATGGGACTGAGTTAGAGTATAACCATCGGATCTTTTTTGAACTCTTACACCAAGGATCACATCTACTACTCCCAAGTCCTTCATGGAAAAGGAGGAATGTAGCATTTTCTTGGTTTGATTGATCACATCCAAATTAGTACCCATTATAAGCATATCATCCACATACAAGCATATGATGACACAAGCATTCTTGTATTGTTTGACATAAACACATTTATCACATTCATTAATTCTAAATCCATTACAGAGTAATGTGTTGTCAAACTTCTCATGCCATTGCTTTGGAGCCTGTTTTAGTCCATAAAGTGATCTAACTAACTTACAAACTTTGTTTTCTTGACCCTTAACCACAAACCCTTCAGGTTGGTTCATATATATTTCTTCATCTAGTTCACCATACAAGAAAGCAGTTTTCACATCCATTTGGTGTATTTCCAAATTGTGAATGGCTGCAATTGCTACTAATGTGCGAATTGATGTAATTCTTGTAACAGGTGAATAAGTGTCAAAGAAGTCTTGACCCTCTTTTTGACGATACCCTTTAGCCACTAAACGAGCTTTGTACTTCTCAATGGTACCATCAGGTCTAAACTTCTTCTTGAATATCCATTTGTGCCCAATTTGTTTTTGCCCAGGTGGCAAATCTACCAATTTCCAAGTGTTATTCTGCACAATGGAATCAATCTCACTTTTGATTGCCTCTTTCCAAAAGGGAGCTTCAGACGAATCCATAGCATCCTTGTAGGTTTGTGGTTCCTTATTCACTACATAGGTCATGTAATCAGGTCCAAAATCTTTGGCTATTTTGCCCCGTTTGCTTCTTCTAGGTTCTAAGTTCTCTTCTTGAACCTTAGAAGAGCTCTCTTCATTTGATTGTAAACTTTTGTCTGAAATGGTATCATTTAGTCCATCATCCAGAGGTCTTTTCCTAGAGCAGGTAACCTCTTTCTCTTTATTCTTAAAAGGAAAAATATTTTCAAAGAATTCAGCCTCTGCTGATTCCATGATGGTTTGGTTATGGATATCATCAACATGTGATTTAAACACAAGAAACCTATAGGCTGCACTATTCATGGCAGGGCCAAGATAGATGCAATCTATGGTTTTTGGTCCAAGTTTAGTCCTCTTGGGAAGAGGTACTTGTACCTTAGCAAGGCAACCCCACACTTTCATCCTTTTGTAAGAGGGTAACCTCCCTTTCCACAGATGATAGGGTGATTTATCACTCTTTTTATGAGGAATTCTATTAAGTATTGAATTTGCTGCAAGACATGCTTCTCCCCACAGATTATATGGTGCTCCAGAAGTAATTAACATTGAATTAATCATGTTTTTCAATGTTCTATTTTTCCTTTCTGCCACTCCATTTTGTTGGGGAGTATATGGAGCAGTTGTTTGATGTATAATACCATTTAAAGAACAAAATTCAGCAAAGTCTATGGATTCATATTCTCCTCCTCGATCAGACCTTAGAATTTTGATCTTTTTGTCAAGTTGATTTTCAACTTCAGCCTTGTAATTCTTAAAATAATTCAAGGCTTCATCTTTGGTATTTAATAAATAAATATAACAATACTTGCTGCAATCATCAATAAAGGATATATAATAATTCTTTCCTCCTCTTGTAGGTGTTGCTCTAAAATCACATAAATCAGAGTGGATTAAGCCAAGTATTTCATTAGATTTTTCAACTGATTTATGAGGATGTTGTGAAAATTTTGATTCTACACAAACCTCACATTTTAAATTTTTATCTAATGAACATTTTGGTAACATGCCAAGTTTTGCCATTCTTTGAATAGAACGAAAATTGACATGTCCCAAACGAGAATGCCACAAAATTGAAGGATCATGCATATACATAGAAGAGGGGCTAGTAGTGCCCATTATTGCATTAACATTAACATTGGTTACATCATTGTTTGGTGTTTCAACACCATAGTACAAAGGTAAGACACTGACTTTGAAGAGACCCTCACTAAGGTATCCCTTTCCAACATACACCCCACCCTTGGTGAGAACAAACTTATCAGACTCAAATACAAGTTTGAAACCTTTGTTACTAAGAAGAGGACCAGAAATCAAATTCTTAGTAATTTTAGGAACATGCAAAACATCATTTAAAATAAGTTCTTTTTCAGAAGTCAGTTGTAGCTTCACTTTTCCCTTTCCTTCAACTTTTGCAGTAGAGCCATTCCCCATAAACATTGGTTCAGAATCTGAGACTTTCTGGTATGTAGAAAACATGGTTCGGGAGTTGCAAATGTGCCTTGTGGCTCCAGTATCAATCCACCAATCCACACAATTGCTAACCATGTTGGTTTGAATCACAGCAACAAACTGATTTGGTGATTCAACCATGTTGGCTTGACCAGAATTTCCTCCACCAGAATTGCCACCATTGTTTCCATTGTTCCCTCCATTATTTCCTCCTTGACCCCTCCTGAATCTGCAATCTTTGGCCTTGTGTCCCATTTTGCCACAAACGTAACATGGACCAGAATTCTTCTTGAAATTCTTCTTGTTAGGGCCATGAATTTTGCCATCTTTGGAAGAGTTTTTGGAGCCTTGCTTCCCTTTCTTGTTGTTGTGCTTTGTCCTTGAAGTGCTTGTTTCTCCAACAAAGTTTGCACTTGGTTCCAAGGAATTCGCATCTGCCTTCTCATTCAATCTGTTATCTTCTTCCACACGAATTCTCAACACAAGTTGCTCAAAACTCATGTCATCAGTTAAGTGTTTAAGATATAGTTTGAAATTCTTCCAAGAAGGAGGAAGTTTTTCAATGATTGAACCAACAAGAAAGTTAGAGTTTATACCCATACCTTCAACTTCAAGATCATGTGCAATGACTTGAATTTCCTCCACTTGTTTGAGGACAGATTTGGTATCCACCATCTTGAAATTCATGAATTTTCCAATCACGAATTTCTTGGAACATGCCACTTCTATTTTGTATTTCTTTTCCAGTGATTCCCATATCTCTCTTGTAGTAGTCATGGTAGAGTAGATATCATAGAGAGAATCATCTAGGGCATTCAGAATATAATTTCTGCAATTATATTCATTTATGTTCCAAGTTTCCACTGCCCTTTGATGTTCTGCCAATTGGGCTTCATTGGGTGGTGTTGTTCCTTCTGCAGTGGTTATACCAACGGGAGGAGAGGGGGAGTCATCAGTGAGAACATTGGAAACATGAAGAGTTGTTAGATAGAACAACATCTTCTGTTGCCATCTCCGGAAATCTGAGCCTTTGAATTTCTCAGGCTTTTCCACATGTGTTTTGATGATGGAATTTTGATCCATTCTTCACTCTTTGATTTCTGTCTTAGAATGTTATTACAGAAATACACAATCAACAAAGTAATGAAATAAAATAAACTAAATTCAGATATATTCAATATACAAGAATCAAATTTACAGAAAACATACTTGTTTGATGATAACACAGAAATATAACCACGAAATTGTAGAGATTGAGGCCTGCTTTAGCAGTGTCCTAAGACAGAAATTTCCCTGGGATGGGTCTGTCTTGAGGATACAACAATCCAATTCAAGAACAGATCTTGAATCTGTCGAAATTCACCATGATCCCTTTGGAAAGATAGACGATTTTTTGAGAGAAAGTTTGTGTGTTTATTGGCCCTCAAATTCTGTCCAGATCCTTTCATTTATAGGCTGTTAATGGTGGTTGTAAACCACCAACCGAAATTAACTGCCAAAAACTGTCTGCAGTTAATCCTTTATTTAACAGAATTTATTTTTCACTGAATTAATAAAAGGATTAATTAAGTACTAATTAATTTCGGATTATATATTAAAAAATATTATTTAGTCAAGAAGAGCCCAAGAGCCCCAAGGCCCAAGGCCCTATCTTTGACCATTAATATTTAATAATCCAAGCCTATTACTAGCCCAATTAGACTAGTCCAACACCACAACCCAAACCCAATTTGCTTAACCCATTACTTGGTCCATTTGAATAAATGAGTGGGACAAGCCTTATAAGGTGGGAAAAGGTTTCCTCTTCCACCAATGTGGGATGAGTCCCATATTGTAATTTTATAGAGCAAAGTTCCAACAATACCCCACATTTTCTATTCAAACTCCACAAATACCCCACATTTGAATAGAAAATAAGTGAACTTTGATATTCAAATAATGGAAGTAAGATATGACATGCATCTGAATAGGTGTTGGAAAACTTGAACCTTTCATAGTGAGTACTACTTGGATCTACTTTGTGGGTAGTGAACTAGAGTCTTGAACTAACCACTTCTTATAGTAGAATAAAAAACAAGAAGTATCACACATATCATATCTAAGCATGGTTCATTTCTTACCGTTGTGTTCTTTTCGGTCGTGAACAATCCTTTCTTCATGAGACTTTTAGAGAGCTTAGCCATGTCAGCTCCCAAAGATGCGACCTCACATCCATCTCACATAGGTAATGCTAATCTGGAATAATCCGTACTATTCCACTATAGAAGCTATCAGCATTATTAAGAATAAAGAATTCATCCCTATATCATCAACGGAAAAACGCAAAATAGATATCATAGGAGTGAGCATACCTTGGTGTTGGTGGTTCTTTGAGTCTTCCCCAACTAGTTGTCCTATTGAACCTAGACCATGGGATCTCCAATGTTGCTAGGTTAGGTTTCCGCCAGGTGGTGACTCATTGTGTTGGCTTTAAGCCCATTCCCCTTGATGTGAAGAGAACTTGCTCTCTACTAAGGCCTTTTGTCAAGGGATCAGCTATATTTTCCTTTGACTTTATGTAACTAATGGAAATGATTCCATTCTTCAGCAAGTCTCTTATTGTAATATGTCTGCGCCTAATGTGTCTCGACTTGCCATTATATATATGACTTTGTGCTCTAGTAAGAGCAGCCATACTATCACAATGTATGGCAATGGCAGTAACAGGTTGAGGCCACAGAGGAATACCCTCTAGGAAGCTCTTAAGCCATTCAGCTTCTTCAGCAGCTTTGTCTAAAGCAACGAACTCTGCTTCCATTGTAGAACGAGTATTCACAGTTTGCTTAGATGATTTCCAAGAGATAGCAGCTCCACCAAGAGTGAACACATATCCACTTGTGGATTTCGCCTCTGAAGTATTGGAAATCCAATTTGCATCACAATACCCTTCAAGAACATGAGGATATTTCGTGTAATGCAGTCCATAATTCATTGTATGCTTTAAATATCTAAGCACTCTCACTAATGCATACCAATGATCTTTTCCAGGATTATGGGAGTAACGACTCAATCTACTTACACTATAAGCCAAGTCCGGTCTAGTACAATTCATAATATACATTAAGCTACCAAGAACTTGAGTATATTCTAACTGAGCTACACTATCACCTTTATTCTTCTTAAGATGACTTGAAGGATCAAAAGGTGTGACTACCGGTTTGTCATCATAGTGTCCAAACTTCTTAAGTACACTTTCAATATAATGGGACTGAGTTAGAGTATAACCATCGGATCTTTTTTGAACTCTTACACCAAGGATCACATCTACTACTCCCAAGTCCTTCATGGAAAAGGAGGAATGTAGCAATTTCTTGGTTTGATTGATCACATCCAAATTAGTACCCATTATAAGCATATCATCCACATACAAGCATATGATGACACAAGCATTCTTGTATTGTTTGACATAAACACATTTATCACATTCATTAATTCTAAATCCATTACAGAGTAATGTGTTGTCAAACTTCTCATGCCATTGCTTTGGAGCCTGTTTTAGTCCATAAAGTGATCTAACTAACTTACAAACTTTGTTTTCTTGACCCTTAACCACAAACCCTTCAGGTTGGTTCATATATATTTCTTCATCTAGTTCACCATACAAGAAAGCAGTTTTCACATCCATTTGGTGTATTTCCAAATTGTGAATGGCTGCAATTGCTACTAATGTGCGAATTGATGTAATTCTTGTAACAGGTGAATAAGTGTCAAAGAAGTCTTGACCCTCTTTTTGACGATACCCTTTAGCCACTAAACGAGCTTTGTACTTCTCAATGGTACCATCAGGTCTAAACTTCTTCTTGAATATCCATTTGTGCCCAATTGGTTTTTGCCCAGGTGGCAAATCTACCAATTTCCAAGTGTTATTCTGCACAATGGAATCAATCTCACTTTTGATTGCCTCTTTCCAAAAGGGAGCTTCAGACGAATCCATAGCATCCTTGTAGGTTTGTGGTTCCTTATTCACTACATAGGTCATGTAATCAGGTCCAAAATCTTTGGCTATTTTGCCCCGTTTGCTTCTTCTAGGTTCTAAGTTCTCTTCTTGAACCTTAGAAGAGCTCTCTTCATTTGATTGTAAACTTTTGTCTGAAATGGTATCATTTAGTCCATCATCCAGAGGTCTTTTCCTAGAGCAGGTAACCTCTTTCTCTTTATTCTTAAAAGGAAAAATATTTTCAAAGAATTCAGCCTCTGCTGATTCCATGATGGTTTGGTTATGGATATCATCAACATGTGATTTAAACACAAGAAACCTATAGGCTGCACTATTCATGGCAGGGCCAAGATAGATGCAATCTATGGTTTTTGGTCCAAGTTTAGTCCTCTTGGGAAGAGGTACTTGTACCTTAGCAAGGCAACCCCACACTTTCATCCTTTTGTAAGAGGGTAACCTCCCTTTCCACAGATGATAGGGTGATTTATCACTCTTTTTATGAGGAATTCTATTAAGTATTGAATTTGCTGCAAGACATGCTTCTCCCCACAGATTATATGGTGCTCCAGAAGTAATTAACATTGAATTAATCATGTTTTTCAATGTTCTATTTTTCCTTTCTGCCACTCCATTTTGTTGGGGAGTATATGGAGCAGTTGTTTGATGTATAATACCATTTAAAGAACAAAATTCAGCAAAGTCTATGGATTCATATTCTCCTCCTCGATCAGACCTTAGAATTTTGATCTTTTTGTCAAGTTGATTTTCAACTTCAGCCTTGTAATTCTTAAAATAATTCAAGGCTTCATCTTTGGTATTTAATAAATAAATATAACAATACTTGCTGCAATCATCAATAAAGGATATATAATAATTCTTTCCTCCTCTTGTAGGTGTTGCTCTAAAATCACATAAATCAGAGTGGATTAAGCCAAGTATTTCATTAGATTTTTCAACTGATTTATGAGGATGTTGTGAAAATTTTGATTCAACACAAACCGCACATTTTAAATTTTTATCTAATGAACATTTTGGTAACATGCCAAGTTTTGCCATTCTTTGAATAGAACGAAAATTGACATGTCCCAAACGAGAATGCCACAAAATTGAAGGATCATGCATATACATAGAAGAGGGGCTAGTAGTGCCCATTATTGCATTAACATTAACATTGGTTACATCATTGTTTGGTGTTTCAACACCATAGTACAAAGGTAAGACACTGACTTTGAAGAGACCCTCACTAAGGTATCCCTTTCCAACATACACCCCACCCTTGGTGAGAACAAACTTATCAGACTCAAATACAAGTTTGAAACCTTTGTTACTAAGAAGAGGACCAGAAATCAAATTCTTAGTAATTTCAGGAACATGCAAAACATCATTTAAAATAAGTTCTTTTTCAGAAGTCAGTTGTAGCTTCAGTTTTCCCTTTCCTTCAACTTTTGCAGTAGAGCCATTCCCCATAAACATTGGTTCAGAATCTGAGACTTTCTGGTATGTAGAAAACATGGTTCGGGAGTTGCAAATGTGCCTTGTGGCTCCAGTATCAATCCACCAATCCACACAATTGCTAACCATGTTGGTTTGAATCACAGCAACAAACTGATTTGGTGATTCAACCATGTTGGCTTGACCAGAATTTCCTCCACCAGAATTGCCACCATTGTTTCCATTGTTCCCTCCATTATTTCCTCCTTAACCCCTCCTGAATCTGCAATCTTTGGCCTTGTGTCCCATTTTGCCACAAACGTAACATGGACCAGAATTCTTCTTGAAATTCTTCTTGTTAGGGCCATGAATTTTGCCATCTTTGGAAGAGTTTTTGGAGCCTTGCTTCCCTTTCTTGTTGTTGTGCTTTGTCCTTGAAGTGCTTGTTTCTCCAACAAAGTTTGCACTTGGTTCCAAGGAATTCGCATCTGCCTTCTCATTTAATCTGTTATCTTCTTCCACACGAATTCTCAACACAAGTTGCTCAAAACTCATGTCATCAGTTAAGTGTTTAAGATATAGTTTGAAATTCTTCCAAGAAGGAGGAAGTTTTTCAATGATTGAACCAACAAGAAAGTTAGAGTTTATACCCATACCTTCAACTTCAAGATCATGTGCAATGACTTGAATTTCCTCCACTTGTTTGAGGACAGATTTGGTATCCACCATCTTGAAATTCATGAATTTTCCAATCACGAATTTCCTGGAACATGCCACTTCTATTTTGTATTTCTTTTCCAGTGATTCCCATATCTCTCTTGTAGTAGTCATGGTAGAGTAGATATCATAGAGAGAATCATCCAGGGCATTCAGAATATAATTTCTGCAATTATATTCATTTATGTTCCAAGTTTCCACTGCCCTTTGATGTTCTGCCAATTGGGCTTCATTGGGTGGTGTTGTTCCTTCTGCAGTGGTTATACCAACAGGAGGAGAGGGGGAGTCATCAGTGAGAACATTGGAAACATGAAGAGTTGTTAGATAGAACAACATCTTCTGTTGCCATCTCCGGAAATCTGAGCCTTTGAATTTCTCAGGCTTTTCCACATGTGTTTTGATGATGGAATTTTGATCCATTCTTCACTCTTTGATTTCTGTCTTAGAATGTTATTACAGAAATACACAATCAACAAAGTAATGAAATAAAATAAACTAAATTCAGATATATTCAATATACAAGAATCAAATTTACAGAAAACATACTTGTTTGATGATAACACAGAAATATAACCACGAAATTGTAGAGATTGAGGCCTGCTTTAGCAGTGTCCTAAGACAGAAATTTCCCTGGGATGGGTCTGTCTTGAGGATACAACAATCCAATTCAAGAACAGATCTTGAATCTGTCGAAATTCACCATGATCCCTT
This sequence comes from Lactuca sativa, assembly GCF_002870075.4. Classification (NCBI taxonomy): domain Eukaryota; kingdom Viridiplantae; phylum Streptophyta; class Magnoliopsida; order Asterales; family Asteraceae; genus Lactuca; species Lactuca sativa. Next base: position 65,825,290 of record NC_056626.2, on the reverse strand, counting down.
TGGAAAAATAGACGATTTTTTGAGAGAAAATTTGTGTGTTTATTGGCCCTCAAATTCTGTCCAGATCCTTTCATTCATAGGCTGTTAATGGTGGTTGTAAACCACCAACCGAAATTAACTGCCAAAAACTGTCTGCAGTTAATCCTTTATTTAACAGAATTTATTTTTCACTGAATTAATAAAAGGATTAATTAAGTACTAATTAATTTCGGATTATATATTAAAAAATATTATTTAGTCAAGAAGAGCCCAAGAGCCCCAAGGCCCAAGGCCCTATCTTTGACCATTAATATTTAATAATCCAAGCCTACTACTAGCCCAATTAGACTAGTCCAACACCACAACCCAAACCCAATTTGCTTAACCCATTACTTGGTCCATTTGAATAAATGAGTGGGACAAGCCTTATAAGGTGGGAAAAGGTTTCCTCTTCCACCAATGTGGGATGAGTCCCATATTGTAATTTTATAGAGCAAAGTTCCAACAATACCCCACATTTTCTATTCAAACTCCACGAATACCCCACATTTGAATAGAAAATAAGTGAACTTTGATATTCAAATAAGGGAAGTAAGATATGACATGCATCTGAATAGGTGTTGGAAAACTTGAACCTTTCATAGTGAGTACTACTTGGATCTACTTTGTGGGTAGTGAACTAGAGTCTTGAACTAACCACTTCTTATAGTAGAATCAAAAACAAGAAGTATCACACATATCATATCTAAGCATGGTTCATTTCTTACCGTTGTGTTCTTTTCGGTCGTGAACAATCCTTTCTTCATGAGACTTTTAGAGAGCTTAGCCATGTCAGCTCCCAAAGATGCGACCTCACATCCATCTCACATAGGTCATGCTAATCTGGAACAATCCGTACTATTCCACTATAGAAGCTATCAGCATTATTAAGAATAAAGAATTCATCCCTATATCATCAACGGAAAAACACAAAATAGATATCATAGGAGTGAGCATACCTTGGTGTTGGTGGTTCTTTGAGTCTTCCCCAACTAGTTGTCCTATTGAACCTAGACCATGGGATCTCCAATGTTGCTAGGTTAGGTTTCCGCCAGGTGGTGACTCATTGTGTTGGCTTTAAGCCCATTCCCCTCGATGTGAAGAGAACTTGCTCTCTACTAAGACCTTTTGTCAAGGGATCAGCTATATTTTCCTTTGACTTTATGTAACTAATGGAAATGATTCCATTCTTCAGCAAGTCTCTTATTGTAATATGTCTGCGCCTAATGTGTCTCGACTTGCCATTATATATATGACTTTGTGCTCTAGTAAGAGCAGCCATACTATCACAATGTATGGCAATGGCAGTAACAGGTTGAGGACACAGAGGAATACCCTCTAGGAAGCTCTTAAGCCATTCAGCTTCTTCAGCAGCTTTGTCTAAAGCAACGAACTCTGCTTCCATTGTAGAACGAGTATTCACAGTTTGCTTAGATGATTTCCAAGAGATAGTAGCTCCACCAAGAGTGAACACATATCCACTTGTGGATTTTGCCTCTGAAGTATTAGAAATCCAATTTGCATCACAATACCCTTCAAGAACATGAGGATATTTCGTGTAATGCAGTCCATAATTCATTGTATGCTTTAAATATCTAAGCACTCTCACTAATGCATACCAATGATCTGTTCCAGGATTATGGGAGTAACGACTCAATCTACTTACACTATAAGCCAAGTCCGGTCTAGTACAATTCATAATATACATTAAGCTACCAAGAACTTGAGTATATTCTAACTGAGCTACACTATCACCTTTATTCTTCTTAAGATGACTTGAAGGATCAAAAGGTGTGACTACCGGTTTGTCATCATAGTGTCCAAACTTCTTAAGTACACTTTCAATATAATGGGACTGAGTTAGAGTATAACCATCGGATCTTTTTTGAACTCTTACACCAAGGATCACATCTACTACTCCCAAGTCCTTCATGGAAAAGGAGGAATGTAGCATTTTCTTGGTTTGATTGATCACATCCAAATTAGTACCCATTATAAGCATATCATCCACATACAAGCATATGATGACACAAGCATTCTTGTATTGTTTGACATAAACACATTTATCACATTCATTAATTCTAAATCCATTACAGAGTAATGTGTTGTCAAACTTCTCATGCCATTGCTTTGGAGCCTGTTTTAGTCCATAAAGTGATCTAACTAACTTACAAACTTTGTTTTCTTGACCCTTAACCACAAACCCTTCAGGTTGGTTCATATATATTTCTTCATCTAGTTCACCATACAAGAAAGCAGTTTTCACATCCATTTGGTGTATTTCCAAATTGTGAATGGCTGCAATTGCTACTAATGTGCGAATTGATGTAATTCTTGTAACAGGTGAATAAGTGTCAAAGAAGTCTTGACCCTCTTTTTGACGATACCCTTTAGCCACTAAACGAGCTTTGTACTTCTCAATGGTACCATCAGGTCTAAACTTCTTCTTGAATATCCATTTGTGCCCAATTGGTTTTTGCCTAGGTGGCAAATCTACCAATTTCCAAGTGTTATTCTGCACAATGGAATCAATCTCACTTTTGATTGCCTCTTTCCAAAAGGGAGCTTCAGACGAATCCATAGCATCCTTGTAGGTTTGTGGTTCCTTATTCACTACATAGGTCATGTAATCAGGTCCAAAATCTTTGGCTATTTTGCCCCGTTTGCTTCTTCTAGGTTCTAAGTTCTCTTCTTGAACCTTAGAAGAGCTCTCTTCATTTGATTGTAAACTTTTGTCTGAAATGGTATCATTTAGTCCATCATCCAGAGGTCTTTTCCTAGAGCAGGTAACCTCTTTCTCTTTATTCTTAAAAGGAAAAATATTTTCAAAGAATTCAGCCTCTGCTGATTCCATGATGGTTTGGTTATGGATATCATCAACATGTGATTTAAACACAAGAAACCTATAGGCTGCACTATTCATGGCAGGGCCAAGATAGATGCAATCTATGGTTTTTGGTCCAAGTTTAGTCCTCTTGGGAAGAGGTACTTGTACCTTAGCAAGGCAACCCCACACTTTCATCCTTTTGTAAGAGGGTAACCTCCCTTTCCACAGATGATAGGGTGATTTATCACTCTTTTTATGAGGAATTCTATTAAGTATTGAATTTGCTGCAAGACATGCTTCTCCCCACAGATTATATGGTGCTCCAGAAGTAATTAACATTGAATTAATCATGTTTTTCAATGTTCTATTTTTCCTTTCTGCCACTCCATTTTGTTGGGGAGTATATGGAGCAGTTGTTTGATGTATAATACCATTTAAAGAACAAAATTCAGCAAAGTCTATGGATTCATATTCTCCTCCTCGATCAGACCTTAGAATTTTGATCTTTTTGTCAAGTTGATTTTCAACTTCAGCCTTGTAATTCTTAAAATAATTCAAGGCTTCATCTTTGGTATTTAATAAATAAATATAACAATACTTGCTGCAATCATCAATAAAGGATATATAATAATTCTTTCCTCCTCTTGTAGGTGTTGCTCTAAAATCACATAAATCAGAGTGGATTAAGCCAAGTATTTCATTAGATTTTTCAACTGATTTATGAGGATGTTGTGAAAATTTTGATTCTACACAAACCTCACATTTTAAATTTTTATCTAATGAACATTTTGGTAACATGCTAAGTTTTGCCATTCTTTGAATAGAACGAAAATTGACATGTCCCAAACGAGAATGCCACAAAATTGAAGGATCATGCATATACATAGAAGAGGGGCTAGTAGTGCCCATTATTGCATTAACATTAACATTGGTTACATCATTGTTTGGTGTTTCAACACCATAGTACAAAGGTAAGACACTGACTTTGAAGAGACCCTCACTAAGGTATCCCTTTCCAACATACACCCCACCCTTGGTGAGAACAAACTTATCAGACTCAAATACAAGTTTGAAACCTTTGTTACTAAGAAGAGGACCAGAAATCAAATTCTTAGTAATTTCAGGAACATGCAAAACATCATTTAAAATAAGTTCTTTTTCAGAAGTCAGTTGTAGCTTCACTTTTCCCTTTCCTTCAACTTTTGCAGTAGAGCCATTCCCCATAAACATTGGTTCAGAATCTGAGACTTTCTGGTATGTAGAAAACATGGTTCGGGAGTTGCAAATGTGCCTTGTGGCTCCAGTATCAATCCACCAATCCACACAATTGCTAACCATGTTGGTTTGAATCACAGCAACAAACTGATTTGGTGATTCAACCATGTTGGCTTGACCAGAATTTCCTCCACCAGAATTGCCACCATTGTTTCCATTGTTCCCTCCATTATTTCCTCCTTGACCCCTCCTGAATCTGCAATCTTTGGCCTTGTGTCCCATTTTGCCACAAACGTAACATGGACCAGAATTCTTCTTGAAATTCTTCTTGTTAGGGCCATGAATTTTTCCATCTTTGGAAGAGTTTTTGGAGCCTTGCTTCCCTTTCTTGTTGTTGTGCTTTGTCCTTGAAGTGCTTGTTTCTCCAACAAAGTTTGCACTTGGTTCCAAGGAATTCGCATCTGCCTTCTCATTCAATCTGTTATCTTCTTCCATACGAATTCTCAACACAAGTTGCTCAAAACTCATGTCATCAGTTAAGTGTTTAAGATATAGTTTGAAATTCTTCCAAGAAGGAGGAATTTTTTCAATGATTGAACCAACAAGAAAGTTAGAGTTTATACCCATACCTTCAACTTCAAGATCATGTGCAATGACTTGAATTTCCTCCACTTGTTTGAGGACAGATTTGGTATCCACCATCTTGAAATTCATGAATTTGCCAATCACGAATTTCTTGGAACATGCCACTTCTATTTTGTATTTCTTTTCCAGTGATTCCCATATCTCTCTTGCAGTAGTCATGGTAGAGTAGATATCATAGAGAGAATCATCCAGGGCATTCAGAATATAATTTCTGCAATTATATTCATTTATGTTCCAAGTTTCCACTGCCCTTTGATGTTCTGCCAATTGGGCTTCATTGGGTGGTGTTGTTCCTTCTGCAGTGGTTATACCAACAGGAGGAGAGGGGGAGTCATCAGTGAGAACATTGGAAACATGAAGAGTTGTTAGATAGAACAACATCTTCTGTTGCCATCTCCGGAAATCTGAGCCTTTGAATTTCTCAGGCTTTTCCACATGTGTTTTGATGATGGAATTTTGATCCATTCTTCACTCTTTGATTTCTGTCTTAGAATGTTATTACAGAAATACACAATCAACAAAGTAATGAAATAAAATAAACTAAATTCAGATATATTCAATATACAAGAATCAAATTTACAGAAAACATACTTGTTTGATGATAACACAGAAATATAACCACGAAATTGTAGAGATTGAGGCCTGCTTTAGCAGTGTCCTAAGACAGAAATTTCCCTGGGATGGGTCTGTCTTGAGGATACAACAATCCAATTCAAGAACAGATCTTGAATCTGTCGAAATTCACCATGATCCCTTTGGAAAGATAGACGATTTTTTGAGAGAAAGTTTGTGTGTTTATTGGCCCTCAAATTATGTCCAGATCCTTTCATTCATAGGCTGTTAATGGTGGTTGTAAACCACCAACCGAAATTAACTGCCAAAAACTGTCTGCAGTTAATCCTTTATTTAACAGAATTTATTTTTCACTGAATTAATAAAAGGATTAATTAAGTACTAATTAATTTCGGATTATATATTAAAAAATATTATTTAGTCAAGAAGAGCCCAAGAGCCCCAAGGCCCAAGGCCCTATCTTTGACCATTAATATTTAATAATCCAAGCCTACTACTAGCCCAATTAGACTAGTCCAACACCACAACCCAAACCCAATTTGCTTAACCCATTACTTGGTCCATTTGAATAAATGAGTGGGACAAGCCTTATAAGGTGGGAAAAGGTTTCCTCTTCCACCAATGTGGGATGAGTCCCATATTGTAATTTTATAGAGCAAAGTTCCAACAATACCCCACATTTTCTATTCAAACTCCACGAATACCCCACATTTGAATAGAAAATAAGTGAACTTTGATATTCAAATAAGGGAAGTAAGATATGACATGCATCTGAATAGGTGTTGGAAAACTTGAACCTTTCATAGTGAGTACTACTTGGATCTACTTTGTGGGTAGTGAACTAGAGTCTTGAACTAACCACTTCTTATAGTAGAATCAAAAACAAGAAGTATCACACATATCATATCTAAGCATGGTTCATTTCTTACCGTTGTGTTCTTTTCGGTCGTGAACAATCCTTTCTTCATGAGACTTTTAGAGAGCTTAGCCATGTCAGCTCCCAAAGATGCGACCTCACATCCATCTCACATAGGTCATGCTAATCTGGAACAATCCGTACTATTCCACTATAGAAGCTATCAGCATTATTAAGAATAAAGAATTCATCCCTATATCATCAACGGAAAAACACAAAATAGATATCATAGGAGTGAGCATACCTTGGTGTTGGTGGTTCTTTGAGTCTTCCCCAACTAGTTGTCCTATTGAACCTAGACCATGGGATCTCCAATGTTGCTAGGTTAGGTTTCCGCCAGGTGGTGACTCATTGTGTTGGCTTTAAGCCCATTCCCCTCGATGTGAAGAGAACTTGCTCTCTACTAAGGCCTTTTGTCAAGGGATCAACTATATTTTCCTTTGACTTTATGTAACTAATGGAAATGATTCCATTCTTCAGCAAGTCTCTTATTGTAATATGTCTGCGCCTAATGTGTCTCGACTTGCCATTATATATATGACTTTGTGCTCTAGTAAGAGCAGCCATACTATCACAATGTATGGCAATGGCAGTAACAGGTTGAGGCCACAGAGGAATGCCCTCTAGGAAGCTCTTAAGCCATTCAGCTTCTTCAGCAGCTTTGTCTAAAGCAACGAACTCTGCTTCCATTGTAGAACGAGTATTCACAGTTTGCTTAGATGATTTCCAAGAGATAGCAGCTCCACCAAGAGTGAACACATATCCACTTGTGGATTTTGCCTCTGAAGTATTGGAAATCCAATTTGCATCACAATACCCTTCAAGAACATGAGGATATTTCGTGTAATGCAGTCCATAATTCATTGTATGCTTTAAATATCTAAGCACTCTCACTAATGCATACCAATGATCTTTTCCAGGATTATGGGAGTAACGACTCAATGTACTTACACTATAAGCCAAGTCCGGTCTAGTACAATTCATAATATACATTAAGCTACCAAGAACTTGAGTATATTCTAACTGAGCTACACTATCACCTTTATTCTTCTTAAGATGACTTGAAGGATCAAAAGGTGTGACTACCGGTTTGTCATCATAGTGTCCAAACTTCTTAAGTACACTTTCAATATAATGGGACTGAGTTAGAGTATAACCATCGGATCTTTTTTGAACTCTTACACCAAGGATCACATCTACTACTCCCAAGTCCTTCATGGAAAAGGAGGAATGTAGCATTTTCTTGGTTTGATTGATCACATCCAAATTAGTACCCATTATAAGCATATCATCCACATACAAGCATATGATGACACAAGCATTCTTGTATTGTTTGACATAAACACATTTATCACATTCATTAATTCTAAATCCATTACAGAGTAATGTGTTGTCAAACTTCTCATGCCATTGCTTTGGAGCCTGTTTTAGTCCATAAAGTGATCTAACTAACTTACAAACTTTGTTTTCTTGACCCTTAACCACAAACCCTTCAGGTTGGTTCATATATATTTCTTCATCTAGTTCACCATACAAGAAAGCAGTTTTCACATCCATTTGGTGTATTTCCAAATTGTGAATGGCTGCAATTGCTACTAATGTGCGAATTGATGTAATTCTTGTAACAGGTGAATAAGTGTCAAAGAAGTCTTGACCCTCTTTTTGACGATACCCTTTAGCCACTAAACGAGCTTTGTACTTCTCAATGGTACCATCAGGTCTAAACTTCTTCTTGAATATCCATTTGTGCCCAATTGGTTTTTGCCCAGGTGGCAAATCTACCAATTTCCAAGTGTTATTCTGCACAATGGAATCAATCTCACTTTTGATTGCCTCTTTCCAAAAGGGAGCTTCAGACGAATCCATAGCATCCTTGTAGGTTTGTGGTTCCTTATTCACTACATAGGTCATGTAATCAGGTCCAAAATCTTTGGCTATTTTGCCCCGTTTGCTTCTTCTAGGTTCTAAGTTCTCTTCTTGAACCTTAGAAGAGCTCTCTTCATTTGATTGTAAACTTTTGTCTGAAATGGTATCATTTAGTCCATCATCCAGAGGTCTTTTCCTAGAGCAGGTAACCTCTTTCTCTTTATTCTTAAAAGGAAAAATATTTTCAAAGAATTCAGCCTCTGCTGATTCCATGATGGTTTGGTTATGGATATCATCAACATGTGATTTAAACACAAGAAACCTATAGGCTGCACTATTCATGGCAGGGCCAAGATAGATGCAATCTATGGTTTTTGGTCCAAGTTTAGTCCTCTTGGGAAGAGGTACTTGTACCTTAGCAAGGCAACCCCACACTTTCATCCTTTTGTAAGAGGGTAACCTCCCTTTCCACAGATGATAGGGTGATTTATCACTCTTTTTATGAGGAATTCTATTAAGTATTGAATTTGCTGCAAGACATGCTTCTCCCCATAGATTATATGGTGCTCCAGAAGTAATTAACATTGAATTAATCATGTTTTTCAATGTTCTATTTTTCCTTTCTGCCACTCCATTTTGTTGGGGAGTATATGGAGCAGTTGTTTGATGTATAATACCATTTAAAGAACAAAATTCAGCAAAGTCTATGGATTCATATTCTCCTCCTCGATCAGACCTTAGAATTTTGATCTTTTTGTCAAGTTGATTTTCAACTTCAGCCTTGTAATTCTTAAAATAATTCAAGGCTTCATCTTTGGTATTTAATAAATAAATATAACAATACTTGCTGCAATCATCAATAAAGGATATATAATAATTCTTTCCTCCTCTTGTAGGTGTTGCTCTAAAATCACATAAATCAGAGTGGATTAAGCCAAGTATTTCATTAGATTTTTCAACTGATTTATGAGGATGTTGTGAAAATTTTGATTCTACACAAACCTCACATTTTAAATTTTTATCTAATGAACATTTTGGTAACATGCCAAGTTTTGCCATTCTTTGAATAGAACGAAAATTGACATGTCCCAAACGAGAATGCCACAAAATTGAAGGATCATGCATATACATAGAAGAGGGGCTAGTAGTGCCCATTATTGCATTAACATTAACATTGGTTACATCATTGTTTGGTGTTTCAACACCATAGTACAAAGGTAAGACACTGACTTTGAAGAGACCCTCACTAAGGTATCCCTTTCCAACATACACCCCACCCTTGGTGAGAACAAACTTATCAGACTCAAATACAAGTTTGAAACCTTTGTTACGAAGAAGAGGACCAGAAATCAAATTCTTAGTAATTTCAGGAACATGCAAAACATCATTTAAAATAAGTTCTTTTTCAGAAGTCAGTTGTAGCTTCACTTTTCCCTTTCCTTCAACTTTTGCAGTAGAGCCATTCCCCATAAACATTGGTTCAGAATCTGAGACTTTCTGGTATGTAGAAAACATGGTTCGGGAGTTGCAAATGTGCCTTGTGGCTCCAGTATCAATCCACCAATCCACACAATTGCTAACCATGTTGGTTTGAATCACAGCAACAAACTGATTTGGTGATTCAACCATGTTGGCTTGACCAGAATTTCCTCCACCAGAATTGCCACCATTGTTTCCATTGTTCCCTCCATTATTTCCTCCTTGACCCCTCCTGAATCTGCAATCTTTGGCCTTGTGTCCCATTTTGCCACAAACGTAACATGGACCAGAATTCTTCTTGAAATTCTTCTTGTTAGGGCCATGAATTTTGCCATCTTTGGAAGAGTTTTTGGAGCCTTGCTTCCCTTTCTTGTTGTTGTGCTTTGTCCTTGAAGTGCTTGTTTCTCCAACAAAGTTTGCACTTGGTTCCAAGGAATTCGCATCTGCCTTCTCATTCAATCTGTTATCTTCTTCCACACGAATTCTCAACACAAGTTGCTCAAAACTCATGTCATCAGTTAAGTGTTTAAGATATAGTTTGAAATTCTTCCAAGAAGGAGGAAGTTTTTCAATGATTGAACCAACAAGAAAGTTAGAGTTTATACCCATACCTTCAACTTCAAGATCATGTGCAATGACTTGAATTTCCTCCACTTGTTTGAGGACAGATTTGGTATCCACCATCTTGAAATTCATGAATTTTCCAATCACGAATTTCTTGGAACATGCCACTTCTATTTTGTATTTCTTTTCCAGTGATTCCCATATCTCTCTTGCAGTAGTCATGGTAGAGTAGATATCATAGAGAGAATCATCCAGGGCATTCAGAATATAATTTCTGCAATTATATTCATTTATGTTCCAAGTTTCCACTGCCCTTTGATGTTCTGCCAATTGGGCTTCATTGGGTGGTGTTGTTCCTTCTGCAGTGGTTATACCAACAGGAGGAGAGGGGGAGTCATCAGTGAGAACATTGGAAACATGAAGAGTTGTTAGATAGAACAACATCTTCTGTTGCCATCTCCGGAAATCTGAGCCTTTGAATTTCTCAGGCTTTTCCACATGTGTTTTGATGATGGAATTTTGATCCATTCTTCACTCTTTGATTTCTGTCTTAGAATGTTATTACAGAAATACACAATCAACAAAGTAATGAAATAAAATAAACTAAATTCAGATATATTCAATATACAAGAATCAAATTTACAGAAAACATACTTGTTTGATGATAACACAGAAATATAACCACGAAATTGTAGAGATTGAGGCCTGCTTTAGCAGTGTCCTAAGACAGAAATTTCCCTGGGATGGGTCTGTCTTGAGGATACAACAATCCAATTCAAGAACAGATCTTGAATCTGTCGAAATTCACCATGATCCCTTTGGAAAGATAGACGATTTTTTGAGAGAAAGTTTGTGTGTTTATTGGCCCTTAAATTCTGTCCAGATCCTTTCATTCATAGGCTGTTAATGGTGGTTGTAAACCACCAACCGAAATTAACTGCCAAAAACTGTCTGCAGTTAATCCTTTATTTAACAGAATTTATTTTTCACTGAATTAATAAAAGGATTAATTAAGTACTAATTAATTTCGGATTATATATTAAAAAATATTATTTAGTCAAGAAGAGCCCAAGAGCCCCAAGGCCCAAGGCCCTATCTTTGACCATTAATATTTAATAATCCAAGCCTACTACTAGCCCAATTAGAATAGTCCAACACCACAACCCAAACCCAATTTGCTTAACCCATTACTTGGTCCATTTGAATAAATGAGTGGGACAAGCCTTATAAGGTGGGAAAAGGTTTCCTCTTCCACCAATGTGGGATGAGTCCCATATTGTAATTTTATAGAGCAAAGTTCCAACAATACCCCACATTTTCTATTCAAACTCCACGAATACCCCACATTTGAATAGAAAATAAGTGAACTTTGATATTCAAATAAGGGAAGTAAGATATGACATGCATCTGAATAGGTGTTGGAAAACTTGAACCTTTCATAGTGAGTACTACTTGGATCTACTTTGTGGGTAGTGAACTAGAGTCTTGAACTAACCACTTCTTATAGTAGAATCAAAAACAAGAAGTATCACACATATCATATCTAAGCATGGTTCATTTCTTACCGTTGTGTTCTTTTCGGTCGTGAACAATCCTTTCTTCATGAGACTTTTAGAGAGCTTAGCCATGTCAGCTCCCAAAGATGCGACCTCACATCCATCTCACATAGGTAATGCTAATCTGGAACAATCCGTACTATTCCACTATAGAAGCTATCAGCATTATTAAGAATAAAGAATTCATCCCTATATCATCAACGGAAAAACACAAAATAGATATCATAGGAGTGAGCATACCTTGGTGTTGGTGGTTCTTTGAGTCTTCCCCAACTAGTTGTCCTATTGAACCTAGACCATGGGATCTCCAATGTTGCTAGGTTAGGTTTCCGCCAGGTGGTGACTCATTGTGTTGGCTTTAAGCCCATTCCCCTCGATGTGAAGAGAACTTGCTCTCTACTAAGGCCTTTTGTCAAGGGATCAGCTATATTTTCCTTTGACTTTATCTAACTAATGGAAATGATTCCATTCTTCAGCAAGTCTCTTATTGTAATATGTCTGCGCCTAATGTGTCTCGACTTGCCATTATATATATGACTTTGTGCTCTAGTAAGAGCAGCCATACTATCACAATGTATGGCAATGGCAGTAACAGGTTGAGGCCACAGAGGAATACCCTCTAGGAAGCTCTTAAGCCATTCAGCTTCTTCAGCAGCTTTGTCTAAAGCAACGAACTCTGCTTCCATTGTAGAACGAGTATTCACAGTTTGCTTAGATGATTTCCAAGAGATAGCAGCTCCACCAAGAGTGAACACATATCCACTTGTGGATTTTGCCTCTGAAGTATTGGAAATCCAATTTGCATCACAATACCCTTCAAGAACATGAGGATATTTCGTGTAATGCAGTCCATAATTCATTGTATGCTTTAAATATCTAAGCACTCTCACTAATGCATACCAATGATCTTTTCCAGGATTATGGGAGTAACGACTCAATCTACTTACACTATAAGCCAAGTCCGGTCTAGTACAATTCATAATATACATTAAGCTACCAAGAACTTGAGTATATTCTAACTGAGCTACACTATCACCTTTATTCTTCTTAAGATGACTTGAAGGATCAAAAGGTGTGACTACCGGTTTGTCATCATAGTGTCCAAACTTCTTAAGTACACTTTCAATATAATGGGACTGAGTTAGAGTATAACCATCGGATCTTTTTTGAACTCTTACACCAAGGATCACATCTACTACTCCCAAGTCCTTCATGGAAAAGGAGGAATGTAGCATTTTCTTGGTTTGATTGATCACATCCAAATTAGTACCCATTATAAGCATATCATCCACATACAAGCATATGATGACACAAGCATTCTTGTATTGTTTGACATAAACACATTTATCACATTCATTAATTCTAAATCCATTACAGAGTAATGTGTTGTCAAACTTCTCATGCCATTGCTTTGGAGCCTGTTTTAGTCCATAAAGTGATCTAACTAACTTACAAACTTTGTTTTCTTGACCCTTAACCACAAACCCTTCAGGTTGGTTCATATATATTTCTTCATCTAGTTCACCATACAAGAAAGCAGTTTTCACATCCATTTGGTGTATTTCCAAATTGTGAATGGCTGCAATTGCTACTAATGTGCGAATTGATGTAATTCTTGTAACAGGTGAATAAGTGTCAAAGAAGTCTTGACCCTCTTTTTGACGATACCCTTTAGCCACTAAACGAGCTTTGTACTTCTCAATGGTACCATCAGGTCTAAACTTCTTCTTGAATATCCATTTGTGCCCAATTGGTTTTTGCCCAGGTGGCAAATCTACCAATTTCCAAGTGTTATTCTGCACAATGGAATCAATCTCACTTTTGATTGCCTCTTTCCAAAAGGGAGCTTCAGACGAATCCATAGCATCCTTGTAGGTTTGTGGTTCCTTATTCACTACATAGGTCATGTAATCAGGTCCAAAATCTTTGGCTATTTTGCCCCGTTTGCTTCTTCTAGGTTCTAAGTTCTCTTCTTGAACCTTAGAAGAGCTCTCTTCATTTGATTGTAAACTTTTGTCTGAAATGGTATCATTTAGTCCATCATCCAGAGGTCTTTTCCTAGAGCAGGTAACCTCTTTCTCTTTATTCTTAAAAGGAAAAATATTTTCAAAGAATTCAGCCTCTGCTGATTCCATGATGGTTTGGTTATGGATATCATCAACATGTGATTTAAACACAAGAAACCTATAGGCTGCACTATTCATGGCAGGGCCAAGATAGATGCAATCTATGGTTTTTGGTCCAAGTTTAGTCCTCTTGGGAAGAGGTACTTGTACCTTAGCAAGGCAACCCCACACTTTCATCCTTTTGTAAGAGGGTAACCTCCCTTTCCACAGATGATAGGGTGATTTATCACTCTTTTTATGAGGAATTCTATTAAGTATTGAATTTGCTGCAAGACATGCTTCTCCCCACAGATTATATGGTGCTCCAGAAGTAATTAACATTGAATTAATCATGTTTTTCAATGTTCTATTTTTCCTTTCTGCCACTCCATTTTGTTGGGGAGTATATGGAGCAGTTGTTTGATGTATAATACCATTTAAAGAACAAAATTCAGCAAAGTCTATGGATTCATATTCTCCTCCTCGATCAGACCTTAGAATTTTGATCTTTTTGTCAAGTTGATTTTCAACTTCAGCCTTGTAATTCTTAAAATAATTCAAGGCTTCATCTTTGGTATTTAATAAATAAATATAACAATACTTGCTGCAATCATCAATAAAGGATATATAATAATTCTTTCCTCCTCTTGTAGGTGTTGCTCTAAAATCACATAAATCAGAGTGGATTAAGACAAGTATTTCATTAGATTTTTCAACTGATTTATGAGGATGTTGTGAAAATTTTGATTCTACACAAACCTCACATTTTAAATTTTTATCTAATGAACATTTTGGTAACATGCCAAGTTTTGCCATTCTTTGAATAGAACGAAAATTGACATGTCCCAAACGAGAATGCCACAAAATTGAAGGATCATGCATATACATAGAAGAGGGGCTAGTAGTGCCCATTATTGCATTAACATTAACATTGGTTACATCATTGTTTGGTGTTTCAACACCATAGTACAAAGGTAAGACACTGACTTTGAAGAGACCCTCACTAAGGTATCCCTTTCCAACATACACCCCACCCTTGGTGAGAACAAACTTATCAGACTCAAATACAAGTTTGAAACCTTTGTTACTAAGAAGAGGACCAGAAATCAAATTCTTAGTAATTTCAGGAACATGCAAAACATCATTTAAAATAAGTTCTTTTTCAGAAGTCAGTTGTAGCTTCACTTTTCCCTTTCCTTCAACTTTTGCAGTAGAGCCATTCCCCATAAACATTGGTTCAGAATCTGAGACTTTCTGGTATGTAGAAAACATGGTTCGGGAGTTGCAAATGTGCCTTGTGGCTCCAGTATCAATCCACCAATCCACACAATTGCTAACCATGTTGGTTTGAATCACAGCAACAAACTGATTTGGTGATTCAACCATGTTGGCTTGACCAGAATTTCCTCCACCAGAATTGCCACCATTGTTTCCATTGTTCCCTCCATTATTTCCTCCTTGACCCCTCCTGAATCTGCAATCTTTGGCCTTGTGTCCCATTTTGCCACAAACGTAACATGGACCAGAATTCTTCTTGAAATTCTTCTTGTTAGGGCCATGAATTTTGCCATCTTTGGAAGAGTTTTTGGAGCCTTGCTTCCCTTTCTTGTTGTTGTGCTTTGTCCTTGAAGTGCTTGTTTCTCCAACAAAGTTTGCACTTGGTTCCAAGGAATTCGCATCTGCCTTCTCATTTAATCTGTTATCTTCTTCCACACGAATTCTCAACACAAGTTGCTCAAAACTCATGTCATCAGTTAAGTGTTTAAGATATAGTTTGAAATTCTTCCAAGAAGGAGGAAGTTTTTCAATGATTGAACCAACAAGAAAGTTAGAGTTTATACCCATACCTTCAACTTCAAGATCATGTGCAATGACTTGAATTTCCTCCACTTGTTTGAGGACAGATTTGGTATCCACCATCTTGAAATTCATGAATTTTCCAATCACGAATTTCTTGGAACATGCCACTTCTATTTTGTATTTCTTTTCCAGTGATTCCCATATCTCTCTTGTAGTAGTCATGGTAGAGTAGATATCATAGAGAGAATCATCCAGGGCATTCAGAATATAATTTCTGCAATTATATTCATTTATGTTCCAAGTTTCCACTGCCCTTTGATGTTCTGCCAATTGGGCTTCATTGGGTGGTGTTGTTCCTTCTGCAGTGGTTATACCAACAGGAGGAGAGGGGGAGTCATCAGTGAGAACATTGGAAACATGAAGAGTTGTTAGATAGAACAACATCTTCTGTTGCCATCTCCGGAAATCTGAGCCTTTGAATTTCTCAGGCTTTTCCACATGTGTTTTGATGATGGAATTTTGATCCATTCTTCACTCTTTGATTTCTGTCTTAGAATGTTATTACAGAAATACACAATCAACAAAGTAATGAAATAAAATAAACTAAATTCAGATATATTCAATATACAAGAATCAAATTTACAGAAAACATACTTGTTTGATGATAACACAGAAATATAACCACGAAATTGTAGAGATTGAGGCCTGCTTTAGCAGTGTCCTAAGACAGAAATTTCCCTGGGATGGGTCTGTCTTGAGGATACAACAATCCAATTCAAGAACAGATCTTGAATCTGTCGAAATTCACCATGATCCCTTTGGAAAGATAAACGATTTTTTGAGAGAAAGTTTGTGTGTTTATTGGCCCTCAAATTCTGTCCAGATCCTTTCATTTATAGGCTGTTAATGGTGGTTGTAAACCACCAACCGAAATTAACTGCCAAAAACTGTTGCAGTTAATCCTTTATTTAACAGAATTTATTTTTCATTGAATTAATAAAAGAATTAATTAAGTACTAATTAATTTCGGATTATATATTAAAAAATATTATTTAGTCAAGAAGAGCCCAAGAGCCCCCAAGGCCCTATCTTTGACCATTAATATTTAATAATCCAAGCCTACTACTAGCCCAATTAGACTAGTCCAACACCACAACCCAAACCTAATTTGTTTAACTCATTACTTGGTCCATTTGAATAAATGAGTGGGACAAGCCTTATAAGGTGGGAAAAGGTTTCCTCTTCCACCAATGTGGGATGAGTCCCATATTGTAATTTTATAAAGCAAAGTTCCAACAGTTGTAAGCAAATAATTGATGTCTAAGAATTGTCATGTGCCAAGAACTATTTATTATATTATTATATGCCAATTGCCAAGAACTATTATATTCCAAGAACTGTTAGTGTTATATTGCAAGGACTATTACATGCTATATAAAAATTCTAAAAAATGGTTATAACTTCTATGTAACAGAAATAACTTTTGAAAACCGAATTTCTTGTCATCCTTATCCATTACAAGGATTTCGTGAGTAATATATAGATGATATACTTCTTTTGTTAGATAAATCAATCTCCAACAAATTAGATATACTTCTTTTGTTAGATAAATCAATCTCCAACAAATTAAATAACAGTTATAGTTTTTCATTGTAAACATATTTGTAAAACCATACATAAGATAAGATACATATAGTTTTCAAAAAAGGTTAATGCATGATTTGATCACTGTCAAAATAGTTTCGTTTTGATCTACAACACAACCTCGTCTCGAAATTTCCCTTCACAATGTAAGTAATCAAATAGCCAAATGATAAATTCCACATTATTCCATTAGAACGACATACAACATTTGTACACATGTTTGCATTCTCACAAAGTATCCATGTTCATTAATTAAGAAACATGTTTTTGTCCTTTTGCTTTTGTGTTTGATTTTTCAGAAAAGTGAAAGGTAAACAAAAGAGATTATGTGATAATTTAGACCTAGCCCATTTGGTTAACAATTCGTCTAACAATATATTTATAACAAGAAGATATTGGATTCAATCCTAGACATATATTAACATGCCGTTTAAAAAAAACAAAAGAGATTATGTTGACAAATAGTTTTTAATGTAATAAAATCAGCTACAAAATTTTACAATGATAATGATGAAAATATTTTCAAACTTCACAAAATTTTGTTTTACATAATCCAAATATAGTCAAGCTTGTGATTGGGCTTGTAAAATCTGTTTTAAAGCCCAATTACGATGCATTCTATTTCTACTTAACTTTTGTAAATAGTTGTGTAAAGGTGATTTTTATTTTCTTAAATAGAAATGGTATTTAGTATTTTGGTCAACGGTCAAAAATCACACAATATGTCGATATATGAGTTCTATGATAAAAGAACATGCAAATGATAATAAATAAAACATTTAGTATAAGTATCGACAATGGTTTAGGTTTATCAATTTTTTTTTAAAAAGAGCATTTTCTAACGATGCATTTATTTTAATTTGCTTTATTTATTTTGTTGCTAGATACATTGATATTGTTTCATAAGTTTTCTTAATTTGTCTTATCACAAGATTAATAAAAAAAAAGTTGCATATAGAGTGGACAATTAAGTATAAAATTTCAAGAAATTCAATTCTTTTTATTTATTTCTCATCAAAATATAAACAAAAAGATATTTATATTCCATCAATCCATTGTACAAATAAATTCACACACGTCGACAACAAAAAAGAACTTAAAAAGTCATAACTTGACTCTTGACTATATGCTTTTATTTTGAAACAATCACTAGTGTTTAGGAGGGAAAATTTTAAAAAAATAATAATAAAATATAATAACTCCACATTGCTTGCTGACGTAATCAAGGCAACCAACAAATCCACCGGAAGCTGCATATATTAACAGAACACGTCACCGTAATCACCACCATCCGCCATTATGCCGCCTAATAATAACACAAAATCAACCATTTCCGGTTCATATCAGAGTGGCAAGAAAGCCAAAAACAAGAGAATGATTAAAACCAAAAGAACTCCCCAAACACTCCCATCGTATCCTGCAGCAACCAACTCCTCTTTATCCACCATTATGGTTGGGGTTCTTTGAGCATTGAAGAAGAAGAAGAAGAAGAGGAAAGGAATAAGGAGAAAGATCAATGCTATGAAGAGGAACTTCATTTGATCAATGAAGCCCTGAAACACAATGAGAATGGAGTCGTAATTGGAGTAGCATGAGAAGGAGATGAACATGAAGAGAATTAAGAGTAATGAACACAAGTGCATAGATAACATAGAATCGTAGGAAGAAGAAGAGGGGTTATCTATAGACATTCCTTTTGTTTTGTGAATATTTTGGTCAATTTAAAGGTTCAAATGAACTTATATGCCAAGAAACTCATGTGCTTAACATATGTTGAAA
The DNA here is from genome assembly GCF_002870075.4 of Lactuca sativa. Lineage (NCBI taxonomy): Eukaryota > Viridiplantae > Streptophyta > Magnoliopsida > Asterales > Asteraceae > Lactuca > Lactuca sativa. The sequence continues at coordinate 65,806,303 of NC_056626.2, read as the reverse complement.
TGATTTTTTATATAATGATGAATTACCTTTTTTTTTGTGGTTTATACAACAATGGCATTTTAGGCAAAATATGCAATCACAGTCTAGTCTATAATCAACATTTACACATTCTAACCAGAAACTGGAAATGAGTATGGTCGATTAAATATAAAAATATTTAGTTTTTTATCCATTTATGCAACAATGTTTAACGCGGGTGGTTGTGATTGCTTATTTAAAAGAACTTAAGTTTTTTTAGTAAGTGTTTATTAACTTATCCGGTGTCAAACCGAAATAAGTAAATAAATATTTCAAATACGCAATCTCAAACACTCTTACCAATTTAGGTCACAATGTTTCATTTTTATTTATTTTTAATTTTTTATTGGTTTATACTTTATACAACTAAACGCAAATTATATCCATCCCGTTTTATTTTAATGAGTTTGATGTAAAATAGTATATATTTCAGATCAACAAAAGAATGTGATTACATAGTTTGGATTAATTTTTTTTTTTTTGTGTATAAACTATGAAAATGAATTATTATTAAATAAGTGATTCAAAGTTTGATCATGGTGAAAATTAGAAAAAATAAAGAAATTGTAACAAAATCATTCATCATAATGCATCCCCAAATCTTTTTTTTAACAGCTACACTTTAATAAAACTGAACAACAAAATGTTGGAGTTACAAGGTACAATACAGGGGGTTGTTAGCCCATGTCTCCGATAACAAATCTCTACCCCATTTGGCTTTACTCTTAATCCATAAAAACGCCAAAACATTTACCTCATAAGCTAAAGTATTTGGTCTCTCCACCATGCCTTTAAGAACTAGATCGTTCCTATACGTCAGGATATTCCATAAGAATGCCCTTGACATCACTTCAAGGATCTCTAGGGGCCTGGAGGCCATAGTAAAGGAAGAATTTAGCCCCAAAAGATCGTTGAAGGAATCATTCACAACAAGAAGATATTTCCACCAATTAAGAAGGTGACCACATATCTCTTTTGCAATGGAGCAATTCTTGAAAATATGAACTGTTTTCCTCAAAGCATTGCAAAGCAGACAACATATGGTAGGAATGTTAACCACCCTCCGAGCAAGGTTGACTATGGTGGACAATCTCCCAAGACCCACTTACCAAGTGAAAACATTGATCTTCCTGAGAACCAGCTTGGACCAGATGGTGGGTAAGTTAGCGCTCTCTAATAACTTATTGTCAATTTCCTTCCTTAAAGATAAGATAGTGAACTCTCCTCCCCCATTTAGTCTCCAGCCCTACTTACTCATATTCGAGTTCACTCCGGTGTTACCATACCTATAAAAGAGGTTGATTAAATCTATATTTAGATGCTCCATGTTGATATTAATTTTGTTGATTCTGCCCCAAAAGGTGGTCCTGCTACGGCTAGAAATCGACACTCCCAACCCTCCTTGATCACCATAATACATTTAATTAGTCTTTTCCAAATCAAGTTTGTATTATCCCGAAACCGCCACCACCATTTCGATAAGAGAGCAAGGTTGAGAGCTCTTAAACTCCCAATTCCCAATCCTCCGAGTGGATAATAATCTTCTAGAAAAATGACCCTATTATGTGTGCAAATCACGATAATGAAAGAAAAATTACCTCTATTGAATGGATAATAATCTCCTAGAACTAAAAATAAAGTTCCCTATTATGTGTGCAAATCAAAATAACAATTCATTGTCTTGTAGATTGTAGTCTTACAGTCATAAGCCAAGAACATCAAAACTTCAAACCTAAACCAAGGTTGTTCTCAAACAACGATTTCCAAGCATTTGGCATTGATGTATTTAATCCAACCATACAAAATGTTTTCCTATATGCTTTTATGTCCCTGTCCAAAATTTTAGGCGAACGGACTATAGATGTTTTGGAAAAAGAAAACAATGCAACAAAAAATAAAGTTTACTTATATTTTTCCCTAACTTGCCACCCAATCAATTATTTGAAATTCGAATAATAGGAGAAAATAAATTAATATTAATTAATATATTATAATTATCCAACTATATGATTAATTACATATTAAGTCCCTCAAACTTTAGTTTCTAACGAAGCCACCTTATTGTCAACGAATTAATTAATTAGTCCCTCAGTTAATTGTTCTTACTTTTTAGAACTTTGATTGTTCTTTGTGTGTAAAGCAATATGTAAGAACTTGAAATTTAGAAAAAGTCGACTTTTAGTCAAATATTGATCCAAATGGCAAAATGGTCAATTATGAGAAAAAGAGAATATGAAGTTGTGACTTCACGAAAATGGACAATAAAAGTTTAAGTCACTTGGAAGAGATTAAAGGAGTAAGTTCAAGAGAAAGAGTGCAGGAGAAAATGCATTTTTTTTTATCAAAATGATAAAATGGGAATTTTATGCTTTTTTGGCCAACTTTGTGACTTACTAGATTAAGACCCGTATTAAGTCAATGATATATTAATTAAAATAGTTGTAGACTATGTTCCGACCTTCATGTGGGTATAAAGAACATCGAAAGCGTGTTAGTAATGAAGAAGTTATGAAGGATTGAAAATTGAAGAAAAATGTCCCAAGGTTCGAATGGAATTAACCAAGGGACTGCTGTCAAGTAGATACTGGGACGTGGTGGGTAGATCACCACGGCACGGTGAGACCCCGCCGTAAGAAAGAAAGGCAATATACTTTGCCCCATGACACAATATTTGGGTGCCATGGCATAGTGGTAAAATTAGGATGCTAGTGGAGGAAGAGCACCACGGCGTGGCAAGAAGATCGCCATGGTGTGGTGGCTTAAGTGGCGGCCATTGACTGAGGTTAATTGGTTATCACGACACGGTATATAAACTTTAACTACATGGCCTCCTTTTCTACCTCGTTTGATGCGATGTACTTTGATTCACAAGTAGAGTTAACCACCATTTGTTGCTTGGAAATTTTCCATGTCATCGCTCGACTATTTAATACAAATACCCAGCCAGATTGTGAATAACTAGTATCTCGGTCTGTTTAAAAATTGGTGTCACTATAGCCACTCACCTTAACTTCATATTTTCCACCAAAAACTAAGATCATATTTTTTTTTCTGAAAATACTTAAGAATGTTTTCAGTGTAGTCTAATGAGCCAAACCACGATTTCCTTGATATCTGCTAACCATGCTCAAAGCATAATCCACATCAGGTCGAGTACATGTTATAACATACATGATCGATCCTATAGTAGAAGCATATGGGCCTCGAATCCTTGTATCTATTTCCTTATCACTATTGGGACTTTGAGCCTTTATCTGTTTAACAGTATGATGCATGGGTAAGTCCCCTTTATTGGAATTCTCTATACTGAACCATTTCAATATTTTATCCAAGTATGTACTCTGGCTAAGTCCTAGCAAACGTTTCTAATTGTTTCTATAAATACTTAGTCCAAGAATATACATACATTTCCCAAGCCAAGACTTAACTTCTTGAAATATGGAACGTCGTTTCCTATTAGGGGTATGTCATCCACATACAAGACTAAGAAGGTCATTACACTCCCACTAGATTTGACATACACGCAAGACTCATCTTCACTTCTAGAAAAATCCAAACTCTTTGACCTTTTCATGGATGCAAATATTCTAGTTACGAGATGCTTATTTCAATCCGTAGATGGACCTGTCAAGATTTCACACCTTATTAGGGAAGTTGGCATGTTTAAAACCTTCAATTTGAGCCATGTAACACTTAGTTTCAGGATGTTTCTTAATTCAGGATTGTGGACTGTAATTCGATCATGTATAGGCTTTAGGTTTCAAGGAAATAACTTTTAGACCTTAATGAATGTTGATAATATTTTTTATGAGATCTAAGCCCTTGATTTGTGTGTTGGAACCAAAGGGTAAAATGGGAAAAGTGATATTTTGGACATCTTGCTTGAAATGAGGAATTAAGTTCGGTATGATTTAAGTTAAACGTAATTAGATAGAATTATGAGGCTTATTAATACTGTTGCGTGGATAGAAAGATCGCGGAAAAAAGAGCTGAAACGAAGAAGTTATGATTGTTTGGTGTTGGATTGGATTTGGGTGAATACCCATCACCACAGGGTGAGGAGCAGATCCTTACGACCTGATGAGTCATCACGAGGTGACAAGAAGATTGTCACGAGGTGACTGTCAGGCAGCCCAAACCCACGAATTTTTAGGGTTTCCAAGGTATTTATGTTGGATTAAGGTGTCTAAGATCATAACTAAATTCTTATAAAGTTGCAAATGGAAATAAAGTCCTTTTTGGGTTGCCCTAAGAACCAGTAATTGTGTAGAATGACTTTTGGAGAGAGAGGTTGATTTATTGGTTTATTATATGATTAATAAATAGCAATAAATGATTTGTTAATATATTATGAGATTACTATATTAATCAGAAATAATATTGTTTAATTATTAATTAATAAAAAATTAATGGGAATTAATTTTGAGATTAGTTGGATTAATTAAATATTCAAAGACTTAAGTTACAAATGTTTAAAAGTTGAACAAAAAAAGGCTTCCAGAACCTTCTAGAGGTAGATGGTTTTGGAGGAGCACATTAAGGTTTCTAGAATCCTCATGATGATAAGGATAACTCGATAAAATCTTGAATTTTGAAACATTTTTTTTAAGATTAGGGTTTCTAGGGTTTACCTATCAGCTCTAAATAGGAACCTTGGGAGTCCTCATTTTCGTCCATACCTTCTACCAAGAGAATAACCAAAATTCTCCTCCCCTCTCCTTTCTCTAAAGTCATCTTGTTACTAGGGTTTGGGTACAAACCATTAGAGCCATTAGATTTTTGGTGCTTTCTTTCCAATGTTTTTGAAGAAGGATTTGATTTGATTATTTTCTATAATAATCAAAAGGCATGTGAACCCTAACTTTCTTGTAATTTTTAAATTTCCTAGGGTTTGCTAGGGTTCTTGATGTTCAAAGTTTATTGCGATCAATAGAGAAAACATAGATCCAAATAGGTTGCATGTGAACTTAAGAATTAAGTATTTTTCATCCTCATGCATAGATTTATAACCTATAAAACCCATTAGTGTTATCATAGACATTGTTTTCGATTAATTGTGCATAAAACAAAAAACAGTTTATCAAAATTAATCCCTATACCTAAAATTTTGATTTGGGGTAGGCTTCTTGAAACCCTAGCTTCCACCCTTATTTACAAAAATATGGCTCTAGGATTTCCATAGGGTTTATCTTATTTCCTTAATAATTATTTTAAATGTCTTAAAATTTGAATATTTAAAACTTGAAAAACATAAACCCTATTTTATTTATTTTTTATATTTTTTAAAATTAGAAGGGTTTTTGATTAGGATTAAATTTGAATTATTTTATTAATTGTTTAATTTAAATTATTATTTAATCCTAAAATGGTTTAATTAATTTAATTAATTGTTTAATTAAAGGATAAAGATAAATAATAATTAGTTTAATATTAATTAATTAAAAGTTTAATTCAGGTAATTAATATTTAAACAATGTATTTTGAAAAGTTTTAAAATACACTATATATATATATATATATATATATATATATATATATATATATATATATATATATATATATATATATATAAGGTTAGGTTCATGTGAGCCGGCCTAATTTTGTGAGACCGTGAGACGCAATTCTAGCCACTTATTTAGAAGATAAAACAAAAACATTTTTAAAATGCAAAATAATTGAAAATTTTCTAATTTTTTTCCAATATTATTTTCGGAATATATATTTGCCAAAATAAAATACCAAAAAAAATACATTTTTTACATATTTTAGTAGAATATTTAGAATATTCTACATATCTGGCAAATCTAGTAGAATATTCTAAACATTCTGGAAATAATATTAGAAATGTACAGTGTAATATTCTATTAGAATATTTCACGTATTTTTAAAAAAAAAAACGGTAAATTTTTTTTTTTAATTTTTATTTTTTTTTTAAATTTTTTTTAGTTAAATAAAGTTCTGAAAATAATAATTAAAAAAAAGAATTTTTGGATTTTTTCTTTTATTTTGCATTTTAAAATTATTTTTAGATTTGGTCTCACGGTCTCATAAAATTAGTATGGTCTCAAATGAACCTGAACATATATATATATATATATATATATATATATATATATATGTAATTAAAAGTTTAATTACTATATGTATAAAAAAGTAAGTCAAATCAATAGTAGGCCTAATTCACGAAACCATGTTATGAAGAGGGTATAAGGAAACGACCTATAAAATGAGCATTTAATGGGTGCCTTTCTCACTCGCCGTTCTCCTGTGTGGTGGAGGGTCGTTAGCCGAACGTGTTCGATAGGAAATAACCTCATTAAAAGTATGATGATATAAAGTACTAGAATCTTCTTTAAAATCTCACTCTAGTTACTTTAGGAAAAATGTGAAAAGTATGCTAATCCTTGAAAACGCACATCGTTTCTTTATGAGTCATTAGTGGAGTGTGTATAGTTAACTGACACACTAATATGGGAATATAAAGTTGAAATGATGGCATAACTCGAAAATTATTGTTGTTGATGGAGCGTGTGTGGTTAACCGGCACATCAATGTGAGATGATAAATGACCTCAAGGTTGTCAAGCGGGTTTGCATGGTTATTCACATCTTATTTGTGATCCTCGACATCCCAGTCACCAAAGTGAGAGCATAAACCGAGATTACACATGCTATTGAAAAGATTCAATGAATCTTAAAAGATCTAGGAGTTTCATATGATTGAAATTGGCAAAAGCCTTACCTGCCTAAAATAGATTCGAAATTGATTACGAGATCCCTCTTTAAAGTTCGAATCGAAAATATGGATCCTACCCTTGATTTAAAATTGGGTTAATAATTAAGGATTAAAATCAAGTAACTTGAATTCTCTCTTTTCCCATTTTAGATGTCTTATGAAGATAGAAATGGTCTTCCTCATTCTTATGGAAATGGTTTTCCTCAATCTTTTAAAGATGTTCTTCCATATTCTGATCAAGGTGAAAATGTCTTCCCTTCTTCGAGTAATGGTGGAATTGGACATCATGCTTCTTCAAATCTTCCTCCTCCCCTTCCTCCTATGACTCTCCCATATATGGGGGAATACTATTCATATCTCCAAAAATGGAGGTGAAAATGGGGTAGGGTTGGAGAAGAATGGGGGAAAAATATAGGAAGAAATGGAGTTTAGGGGTGGGTTGGAGATGCCCTAACATTTTAGTTATCATTATACAACGAATGAGAAGGCAAATGGGTAACAAGTTGCGCCGCTAAGGACATTTATAATTAGAGTTGTGATGTTTTCATTAATCGAGAAACAAAAGATAGACTAAGACCGATTATGTGAGGTGTTTTCTTGTCAGGAATCCGCACAAAATTTTGCATATTTGTCTTAGCTCGTTAAGGAATGTTTATTAAGTGAAAACATATATGTCAAGAAGTCAGTGGGAGTTGTATTGATCTTGAGACTTTCAAGAGTCACTCGTCAATGATCCTTTTAGTTATCACCAGCACCCGACTTGAGGTTGAAAAACATGTTGTTTTTATTGACACATTCTTATTTCTGTTCACTTCCAGTTGAGTTGGAAATGCTTATGATTTCTATGTTTTAATTTAACTACAAAAAGCAAAGCACGTTAGTCAGTGAAAGTACATTGATGAATATGGGTGAGTTTCTAAAAACATGGAAGCACTGGTAGGCCCTTAAGCAACTAGAAAGCAAGAAATGAAGAATATCGAAGTTCAGTCCATGAAGGAGACCTAAATGTGATTTTCGTTTTGTAACACCCATGTATTTAAGCTAGTCAATCAAAATATATAAAGCGATAAAAATGAGTTTTTTATAAAAGGTTATTTAGGATAAATGACCTTAACCAAAGTTATAATATATATATATATATATATATATATATATATATATATATATATATATATGTATATATATATATATATATATATATATATATATATATATATGAAAAAGATTCGTACATATAGAGAACATCTAAATCTGACTATGTAAGAGGAAGTTATGATTTTTCAAACTTTTCAGTGTAGCAATATATGACTCAGCAACTAAACTAAAATCGGTCGATTGTTAGGAAAAAAATTTAAATAGGAGTTAAAGATCTCGTCAATACCTATCTGTCAATATAAAGACAGTTGAGAACGGATATTGTATGAAAACTTATGAATTTTTAATAACAGTCTAAGTCTGTTAAAAATATAACATTTTATAAATAAATTATTAATTAGCCAACGGACTCCAAACAAAAGTTGTAGATCCCATCGATAGATACATGTGGATATAAAGAAAGTCAAAAAACGGAGTTCGTATGAAGAAGTTACGAATTTTGGAAGTTTCACGAGATGTACCCCGCACAAAAAGAGCACAACACGCCTCTTCTAGAATCGTCCATGTTACACTAGCCAATGCCCAACACGTGTCACGCTCTGAGGAACCCTTGTCGGCCAAGGTTTTGCGTGGTGTACACCTGGTCCCTACACGACACATGATGCGTAATTTCCTACACTAGTTTTAACCAACCATCTGATTTTTCAAGTTCAGACAAACTTTAACACGTAACTAACGATTTTAATCAATATTCTAAAAGCACTTTCGTTTATTTCGAACCCACCTTTTCCCTATGGTTAATTACTAATTATGGATTATTATAGTTGGTTACCAATTATTATGTAAATAGCAATGCAAGTCCAAATTTACTAATCTTTTCACCAATTCATGAACTACCTTGTATGGTCATATATAAGCAAAACACAAAATTACTTATTAATTATAGATGAACTATGTAAGATTTATCTAAAAAATACAATTATGGTCACAATTTGTGTTATCTAACAAAACTAAATTTGTTACTTTTATTAATTTTCTAAGATTTGGTCGATCCTAGCTCTAGTAATTTAATGGTCACTAAATCACTAGGTAAGCAAGTTCATGTAATTTAGTGGTCACTAAGCTACACTTAACTTGAATTTAAGCAACAAAATCACAACTCTAACATGTTAGGTAATGATAATCAAACACAAGCACAAGTCCATTAAAATCCATAAATTAAATAACTAAACCATAGAGTCAAAGTATCATCTATCTAAACGAAAGCAACTAAGTTCAGCTACTCATGACTGAAAATGAAAACATAAGTTCAACACAGATCAACATGATTAAAGTAATTCAAACCGATGTGATAATGTGTTATTCATTCTCTTAATCTTCAAGCAAATTATCCTTCAACGGAATGTTTTGTGCACTTCTCTGGCCTCCAAAATCGGTTATCTCCGAATACCTCTCTTCCAAAAAGCTCTCCAAAAGCCTCCTCAAATCGTAAGAGTGAAGGAATATTTATAATTTTTGGAAAAGACGTGGCTCACGTCATGAGAATTGGTGTCTCACGTTGTGAGCTCAATAATTAACGTATTGGGCAAGGATTCTGACTTCTCATATGCTAATCTTTTAGAATACCCTCCTAAGGTCATGAGGTTGATTGCCACGTTGTGAGTTGGGTTTTTCGCTGAAATATCCTTCTGTTAATCTTCAATCCTCCAAAGTTCCAATGCTTGTCAATTATGGTCCATATTTTTCAAGAGTGTTCCATTTGGCTGCAAAATATAATTTAATTCAGTAAGTATCATATATCTTTGCAATTAACCAAAATATTAATTAAATTGTATTAAAATATTGCCTAAAATATGTATAAATAAGGAAATATTAAAATACCCCACACTTATCTTTTGCTTGCCCAAAAGAAAAACTAACTTATTTTAAGTCAAACTTTCATCACCAGTATCACATAAGATAATCCATTTTGAACTCAGCCGTTATACCATGACCTCAATGCGCATATTTGTGTTTAAGGTTCCTAAAAACTTCTCAATTCTAAATACTCACAATCCTTATGAACCTTCATCCCTTAGCTTATACGACACTCATTTCTACAACACTTTGAATCTCTCCTCAGAAAACTTTCTTAACCTCAAGGTATTTTTGGTCAAGCTACCCAAGCATATATTATCTAGAAAAATTACAAGTTTGATACCATGATGGAGCTCTTAGAATTCTTTACTTCTATGATATTTAATCTTTGATTTCTTCGAATTCAACACCTTCTTGTTTGATTTTTGGTATCTTCAACTGTTTGATTCTTCAGAATTTTGATCTTTTGATCTTCATACTTTTATCGCTCCAAAATTCTTACAACTTTTTGTAATTTTCTCTCTTTTATATATATATATATATATATATATATATATATATATATATATATATATATATATATGTATGTATGTATGTATGTATATATATATATATATGTATGTATGTATGTGTATATATATATATATATATATATACATATATATATCACTTTTTTCGCTAAAATCCTACATGCTTAACCAAGGGAGCTTAACTTCAACCTTTATTGGTTAGAGACATTAGTCTAATTGCAATGACTACATAAGCTCTCCTGGATAGATTTTAAGTACAGGCTGCAAAACTTATTATGCTATATAAACTACCAGATTATTTTTCATATCTGATTGCTTTTCACTAAAACTTGTGAAGCCACAAATATACTATAACATATGTTGGCTCAATTAAACATTTGAGGTCGCTTTGGATCATCCCCCATAAACATTAGCAACTTAAGTTTTTATATTATCACTAGATTTAATTTTTAGATTATTATATCAAATCTATTAGATTTTTTTTTAATTTTCTAAAATTTTCTAGCAATTTTTAACTTTCCAATTTGTACTTAATTTCCTTTTTTGACCCCTTACCCTACACTTATTTCATACAATGCCCTCATTGTATGCATAAAATAAATTAAAATCAATAAAAGGGAGAAAAAGGAACAGACTCCCTTACGGCAGTAGTGGTGAGATCGAATGATGCACGCGTGTGGAAAACTTGAACACCTTGAGTATATGATTTAAACTTGGATCTTCTGAGACATGTAATTGTGCCAGAAAAAAGTGAATCAGAAACTCGCATCTTCAAAATGTGTGGTGCATAAGATCTTCAAAGCATAGCATCTCAATGTAGGAAAGCATATGCCACATTGTAAAGTTGAATGAGTAGAATAAAAATGCCATTTTTACCGCTCATGATGTGGTAAGAGTGGGCATAAGGTGTTGTCAAAATAAAATCGAAGTCTAAATCTGGATGGCATCGAGCTCACGGCGCGAGGATTAAAGGCTCACGTTGTGAGAACTTGGTCTTCACAGATTGTAGTTTTGCAAAAACTGTTCTATTCAAGTGAACTTCTTAATGAATTAAGACTCTTCTAAAAACGATTATGTTTGTGGACCCTCTCTTTCTCTAATCGTTTTCCTTGTACTAAATTGACCCCACACTTATTAAGATTATGGGTTTGACTCGTATCTCTAAATCACATGACTCTTCTCATATGCTCTTATCTCTATTCTCTCATTTTTCTCTCTTGATATTCTAACAGATCTGCAACAAAATAATCATTTGGTGGAAAGTAGAAAAAAACCATCACATAATTCAATTACAAGTTTTTAAACATACCAAAAAAAACTAAAACACAACAAAAATAACAAAGAAAATAAAAATGACTAAAAATGAAAAGGATAAACATCATTCTTCATTTTCTTCATCTTGTGCTCCGCTAGTCTTTGTTGCGTCTCCCTGTCCCGACCAATACTCGCTCCATGAATGGCAAATCGGGTATTGATTTCCCAAGTTAGGTGGCTGCGCAATTTGAAAATGTTGGATCATGTTTTCCATGGTACCACCTATCCAGTTCAAAATTTTCCAAACTCAGAGTCTTCCAAAATCATAATTCATAAACAAGAGGATGTGTACGGTCACACCTTCTCATTTTCGCGGTCATTCGAAGTACTTGAAACAAAACCCAAAACTGTAAGCCAACGCTGGAAAAGTTTATATTTATTGTGATTTTATGGATGTTACAAGTCGGTATCATAACCTTGGTTTGAGTGAATTGGAGGAACACTCGTGTGAATCCAGTCTCAAACCAAGGAAAAAAGTTTTTTAAAATGATTTTCAAATTGTTTTGAAAATAATCAAAGAGGGTGTGATGTGTACGATCAGCCGCAGCCAGTAAATAGACCCCAAATTACCATACTGTTATTTGATATTGTGATATGTTAGAAAAAGATGCTAGTTATAGGCTAGGGCTCTTCAGAGCTTGCATGATAGCATTCTCTTATTATATTATGCCTGATAGCCTAGGGTTCTTCCTTATATGGAATTGACATCATTAATGTAGTTGCTTGGTGTATGCATCAAAATTGTACATAACTAAGATTTTATAGCCTGAGAATGTTTGATTTAGCCTTATTTCCTATTATTTTTTGATGAAGGTATTAGGTTAGAATCATGTATTTGCCTGTCTATAGGATTCGGTGTTATGTATGATTAGCATATACGAGTGTTGCAGGGTTGGTGGAAGTTTCATGGATGAGTCATGTAGGGTTTGCTGACCGGTCGCGTAATTTTTGGACTTCCTCTAGGAAGTGAGGATAGAGTGCATGTGTATGTTAGTGTGAATCTTTAGGGTTGTTGTGATGTTCCTCTGAAACAAATATGAGTAGGTGTGGAAGGTAGTATGGGCATGTACTACTGGAAGCACAAGACCCGTATGCGTAGCAAAGAAGTCACAACCCCTAGGCCTTTGTTAGGAGTTGCTTCCCCTGGTATGATATGTGTTTTATCTGATATTTCCCTTGTTTATTTTCAGTATGGTGATGATGAGACAATCTGAAGCAGGATCCGAATCGGGATTGGGAGTTGGTGGCCAGGATAGGCCAACCTTGAGTGAGGAGCGGGTTAGGGAGATCATGTAGGAGGAGGTTGTTTCCCTCTTCCAGGCACAGTTACCGGAGATGTTTGGGTCTATCAAGATAGCCATGGTGGAGTACTTTGATGAGCGTTACGCTGCACTTTATGAGGCTGCTGCGGGTGCACCCACTGCAGTCGTTGTTGCTGTCGAGATTGGTGTTGGGAGAGCCTTCCAATATCAGTACTTCGATAATATGAAGCCCCTGACATTTGCTAGAGTTCAGGATCCAATCATATCCATGAGGTGGCTGTCTGAAATCGAGGGGTGCTTTTTTACTTGCTCTTGCCTAGGTGATCAGAGGGTCAAGTGCGCTCTGAACCTTCTGCGGTCCGGAGCAAATGATTGGTGGAGACTTGTTACTAGCTCGTATTCTTCTGAGCAGAGGTCTGCTGTGACTTAGGAGCAGTTCTCAAAGATTTTCCGTTCTAGATATGATTTACTGGTGGAGCACGAGAGGTTGACCCTTGAGTACTTGGATTTGAGACAGGGGACTAAGTTGGTGACGGAGATCACCAAGATGTTCACGGAGAGGGCCATGTTTTGTCTTGAGTTTACTACTTCTAAGAAAGCTCAAATTACTCGTTACTTGAGCATGATCAAGACGGATATCAGGCAGTTTGTATGCACGCAGCATTATGGTTCATTGTTGGAGTTGCAGGAGGCCGCTAGGCGGCGGGATATTGAGATGGAGCTCTAGAAGAGGGAGCAGAGACAGGCCCCGACGCAGTGGCAGCCAATGTCGAAGCAGTTTAAGGCCGCTGATACTAGATCTGGGAGTCAGAGTGGCCAAACTTGTGGGAAGTCGATCTGCTAGTGTATGCCACAAATGTGGCAAAGAGGGGCACTATGCGAGGTATTGTCGCTAGCCGGCCCCAATTCCGAGTACCAGGATTTGTTATCATTGTGATCAAGTTGTCCATATGAAGGTCAACTATCCATTGCTCGCCGCTAAGCCGGTGCAGGACTCGACACCATCTACTTGGAGGATCAACGATGGGCACCATGGGAGGAGCGGAGCCCCCAAGGGCTCGGGGCCATGCTTTTCAGGACACTGTCGAGAAGGTCAGAGCAGCTCCAGATGTCATGACACGTATGTTTGTATTTATTGTTCTGTTGATTATGTTTTATGTTATGCTCATGTACATGCTCTTAATATGTACGTTCTTAATGAACTCTTTGCCCACTCTTGTGTTATTTGACTCAGGTGCAAGTCGGTCCTTTGTTTCTCAATCTTTCAATAAGGAGTTTGATATTCCTATTAGGGAGTTAGAGTGTTCGTTGCGGGTTTCTATCGCCAACGAACATTATATTTCTGCATCCGCGATATATTAGGGTTGTGTATTGGAGATCTTTGGGATGCGTTATCCGATTAAGCTGATCCATAACCCCATGGGGGATGTATACGTGATAGTGGGTATGGACTGAATGAGCACTTTTGGTGCCATGATTGATTGTGAGGGCTAATAAGTGGTAGTTTGAACCCCAAGTGGGGGAGAATTGGTTATCTATGGGAGAGGGCACCGGGTTTGGTTTAGGGTTTTGTTCGGCAGCCAGGGCTCGACAGTATACTCAGCACGGGTGTGCAGGTTATCTGGCTTATGTGGTTGATACTCAGGTTACGGAGCATAATTCAGTTTCAAAGGTACCAATTGTCAAGGAGTTTGGTGAAGTTTTCCCAGAGGAGTTACCCGGTGTGCCTCCTGATAGGTAGGTTGAGTACATGATTGATCTTGTTCCAGGTGTGGATCTAATTGCCAAGGCGCAATACCGCTTGGCACTGCCTAAGATGCAAGAGTTGTCATCTCAACTTCAGGAACTACTAGGCAAGAATTTCATTAGACTGAGCAGTTCTTTGTGGAGAGCGTCAATATTGTTCGTCAAGAAGTAGGATGGTTGACACTGGATGTGCATTGATTACCAGGAGTTGAACAATTTAACGGTGAAGAACCATTATCCCCTTCCATGGATTGATGAACTCTTTGATCAGTTGTAGGATGGATCTTGGTTCTCCAAGATAGATATGAGGTCTGGGTATCATCAGGTGAGAGTGAGAGAGGAGGACATGGAGAAGACCGCGTTCCGGACTCGTTATGGGCATCACTAGTTTTTGGTGATGCCATTTGATCTCACCAATACCCTTGACGTCTTCATGGATTTGATGAATCGGGTATGCAGGCAATGCTCGACCAATCTGTCATTGTGTTTATTGATAATATATTGGTGTATTCCAAGACCATAGAGCAGCATGAGGACCACCTTCGAGAGATTCTGGGGGTTTTGAGACGATAACGACTTTATGCCATGTTCTCGAAGTGTGAGTTTTAGTTATGAGAGATCTAGTTCCTAGGACACCTCGTTAACCAAGATGGAATTTTAGTCGATCCGGCCAAGATCGAGGCTTTGATGCAATGAGAGGTTACGAAATCTCTCTCAGAGATCATGAGTTTCTTGGGTCTGCCAAGGTATTATCTTATATTTATTCAAGACTTCTCCAATATTGCGGTACCCCTCAATCATCTGAATAGGAAGGGAGTGGATTTCCGGTGGGGCCCTGAGCAGCAGTCGACATTTGAGACTCTTCGTCATACGTTATGTGAGGCCCTGATATTGAACCTTCCGGTGGGAGTGGAGGATTTTGTGGTATTCTGTGATGCACCCTTCACCGGTTTCAGGGCAGTCCTTATGTAGAGAGGGCGGATGATTGCTTATGCTTCGCGGGAGTTGAAGTTGCATGAGACACGATATCCCACTCGTGATCTGGAGTTGGGGGCAGTGGTACTTGCGCTCAAGATTTGGAGACATTATCTATATGGTGTCTGGTGTAGGGTTTACACTGATCACAAGAGTTTGAGACAACTTATGGATCAACCGAACCTGAACATAACGCAATGCAGGTGGCTGGACGTGGTCAAGGACTATGACTGCGAGATCCATTACTATCCGGGAAAAGAGAATGTGGTAGCGGATGCTTTGAACCGCATGTTAGATTGGTATTCGGTTTGGGAATTATGTATGAGGATATCTGTTGATTCTCTGCTTTTGGGATTAATCATAGAGGCTCAAGTACAGGGAGTTCGGAAAGAGAACTGGAAACAGGAAAGTATCAAGGGTGAGATCGACAAGTTTGTCACGGATAGTCGAGTTTTATTGACCCAATGTGGTCGTGTTTGGGTTCCAGTTTCTGGTGGGGTCAGGCAGATTGTGCTAGAGGAGGCTCATAAGTCTTGCTTTTTGATACACCTGAGGGCCACCAAGATGTATCGGGATTTAATATTGAATTACGGGTGGTCGTGTATGAAGAGGGAGGTAGCCTGACATGTCGAGAGGTGCTTGATATGAAGGATAGTCAAGGACGAGCATCAGAGGTTGCATGGAAAGTTGCAGCCTCTGGAGGTTCCCATGTGGAAATGGGAACATATCACCAAGTTTCCGAAGATGGAAAAGGGTTTTAATGTTATATGGGTCATCGTGGATCGATGGACCAAGAGTGCCCATTTTTTGGCCATCCGAGAGAGCTCTTCGGCCGAAAAGTTGGCCGATTTGTATGTCCAGGAGATTGTTGCTCATCATGGGGTTCCGGTATCTATTGTTTCCAACCGAGATGTTCGGTTCACTTCCCGTTTCTGGCACAAGTTGCACAAGGATCTTGGCACGAGGTTACTTTTCAGCACTGCATATCATCCACAGACTGATGGCTAGAGTGCGCAGACTATATAGACCCTTGAGGATATTTTGTGGGCCGGTGTTACTAATTTTGTGGGAATAAGGATTCCTAATTGCCTCTTGCGGAGTTCTCCTACAACAAAAATTATCACTCCAGCATTGGTACTATGCCACACCCCGGTTTGTTGGAGATAGGTTGGTCACAGGGTGATGTGAAGGATCGAAGTAGTCCTTCAGACCATGGAGCTTATTCAACAGATCAGGCAGAGACTGCAGATCTCTCAGAGTCGGCAGAAAAGCTATGCCGACTGACACCGATCTGAGTTGGAGTTTCAGGTCGGCAATATGGTGCTCCTAAAGGTCTCACCCTGGAAGGGTGTGATACGCTTCAGGAAGAAGGGGAATTGGGTCCCCAGTTTATTGGGCCTTTTCGGGTGATTTACAGGGTTGGCAAAGTGGCTTACATGTTAGATTTGTCGAGCGAGGTCAGTCAGATCCACAACATGTCTCTCAGTTGCCAAAGTGTATGATGGACAACGAGGTAGTGGTTCTAATGGACGATATTCGGGTTGATGAGCGCCTGAACTATGTTGAGAGACCAACAACTATCCTGGAAAGGAAGATGAAGGTCATCAACAACAAGTAGATACCTTTGGTAAATGTACAGTGGCATCATCGGAGAGGCTCCGAGTGGACCTGGGAGCTGGAGGTTGAGATGCAAGAGTATTAGCTTGTGTTATTTGTTGCAGCCATCTTCGAGGACGAAGTCTAGTTCAAGTGGGGGGAGAATTGTAACATCCCGATGATGAGGTGCTTCTAAATTTTGGCCCTATAATTTAATTATATTTCATTTTGGTCCCTAAGTGTAAGAAATTGTGAAAAGGCGCCCATAGTGGTATTTTGGAAAAATTGGGTTTGGATGAGTACACTGTGCATACGTGTGTACGCTAAGCATACTAAGGCACGCCTTAGTACGATGAATGTACACTTTGTACGCAGGGCATATGTGGAATGCATGAAAACCCTAATTTTAGGGCTTTGGCTTATATTTAAGCAACCTTATTAACTCATATCTTCGTCTTACCCAGCCTCCTTCTGTGATTTCGACCCCCAAGCAACCCTGGAGAAAGAGAGAGCAAACTTTGAGCTTTTAAGAGAGTTTTGGAGACAGAAGAAAGTGGTGAGGAAATCTTGGAGTTTAGTGCACTTTGGATTTGCGATTTCTACTTGGTTTGCAACATCTTGAAGGTATAAAGCTTGCATCTTTACCACTCCATCTTGTAGATCTATGTTTTTGCTCTTTAAGTCACCTTTTTGGTCCCAAAACGATGATTCATGAACATAGCATGTTCTTGACCCATTAAGCTATCCTTTCAAACCCTTGGAAGGGTCTTGGGTCATAAAAATGAATTCCAAGTGGTTGGTTTTGCTCCATGCATCATTTAGAAGGTCTTAATGGATTAAAGAAGTTGAGTTAAGTACTTAATGGAAATACAAAGCCATAAAGTTGGAATCTTTATGAATCTTGAGGGTATTATAGCCATGGATTTGAAAAATGGATGTGAGTACTTAAGCTATTAAGCACTTATTGAGTTTTGAGGTTTCTTGGAGTATGCCCTGCGTACCTGGAGTACACCCTGAGTACGAGGTCAACCACCTCGATGGTGGTCAACATGCGAGTATGCCCAACGTTCCTTCAGAGTGTGCCCCGGGTACTCACTCTGAGTTGAGTCGAATGGGTTGACTCGGCTGGGTTGACTTAGTTGGTTTGACCAGTTTGACATTGACTTTGACCAAGTTTTACCTTAAGGGTATTTTGGGATTTTGATTGAGATTATTCATTGGTTGGAATAGGTGTTGATTAGATATGAGATTCGGAGTCGAGACCTCATCAGCTTTTGTCCAGTATGTCAGGTGAGTTTTCCTCACCGTACTTGCGGGTTGAAGACACCAAGGTCGGCCCATCAGATTAGATATCAAATCATGTGATAGTTTGTGTTGTAGTGATTTGTTAGATCGGTATCATGGTATATAGGATGCTGCTATGCTTATTGATCTCCAAGATCTGTCTGATTGTCTGTTGACTAGTTATATGTATGTTCATTTATTATGTATATGTCGACATGTTGTGCGTGTTTGGGTTGAGGTAGACCAGTGTAGACTGAAGGCCGATAGACCCATGGCGGCCCGAATAGACTGCAGGCCTGAGGGGCGTACCAGTCAGGCCAAAGGCCCAGAGAATCGTCTAGATGGTATGAAGGCCCGGTGAGGCATTCCAGTCATGCTGAAGGTTCTGTGAGCGTTCCAGATAGTCTGTAGGCTGGTGCGGCGTTCCAGTCAGGCTGAAGGATCTGTATGCATGTTGTTTGTTATTAAGCTTATATTATGTGGTGGTACTTTTGGGGAACTCACTGAGCGTTGTCTTACAGTTTTGAGTTATGTTTCAGGTACCTTGGATGACTGTGAGAAGGAGAAGGCATGATCGTAAACATCCTCTTGTTTATGGCATATGATTTTAGGAGACTCTGATGTTGGAAAATGTTTTGAAAACTATGATCTATAAACATTTTATGAATTTGGATGATTTTAAAAGTTTAAATTTATTGTGATCTTATGGATGCTACATCAAAACACAAGTTGGATCAATCCATATATCAACCCTGACATGCCCTAAAAATTGGATTCTATGTTGATCTAGAGTAACACCTAAAAACAAACGACACCGCCACGACATCCGAACTCCCAATAATTAAAGACAGCTGTTGAGCCCGAGCCCACTATGAATAATATTACCATAACCAATAATTGAAGGTACCCATTCCTAGAAACAAAATATACAACGTACATGATTTGACGATACGTTGACATATCCATTCAACTCCAACTGATACAACTCGAAACCTTTGAAGAACCCCGACCGTTGATGTTAAACGAAATGACCAACGATCGAGAACGCATTGAGAACGGATCCAATGATCTAATACACTACTAAACCAAAACCAATTCAAAACCAAACACACCAAACTCTGAAGTTGATTTACAAGTCAATAACTGCCCAACCCATACTATAGATAGGAACCTATACAATGAGCTGACGAATCCCTTAACAAACGATACCCAAACCTAGCCCCCTAAACATCTCTTGATCTATTCACGGGCATTCCGAAAGGAACTACTAGCTACAACGAGCTCCTTTCCTAATAGCTTCCTGCCGCGAAGACAACTCATGTATTCCTAAGCACATACATCTGATGGCAACTTGCTTTACTCCCCCGACTTGACCAAATCCTAAGCCAAAGTCTCGCATATCCAAACCGTAGATCCATATGACCCATCCTTATGAAACTTTGTAATCTAACCGATCGATGATCCTCCAATCAGAATACCCAGCTGTCCCCCACTTGAGGTTTGAATTACCGCAAACCAACATTGCAAAAGACCAATACTCAAACAGGCACAACTAGATACATACCATCACTAACTCTCGGAATGTATAACAGAACGCAAGATGATCTTCCAGATGAAAACCAAGCAAACTCAAAGATATTCCAAATCTCAGATGGAGACCTCATAAATGTCCCAATCATAACTGCATCTAACATCAAGAATCCATTGCAAATGTACAAACAATAATTATGACATTCTATTCATAGCTCCGATTCTTTACCTAGAAACAAATGGACTACCGTAGACCTTGCTATAAATCCCCAACACACAATTCATCATGAGCATTTCTTATAAATATAAGAAGCATCATTCTCGTAGTCAGGATACATCAGAGACAACAAAAGTTTTCATTCCCAATTCAGCTCCTTCATCAACCAAAACAATAATGTAACACCGTAAATTTTCAAACAAAATTTTCATTTTAACACCGGGTGGACCCTCCGGTCCCAAAACTCGGGTGGACCCTCCTATCCTAACTCAATAAGCTCATAATAATAATACTCACCATAAATCACAAAAACATAATGTAGAATATGACAATACATAAGTAAGCACATAAGACATCTCGGTTACACAAAGATACCACTCATGGTAAGTATAGAGAGAAGACTCACCTCGGATGACGAACAACTCCTATAGACGTTGCTGTTGCGCACCGGCCTCTATCTCCGAGCCACACCCACAATTAACCCAATTATGAACTAAGTCCAAACTCCACTCATTAGGTCTAAAGGTAGTCCACTAACCAGGCCATCAATAAACTAAAACCCATTGGGCCCACCAAGGCCTAATAATGAATGGGCCCTCTCGAGGCCCAACTCTCACATTAAAAAGGCAATCCCAACTCAAGGGCCCAAAGCACACACACACACACACACACACACATATATATATATATATATATATATATATATATATATATATATATTCCTCTGGTCCAAATCTCTATTGCAAAAAGCCCAAACTCCAGGCCCAACACTCAAGGCCCAATATGAGTCTTAGCCCAAAAGTCCACAGTGAGGTTACGCGGGGCATACCTCCATTTGTAGGCTCAGCGTACTCATGAATCCAGATTAGCCATCGGGGACCCTTGGTCAGTACACGGGGCATATTGGAATTACGCTCAGTGTACAACCCAGATTCACTCTTTCTACTCATTTGGTCTTAATCAGTTAAGACCTTAGCTCATATCACAGATCTTGACTCCCTAATAGCTCTTACTCCATAATGTCAGTGACTTTATGCCTTTGCATGGCTGATAAGGTCACAAACACACAAAACTCTCACTTTCTGAGCTCAAAATGCTCATATCTCATGCATGGCTTGATCCCAACGTCCAAGTCCTAATTTTTATGACACACCACCACAAAATACACTCAAAGGGGTTGATCATAGTCTCTGGAGCTCAATAACTCATAAGGTCTCCAACTTTTGGGACAAAAACCCTAAAATACTTCACTATGATGCACAAATCAAAAGAGTGAGAAGGCTTGAAGCTTTATACCTGTATATGAAGCTCCCAACACAGATATGCTCAGATCCAAGGACCTAGACTCTCATTCCTTCTTCTCCAAAGCTTATTTTTCATTCCAAAAACATACAAAATCACCCAAAGGCTCTTAAATACACTCTCAAGCTCTATGAACGAAGGTTTAGGGTTTATGAGGGTTTGATGAATGAGAATGGTGGCCAGGAATGAGGCCATCATATCCTTTATATAGGGACACACCCAAAATTAGGGTTTTCACTCTGTGCCTAGTACACCCAGCATACCCTCTGGTACGCCCAGTGTACTAGGTGGTTGCGCTTAAAAACCATGCACATGAGTACGCTAAGCGTACACACACGTACGCCCAGCATATTCAGTTGCCACCTTTCTCAAGTAAGGGACTTATCCTGCCAAAACTTCAAACTTCCATTGGTTCCTAGATATAACTCCGATTCCAATGAACCTCATATCCACGAAAAGGTGACGAGATGCCCTACACTTCTAGCAACTCTTCGCAACCCCGAGACTTCCTCATGCTGGGGTTGCAGCCTACGAAACCTAACCACAGACGATCCGAAACAGGATGTTACAAATAAACTAGTGCCTAACATAACTAAATCCAAAGAAATTATTGATATAATATCAAGGCAACCATACCACAAGAATCCCCTTATGCATTCCCACATTGCCTTACTTTCCGCCAAAAACCGCAACTCACTAGCCCCATGTTGGTTCTACATCCCAAATCTAAAAATCCCATGTCTGCTCTCTCTCTTTCTTCCAAAAACGAAAATCCGGAAGAACGTAATCTCCATCCTGGATACTAACATCCCAATCCATCTTTCAATCACTCAGCCTTCAGCTACAATCCTCAAGCCGATCATCACAATTTCTTCCTTCTTGATTCCCGCGAATCTGTTGGCACTACCCCGAGCAAGGCTCTCAAGACCTTAAAATCAACTAAATCATCTCGTTTTGCATCATTCAAAACGAAACTAACGTGGCCACTAAGGCCCAAGAAATTCACCATGACCTTCCTTATCTTGAACAACCATTATCGATAAATCGAATAAGATGGAAACACATTGCATTGAATCATGGTGCCGAACCATACAATCTACTCCAATCAACTCCTTAGAATCCACAAACGTTATCCTTGATTTGAGTATGGATCCTAGGTTTTCAGTAGCACGGAGCCAATACTACCTTCCACACTTATCCGTACTTTCCTACAGAATCGTTACGGATCCTCTAAGTAACTAATCACGTCTACTATCACTCGATCCAATCACATATACTCGATCTCAAATGAATATATACCGCTAAAGATCGCACCAATTCCTCTAAGCCGCTTCATAGACTCTCCTAGGATTCCCACCTCACCCTGTCATCAGCTGATGAAGAACCCCTACTAATATCAGCTAACTACTTCATTAATACAGTTACATGCAACAAAACTTAAATAATCTTTTGAATAAAAGACCCAACGTTACAACGTTTAGACTCAAGCGAGAGTTGCGCAATAATCTGTTAACTTAACATATTCATTTAATGGTTAGCCTACATCAATACAGGTCCCACAAAGCACAAAGAAGGCTACATTCAGGAAATAACATTCTATAGTCCACAAAACATAAAAATGAATCCTCCTACTACCTTGTTTCTGCGATGCTAGGAACTTCTACCAACATTGCTAATCTTCCTAGATTCTCTCTTTACAATCCATCTTTCGAAAATCCTCACAAAAGCACATTTTAACATTCTTCCTAGGCTTTCCTAGGGTTCCCTTCACACCACTCTCCACCATCGGCTTCAGAAGAGACTCCCTTTAATACCTTCTAACTACCTCACAAATATGATTACATGCCACAGACACTAGACAATTCTTCAAATGCAAGGTCTCACACTACAACGGTTGGACTCAAACAAGTGTAGCATAATAGAGTTAAACCTAACCTTCTAAAATAATCTAATCGCCGCAACATATAACCTAACGTATTTGCTTAATAGTTAGCCGATATTATTGTAGGTCCCTAAGCAGAAAGAAAGCATCATTCGATTATCGAGTAATCTAAACCAATGTATCACTTAAATCATGCCGTTCTATCAAAGAATTTGAAATCCATACTAGCATGTAGTTCCAAAAGCTCAATCAACAGCTACATAAATGCTTATCTCCTAGCATTCTATCATGCAAAACTTGAGCAAGTCCATAGCCCTAATCTAGCATGAAATTTTCACATACTCTTACCAAAAAAACATATCACATGTATGCGTATTTTAGGAAAACTTACTTGAGCTTAGCTGATTACACGCATCACACCCATTTTTCTTAGAAAACCTTTTTAGAAAATCATTTTCTTTTAAAGTATTTTAGAAATCCTTAGTTTGAGTTCAAACTCACCCAAGAGTGTACCCAAATCCCTCAAACCAAGGCTCTGATACCAACATGTAACGTCCCAAAATTTCTAAACAAAATTTTCATTTTTAATTAAGTCAAAACCCTTCATTCATTATCCCAAAAGACAATCATAATAAAAGTATTCTCAAAATATCAAAGTAAAATCAAAAATAGACAATGCATAAAAAATATCCAGGGGATGCAGCACGATCAATTCGGGCCCTTCCTTTTGAAACAAGAAGTACCTAAAAAAAATTTAAACATAAACCGTAAGCACAAAGCTTAGTGATTTACGCAAAATACTCCATCCATACATACAAAAGAGTAAAAAAACAAAACTAGGTCTATTTCACCCCCCCATTCGGTCTCTTTCAACTGGAATTAGGTCTATTTCACCCCCTTCGGTCTTCCAACCGGTACGAGGTCTATTTCACCCTCTTCGGTCTCTTTCAACCGGTACCGGGTCTATTTCACCCCTACAGCTAAGCATACAATCATATTAGCAAAATTCACAAAGACAACAAGCATATACATGCATTATAGTAAGCGTCACAAAAAAAACCTATCATGCTACAACATAATCTAGTGGGTCGGCATTGGTGCCTTCGACCCACAAGTATAGTGAAGAGACTTACCTTGCATACGAAACCACACCTAACAACACCTATAGCCAAAGAATGGTTCTAACACCTCCTATAAATGATATAAGGTAAACCCTTAGTCTACCTTCTAAAACTAACAATTGGCCAAAAGTCAACCAAGTCAAAAGTCACTCGTCAAGGTCATCAGTCAAATCCATCATCAGACATCCTCCATGTTGTGGCCATACCATCACCACGTCGTGGCTATCTGACAAATTCGTGATCCAAAACTTTACCATGTCGTGGTGCTCAATCTGCCACATTGTGGTGTGCACCAGACAAACAGATTGTGGATAACACAATAGCCATGCCCGGTGGCGGATGCAAAGAGTGGGGGCACATGCCCCCAATGGCTAAAAAATATTATATATATATATATATATATATATATATATATATATATGCTCCAATTATTTTAAATTTACATTAAAAACCTTTATGTTTTTGAAAAAAATTCAAAAAATGCCCCCAACAAAATAAAATGCTAGAATCACCACTGGCCATGCCGTGGCCCCTTCCTTTAGGACAACTTAACCAATAAGTCCTTAATCATTTGACCCACTCATCCAAACCTTCTAGAAGCCATTCATTCTCCTAAAACATCCTAGAAATTGTTCCTTTTCAAACGTGCATGACCTATGCAAGTCTTGGGGCTTAATTTAGTTTAAGAAGGTTAAAAAGAGGTCAAAACCTCAAGCATGGAAACAAGACCTTACCAATTCATAGATCCAAAATATATGAAGACCAAGGGACCAACGTGAGCTATAAAGTTATAACCTTTATCTCTTTCAATCATCAAAAACTTAATTATAGAAAAAATATACCAAATAACCTAGATCTATAAGGTAAACATCACCAAGATGAAAAATTGAGAACTCACAAATGATCCAGAAGATGCACACAAGGAGTAGAGATGAGTAGCTTGCTTGATATATGCAAAAAAAACTCCTTCTTCCTTCTAAGGCCACAAAAACACACCAAATGAGTCAAGAGCTTCAAAGAGGGCTAGGGCTTAGGTTTCTTGGTGTTGGAGGTTGTTAAGAGGTGAAACCCTAGCTACTACTTCCTTTAAATAGGGTGAAATCCGTATGGCTGCCACGCCGTAGCCAAAATAATGTCACACTGTGGTGGCTTAAATGAAGTATGCGACCGATTTTCCACCGCCATGTCGTGGTGGTTCCTCCACCACGTCTTGGCAACCCCTAAAGCTCACAAATCAGAAAATAAAATATATCTCAAGAATCCGGGTGGTACACTAAATCCCTCACGATGCTATTTTTATGCATTAAGGACCTCAAAAAGATCAAGATTTACTATCCTAAGCTTTTAGAGTAGCTTACACTCACATGAATCAACTCAAGGGACCAACATATGTCAAAAACCCTAACTAGCCTAGATTTAAATAAGGAATCAACAAGATCAAGACTTTATACCTTCTGGAAGATGATGAAGGTGAATACATTCTGGATCCACAAGCTTCAAGCCAACAAATACTTCTCGAAAAGGTTCTTCTTTCTTCAAGATGCACCAGAAACACACCAAGACACAAAAAAATGCTCAAAAGTATCTAAAAAGGGATTAGGGTTTCATGCAAATTGCTTATGGATGAAGGAGGTTGGTGATAAAAGAGACATTGAGGTTATAAAGGGCTTAAATAGGGTCCAAACCCTAAATTTTAGGGTTTTCCCCTAACTCGAGTATGCCCAACGTCCCAGGGGGAAAACCATTTTTCCAAGATTCATCAGGTACGCCGAACATACCTCAATTATGCCTAGTATAATAGGCCACCATGCAAAATAAATAAACACTTCGAATTTTAAGAAATTTACCTGGAAACTGGGCGTTACATATACGTATGTCACAGATGGGTGTTTGAGCAGTATAGTATTGTTACTACGGGCGTAGTGACTGGCAGGTTGAGATGGGAAGTGATAGGATATTGACTTTTTGGAAAAAGTCATGGTTGTATAATAGCAGTTATTATTGGGATTATTTTTAGTGTACCCATGTTCCTTTTATGATGAGGTTTGGTGAGAGTTCTTTCCCCATATTACTTATGTCATAATGGTGTGTGTGTACTAGTCTAGCTAAGTCTTAGTAGTTTATGGATGTTATGAGTTTTTTTTTTTGAGTTTTTGATAACTCCAAGACTTTTGATAGTCCCAGGCTCGTTGATGACCCATAGCTATTTAGATTGACATAGGGGTAGTGGTGTGCTGGTTAGAATACTAGGAGGCCGGTGATGAGGGTAGTTATAAATCTCTTGGGTGTTCTGACAGATGATTGTACACCTATGTTGTTTTGGGAGCTTGAGTGTCACATGAGTTTTGGTGATGCTCATGGTTGTGCTAGTGAGAGTGGTTGGTTAATTACGACTTGTCAGGAAGTCGGGTATGTATTTGAGGACCTTAGTCATGATATATGAAATTGGGATAGGTAATCATCCTCGTTGTTGTTTTGTTTAGAAGAAATAGTTTTAGAGCCAAAGGGGGATGTGTAGGATACTTTAGCCTTTGGTAATTTATATTTCAGCCTTAAGTCTATATGTGAGGGTGTCAACATCGACAGTTGATTATGGATTTTTTACCCAAATTTAAGTGATACGGCACGAGGCCGAGGAAAACCTTAAATGCATTGATTTTTGTGAACATTGGGTTAGCATAGTTGATGTGTGGAGTGGCCCTATTATCCTGGAAATCAGGTATGATCTTGATGTCTTCAAAATTGTGATTAAAAGTGAGTTCCTCCTGAGGTTGATTAGTTGTCGTGTGATGGTATTTGTTTCTTATTCGAGTCGCATGCTTCTTGCTAAGGATTAATTCAACTTGCATGACAATGAGGAGATGTATGTTTGGGGTATGGTTTTAGTGTTATATTGGTCGAGACATCAATATTTCGAAAGTTCCACTTGGGAATGGTGTATGTGCCTGGTTCTAAAATCCTTGTAATGATTGTTGTAGATTCTGGTATGTTGGTTTGAGTCGGCTCGCATAGAAGGGAGTGGGCTTGGCAAACCCACAAAGAATTTGGGGATGTTTTTAAGGGAAATTTGTAAGGACAGATTTTGAGGACGAAATCTAATTTAAATGGGCGAGAATTGTAACACCCATTTCCTAGAATGGATCAGGTGATCACTTGCTGGAATTAGAGATCAGATTTTGGAAAAAAAATCTATGTGCCACGATGTAGTGAATGGAGCACCACGACATGGAATATATTATAAAAGAATGTGTGTTTGGATGGTCACCACGACGTGGAAAGAGGTAGGTCACGAAGCAGTAGCTGTTCCAGCCCAAGCCCATGATTTTTAGGGTTTTCACCATATTTGAAAACCTAATCTCAAGGATTAGGGCATCCTTTTTAGCCTCCAACCCCTTCAACGAAACCCTAGCCTCGTTGGAGTGATTCTTGTTGTATCATTGGTGATTGTTGAAGTTTGAAACTTTGGTTTGCATCTTCATAGAAGGAGAGGTGTGCTTGCTTTTTGAAGAGTGTATAACTTCAAATCTTGCACCTCATGCATCTTGTGAAGTTTGGGAAGGTATACAGCTTCCACCTTTTTGGTTCTCCTTTTATAGATGCAAGATTTATTGCATTTACCGGCTCATATTCAAGTTTGGGTTGGTTTGATGAGATAAAATGTGCAAAATTATAACTTACCTTGGTCCCTTGGTCACTATATCTTTTGGATCTTAATTTTGAATGTGTATTGAGTTTCATTCATTGGATTTGGTCTCATTTCACCATTTTGACCTAGTTTAAGTCATAGACTTGCATTGGACATGCATGTCCATAAAGCTACGTTTATTATGTTGGAATAAAAGTAAGAAACTCTACTGTAAGTTTTGGATTCGTTGTTTGGTGATTAAGAGCTTAATGGAATGGTGGAGTTCATGCCTTAAGTCATCATTAAGGATCTAGGATTAGAGATCTAGTTTTATTGGGATGTCTAAATGGGTAAAGTTGGAAACTTTATCCATCAAGAGTTTGGGAATGTCTAGATCTGAGATATTGAACTCTTAAGGTTGAAGGAAAACAACTTAATCCATTAAGTTGTTGAAACCCAGTCCCCACGACGTGGCAACTGGGGAATGCCCGACTATTTTTCCGTTTTCTCCCACGACGTGGAAAATGGGAGGCCATGATGCGACGACCTGCTGAAGTAAACTTTGACTTTTGACCGTTGACTTTTGACTAGTTTTGACTTTTGGCCAAATATGGGGACGTGTTGAGCAATAGTCTGAATTTTATCTTGTGATTGGTTTAGGACATTCATGTAGTTGATTTTGTAGGACTATATATAGGGGATTTCAGCTCTTCATTCAGGTGAGTCGCCTCACTATCCTTTCCGGTTTGGTAGTATATACATGTTGACTAGCTACGTCTTATATGTTGTTTACTATTATATATGTTATGAAATTGCTGATAACTCCCGGGAGTGCTGTTAGCCCATTGGGACTGCTAATAGTCCTCAAGGTTGCTGATAACCCACAAGCATGTTGTTAGCCCACTATGACTTATGATACTCCCCATGGTTGCTGATAACTCGTAGAGTGTTCTGTTAGCCCATTGGACGTGTTGGTAGTCTATCGAGCGTACTGTTAGCCCATTGGGATTGCTGATAATCCCCAGAGTTGCTGATAACTCATAACAATTTATTTATGTTGTGTTGTATGTGATATTTTGGGGAACCCACTAAGCTTTGTGTTTAGAGTTGTGGATTAAATGTTTTAGGTACTTATCGGCTGCGTAAGTGGGACTGTACACACACATCAACAGTTTTATGATTTAAGATTACACATTGTCTTCCTTATAACTTCGATTTTTGAATAACGGTTTATGAGCAATTGGTTTGACTTTATTTTATAATGAACATTTATTTTGTTTTAAAAATGAAAATTTACTCTAGAATTTAGGACGTTACAACCACCATCACCGTTCACCACCACCATCCGCCTGTCACTATCTTCGTTCACCACCAACATCTGCTTGCCACCATTTCTGTTCACCACCACCATCTTTCTACCACCATCATCGTTCGTCACCACCCTCTTAAGAACACACATACACTCTCTCTTTCTCTTTCCGCTTACCACTATCGTCAATTGCCATCGACATTCGTCGCCAACGACCTCCATGTCCACCACCCTCACCTCTGATTCCTTAACACGATGAACCTTCACCACCAACCACCAAACCACCATTGATCGTAATTTTTCCAAAACTACTACCAGATGCCTCTCCTTCCTAGATCTCGCCAAAAAAATCAACCCAAAAGCTCTGTCGAGCTCCACCATCCAGGTATACCTGAAACACCGGAAAATCGACGAATTTAAAGAAAACGACTTTAGTTTGAAGGTTTAGCATCTCTCTTCTTCCTCGTCTACAAATCTACGACCAGATCGGGTATTTCGGTCTCGTTTGTAGATCTGGAAACGAACATATGATGTTACGATGACGCAAATGGAGAAGACGGAGGGGCGGTGGTAGCCTGGTATGTTGGTCACGTCGCTCGAGTTTGTATCTGGTTTGCAAGCCACCGTCATTGAAGTTTGTAACGGGTAGGCGGTATTGCACAAGCGGGGGCAACAGTGGTGGTGTAGGTTGTGGTTTTCGAGCACTAGTAGAACAGAGGGACAAGGTAGACTGGTTATGGTAATGTCGAGAGAGAGAGAGAGAGAGAGAGAGAGAGAGAGAGAGAGAGAGAGAGAGAGTAAGTAGGGTGGATGGTAATTTCTTTTTCTTTTAAATAAAATAATTAGAAATTAAATATAAGAAATTAAAAGGGAATTTTTTAAATGCATATTAGTCATTTTAAGTATTTTAGGTTGAATGTGGAACAAATCCATAAAAACTCAACTATAAAGAGTAAAACCATACAAAATATCCAAAATTAAACTGCTAATATACTACTAAATTTTTTTATCGATCAAAACCACTAATCTCACAAACATATGTTCATTTTCACTTTTTCTATAAAAAAAAATTAACATTTATAGTTAATGGACTTGCATGTACCCCACAAATAGTGATTATTCAATTATTATTTACCTTTTCGACAAAAAGAATAAAATGACAAATTCACACATGGCCTTATATCTCTTTCCTACATTTTATTTGTTATGTTAGATCTAATCACTCACTCACATCATCTATTGCTTGCGTTTAAAAAAAACTCATACCAATAAAATGTATACAGCTAATACTTTAAATAAACATATAAATTAGCAATAAAAGTGGTCATAAAGAGCCACAAAATACAATCCTAAAACAATTAAAGCAAAAAAGAGCTATAATTAGGTCAAAATACATAGAGTGAGTTATACGGATGATCCCTATGGTTTGGGATAATTTGAACGTCTGGTCCCAAACTTTTTATTTTAACTCGGACGGTCCCTATAATGTATTTTTGTTGCTTGTTTGGTTCCTCATAGAGATAAAAAGAGTAAACTACCATTATTTATTTATTTATTAATTAATATAAAGTTTATTCATTATTTATTTATTAAAGATAAAGGAATTAGAGTAAATTACATGAATAGT
The DNA here is from genome assembly GCF_002870075.4 of Lactuca sativa. Lineage (NCBI taxonomy): Eukaryota > Viridiplantae > Streptophyta > Magnoliopsida > Asterales > Asteraceae > Lactuca > Lactuca sativa. Next base: position 65,775,278 of record NC_056626.2, on the reverse strand, counting down.
TCCTATAGTTTGGGGTAATTTGCATGTTTGGTCTCTAACTTATTTTTTTTTTAAACTCGGAAGGTCTATATTGTTTGTTTTTGTTACGCGCTTGATCCCCAATGTTTGTTTTTGTTACGCGTTTGGTCCCTGTCTTACCTAAAAATACTATTATTTAAATAGGGAAAATGATGGAGGAAGTAAGGTAAGATGAAGGGGTGGGGTTGGGGGTGTGTTTATTTAAACAAATTAAAAAATCAAGTGCAAAAATAGTCTTTTTAGATAAGACAGGGACCAAACACGTAACAAAAACAAACAATATGGACCTTTCGACTTAAAAAATAAGTTAGGGACCAAACGTGCAAATTAACCTAAACCATAAGGACCATTTGTGTAATTTACTCAAGGAATTATTAATAAACATATGGTCCCACCACCATATTTCTATGCCACCAGACCCACCCTCCCTTGCCCTCTTCTTTCTTTCTCGTTTCAGCCGCTCTGACTCCAGCTGCTCTTTCATCTGCTCCGACTAAGTACAATTGAACCACAAAATGTCTTTGTTTAATATAAGGAAACAAAATAAATGTTTTTAGACATGTAATCAAAGCAATTGAGCAAATTTAGTCTCCAAATCTCTAGAAATTCAAAAAAGTTAAAGAATCACTTAATCTTCTCCAAAAATGTTACAAAAATATCTTTGTAAATCTATTTATTGCTTCAAAATTGCATCCAAACCATTGTGTTACATTGCCAACATAGTTAAACAACTAGTTCATCTTCTAGAACTTTTCACCCTAAAAATCTCAAATTGAAACCCTTATTAAGAATGGATATGGATTTTAGATAAATAAGCTATAGGTCTCTCACCCCTTTCTCTCTCCTAGAAGCTCCATGCCACATTCATTTATGTTTATGAAAGCCATTATGTAGATGGATCTGTGATTTTTTTCATCAGCATCATTACATTCTAGGGAAAAAAGAACAGAGAGAGCGAGTATGGTAAAGCCAAGATTGGAATCGATATTGGAATCCTTGGATTTGGACTGGCGCCATAAAGGATTTAATCCTCAAAATTCGACTTTAGCTTTCAGGACTGTCATGGATTTAGACTACCACCCATGATTTAACAGAAGGAGGATCGCTGGTGGTTATACTCTATGGAACGGTGACAAGATCTAGCGGGTCCAATGTAGGGATACGAGATAGGGTTGGGAAGTCGTCAATGAGCTTTCAAGTACAGAAGGGGTTAGTGAAGAAGAAGATGGCCAGACAGAAAGGGGCGGCGGGAAATGGCTTCAACAACCCCCCCCCCCCCCCCCCCCCCCCGATTGATCCAACTCTCACCTCTTGCTTGTCTGCGTTTATGATTACAGTTGGGTATGGGGTAAGATGGTGGGTTCGTGGTGGTGATTTTGTGGTTATGGTGCCATGGTGGTTGGATGGTGAATATGTGGAACAAGGAAGCTAAGATGGTTAAAGGAGATTATAGTTCGACTGACCGGTGTTGTTTTGTGTGATGATGGCGGGTGTGTTAAGAGGAATGAAGATGATGGGAGGGTGTAGGTTAAGGTGGGGGGACCCACCTTATTTATTAACTAGATTTTTAATAAATATATGATAAATAAATAATTTATTTTTGGAGCCCGAAAAATAAAATATATTGAAACAAAAGAAAAAAAATGCACCCCGTCTAACAAAAAGCTAGATGAATGTAAAGTACAAGACAACAAACAACAAAATTTGAACAAATTACAATTGAATAAACTGGTGAACACACCACTCAATCCATTTTAGATCTCCAATACCACTCCTGTGCTTAACCGAAATGAATGTCAAGGACTTGATTGTGTCAGCTACCTCCGCCGGGGTCACTTTTTTATTGATGAATAGTCGATCATTCCTTGATCTCCAAATGCACCAGAGGGTTCCATTAGATTCCTAACATCCGGTTATTTTTCTTGGGATAGTTTCCCCTGCTCGAGCAAAGTCAAGCATGAAATGGACCGTTAGAAAATGCATCATTGGAATGTTACACCACCTTAAGATACAATCTAGAACTGATTTGGCGAATGAGCAACTTACTAGCATGTGATCCACACTTTTGTCCGCCAGTTCACAATACTTACAAAATTTTGAGTCTATGGTCATTCCAAGATTAGATAGCGCCTCCGCCGAAGGGATGCGACCCATTTTCGCTCACCAGATGAAACATGCAATTTTAATGGGGATATCTTTAACCCAAGTAAACTTGCCTGAGTCAAAAGGTTGATGGTTCTCCAATCTGTTCCTGAGAACACAGGTTGCATAACGCCCGTCTGAAGTTAGTTCAGAGATCCATGAAGACCCGTAAGGTGTCTATTTTCTGGTGAGGACTTGATTTACTGAAATGTCATGCTTTATTAACTCTTTACTCACGTTTTCAATGTTGTTTCACACCCCGGGTAATGCTTTATTAGAAAGACAATTCAACTCTAACACTTAACCTGTGAATTTCAGTAATCACATTAGCCCAAAGTGAGGTAGGGCTTTGCCTGAGACTCCACCACCATTTCACTATTAGAGAGATGTTGAACGATTTGAGAGTGATCACTCTCAGTCCACCTAATTTTTTAGGTGTTGTAACTTTCTCCCATGAAGTCCAATGGATTTTTATGTTCGATTCCTCCCCTCCTCCCCACAATAAGTGTCTTCTGATTTTTTCCATTGCTTCTATGACGCTCACAGGTGCCACAAATAACGAGAGATAGTAAGTGGAGAGATTCCATAAAACTGATTTCAACAATGTTAGCCTCCCGCCAAACGAGAGAGACTTGGACTTCCATACTGTGAGTTTGGATATGAATTTATTTATAATAGGCTTCCAGTTCTTCACTAGTTTCATGTTAGCACCAATGGGGATGCCAAGATAGTTAAACAGAAGGGAAGAAGGTTCAAACTCTAGAGGTTCGGCCCATCTGGAAATCTCTTGGTGAGTTACTCCCACATCGAATACTTTAGATTTATTAAAAGCGACTTTAAGGCCCGACGAGACGTAAAAACATCGAAGAGTTCTTGCCAAATTTTTAATATTCCATTTTGACCATTCTCCAACGAATAAAGCATCATCTGCATATAGTAGATGCGAGATCAAAGGGCCTCCATGTGGTAATTGAAGACCATGGAATAATCCTATTTCACAAGCGGATCGCATAACTACACTTAAACCTTCCATAGCGATGATGAATAAAAACAGCAAAAGTGGGTCACCTTGTCGTACACCTTTGGATATTGGAAACTCTTTCATGGGATTCCCGTTAGCAAGGACTGAAGCTTTTGAGGACTCGAGACAACATTTGATCCACGTACACCATTTTTCACCAAAACCCATTTGCATAAGGTTTGAGTCCAAAAATTCCCAGTTTACGGAGTCTAAGGCTTTGTCAAAGTCAGCTTTAAACAACAAAACTTTCTTTTTTGAATTTTTTTGCCCATGAACATATTTCATTTATCATTAAGGGGCCGTCCAAAATGTTCCTCCCCTCCACATACGCAGATTGCGCTTCATCAATGCAGTGACCCATAACTTTTTTTGATTCTCAGGGCAAGGATCTTGGCGATGATCTTATAGATGCACCCAATCAGACTAATTGGCAGATAATCGACTAAATTATTTTTGGAATTAAAGAAATAAAGGATGAACTGAAAGATTTATCCAACCTCCCGTTGTAACATCCAAAAATTTCAACCAATTTAAACTTTTCAAAAACAACCCAATTTCATTAAGTTATTACAAAAAGGTTTTCAATACGTCTATTATCAGAGTATTTCTCAGAACCACATCATAAACACATAAAACATGAGGAGCGGTACGATCATGCCTTTGCCTTTCCACGGTCTCCTGAAGTACCTGAAACATTAAACCACAACTGTAAGCCTGAAAGCTTAGTGAGATACCCCCAAAATTCCAACCACATATACCATACACATAACATGTCATATCATAACAGAACAGCCATGCACTTCGGGTCTACTATGTGATTGGTCCGCTGCACCGGGCCTTCAGTCCACCTGGTCCACCCTTCGAGTCTAGCCATATACATCGAGTCTGCAGTGTGGTTGGTCCGCCCGCACCAGGCCTTCAACCCACCAGGTCCACTCTCTGAGTCTACAGTATAACTGGTCCGCCCGCACCGGGCCTTCAGTCGGCCTGGTCCACTCTCTGAGCCTCGACACGTCTGGTCTGCCCTCGTGGTGCCTACAACCTATCCGGACCACTCGTTGGGCCTTCGGAATATCCGGTCCGCCCTGGGTATGTTGGCCTATAGCACAAACAGGACCCGCCTCAAACCCAACCCCAGTCAACCAACCATGTGCACATAAACATATAATCATATAACAATTAATCACCAATCAACCGATCTAGCAGATCACATACATAGCATACTCTAACCAGGATACCGACCTAACCGGTCACTAACATAGCATCATCCTATATTCCAGGATTCCGACCTTAACCAGGTCTTTAACATATACCATCCTAACTACCAGGATGCAAACATATAGCAAAGAAATAACATAACAACCACCCAGATTTCCATCCGATAAACGGCCGGCCTTGGTGCCTTAGACCCTGTCGATATAGTGAGGATAACTCACCTCGCAACTGCTGACTGAAAAGATAAGGTCATGCTGCTCCCAACTCCGATACGAACTCCACCACTGATCAATACCAAAAGACTGAACTCAATAAATACCAATAATTACCAAAATACCCCTGGAAGTCAACTGGTCAACTCTTGGTCAAAGTCAAAGTCCTCAGTCAAAGTCAAACTTCATGAATGATTCTACTCGCTGAGTCAGCCTGCTGACTCGTCGAGTCCCCATGCTCTGAAAACTCCCATATCACGACCCAACTCGCCAAGTCGCCCCAAGACTCGCCGAGTTCAAGGATCTTCGAGTCCTTTCCTGTTCAACACACCGAGTCGTCCCTTGACTCACCGATTCGCGACTTAACCAAAAGAGGTTGGGGTTCCATGACCAGACTCGCCGAGTCCAAGGCAATCTTCAACGAACTCGCCAAGTTGTTCTTCCCACTCGTCGAGTTTCTGCCTATATTCATCCAATTCGCCGAGTTCACCCATGGAACTTGCCGAGTCTCTTAAGTTCTCATTCCATACAGAGGCTTTCTAAGCCATGCAGGGGCTCCAAACCATAGATCCACTCCTCTACAATCTTTCCCTTACGTAAAGTGGCAAACTTTACGTGAATCCATGGAGATCCAAGCCTAAAACACTCTAGGGTTAGGCTTTGAGACAAAGGGGCTTCACCAATCACTCTTGGGCATGAACTTTATGGCTTCCTGGATCATTACAATCTTAGATCTGAGGTAGCATCCTCATATTTAACTCCAACTCAAGATAGACCTTAACTATGCCCCAAGAACCCACAAATGATAAATCTAGATGCATAAAAGCTCAAACAACAGATTATTACCTCAATGAAAGCTCCAACTGAAGAGTAAGCTAAATCTCTCCAAAGCCCCTTGCTCCAATCTTCTTGCTCTTCAATTCCACTCCAAGATTCCATCCTCCAAGGCTCTAATCTCTCACAAAGGAAAGCTCATACGAATCTAGGTTTTCTGGAACTCAAAGGGAAGGTAAAGAGGCTGGGGAAGAGGTGTTATGTTCTTTATATAGGGAACAACCCTCGGCATTAGGGTCTTCTCTCTTCAGCACCAACTCGCCGAGTCCAGCCTCCGACTCGCCGAGTTGGTCACTTAACGTGTGACCAGAATCGCGACTCGACTCACCGAGTCGACCTTTCTTATTTACAGTAAGAACCCTGAACTTGCACTTCTGAACTCGGGGTGTTACAATTCTCCCCCACTTAAATTAGGCTTCGTCCTTGAAGGCTGCAGCAACACATCCCAGATGACACTCCCTCAATACAACTCCTAGTCTCAACCGACCCAGGTTCCTCCGAACACTGCTATCGGACCTCTATAAAGTCCAACTCTTCTTTCCCAGAGTTTCGACAACCGATTCAAGCCGGCCACCGGCTTCTTTCTCTGATACAACCCTCATTAACCAATGATCGCTCGATGATACTTCCATCGCCCCAAATCACAACAATCGCTTGACCCTTACACAGCTAGACATCACCTTGGACCACCGGGTCCTGACTCGGTACCAAACTGCTATCCCTTTCCTTGACTAGCATAACCTTTATCGAATTCACTTCTGGGACTCATCCCGCTTCCATTCCTAATCCAACTCTTTTCTTTCCGCGCTGACAGGATGATACATCCTTCAGCTCCTGAGCAACTCTCATGAGCTCTCCTTTGCAATCACATACACATGTTGAACTTGCTCTAACATCCTCGGGCTGGAAAACCCGACACACTGACGATACCTCCAAGCATCCCCAGGATAAATTACCAAACATACATCACCTCCTGATCACATCCATACAGAAAATCCAAGGCTCCATCCTTGCATCCCCTCCGAACTCTTCTGGTTCTTCACTACCGGAAATCCTTCCGCAACAACAACAGATACCCAACCCGGATGCATTCCCCCTACCACTAGTACAATCCCAGTACTTACTACAAATAGCTAAAGTACTGCCGATAATCCACTTACTCCACTTCCTCCTCTGTTGGAGTACCCACGCTCCTTCCGGAGCTACATGCCTTTCCTTTTCAGGAAATCCACTCAACAACCCTTACTGCACCTACACGTGACACAAAGCTATACTTCACTCTACATTATCCATGTAGAGTAACTGCTATCCTTGCACTTCCATATACTCTGAATCTGCTCGCAAGGACTCCCAGGTCCATGCACTGCTTTCCACTAACACGATCAATACCTGGGGCCAGACCATATCAATCATCATTCCCTGGCGATGCGTTTCCTCATTCTCCTCATACCGATCCAATCACACATATAGAGTCTTCAGCATGACTGGACCGCCCTTCTAGGCCTTCAGCCTATCTGGACCACTCTCGGAACCTTCAGCATGTCTGGATCGCCCTCTTGGGCCTTCAGCCTGTCTGGACCATTCTCAGAACTTTCAGCATGTCTGGACCGCCTCTCTGGGCCTTCAGCCTGTCTGGACCATTCTACCGAGCCTTCGACCTGACTGGTACGCCCTCCAACCTTCAGTCTTCCCGGTCTGCTCAACTATCATACATCATTCCGACTACCCTTCTAGGGAATCCTTCCCATTCATACTGTTCTAGCCCCTTAGGGGTTCCGAACTCTCGTTCCGATCCCATAATCCTTTCCATGGCCTAAACCCAGGCCTAACATCAAACACTATCTTTCCTGAATCCATGGTCTGCTCCCTGCCCCTACTAGTCTGCCACTTACTCATACCAGCCCACACTCCTTGCTGACTGAAACACTGCTGACTCCCAAAATGCTAATCAACCTCAAATACTTGTCGATCCTCTTGAGAATTTTCCAACTCTCCCCACTTTGAGCACTGACTACTAACCACTGGTGACCCAACCGGCATCACTTAAACATTCTTACTCAACAAATTCTCTTATACTTGAACTGATTCTAAACGAGAAACCTCCACAAAACCACGTTCCGGCATCGTGCATCTCGAACTCTAAGGGAGTTCGACACCCCGCTGAACACTTCTCAATTCTCAATTTCTATAGCCGGTGTTAGACATGTCAAACCCAACAAATAAATGGGTACAAATGACTCCAAGTACACTACTCTATTGCACTAGAAAGGTAGTACAAGGCAAGTAGGGTCGATCCACAGAGACACGGGATAATTAGTATATACCTCTTTGCGTAAGGTATTTGTTCACAAAAGATTAAATAGGGGGTAGAGTGTAATGATGTAGCAAACCAATATAAAACACGAGTAAACAACTAAACTAATGAATTAAGTTCAGATTTTGTAAGGACTCCAACTCCATGTATGGCAATCCAGCAGGGTGAATCAAAGATGACAAGACATTTGTTTCATTCTATCTAAGTTGGTACTTGAAAGTGTTAACAAGCTCTAACACTTTCCATTCACCACATTAATCAATCAAAACAAGCTCTTTGATTAATCCTAACCTTACTAACCTAATCTAAACAAGCTCTTAGAAGTAGATTAAAAGACAGCATTAAGCTTATTGTGAAAGTTCCCAACAACACCCAATACTCCTCACAAGCTCGGGAGCGTAAGAATGTGTGAAAAGATTTACACTAAATTCATTCATAAGAAATCAATTTAATGCTTGTTACTTGGTTCAATTCACAAAACAATTACAGATTTTGCAAAATGAATACCTTGAATGATCTAACCCTAATTCAAATGGCCAATAAGAATCATTATTAGAATCAAACATTCGATTGAAGTAAAATCAATTTCACTAGATAGAAATTAAACACAAACATCAGATCATATGATTTGATTCACAACCAAAAAGCCAAAACATGAAATTGGAGAAGTTAGGGTTCTAGCCACACATGGCTAGAACAAGATCACAAGAATAAAAGATGGAATTAAAGTGCAATTACAACTTACAAATACTATAAATAATGTTTCCAAATGATTTCTAATCAAACCCTTGCAAAAACCTTTGAAAATCCTCCTCCCAATGTGCTCTGATATGTTGTGTGTATCAAAAAATGGCCCTTAACCTGTAATATGAAAGATAGGAAAAACTGCCAAAAGTTGGTTTCTGGGTCGATCACGGCCCGTGTTCAGCATGGTCAACAGCTCCTCTTTTTGGTCAACACGGCCCGTGTTGGTTTTGCAGTGTAAATCCAACACGGCCCGTGTACCCCTCTGACTCCGAATCCAAACTTGATTTTTCCAACTTTTTCGTTCTTCGCCCGATCATCTCGAAATCTTCACCAATGCTTCCCGATACTCCCCAAAGTGCGTTCCAACCTCCGGTTTACCTGAAAAGACATGAAAATGTGCAAATAAGGTTGTTCTAGAGACTAACATGAAATATGATGAAATGCAAGACAAATGAAGGACAATTATGCTAAATAGATGCATGAAATGGGACTAAAAGGTGTGCAAAAAAGGTGCACGAAATGCACCTAACAAATCTCCCCAAGCTTAGACCTTTATTGTCCTCAAGAAAGAACAAGAAATAGACAAAACAGGACGATTTCTAGATGACAGAAAGAAACTTAGAACAAAAGGGGACGGGAAGGTTCTAAGGACTAGGGATGAATGCATGCAATGCAAACAATGAAAAAGGAAAAGAAAAATTATGTACAAAAGCACTAAAGAAACAAAATGTATCAAAAAGAAATTTAAGGCGCAATTAAATAATCTATACAAGTACGATCAGACTTTACATCAATATTGCTCCAATCATTAGTACCTAGGCAACCATCTTGCTTCCTTCGATATATCACAGACTCCCAAAGTGAGGAAGACCCGAAACGGTGTAACCCAATAATCCAACCCTAGTTTTATTAAAACTTTATACTTTGCTAAGATTTATGGGTGAAAATAACATAGTCCGGATCTCATATCCTTAAGACTAGATGGCCAAGAATCAGAATCGATGCATCCTTAAGAACCCGTCACGGCGAATCAGCTTTCGCTGAAACAATGAGCCCACCCGAAGGGGCCCAACTCCTATGCTTTCACTTTTTCGAGAGCCACAAGTATCATATCACACAGTTCTTTGATCGCCAGATTTCACTTTGAATTGGCTTTTGATTTGATTGAAATTTGATTTGTACTTCGTTTTGATTTTGGATTCTTCAATCTTCATTTTTGGAATTTCTTGAGATTTCTTCGTTTTGGCACTTGAAATTCTGATTTGGGTACTAGATATGATAGTTGTACCCTTCCTTCTTTCTTGACTGTGTGGATCTGAAACTTAAGCTCTCTGTCACCGCGAGGGTGACGCGTGTCAACAAATAGGTCCGTGTTCTGTGGGTCCATAGTTGCCGATAAAGATTCTTTTTAAACATTCAGAAGCAAATCATCCTAAAGCTGTTATTACCGCCCAAAAAACATTTCAATATAATTTCTTTTTATTATCTAAGGCTAGGGTCTCGAATTACGGTGTTTGGGTCCCCTAGTTATGACAGCTGATTCTACACTTCCGGTAACAATCCGGTTGCTTCGGTATTATTTTTTTTTCATTTTGATTTTTCGTTTTCCCACTTCATAGAGCACTTGTATGTAAAGATAGTATTCATCTCGTATTTTTTTTTTGTTTTTTTTGGAAACAATGAATGAAAAAGTTTTTTTTCTTTTTTTTTTTTGCATGAATATGAACATGAAATGCATGGATAAACATAATGTACAACTCTACCCCTCCCCAAGCTTAAAGATAAGCATCGTCCCCGATGCTCGGAGAGGGTGGAACAACCTAATCACCGGAAGGTGGTGCGGGATGGTAGTCGGGTCGGGTAAGGTCCAAAACAGTTATAAGTGCACACATATTGAATTTTAAAGCAAAATATGAACGATTAAAGATATGGAAAGAATTTACCGAATCGTTCTTGGAGCCTTGCAGTTGGTGGTGAGAACCTCCTCTTCAACCTCCCTAAGCTTGCCTACATAAAGTATCAAGCCCAAAAGCACAAAAAAAATTGTGAAAATTTCGGACCTAGGGGTTCTTGGAAGAGAGAAATTGTTTTGGGGGTGAGTTATGGGTGAACGGGGGTGATAAAAACCGACTTTTATACTTAAAACACATTTGGTCTGCAGCACGAACACGACCCATGTTCTTTTAGTGTAAAAACACATGGCCCGTGTAGGGGGTTTAAAATTTTGAAAATGGCTTAACACGGCCCGTGTTGGGCATAAGGGAAAAATGACACGGGTCGTGTACCCCTCTGACTGCGAAAATGTTTGCCTCGTTTGAACACGACCCGTGTTCAATATAAGGCAAAAATGAACACGGGCCATGTACGACTCTGTTTGCCACTTCCCACTTTTTGAACCCAAAAATCCCTCTCATTCAAATGAAATGGTTTTGCATCCCGAGGTCCGTTTGGTGATTTAAAAACATGCTTAAATGCATTTAGAACATTAAAAACCAAAAGCTTCAAAGAAATGGAAATTGTTTTTTTTAAGAAATAACAAAAATACGCCCGGGTTGCCTCCCGGTAAGCTGCCCTTGTTTTAAGTCGTTGGCTCGACTTCGCCCCCATATATGCTTCGTTCTAAGTATGTGGGCCTCTCCAACACATCAATCTTCTTGCCACCTCCTTCAACTGAACCTTCAACCTTCCTTTGGATTTCTTTTTGCGAACAAACCAAAAAGGACTTAACCCTTTAATATCAGAGATTGTCCACTCAATCCTTTTTTTGGTATTTGTTCAGCATGGTTGTCAACTCACTCTCTTGCTTCTTCGATAGTTTATTTGAGTTGATGACCGGTTGAGTACTCTCCTACTTGACATGTATTAGCTTTAAAGGGTCCGGTGGAGTTTTTGCTCCCGGATCTAGTGTTTGTTCCACCGGTGGAAGGATTTTGACTTTGGTTGATGGCTTAGGTTTTATATCATCACTCCTCACATGCTTCTTGTCATCAATAAACTCCAAACTCTCCAACACCTCATAGTCCATATCGACCTCCTTTGCAAGCTCTTTGGCTTTGTCCCTGTCTAGTTTTCCTTGCAAAACTAACTCTAGAAATTCATTGTTAGACAAACTTAAACCCTTTTTAGTTGAGGGATCGATCAAATTCACAAAATTGACGGATTGAACCTCGGAAGGAACCTTTTTTGCTTCATGAACATTGAAGTTGATAACTTGACCATCAAATTCCATACTTAAAGTTCCATTGTAGACATCAATTTTTGTTTTGGAAGTTTTAAGAAAAGGTCTACCTAAAAGTATGGAACTTGAACTTGGAGAGTCATCATCTCCCATATCTAAGACATAAAAATCAGTTGGGAAGATAAATTCATCGACTTGCACTAACACGTCCTCTAGTACACCCTTAGGTGTACCAAAGACCGGTCGGCAAGTTGGATGATCACACTGGTTTTGCTCAATGTTCCTACACCAATTGATTTGAAAAGAGAATATGGTAGGACATTTACGGATGCACCTAGATCGAGCATGGCTCGGGGTACATGAAGATTCCCCAATTTTCATGGTACGGTAAACACACCGGGATCCTTGCACTTCGGGGGCATCCTCTTTTGCAAAACCGCGGATACATGTTCCCCAACTGTTACGACTTGATTTCCTTTTAATTTCTTTTTAGATACACAAAGATCCTTAAGGATCCTTGCATATCTAGGTACCTGCTTGATGGCCTCGAGGAGTGGAATGTTGATTTGAACTCTCTTGAACATTTCCATGATCTTATTCTCCCCCCGTTCTTTCTTCATGCTCTTTCATCTTTCGGGAAATGGAGCAGGTGTGGATTTAGACTCAGTGACGAAGGGCTTCTTTTCGATTGTTTTCTTTTCCTTCTTCTCTTCTTCGGTTGCCTCTCCGACCACTATTTCTTCTTCCTTTTGATCAACTGACACTTTTGGACCATCATAGCTCTTTCCGCCTCTCAATGTGATGGCACACACATTGTTCCTTGGGTTTGTTTCAGTTTGTGCAGGTAACTTTCCTTGAGATTCTAATTTGCTTACGGAATTAGCAAGCTGTGAAACTTGTTTCTCTAAGTTCTTTATGCTTGCTTTTGTCTCTTGTTGGAAAGCTTGTGTACTAGTAGCCAAACTCTTCACTATGTCCTCTAAGGACATACTTGATGAACCTGATTGTTGAGGAGGGTGTTGTGGTTGCCTTGGCTGTAAGTTTTGTGATGGAAAAGGTGGTCTTTGTTGGTATTGATGTGGTTTACTTGGTTGATAATTTCCTGGTTGATTTCCTTCCCAACCTTGATTGTTACTCCATCTTTGATCACCTTGTGGCTGCTCATATCCCCTTTGATTAGACCCAAGAAAACCTCCCATGGCTTTTGCTTCTTCATAATCTTCCTCTTGAAGTTGAGGGCACATGTCGGTTGGATGCTCCACTTGAGTACAAATACCGCATGGGTGGGGTGTGGGCTGCACACCTTTGTCTTTGGCTAGCATCATAACCACTTTCGTAAGCTCGGACAATTGAGCTTCAATTTGAGGAGTTTGGACCTCCTTTACACCTCGGGGTGCATCCGTGTACCATTCTTCATCATGGCTTGAATGTTTGAAATCTTCAGCCATGTTCTTGATTAGATTGTGGATTTCAGTAGGAGTCTTGTCGGGTAAAGATCCGCCACTGGAGGAATTAAGAAGCCTTCTTTCCATTGGAGTCATTCCTTTAATGAAGTATTAGAGAAGCTGATATTCGGTACTTCCATGCTTTCGGCATCGAGCACAAAGTTTCTTGAATCGCTCCCAATATGTGTGAAAAGCTTCTCTCTTGTGCTGCTTGATTCCAAGATCTACCCAAGTAGTAACCGTCCCCGGTGGGAGGTCATAAAGTCAGTCTTTGGCTGCATCTTGCACCGCAAAGCGGAATGCCCTAAGCTTGATGTGGTCCTCTATGACATTGTGTGGTTTCATACCTACACATACTACATGGAACTCAGTGAGGAACTTGTGAGGATGTTCATTCTCCAAACCTCTAAAAGTTAGGAGTAAGTGGATAAGCCCGAATTTTAGTTCAAGGTTTGTGGCAGCTGGATACGTGATACAAAGAGGTTGTTGAGTAACGTCTTGTCTTGACCATTGGCGGAGGGTTTGTTCGGGTGGTGGGTTTGGAGGTGGATTCCCTCTGTGGTTATCTCCCATGGTATGAGTAGTAGTTGATGTTTCTATGGGTGTAGTGTTTGGGATATGATGATTAGGTAAAGAGGGTGGAGTGGTATTTATGGGTGATGATGGTTGTAGTGAGGGTGATGGGCTTTCTGTTTCTGATGCGTATACACTTGAGAGGGGTATGTCCTCCCAAATGCTGATGACCGGGGGAGTAGATGGTGAAGAAGTACCGGAAACCGTTTTCCTCTTACGAATCTTGGCTTGCCTTCGTATTCTCCTTGCCGTCTTCTCTATCTCCGAATCAAGTGGTAATGGTGTACCTGTACGAAAAGATCTTGGCATAAAACAATTAGTAACACCGTGTCCCCGACAATGGCGCCAATTTGTTAGTCATGTCAAACCCAACAAATAAAGGGGTACAAATGACTCCAAGTACACTACTCTATTGCACTAGAAAGGTAGTACAGGGCAAGTAGGGTCGATCCACAGAGACACAGGATAATTAGTATATACCTTTGCGTAAGGTATTTGTTCACAAAAGAATAAATAGGGGGAGGGGGAGTAGAGTGTAATGATGTAGCAAACCAATATAAAACACAAGTAAACAACTAAACTAATGAATTAAGTTCAGATTTTGTAAGGACTCCAACTCCATGTATGACAATCCAGCAGAGTGAATCAAAGATGACAAGACATTTGTTTCATTCTATCTAAGTTGGTACTTGAAAGTGTTAACAAGCTCTAACACTTTCCATTCACCACATTAATCAATCAAAACAAGCTCTTTGATTAATCCTAACCTTACTAACCTAATCTAAACAAGCTCTTAGAAGTAGATTAAAAGATTGCATTAAGCTTATTGTGAATGTTCCCAACAACACCCAATACTCCCCACAAGCTCGGGAGCGTAAGAATGTGTGAAAAGATTTACACTAAATTCATTCATAAGAAATCAATTTAATGCTTGTTACTTGGTTCAATTCACAAAACAATTACGGATTTTGCAAAATGAATAACTTGAATGATCTAACACTAATTCAAATGGCCAATAAGAATCATTATTAGAATCAAACATTCGATTGAAGTAAAATCACTTTCACTAGATAGAAATTAAACACAAACATCAGGTCATATGATTTGATTCACAACCAAAAAGTCAAAACATGAAATTGGAGAAGTTAGGGTTCTAGCCACACATGGCTAGAACAAGATCACAAGAATAAAAGATGGAATTAAAGTGCAATTACAACTTACAAATACTATAAATAATGTTTCCAAATGATTTCTAATCAAACCCTTGCAAAAACCTTTGAAAATCCTCCTCCCAATGTGCTCTGATATGTTGTGCATGTCAAAAAATGGCCCTTAACCCGTAATATGAAAGATAGGAAAAACTGCCAAAAGTTGGTTTCTAAGTCGAACACGGCCCATGTTGAACATAGAGTAAATCTGACATGGCCCGTGTTCAGCATGGTCAACAGCTCCTCTTTTTGGTCAACACGGCCCGTGTTGGTTTTGCAGTGTAAATCCAACACGACCTGTGTACCCTCTGACTCCGAATCCAAACTTGATTTTTCCAACTTTTACGTTCTTCGCCCGATCATCCCAAAATCTTCACCAATGCTTCCCGACACTTCCCAAAGTGCATTCCAACCTCCAGTTTACCTGAAAAAGACATGAAAATGTGCAAATAAGGTTGTTCTAGAGACTAACATGAAATATGATGAAATGCAAGACAAATGAAGGACAATTATACTAAATAGATGCATGAAATGGGACTAAAAGGCGTGCAAAAAAGGTGCACAAAATGCACCTAATAGCCGACAACAAAACCATACAACCAAATTCTGACCATCAATCCCTTGGATGCTAACCATTACAGCTCCTTACTAGTATCCCTTTCAACCAACCCATGAAACACGCAGAACGGCGAATAAAAATACAACACCACAAAATAACAAGATAATCAGACAACAATAAAACGAAAACATACCCGCAACCGCATCCGGCTCTGCCCTGACCTCCTCTTCCATAATCTGAAAAGCACGCCCCTGAGCCCTCGAGGGCTCTGCTCCACTCTGACCTCCACCTGTAATCCTCAATGTGGCTGGTGCTGAAGTATGCACCGGTCCTGCAGTAAGCTGTGGACAGCTGGCCCTCATGTGACCAACCTGATGGAACTGATAACAATTCCTCATATCATGAACTAGGGATGACTGATGGCACTCCCTCGCATAATGCCCATTTCTCCCGCACTTGCGGCACGCACCACCGGACCTACAAACTCCGGTGTGACCCTTCCCGCACTTCCCACAAGTGCGGCTGCTCTAATCTCCCAACCTAGAATCAACGGTCTTGGACCGTTTTGGCGCCGGCTGCGACTGCACTAGGGCCTGCCTCTGCTCTCACAACTGCAAATCAATCTCCAACTCACGCCGTCGAGCGGCCTCCTGCAACTCCAACAAGGTCTCGCACCTCTGCGTAGACACAAACTACCTGATATCCCTCTTGAGCATAGTCAGATATCGGGACAGCTGAGCCTACTCTGAAGCAAACTCTGGGCAAAACATCTCCCTCTCATTAAACATCTTGGTGATCTCCGTCACCGACTCTGTATCCTGCTTCAGCTCCAAAAACTCCTGAGCCAACCTTTCCCGCTCCACCCGCGGGACATAACGAGTATTGAACATGTCTCGGAACTGATCCCAAGTAACCGCAGCCCGCTGCGCATCCGAATATGATCCCGTGGTCAATCTCTACCAATCCTTCACCCCGAGCCTTAACAGGTTCAGAGCACACCTCACTCTCTGATCAGCAGGGCATGAACATGTGAAAAAACATTCCTTCACGTCTGACAACCATCGCATAGCAACAATCGGATCCTGAACTCCATCAAAAGTAGGGGGCTTCGTATTATCGAAGTCCCGATACTGAAAACCTCTACCGGATCCTCCCCCTGTCGCTGCTACAGCCGTTGTAGCCGCCACGACAACCACCTCTGTAAGAGTTGCATAGCGCTCATCAAAATACTCGACCATGGCGGTCTTGATCGACCCAAACAGTTTCGGCAGCTCGACCCGGAACGTAGCAGCAACCTCATCAAGCAGGATCTCACGAATCCTAGCGTCCAACTCATCCGTACTCATCTGACCGATGACCTCGGGTGGCACCGATCCACCCTGACCGCCCTATCCTACTCCCGATCCCGACCCGGATCCACTTCCAGCATGCCTCATAACCACCATACTGACAAACACCACAAAACATCAGATACTTCCCACTAACCCGGGAACCAACCCCCAACCCAACCCTAGGGGTTGTGACTTCCTTGATGCGCGTATGGGTCCTGTGCTTTCAGTAGTACGGGCTCATACTACCTTCCACACCTACCCATATTTACATCAAGTATCACCATAACACCCTAAAGATGAATATATCTAACGAGCAATCTACCCTCACCCCTAGAGGAACACTGAAATTCTCGTAAAAGGAGACCCTAGGCTAGCAGGCATCACAATCAGGCAACTCTATCATGCACTTCCTGAAGATCCCTAGCCTAACACTAGCATGTTGTTCTAACATATCATATAATCAAATAACTTGGATGGTATTTTGGGGTTACTTACTGGCTCCAGCTGATCGTACATCCGCGTCCTCCTTTACTCATTTTGAAAACCATTTTAAATTCTCTTTTGAAAACTCTCCTTGATTTGAGACTGGATTCACACGAATGTTACTCCAATTCACTCAAACCAAGGCTCTAATCTCTCACAAAGGAAAGCTCACACAAATCTAGGGTTTCTGGAACTCAAAGGAAAGGTAAAAAGGCTAGGGAAGAGGTGTTATGTTCTTTATATAGGGCACTACCCCCGGGATTAGGGTCTTCTCTCTTCAGCACCAACTCGCTGAGTCCAGCCTCCGACTCGCCGAGTTGGTCGCTTAACGTGTGACCAGAATCGCGACTCGACTCGCCAAGTCTATCCATCGACTTGCCGAGTCGGACTTTCTTATTTACACTAAGAACCCTGAACTTGCACTTCTGAACTCGGGGTGTTAAACCCGTAATGTTCAAAATGTTTGACAACGGCTGCGAAATCACCGAATAGTACGTCCCAACATTTTCTTATGAACTTGAATGTGAACCCATCTGGTCAAGGGGCATTTTCATTCCTGCAAACCTAAAATTTTGTTTTTATTTATTCAAGAGAGATGGGAGACTCTAATGTGTGAGCATCATCTTGGTTGATTTTTTTAAAATATGGGTTACATAATTTTGGCCTTGATGGCCCGAACTCTTTGACTTTATTTTCAAAAATCTGAGCACCTCTTTTTTAATTCTTGATGGATTGGTACACCACTCTCCATTGACCATAAGACCATTAGTTCTATTCTTTCGGTTGTTGTTATTGACAAACCCATAAAAGTATCTAGAGTTTTCATCCCTATCGATGACCCATTTAATTATTGCTTTTTGTTTCACATCAAGAACAACTCATTTTTCGAGTTTAACAATTCTTTGATAACCATTTCGTCTTGTCTCGATTTCATCTTGATTCAACAATCTGATTTCACCTTTAGAGTCCAAATGAACCATCACATCTATGAGATTTTTTGATTCCATTTCTTCTATTGGGGTACCATAACCTGCAAAGCTATTCCAGGCATGGCTGCCAAGTAGCAATCAGGGGTACCATAACCTGCAAAAGCTGTTCCAGGCTGTGATGAAAGCCTTTTTAAAACCATCTCGTATCATCCATGAGTTGAAAAGTCTGAAAGGTGAGGGACCAAAATCTCATTCAGAGGAAGAGAGGAGAACTGGACAATGATCAGAGAGCTCCCTCGGCAAGGTAGTAACTGACACCGAGGGAATAATATCAAGGAGGCATGGGCAAACATGAAACCGATCTAGTTTGCTGAGTTTAAGATTTTCATTCCTAAAGCAGGTAAAATGGTGATCCCCTATTTTCAAATATGTAAGTCCTGTCTCCAGGATGAAGTGATTGAAATCTCTAGCTGTTCTAGTGAAAAAGATGGAGTTAAATCTTTCATTGGCCTTTGAACGACATTAAAGTCTCCCAACATGATCCAGATACCATATTTCGCTAATTTGATGCTCATAAGTTCGCCCTATAGTGCAGCTTTATCAGTTGTAGATTGTGTTGCATAAATATTAACGAAAATTAACGGACAATTAACGCCAATCCATGTGCCAATATTAATCAAATAATGTCCGAAGGAAATAACCTCAGTTGAGCTAAACATCTTGTTATCCCAAACACTTATCAGGTCGCCAGACCTTCCAGTTGAATTTACCCTGTTTTCCCCAAAATCGTTAGATCCCCAACATTCAGCTACGTCGATTAGGTCTGCATCTAATAGTGGAGTTTCTTGAACAGCAAGGAATGTAATTTTGTGCTTTAATTTTGGTCGTCTTACCCATTCTATTTTATGATTCTCTCAAATTCCTCAAACATTTAGGGTTAAGAAATTCATTGAGGATCTTTTTTCTCACCGTATTCTCCAAGAATCTCAGCTAGCAAAGGATTACTAGCTTCCATTTCAAAACCAAGCATGGACCCAACTACTGCTGTTGCATCAATTTCGTTTACCGAAGAGGAAGATTCGGAAACGGCAACCTCAAGAGTATTGGAAGAGCGAGGCAGAGTGTTGAGATTAAGATCCATGGACGGGGCGGATGAGCAACCACTATACGTAAGGAGAATTGCAAGGAATACGAGTCATGATTAATTTCACAATCATCTTTTGTAGTAGATGTAGTTTCATCTATGAGGGGAGTCATCCTAGGAATATCGAGTGAGGAATTTAGCAGTCGACGCTGCTTTACTGAAGAGCATCCAGACTTATTTGTTTGGTTTAAATCAATAAATTTTGGGTTTTCATTCTGTGCATTTACGACAGTGGAGGGAAAAGGCCCAAAACATCCCCAATGGGAAAATTCAGATGGTAAGGGTTTGAGATTAGTAGTGGCTCTATTTTGATGCTCCATATTGTTTGAATCCTCCGGATTTTTATTGAAACGTAACCTCTCTTTGTCGGCATGGTTAATATTCTCTTTTTCAAGATCATTAGTTCCGAAACCGTTAAAATCTTTTTTTTATTAATGGTGACGATTCCCCTGCCACCGCCTTGGGCATCCCCATCGTCCCTTGAGGTTCTGTAGTTCCGATTGTCGGAGTTATTCCGTCCTCCGCTGGAAAGTGGTTGTTTGCTTGATTGTGTTTGGACGAAGAGATGTTTTTCTCATTTACCTCTATAATTTCTCCATCTTCGACATCATTTATCCAGGTGTCGTAGACATGGTCCTCTCCACCATATTCACCGTCTTTCTGTGTTATTCATCTCCATGACTTCTATGTCAGATTCGAAAGGTTGTTCATCAGAATCGAACTTAAACGAGAACCAGGGTTCATCTTCGTATTCTACCACCCCCACCGAGACGGTTTTTCCATCTATGATAACTTGGACTTCTTCGTTTAATTTCTTCTTGATACTAGTGAGTAAACCAATTTTGATGCAAGAAAAGTCTACTTGATCTCTAATTCCATCAAAGGGAGCCATAATTTTGCCCAAACTCCCAATGATGGCGATGAAATTTGATTTACACCACATTTTGAGAGGGAGTCCCTCTATTCTTATCCAGGCCACCCGCTCAAAGTGACATACCTCATCGTCTCCAAGTCTAAGCCATTTGAAAAAGAAAGGCAATTTAGTCTTTTTATGTCTACGAGGGAGCCAATGCACAACAAAATAATATTCTAGGGATCGTCCGAGAGTTAAAATAAAAAGCTAGGGACCAGACATGCAAATTACCCCAAACCACAAGGACTGTCCATGTAATTTACTCAAATACATACAACATAAATTTGATTGAAGACAAAACTTCAAAAATGGTCCCTGTGATTTTCGAAAATATCAAGTTTAATCCTTAAGTTCAAAAAACCTCACAGATGGTCCCTGTGGTTTCAAAACTTTTAACATTTGGTCCTTCCGGCTCACTCTGTTCCCATTTAGCCGTTAAGTAGGGGGTATTTTTGTCATTTCACTACCCAGGGACTATTTTTGAGGTTTTTATTACTTTTTTTAAATAAATAATAAAAATTAATATGCAACGGGTCCCTCTCTCTCTCTCTCTCGCTCTCTCTCTCTCTCTCTCTCAACTGCTGCTGCAGTACAACCTGGTGTGGTTTTTGTTTTGCTAAATCGCTGCTACCTTCAAAGACACCTACATGAAGGTTAGATTTTTTGCTTCTTGAAACGAGTCTGCTTCCTTCTCTGCTTGCAAAGTAATTTGTTTTTTCTTTGAGTTTATCCAGGGTTTTTGTTTCCAAAAGCAAATTCTAAATGGTTATTTTCTTTTAAAATCACAACATGAATCTGATTCACTCTTCATTCCCTGTTTTCATAAAAGTTCTTTTGTATGCTACAGGGTATTGAAAATTTAACACATTCCGATTGAAATGCGATTAAGCGAACAAATTCTCAGCTCGAGGAGGCAGAATCTGTTGAAACCCGAAAAAGGACTGCATTCAGTTACAAACATTGGATTCCCGGAAGAATGAGATTGATTTACAACATAATCGGAAATGGGTTTGCTGAAATTGATTTGATTAGCTCCTAAATTCGGATCACGAACTAAATCCTCCTATATTACCTGATTCGCTAAACAAATTGTCATCTTCTTCTCCCTCTCGATGCCATCAAAAACATTCAAGAATACTCAATTCCAAAGCTCACATGTGTTCCACTGCCCTATATTAACTATTAACTAAACCGGTTGGTCATTTCACATAGATTGAAGGTAAACTGTAATCAATTATACCTGATCTGAGAATGAATGATCCAAAAAATAAAAACCTACACAAACACTCATTGTAGCAAAATACACACACATACACACACTTCGTGGAATGAAGAAACTTCAATTTCTGGGTTCAAATTGATGGCGTTTAATGTCAAAGTGTTCTTGATCTCGTGGAGATCGTTGTAGAAACCTAAAAGAAAATCATGCCTAATCTGAGACATTGTAAAAACCCAGAAGAATATCAAATACCCAAAAGAATATCAAAAACCCATAAGCAAATAATTCTAAAAAAACACCATATGAAGATCAAGGTACCATTTTGTGTGTTTGTGTGTGTGTGGGGGTTTTTAAATTATTCTCTATATGAGCAGACAACCACTAGGATGATTAGAGGGTTTAAGGAGCCTGATGGGGTTTGATAGTCAATGGAACAATAAAAATAGGGAAAGAACGATGGAATCAACAATATAGAAGGTAAATGATTAAAAATGGAAGACGATGGAATTGATTGTTAATCAATTCCATCGTCTTCCATTTTTAATCATTTACCTTCTATATTGTTGATTCCATCGTTCTTTCCCTATTTTTATTGTTCCATTGACTATCAAACCCCATCATTGGTCCGACCTGCCATCGACCTGCCGGAACTGTGCCTATGACGACTACTCGTTCCACCAGCCAACGCTTAGAAGATCACGATGCCTTGTTATCCCAGTTGCAAGTCGAAATGGGGGAAGTCAAGATCCACATGGATGCTATGAACATCAATATCCAGAAAGAGCAACAGGAGAACGCTACCTTCCGTAAGACGATGCTAACGTGGATGCAAAATCAAGAGAAACAACATGCTACCGGGGGATCTGGTGCATCTGGCTCTGGCATTTTCTCTTCCCACACCCCTCCACGTCCGTCAGGATCGACTCCTCCACCGGTGGATGGAAACCCCCTGCCTCAGGACGTGGTCGCGCCTCCCCCTGTGGGCCTGCCCTGGACGGTGAAGAAGATTACACTACCGGAGTTTAATGGGTTCGATCCTCAAGGTTGGATTCAAAAGGCCACCCTCTTCTTCGAAATCAATGGTACACCTCCTCACTTTCGATTACGCTTGGCACAGTTGAGTATGGTTGGGGTTGCCCAACATTGGTTCACAATTGTGAGCCAACTCCATCCTCAATTGACATGGGAGGGTTTTCAGACGGAATTGTTACAACGCTTCAGTGGTTTAGAAGTGCAAAACCCCTTTGAACAGTTGGCGATGATCCAGCAGACGGATTCTACTCTGGAGTACATCGATGATTTTGAGTATTTGTTATCTCTCGTGGGCCCTTTACCGGATCGACAAGTTTTGGGGTATTTTGTGGCCGGCTTACAGGATGAGGTTAGACGATGGGTCCGTTTACAGCGTCCTCAAACTACTTTAGAGGTGATGTATGCCGCTAAGGATGTTGACGACCTCCTCCGCCCGACGACCGGTAACATTTCTCAGACCCGGTTTCGTTATTTGAACCGTTTTGGGGTATCTAATGGGTCTTTTCCGGAGCCCGGTCAGTTGTTGGGCCGTTCGGATTGTAATCGGGCCACAATCCCTAAATTGGGAGACAAACTTTTGAGTGGTCGCAAGGACGTCCATAGGACCTCCTCGTTTTCCAAATCGCTTTTCCCTTCTCCACCAGATTCAGGGCCGCCAGTGAATCGAGATCGCGGGGTACGTTCATTGACACGCACGGAATGGGAAGAACGACGAAAGAAGGGATTATGTTTTCGGTGTGGGTTACAATATGGGCCATCTCATAAATGTGCTGAAGCCAAGCTTTGTGTCTTATTGTTGGGGGACGATGAAGAGCTGGGGGATACAGATGATCAACTTCGGATGATGGATTACGGTTTCCCTGACGAACAAACAGGGGAACTGGTTCCTGAAGGCACATGTTCTGCTTTGGAGTTTACGGGGGGTTCTAAGACCACTCTCGGTGGTAAAACTCTTAAGTTTGAGGGCTTTATTGGGGGCATTCCAACAATCCTTTTGGTCGATAGTGGCGCGACTCATAACTTCGTCTCCCGTCAACTGGTGGTCGCTCTCAATCTCACGACGGTCAGTTTTTCAGGTATTAATATCAAATTGGGTGATGGGTTCATGGTGCGGGTGACAGAGCAATGCTTGGACCTCCAAATTCAAATTGGGTCTTGTGCATTTTTGGTCAATGCTCTGGTATTTGATACAGGAAATACGGACCTGATTCTGGGAATGCCCTGGTTGAATTCCCTAGGAGAAGTTATTCATAATTGGAACGCTGCTTGGATGAAGTTCGTTTGGGGAGGAAGGGAAATTACTCTACAAGGCTTACCTAATGGACAACGATCACACACTTCTCTTCACAACTGGCTTGCTTCTCATGACCCTCAGTTGCCAAACCAGTTGTCGAATACCAAAGGTCTGCTGTCGGTATTCATGGAGGCGGATAAACAAACAGAGTTCAATCGCATTTTGGAACAATTTGCTCTGGTTTTTCAAGAACCAACAGGTCTCCCACCGCCGCGTCCACATGACCATTGCATTCATTTAACACAACATCACACCCCAATTTGTGTTCGACCCTATCGATACCCACATACCCAAAAAGATGAAATTGAAAAACAAGTCTCTGAATTGTTATCTTTAGGAATGATACGTCCTAGTAAAAGCGCCTATGCAAGTCCGGTGATTCTGGTCCGTAAGAAGGATGATTCATGGCGTATGTGTGTGGATTACAGGGCCCTTAACAAAGCAACCATCCCTGACAAGTTCCCGATTCCAGTGGTGGAGGAATTGTTGGATGAATTGCATGGTGCTAAATTTTTTTCCAAATTGGATTTGAAGTCAGGTTACAATCAAATTCGCATGCATGAAGATAGTATCGACAAGACCGCTTTTCGAACACATGATGGCCATTATGAGTATTTGGTTATGCCCTTTGGGTTAATGAACGCTCCATCTACTTTTCAGTCGGTCATGAACGAGATCTTTCGTCCTCTATTACGAAAGAAAGTGGTCATTTTTTTGACGATATTTTGGTTTATAGTGCTACGTGGGGGGATCACTTACAGGATGTAGCTACTGTGCTCGATATCTTGTTAACAAATACATTAAGGGTAAATCGCAAGAAATGCTCTTTTGCGCAATCTTCTGTTGAGTATTTGGGACACATTATTGATGGCCAAGGAGTTGCCATGGATCCGAGTAAGGTGGAAGTTGTAGTCGATTGGCCTGTTCCTATGACCATAAAAGGGTTACGTGGGTTTCTGGGACTCACGGGATACTATCGAAAGTTTGTAAAGAATTATGGTAGCATTGCGCGCCCTTTAACCGACTTGACGAAAAAGGATGCTTTTCGTTGGCATCCCGACGCGCAAACCACCTTTGATTCCCTCAAACACGCCCTTGTCACGGCACCTGTTTTGGCTCTTCCGGATTTCTCTACACCATTTGTGGTGGAATGTGATGCGTCGGGCAGAGGAATTGGAGCGGTCCTTATGCAGCACAATCGTC
This sequence comes from Lactuca sativa, assembly GCF_002870075.4. NCBI lineage: Eukaryota > Viridiplantae > Streptophyta > Magnoliopsida > Asterales > Asteraceae > Lactuca > Lactuca sativa. The sequence continues at coordinate 65,750,264 of NC_056626.2, read as the reverse complement.
CCATCGCGTACTTCAGTAAAGCTTTGAGTGATCAGAATCTCACAAAGTCTGCTTATGAAAGGGAGATCATGGCGTTAGTTCTTGCGGTACAACATTGGCGTACTTATTTGTTGGGTACTACCTTTGTGGTTTATACCGACCAAAAGAGCCTTAAATTTTTACTTCAACAGCGAATCACAACCCCAGACCAGCAGAATTGGGTGGCAAAATTGTTGGGTTTTAACTTCGAAATTCAGTACAAACCAGGGCGTGAGAATAGAGCAGCAGATGCTCTATCCCGACGTGACGAAGAAGGAACTTTCAGACAGTTAGTATCGGTTCCGGTATGGGCTCAAGGGGAAAAATTGATCCAAGAGGCTAAGAACGATCCTGAGGTTCAACGACTCATTCAAGCCTGTGAAGAGAATCCATCACGACACCCAGGTTTTGCAGTTAACCATGGTATTCTTTATTACAAAAATCGACTAGTCATAGCTCGCAACTCTTGCTTTATTCCTGAGTTATTACATGAGTTTCATACTTCAGCTTCTGGGGGTCACTCGGGATATTATCGTACATATCGCCGTCTTGCTAGCAATCTATATTGGCCGGGGATGATTAGACGGGTGAAAGAATTTGTAAGGGCTTGTGATGTGTGTCAACGTTGCAAAGCAAGTTCCCTGGTCCCTGGAGGACTTTTACAACCATTAAATATTCCAACCGCCATCTGGGAAGATTTATCTATGGACTTCATAACAGGCTTACCGAAATCCAAAGGGTTTGATACTATTTTAGTGGTGGTGGACCGTTTATCAAAATACAGCCATTTTCTCCTGCTTAAACATCCGTACATAGCAAAATCTGTTGCTGAATTGTTTGTTCGTGAAGTAATTCGTCTCCATGGTATTCCTAAGTCCATAGTAAGCGATAGAGACCGTCTTTTTATCAGCAACTTTTGGAAGGAAATTTTCAAGCTTCAGGGCACCAAATTGCATATGAGCTCAGCATATCACCCAGAGACAGATGGCCAAACTGAGGTGATCAATCGATGTCTTGAAGCTTATTTACGTTGTTTTGCAGTCGATCAGCCTCGTTCCTGGGCTATATGGGTTCCTTAGGCAGAGTTTTGGTATAACTCTACATTTCATGTTTCAACTGGTTCGACCCCATTTGAGGTAGTCTATGGTCGCAAACTGATGGGTTTTGAGCATTCTAACACTTCCTAAGTGTACATGCAACCCTAATAACCTTGGATCTATGTTTGTCTAATTATCATGCAAAGTTGAATTCCAAGGTTATATTCCTATCTAGCATACATGGGGAACAATTTTAACTTGAATCATAGATAGAATAACTTACCTTGTTGTTGCTTGAGTTCCTTGAAACCTTGTGAGCCTAGCACCCCAAGTGTGATGCCTCAAATGCTTCACACAACACCAAATGCTCTTGGAAAGACTCTTGAGATAACACACACTTCTCAAAATCGGCCAAGCCCTCTAGTTTCTTAGTGTTCAACTTGTGTCACCAATTTTGTGGAGAATGGGACTCTTATATAGTGTTGACACATCTAGGGTTACACCATGTAAACCCTAATGTGTCATGACTCTTCATTTCCATGACCCATGGGTTTGTAACTCCCATGAAGCATCCATGGAGCATCCTATGGGTAGAACCCAACTTGATAATCCATGGAGCCTCTTAGCCCACTATACAAGATATGAATGATTTACATAATCAACCCATATATTTAATTAGTTATCCTTTGATCACTTAATTAATTCCAAATTAATTCTTTGATCAACTAATCAAATAATATTATTAATATATTAGAACTTATAATATATTAATAATCTCCAAGTGTTATTTCTCTCATTTAGTCTATCCAATTGCATGGTGCCATGCAACCCAAATGGACCATGCCGGGTCGGGTCAAGTACAAGCCCGAAATAGTTATGGACTTAGACACCTTATCCAACAGTCTCCCACTTGGATAAGTCTAATAACTATATCTCTAGTACTTCAGGAACCGACCGGCAATCGTAGCTCTTTCAAGGTCTCTCGGAACTGAGAAGATGATGATACGCCATTTAAGATAAGTGATCATATAATCCTCCGTTCTAGATATCAGCCGGACAAATACATGGAACATTGTCTTGCTTATTGTCCAGCATTTGTTTCCCGATTTCCGATTTGTTTGACATAGAACTTAATTGAACACATCAACTTAGTTCTGACCGGGCCCGGTACATGGGTCAAAACAAAATCATCGAGGGGCCCAGATATCAGCTTCTAATCCAAGAAGGAACAGATAAACTTCGACTCATATGTTTGTTCTACCACTCATTGAATTACACACAAAAGCACGTTTTATAACATCGAGTTACCAATGCGTTTTCGTACGATCAATGCATAACCAACTCGTAAGTAACAAATCATATCTCTAGGTTTGAAGACTTATATGATATTACCGTCTCACGATCACTCGAGATAGAATTCCATGAAGTGATTCCAGTGAGCGTGGGTTGAGTCCAATACTCAGAACTTATGAGCACTCATGATTGTTGTAGCCTTGTCCAACACCTTAGACCTCTACAACCCATCATGACAGTCTTGATTCATACCTACTTCCGACATATGACCGACTGTGGAGGTTTGAATAATATGTTATACCAAACAAAATTATTCTGGAAGTCAAAACATGCAAAAGAAATATAGTAAACGATTGACAAGAGATAGCAACACTTTACTCATAAATAAAACACCTTTTATTCATCATCAAATGTCAATTACACTTTACAAATTTCCGGGTTATCTAACTACTAAAACTTATATCATCCTTTAGCCCTATGCTCCGAGCATGCTGGAGATGCTTAACCCTACTCAGTCCCTTCGTGAGGGGATCTGCTGGGTTCTCATCCGATGATACCCTCTTTGCCACGAGGTGTCCTTCTTCGATCCGATGTCTAATGAAATGGTATTTTCTGTCGATGTGTCTGGATCTCCCATGATCCCTTGGTTCCTTGGCTAAGGCAACAGCACTTTCACTATCACAGAAAATTTCCATTGGCTCTTTAATAGCTGGTACAACTCCAAGGTCTCCAATGAAGTTCTTCAGCCATATCGCCTCCTTTGCTGCTTCACTAGCTGCAATATACTCTGATTCACAAGTAGAATCTGCCACTGTCTCTTGCTTGGAACTCTTCCAAGAAATTGCTCCTCCGTTTAGGGTAAAGACCCAGCCCGACTGAGAGCGGAAATTATCCCTATCAGTCTGGAAGCTAGCATCACTATACCCTACAACTCTCAAGTCATCACTCCCACCGAGGGTAAGAACCCAGTCCTTAGTCCTCCGCAGGTACTTGAGGATATTCTTTACCGCAGTCCAGTGTGCCTTGCCAGGGTTCGCCTGATATCTGCTAACCATGCTCAAGGCAAAAGCTACATCGGGTCGAGTACACGTCATAGCATACATGATCGATCCTACAGCCGAAGCGTAAGGTGTTCGACTCATTTCTGCTATCTCAGCCTCAGTGCTAGGGCTTTGTGTCTTACTCAATCTGGTGTTACTCTGGATGGGTAACTCTCCTTTCTTGGAATCCTGCATGCTGAATCTCTTCAGCACCTTATCCAAGTAGGTACTCTGACTAAGTCCAATTAGTCTTTTACTCCGATCTCTCAAGATTCTTATCCCTAGAATATAGGCAGCTTCACCAAGGTCCTTCATAGCGAAACACTTCCCAAGCCAGGATTTTACTTCCTGCAGGGTTGGAATGTCGTTTCCTATGAGTAGTATGTCATCCACATACAATACCAAAAAGCTAACTATACTCCCACTAGCCTTGACATACACACAAGATTCATCTTCACTCCTAGAAAAGCCAAATTCCTTGACCTTTTCATCAAAGCAAAGATTCCATCTGCGAGGTGCTTGCTTCAATCCATAAATGGATTTCTCAAGCTTACACACTCTATTAGGGTACTCGTTGCTGACAAAACCCTCTGGCTGACTCATGTAAACATCTTCAGCCAACTTTCCATTAAGGAAAGCGGTTTTGACATCCATCTGCCATATTTCATAATCATGAAATGCAGCTATGGCTAACAGAACCCGAATAGACTTAATCTTGGCTACCGGAGAAAAGGTCTCATCATAATCCACTCCAGGAATTTGAGAGAAGCCCTTTGCAACCAGTCTAGCCTTATAAGTGTGTACTTTACCATCCATGTCGGTCTTCTTCTTGAAGACCCATTTGCACCCTACTGTCTTACGACCTGGTACATTTTCAACCAAGTTCCAAACTTGATTGTCATACATGGATTATATCTCGCTATCCATAGCCTCTTTCCATTTAGCAGACTCGGGGCCTGCCATGGCTTCCTCGTAGCTGTTAGGGTCATCTTGACTTATTAGTGTGTCATCACTAATAAGTGTCTCACCTTCTGCAGTAATATGGAATCCATAGTAATGCTCAGGTGCACTCCTAACTCTCGTGGAACGTCTCAGAGGTACAGATTTGTCAATTGGCTCAACAGGAGTTTCCTCCTCAAGTTGAGGGCTAGAGTTTGAAGTTCCTTCACCGCTTGATTCTTGAATTTCTTCAAGATCAATTTGCCTCCCACTGTCTCCTTGGCTTATAAATTCTCTCTCTCGAAAGACTCCTCTTCTTGCTACAAAGACCACATTGTCACTAGGTCTGTAGAAGAGGTAACCAAAGGATCGCTGTGGGTAACCGATGAAAATACACCTCTCGCTTCGAGGTTCGAGCTTATCATGAGTCTCGCGTCTCACGAAAGCCTCGCAACCCCAAATCTTGATGTGGTCTAGTTTAGGTACTTTACCAGTCCACATCTCGTGAGGAGTTTTGGCAACTTTCTTTGTAGGGACTAGATTAAGAATATGGGCGGTAGTCTCTAAGGCATACCCCCAGAATGAGATTGGTAGCGTAGCTCGACTCATCATGGAACGAACCATATCTAGCAAGGTTCGATTACGCCTCTCAGCCACACCATTCAACTGTGGTGTCCTGGGAGGTGTCAATTGTGAGACTATCCCACATTCCCTTAGATAGTCGAGGAACTCTGAACTAAGATACTCACCACCACGATCGGATCGAAGCATCTTAATGTTCCTGCCCAATTGATTCTCGACTTCCTGTTTAAATTCCTTAAACCTCTCGAAAGTCTCTGACTTATGCTTGATCAAGTAGACGTATCCATATCTACTATAATCATCAGTAAAAGTCAAATAATAACGATTAGCATCCCTTGTGGCATGTTTGAATGGTCCACACACATCCGTGTGTATAAGGTCCAACAAACCTTCACCCCTCTCACACGAACCTGTGAAGGGTGACTTTGTCATTTTTCCAAGTAAGCATGATTCACAACTATCATCTGACTTTAGGTCAAACGACTCCAAGACTCCATCCTTTTGGAGTTGGCCTATGCGCTTCTTGCTTATATGTCCAAGACGACAATGCCATAATGATGCTTTATCCAAGTTATTATTAGTAGAATCAATACACAAAACATTATTTCCTAAGTTATCTACAACAGATACAGCTTCATACACACCATCACAAGGTAATGCTTTAAAATAAAGAACATTATTAAAGAAAGCATCAATAGAACCAACTTCATTATTAAATGAAAAGGTAAACCCTTGTTTGTACAAAGCATGGAAGGAAATAATATTTCTTGCCATTCCTGGCGAATAACAACACTTATTCAGATCTAAACTAAACCCACTACTTAGCGATAAAGTATAAACTCCAATCTTGGTAACAGGTATAGCTTTCCTATTCCCCATGATCAAGTTTATCCTTCCTTGCTCCACATCCTCACTTCTTCTTAGTCCCTGCAAGTCACAACAAATGTGAATACCACACCCGGTATCAAGGACCCAAGAATTAGAATGGGGTGAGTTATTAGAAATGATAGTGTAAATACCCGCATGGTTGGGTTTAACTTTCCCATCCTTCACATCTTGCTGGTATTTTGGGCAGTTCCGCTTCCAATGAGCTTTTTCATGGCAATAGAAGCATTCAGCCTCTTTTGGGTCAGAAGAAGGAGTAATGAAACCTTTCTTGGTTCCACTTGAAGAAGAGCCATCAAGGGTCCGAGCCTTGGTACCCTTTGAAGATCTCTTTCTCTTCCTCCCTCGACTTTTCCCGATTGCCAAAACCGGAGTAGAGTTTTGAGTAGGAGTGATAGCAACCGACTTCCCCTTAAGACCTGATTCTGCGGTCTTGAGAAGTCCCTGAAGTTTGCTGAGGGTGACTTCTTCCTTGTTCATGTGATATGTCATGCGGAATTGATCATAGCACGATGGTAAGGAATGCAAAATAATATCTATTGCAAGATCCTCCGGGAAGTTCACATTAAGCTTCAGCAAACGATCCACATACCTTTGCATTTTCTGCATGTGGCTCGTGACGGATTCCCCGTCCTTCATCATGGTTGTTATCATGGAGCAGATGATTTCATACCTCTCTTGTCTTGCACTTTGATGGTATCTTTCCATCAAATCTTGGTGCATGTCATAAGGGTAGAAATCCTCATAAGACTTTTGGAGTTCCGCTGTCATCGTGGCCGTCATGATGCAAGCCACTTTCGTAGCATCCCTTTCATGTGCCCGAAATTCAGCGATCTCCTGAGGAGTTGCAGTGGACTCATCAATCTCCTTAAGCTCCTTGTCAAGGACATATTCTTTGTCCTCGTAGCGGGTAATCATCCTGATGTTTCTGATCCACTCATTGAAGTTGGATCCATCAAAGGTGACTTTCCCACACAAGTTCATAAGGGTAAAGGAGCCATTAGGATTAGAGCCAGAAGCATTGTTGAAAGACATCTGAAGGAAAGAGGACAAGATTAGTTTAGATATAAGAGAGTCCTTAATAAAACACCCAAATGTAATATTAAGGCTAGGATCCAATCACAATATAATATAACTTAGAAGAGGTATGCCGTAATCTAAGCTATATCATATTTGAAAGGTAGGTGAATGACGATTCACCAATTTCCACCACGAAAACCGCAATATTTTAGTATTAGGTTTTTGAATGGTTCTTAGAAATTCCTAGATTCTTTGAGATTCAATGAACTTTTCAAAGGCATGTTTCAATCTCGAGTGTGCCCTCCAAGTTTTGTGACTGGGATACCGAGGATCACAAAACGAGGTGTGAAGTAACCATGCAAATCACTTGGTACCCTTAAAGTTTATCACTCAATCGATGTGCCGGTTAACCACACACGCTCCATCGATACTATAATAAACCCTAAGTCACCCTTTACCTACCTTGTTAAGTCCAAGTTAGTGTACCGGTTAACCACACACGCTCCACCAACGACTTAATCAAAGTGTAAAGTGTAATTTCATGGAATAGCACCTTATTCACATTTTTCCTAAAGTAACTAAGATTGGGAATTTAATAAAACATTTAGTTACTTTATAATATTCATCATACTTTGAATGAGAATTAATAAGTCCTTGTCTTACCCGTTCGGCTAACGACCCTCCACCGATCAAGCAAGCGGTGGGTGAGAGTGGACACCCATTAAGTCACCATTTTATAGGCAACAACCTTATACCCACCTTATAGACCGGCTTTATGAATGAGGCGTACTAGCGGTAAGACGACTTTGTTCTTATACATATATATATAATCATAATAATATAAGTATAAGGGTTGAATTTTAACTTTTAAAATTCTAGGGGTTGGAACTAAAGTTTTAACTTAACTTTACTTGTTCCAAAACTTGAGGGCAAGTTTTGTAAACCTTCAAAACTTTTCATTTCTTGTAACTTATGAGTTTAATAGAGTAATAAAATGAGGACTTTTCATTTTTCCTAACTCTTGTGTTCTTTTAATGGTTTTTAATCCAAGAGACTTTTGGTTTTCCATAACTTGAGGACAAGTTATGGACTCCATTAAAACACATTATGATCATGAATTAATCTACCACATAGGTTACAAATTCTTCCTATGATCATCTAAACATCATAAGAACAAGAATATGAATATGAACACTTTCAAGAATCAAAATCACATTTAATCTTTGTAATTTTGATTACTAGTTGTTGTAAATGAGTTAGAAAAGACATTACACCTTCTAAAACAAGTTTTCAAGTACCAAAACATTTTAGGGTAATGATTCTAATCCATTTCCAGCAACTCAAGTCGAAATTCTGCACTCTGTCGACCCTACTCGCCGAGTGCATAAACCTACTCGTCGAGTAGGTTGAAGATACACATGAACTCGACGAGTCCTCCCCATGGACTCGCCGAGTCCATCAGTCAGACAGCAGAATTTCCGACTTTCTTCAACTTTTAAGCACAAATAACAAACAAACAAGCCTAGGCTCTGATACCACTGATGGGTTTTGAGCATTCTAACACTTCCTAAGTGTACATGGAACCCTAATAACCTTGGATCTATGTTTGTCTAATTATCATGCAAAGTTGAATTCCAAGGTTATATTCCTATCTAGCATACATGGGGAACAATTTTAACTTGAATCATAGATAGAATAACTTACCTTGTTGTTGCTTGAGTTCCTTGAAACCTTGTGAGCCTAGCACCCCAAGTGTGATGCCTCAAATGCTTCACACAACACCAAATGCTCTTGGAAAGACTCTTGAGATAACACACACTTCTCAAAATCGGCCAAGCCCTCTAGTTTCTTAGTGTTCAACTTGTGTCACCAATTTTGTGGAGAATGGGACTCTTATATAGTGTTGACACATCTAGGGTTACACCATGTAAACCCTAATGTGTCATGACTCTTCATTTCCATGACCCATGGGTTTGTAACTCCCATGAAGCATCCATGGAGCATCCTATGGGTAGAACCCAACTTGATAATCCATGGAGCCTCTTAGCCCACTATACAAGATATGAATGATTTACATAATCAACCCATATATTTAATTAGTTATCCTTTGATCACTTAATTAATTCCAAATTAATTCTTTGATCAACTAATCAAATAATATTATTAATATATTAGAACTTATAATATATTAATAATCTCCAAGTGTTATTTCTCTCATTTAGTCTATCCAATTGCATGGTGCCATGCAACCCAAATGGACCATGCCGGGTCGGGTCAAGTACAAGCCCGAAATAGTTATGGACTTAGACACCTTATCCCACACAAACCTCCAAGTGTTATCCAATTTGTTCCGGGTGAAGTTCGTGTTCAAGCAGTCGCTTTGGAGTTACAGGATCGTGATGAGGCTTTACGACAACTACGTCAACATCTGGCTCACGCTCAAGAAGGCATGAAAGCTGTAGCTGACAGGAAACGTCGCGACGTACAGTTCTTGGTAGGTGAATGGGTGTATGTTAAGTTGAAGCCTTACCGCCAAGCATCCGTGGCTAGACGCATTCACCAAAAATTAGTTGCAAAGTTTTTTGGTCCTTTTCAAGTAGAGGCCAAGGTGGGTCCAGTTGCTTACAAGCTCACTCTACCGGCCACCTCCAAAATCCATCCGGTGTTTCATGTATCCCTTCTAAAAAAAGCCGTTCAAGCCCCCGCCGAAACCGTCTTTCCACCAGAGTTAGAGATGGGACAATATGAGATCCTTCGTCCTAAGGCCGTTTTGGCAACACGACTTATTACAGAACAACAAGAAGAAATCATGCAATGGTTGATTCAGTGGGAGGACCAGGACGAGGAGAATGCCACCTGGGAAGACGCCTCTATTATTAAAGCACAATTTCCGCAATTAAGTCTTGAGGACAAGACTCCTTTTGAAGGAGCGGGTAATGATGGGAATACACACAAGGGGACTACAGAAGATGACACACACAAGCCATTGCTAGTTTATTCTAGAAGGGGAATAAGGGCAAAAAAGGAAAGTGGCTGAGGAGTTAGTTATGCTAGCATTAGAGAATAAATAGAGGGAGCATGTGATAAGATGTTTTCATGATGTAATCTTTTTGGTATTCTGTTTGGGCTCCTGAAATTCGATTTCAGTGAGAGAGGGACCACTCCCTGGACAATCATTTGATTGTTAATCAATTCCATCGTCTTCCATTTTTAATCATTTACCTTCTATATTGTTGATTCCATCGTTCTTTCCCTATTTTTATTGTTCCATTGACTATCAAACCCCATCATTGGTCCGACCTGCCACTTTCCTTTTTTGCCCTTATTCCCCTTCTAGAATAAACTAGCAACGGCTTGTGTGTGTCATCTTCTGTAGTCCCCTTGTGTGTATTCCCATCAGAGCCATGTAGAAGATGAAAAAAGCGACAATGAGCATATGTGTAAACGTAAATCAAGAGATGCTTGTGTGAGCTTTCATGAACAACAATGGTGGGTTGACATGAAGAGACGCTTTCACCACCAAATCAACATATACAAAGGGTATAAGCTGCTATTGCATGAGGTACTGCTGGATTCTTTTCCCATCATCGGTTGAGAGAGAGAGAGAGAGAGAGAGAGACCCATTAATATTAACTAATTATATTTTTGTTTCTTTTTTTTTTTAAATAGAGCAAATCTTCAAAAATAGTCCCTGGTAGTGAAATGACAAAAATACCTCTTACTTAACGGCCAAATGCTAACGGAGTTAGCGAAAAGGACCATTTGTTAAAAGTTTTGAAACCACAGGAACCATCTGTGAGGTTTTTAAACTTAGAGACTAAACTTGATATTTTCGAAAAACACAGGGACCATTTTTGAAGTTTTGTCTTGATTAAATATCAACAAATTTTGTTGTGCATAAATAAAAAATGGAAATGGAAATACCGATAAAGTAGACTATTTCTTTTAGTTTCTCGATGTTTTATTTTTTTCATTTTTAGAGGACAAAAACTAGTGCTCATTACGTATTTTATTTATTTCTATGTTGTATATTAATAATGTTAGATTTCGTATGATACAACATATATGGTATATGAAATATATTATCTATTCTATATTTCAGGTTGGTATTTTTTTTAATGAAGAATATTATATTATAAATATTTAGTGATCATAATATAATGAATAAGAAAGCAAAAATACAACAAGTTGGACGGTTAAATATTTTTGAATGATAAAACGAATTCTTTAAAGATTATATCTATATATCGATATAATTTGAATTTTTGGGATTTGAATAATAAATATAGTATAAATAATTTAAAATGATCGAATAATAATCTCTTGGATTTGATAAGGCTTAGCTTTGATTTGTATTGTTATATTCATATCTAATAACCACCGAAAATTAGGCATGTTAGGTTGGGTTTTTCCTTCTTTATCTCCTTGAAAAGGACAAGAGGTCTTAATATAATTAAGGTCCCTATAATCAATGAACTTTTTTAATCATGTTTTTATTATAATTATTGGTATACAGAATACTCACTTTGTATGAGTTGAACAACACACCTTGATCGGCAGGGTTGTCCCTAAAGAAATAACATCTAATATGATTCGTATCAGACGTGTAAAACACAAGTTGTAAGTCTTATTTATTATGTAGCCGTTCTAAAAAGAAAGTCTTATGTATTAAATCAATCTTATCAAAAGGTATCAGTTATGTCATGAGCAAAAACTAATACTAGATGTTTTGTGATAATGTCATACATCATATTTATGTAACATATTTATGTAGACAAAACTAACTCACAGTTGTAGCTTTTATTTATATAGAAATTTTTGACAAAAAAAATTTGAAGCTTTTAAAACATATAAGATTACATAAAATGACTTATCTAAAACATGTCATTGATCTTAAAAAAAAATAATTAAGTAAAGTTTGTCAAAAATTTGGGTATGAGAGTATTTGGAATTTTGAGAATCATGATGACACTTTCAAATTTAAATATTTCGTTGGTACTTTCGAAATCAACAATTGGATAAAACATAGAAATGAGATGCAATAACAAATAGTGTTTTTGTTATGATTTTCATGTGTACTAAAATTGACCAAAAATTGGTTATAAACATCAATGTATGTTATAAACTTCAATGTATGAAAACTATCATGAAATAGTTTTCTTTGTCTAAGAGTTGTCCAAACTGTCACAAGATAGTTTCCAACAGTCACAAACAATTACAAAAATCGGGTTGTCAATACAAGTGAAGACAAAGTCAAAAAATGGGTTCTAGGGGAGATGCCACTGGACCCCGTTGGTTTAGGGGCTCTGCCCCTAAATGCAGTGTATTTTAAATTTTGATTAAGCTCAAACAAATGTGCATTCCTCATCTTTCTTATTTTTTAAATGTTTATCAAGATTGTATTTGGTCAACAAAATAATCTATTGTACTTAAATACACATCTACTCTAATAAATGAATATTTTTTTTATCACATGTCACATTCTTATTCAATTTGTTAAATGTCATTTTTTGGTTATTTTGAATAAATTTTTTTCACATGCAATTTTATAAGTTTTATTTTATTTTATTAAATTCTATACAATATTTTAATATGATAATTACAATAAATATAGTAATAAATAAATATCAATTTTATTAATGGACTTACCTTTAATTTTATATTTTCTATATTAAAGTTTATTAATTTTTTTGTTTATTTATTTAAATTATTTGTTTAAATTTAAAATATATAAAAAAAACATTTCAATTTTAATAATTCATTTTTTTTCTTATAAATTTTAAGTTCTCAAATATTTAGACTTTTATATCTAACTTTTTTTCTTTTAAATTAACCCAGGTAATACATGGGTCTCACAATTAGTTAATAATATAAATCACCAACAAATTTGAAAAATTATAATTTTTTTTTTGTTAAATGTTACTTGAAATAGTTTTTAAATTTGAAATTTTATGTTTTAACTACAAAATAGAAATTTCTAGTTCCGAATGATTTTTTTAGATGTTTTCTTAAAACTTAAAAGCTACAAACTCCTAAAAATTACATGTTGAACATGCACATAATAAATAATAAATATTAAATACAACAAATGTCTAAGAGGATGTCTACATGTCAACCCTTATGTTCATAACGAGAATTAGTGAGGAGAAAATAATTTGGTGTCATTTGTGCTTTTTCTTCATAAAATCATGTACTATAACACCTAATGCCACAGATATCTGATTTGGTTAGATATATTATATTAAGATTGTTTTTGTTTCATTAAGATTTGAGTCAGGCCAAGTAGTTGATTGATTCATATTATTTGGCTGAAACAAAGGTGTCATTAATTTGAGTCTTCAAAACACAATGTTGTTTAGTTGGATAACAGGAATAATAATAAAAAATGACTATTTGAATATTATATATATAAGAGGTACTCTTTTGCTATTTATAGAAATTATTTATGACATTTTAGATTTCAGACGCTATATAATATGGGTTTTATTTATTTATTTATTTATTTGTATATTACTCTTTAAAAAATCATTCTTACTATTGTCTTAAAAGTGTTTATTATCACCGGTTTTTCAACAAAATTAAAACGTTTTATGTTTGTATATCATAAAGTATTGCGTATTTAGTATGTTTTGGTAATGTCATCTCCGCATGTCGGAAATCTTTCAGATTTCGTAGTCTAAAATGTTTTGTTTCAAAGTTTTACTATTAAATAACTATCATTTTCGTTTATATATATGTTTGTTATATTGTATCGAGTTTAACAAATTAAAGGTCCATGTATAGCAATTGCCCCCGAAGTGTAACATCTCAGACAATGTTTTCAGATATTTTCTTTAGATGTTGGAGTGCGGGATGCATCTTGTCAACATTTCCAGTACTCTAAAATAATACCATATATGTCTATATGGTTGTCGTAGTGCATCATGGTTAGTTGTATGCTCTCGAGGTGTACCATTTCATATATATATATATATATATATATATATATATATATATATATATATATATATATATATATATATATATATATATATATATATGTGTGTGTGTGTGTGTGTTTCGAATATGTTATTTGGGTTTCGTATTTTGGAGTTGAAATTTCTACATTTTAGCTCACATATTTGTGTGTTGATTTAGGTAAGTAGCACACTACAAGAAAATTTGATATTTTAGATGTGTATTTGTATGTGTATTTTGTGTTTGTAAATGTGGATATGTATTTGTATTTGCATTTGTATGTATATGTGTATTTTGAGTGTATTTTTATGTATGTATATGTGTTTTTGTATGATCATTTATATGTATATGTATATTTTGTATGTGTATTATGTATGTGTATTTATATGTATACAAATACATATAAATAGCGGCGACACCTTTAGTGACGACATATAGTATTAGCAGCGACGCGTCTTTAGTGGCGACATGAGGCAATAGCGGCGACCAAAGAAGCATTAGCGACGAACCAATAGCAACGACCTTTTAGCGGCGACGTGTCGCCGATAAAGGTATTAGCGGCGACATTTTCGACCTTTAACGGCGACGCACGTCGCCGATAATACTCTAATTTCTTGTAGTGGCAGTCGAAGAAGAAATCTAAAAAAGTTGACGTTTACTAACAAATAATCTAGAAGTCATCATGCTAATGGCGCATCTTAAAATTCCTTGTATTTTACACCTAGTGGGCGTAGCAAAAAATTCTACAGGAGCCACTGGTATTTAGGATAAAATGTTTTTCGATAAAGGGAGTAACAACGCATTTTTTTTTGCTTATTTGTTAATTCTAGTTAAGGATTTAGGGTTTATGTTTTAGAGTGTAGTGTATTGCATTATGCTTTGTGTAGGGGTGTTACTTTGGATGAATCGGTTTGATCCTATCCAATCAAGTGAATCCAAACTGATTTTGGTTTTCCAAACATGGATCCAAATAGTCCAAACTAAATTCAAATCCGATCCGATCCGATCCAATAAGAAGCAAAAACCGAAACATTTTAAAACGACTTATAATTATAATATTACCTAACTTTACACAAGAAGCAAAAACAAATTATTTAGTTCTGATTTGAAATTTATAAACAACTAATTAGAAAATATATTATAGTTAAATATTTTATAGATAGAAAACTTTTGAGAGAAAATGCATATTAATGTTTTTTTATTGGATGAAACGTTTTGAACATATTTGAAAAAATAAATTACAAAGTTAATAAGTAACTATAGATATATGTTATAAATAGATAAATGATAAATGTTTATTCGGTTTGTTTGGACTATTCGGTTCCCATTTTATAAACCAAAACCAATCCGAAATCCAAAATAATAATTCGGTTTTGTTGAAAACCAATCCAAAAATCCAAATATCCGAACCAAATAGTCCAATCCAAATTGTCCAATTGGATAATTCGGTTTTATCCGAATACTGAACAGCCCTAGGTTTGTGGTTTATGGTTTCATGTGTATTGTAATTTGTTATATAAATTAAGGTATCTAGTTTTCCATATTTATTTTTGTTGTTATGTTATGTTTTTAAACGAAATGTATGATGTTTTAAGTATGACAATGAACACATAAAATTCAATAAACATAAACTTCAATAAAGCATATATTTTGGTACATATTGTAATATATTTTGGGGATAATGAATATGAGGCTATTATATATCCAAACTTAGGTGTGGAACCATCAAAACGACGTAGTTTTACCTAAACATTACAAAATATTTCCCTTTTATATACCCACTTTTAATTATATATACATATATATCGTCAACGACGTTCCATTGTATTTCTAGCAACAAAATAGGATCTTTATTAAGAGGGTGTTTGGATAGGCAAAAAAGTGGCTGCTTATTGCTTATTCTCACCACAGTAAGCTGAGTTGAAGTGTTTGTATATGATGCTTAAAAAATCAGTTTATTGTGGTAAAAATAAGCTGATTCTAATAAGCAAGGGGGACAATGCTTATTTCTTATTGCTTAATTTTAATGAATTCGGAAATTACCTAATTACCTTTCAAAACAACGATACATAAACCCATAGCCCTTTTAGTCGATCAGTTCTGCCGTTCGCTATTCCCGTCTTCCTGCTGCCATCGACGATCTTCAACAATCCTTCATCCATCGATCGGTGATCAGGTACAACAATATGCTGCTTCTTTTTTTTTCTCGTCTGGTACGCAACAATCTGTTTGCGTCTTTTTTTTGGTTCGATCATGCACATACAAACGACGACTTCCCCTGTCATTCTTGATTCTTGATTGTTCTCTTTTTTCCTCATTGTTGATTGTTCTTGTTATTAGCTGCTATTGATGCTTCTAGATATGATGTCTCCTAGCTGCACTGTGATGGTAAACTTCCCCTGTGATTTTTGATCATAAACTTCCCCAGTCATCCTTTTATTTTTTCTTCATTATTCTTGTGGTTATTTGTTCCTATTGATGGTACTGATTCTAGTTTGTATTTATAAATTCCTCTGTTGTTTTGATTCAACATTAGGTTGAAAATTAAGAACTTTCTTCATTCCTTATGATGATGTAATATAGGAAATGGACACTATCAATATTCATGATGTGGATATTGATACACCCAAAGTGAAAGTTAAAAATAGATTTCATTGGGATCCTCATACATTCAAGATATTTCTTGAGGAATGTATGACCGAGCTAAAAAACGGGAATAGACCGAATACTTATTTCAAACAGGCCTCGTGCCAAAATATATGTAAGAGGCTTTCAGAACGAACGGGTAAAGAATTGGACAGAAATCAAATGAAAAACAAATGAGACATTATGCGGAAAGAGTTCAAATATTATGACCGTTTAACAAGACTAGAAACGGGAATTTCAATTGATCCCACGAGAAATATAATCTCAGCATCAAAGGATTGGTGGGATGAGAAAATAAAGGTACTAATTAAAAAATTTATCTAACAATATATTATTTGTATTGTGTTTTTCGTGACATTCTCATTTTGTACATATAGGAAGATAAAGAGTATGCTAAGTTTAAGGATAAGAATTTGGATGTATATCAAGCATATTACGAGACTTTATTTCGGGATACCGTAGCTGTTGGAGACAAGGCTAAGGTACCTTGCAAATTTGGCAAAGGTAGCACTCCAAATGATGTACCGTTTGTGGATATTACGGATGGAAAAGTGGATATTGACAAAGTCAGCTTATTTAAAGATGTTGATCCTTTTCTCACATATGATAGTTCAAGTATGAAAAAGAGGGGAAAGAAGTTAACTCCTAGGTGTGACAACAAAAGAAAATTTGAAGGGAAAAATGAAGGAAAAAATGAAGGAAAAAGTATGGCATACTCGTCATATGAAGAGAAACTGGACACTATTTTTGATGTTTTGTTAACAAGGAGCACTCAACCTTCTAGACAAACCACACAGTCACCCACAACAGAAGATTGCATGGCAATTCTCTCTACTTTCCTAGGTTTTGAAGAAGGATCAATAGGATATTTAGAAGCGTTAGAGGTCTTTTTAAAGAAGCTAGCTCGTCAAAATTTTATGGTTCCAAAGACTAACGAAACAAAGATGGAGTTTCTCAAGAGGCTTATACAGAAAGAGAAGTAGTCAATTTTGTGGTCAATTTTGCCCTTGTCCCATGATCTTGTTTTTGTTTCCTTTTAAATAATTTTATGTATTAGGAAGACATTAAACGGTTGTCATGTGTTAGACCTATCCTTTCATCTATTATGTTACATTTAAACGGTTGTTTTGTGTTTGTTTTATGTAATGTCGTTTCATGTTTGTTTTGTGGTCAATTTTGCCCTTGCCCCATGATTTTGCTCTTGTTTTCTTTTGCATGATGTTGCCATGATTTTATCTAGTATGTGGTAAATTTCAATCTTACCCTAGTTTCCTTTTCGTTTAGTAACAGGTTATATTCATGGCCAGTGATTGTGAAAGTGACAACTCATATGATAGTGATGACTTATGTGATGAAATTGAAGAAAATGAAGAGATTCAAACACTTTTTTTATGTGGTCTTGCTGTCAAAGGGTTACTATTGACTCATAAATCAAAATATGTTCGTAGACCTCGCCGTTCATTTTCACGCACAGGAAGCATGCTTATCAATGAAATACTTAACGATCATGAGATCCGATGTTATCAACTTTTCAGATTACAAGTCCCGACTTTCAACATGTTATGTAGGGATCTTGTAGCACATTATGGGTTAAAGAAATCACGTCATGTATCTATTGAAGAGTCGGTTGGTATTTTCTTGTTGTACTTAGCACATGGATGTGGAAATCGGTTAGTTCAAGAGTTCTTTAATCATTCTGGGGAAACAATCCATAGACATTTTCATAAAGTCTTGGATGTTGTGGTTAACCTAAGTAAGGATATCATCAAACCAAATGCTAACTACAATGAAACTGTACCATAACATATTTTAAATAACCCTCGGTATTATCCATACTTCAAGGTACTTATTTGTTGCAAAGTTATATTATTTGGTGAATTTGTGTAATTGTAAAAATAATTGGTAACTTAGTATATTTTTTGAATTTGTAGGATTGTATTGGTGTCATCGATGGAACACACGTGAAGGCCTCTATTCCGCAACGTGAGCAAATCAAATACATTGGACGAAAGAATTACGTTACTCAAAATATTATGGCAGCATGTGATTTTAACATGTGCTTTACCTTTGTGTGGGCTGGATGGGAGGGGACTGCACATGACATGAGAATTTTTAATGAAGCGCGAAGGAGACGTGAAGTTAAGTTTCCACTTCCAGCCGATGGTTAGTATCATTACTTATTAATAGAAGTTTTATATTTTCAAACCATATAAATGAATAACAATCATTTTCTTTTTTTTTCCTCTATAGGTAAGTTTTACCTTGTAGACGCCGGATATCCTAATACAAAAGGTTATCTTGCTCCCTACAAAGGTTCAAACATCCGTTATCATATTCCTGATTTTCGACGTAGACAGACTCGTGCCTCGCAGGAACCAAAAGGCTTCAAAGAAAAATTTAACTATTATCATTCGTCACTTCGCAATGTAATTGAACGAACTTTTGGAGTCTGGAAGGCTCGATGGGTGTTACTAAGAGATATGCATGTAAATTTCAACTTCGAGACCCAAGATAAAATTGGGCTAGCTTCAATGGCAATTCACAATTACATTAGAATGAGCGGTAGTGGTGATACGACATTTCAAATAGCGCAAGAAGAATCTTATATTTTGTGCAGTGATGAAGGACCCGATAATGGTATTGAGCCACATGACGAAGTATCAAGTACACAACGTAGAAGTGATGATATGTATATGAGTGCAGTATGCGATATGATTGCAGGACAGATATCCTCAAGGTCAAACACTCGTGCACGTAACGGCGTACGATTTGTTTTGAAACCATTTAGTATTTTCATTTTATCATTAATGGTTTAATGTAGCAGCATGAAACTATTTTAATATTTTGGATAATATGGATTTGGAATGAAATTTGTGATCTCATATGGTTTTGAAATGAAATTTCGATAGGTGTATCCGATCAAGTTAAAAATATGTGTAAAAATAATGTGGTAAATGTTTTTTTAGTACTTATGAATAAGAAAATTGTTATTATTATTTAAAAAAATCTTTTATTTGAATAAGAAAATTTTGTTTCCCAAACACTTAAAAATGTTTATTGCTTATTGCTTATTCTCACCACAATAAGATAATCCAAACATTTTTTTTAAAAAAGTGTTTATTCCCACCACAATAAGCAAATAAACAATAATCTAATAAGCTAAAAACTAATGTATCCAAACACCTACTTAACACTATTGTTTAGCAAATAATTTCGAAGGAGAAGGAATAAAGAAAAACATATCAATGAAAAAGTTTTGAAGTTAGTAGTTCCAAATTCCAATTGGATTGTTCAGTGGTTTTTTATCATTTAAAATAATATTCAAATTCATATAAACAATTCCTTGATAATGGTGTAAACCAAAATACTGCATGAATGTTAAGATTTCCGTCTTAAATAAACTAAGAAATCAATTCATCATTTATATTAAACAAATCGCGGATGTTGCCTTCACAAAGAAATTAATGACCTATTTCTTAAATAAATAAATCAAAATGAACATGGAAGAAATTAATCTCTGTTTCTAAACATTGAAGACCTCGATTTAATAAAATTGGGGTAAAACTACTCTAAACCTAAAATAAATGAGAAAATCAAGGTTTTCAAGGAATTAATATACATGTAGTTATATTTTAATGGTTTCACATCCAATCTTAAGTAAATAGCACCTTCATATTCACTTTTCCCATATATTTTAGATAGATTTTAAATTTTTGAAAATTATATTGGAAACAAAGATTTTTCATCATCAACAAATCATTGTTTAACTCTAGTATCATTTTCAATTTGGTTCACCATTTTGATAAGTTCAAAATTCTCCATATTGTTATATGAAATCTACCGTTCTGTAAATTTTATTTCTTTCTTCGTATCAATAACCTAATTCTTCTTCTCTAGATCTCTTCTAAGAAATTGACTCCATGTGCCTTAATATTACAAGACATTTTTTAGTACCTCCATCTATTGGACTTCTTGATAGCTCTTCATGGTTTAGAAATATAATTGGGCATTATTGGTGGAAGTATTGCACAATCCCGTTAATCCCTTACTTCACAATGATCAACATGATTATGTCTAGCATTGGGAATATGTGAAGTATTGCAAACATTTCTTCATTAACAAACTGAGATAAAAGTGAATGGATAAGTCAAGATATTGGTAGTAATCGTATTACGTTTTTAACATGCTTATATAGTTTGATAATGTAATGTCCTAAAAATAGAAGTAAAAATTTTCATTTTAAAACATCGATTCATACAACCATTTGCTCCAAAATCAAACAAAGTAAAAATCTATTTTTCAAAATTCATAGTAATGCATTAACAATCGGTGTGGAAAAGCCATCAGGAGATGCAGTGCAGTCAAGCCAGGCCATTCCATTTGAAACTAAAGTACCTGTAAAATCTTTAAACCACAAACCATAAGCACAAAGCTTAACGAGTTTCCCAAAATACCACATACCATACAAAGGGCCCAACCCGACATGCAAATGGGCCCAGCCCAACATGCATACTAATGGGCCTAGCCCAACATGCAAATAGGCGCTGCCCAACGTGCATACCGATGGGCCTAGTGCAAACATGCAAATGGACCCCACCCAACGTGACACTCCAAGCATTTGACTCCTTAATGCCCTAAACCGAACCATTCTAGAAAATGGGTGTTACAACTCCCCGCCTGACTTCAATTACATTTTGTCCTCAAAATCATCCGTTACAACTTTCCCCGCCACTACAAGCGACCCTGACAGAACTTCCTGTATTCCAATTAGGACTGAGAAATCATCTTACACCAACGACCGCTTACCAACACTGCTATTGAAGCCCAATCTTAGTAGAAAATCACATACTCTAATAAGGAACGAACCTTAAAATTTCGTCCTCATCTAACAAAAGAAGATCCAACTGCTTTGCCCTAAAACTGAAACACTATACTATATCTGACTTTCAGACAGAAAAAACCATTCCATACCACATCCATAAGGACTCCACTTCACAAGCTGAATTGAACGAACCCCTACGACCCTGAATTATTTTGTTGATAATTAGAAAAAGAAAATCCTTGACTACTCACCAATGTTGATAACCTTGCACCCGAAAACAAAGGTGACTCCCAACACGAGTCTCAACCATTGGTGCCAAACCAATACATAACTCACATCTTGATAACCAAAAAATCGCATATTCAAACTATCCGAGATTTTTTGATTCCACGCTCACCTTCTAATAAACTGGGATATTGAATCCTCAAATAAGACTGACAACCTCACACATGGTTGCACGATGAGACTCCAACCAAGAGTCTAACTGATAAAGGCTACCCTAGCCTATTTGCCACATGGATCCAACTTTCTGATCACTGAGCTTTCATATTCTCATCCTGCTCTAACGCCTCAACATGTCATACACTACCGAGTTCCACCCTCATGATTCATACATTTACTGATTCACGATACACCGTGACACCATTTAATCCACTTGTACGTTAAGATTACAAATCGCCCTGATGTTCCCAACATTCCATCACTGGCCTGGAAACTCGCATCCAAAACAACATGCCCTGAACATGACCTCAAATTTATGAACAATCTGTTCCCCAAGACAACATAACCAATCGGGCCTTACCTACAGGTTCAACCAAGTTAGCATAATACATCTGGCCTCATCCACGGTCTCACCCAAGCTAGCAAGCCAAATGGGCCTCACCATCAATTGAAAGTTATACTAATCCAACCACTTCTTCAACTCTAACAACCCTCTAATCTGAACATAGAGCGGCTAAATAACAATAACGACGAGTCTGACTCAACCCGAATGAAGGTTGTGATCCCCTAACAATTTTACAACCATTCATGCAACGACCAAACACATCTTAATGGATACTACGGGCCAGCCCATAGTCTTGACACACCTCCACTGTAGCCATGGGCCCAACCCATGGTCTTACCAATCGTCCACAGAACCGAACCAAATTTAACATGGGCTGAAACCCCAACCTTGTAAACCCAAAACAGCCATAGAGGTTCTAAAAATGTGATTACGACATCCCGCATCAATGATCCATGAATTTGAAGTATTTGAAGTTTGAATAATCAAGTACTTGATGTAGAGTCAAACATTTGATTTTACTATCTCCAAGATTTTTCAAGTACTTAGGGAAACTTTGTATCCTATGATCCTTGACATTGCATTAATCACAAATTGCCTCTTTTCAATCATGGTTGTGTGGAGTATCAGACATACCAATTCCATTCCCTCACAATGGGAAGTTTTGACTGAAACCATTTCTTTCCATTTAGGATTGAACGTTTCATCTTCTTTCCGTCAACATTCAGAATGGTGATAACTGGCATTGGATAAGAAAACTAATTCTTTTTCAATCCTATTTTCATAATTTGGACAAGGTTTAAGAATTTCATCAATGTCTTCTCCATACTATTCATACGATAAATCGGGCTGAAATTATCATTAAAACTAGTAAGAGATCGAAGCATAAGATCTATTGCAAGACTCTTTCCAGGAAAAACATTGAGATTCTCGAATTTGTCTATGTAGCTCTCATTAAGCACATCAAAACTCTCTCCTTTAGCTCACATGCAATTAGTACATTTTGGTGATTTTCAAAACACTCTTGCCTTGCCCTTTGGTGAAACACTTCACTCAATTGAAAATTTATTTTATATGTTCACATGTTCACAAATATCCTTTTTGGAACATCGAGGGTTAAGAGACAA
Source organism: Lactuca sativa (assembly GCF_002870075.4). Taxonomy (NCBI): domain Eukaryota; kingdom Viridiplantae; phylum Streptophyta; class Magnoliopsida; order Asterales; family Asteraceae; genus Lactuca; species Lactuca sativa. The sequence continues at coordinate 65,727,114 of NC_056626.2, read as the reverse complement.
TGATGCAATAAACCTTATTTGAAAAATCTACATGTTAATGGGAATAACAAATTATCAAATGTTGATGCATTATTGAATTAAGGGACATGCTCATATGGACATCTTTCCCATTATCCAATCGAGAAGGATTCCACAGCAAATGGGCTATTCCCAATTTCAAAGTATGCGAGTATGTAGGAGGGTATTTCCATTTAACCTAATAAGGAAAGTTTAAAGAATTCGATTCAATCCTTAATTATTAACCCAATTTTAAATTTAGGCTAGTATCCATATTTTCATTTCGCAATATGAAGATAGATGTTGTAATCACATCACAAATCTATTTTAGGTATGTAAAGCACTTTACCAATGTCAATCATAACGAATCTCCTAGAACTCTTGAGATTCATTAGACAATCAATGGTGTGTTAATCTCAGATTATGCTCTTCATTTTGTGACTGCGATACCGAGGATCACAAACAAGATGTGAATAACCATGCAAACCCGCTAGACACCCTCGTTATCATTTATGATTGCACATTGACGTGTTGGTTAACCACACATGCTCCATCAATAACCATAAACTCGATTTATCTTATCATTTCAACTTTGTTTTCGCAAATTAGTGTGTTAGTTAACCATGCACTCTCCACTAACTACTCATAAAGAAACAATGTTCTTTTCATGGATTAGCATATAATTTCACATTTTTCTTAAGTAACTAGAATGGGATTTTAATGTATGTTCTAGAACTTATATCTTATACTTTTAACGTGATTGATGTCTTATTGTATCCCTTTTGGATAACGGTAATCCACCACACAAAGAAGCGGTGGGCGAAAATAACACTCATTCAACTGTAACGTCCCAAATTCCAGAATAAAATTTTCATATTTAAAAGAGAATAAGCACTATAATTCAAAATTAGAGTTATAAGGAAAACATTGAGGAGTCTTGATTCAGAAATCGGTTGATGTGTGTGTAAAGTCATGCATTTTGTTGAATTAGGTGTCTAAGCTTATAACTAAATTAATATAATCTTGAATTATTAGCAAAGTCCTTTTGGATTGACCTCAAACCTAGTAATGGACTAGAATGCTATTTAGAGACAGAGAGACTGATTTTTTTAATTTATTGCATGATTAATAAATTAATTAGAAATCAAAATAAATAATTTATCAATATATTATGAAAATAATATATTAATTAGAAATAGTATTGTTTAATTAAAAATTAATCAGAAAATAAATGGAATTAATTGGATTAATTAAAAGTGGAATGACTAAAGGTGACACTCTTGAAAAGTTGAACATTGAACAATTCTAGAACCTCCCATGAGGGGGGGGGGATTCTAGATGGTTAAGGAGCTTTTCTTGGGTATTAAGGAAGCCTATGAATCCTTAGGGAACAAGAAAAAGAGATTAGAGCTTATCTAAGGAAACCTGCATTATCCTTAGCCTCCCTATCACCTATACAAACCCCCTTGGGTTATGAATTTCGAAATTCACCTCATTCCAAAGTGAATTTCAAAAAATTTCCTACCTCTTCCTCTCTCCTCTTTAGCCTCCAACTTGTTAGGGTTTAGGTGTGATCCATTATAGGCACGAGACTTCTGGTGCTTGCTTTCTAAAGACCAACAAATAAAGGATTACTAGTTTATTTGCAATAATAAACTAAGGTAGGTATTTTCTAATAACCCTTTAATAATTTCGAAAATAGCAATGTACTTTAGGGTTCTTGATATTTAATAGTTGTTTGTAAATCATAGTGAGAACATAGATCCTTTAGGGTACATGTGAACTTAGGGTTTATGTTTTTCTGCCAAAAATAGTTTTTGTAACATATAAAACCCATCAGCTTCACCATCCGATAAGTACATAAAAAACATTTAATCTACAACTGCAAGCCAAAGCTTAGTAATTTCCCCAAAATACTCCTTAAAACAATAACATATTGCATGAACACATGAGCCATCAATCTTCCTTGACCGCCTCGCAAGGCCTACAGGATGCCTGGACCGATCTCTCGAGCCAATAGTCTAACTGGACCACCTCGCAAAGCCTATAGTATTGTTGGACGGCTACCTTAGGCCTACAGTCTGATTGGACTGTCTCGCAAGGCCTACAATACACTTTGACCACCCAGGAATCTCAGCCTACAGTACAAAGCAGGACTTCCTCAACCCAACCATAATATGTCGACATATTCAAATAGATAAATAATAACCAACAAACATAGGTAATCATAACAGATCACTAAAACATACCAACATCCTACACACAAGGATACATACTTTAGTACAAAATATAGTGAGAAAACTCAGCTGAGCTAACCAATAGAGGCTTAATAGTAAAACTTAGCAACAAAACAGCTAACACAAGCTACCTAAAACCAAACTAGAACTATTCTTTATCTAACACTCACTTCTATCATAGTTTGACCAAAAGTTAAGCTAGTAAAAAATTCAATGGTCAACGGTCAAAGTCAACAGTCAAAATTCAACACATTTGATCACCACATTGTAGCCATGTACCTCGCATGACATCACAATCCATCGACAAAAAAATCGTGAAGAATCCACTAGCCACGACAAGGTAAGTAAGTTTCCATGTCGTGGGAACTGGCCAAAATCCACTTAATGGTTTAAGTCCTTAATCTATTGATCCATACACTTATCTCTTCAAGAATACTTCCAAAAGTCCATAAGCTTCATAAAAGCCATTGCGTTATGGACATGCATGTCTTGAACTTAGTTAGGTCAAAAATGGTGAAAATCAAGTCAAAATCTCATGCATGGAGCCAAAACTCAACTAAACTTCAGATCAAGAACACCAAACCCCAAAGGGACCCCAAGGATCCATAATTTGCCAACTTTATGGAATCTAATAAATCAAACTACTCCATACAATAAGATTAAAGCATAAAATACTAGATCTTGAAACATGACAAATAAAGGTAGGAACATAACAATTTAAAATGGTCCAAAATATATGCTCCAAGGTGGTGAGGGAACTTGCTTATTGGATCTATACAACACGAACACCTTCTTATTCTCCAAGGCATCAAACTGGTGAAAAGGAGGATATGGTTTTTCTCAAGAGGCTTTAGATATGATGGAGGAGAGAAAAATACTCTAAAAGCACGGAACCACCCTTTAAATACATAGAAAACCCTACATATTCATGGGCTTAGGCTGTACAACGGCCACCTCATGGTGACTCACCACTTCATGGGGACCTGCTCCCCACCTTGTGGTGACGGGTGTTCACCCATTTCCATTCCAGCTTTAAAAAGTCATAACTTCTTTTTTTTCAACTCTGTTTTCGGTGATCTTTATATGCACACGAAGGTATGGCAAGCTCCACAACCTTATCCAATTACTTTTGGCTGAATACATGTCGAACTAAACCCATAACATATGCAAGAAGCCTGAAATATTACTTTTCCCATTTTATCCTTTTGCTTCAAAGCAAAATTCGAGGTCTTAAATCACTTACCCAACATTATTAACATCCAGTATGGTCTAAACTCTATTCCATTGAAGCCCAAGAACTTTACTTGATCCATTTACGGCCCGTTATTTTGAAATTAGAAACATCCAACATCTAGGTGTTACAACTCTCCCCCAATTAAATTGGATTTCGTCCTCGAAATCCGACTCGGTTTGAATTTATAGGCATTGTACTAACACAATCCATATGACCCCTCCAACCACATCATAAAATCAATGCATCCATATCGAAAATTTGAGAGACCATTTAAAACCCAATTGATGCGAACAAAAACCTCAATTGAAACAACTACCTCTATCTCTGAACTCTAAGACCCAACTAATAGCGAAAACCACTCAAAATGAAAACCATAATGTCCCAAAAGCTAAAAAGATATTTTATGATTTAAAATAAAGTAACTAACTAAAGCCTTATACTTTAAAATCGTTGACCAATATTCATTTGTTGAAAACCAATAATTGACATAGTTGGAATTACAAAATAATGAAAACCAATATCTTCGATGTGTGTGTGTACAGTCCTGTTGAGCTCTTCTCACGTACAACCTGCAAAACAATTTATCAACAACTGTAAGCTTAAATCTTAGTGAGTTCCCCAGTATACCACATATTCCGTCATAAATACAATGCATCCACACAAGATCTTGGCTCTAGTGCCGAACAACCAAATTTCCTATCCATATATATATATATATATATATATATATATATATATATATAATGGGTAACGGGCCCAACCCTATGGAATATACGAGCCTAACCCTGACTCCATTTCAAAAGGCCAAAACTTGGTCGTACATACATTTGTTCTAATCCAACCATAGTCTTTCTTATCAGTGTTGTGATCCAATCACATTCTTCCATATTAGTGTTGTGATCCAAGCACAGTCTTTCATATCAATGTTGTGATCCAACCATAATATTTCATATCAGTGTTATGATATAACTACAGTCTTTCATATCAATTTTGTGATCTAACCATAGTCTTTCATATTAGTTCAATAAGTCATATATAGTTAGGGATCAGATAGACAGTTGAACAGATGACCCACCCGAGAGCGAACAATCAGACAAGAACATCACAATCAAGTATTAGATAAAGATTTCTCAGACTATCCAACTTAAACTACATGGAATCAACACCATCACTATTACATAATCATGTAACATGAACACATAACAAATACTAGTATGTCCATACCCTCAGCAACTAGCCTTCCCTAGTTCCGTGCTATTGACCACTTCTCAGTTAAGTCCTTCGTTGGTCAGTCATACATAGTCTTGATAATTGGTCTACCCCAACTACCCTAACCAAAAAATAAATCCTAGCAGCAACATAAGATCAACAGGTAAGATCCTACTTGTCTATCATACCAGGACACCGAGTGTCCTAAATTTCACATGTTGAACAAGGAGTTCTCCTAGAAACTCGCATACTTATACTCTAACGGTACCTATGTCTTAACATTTAAAGGATATACAATGGGATATGTGACATAGTAAGAAACTCACCTGAACTGAAGAAACGGAGAAGTACAACAACTCTCTTACACCTTGCGTTGCTCAATCTCGCAAACCGACTATCACAAAAAGAGATAAATCCTCAATCAACAATATAATCCTCCATCAACAATATAATCCTCCGAGTTTAACCCTAAGTTAATTTGTTCAAAAGTCAACGGTCAACCAGTTCAACTATCACCATAACGTGCTTACCTCTTTAGGACGTCGTGGGCATGTCCAGACAAAACAATCAACATGCAGGAGACCACCACGTCGGGGCAGGCTCTTGGACACGTTGTGGTTTTCGATCTGAAGGCAAAATCTTCATTAAGCACTTAATCCTTTCAGACCAAAGCTCAAAACTTCAGATCTATTCCTTTTCAATGACTTAATGGATAAAGTTTCCATCTTTATCCATTAGGACCTCACCCCAAAGCAAGATCTACAACCCTAAGTCCAAATGGCATAAAGTTATCCCAAAACATGCATGGCTGCAAGAATAATATCAAGATGCAAACTTTCCCAATCCAAAAAGATTATTAGATGATAAAATAAGCTCAAGAGGTACTGGAGTTGACTCAACTCTGCGTAACAAGCTCAGAAAAACCAAAAGGGACATATATGATCAAAATAAAAGATCTATCAAACTAAAGGTCAAAAAGGAAGATTTTTACTCACAATAGTATGGAAATGAAGTCCCTTTGCTAGATCTACACTTGATCTCTTCACCAAAACACTTTTCAAGAACTTGGTCTTCAAATTCCTACCAAAATATGAGAAATGAGCCTTCAAATGTTCAAGAACACCAAGAACACTTAAAGGGGATAGTTCTTTCAAAATTAAGAGGTTGGAGGCTAGAAAGGATGCCCTAACTAGAAGTTAAATTTCCTAATATAGAGAAAACCCTAAGAAGTCATGGGCTTTGGCTGGAACATTCACCATGTTGTTGTTGCGTTTTTATTCAAAAATTAGTTTCAAAAACATGACTTTAGGCAATGGAAGACTTAAAATTTTGAATAAAATAGAAAAAGTTTGTACCCACCAAGGATCATCTTGCAAGTTGTAGAAAGATTAAACACCAGCTAAAGAAGAGATGAAGAAATAATAACCTTTGTATATTTTTGGGTCCTCTTAGGAGGCTTGGAAGTTGATGAAGATTTATGAACTTAAGAGACACCAACAATGACTCAGCTTGATGTAGACTGCTAGTTCTTTTGTATAAAACTCTTAATCTCTTAAGCTTGAAGTTCATAACCAAAGTATGAACTTCAAGAGAGTATAAATGCAAGTAATATCTTCATAAGATGAACAAAATGAAAGAGAGTGCATGCCTCGATGTAACTTCCGGTTTTCACTAGTGAAAAAAATAGCCAAAAACTAGCAACTTATTTAACCAAAAGTAAGATCTTTACCTATTGAGTCTTGTGCTTAAAGACACCATGTTCCTAGCAACAAAAGTTTACAAAAGCAAGAGCATGACTTTGTGAATAAATTAATACAAACATGTTGTTCACTAGCTTTCTTGTCCCTCTATCAATCTTCGACTTTTAATATATAAAAACAAAATCATGAGTTTTATATTTTATAAACCAAGTTTATAAAATATAAAATTTAAATTTTTGGTAAAAGACAAAAGAATTTATTGGGTCCAAAATGTTGTACATGACTTATTATTCCATACCATATGAATTATTTAATGTTACTTACTAATGAAAATTATTATTTCCAAGAAATAAATAATTTCCAATTAATTATAAGAGTTTATTGAGTAGTTATTAAAATCAATTTCTAATAAATAGTCAATTGTATCAAGTTGTTGTTAGTGTGAACCATTAGTATCATATGTTAATTAACAATATCAGTTTAATATGATTCTTGAGCATACTAGATCTTTCAATCGCCTACTTGCACAAGACTCATATTAGACTGATATAGACAGTGGTAAATGTCTAGCAACATTTCACTGCCCCTAACAACATACGACTTTGTGCCATTCTATCAACGCATAATTCTCAAAAATCTCCAAGCTTCAATTGGTGTATATGTTAAATTTATCAATTATCCCTTTGTCACAGACATCATGGTGAACATGAGATATGGATCGAGATCAATCTCATTTGGTGTTCAACTTTTAGTAAGTCACCTTAGATGTCTAACTTTCAACATATAAGAGGAACAAGTCCCATCCTGACTACATAAGCATCTTTCATAGTTCAAACCATACCTAAAAATGGCTTTATAACTTCCTACTTAAGTACCAATGTTTGACCATATCTAAGCAAAATACTCCCAATACTTAAGTCCTAATATGTATCTTAGGTGTTAAGGATACAAAGATACTACCTTTTAATCAAGTATCATTCATGATAGTGATCCATTAGATGATCATGATGCGGGTCAGCTTAATACTAGTTCTCTGACGAGTACATATGAAACTTGTTACAACTCATTGCCTGCTGTCATCAAATAAAAGTCAACCAATCCATTTCATATTAGTCTTATTTCATACTTTCTCCCACAATTATAAATGACTATGAAATTTTAGAATAATAAGATTATTTGTGGATTAAACATGTGAATATAGAACTCAAAAAGTATTGATGTTATGATAATTTCCCACTATATAAAAAGATTATATAATCTTTGTTTTCACAGTGTTCCAATATCCAAATATTAAATGCAAATAAAAATCCCATTTCTAGAGTAATAAAGTATTAAAGTTGAAGTGTGACCATTCATACTTAGCTCAAAAGATGTACTTTATTAATGGCTTTGACTAAACTTAATTTGTGTGAATTTTGTGAATACTATCATCTCCATATTTAACTTTACTCTGGGTATAGTTAAATATCTTGAACTATATGATTGGTGTTCTTCCATGACAAAGTCTCTTAAATTGATTAAGTATATTGTTGAAGTCACACAAATTTCTATGTGATCCTTGAATGGTAGAAATCAACATAGTTTTTCAATGAACTCATTCATCCAATCATATTAGATTTCAACTTCTAAAGTCGTGTATTCTTATTTTGTAATATCGTTGAGAATAAATCTCTAATGATCGAATAAATTCAAACAGGTAAACAGATTAAGAACACATAATGAATATCAAATATGTCGAATGATTTATTATCACAGCCTTAGAAGAGCTCGATTAAGAACTACTTCTGTAAAGGCGTGTAGGGTTTTCAATGACAATTGGACGATTACACAAAACAGTACATGCATGCACCATAAATAGCTAAACCCTAATAATAAATAACAGGTGGAGAGGTCCAACCCGGATACAAAATAGATTAAACAATAAGCCCATAATGATGCAACATTTATGCCCTAACAATCTCCCCCTTTGCATCAATTAAGGCAGGAGACCTTCACTATGGAGATCACTTCTGCACTTCAAATAGTTTCGGCATTACACTGATCAGAGCTTTGCGAACTTGGATGTACCACAGGATCATATTTGAGAAGCAATTTTTAACTTCTTTTCTATTCCCTCTGTATTTCCCTACGAAATCCAAGATATACTCCAGGCACGAAGTAGTGTAAAGATGTTTTTCTGTGAGAAAGAAACAAAACTTGTAACAGTCTGCACAGTTCGCTCTTTCATTTGAAAAGCTACACACCATTCGTCCTTTTGGTATCTTCCCCGACTTCATTTTATCAAAACTTTAGGAGCTTCTTTGGGGAGTATAGTTGGCTTCTTTCGTAGTACAATTGTTGTCTCAACATCCATTTTGCCAGCCTCTTGAATGTATGAGATTAGCATCTGTTTGAGGTGAGCAACAACAGGTTCGTACTTCTGTTCGTCTCTCGGTAACATGTTGAACAATTTAATCCAATCATATGGGTTTAGGCATGGGAGATAAGAAAGAGTGAATTTGTAAACCTAACTTGAATTCGTTTTCTCCCGTATTGTAGATGTCAAAGTTTGACAACTATGGTCTTCTCAAATCCCGTGGAACAAGCATTCCACATGAAGATGATATTCCACGATTCGATCGAGGAACAAGAGATCATAATTCACTTCCTCCTCCTCCTCCAATCATTCTCCCTAACCCACAAGTTCAAAGGCTTGAAAAGTTCAAGATCACTCAAGCCCTTTTGGCAAGTAAACATAAAGAAGGAAAGGCGGTGTGTGCACACGTCATAGGGATGAAGTCACACATTGATAGGTTAAGAATGTTGGGATCCGTTGTCTGTGAGGAAATAGATGTTGATTGGGTTCTTCAGTCACTTCCTAACTCATATAGTGAGTTCGTAAGAGAGTACTATATGATGAACCGCGACGTGACCCTTATAGATCTCACCTATATGCTTATTGCTGCTGAATCAGAAATGTTTTGGCACAATGGAAAAGCAAAGTTGATTGGTGAATCTTCCTTCAAGACCTCTATGGATATAGACAATGGCAACGAAAGACATGCTATGATCGAAAGGTTTGATCATAAGAGAAAGGCGATGTCTGAAGTAGTTCCAAAAAAGTCAATTTGCTTTTATTGCCAAGAGAAAAGGCATTGGAGACGAAGCTGCCCTATTTACCTAAGAGATCTAAGAGATGGGAGAGTCAAAACGTATGTCTTTGATTTAGGTAAAATCCATTGACTAACTCTTTTAAGCCTCTATTCTAGATTCTTAATACATAATGTGATAAGATTACAATTGATGTTTTGTAGGATCGAAGAAAAGAAAGGGAGCTTAAGGGAAGTAGTGAGCAAAATGTAACTGTGAAGGAATGGATTTCGATCGCATTTCTCGAAGATTAGATTCTTGAGCTACTGCTTAGAGTTAGAATTAGATTGCTAAGAAATATATATTAGCATAGTTTTTCAATGAATTGCATTGTAAGGACAAAATTTTTTCCGCAATAAAATAAATTTTGATTTTATATTATTTATTTATCCTTGCAATGGCGTATATGAAAAATTGATGTTTGGATGTTTCTATTATTAGCAATAATGGATTTGATTCTTAGTTATGGAAATGTCGAAAATTTAACAAATAGGGAGAGTTTCTCATCGCCCAAGTTTCAATTGGACAGAAATTTGGAATCACGCAACTTGGTTGCATGATGAATGAGAAATTTCATATTTGGAAATTAGACTAATTCGTTGACAAAGTGTCAAGTGAAGGACTTGGAGATCGAATACACAAAGTTGAGTGTTGATCAAGTCCACCATAAGAGGAACAATGATATTCGTCATGATTATACTTACAAGATTAAGTGTAATTATGAATTTGAAAAAGTTTAAACCAATAGCAGAACGAATAAGAAGAATCAAGTAGGCAGAAAGATAAAAGTTTCTCCATTCTAAGAAGAAGGGAGAGTAGCTTTTATGCTTTATGATAGGTCTTAATGATTAAGAACCATATCGCAATTAATCCTCTAAGTGAGTCTTAGTACAATTGTATGTCTAAGAAGAGGAATCAAGAATTAAAGAAATGGTTAAATCAAGAAGTCAATCATACTTCGTTCCAAAACAAGTCTTAGAGTTAAGATTGTGACATTGAGTGGATAAGTATTAAGAAGGTTTATAACATTCATCAAATGTGGAAAGTTGTGATGTCTTGGATAAGGCAAAGACCAACTAGGACCAATTTATGAAGTGTTTTGATAAAAGCTACACTAACTCTGGAATGTTTGGTTGTCAAGAAATGGCTATTGACAAGAGAATCTTATATGTCAAGGAGTCAGTGGGAGTCTTATGGTCTTGAAAGGTTTCAAGAACAAATCAAATAAACCTTATCGATCATCACTAGCACACAAGTTGAGGTTTATAACCTATCGTGTTGACATTATTTTGTTTCTGTGCCATTCCACTTGAGTTAATTATGCATGTGAGTTCTATGATTCTCATTTTGAATGCATAAAAGGCAAGGACCTTGATAAATGGAAAGTAAATTGATAAGAAAAGGTGAGCTGCTTAACTACTTGGAAGACATGGTGGGCAGCTGTGCTACCATAAAGGCAAGAAATCGAGATCAAGAAAGTTCGATCCATATGAGTTTGAATTTGTCGTAAACTTTGGTTTTAACAAATTCACATGGATAGGAACAAATACACCGTTTAAATCTAAGTGTCATAATATTTCCTCCTTCATGAAAATGATTGTGAGGAAATGCTTTCACTAAGAAAGATTTAAGAAGATAGTGATTGTAAAATTGCATTCTCGAATTCGATTATGGTTACGGTATCCCTTTCCATAATTTGAATTATGAGGTTTGGCAATTAGTCTTAAGTGTTTAGACACACATATGAACTATCGAAGGCAAAGGTGTATAAGTTCAAGAAGCCTTGATAAAAGATTATCAAAGCACTAAGTATGAGAAACATGAACTTAAGAAATTCAATAAGCATTGTTTTTTTTTTTCTGAAAGTTAAGATGTTTATGAATACATGTCGAAGCTAGTGGGAGCATAAGTGTTATGTCTTATAATAATCATCATGATAGTGGGAGCATAAATGTTATGATTATATGATTATTAAGGCACATATTGCAAGTTGGCAATATTAATTATAGAAAACAAGAGTCATTATGTACAAAGTCGTAAGGATGGAATAGTTGTTTTGCTATAATTAAGGGAGAGAGAATATTATGCTTCATTTCAAATCTAAAGGATTAGGTTGAGAAATGTTAATAAATTTAGTCAAGGGTACATAGTGTGTTCTTAAAATTTCGATTATGATTACGTCATTCCTCTTTACAATTCGAATTTTGAGAACATAGCAAATAAAACATTATGCGTCGTGTCCCATACGCTTCGGGTATAGGATCGATTGCAAATGATTTAATGATTGACCATTCTAAAATTTTTCAAATGTCTAGCGCATTTAGAGGGAAAAGGGACTAGAATTGGTTTTGACTAAAACAATTAAACAACTATCAAAGGACAACCCAAAGTTCGACGAGGATTGATCGCTTGTGAGTAGTTGGAAGTATAGTATTGGAAAAATATGGAAATCTTTCCATATTGGATGGACCATATCGACTCTATTATGAATAGAAAAGATTCTATTAAGAATGAGTTTTCATATGGAACATATGGAAGTGTGTCCATATTGGGAATTGAATATTGAGAAATCTATGACTAGATTAGAAACTTCTATGCAAAAGGATGTTCAAAGGAATGTACTTTGAGTGAGAGACATCACGTCTATGGAATTGTCTTGTAACAATCTCCGATAGAGGACTTTGTAATATCATTGGCAATAGTCTTTGTGACTTTTGTGCAGTGACATTACGAAAGGACAATTGCATAAAATGTTAGAATCTAGCATATTCTATAAGTAGCAAGAATTTGATATTCTTTCACTTATGAAAAAGGATTTGGAGTTGTGAAATGAGAATGATTGGAAATATGCTCAATTTGGTCTATTTCACAAAGTAAGAACCATAGGTAAACATTGTGTGCATGCTAGGAGCATGGGACAAGTGTAATAATTCAAGAAAGAAGTTGATTACCCAAAACAACAAATAATGAGTAATCAATATGGTGATAAATAAAAGGCGTTTTATTTATACTCAAAGGTTGAGACCATATGGGATTAGTATTATTCTTGTGTTTCACATTTGCATGTTTTGACTTCCAGAATAATTGAGTTTATTAAGAATAATCGAATTATTCGAACGGGCCACAGTCGTTCGTATGTTGGAAGTAGGTATGAATAAAGACTGTCATGAATTGGTGTGTGGATTGTCTAAAAGAGTATTAGACATAAGAAAATGTTTGCTGCAACGTTCGTGAGTGCTTATGAATATGATTTGAGCATTGGATTAAACCCACGCTCACTTGGATTACTCCATGAATTGTATCACGAGTGATTGGTGAGACGATAACATCTTATATTCTTGAAACCGAGATGTGTGAGTTGTATCTTGCTAATCGGTTGCACATTGATAATATGTAAACGCACTAGTAACTTGGTGTTATAAAACATATTGTTGTGTGTGATTTGGTGAGTGAGTGAAAGCAAGCATTGTATCAAAGTTTATCCGTTCCTTTTATCCAAAGTAGGATAAAAGCGATATCTTTGGGTCCCTCGATGATTTAGTGATGACAAACGTAAATGCTTGGTCAGGCTAGGGCTAATTTGATTTGTTCAATTAGTCAGTCGTCATAAATCAGAAATCGAGAAATAGTACAAAGAGAATGATTTGAAATCATATCTCATACGATATCTAGAATGGAGGAATATATGATCCCTTATCTAAGGACACGCGTATCTGATATGATCAGAGTTGACAACGGCTTTGGAAAGCTACGATTGCAGATCAGGATCTGAAGTCATACGCATAATAGTTATTAGACTTATCCAAGTGGGAGAATGTTGGATTAGTGTCTAAGTCCATAACTATTTTGGTATGTACTTGACCCGATGGTGCATGGTCCTTTTGGGTTGCCTTCACCAAAGCAACTTGATTGGAGAAATAAATAGAGAGAGAGGTTATTATGATTTATTAATATGTTATAAGAATAATATATTAAAGGAGAAATCATATTTGTTTAATTAATATTGGTCAATAATTAATTAAGAATTAATTTTGTGATCAAATGTAATTAATTAAACTAGAGGGGCTGAATTGTAATTATGTGATAGTTACAAAATAGGGTAAGGATTATCCTAAGGATGGGTTGGACGAATTTGAGGTGATAAGGCCTTAGAATTCGACCATGATAAGGATTCAAGGCTTATCTTATGGGTTGCTTGGTGGGCAAGCAACTAGATAAGGATAAGGACTGAAACCCTATCTTTACACCTATATATAAACACCCCTTTGGCTCATAATTCGTCCAGACCTTCCCAATGCATCTTAGGGACGAATTCTTATACCTCTCCTCTCTCTTTATACCTTCTCCATTTGCTCTTGGTGTTTGTGAACCATTAGAGGAGTGACACTTGTGACTCTAAGCCTTCCAAAGTCAATACAAGGAGATTTGGGATTGTTATTGCTACATAACAATCAAGGTAATATTATAAACCTATTCTTATGTTAATATGATTACTTATATGCTAGAATTAGGGTTTTATTATGTGTTCATAATGTTGTGTATCTAATAGTGAAAACATAGATCCAATGCTAGGGTTGCATGTACACATAGGATTGTTTGTATAAAACCCATCAGATTCGTAGTTGTAGGCTCTGAAACCTTTGGTTGAGATGTAGCATCAGCTTCATTCTCGTTGTGAACCTCTTCCTAAATAGGAATCTTTGAACCCGTGTTTGACTGCGAGTCTTCGTGGTCACTCGGAGTCTTCAAGGATAGGAATGTTGAGGTTATTGATCGCCCTTTGAACCATAATGGTCCAGAAACGAGCATAGGAAATTTCACTATGTCGTGTAGTGGAGAGGGTACTTTGGGCCAATAGAGCCCAAAGCATAGTGCCATAATCAAGGTTGATTCCTTAATAGACACCATACATAAGCGTCATAAACAACTTGTTCGCACAGTCAGAGCCAACAACCCTCCCTAAGAAGCTCTTGAAGAGAAGGGTAAGCATTCCGTTCCATAGTGGCGGAAGGTTTGGTTTCTTAAACTTTGAGATGGCGGTAAGAATTTCCTTGTTCCCCATCTGATAAAACGTCTCCAGAATGGCTGAGTTGGAGATGGTCTCAGGGTCAACCAAGTCACGACCCTAAAGAAGCCCTAGGAGGTTATAGAACCTTAATTTGGTAATTTGGGTTTTCTGGTTGAAGATTTCGAACGTAATCAACTCCTTTCCCTTTTGAAAACTTGCAGACGAGTTTGCTTTTGACAAATGAACTAGGGGAACAATCTTCGATTTTGTTAGAGTGATTACCATAGGAGAGTACCTCAGGCACTCAACGAACTGCTGGAGAAAACCTTCGTATTTGGCTGGGTCAAGGATGTTCATGTGAGAGGGTGCCAAAGTTAAAGAAATAGATCAACATCATACTTACGGTTTCTAGTGATGTCTATTAAGACATGAAGAAGATGGATCCTAGGCAATGATCTCTTCCTTTGCAGTCAATAGAGACTTTGAAGTATCTGTGTGGTTTCCCGTTGAATTACGATCATCTGTTTGTTGAGAAACAGTGAAAAGCTTCTTTTCATTAAGCTCAAGGGTTGGCTTTATCTTCAGCCAAACTACGAAACTTGATATAAGTCCGAATGTTTGGATTACGTACTTGTATGACCAGTGAAGCCATAAAAACAAGTATGCTTTGGAATTATTTTGGAGTGACTAGGATTAGTATAGAAATCTCAAGAAAAATAAAAATTAGATCTATTGGGAAGAAACATCTTAGGACTAGAATGTCTCATTAAGATCACACAAAAAGAAAAACAAATTTCATGGTACTGACCACGAAGGTGGACATTTAATAATTCCTTGCTGAAAAGTTAGAACATTTAATTTTTTCACAGTCAATTCGTAAGTATGTGTTGGATTTTAGGTTACACTCAATTCATGGTAATGACGAATTTAAGATCATCAACACAGAATTTGTTGTAACCATAAACCTCAGTAGTAATATCTGAGAGTCTCAAGGGTCATATTTATGAATGCGAAAGTGATGGAGAAAAGGCAAGAGATGGTTCCAAAGAAATAGTGTACCTCTGCTATGCGAAAGTGACCAAGAAGTTAACTCTTAACTTAAATTGAGAAGAGTAAGGTAGGTCATGACTTATGTGAATAAACAGCCTAGTTGGTTTCTTGGTTCTTGGGTCGGGTTTACTCACCCCTGCTAGAAACTGGACTCCAATTGCTTAATGTGAATGTGTAGGTTGAAATGAACCAAATACTTGTATCTTCGAAAAAGGGTGATGCAAAAATATTGATAAATAATGAATTGTATCATGACGTGAAAGTGTAACCATCACGTCATGAAGTTGGTTGAAAGAGGATGAAAAACTCGATCATCTGGAACGCCACGACGTTAAAGTAGGGCACGACGTCATGGTCACATGTATTTTCAATTCTGAATCGCGATAAAAGTTCCATCACGATGTGACATAGTGATGGTCACTTCGTGATGACTAGGCATTGCAAAATGTAATTTCACCAAAAATACTTCTTGTGGTAAAATGTCATTTGAGCTCTCAATGACTTATAACCCACTTCAAACTTCTTATGTCTATGAAACTTCTCTCTAACTCTCTTCAACACTCGAATGGCACCCCACACTTATCAAGAATTATGGTTTTCGATTGTAAACTCTAAACTCTCATGGATTTTTCTCTTGATAATTCAATAACTGTGATCAAAATAAACTAAAGAAAACCTAGAGGTGAAGTAAGAAAACAAACATCAAACATTCGGTTACAAATTCAAACCAAAACAAATCAAAAACATAAATAAAACACACAAAAATGAAAATCGAACAAATAAAACTAAAATTAAAATTAAAAAGGGTATTCAATCTTCATCTTCTTCGTGTGCTTCGCTAGTCCTGACTCCACAATTATCGGGTGCCCAAAGTTTTTCCCAAGTCGGTATGTAAGGTGTTTGTTATGTCATGTTGGGTGGGCGCTCAATTTGAAAGTGTGAATATATCCCATCCAATTCTTGATTTTGATAGTGAATACCTCATAGAATATTATCCAAATAAAGACCAACCTGGCTTTAGAACGGGTCGATTGGGACTCCACCGATATGAACATCTTATAGTTCTTGTATTCTTCCTTCTCCTCTAAGCCTAACCTTTCTTCTTCCTCTTGGGCTTGGTTGCTCTTCCAGTTGCTCAAGTGGCACTTCCTCATCAATTACGAGTATTACCATAAGCCCCACACAAATTCACTATAGCATGCATTGTTCCCAAAAATTGAGTGGTGAGTTGGGTGTCCTTAAATCATATCATCGTGTGAATGAAACCCGTACTCAAAATCCCATAAAAGTGTGCTAAACGGGTCACCAAATGTCCCACCCCTCCCCCTAATTGGACTCCCGACCCATGAGTTGATTGTTGTTCCACCCATAAACCTTGCCAACATATAAGGAATGTTGTAAAGCACCCCTGGTATGATGAGGCTTCTTAGATACAAAATACTTTTGGAGGGAAATTTGGTACCATGCTTTTTATAATTGGTGATAAAAGTGGTGAGGGGGTAGGAACCGGTGAATTGGTGACCGAATGTGACCTTCTTGAGAATTCCTAGAGTCATAATTATGATTAGTAATGGTTCTCTAAAATTCAACATCTATTGTTCCCGTGGTAAAGTCTCCAGAACAAGCTCATAGAAACAAGGGAAAGTAAGGTGATCCCGTTTCATCCTCCAAATATAAACCCATTCTCCCACTACTAGAAAAACAGCCTTTTACGACGCTCATTGCGCGTCGTAAAAGGCTCAGACGACGCGCAAATGCGCGTCAAGGAAGGCCATGTCATAAAGAGAGACGACCCGCATTTACGACGCTCATTTACGACGCACGTTTACGACACGCAATGCGTATCAAGGAAAGCACTGTCATAAAGAAAGACGACACGCATTCGCGTGTCGTGACCTTACGACGCGCGTGTTAATGACACGCCATGCGTATCAAGAAAGCCCCTGTCAAGAAAGGCCATGTCATAAATGAAGATGACACACATTTTTGCGTATCGTAAATTTAAATGTTTTAAAAAAATATTTATATATGTATTAGTTTTTAAATTAAATTTTCATTTAATGTCTCATAATAAAAATAAAATACCATATACAAAAAATACAATACATTGCATAAAATTTAATGTCATACAATTCTATTTCTTACAATATATAAATTAAATTTACATTGTTATTAAGAGGTTTTCCCTAACAATATAACCTAATACTACATTGCTATAAAGGGGCACCTTCTTGTTTAAGTAACTTGTCATTAAGGTGTCTGAAGAAGCTCTAAAACCCTTCATCATGTCTCTTAGCTTCAATATCAATCCCAACTCTTTATCAAGAACAACATGGAAATCCTACACAATAATCATGTCAGTTGTATAATATCAATTTCAACTAATTAATAATGCACATGGTATGTATGAAAGTGGAATCAACCATATTCAAATCAATATCAACTAATCAATAATCATGTCAGTTGTACAATATCAACTAATCAATAATCAATATCAACTACACCACAACACAACTAACACAAAGATATTAGCCACTTTTTTTGCATCAGAAAACAAAATGAACTTAACAAACCTACAAATCAAGAGAAGTCATGAATGAACCTGTATAAACTCTAAAAAAAGAAAGCAAGTAAAGTTAACAGATTAGATAAAGTACTAGACAGAAAAATACAAGAGTGAATTATTATAAATAAGAATAGAACAAAGTAGTATGTAACAGTTACTTGTTGAAACTAACTTATTATATACTGTTTGTAGATTTTTTGAAAATTAAGGCACAAGTTTCAGCCATAGCAGAGGAGATTGGTAGCATGTTTGTAGATTGGTATATTTTCAACAGGTAAAGGCTCCTTCTTCATAGGATATGGGAGTAAAGTTTTGATGACCTGTAACATTTCATATAGCAATATCAAGTAAATCAGCTGGCAGATATTAAAAGTTAAAAGTATACAAACTAATCGAATATTCATTTACCATTATTCATATATATATATATATATATATATATATATATATATATATATGGACGAAAGTCATGTCCCCAATGACTACAACAATGTGCTTCCTGAAAATTCAAAAAGATATGAAATTTAAATTTTCAAAATTATATTTCTTTATAAAAACTAAGAAAAAAAGAGTGAGTGTACATCAATTGAGATCAAGGAAAGACGTCCAGCATGGTGGCATTTTTCAAGTTTTGACACAAATTTTTGCTTTTGGAGACTTTTTCTGGTGTAATATACAATACTTTAAGATCCCCTTCTCCCTTTTCAAGAGCTTTGTATATAAACTTCACTAGTTGGTGAGGTAAGCATAGATGCTAGGATCCCTAATGCAGTTAACCCCATGACCTAAAGCAAAAAAAATCTTAATTAGAGTTTATAATCAGGTAATCAATAGTAAAGGATATAGAATATTAACAAAAACAAAAATAAGCATCTGATCCTAAATAAGAGAAAGTAAAGGACAAACAATAAGAGCAATTCCATGATGTAAACCAGATGGAAGTTGATAGCATAGACTTTTGCCTCCACCAGCAACCATGATCACAAGAACATCTCTCCCACTCATGATTGCATTAATGATCTGATACATGAGTATCAACCTCACGCTGGTTAGCACAATAAGTGGGAATGCCAAAAATATTGAATCTGATATCATCAGCTCTATGATCCCTGAGAACTTCAATCTTGCCCACCTGAAAATCACCAGCACCCAATACATGAACCTAATGAAAAATAGGTTAGCCACTTAATCAAATTTATCAAGCCATAAAATGACAAAAAAAAACTAAAAAATATTTAAAAGAACTGTTTCTTTCTGAAAACTTAATCAAATATATATCCTCTCTACATACAAAAAACCATCTTTCTTTTTACACAATTTCAATATCAGCAATCATGCAGATTGAAATCTTTGGTTGGTGCTTTCTTCAATCCCAAAGAATTCAATGCGATTCTTCCTGGCAGCCATTTGAGGTGGCACTTTTACAGAATGATTTGCAGCCTCCATGACCTCACTATACTCATGATAATCCTTTCTGATTCTCCACAAGATCTCTGCACATCTCTTCATGGAGGGTCTTAATTGTCTGGTGGGGGCCAGACACTATCTGGCCAGTTTCAGCACCTTCTCCACCACCATCAGAGCTGTCGGATTCCTCCTTAGCTTTGGATCCATCACCAACACCACCTCCCCTCCTTTTAGTCTCTGCAACGCCTGCATTGCATTGCAACCAAACACATTTTGCCTTTTAAGCTTTTTTAATCAATGAACACATATATTTGTAATATCAGAAACACTAACCCATTTTGTTGTCAATTTCTCATTAGGAGCTTTATTTATCTCAATCGGTAGTCTTCCAGTCACCATCTCCACAAGCAAAACCCCAAAAGAGTAAACATCACTCCTATCAGTAAGCTGATAAGTACTCAGATATTCAGGATCCAACTACCCTGCAGTTCCTTTCACTTGAGTTGATATATGAGTGGCTCCTGGATCTTCAACACTTATTCGTGCAAATCCAAAATCAGCCACTTTTGCACGTAGTTTATCCGTAATCAGTATATTAGATGATTTTATATCTCTGTGGATTATTGGTAGATCTGAAAAAGAAAAACCGGTTGTTAAAGACTTCTTGATATTTCAATCTTTCAAGAATGTTAATTGAAGGATACCTGTATACGTATGCAAATATGTAATTACATGAGCTACATCGATCATGATATCCAGACGCTCTCCAATTTCAAGGCCACTTCCACATTTACCTGAAAAGGATCAATTCTATGCATATAAACTTCATGCACAAAGTGAAAATACGAAATTGCCCTTTTGAAGAAAGTAATGGATTTACCATCTAAATGTTCACGAAGTGTACCATTGGCGACGTATTCTACCAAAATCATACGATCTTCTCCATGCTCTATATATCCATAGAATCTGACAAGATTTAGATGTTCAATCTTTGATAATGTTTGTATTTCATTTCTGAACTCCACTGGTGTCCCTCTTTCAAAATTGTCCTGCCATAAGAAATAAGCAGCAGAAACATCTTAATATTGAGACTAGATTTACAAGAAGCATAAGTAAATGCATTGATCAATTTAGTCACAAATTGATATAAATCTTTGTTTACAAGGGTATTTGGCATTTATGCTACCAACAAAAAGGTCTAAATGTATCTTATTTCTGTTACGGAGGCAGTGTTAGTTTTCTATTTAATAGAAAATCCAACCTTTTTTGCACGCTTTACAGCAACGATGGATCCATTTTTCAAGGTTACTTTATACACGATACCAAATCCTCCTTGTCCGATTATATTTGAGGCAGAGAAATTTCCAGTTGCCTTAGAAATATCTTCAAAGGATAACTCAGAAAGAAACACCAATATTTAGGAAGTTCAGAAGCTAGGTCAGAAAGGAATTGTCAAAAACACAAATTTTATGATAGTTTATAGTCGGAGATCGTGATTTATATCAAGTTGTTTCTCCTATAGCAATCTATAATAAATCTATGAAACAATCAATAACCAATTTCACCAACACAAGCATGAAATCGAACTTTTCTTTTTGACAACATAATAATCAAGATCAGCTTCAAGTGAGAACGATTTTCAACTCCAATCAAGTAGATAACCCCAAAATAAACCCAGATTTAACAAAAACAACTGACCTGCTGTCCCCGAGGATGATCACTTTTGGAAGCGTTTGGCATCGTAATTTAAAATAAGAGACGTTAACCAAAACTCTTAAATCTGTAGAGCGACAACTGATTGCGACTTTTTAGGGTTTGTTGAAAGACCTGTGGTGGTGTAGTGGTGGTTCTGGGCTGTTGTGAAGGCAGTATGGTGGTGGCTCAGGGCTGGTGTTGTGGTGCGATGTTGTAACGGTGGAGTCTGAAAGCAAACACAAGTTGTGATGGAAGCTATTGTTGTTGGTGATGTCTGATTCATCAAAAGAAAATCATTCTTCGATCAATCTTCTATTTTGTGAAAGAAGATATTACTATTTCAAATGTGTTATGTTTGATTAGGGTTTGCACATAGAAGGAAGTGAAAGTCGATCGGAGAGGAAGGGGTTTGCAGAGAGAAAGAAGGGAGATAATGAAGTCGATTTGGCGGGTATAGAGAGTAGAGAGGAAGAGGAAGCGGGTGTTCAAAATTTTGGGGGATTTAGTTTCCCCCCTTACCTATCAAGGAGTCCCAGAAACGCGCGTTTATTAAAATTATAAAGCAACATTTGTACAGGACGCCCTTTTATTATAGGTGCCCTCCGTGTTTTTAATATTTTTACATGAGACACTAATTTAAGGGCACTCAGTAATGCGCAACCTAAATCCTTAAAATTTTTGAAGAGATGACACTTTTTGAATGTCGCTCTCTAATGTGTAATTTAAATCAAAGAGCGTCGTGTTTTGCGCGTCGTAAAAGGGTCTTTTTCTTGTAGTGTCCACACGAATTTCACCAAGCTGCACTCTCTATACTCCCTACCCAAGCATAATGGAAGTTCCCAAGGGTATGCCGGGTCCACCTTTCACTCCTCAAAATTGACTGTAGAAAAGAACTCAACCGACAGTTCGCGATACACAGTCTCTTGGATCATAAAAAAATTACACCAAGCATGAAATACAAAAAAAACCCATTCCCTTCGTATCTTTTCATACAATACCTTTCCACTTGCTCCCTCACTCCAACTCCACTCAACCAAGCCCAATTAGTTATTGGGGCGATAGCAAATTCGCGGTTGTGCAACCAACCCAACCAATTCGTGTAATTATTCAAGATATACTGTGAAATGTCTTGAGGGACTTGATAAAGCGGGTGAAGATTTGAGACATCAACCTCTCCTTGTGCTTAAGAATTTTCTCTTCGAGGTGCCATTGTACTAAAAAAAGCAAAAGCAAAACAAACCAATGCAGTTAAACACAACAAAAACGAAAGGGCATGAAGTCCAGTTTTCACGTCGAGAAGCCCAAGCTTCACTTCATGACATCGATGCGATAGCTTTCTGAGATTGTTCATGGGTTACGTCACATTGAACCAAATGCATCCATATGGTTTTGTCTACAGACAAACCAAGGCTAAGAATTACACATGCAATCCCAATTTTTTAGAAGAATTCATGAATTTTGACTCTAAGAACGCCAAAGTCGAACCTTGACTTTCAAGCATAAAATTAGAAAAATTAAAGGATATGGATGGAGATTCATACCATGATTTTGGAATTAAACAAGAAATTATGAACAAAACAAGAAATTGCAACCAACAATCAAAGTGGGGACCAAAGGGCGGAGTAATTCGTGCTTCTCAAGTCGTAAGTGGTATAAACAAATGAGGTTCAAATGGTTTTGTTTTAAGTATAAAGGAATTGGTCCCTGCTTTGTCATGTCGTGATTCCTAAAGGTCATGTCGTGAGTTTTAAACTGGAAAACGAAATCAGGACTCACTTAAATCCCCACGTCATGGCAATACAAAGCCACATCGTGGGTACAAAATTTTGTTAAAAATCCAAATTTGTTTTCTTTAAAAATAGTAAAACTTTCACCACTTACTAATTGGATCCCACACTTTATTTAAGCAGAAGAGAATTACTAATCCTATGAAATAAATCAAAGAATGAAAATAAAATAAACTAAAAAGGAAAAGGAAATAAAAATGCAAACGGAGCTCGGGTTGCCTCTCATGAAGTGCTTCTTTTGATGGAGTCATGAGCCGTACTCCTTTCAACTTTACGTTGTGCCGGTTGGGAGAAAAATCTCCATGTTCTCCTTCATCTCGAGGCATTTCCTCTTGTATCCCCGCAACCCGACTTCTATAAGCTTTCTTTGAATTTTCCTTCTTCCTCGAATTGGCGCTTGAATCTAACTTGTGTTTTATTTCTTGAATGTTTTCAGCTACCTTGCTTTTCGATTCCACCTCCATTTTTTCGATATTGGTCTTCTTGCTATCTTGATTCTCCTCTTCTACACTTAAACCAAATTCTTCATCTTCATTAGCCTCCTCAACTCGAGCTTCTAGTGTGGTAAAAGTAAAAACTTCAAAGATCATAGGAATTGAGGCTTTCGGCTTTGTAGGTTTCACTTCCTCTATCATTTTTAGCTTCTTCCTAACTTTCAACTCTTCTTCCATCAGCTTTTCCAATTCTTCAAGATAATTATCTTCATTTACCTTGTCCATGTGAAATACTTCACCTTGTGCTCTTAAATTCTTGGACCTTTCATCAACTTTGAATGTAATCTCCTCCTTCCCCACTCATAATGTAGTCTTAGACTCTCGAATTTATACTAAGGCTTTGGTGGTATTGAGTAGTAGGCATCTAAGAATGATGGGTACATCTTCATCCTCTTTCATATCTAAGACAACAAAATCAATTGGAAAAATGAATTTTCCAATTTTAACCAATAAACCTTCTACTATGCCTCGAGGATAAGTCATCGAACGTTTTGCCATATGGATCGCCATTTTTGTGGTCTTCAATTCTGGAAGGTCAAGCTTTTGATACAAAGAATATAGTATCAAATTGATGCAAGCTCCAGAATAATCTAAATCAAATGTCTTCATGACATTACCAAACTCACACGACAAAGGAAGGCATCCTGGATCTCCCATCTTTGTTGGTATTCCTTCAATTATGACCACTAAAAATTTTTCGTTAAGAAAAACCTTATACATCTTTTTTCTAATTGTTGACGAGTATCAAGAAAATCTTGAAGAAATTTAGTGTATTCGAGCATCTTGGCCATGGATTCAATAAAAGGGATATTAATTGGAATACCGTTTACTTGGTTGATGAATCTGGTGGGATTTAGACATTACAAAACAAATATAAACTCTTAAGTGTGCATGGAACCTAAAACAAGATCTATGTTTTCACTATTAAACCTATAACTATGAACATTAAAACAAGAACCCTAGAAACCCTAGGTTATGTTCGAAAATCACACAAAAGGGTTTATGATTACATACCTTAATGTTATTATAGCAAGTAACAATGATCCTTGTGTTGTTGAAACTTTGGAAGCAAACACCACAAGCATCGTTCCTCTAATGGTTCCACCAAAGCTATCAAGAATGATATTAGGGAGAGAGGAGGGAAGAGGTGAAAATTTCGGCCAACCCAAGAGGAAGAAGAGATGGCCGAAATATGAAGGCTATGAAGCCTTTATATAGTGCAAGTAGGAAACCCTAGATAACCCTTATTTGAATTAAATAATTTTAATTCAAATTTGGTAATTATCTACTTCCCTATTATCCACATGTGATATTCTAGAAACCCTAGAATATCCCCTCCAAAACTGTCCATCCCTAAACCAGGAAGGTTCTGGAGCCTTTTGTTCAACTACTAAACAATTACACTTTAAAACCTACACTTTTAATTAATTCTTTTAATCCCAAAATGAATTCCAAGTAATCTCTAATTAGATATTAATTAAATATTACAATTCTAATTAATATATTATTTTCATAATATATTAATAAATTGTTTATTTCAATTTATTAATCAAACAATAAATCAACCTCTCTAAAAAAATCATCATGTCCAATTGTTAGGTTTGAGGGCAACCCAAAAGGATTATGTTGCTATCAATTCAATTTTATACCAATTATAGTTATGGGCTTAGACACCCAATCCAACAGTCTTCCACTTGGATAAGCCTGTAACTATAATTGCCAATATAACTTCTAAACTGATCAGCAACTTGTAGCTTCCAAAAGTCGTTGTTGGACTCGGAACCAGTCAGTCACGTATCCTGATATAAGTGATCATATAATCCTCCATTTCACAAGATATCATTCGGACATGAGACATAGAACATAATCAATCTCATTTTCCAATACTTTATCTCCCGATTTCTGATTTATAATAACATAGAACTTCTAATTGAATACATCAATTTAGTCATGGACGGGCCCGACACTATAAGTCAACACCAAATCACCGAGGGGACCAAAGATATCACTTTTCCCGTTAAGGTAAAAAGAACAAATAAACTTTGACTTATATGCTTGCACCACTTACTCATTAGATCATACACAACAATACGTTTTCTAACATCAAGTTACTGATGTGTTTACTCATTATCAATGCACAATTGACTTGTAAACCACAACTCATATATCTCTGTTTAAAGATTATACGATATTACCGTCTTAGAATTACTCGTGATAAGTTCCATGAAGTAGTTCTCTGAGCGTGGGTTAATCCAATACCTAAATCTCCATTTCAAAGTACTCATGAACATTGCAACAATACCATTACTATGTCTAGAACTCTTTAAATAATCTACAATCTACGTTATGACAGTCTTGATTCACTACTTACTTCCAAAAGTACAAACGACTGTAGAATTTGAATAATCGAATTATTTGGGAAGTAAAACATGAAAAATGAAACACAATAATAAACAATTGACAAAAGGTAGTAAACAAACTCATAAATAATTATTTATTATTTAATCACCGAAAGTCAATTACATTTATATTGTTACAAGTTTCAAACTAACTATCTAACTACTAAAAATAATATCATCTTTCAAACCAATGCTCCTAGCATGCTGAACGTGTTTAGCCCTACTCATACCCTTTTTGAGTGATTCTGAAAAATTCTATTTAGACGATACCCTATTCATTATGAGGTGACCTTCTTCTACCCTATATCTGATGAAATGGTATTTTATGTCGATATTTCTTGATATGCCATGATCTCTTGGTTCCTTTATCAAGGCAGCCGCTCCTTCATTATCACATAAAATTTCTATTGGCTCCTTGATGGTTGGGACAACTCCAAGGTCCCCGATGAACTTTTTCAACCAAAATGCCTCTTTTTGTGCTTCACTCACCGCTGTGTACTCTGATTCACAAGTGGAGTCAGTCAATGTCTCTTGCTTGGAACTTTTCCAAGTAACTGATCCTCTATTTAAGGTAAACACCCAACCAAATTGAGAATGGAAGTTGTCTCTATCTGTTTAAAAACTGGGGTCACTATACCTAGTTACTCTCAATGTATCACTGCCACCAAGTACTAGGACCCTAGTCGTTAGTCCTATGTAGATACTTGATAATATTCTTAACTGCTATCCAATGAGCTTTACCTGGTTTTCCCTGATAACGACTGACCATGCTTAAAGCAAAGGACACATCAGGGCAAGTATATGTCATAGCATACATGATAGATCCAACGACAGAAGCATATGAAACTCTACTCATTTCTGCTATCTCTGCATCAGTACTCGGAGTCTGAATCTTACTTAGTTTGGTATTACTCTGGATGGACAGTTCCCTTTTCAAGGAATTTCCATACTAAAACATTTAGCACATATTCCACGTATGTATTTTGACTAAGTCCAAATAGTCTTTTACTCCTGTCTCTAAGAATCCTTATCCCCTAAATATAAGGAGCCTCTCAGAGATCCATCATCGCGAAACACTTTCCAAGCCAAGACTTAACCTCTTGCAATGTTGGAATGTCGTTTCCTATAAGGAGTATGTCATCAACATACAATACCAGGAACGTTACTATACTCCCACTAGCTTTGACATATACACAAGACTCATCTTCACTTCTGGAGAAGCCAAACTCCTTGACCTTCTCGTCAAAGAAAAGATTCCATCTATGAGAAGCTTATTTTAAACCATAGATTAATTTCTCAAACTTACACACTCTATCTGGATACCTTGCATTGACAAAACCCTCTGTCTGACCGATGTAAACATCCTCAGCCAACTTCCCATTAAGGAAAGCTGTTTTGACATCCATCTGCCAAATTTCATAGTTATGAAATGCAGTTATGGCAAGCATTATCCTAATAGATCTTATTTTAGCTACTGGTGAGAAGGTTTCATCATAGTCAACCCATGGGGTTTGAGCCAAGCCCTTCGTAATCAGTCGATCCTTGAAAGTGTGTACTTTTCCATCCATCTCGGTCTTCTTCTTGAAGATCCATTTGCACACAAGTGTATTACGACCTGGTACATTATCAACCAAATTGCAAACTTTTTTGTCATACATAGACTTGATCTCATTGTCCATTGCCTCTTTCCATTTGGCTGCCCCAGGCCAGTTCATCCAAATTTACCAATGTACTATCACTGATAAACGTATCACCATCTGTAGTTATAGGGAAACCATATAATTCAGGTTGTGTTCTAACTCTAGTGGAACGCCTAAGAGGTAATGACTCATCAATTGGTTCAAATGTAATTTCTTCCTCTGGTTGAACCCTAACATCTTCAGAAGTTCCTTCATCATTTTATTCCTGAATGTCATCAATATCAATTGTACTCATTGTTGTAAATATCCTGACTGGGTCCTGATTAATCTCCGATTAATCCGTAGGCGCTACTCGACCGATTAGAGGGCGCCTTGCAATTAATCCCTACATACATAATGAGTGAAAAAGTATAAAACGATGAAATTTTAACATTTTGAAGAAGTTTTATGCCATTGGAAACTATTTGGGGCATGATTAGTGTTGTATTAATCATATTAACATATTTTGTTATGATATTAGTGGTATTTATGAACTTTGATATGATGTTAGTCATATTTAATTTTGTAAAATTCAGCAAATTAGCAATTAATGGTCCCCGATTAATATTCGCCTAGCCGATTAATCGCTTAACCCCATTACACTGACTAGCTAATGTCAAGCGTTTTTACAACCTTGATTGTACTCCCACTATCCTCTTTGTCTATGAGTTCTCTCTCTCGAAAGACTCCCCTTCATGCTACAAATACCATGTTCTCATTAGGTCTGTAGAAAAAATATCCAAAGGACTTATGTGGGTAGCCGATGAAAATACATCTTTCACTTCTAGGTTCAAGTTTGTCGTGAGTCTCTCGTCTAACGAAATCTTCACAACCCCAAACCTTGATATGTAATAATGAGGGAACCTTCCTTGTCCACATCTCGTGAGGTGTTTTGGCAACCTTCTTAGTTGGGACAAGATTAAGAATGTGGGCGGCAGTTTCTAAGGCATACCCCCAGAATGAAATTGGAAGAGAAACTCAACGCATCATGGAACGAACTATGTCTACCAAGGTTCAGTTACATCTATCAGCCACACCCTTAAGTTTTGGTGTTCTAAGGGGCATCAATTGTGAAACTATTCCACATTTCTTGAGGTAGTCATGGAACTCGATACTAATATACTCACCGCCTCTATCATATCTAAGAATCTTTATCTTCCCGCCTAGTTGATTCTTGAATTCATGTTTAAACTCCACGAACTTTTCAAAGGTTTATGACTTATGCTTGATTAAGTAGATATAACGATATCTACTATAATCATCAGTAAAAGTCACATAGAATCGATTAGCATCTCTTGTGGTGGATCTGAAGGGCCCACACACATCTGTGTGTATGAGGTCCAACAAACCTGAACCTCTTTCATAAGAACCAGCGAAACGTGATTTTGTCATCTTACCGAAAATACTAGATTCACATTCATCATCTGAACTTAGGTCAAATGATTCTAACATACCATCCTTTTGGAGTTGGGCGATGTGTTTCTTGTTAATGTGTCCAAGAAGACAATGCCACAAGCACGCTTTGTTTATACCATTAGACGAATCAATTTGAAATACACTATTGCCTAAATTGTCTACACACATCATAGTTTCATACACACCATCATAAGGTAAAGCTTCAAAATAAAAAAAAATACCATTTTTATAAGCAGAAATAGAACCATTATCATCATTAAAAGAATATCTAAAAACTTGTTTGAACAATGCATGAAAAGAAATAATGATTCATGTCATTTTTGACGAGTAGCAACAATTCAACAAATCTAAACTAACACCATCTTTAAGAACTAGACTATAAACTCCAATCTTGGTGACAGGTGAAGATTTCATATTCCCCATGATCATGTGTATTCTACCGTGATCCACCTCCTCACTTCTTCATAGCCGCTGCAAATCAGAACAAATGTGAAATCCACATCCTGTATCAAAGACCCAACAATGAGAAGATGTTGAGTTATTAGATAATATAGCGTATTTACCTACAAAAGTTGGCCTCACCTTGCCATCTTTAATATCATGTAAATATTTTAGGCAGCTTCGTTTCCAATGCCCTTTGTTGTTGCAGTAGAAGCAAGTGGCCTCTTTGGGACCAGAGATAGGGGGCATCAGAACTAGATTTACCATTGGGTCCATTGCTTGACGACCCGGCTTGAGACCTTCCCTTCTAGTTTTTCTTTAGAGGACCTTACCCCTTTTCCCCTTTTCCTTGACCAATGGCCAGAATGGGAGCACTAGCAGGAGTGGGGGCAACACTCTTGCCCTTCATCCCTGCTTCAGTTGTTTGTAGGCAGTTGTGCAATTTATACAAAGTGGTCTCATTGATGTTCAAATGATAGGTCAAGATGAACTGATCATAACAACTTGGAAAGGAGTTCAAGACTATGCCAATAGCCAACTCCTCATCAGAATGCCCATTAAGCTTGACAAGGTGATCCTCGTATCGTTGCATTCTTTGCACGTCGCTACTAACAGATTCTCCCTCTTTCCTCTTGCTTGCTATGAGGGTCTTGACCACCTCGTACTTTTATTGATGAGCTTGATTGTGGTACTTTTCCATAAGGTCCTTGTTCATCTCATACAGACAGTAATCCTCATACTGAAGGTTTGAGTTTGATCGGATACTCTTCAAGTATAAATATGAAAAGCAAAACTAATCTAAACGAAATAATCAATAGAAAGTAAATAGCACAGAAGTTCTCTAAATTTTCCATTCACCAAGAAAATAGATTTTGTCTGCAGCAAGAAGATGGGTTTGTCACAAAGACAATTAACACAAAGCCACAAACAAAACTACTCGAGCTCACAACATTAGGGTTTGCCCTAATGTTGTATATATATATATATATATATATATATATATATATATATATATATATATACCAATTTATACATGTATAGCCCATGATTAATGGGATCGTATCTAATCTAAACTAAGAACCAAACTTATCATAAAGATATGGGATCCGATATTTAATCTATATTTGTCAATAATAACTACCTAATATACAAAATATTACAATCAGACAACTATAGTAGAAGCTGATGTTGTTGAACTTGAGATGTTGGTGTTGTAGACTTGTAGACACTGACGCTGATAGATCAGCATGTTATGTGTTTGACTCATCATATCATAAGGTGTGAGCTTACAATCTCCCCTATATGATGATGTCAAAACTAATCTTCTTCTTCACAGTCATCAGAAGAGCAATTGTAGAACTTGTCAGCTTCATTCAAGACTTCAGGCTTTACCCAACTGAATTGACCAACTTTTAGCTCATCCAGTCTTCTACTCAGCTCCAGTGATATCAGCACATGATATCCTCTTTCCAGCTCATAGTGGCCTAGCTCTCCCAAGCAAAGATCAAACAAGTGCTCAGTGGGAGCAAAAGGAAGGTCATCAGTGCATTGATAGCACGTTTGATTTTGACTATCAAGATAGAAGATCACGTGCTCTGGTTCAGGAATAAACATGTACTGAACAAGTTCAACACCAAATTGTAATTCAATATTGATGTATCTAGTACCATAAAGAAGAAGAAACTTGGTATTCTTGGACTGTTAGGAGCTCATCTTCTTCCTGATGAGGTTGATCAAGATGCACTCGCTGATGGACCAACGGATGGTACCGGGTTCCGTTTCTTCACTTTGTTGAGAAGTTGTTGGATAGCCAACTTCACTTCTTGGTCGTGAACACTTTTATTCTTGTTGATGATTTCAAGAATCTGAATCCACTCTTTGTAGCCGAATTTGACTAGCTCACGAGCAAACACAAATTCAATATATTCATACTCAATATTCTTTCTTACCAAGTGAAGTTTTAGTTACTCCTTCTTTGGTTTGGTGCATCTTACTTTAATGATGGGATTATGCTTTGTTCTTTGAGTTAGAACGTCTCCAAATTTCTTTCTATCAATCCGGTTATAAAGGTTTGAAACAATGTGTTGTTTTTCCACATTGTTGTTGAAAATCTTCTTAACCTGATCATCAGTTCTTTGAACTTCAAAATTTTTATCTACGGAAAAAAGTTCTTGAACAAATTAGGCAAACAAGCATTCTTTTTTTTTCTGACTACTTTCTTATTTCGAATAGCAGCATCATATTCCAGCATAATCTCTTTAACTTCCTCGATAGGTAAGCTTTATGTTTCTGCTAACTCATTCAGATGAAAAATGAGCTTGCTTTTCCTTTGAGGAGGAATTGAAGTATCATCAGCTATAGAGGAACTTCCGGCTTTAGAGTTAAAAGCTCCCCCTAAGAAGGAAGCCTTTCTTTTTCATTGATTAAGTTGGACATCATCATCAGAAACAATGTCATTATTTTTTCCTTGAGGAACATCTTGAGAAAAATCCCCCTCAAAACAAGAACCATGATAGATAATGTTTAATTGAACAACAGAAAAAACAACTTCTTTCATGAAACCAAGATCTAGAAACCCTTCATAGTCTTTGGTTTCTGATTGGTCACCGTTTTCTGAAATGGGTTGATTAGTTGTAGCATCAACAATAGCACTCAGCTCAATCAGATCTAGAGGATCAGCTTCAACTTCACTCCTTTCAGTCATCTCAGGCTAAGATGAAATCACCACCCTCATTTGCATTGGATGAGGACCCTCTAAATAATTCTCCCCCTTTATGGCAGTATCAGATTGGGAGGAGAGTTAGGAGGAGGGGAAGGAGTTCGTGGAGGAGGATGAGATGGTGGAGGAGGTGGTAGAGGAGGAGGAGGGTTTGTTGATGGAGGTGGAGGTGGAGGAAGGTCATCATCATCATCATCCAAGGCCATAAGTCTCTTCATTGTAGCCACATTCCTTTCAAATTTAGTCAATCTTTTATCCATTGATTGAGTTAACTGTACAATTAAGGAGAGTTGGGAAAGCAAAGTAGTTTCAAAGTTGTGAGTTAGATTCTCTTTGATCACCCAGATGAAAAATAGTTGTATTAATAGGTGATGGTGTAGAAGGAACAGTTTTAGCTTGATGAAATGTATCAGCTTTAGAAGATGAAGACGGTGTTGGAGAACATTTATCCTGGATTGTTGGCTCAGTAGTATCTCCAACAGGATAGGTTGATCCACGACGTTCAGTTTCATCGGAAGATGAAGAGGATAAATAGGTTGAAAACATATGTGCTTGTTTATACTTGGAGGAGAGTTCATATTTTGAGTGAAGTCATCTCCCATGCCAGCTACTGAGTTATTTTCATCTTTATCGGTGTCTTCTCCCTTATTAGCCCCTTCTTTATTACCATCTCCTGAATCATCAATATTCTCATTATGATTACCTTCTTCATCACCAACATCATCATTGTCATCATCCTCTTCAGAGTCTGAGGATTCAACAACATAGGGATTTTCAATCCACTTTCGCATTCTTGCAGTAATAGGCAAATCATCCTCAGATGTCGTAGCATTAATGATTTTCGAGGAAAGAGCAGGAATATGAATGATGATCCCATGAATTTCAACATAGCCTTCTTCAAGAGACAATATCAACCCAAGCCAGCGTGGGTAGGGAACATCCATTGGTCTCTTGTTCCCATAACAAGATTCAATCATCTGGTCAGTTTCTTATTGTAAACAATTGAGTATAAGATCTTTTTCTTGAAGAGATTTAGTTGATCCAAGTTTCTAGCCTTGTGACCAAGGCATTTTCCAATCACACTTGTTAAGTATTTCCATCCTACATTAAAACACTGACGAAGGGTGTTCCGATAGGGATCAAGAGTGAGGCCCTTGAGTTTGTAGTTATACCCTAGTTTTTCACGAATAGTCTTGCAGCTTTCTTTAAAAGGAGTTTTAGAGTAACTATCATATAGAGGAATACGAAGAGAAGTTTGAATGGATTCCACGTCAATAATAACCCTATATCGACCATCTCCAATGGTTCCAAAGATGGTTCGAGCAACGGTATCAACTCACATGCTTCTTTAGGGTAGAAGGGGTCCGGAAATCGAAGAATGCATACCGAAGCGGACCGCTTTTGACAAATTCAACAAAGTCTTTGATTCCGGAGTTCACGAACTGCTTTGGGATTTCATCTAACAATGCCACATTTTTCGATTGAATGACGATGGTAGCGTCAGAAACATGAGGACCTTTAATGTTGTTAGCTCTGGGAGCAAACTCGTACAAGAGATCTGACATGGTGAAAGTTGTGAGAAAGATGACGATTTGGAGCCTTTTTGAGAGAGAAAACCAATTGCTTTTGAATCGCTTGTAATATTGACCTAGAGCGGCGAATTCCCAATTTATACCCAATTATTTTCTTCTTTCTTACCTCATCATGAGAGAAGATATATGCACTGTAAAAATCTCATATCCCAAGATAATGAAGAACCTTTTAAATATCATTAAAAAATTTTACTGTTTGGATAAGATAGATACAGTAGACATGTCATCAACATCAACGTAATCAATCAATGAGAGGATTGATGATTATCTAGTTGGTTTTAGATGTCTCCTGATAGTGTGGGCTTAACCTACCATTTACTGACATAGTATTTGGAGATCTCATCAACATGTGGTTTCATAAGCTGAATCATAAATCTCTTTTATTAGAAGAAAAATGGATAGAATGGATAGGTGGGTGTAATATATCACGGACAATGATATACCCATGGATACAAATTTGTCAAGATCTGATTAGCATATGGTAAATTACACTGAATCATAAAACTTTAAAGAAGAATATAAGGGCAAGAAGGGATTGATTCGTGTGATAACCTACGGTACATAGACTAACCATTGACATAGTCTTTCGAACTTTTGTCAGTGTGTGGTTTTACATAGTGAATCATCAAGCTCTATTAAAAAGAAAAATGGGAGAATGGGTTATTCCAGTTACGCTAAGGTGAAATTAGCGTGGATCATTAACGGTTTAACTCATCAACAAGAAGTGGTTTAAACTTTTGTATCCTGGAGTAGGTTGCAATCTAGAATCACAGGTTCACCGTTAATTCAAAATGGTACCATTTCTACCTCAAAATAGGAGTTCATGGACATGAACAACCCTTTGTCATTTAAGGACCTGGCAAGTATCTCTTATGTTGATGACTATGCAATCAGGGTATGCCATTGGGTTTTGCTCGATGCTTCAGCAGAACATGAGACTTCATGCATACAACAAGCATGCTTCCAGGGACAAGGTCAGGTAAAGATGATCAACTTAAAGAAATAAACACCCTAGCCTTTTTATCAATATTTTTATTTGGACCACGCTCTCACTTTGAGAGTTTATACAATGGTAAAAAAAAAATCAGAGTGAGAGGGTCACTTAATGTTCTTAGCAGATGGCCTTGATGATGAGAGACTTAGATAGATTTAGTCACATACATCATCATGCTTCTAGGGACGATGATTGGTCAAAAGTTGCATACTAGGCTCAAAATTGCCACCGTTGGATTCCTTTACAAAATGGTACAAAATAATAAATAATATAACAAAACAAACAAAAGAATTAGACAAACAGGAAAATATTTAAATAGTGAAATATGTGTAGCTTTTTTAGAAAGGTGATAAAGACTTGATCCAACAAATCTTTGGAATTGAATGGTCATTA
This sequence comes from Lactuca sativa, assembly GCF_002870075.4. Taxonomy (NCBI): domain Eukaryota; kingdom Viridiplantae; phylum Streptophyta; class Magnoliopsida; order Asterales; family Asteraceae; genus Lactuca; species Lactuca sativa. The sequence continues at coordinate 65,691,968 of NC_056626.2, read as the reverse complement.
ATGCACTTCCATTTTCCAAGATATCTACCACTTGAATTTTGGCTATAAAAGAGAACAAATAAGATCTACCATATCACACCAAAATAACATAATTCATAGTAAACAATGAGAGAGAATGCCTTTGATGGATGAGATTCTGCAAATTGATTCCAAGCTTCATGTTCACCAAGAACAAAAGAAGAACATGAACCAGTCTTTGTAACCAACGAGTTAAAGGGATCCAATCTTTGTAACCTTCAAGTTATAAGAGTCAAAAAGACAACATTCGAAGGTTCCATTCATTGTGATACGTGAATGAGGAGAAGGTGGGATGACTGTCTCCTTGAAGGCAACTTTGGATCTTTGAGGTGATGAAGTTGTAGTGACCGAATCTCTGGAAATTAGTTGAGCCAAGTCACCTAACTTTATCTCATCTCATTGCAACCAAAAAAAGGCTATTCAAGACACAAGAGATATGTGCCAAGAAGAACACTTGGTGGCACAGTTATCCCCCATCTTGTCTTATCAGCATAAAACAACATGTCAATCAGTGTGTGCATCAGCGACAGTAAGAGGGTAATTGTTGCTGAAGAAAAGATGCAGAGTCAGCGTTAACTACTTCACAAGGAGAGTGATGCATTCAAGGCATGACATGTTGATCCCTTCAAAGTAGATCTATCAGAAGAGGTCACTATTGATAGAGAAGATCATGTAGGAAATGTGAATAAAGAAAGAAAATGTATTCACTGTGTATACTTCTTTGGTAAAAAAATTAAATGAAAACAAAACAAAAAATAAATTAAAAGTATAGCAACTTATGTTCAAAGATTTAAAAATAGAAAATCATAAAAGAAAAATAAAGTATGAGCGTCAAAATCAACAAATCAAACCATATAAATATCGTTCTCCCTGATAGAAGAAAGTAGATTTCGCTTTTTAGAGTCAAACACTTTTCCCTCGTGACGGCTGAAAAGAACTTTGTAACCAACATTAGAAAGTTGAACGATGGAGATGAAGTTGCCTTTGAGTCCTTCTATATAGAATACGTCCTTCAGCTCAATCATTCTTCACTCAAAAGCTCCAACACCTGTAACAGCTCTCCCACAATTGTCATCAAAAGTCACCATTGGACCATATTTCTCTGGAAAACTTATTAGGGGAGACTTGTAACCAGTCAAGTGTCTAGAGCTTCCACTGTCTCAATACCAGGTTTGACTAAGATTTGGACTTGGTCCTTTAACAGCTTGAGAGCCATCAGCGTCACAAATGCCATTAGGGGAATCATCTACAAGTTTCCTGAGACCCTTAACATTCAGCGCGTCATCTTCATATGTCTCTTCATCCACCCATTCTTCGTGATCCTCTAGTTTTGCAATGAAAGCTTTTGGCAGAGTGACGTTTTCCTTCTTCATATGAGCCACCATCTTCTTGTACGAAACTTCAAAGTTCTCAGGACTCTTGGCTTCTCTTTTCTCCTTGCAGTCCCTGGCAAAATGGTCAGGGCTCCCAAAAGTAAAGCAGTTACCTGAGCTTTTCCTATCTGAAGTGGATATTTTTGATGAGCCGCTTTCCTTGAATTGAGTTCTTCTAAATTCGTTTCCTTTTCTTTCTTCATAACGCTTGATGATAAGTGTAGCGTCAGCAACAAGCTCATCGGTGAGATCTTCATCACTTTCTTCACCCTGGTCCGACTTGTCTGAGTCACCGATGTGCCTCATTTTTTTCTTTCGAGACACCAGTGCAACAGACTTTTCCTTGCTCGAGTCCTTCATGATTTCCTTATGAAGAGATTTGGTTTCTCAATAATGTCGTAGATTACTGAACAACGAATTCAGATCCATGGATTCGATATTCTCAATGTTCTTAAGAACATCAGCATGATATTCCCAGCTCTTCCCAAGAGAATCGAGAAACTTTAGAACCTATTGTGGTGAGTGCTTAACGATTCCCAGCCTGTGCATATCACTAACCAAACAATTAAACCTATTGAAGGTTTGAGTAAGAGAGTCACCTTGTTGAGAAAAGAAATGTTTGTATCTTCGATTAAGATTGTTGATGGTCGTAGCCTGGACTTCCACAATGCCTTCATAAGCTACAACCGGTGTGTCCATCATCTCTTCGGCTGATTCACAATTTTGTACTACATGATACGCTTGGTATGGAAGAGAATTTCAAGTAGCGGCTCTGGCCATCATATCAATACTAATTAGTATCTTGTCATCATCATTATAACTCGATGTTGGCTTTTGCTTTATGGGGCTAACAGGAGCGTTGTTTTCCATGGGTTGGTACATAGGAACATGGGGACCTTTTTGAACAATATTTTTCATCTCAAAGTCAATGGTTTCAAGAACCCCCATGGCCTTGGTTTTCCACATGGCGAAGTTGTGTTCATTGAAGGGAGGAATTTTTTTGAGACCAAATGATTTGGAATTGCTTGAAATCGACATGATAACTTGAGTGTATCACAAAGCCACTCTGATACCAATTGAATGTTTGTATTTGATCGGATACACTTCAAGTATAATTAAGAAAAGCAAAACTAATCTAAATGAAATAATCAACAGAAATTATATTCCACAAAAGTTCACCAAATGTTCTTTTCACCAAGAAAAGAGGTTTTGTCTTCACCGAGAAGATGGGTTTGTCACAAAGATAACTGACACAAAGCCACAAACAAAACTACTCGACCTCACAGCATTAGGGTATGCCCTAATATTGTATATATAGTAATCTATACATGTATATCCCATGATTGATGAGGTTGTATCTAATATATACTAAGAACCGATCTTATCATAAAGATACGAAATCTAATATCTAATCTATAGTTATCAGTAATAACTGTCTAATATACAAAAGATTACAATCAAACAACTATAATATAAGCTGGCGTTGTTAAACTTGAGATGCTAGCGATGTTGACTTGTAGACACAGACGCTGATAGATTAGCATGTTATGTGTTTGACTCATCATATCATAAGGTGTGACCATACACAAAGAATATTTGCAATTCAGGAGTCATGGTGTCTACCATGATGCAAGCAACTTTTGTTGCATCATTGTAGTGCTTCTTGTAGGCGGCCAGTTCTTCAACAGTGCCCTTCTCTTCATCAATCTCATTGAACTCCTTCTCAAGGACATACTTTTTTCCTCAAAACGAAGGGCCATCTTGATGTTGTGCATCCAGTCATTATAGTTGATGTCATCCAATGTCACCCTTGAGCAGATGTTTAGCAACGAGAAGTTTTGATTGGAGCAGAAGGAGGAACCAGAAGCATCATTTGGAGTCGACATCTGTAAATGGAAAGTAGTTTTAGTATGATATGAATAGTCGTTAATAACAACCCAAATTTGAAATATTAAGGCTAGGATCCAACTACATAAATCACAACTTAGAAAAGGGATGTTGTAATCTAATTTTAAATTTTATAAAGGTAGGTAAATGACAATTTACCAATTCCACCAATAGAAAATGAAATTTGAAGGAAATTAAGTTAAGCGAAATTCCTAGATCTTTTGAGATTCATTGAAACTATTCAATGACATGTTTAATCTCAGATTATGCTCTTCCATTAGTGACTGGGATACCAAGGATCTCAAACAAGATGTGAATAACCATGCAAATTAGTGTGACACTCTCGATGTGTTTTACCATCTCATTCTAATGTGTCGGTTAGCCACATGTACTCCATTAATAACCAATAATTTTTGAGATGCCTATTATTACTCTTTATAGTCACTATTAGTGTGTCGGTTAACCACACGTGCTCCATTAACTACTATAAAGTATAATGTGCAATTTTATAGGTGAGGATACAAATTCACATTTTTCATAAAGTACCTAAGATTTGGATTTTAATAAAAAATAAGTTTAGTTTGCTTTTAACAACATAATACTTTATTATGAGAATTAATTTCTTCTATCAAACTCACTCGGCTAACAACCCTCCACTAATCAAGGAAGCAGTGGGAGAGAGTGGACACACATTCAACTACCATTTTATAAGCAGTTTCCTTATACCCACTTTATATACTAGCTTCATGAATGAGACGTACTAACGGTTCGACTGACTTAGTCTTTTACATATAGGAATAATTAAACTTTTAATTTTACATTTAGTATAAGATGTATTTTAAAACTTTTTCAAAATACTAGATTTTTATTTAAATTTCGAAAATTAAATGATTAATTTAAATTGAAAAAATAAACCAAATGATTTAATAATTATCTATTAATTAACATTTAATTAATTATATTAAATCAAATAAGGATTATCCAATTAAATTAATCAGTTAATTTAATCCTAATCCTTGCCCTCTAACTTTCGAAAATTAGGATAGCATTTATCCAAAAAAATTCAATTACCCTTTTAAACAATTAAAATAATAATTACAAAAAATTTAGGAAACCCTAACCAGCTAATTAAAATTTTCGAAAATGGCTTGGGGAGGAAGGTAAGGGTTTCAAAACCTTACCTAAAAATCTAATTTCTAGGGGAGGAGGGTTAGGATTACAAAACCCTAACCCTAATTTTGAAACTTATGGGACAAGAAACCCTAATATCAGTTGTGAATAGGCCCTTTAGGGTTTAATTGTCATAAACCCTTATTTGATCAAATTCGCCAATTATAGCCAATTCAATTTAAAACAAACCTAAGGCTTTAATACCACTGATGGGTTTCAGACATTACAAAACAAACTTAAAATTCTCAAGTGTGCATGCAACCTAAAACAATATCTATGTTTTCACTATTGAACCTAGAACTATGAACATCAAAACAAGAACCCTAGAAACCCTAGGTTATTTTTGAAAATCACACAAAAGGGTTAATGATTACATACCTTATTGTTATTACAACAAATAACAGTGATCCTTGTGTTGTTGAGGCTTTGGAAGCAAGCACCATAAGCGTCGTGCCTCTAATGGTTCACACCCAAGCTAGCAAGTAGGATATTGAGGAGAGAGGAGATAGGATGTGAGAATTTTGGCCAACCCAATACGAAGAAGTGATGGCCGAATTATAAAGGGTAGGTAGCCTTTATATAGTGGAAGTAGGAAACCCTAGATAACCCTTATTTGAATTAAATAATATTAATTCATATATGGTAATTATCTAATTCCCTATTATCCAAATGGGATATTCTAGAAACCCTAGAATATCCCCTCCAAAACCGTCCATGCCTTTACCACGAAGGTTTTTGAGCCTTAGTTTACCTATTTAACCATTACACTTTAGACACTGTACTTTTAATTAATTCTTTTAATCCCAAAATTAATTTCAATTAATTTCTGATTAAATATTACTATTTCTAATTAATATATTAATAAATTGTTTATTTCAATTTATTAATCAATCAATAAATCAACATCTTTCTCCAAAAATCATCTTGTCTAGTTGCTAGGTTTGAGGGCAACCCAAAATGACTGTGCTATTATCAATTCAAGTTTATATCAATTATATTTACATGCTTAGACACGTAATCCAAAAAAATCTTCTATTTTCTTACTCTAAAGGATGTTTCCTTTCTCGAGAAGGATAAATTAAGCGCGGTTGTTAATTCTTAACAAAAGATGTTTTGTGGAATTCCGCCCATCCCACGACGTGACAATGAGCTCATCATGTCGTGAGAACTGGGCAGATGCATTTTCTGCTTCGATTTTTTCTTCCATTAGTTGTGGATCAAATTGCTTATTGGCTTCGTTATGGATAACTAAGGGCTTAGAATTATGGTCTTCTTCAGTGGAGGTTTCCATGACGTGTGGTTGTAGTTTCAAATTGGAATTTTTAGGTGTTAACCGTTCATTCCCTGGCTTGGTCAATTGTCATATTTAAGTCTTGATGGTTGATATGGTGGCTTGTCGGTTTCTTATTATAACTTCCATGAACCTGTTGAGCGTAGACTCGAACTCGGGTTTCTTTTTAGGTGGTGGTTTCTCTTTTTGGTAGTAGCCTCGACTGGTTTGCCGATACTTCTCTTCTTTAGTCTTCTTATATTCATCATATGGAAACCACTCTTTCTTGGGATTACTCCAATATCCATCAAACTGGTCACCACTAGAGTAGCATGCTTGTGTTTTTTAATTCATGTTCTCATCCAAGTCGCAATCTTTTTTCAAGTGTGGTCCACTATATTTTCACAACCCACTTGTATAGAATGTATAGATTGAATCATCGTGGGTGATTCTTCGTTCCATATTATCTAGCTTCTCCATCACTACTGCCAAATTTTTTCTTCCTCCTCTACACCTACCTTGCCTCTTGTAATGTCTTCATGAGGGTTATGGTATTCTCGTGAATGCTTTGCAAATTATTCAGTTAATGCCTTGATTGTAGTTGGATCCTTCTTCGTCATTGGTCCTTGAGAATGAAGGAGTTGCATCGTTTTTATATTTATCCCATCATAGAAAATAGACACTTCTTGTTGCACATTTAGATTGTGTTGAGGGAAATTTCTTAGCAATCCTTTGTATCTCTCCCAAGCTTCATATAAGGACTCATTGTCGTTTGCTGAAAATTTGTTATCTTCTTCTTGAGTTTGCCTATTTTCGAGGAGGGCTGAATTGTTCAATGAAAGCTACACAAAGGTTGGTCCAAGTTCTAATCGTTCCAGGTGCAAGTGCTTTTGGAATCTCGAGTAAATGGCACAGGAAGTATCCTTAGTAGTACCACATCTCTTGAAACATTTGGAATATTGAAATAGTTTTCATTGTCCAACACTTCGTCAAGGTGTCTGAAGGCATCTTCATAGTCTTTCCCAGAAAATGGAATATCCTTTAGCATCAAGAGGATATCTCCCTTGAGCTCAAAACTTGTCGTAGTAGGAATTGCGGGTAGAACAAGACAAGGATCGTTGTCATTACACATCCTCCTCTTGTACTCCTCCATGGTCATTGTTGTGATGTATGCAATCTCTTCTACCTCGCTTTTAACTTCATCTTCTAAATCGCTTTATGTTCCTGGCGCGTATCCAATGCCATTTTTGTCTGGACAGTTCTCAAAGACTTCGAACTTTTCCAATTGAAAGGTGCTACTCGATTTGTTGACCTTTCTATCTTTCTTTTTATGGAATACGAACTCTGGATTGTCAAGTGGTGCTACGATAGAAAAATTGGATCCCCTAGTCGTATATCACCGAAACAAAACAAAATAAATCGTAAAATCGAACTGAAAAGTAAATAAACGAAAAACTGAAAAACGTCAGTTTCACGAGGTGACAATTGGGTTGTCACATCATGAATTCTATAAAAATAGAAAAACTAATTAAATGCAAAAAAAAATTAACCTTTTGCGGTTTTTACCCAACAAAAAGGATCGATTAACCTAAAGGAATTAAATTAAAAACTGAAATAAGTCGTTGTATGACAACGTCACCAAAAACTTGATGTAGTGCAATATACCTATTAGTTTTAAATTTACAACATAACAAAACTTTAATGCACTTATAGATAGTGTACATAGTCAGTTTATAATATAGAAAAGTAAGCCGTGTGTCGATCTCAGGTAACGGAATTTAGCTAATAAAATAACTACCAAAAGTTAATCTAGAAAAACAACTAAAGTAGGAGTTTGTATCTGATTTTGCAAGTTCAGATTAACTTAATTACTTCAATTAACTAAAAGTAGTGGAAACAACTAACTAAAGACAATATTAATCAAGATAATAAAGACACTTCCATTTAGCTTTGATCCCCCCCTTTGCCTAAGGTTATGGTTAGTGGGAGTTTGTATCTGATCTTGATCCAATCTCCTAACGTTTTCACAAATTATGAACTACTTTGCAATGATCATACAGAATTGGACACTAAATTGATTATTAAAGATTATTGGGCTATGTAAATATATCTAAGATTAATTATCTATGATCAAGACAAATAACCAAAAACAATTATGATTAAATTATGTTCTCTAACAAAGTTAAAGTTATTATCTTTATTACCCATTCTAAGATTTGGTCAATCACTAGCTCTAGAAATTTAATGGTGATAAACAACTAGGTACACAAGTTCATGCAAATAAAGCGATCATTCAACTACACTAAACTTCAATCTAAGCAATAAATATTGTAACTTTTAACATGCTAGGTATTGATAAATCAAACAAAAGTTAAACCAACTTCATATATCCATGAAAAGTAGAAACTAACACATAGTATTAGGGTTCATCATCGCTAAAAAAAAGCCTAATGATTTAGCTCATAATTGTAGAAAATAAACGCATAAACACATAGGATATTAAGATAGACGTGATCAATCTAAACAAACCGAATGTATGATGGGAAATCTTGCTTCAATATTGTAATTTCTTGATCTCCAATCTTCTCCTTTTTCTAAGGGTTAATTTTCATATGTATTGTGTCCCAAAAGTCTTCTAAATCTTCAATATTCTCCGTAAGTCAATATAATGGTCGATATATATATATATATATATATATATATATATATATATATATATGTGTGTGTGTGTGTATATATATATATATATATATATATATATATATATATATATATATATATATATATATATATAGTTTCCTTATAATCTCTCTTCACGTAGTGACCATCAGGTTGTCATGACGTGAACTCAGTATCTATCCCTTATTCACCAAGGAAACTTGCATCTCTATGTATAGGAATCTTCTGGGACACGTTGACATGACGTGAAAAGATAAATGTCACGTCGCGAACTCTATTTTTACACAAGGAATCGAGATTCTTCTTATGACCACGTCGTGGACTTTATAACATCACGTCGTGGGAAATGTGTAAAACTCAAATTTTGCTCCTTTAAGTTCCTAACTTTAGCTCCAAACCTCGAAGTATCCATCTTTTGTCAGTTTTAGTCCTTTTTCTACAAGAATGTCATATTTTACTGCAGAATAAAATTTAACTCAATGAAAATATCTTTGAATTTTACCAAAATATAGCTTTAATGTATTAAAATAATGCCTAAAGTGTATATAAATATGGAAATATCAGACTACCGTCAAATCTTGAGAGCAAACACCATTTCCCCCAACTCCAAATCGTGAGGCGGATAACGGACCTTATGCGACTTTAGCTGCCAAGAAGCATAAGCAATAACTCTCCTATGCTGCATAAGCACTGCACCCAAACCCGTGATGGATGCATCTCTAAATACCACAAAATCCTCAACACCCTCGAGGAGGGTCAACATTGGGGCCTCACACAATTTGTGTTTCAGAGTCTCAAATGACACCTGCTGCTCAGGGCCCCAGTGGAAATCCACTCCCTTCATCGTCAGACGAGTGAAGGTACCACAATCTTGTAGAATTACTAAATAAATCTCCGATAATACCCTGATAAACCCAAGAAACTCCTGATCTCCGAGGGAGACTTTGGGACCTCCCACTGCATCACAACCTCAATCTTGGCCGGATCAACCAAAATCCTGTTTTAATCAACGAGATGTCCCAAGAACTAGACCTCTCATAACCAAAACTCAACTTTTAGAACTTGGCATACAGCCCGTTCTCGCCTCAAAACTCCCAGAAGTTCTCAAAAGTGCTCCTCATGGTGCTCCCTAGTCTTGGAATACACCAAGATATCATCATTGAAAACGATAACTGGTCGATTGATCATCGGCCTACATACCCGATTCATCAAATCCATAAATATGGTAGACGCATTGGTGAGCCCAAATGGCATCACCATGAACTCGTAATGACCATAACGAGTCTGAAACACGATCTTCTTCGCCTCTTCCTTTCTAACCCTCATCTGATGATAACCTGACCTCAAATCAATCTTGGGGAACAAAGATGCACCCTGAAACTAATCGAAGAGGTCATCAATCCGCAGAAGGCGATAACGGTTCTTCACCATCAACTTGTTCAACTCCCGGTAATTAATGCACATCTGGTGTGAACCATCCTTCTTCTTGACAAATAAAATAGGTGCTCCCCACGGTGAACTGCTCGGTCTAATAAATTTCTTTCCCAACAGCTCCTGAAGCTGAGAGGACAACTCATGCATCTTTGGAGGTGACAATTAGTATGGCGCTTTAGCAATTGCGGATGCACCTGAAACCAAATCAATCATGAACTCAACCTGCCTCTCAGGAGGCACACCAGGAAACTCCTCAGGTAACACATCGACAAACTCTCTGAAAATGAGCACATCTGAAACCAAAGCCTTCTTCCCCAACTCGAGCATCAACAACATAATCAAGATAACCCATACAACCATGTTGAATATATTGTCGAGCTCTGTCAGCAGAACAAAAGGCTAACCCAATCCTGGTACTCTCTCCATAAAGAACCGATTCTCCCTCACTTGGGGTTCGAACTACCACACGCTGACCCTCGCATTCAATCATAGCCCCAAACCTACTCATCCAATCCATCCCAACTATCACCCACACATCCCCCATAGGGATGAGAATCAGATCAATCGGATAGGGCACCCCAAGAATCTCCAATACACAACTGTGACAGACGCTTGATTGATAAACCCCATGTTCGTTGTGGATAGAAACCCATAACAGACACTTTAACTCTCCGAGAGGCATATCGAAACTCGTGCTAAAAGACTGAGATACGAAGGACCGACTGTCACCTGAGTTGAATAACACAAGAACATGCAAGGAATTCACTAAGAAGGTACCTAGCATAATCATAAACATAAGCATACCATAAAATAACTGACAAAATAATAAATGGAAACATACCAGTAACGACGTCCAATGCCGCCCCGGCCTCCTCTGTAATGAGCTGAAAAGCGTGACCTTGAGTCCTCGGGGACTCCACCCTACCCTGGCGACCATCTGTGATCCTTAATGTAGCCGGTGCTGGAGCCTGCGTCGGTCCCACGGTGAGCAACGGAGAGTTGGCATTAATATGGCCAACCCGCTCAAAGTGATAACAGATCCTGGTGCTCGGTATTAGGACCTGCTGACAACAATCCTTGGCATATTCCCCCTTTTTTCCACATTTGTGGCTTACATATGAAGATCGACAACCACTGTCATGAGACTTGCCACACTTGCCACAAGTGCGGCCCTCTGTCCTCCATATCTCAAATTAGTGACCTTGAACTGCTTCGCCGCAAGCTGCGTCTGCACCGAAGCTTGCCTCCTCTCCCTCGCCTGGAGCTCCATCTCAATATCCCACCTCCTCGCGGCCTCCTAAAGTTCCACAAATGTACCATAATGTTGGGTGGACACAAACTGGAAGATATTCGTCTTGAGCATGCTCAAGTACCGGGTAATCTGAGCTTGCTCAGAAGCAATAAACTTAGGACAGAAAAGAGCCCTCTTGGTAAACATCTTGGTGATCTCAGTCAACGACTTAGTCCCCTGCATCAGATCCAGATACTCCTGATCCAACCTCTCCCTCTCCACCACTGGAACATACCTCATGCAAAACATTTCAGAGAACTCCTCCCATGTCACAACAACCCTCTGCTCAAGAGTATAAGAGCCGGTCACCAATCTCCACTAATCCTTCACCCCTGAACAAAGAAGGTTCAGGGCGCACTTGACCTTCTGGTCAGAAGGGCAGGAGCATGTGAAGAAACACCCATGTACATCGAACACCAACCACATCGCAATAATCAGGTCCTAAACTCTATCAAACTCTAGTGGATTCGTATTATCAAAGTCCCGATACTGGAAATCTCTCTCCCCACGAATCCCCATCGCAACAACTATTGTGGTAGCTGCAACAATAGAAGCCTCAGAAAGTGCACCATAATGATCGTCGAAAAGCTCAATCATGGCGGTTCATGTGCTTTCAGTAGTATGGGCCCATACTACCTTCCACACTTACTCCTATTTGTCTCAAGGATCATCACAAGCGCCCTAAACAGATACAACAACTAGGATATGAATACGTCTTATTGTCACTCTCTCAAGAGTGGCTAAAAACTCCTCATATGGTTGGCTGCTCACACTTCTACTCATCAATGAAACTTCCACCAACCCTACAACACTTGCGTATGCTAATCATACATAACACTGGATCTTATAGACATCCGAATACTTTTCTTTACCCTAAGCCCTTCATCAGGCAAGAACATGAATTAAGGCTAAACCAAATAATCCCAGGCTATAAAATCTTAGTTATGTACAACTATGATGCATACACTAAGCAAACATAGTAATGATGTCAATTCCACACAAGAAACAACCCTAGTTTCAGTCCAGCAAGAACAGGCATCATATATCAGGCAATTCTCCAGTTGATCGTACATAACGCATCCTTCTTTGGTTACTTTTGAAAGCAATTTTGAAAACCAATAAAAAAATTTTGTAGTTCCCTAGTTTGAGTCTGGATTCACACGAATGTTCATCCAATTCTATCAAACCAAGGCACTAATACCAACTTGTAACACTCCAAAAATCATAAAATTTTAAAATTTTAAAAACAACCATTATCCATAATTGCTTACAAAAAGGAAGCATTATTTCAAGAGTAAAGTCATAACATAGTGTCACAAAAATCAATATCATGAATATAAGAAGATGTGCACGATCAGGCCTTCGCTTTCCCACGATCCTCTAAAGTACCTGAAACTATAAACTAAAACTATAAGTCAAAGCTTAGTGAGTTCCCCGAAAGTAACATCACACAACATAACAATCAAGACATGCAAATATCAGCCTCCAGCCTAACTGGACCACCTCACATGGCATATAGCCTATCTGGACTGCTCTATGGGCCTTCGACCTGACTAGATAGAATTGTAGGGCCTACAGCCTATCCGGACCGCCCAGGGTGTCTTAGCCATTAGCACAAAGCAGGACTGCGTCAACTAAACCACAATATATCAACATATGTAACAGATAAACATAAACAAAGAACCAGCAAATACATATATCATGCAGATCTACTAATCATGCACATACTATCATATTATTATACTAAAACTAGGATATAGGCATGTACACCCAACGTACGTGAGCTCGGCCCCCAAATTACAAAAATGCCACTACGAGATATTTTGCAACATTTTCATATACAAGGGCTGAAATGCAATTAATCTTCAAACTTAAGGTTAAAATTGAATGTACCTCATCATTGGAATGTTACAAAAAAAAATTGTTAATCTCGTACATATATTATTAAAACTCGTATACATACATACATATATATATATATATATATATATATATATACATATATATATATATAATATTATAAAGCATATTAGTTATATCGTGAATTTTAAGACGTATAAGTTACAAAGCTTTTTGTATAAATCAATTATGCATAAACAATTCATTAGTACTTGCCAAAAGTCTGAATACATGAATTTAGGAAAGTAATTAAGAAATTAAAATTGGAGCAAAAAAATTAAAATATTAAATTCATGTATTTAAATTTATTTACATTTTTAAACTAGACATAAATATTAATTAATTTACATCAAAAGTATAAATAGACAATGTAAATATAAGATATCAACATACATATTTTATTTAAAAATTGTAATTTTTTGTTACATAATAACTAATAATAATATCTAATAATTATTTTCTCTTAAAAAACTATTTTATCGACGCCGTTTTGCGCGGGCACACATCTAGTGTGTGTGTGTATTATATATATATATATATATATATATATATATATATATATATATATATATATATATATATATATATATATATATATAACTAATTCATTATGGGATTGATTGTTTTCCATTTCAATCAAAACGATTTCTTAGTAAACGTTAGAATATTATAGATCTAAAATGAACTTTTTTTATCGAGAAATGGTAAAAAACGCCTGAGATATTTTTTTTATCAAACCACGTATCCTTTAACAGATTTATTAGTAATCTGATTCGAATTTCAAAATTGAATTTAGGTGTATTCTTTTCTCGAGTTTGACTAAAAAAAGACTCAAGTTTTTTAGTAGGCAAAAGTTTACAATTGAGGTATTTTATTAGTTGTAAATAAAGTCTAGAATGACGAAAATCAAGGTCTTTTAGGTTCTTTCTTTATATATATATATATATATATATATATATATATATATATATATATATATATATATATATATATATATATATATATATATATATATATAACGGTGTATTTTAAAACTTTTAACAATACATGGTTTAAATTCATTTAACTTAATTAATTTTTAATTAATTAATATTCAAACCAATTTTAGATTTAATATTTATCAATTAATTAACATTGAATTCATTATATTAATTTTATCACGTAATAAACAACTATATTAATTAATCTTATAATTAAATAATATTAATTCGTTTTATACTTCCTCAATTTTTGAATTAGGGTTATCTAGTTATCTAGTCTAAAGGTCTAAAATTCAATTAGATAAATAACAATTAAGATCTAATAGTTATCCTATGATTCGAAAAAGGCAAGTAAATCCCGAAACCATACTGCAGCCAAAGCGGGCCGTGCTAGGACCCAGGTGCGTCGCGCCCTGCGATTGTCAACTTTTTTGGTTCTTTAGGTATTGATTTCTACTTTCATATATTCACAAATAACAGAAAATCCAAGACTCTAATACCACTAGTGAGTTTTCTAGGCTATTAACAAGAATATTTACGCAGCGGAATCATAATCATATTGTGGGTACATGTAACCTAGATGTATAGGACATTTTCTCAAGTTATAGCAACATACTTATGAAACGTATTTCTAACCTATGTAACTCGAAAAAAATAAAAAGTTAGATCACATAGCTTTTGTAAAATTCGAATAATGTAAACAACTCTCCCTGAATCTCCTTTGGAAAGCAAGCACCAATAATGTGGATGCCTCTAATGGTTCACACCAAAAACCCTAGAACAGTAGAAATCAAGAAGAGAGAAGAGGTAAGAAGAGAAATTCAGATTTCTCCTTTTTGGAGTTTTTAACCCCGAATTTAGAGGCTAAGAGGTTTTATTTATAGTTAGGAGATCTCCAGGATAAACTCTGCTTCTAATAATTAGATATCATATTTAATCTATTCAAGTGAGTTATCCTTATCAGCTAAATGCGGCTTCCAGAAACCCTGGAAACCATCTCAAAATTGTCCATACCATGGATGGTTCTAGTATTGTCTTTCCTTGCTCAGTTATGAACAATTACAATTCAGCTTTCACACCTTTAATTAATTCTAATTAATCCCAAATTAATTCCAAATCAATTATGATTAATAATTAATTAACTCCAACCATTTCTAATTAATTTATTAATCATATAATAAATTAAAAAAATATTTTATCTCTCTCCTAAAGTCATTTCTAGTTACTGGGGAAAACCTAAAAAGGACTTTGCTTTTATTCATAAGATTACATCAGTTTAGTTAAGACCTTAGACACCTTAGTCCAACAACTACTACACTCAAGTTTCTATCACCCTCAAATGGACGACCAAATAGAGGTTGTTAACCGATTCCTCAAATCATACCTCCGTTGTTTCGCAAGCGATGAACCAAACTATTCGAGTGAGTACATTTATCTCGTTGAATATTGGAACAATACAAGCTATCATACTGCTATTGAGATGCCACACTTCCAAGACTTATATGACAGACCACCACCATCATTTCCTCATTACACCATGGGTACTTTAAATGTTGCTTCAATCTACAACACTTTAGCTAATCATCAACGGATTATTCAACACCTCAAAGAAACTTTGCAGCGAAGTCATCAAAGAATGACTAATCAGACCAACAAACAACGTAAGATTAAAGAATTCTAGCTATGGGAGCTAGTACACCCCCTTTTTGTATTTACAGACAAGGATCCATATAGAAACGAGCATCACACAAGCTTTAAAAATGATTCTTTGGTCCCTTCAAAATCGTCGAACGCATATGACAGGTAGGCTATTTCCTCGAGCTTCCACCGAGTTCTTGTATACACCCGATTTTTTATGTCTCCATGTTCCGCCCCTGTCATTATAACCCCACAATATCATCTCTACCATTTCTGTAGACATTCATTAAAGATTTGCAATTCATGGAACCAAAAGGAATCCTAGATGAACATATCATTAACAAACAAGGCAACACGGTTGCTCAAGTACTTCTTAAATAGAATGGACAAGACGTGGCAGGTGTTATATGGGAAGATAAGGGCGATTTCAACATTACTGACCTTGAGGACAAGGTCATTGTTAATGGAGGGGGTATTGATACGAGCACTACTGACGGTATTACCCAGACCCGACCCAAAAGAATGATATGTCGACCCACCCATTATGAGGAGGAGTAAGTACTTGGAGCCCATGTACGAATAATGACCACATGTGTGCACATGATTAGTGAGTCTTCCATCATGCATGTTTTTAGGTCCTTTATTTGATTGAGTAAGTAGGAGTAAGTCTTTTACCACTTGTTTTCAGCTCCTTAGTTTCTGGAAGTTAGTAAGTTAGTCTAGTCTATATATTGTATTCTGTTTTATGAATGGATATGTCGAAAATTGCTCCAAGTGTTCCTCTTCCTTCTTAATTCTTTTGTGGAGATTGGCCCTCTCGAAAAGGTCGTATTAGAATCATTGTGAATGTTGGGGGTACTTTCTTTCAACCTCACAAACAATCACTATTGCGTTATGCTTTGTTTCATATACTTTTCCTCTATTTTCTTTATCTTAACATCACCATACCCTTCCCTTCTCTCTTCTTTGTTTCATCGGTGGTTTGCATCGTCAAGTTGGCCACTGAAGGCTACCATGTTTCACGTAGGCTCTATGATCTCACATTTTCAAATTTTAGGTTTCTACATGTGTAGTGGTGAATCTAGAACAAAATATCATATGGTTCCCAAATTAAGGTAATCTAATAAAAAAATCAACAACACTTGTGGGGGGTTGGGTCGTGTACAATTTAATGAAATTTAACTGAAAAAACCGATCAGGGACCACCGATTAAAATTAAAAAAAAAAACGACTAAAATATAACTGAAAAAAAAAAACAAACGATTTAATGAAAAACTAGTTAATTATTAGTGCATTGATACCTTATTGTTTGATAAACAAAAACTATATATTATATTTAACCGTATATATTTAACACCACAATTGCTCTTTGTAACTTATTTGTTTTTCTTTTTAAAATTGTTTTTTAAAACATTTTTTTAAAAAATAAACTCAAGGTAGGTCATCTATTTTGTTTTTTTAATATGGTTCCTAATTTTTGTGGTATATATATTATAAATGAAATTAAAATTTTAGATACACCCATGTACATGAGTGTTTCCAATTTTCGTATTTTAGGCTTTCAAATTTTCAAGTTTATGTTTTCATGATTTCATATTTGAAGCTTTGCTTCCCTTATGGTTCATCTCTCTCATTGCTTATGTATGTTAAATTTATGGATGGATTTTGTTCGAGTTCACATTTTAAAATATTTTTTATTTTTTATTTCTTCAATTTCTTTTCATAAGCTAAGTATCCATATATGAGTATTGATGTAAGAAACATGTTTTGGTTGTAAATGGGGACGATGGGTTGTAGAAAGGATAAGAAGCCATGAAATTGCAATGGATGGTGGACTATGACGGTGGTGATGGAAGAGGAGGAGGGTGAAAAGAGGGTGGGGTGGGATAGAATACGGTCTAAAATCTAAATAAACATTAATTGTAAATAAAAAAAAAGGATAAATCTTATTGTCCTTTTTACAAGTGTAGAGACACTCAATGTTTACATATCACATGAACCAAACGCACAGTCGTCTTCAACAATTGTCAACATCATGCGATTTTTGATAAATCATATAGATCAATCATGAAATTTTGTCTACTAAATCACTGTTTTTTAAATTAGATCGACAGTAATTAGATTCGAACATACTAGATACATAGTTTGCCTTGTAGTAACCAATATGATAATCATTTAATATTTCACCGACTAAATTAATCTTCAACTCAAATATTAGTAAATATTCGTTTAAAATAATAGACAAAATCGTTATAGGTTTAAGTTTTGCCGAATATTCATAAAACTACGAAGATATGATATTATCCAGAAACTAAACAGCCATAAGATCCATAAACAACAAACTACACGATAATCTTCTACACATATACATTCATGGCATAATTACTTTCCCTACCACCGCCGGAATCATCAGCTCAGAAGCGGAAACCACCGTTCCCTGAGATCAGACTGGTAAGAAAGCAAGAAGAAGAGAAGCACAAGAACCAAACCAACGCCCCAAGGGGTCCCAGAAGTCGGAGAATCATTATCCGGCACAAAGAAGGGAGAACGGCCGGTGGTGTCGAAGGTGGAGATCATATGCAGAACCACCAGTAGCAGCACCGGCGAGGCTATGAAAAACAGCTTCAGATTATCGAATGCACCCTCGAACATAGATTCGTAATTGGAATACCATGAGAAACTTACGAACATGAAGAGGATGATGAGGAAGAAACACAAATGAATTGGTAGAGGAGATTGAGAAGACATTTTTGGTGTTTGATAATGAGAAGTTTGAGGGTTTGTATGAGTCAAATGTAAGTGGTCTTGGGAGAGTGGTGTTTTACTTATAGTGGGTGGATGGAAACCTTTTTAATTTTTGTGGGGCCACATTAAGTTTTTATTATTATAGTTTTATTTTATATGATTAAAGTGAATCTAATGATATTTGAGTCTCGATCTGATTTAAATTAGGACAACATAACGTTTAGTCATATACAGATCAATATTATATATGGAAAAACTTTTATTTATGCAGGTCTAGATGGGTCCGCCCACACCAAATCCCAAATTAATGTTTTTGTTTGTTTGAGCGGAATTTATATTTTCTTTTCTTATTAAACAATTACCATACAAATAGAGAATTTAATATATGTCCTTAAAATCAAAATATCATATTTATTCAACTTAATTTCTAAATATTATATTTACTATTCATAAAATTTCTAAATATCATATTTAGCCTTCATAAAATTTCAAAATATTATATATGTCCGTTTTAAACATCAAAATATCATATATGTCATTCTTAAATATCAAAATATCGTATATGTACTTTTTAAACACCAAAATGTCCTCCATCTACAACATGATAATAATCAACAACAAAAAAAACTGAACAATCAAAATATACATTCAATAGAGAAGGTTGAAGATTAATCTTTTTGTTTGTCAAGTGGGCGACATTCCAACAATTTAGAAATTTACATTCCATTATCATAGACGTATGGATAATATGGTTAGAATTTTTAATTATTATAATAATTCTAAGGTATAAAGAATGATTATAAAAAATTAAAAACATTATAAAAAAGGATTTTGACAAATATGATATTTTGAAGGTTTATAAAGGGTAAATATGATATTAAGAAATTAAACTGGACAAATATGATATTTTAAAGTTTAAGATGAGCATATATAAAATTCTCCGTACTACAAAATAGTTATAAGACAAAATTACAAAAATGGTTCATTGTTGTTACATCTTTTAATTTTGAGAAATAAAAAAGTTTTTTTACGCTTTAAAAATCATGATATTTCTTTTGCGGAAAATCTCAGTATATAAAAAAAATTTGAGAACAAAGATTGTTTCAAATAAATTCCTAAGGATATCATAATTAATACAGATACATAAATTACAGTGTAAAGACATAATGGTCCCGAACAACATTACAAGCTTTCTCTTAATCACTTAGCATCATAATCAAGTTTCAATAGCTTAAATCTTGATACATTGATACATACAAACTGGGTGGTCGAGTTAGAAAACCTAGTGAGATACATATGGATCGGATTTCAATCCGATAATGTTATAATATTTATATTTTAATCCTTTCAAAACCAACTATTACCAAACAATATATAAATATATTTCCGACTTGGATATTTATAAAACCTCATACCTATACAAAGGTGGTGAGATGTGTAAGGCTGCGTAGGAGAATCGCCATCTCCTGAAGAGAGCGAAAACAATAGGACATGAGAGGTAGTGGGGTGACGGAGGTGGCCAGACTATGAAGGAATCAGGCATGGTTTACCCTACAAAATTTGTATTTCTTGAAATTGATCAATGTGAAAGGATTTGTTGGTGGAAATAAAGAGATAAGGTGGATGGCGTATGTAACGTCCCAAAATTACAAATAGATTCTGATTTTTAAAATAGATTAACCAATTAAACCTTTGTTTCACAAACCACTTAATAGAATTTGATTGATTGAAAACCATACATTATCATAGTTAAGTTTACGAAACCGTGAAAACAAATATCTTTGATGCGTACAGTCCTACTGAACTTTTCTCGCGAACGACCTGCAAAATGCTTAATCCACAACTGTAAGCATAAAGCTTAGTGAGTTCCCCAATATACCTCATATTCTATCATATATACAATGCATCCACGCAAATTGTTCGGCTCTAGCGCCGACCTGCCAAATATCCTATCAACATAAAATAGACATACATAACAATTATATACGAAATAACAGGTATGCTCTAACCCCAATTGAGTGATATGAGCCAAATTATAGTCTTACACTCACATCGTGCCATGGGCTAAATCATGGTCTTTCCTTGCCATTTCATGGGCTAAATCTTGTTCTTCCATACAATTGTCAGGGGCCAGATCCTGGTCTTCCATACAATTTCTAGGGGCCAGAGCTTGGTCTTTAATACAATTCATAAAGTCATATGTAGTCAGGGATCAAATAGACAGCCGAACAGATAATCCACCCTAAAGCAATAAATCAGACAAGAACCATGCAATAAGGCATTAGACCAGAGTTCCCAGTCTATCAAACTTAGACTACACAGAACCAATGCTAATCATTACCACATAACCATGTAGCATAAACACATAACATATAATAGCATATCACATACCCTTGGCAACCAGCGTTCCCTGGTTACCCTGCAATTAGCCACTAATCAAGTAAGTCATACACAATCCTAATAACTTTCCTTCCCTAGTTACACTAACCAAAAATGACTCTTAATCAATTAAGACCCTACCGGTCTAGTATACTAAGAAATCAAGTGTTCTAAACTACATATGCATAACAAGGAGTTAGCCTAGTCAATTAGCATACTTGTACATTAATATTACCTCTATCCTACCATATAGAGGATATATAGTGGGATACATGGCATATTGAGAAACTCACCTGAACTGAAGAACCGAGGAAGCACAACAACACTTTCACACCTTCCATTGATCAATCCCTCGAACCAAATAACACCCAAAGAGATGAATCGACAATCGACAACCCAAATCCTCTAAGTTTGACCCCAAGTCAAACTAGTCAAAATCAACAGTCAACATTCAACGAAAGTCAACGGTCAACCAAGTCAACAATCATCGTGACGTGGGGACCTCTTGGCCACGTGGTGGCGATGACATGGCAAAATAGACATCATGCACGACATTTCAAGGTCGTAGATCCTCCTTAGCCATGTCATGGGCATATTCGAACAAAACTATCACAAAGCTGAACTCCGCCATGTCGTGGTCATTCCTTGGCCACAACATGGTTACTGGAAGATTCTACAATTCTTCATTAAGACCTAAATCCTTACAAATTAAGGATCAAACTTTAGATCTAATCCTTCTCAGTGACTTCATGGATCAAGTTTCCAACTTTATCCATTAGGACCTTTCTCCAAGGCAAGATCTATAATTCTAAGTCCTTATTATGTCCAAAACTTGCTCAAGAACACAAGATAGTCCCAAACATTACTCTTTTCTCTTTCTTAGAAACCTAATAACCATTTGAAAGCCACAACAAGCGCTGGTGTAACACACAGAATCTAGCAGACCGATTAAAGAAAGTATAGCATTCAATTAAAAAGCCAACTCATCGAGCCCATGGGGAATAACTCAACGTGTTGGAAAGCAAGACCGCGGGTTTTGGAAAACCAACTCGACGAGTTGGAAGGGACCAACTCGGTGAGTTGGAACGGGTTTGGGAAACCCTAAATTCAGGGTTTTGTACCCTATTTAAACAAATTAAGCTCTAGGATTTGGCCTCATTTACAACCTCTGGTGTCCCAAATCTTAGCCACGAAACCCTAATTCACTTTTGAGAGTTTTGAGTCATTCTTGGTGCATTCTTTACGGTTTTAAAGAAGAAGATACTTGAAGAAGGAGCAAGGAAGTGATGGAGAAGAATAGATCCAGAAGTATAGCTTCATTTCTGGTCTATCAGAGGTATAAAGCTCTTATCTTGGCCATAGTATGCTTAGATCTCCTTCTTGGCACTTTTATGTGGTTTTTAGTCCCAAATGATAAGACTCTTGGGATGTGGACGTCCCAAGTGAAGAACACTTCAGATCTAGTGTCTAGAGGGGCTCTCATGGCAAAAAGGTGCCAACTTTATGGCCATGGAAGTCCCATGCAACCTCTAAGCTCCTATTTTGGCCTTTCTAGCTCCAAATGGCCATGCATGGGGATAAAGCTTGAAGCTTTATGTGATCTTCCCATCCCTAGAGTCAAAATCTATGTTTTGGAGGCATTAGACTCGCTTGGAAGGGACTGAGTGAGTTAATATTAGGAAAACTCAATGAGTTGCTTATCCAACTTAGCAAGTTGATTCGTGGTCCCCCGACCTTTCTGATCACGAAGCAAAAACGACAAGTTGTAGATACGACTCGGCAAGTAGGTTGGGGTTTTCTCGGGTTTCTGAAGACTAAATGGGCTCGATGAGTTCAAGGATGGACTCGACGAGTTGGGTTGAGATGTCCCGATTATGTAAAGGGAAAACTCGACGAGTTCAAGGATGACTCGATGAGTAGAATGCGAAAGTCCTAATACCATGGATAGGAGGAACTCGACAAGTTGTGAAAGAAATCGACGAGTTGTGAAATAACTCGACGAGTTGGATCGCGATTTTAGGGTTTTCTGATTTATGGAACTTAGCGAGTTGATGGACCAACTCGGCGAGTTGAGTCAACCTAGAATGTTGACTTTGATTTGACTTTGACCTAGGTTGACCCATGTATGGCTATGAAGTATAGAATAGGTTCTAAAGAGTACTTCCATGTAAGGGTTAGGCCCAATTGGAAATTACACCATATATTGGGCTTTTATGGATTTTATGGTTTTGAACGTTATTGGTTTTGGACTTGGGTCTTAGTGTGGGTTTTGTTTGGCCAGGGGTAAATTTGTCATTTTACCCTAAGATTTGGATTATGGATCATGGTTTGAGACCCAATTGTTAATTGGGTGATATTATGGTATTGATAGCTCGAGGAGTTGCAAGGGTGGAAGCTAAGGATTTCCTGCAATGGACTTCAGTAGTGTGAGGTGAGTTACCTTCTGGTAGAAGTAGGTCGAAGGCACCAATGTCATCCCACTAGTAGTTGTTTATCTTGAGATGATTGTCTTTGTGATAATTGTTTGGTATGCTACTAGATGTTATGCTTTATGTGCTAGGATGCTATGATATTGTGATAGTGGTAAGAGGGGTGAAATAGTCCCCAGTTATCGGTTGAAAGAGACCGAACGGGTAGACAATACCCATAAATGCCTAGCAGTATGTTCATGATATGTTATCATGTGGTAGTCGTAGGGGTGAAATAGTCCCCATAACCGGTTGAGATAAACCGGAGCGTAGGTCAGGCACCCAGATACGCCTGGTAGGGGTAGGTCGGACACCCTAGTATGTCTGCCATGGGTAGGTTGGGCACCCCGGTATTCCTAACAGGGGTAGATTGAGCACCCCGGTATGCTCAGCAGGGTAGATCGGGCACCCAGATATGGCTGACAGTATGTTTATTTTATGGTATGTGGTATGATGGGGGAACTCACTAAGCTTCGTGCTTACGGTTTTCAGTTTTGGTTTCAGGTACTTTGTTTTCAAAAGGAAAGGAGTCGGCAAGATCGCAACGTATCACACTATGATTTCCGCATTATGAGATATTTGAGAGTTGTACACTGATAGTACTTTTTTATGACATAGTTTAGTTATTTGAAATACAGGTTTTTGATTATGAAATAAGTTAACACTACGGATGTTTCAAACTACTATTTTTTATAACTTATCTAATTAAAATGAAATTTTTGGTCTTGAATTTTGGGATGTTACAGCCGGAGTTCCTCAATCTTCAAGAACATACATTGAAGGGATCGAAATGAACCAAACTGAACTCAAACTTCAAATATGAAGAACAAAGTTCAAGGTATGAACTTTATACCTTCAATAACTCAGAAATCAAAAGAGAGTGATGGATCTAAGCTAGCTCCTTGATTCCTTGCACCAATAAAACTTCCTCCTTCCTCAAGTTTCACTAAATCCAAGAACAAGTTCTTCAATCATGCACACAAGCTCATATTCATTCATGGAAGCTAGGGTTTCAAAATGAAGAGATGGAGGTTGATGGAGAAGACATAATTCATGAATTAAGATGCTTAAATATGGGAGAAACCCTAAAATTCATGGGCTTGGGCTGCTACTTTCACCACTTCGTGGCAGATTACTTTCCACATTATAGTGTCCAATAAAACATGCGTTCCTTGGATGCTAATCCACATCGTGGAATACCAGGCACTAATTCATGGCTTATGGTTTTCATCAAAAACCATACATTTGACTCCTTTAAGTCACCAACTGATCGATTCTGAAAAACTGGTGTTACATCATAGCTGGTGGTAGAGGATTGAAAAGGTGATTTCAACCGCCGCTACATTCCTAATAAAACCTTATGAAATTACAATGTTCATTTCTATTAGGCCAACTCCAATGAACCTCTAAAACATCATTTTATAGGCCATTTTCACTCCAACCAACATTCAAATGTCACACTACTTTCATGTAGACTCCTTTTTAACACCAAATATAAATGCTAAGAATGAAATGCCTCTAAAAACATCATTTTAAAGGTTGGTTGGAATGAATACACCATTTTTGGTGTTAAACATCATCGTTTTTGTGTTTGTGGTTAGAGAAGCTCTAACTATCTCCCTCCACTTTTCATCTCTTTCCATCTCCTTGATCTTCTTTACCCTTCCATCTTTGACGTTATCCAGCACCATTAATAATCACTTTTCCAACATAGCTTGTTGTTCGTCATCACCACCTCTTTATCCAACCATCACCATTGCCTTTTCTGTTTTCTAGACTCGTTGCTACTGTCAATGTATTTTTTTCCGATTGTCAACTTTCTAGATCCACAATCATCTACCTTCTCTTTCTCCATAACCGTCGTCATCTTCTCTCTTATTAGAACCACACATTACCACCTCTATCCCACTGTCGACATTCATCTTCATCACCATATCCATTATTGCTAGAAGAACGTCATCTATCAAAGCTAACCCTCCCCATATCATCTGTCACACCCAGAATCTAGAAGGCTAAATAAGGAAAGAAAACCCCCAAGTCAGGAAGGTCTATTCATCGAGTCCAAGGAGGATAACTCGACAAGTAGAAGAAAGATTATGAAGCGGGATGAAGGACCTACTCGACGAGTTGATCTAGGTTTCGAAAACCCTAAATCCGAGTGTTTGTACCCTATTTAAGGATCTTAATCCCTTCATTTCATCCCCATTTCCAGCCTCCATTATCCAAACCCTAGATCTTGAACCCTAATGTTATAGTGAGCCATTATTGAGTGTCCTTGAGTGCTTTGAAGCTTAAGGAAGAAGGAAGAGCTTGGGGAAACAAGAAAAAGCTAGTAGATCCAACCACATCACCTCACATCCATCATTTTTTGGTAATCAAGTTTCTATCTCATCCATTAGTTCATTAGATCTCCTCCTTTCTCTTTTATGATGGTTTATGGTCCAATAATGATAGCTTTCAGGATTTGGATGTCCCAAGAAAGCATTCCATCAAATCTGGGATCACTAAAGGTTGTTATGGCATAAAGGTTTTATGCCATTGGAACCCTCATGCAAGCTTTAAGGAGTTATTATGGCCTTTTAAACCCGAAAAGGTCATGCATAGAAGAAAAGGCAGAGACTTTACGTGAGCAAACAATGTCTAAGGCCTGGATCTATGTTAGTACGCCATAGTTTGGAATGTTATGGCTTTTGGACAAGAATCTATGTATTAAGGAGTTAGGTTTTGATGTTAACCCTTGAAGGAAAGGTATTAACGGGCAAAGTTGGAAACTTTACTCCTCTAGTAGTGTTTCCAGAGTGTATAAGGAGTTTGGAGTGTAGATCTGAAGTATAGAGGGCTTAATCAGTTAAGACGGCCCAAACTAACTGAGGGACTCGGCAAGTCCAGGGAGGGACTCGACGAGTCGAAGTGAGTTGTCCCATTTCCGTTCATGCTGGAAATCAACGAGTTTGAGGATTGACTCGACGAAATGATCCGATAAAAAGCGACCATGACTAGCTAGGGAACTCGACGAGTTGGATCGCGATTACAAGATTCTGATTTATGGAACTTGGCGAGTTGAAGGAGCAACTTGGCAAGTTGAGTCAACTCAGAGCATTGACTTTGACTTTGACCTAGGTTGGCCTAGTTTGACTTTTGAGGGCATTTTGGAACTAAGTGTCATTTTTGAATTGATAGGTCGGGGAACCGAAGGAGCAGGAGTTCGGAGAATTGCAAGATAGCAGCCAGAGAAGTAACAACAGGACTTCAGCAATGCAAGGTGAGTTTTCTCCTGTAGGAGCGGGTTGAAAGCACCAATGCCAGTGCGTTTATGTATTTTAGTCTATGCTGGACCTAGGTACGGTGTCGGGGTTAGCCCGATGTATATTTCATGTTCCGGACTTCGGTCTGATGTTGGGGCAAGCCCGAGGAATGTTTAGTTTATATGCTATGTGTTGTGTGTTCCAGACTTCGGTCCGATGTCGGGGCAAGCCCGAGGTAGGTTAAGTTTTCCGGACTTTAGTCTGATGTCGGGTGGGGCTCAAGGAAGGAATGCATGTTTAGTTATACTTGTTGTCTTTTTGATACTTGTATGTGCCTGGTAGGGGGTGAGTGTGGGTGGGCGCTCGTATCTCATCACTAGCTGAGTGTGAACGAGATTCCATATCTCATTATTAGCAGAGTAAGGGCAGGGCCCAAGATAGGCGGGGCCTTGAGACTAGTAGTTATAGTGTGTGTCTTTTATTATTATGTACTAGCATGATTATGATTATATGTTCGTATGTGTATAGCGGGCGGGGCCCAGAGACAAGCGGGGCCTAGTAGAAACAAATATGTATACCGAGCGAGGCTCGATGCCAGGCAGGGCCTGATGCTGGATTCGTCCGATGTCGGGCGGGCCCGATGTAGCGGGCTAGGCCCAATGTTTGCAGTATGTGTTTATGTGTATGGTATGTGGTAGTTTGGGGAGACTCACTATGCTTCGTGCTTACAATTTTCAATTTTTGGTTTCAGGTACTTTAGCTAGCCATAGGAAGAGCTCAGTATGACTATATGACACACACCACAGCTTTTAGCTTGGGATGATTTACTCTGATATTTTGATATATGATTTTGATATAGTGATTGATATGATGTTTTGAATATTTTCACTTATGTTTTCATGAGATGATTTGGATTACTCTGGTTTTATTTATGATTTAAAAAGTAATTTTTGGACCGTATTTTGGGGATGTTTCAAGTAGGTATCAGAGCCTTGGTTAGAGGGATTCGGGCACACTCTCGTGTGTGTCTGAACTCAAACTAAGGAATTGGTATAGAAAAATTTTCAAAAAAAAATCATTTTTACCAAAAGAACTTAGAGAAAGAAAAGAATTTTTAAAAGAGAAAAGAACTTTCAAAAAAAGAGAAAAAGGGTGTGGTGCATGCAATCAGCCGAGCTCAAGTAAGTATGATAGTTTATTTTATTTACGTCTTTTTATCGTTTATTTTAGTATATTTCATTCATATTTTAGTTAATTTCCATGCATATTTTCCTTTTTGTTATTTAATGACCACTTTCGGGTACCTTCTAGTTTCGTGAGCATAATTGCAGATTTTAAGGAGACTAGCGGAGCGGGAATGTTCGGGACTTATTGGAAGCGATTAGCTTATGAGGTGATACATGAAGGTAATGCATGGAGTGGGCTTGTCAATTAATTGAAGGCTTGGAAGAAATAAACTTTAAATTTACGAGATGTGGGGGATTTTTCAAGTGTGTGAAGATTGATGATCGGGCGCTTACAGGAGCTACGGATCGTTTAGAAAAGACTAATTAGGCTCAAAATGAAGAAATCTTGAAGAAGAATGATCAAAAAGCTGATTGGGCTTAAGTTTGGTAAATGGGCTAAGTTGTGAAGGCCTAACAATTGAAGATGGCCAAAACCCCGTCATCTTACGCGGCCTGCGTAAGATACTCACGTGGCCTGCGTGGGTTCCTGTTGTGTCATTTTCAGAATTTTACTTGAAGTTCTATATTGGGAAGGTTGGTGTGCCACTTTAGCATTATCTTGGACATCCGATTTTGGAGCATTTTCTCTGGAGGTTGGAAGACTTTTGAAGGCCAAGAACACCTCAAGAACATCATCTTTTCACCTCTTGATTCTTGTTAAAAGTTTGGTACAATCTTCTCTAACTTTGTTTTCTTGAGTTTAGTCATGCTTGGCTAGAAAAATCTTGGTTGACTTTGGTGAAATCCTTTGACTATTTGTTGAATGTTGAAGACTCCATGGACTTGTGTTTGAATCTTTATGAGAATGTTTTGTGTTCTAACATCTTATCACTACTTGTATGTTTTTATTCATGAGTTTAAATGTGTTTGTGGTGATTAGTTGGCTAATTTCTTGATTAAGTAAAGGATCTTCAAATTATCAATCACCAAATGATTTTTTGTGTTAGTTTAACTTCACACAATCTGAAACATTCCTAAAATACAAGCCAAAAATTTCGTTTTCAAAATCATTTAACAAACATAAATATCATCACCATAGTATAAAATCATAGAACATGTATCTTAAAATCTCATAAATGTTGTCAACATATCATAGTCTCATATAAAATATCAGAGTAAACTCCCATGATAAGAAAAACTATGGTGTGTTCCATGCCATCAACTTGAGCCCTTCCCTTTGCTAGTTGAAGTACTTGAAACCAAAACTCAAAACTGTAAGCACGAAGCTTAGTGAGCTCCTCCAAACTACCACATACCACACAAAGCACATATAACAACTATGGGCCCCGCCCACTGCATCGGGCCCCACTCAATATCGAAACGAAGTTCGTAATAACTAGGGCCCTGCCCACTGCATCCGGCCCCGCCCGACATCAGACCGAAGTATGGAATAACTTGGGCCCCGCCCGGCATCGGGCCGAAGTCCAGAATAGACGAAACATAACATAAACATAAACATAAACATATAACATATTCATATAAACTGCATCGGGCTTGCCCGGCATCGGACCGGATTCCGGAACATATAACACATAACATAAACATGCATGAATCATAAAGACATCAAGCATACATAACTACTTCTCGGGACCACCCTGGCATCGGACCGAAGTCCAGAATAAACTGAACACATAAACTGCACATATAAACTGCCTCGGGCTAACCATGGCATCGGGCTTACCCCGGCATACTGTAACTGTATAAACAGGTCGGCCTTGGTGCCTTAGACCCGTTCCTACTGAAGGGAAACTTACCTCGTATGTCTGACCGCTGAAACTCTAGGTGAGAAATCTCTGTCTGCTGCTTCGGCGACCCTCCGGCTATAATTTCCATAAAGACACTTAGTCAAAAACTGATAACTAATCTTAGGGTAAAATAACGATTTTCCCCTGGCTAAAGTCAACATCCTGGTCAAAGTCAACTTCTAGTTGACTCGACTCGCCGAGTTGGCCCGCCAACTCGCCGAGTCCCTATTCTTTCACATGTCCCCAACCCGACTCTACTCGTCGAGTCCAGCAAGAACTCGACGAGCTCTTCTTCAATCATATCATCGGGACAATCTTCAACTGACTCGCCGAGTTCCTCCTTGAACTCATCAAGTTCATCTTTATCATACGAACGTGTCTAGTCTGTGACTCGCCGAGTTGTATGAACAACTCATCGAGTCCATCTTCATGGGTTGGGAGATTACCTTGGACTCGCCGAGTACGTTCATACACTCACCGAGTCCCATGGTTTCCAGGTCCATAACTATGTCTATTTCGTTGAGTCCTTCCTCTGGGCTCACATAAATCCCTTACAAACTAAACTTGATTCCTTCGAATCATAAAAGGTTGGGAAACCAAACCCCCGACTCGCCTCGTCCCAAGAACGACTCGTCGAGTCGACTAATTTCCATGTCCAAAACTCGATTTTTGTTGTGCAAAACTCATTCAAAAGGTAGATCTGGGCTCCAACAGTCGATATAACCCATAAAGTCAAGAACTTTACATCCATGCATGGGACTTTAAGCTCAAAAGACCCAAAAATGAGGTCTATAAGATGCATGGGGCTATCATGGCCATAAAGCTTGCATCTTTATGCCATGTACTCCTCCCTAGAACCTAGATCTGAGATATGAACCACTTGGGACGTCCCAACATCAAGGACCAAGGTTTTTGAGCCAAAACCCTCTTAATATGGGGACAAATAGATCTAAGAGAAAGAAGACCAAGTTGTAAGCTTGATTACCAGAAAAGATGGCAAATGGGGGTGTAGCTCCTGGATCTACTCCTTCTCCCTTGAATCTTCTATCTTCCATTTCTTCTACTAGCTTCAAGATACACCAAATAACACTCAAAATAGCCAAGAAGCTCAAGTTCACTTATGGAGGATTAGGGTTTCAGGTGTAATGCTTTGGAGGTGATGGAGGATGGGGTGGAAGTCTCATAAGATGTTTAAATAGGGTGCAAACCCTCCAATTTAGGGTTTCACTCAGGCAACTCCTACTCGCCGAGTCGGTCTTCCGACTCGTTGAGTAGGTCACTTAATCCCCCGACCCGGAGTCGATCCTACTCGACGAGTTGAGCCCCCAACTCGCCGAGTCCAAGAGTAAAATATGAAATTTGACTTGAATTTAAATGCGTACCTGAGACCGGGTGTTACACAATCATAAAAACATTTTCTCCAACATGGTAGTGGAAGCTTTTGACTCCTCTTGGATTTGGTGACTTTTTAGTCCTTAATGCTAGTTGACTTTCACTAATTACATGCTTAATGGAAATTATGACTTTGACTAAGAAAATTGCTATGAGCTTCTCTAACCATTTTAACAACTAAGAAAAGTATAGGTAATCTCAAGCTTCTTAGATTACTATAGTCAAATTAATGATTTAAAACAAGTATTGCACCTTTGGATTCTAATGATATGTTCATCAAAAACTCAAAGTGAGGAAACCTTAAGTCAACCATCTTTCTCTCATTGGTTTTATATTAAAATTCTTACTTTTTTTGAATTGTCCACTAAATTCTTAATTTAATTCTAGTTTTATTTAAAACTTTTATTGTCATTTTACAAGTATTTTTACAAAGAGATTTTTCATAGAGTTATAAAACTGAACCAATCTCCATGGATTCGACCCCTTTACCACTATACACTATTTTAGTGTAAAAGATATAGGGTTATTAATTTTGTTGACCTCGACAACCACCAAAGTACTCCCAAATTACCAATACAAGTTTATGTTATGATATGTTTATGGGAACTGCATGCTAGATTAGGGCTAAGGATCTAGGAATGATGCCTTATGTGTCTGTTACGTGTGAATCAGCTTTATGAACTGCATTCTAGTACAACTTAGTTAGTATGATGTCCTGATTAGTATATGCTTGATTATGTGTACCCAATGCTCGAATGCTGCTTGTTTTGTTCTTTTAGGAGTCCTATCTATCTTTTACTAACTAGTAAACGAATATGTTAAGTTACATATTGTAAGGACCAAATAATTTCAGAAGGTTAGGTCTAGCTCTATTTTGCAGCTCTTGTTTGAGTCCAACCGTTGTAGGGTAGGACCTCTCATTCGAAGAATTATCTAGTCTGAGTGATATGTAATAGTATTCGCAAGCTAGTTAGGGGAAGATAGTAGGGACTTCTTATGCAGCTGATGGCGGAGAGTGGGATGGTGATTACCCTAGGGCAAGCCTAGGATGAGAGTAGTGTTGGGAGCAGTAGTAGTAGTGGAAAGGAACTTGGTGGAGTCGAGGCAATCCTTAAGGAAAGTACGTATAGATGTGGAAGGTAGTATGGGCCCGTACTACTGAAAGTAGAGGATCCGTACTCGATTCAAGGAGTGCTGAGATAAAACTAGGAAACTTGGAGTGTGTATGTGATCCCTTGATAGTGATGAGTATTCTAATGGTTGTTATGTTATGTTGCAGAATAGTGGTATTACGAGGTAGACCAGTGGGCAGTTCAGGTGTCGGGGAGGGATCAGGCTCGAGCTCTAGAGCAGGGCTGCTCAATGAGCAGATGAGGGAGTTCATTTCAGCTGAGATTACGCGTAGTATTCTAGACTAGACTCTTGTGATCTTTGGTACAACCAAGGAGGGAATCATGGAGATTTTGGACGAGAGATTGGGTGTGTTCTGCACCGAGATGGCAGCCATGATAGGGGCGCGCACATTGACATTCAGGGAGTTCAGAGCTTGTGGAGCTCCCGATTACCATAAGGCTCGGGACCCCATTACGAGCACCAGATGGTTGGCGGATGTCACCGATGCATTTCGCACCAGAAGATGTCCCGAGGGGGATAAGCTCTGAATCGCCTCCTGTCTTCTGAAGGACAGAGCGCATGATTGGTGGGAGGAGGCTGGACATGCTATTGGGGATGATGTTGCGTTGGACGTAATGACATGGAGTGTATTCTCGGACAGGTTCAAGGCCGAGTTTGCACCAGTAATTGAGGTGCAAAAGTTAGCACGGGAGTTCCAGGACCTCCAATAAACTACAAAGATAGTGGCGGAGATCACCGCCAAGTTTAGGGAGAGAGCCCTTCATGTTCCGCAGTATGTAGTGGACGAGAAGATGAAGAAGGCTCGGTATCACGAGATGTTGAGGAGCGACATCAGGCAGTTTATGAGCTGGTTCAGTTACAAGACACTGGAATATATGATCGCTCGCACTAGAGAGAGAGAGGGAGAGAGAGAGAGAGAGAGAGAGATTGACTTAGAGTCAGAGAGGAAGAGGAAGTCGGATGAGATTCATGTATTTATGGGTTCATGAAAGAGGCCCAAGACATCGGATTCTAGATTAAGAGGTCATCAGGACCGTAGACATTGTGGCAAGTATGGCAGGGCGCACGAGGGTGCGTGTAGGAGTGACAATGGTGGTGTTTCGGGCTGTTTTTAGTGTGGCCAGATCGGTCACTTTAACAGAGATTGTACTGCTACCACCACCCAGGGATCAAACCTGATATGCTTCCATTGCAGTCAGCGAGGCCACAAGAAGGCCCAATGCCCGAGTTTGGTTACATCAGGACAGGTGATAGCACATGCCCCTGCGAATTTGAGGGTCACCGACATCCGCCAGGGCTGGGTAGAGGCGCCTATGGCAAGGAGCGTGTCATTCCAGTTAATTATAGAGGAGCCACGAACAACCCCTCATGTGGCATGTGCGTATCTTTCACTTTCTTATCAGGTTTTATTTATGAATTTATTGTTATGGTATTGTATCGATATTGGTAAAAGCATTTCAGAATTTGGTGGCCTGGTTGTGATTGCGTTATATGTCATCTACATACCTTGGATTATAAAATAGTAGTTAGAGGTCGTTCCCTTTTAGAGCAGGTTCCTCAGGATGCGGTAACTGTAGCAAGCATGGATGGAACTCGGGAAGTGTTTCGCTAGCTTTCAAGGGAGGTATCGTTTTGGTATTGGTCTGTTAGATCACTAGCAGTGGTAAGCGTGGATTGACAACATATTGGTCAGAGGATGGTGAGAAGAATTGAGAATTCTTCCCAAGCTATGAGTTGTAAGGAGCTAGTCGAACCGAAGTGGGGGAGAACCATCCAAGTAGCCAGGAGTTGAAGTAAGTGTGAAACTAGGATGAGTCTGTATCCTTGTTAACAAGGAAACCAGGCCAGATGGCTGTTTAGATAGAAGAGCATGGGAGTTGGGAGTTTGGGAAACTTCCCAAAGTTGAGTTTGTGTATTCACGATAGTTGATAAATGGTTTAGGAAACTAGACAGGGGATCTTCCCGGTAGAACGCGAGTTAGCCAGGATGTTAGACTGTGTAAGCACTAGTTGTTGGATGTTTTCGGGTTGATAGCCAGCAATAGACAGTGTGAGAAGTGTTGTAAGACTGCGGGATAGTCGTAGCATTCATTAGCAGCCTAGTTAGCGGAGTATGGGCGAGGGCCCATATCTCTTATATTAGCAGATTATGGGTGACGCCCGTACCTCCTAGTTAGAGTGATGGAAAACAGGAAAGGATAGTATGCTGAGATTCGAGGTGGATTTGGACCCGTGCAGCCCTAGATAGGTGAGACATGGGGAAAGGTCGCTCCATAGTATGGTTTAGGTGGGACCCGCAGGCGAGGCCCATATGATTATATCAGTGCAGGTGGGACCTGGCAGAGACCATAGGGTCAAGGTAGGGGATCGGGGATCCCAAGATCAGATGGCCAAGTGGCAAGGTAGATAGAACCGTTTTAGATAGCCGAAGTTGTCTTCGGAAGTCGCTGGGAGTGACTAAGAGATGGCGCTTGGGCTTAGTAACGGGTAGGAGTCCAGTATTCCAGATAATGGCAGAATAGTTGGGACCAGGGTGGTCTCAATTCATCCGGAAAGCAAATAAAAGACAGCAGTATCTTTGGACAGGAGTAGTGATAAGGGAATTCTTGTGTAGAGCAGCTAGTTGACTAGGAGGTGCCAAGTCACTCACAGAAGGATTAAATAATCTCATAGTGATTAATTTGACTCTGTGGCGCAACTCTCGTTTGAGTCTTAACCGTTGCAGAGATGAATCTGTTACTCGAAGGATTAGGGGTGAGCATTTGGACCGGCCCGGACCGAACCGGACCGGACCGGCTCTTGGACCGGACCGGTTATGGAGAATTTTGTGGACCATGGACCGGACCAGATGAGTCGTGTCCGTGTCCGTGTCCGTGTCCGGGTCCAGGTCCGGGTTTTCCGGTTTTTGGACCCGTTTGGACCGGTACAACTTTAATTGCATAGATTATAATAAGTAATCTACATTGATGTATAATATTATAACTTGCAAAATTAATATGTTTCCGTTTCATGCCTAACTAATCTACATTGATGTATAATATTATAACTTGCAATTTGCAAAAATTAATTTTCCAAATAAAAGCAACTAACATATAAATCAAGTTCACCAATAAAAGTTAAACAATTTTAAGACAAACATACAAAAGTATTACCGTAACAACAAAAATCATAGTTTAAACTTTAAAATCAATCAAACTAACAAATTTATTAAACTCATAATTTAATCTTCCATTGGCCTCTTCCCCATATCATTGTCATCCATATATAACATATTTAAAGCTTGTGCAATCTCTACATAAACACAAATGAAAATGTTGTTGGTATTTAATAAAAAGTAATAATTATATAAAAAAAGAATAAAGATTGTAATTTTTTTACCCAAAGCTATATCATCATCGTTCAAGATGTCACCAACGTTGTCAACTATCGAATTTGTAAACTTTATCACCCAATCTTGGGTGCATAAAAAAGCTTCAACTATCAATGTCGATAAACTAGTTTGATACTCACTTACAACTCTACCACAAGTGCTAAACGCGGACTCGGAATTATAGTATAAAATAATACTAAAAAGCTGAAATATTTCAGCTTTGATAGCTCTACTTTGAAGGATTGTAACTCAATGAATATAATACCAAAATAAACAAAATTATAGTCTAAATTCATCTACAAATTGTAAACTAAATGTTGAAAAAAAAACCGTAGGTCAATCCGACTTAAAACGAATGAGTTATGGGTGTTTAAAAAACGTCACAGATTATAAAATCTTGCTAAAAAGCTGAATTTTTTCAACTTTGATAGCTCTACTTTAAAGGATTGTAGCTCAGTGAATATAATACCAAAATAAACAAAATTATAGTCTAAAATCATCTACAAACTTTAAACTAAATGTTGGAAAAAATTGGAGGTCAATCCGACTTAAAACGAATGAGTTATGGGTGTTTAAAAAACGTCACAGCTTACAAAATGTTGTTAAAAAACTGAATTTTTTCAGCTTTGATAGCTCTACTTTGAAGGATTGTAACACGGTGAATATAATACCAAAATAAACAAAATTATAGTCTAAATTCATCTACAAACTGTAAACTAAATGTTGGAAAAAACCGCAAGTCAATCCGACTTAAAACGAATGAGTTATGTGCGTTTAAAAAACGTCACAAAAATCTTAATCATGTCCAACCGGTTCTAAACCCGGTAAAAACCGGACCAGAACGGCGAGAAATCTTAGAACCGAGAACCGGTCCGGGTGTCCAAAAAAACAGTCCGGTCCGGTCCGGTCCACCGGTCCAAATGCTCACCCCTACGAAGGATTATCTGATTCACACGCTGAGTTGAGTTTTCAACAACTGGACATAGTAAATGGAATCGTACAGGGAGTAAGGGTGCGATGACTGACACTGGGAGTGGCTGAGACTGTAGTTACGGAGGAAGATTTATTCATTTTGGAGATAGGAGAGGATTTCGTCACTAATGCACAGTCACCTTGGGAAGGTCGTTGATTGCACAGGGTAATGGTTTGACACTTGAGATGTCAAGTGCGAGTACATGGGGAGTATCAGAAGGATTGTCGGTTGTGGTGAGAGTAAGGCGCGCAAGAATCGTAGTGACAGAAGTGTTCTCAAGATTTTACCTCCAAGGATTAATATTTCGCTCAGGAAGATTGGATAAAAGGCCAAAAGAAGTGGTCCCTTCGAGGATTTGACCGATCAGATCAAGTTATGCATTGTATGGTTGGATAGGAGTTGTTTGCGGGATAGAATATCGTAGCGGACTTCAAGGAAGAAGTCTAGTTTAAGTGGGGGAGAGTTGTAACACCCGGAATCTAGAATGCTAAATAAGGACAGAAAACCCCCAAGTCAAGAAGGTTTACACGTCGAGTCCAAGGAGGATAACTCGACGAGTAGAAGCAAGATTATGATGCGGGATGAAGGACCTTCTCGACGAGTTAGGGAGGGCTTACTCAACGATTTAGTCTGGGTTTGGGAAACCATAAATCCAAGTTTTTGTACCCTATTTAAGTGTAACGACCCATCTCTGGTATGTTGCTTCCATGGTATTTATTTAGAAGTTTTCAAGAGGGACTCGGCGAGTCTATAGCCCGACTCGTCGAGTAGGGACGGGATTTCGAGCACGTGTAAGTCGGCGACTCGGCGAGTCCATATTCGGGACTCGGCGAGTCCGCCTGCCAGGAAGAAACCCTAAATCCCCGGGTTTGCTCACTATTTAAGCAATGTTATGTGCCCCCAAACTCGCCTCCTTCACCCTCAGAGAGCTTGTGAGAAACCCTAAACCATCCCTTGTATGATCTAAGTGTTTTTGTGTGGATTCTTGAAGGATTGAAGAAGAAAAAGAAGAAAGGACCAAAAAGAGGAAGAGTAGAGCAAAGATCCAAGGCCAAAGTCAGAGTTCATTGAGGTATGTCTCGGAATTATCCTGTTTTGTGCTTAAAACCTCCATTAGAACACCTCTAAGGCTAGTTTAATGTATATTCCAAGCTTTATAGTTGTATGGATGCCTTGTTGGGTCGAGATATCCCTAGATCTGTTCATTTAGGAGTGTTAGAGCCCTGATCTAGTGCCTTTTCGAAGTTTCCTTGCTTGAGAACCCTAGATCTAGCCTTTATTGTGCTTTTTGAGCCTTTTAATCTTCATGGGTGCATATGGGCACGTAAAGATAGAATCTTTACATGTTAATCGAGCTAAGGGAGCCCAGATCTATAAGTTTTATGCGCTGGATTCAAGCAGAATCGAGTTTAGAGTAGCTGCATGCATGCGACTCGGTGAGTCGGAAGAACGACTCGGCGAGTCGAGTCGCGAGCCCCTGATTTTTCCCCTTTTGAGTGATGCCGAGTGGGGACCAGTGAGTAGTAGAGTGGACTCAGTGAGTTGGAGGTCAGACTCAGTAATGGAGGGACTCGACGAGTTGTTCATACAACTCGGCGAGTCCAAGGCAATCTTCTTAGCTCAAGAACAACTCGTCGAGTTGTTCATACGACTCAGCGAGTCGGATGCAGATAGCCTGAGTTCTAGAATCGAAAGGAAACTCGTCGAGTGGATGCCATACTCGATGAGTAGCAGCGAGTAGGGTTGAGAGGTGAGAATAGGGACTCGGAGAGTCAGGTCAACTGTAGGATGACTTTGACCGGGAGAGTTGACTTTGACCAGGGGTAAAAGAGTCATTTTACCCCAATACGGTGATTAGTATTTGACTGAGTGTGTTTATGGAATTGTAGCTGGGGAGATACCGGAGCAGCAACAGATAGCTTCCAGAGCCATACACTCAGCAGCCAGTTCACGAGGTGAGTTTCCTTCCAGTAGGAACGGGTCTACGGCCACAATGCCGGCCCGTTTAGTTAGCAGTAGTTCCGGACTTCAGTCTGATGCAGTAGTTAGAGTGCTTGATGTCTTTGTGATTCAAGC
This sequence comes from Lactuca sativa, assembly GCF_002870075.4. Classification (NCBI taxonomy): domain Eukaryota; kingdom Viridiplantae; phylum Streptophyta; class Magnoliopsida; order Asterales; family Asteraceae; genus Lactuca; species Lactuca sativa. The sequence continues at coordinate 65,653,576 of NC_056626.2, read as the reverse complement.
ATGTTTTGTGTTATGTGTTCCGAACTTCAGTCCGATGCAGTATATGTGTTATGTTAGCAAATACGTGTTTATGTTATGCTATGTTCAGACAGTTCCGGATTTTGGTCCGATGCAGCTAGTTCCGGACTCCGGTCCGATGCAGGGGACAAGGTCCCAGTCAATTCCAGACTTCGGTCCGATGCAGTCAGTTCCGGACTTCGGTCCGATGCAGCTAGTTCCGAACTTCGGTCCGATGCAGTGGGCAAGGCCCAGTATGTGCTTTATTTGTTATTGTGTGGTATGTGGTAGTTTGGGGGAGCTCACTAAGCTTCGTGCTTACGGTTTTAGTTTTGGTTTTAGGTACTTCCGCAAGTAAAGGGAAGAGCTCGGGATGATGGCATCGCACACACCACAGCTTCAGTTTTTGTCCTGGGAGTTGATTCAGTTTCTTAGATATGTTTTGATACAGTTGTGACACAGTTTTTCTCACAGTATTTTAGTATGGTTTTGAGATACGCAACGCATGGTTTTATTATGTGATACTCAGTTTTATGATTTTTGTTATATTAAAAATGAAATTTTCGGGTCGTATTTTTGGGATGTTTCATTAAGGATCTTAATCCCTTCATTTCAGCCCCATTTCCATCCTCCATTGTCCAAACCCTAGATATTTAACCCTAATGCTATAGTGATCCATTATTGAGTGTTCTTGAGTGCTTTGACGCTTAGCGAAGAAATACGAGCTTGGAGAAACAAGAATAAGCTAGTAGATCTGGCCACATCACCTCACATCCATCATTTTCTGGTAATCAAGTTTCTATCTTTTCCATTAGTTCATTAGATCTCCTCCTTTCTCTTTATGATGGTTTATGGTCCAAGAATGATAGCTTTTGCGATTTGGACGTCCCAAGCAAGGGTTCCATCAGATCTGGGATCACTAAGGGTTGTTATGGCATAAATTTTTTATGCCATTGGAACCCTCATGCAAGCTTTAAGGAGTTATTATGGCCTTTTAAGCCCCAAAAGGTCATGCATGGAAGAAAAGGCAGAGACTTTACGTGAGCAAACGATGTCTAAGGCTTGGATCTATGTTAGTACGCCTTAGTTTGGAATACTATGGCTTTTGGACACGAATCTATGTCTTAAGGAGTTAGGGTTTGAGCTTAACCCTTTAAGGAAAGGTATTAACGGGTAAAGTTGGAAACTTTACCCCTCTAGTAGTATTTCCAGAGTGTATAAGGAGTTTGGAGTGTAGATCTGAAGTATAAAGGGCTTAATCTGTTAAGATGGCCCAAACTAACTGAGGGACTCGACAAGTCCAGGGAGGGACTCGACGAGTCGAAGTGAGTTGTCCCATTTCCGTTCATGCTAGAACTCGACGAGTTTGAGGATTGACTCGACGAGTTGATCCGATAAAAAGCGACCATGACTAGCCAGGGAACTCGACGAGTTGGATCGCGATTTCAGGATTTTGATTTATGGAACTTGGCGAGTTGAAGGAGCAACTCGACAAGTTGAGTCAACTCAGAGCGTTGACTTTGACTTTGACCTAGGTTGGCCTAGTTTGATTTTTGAGGGCATTTTGGGACTAAGTGTCATTTTGGTACTGATAGCTCGGGGAGCCGAAGGAGCAGGAGTTCGGAGAATTGCAAGATAGCAGCCAGAGAAGTAACAACATGACTTCAGCAGTGAAAGGTGAGTTTTCTCCTGTAGGAGGGGGTCAAAAGCACCAATGTCGGCGCGTTTATGTATGTTAGTGTATGTTGGACCTAGGTCCGATGCCGGGGTTAGCTCGATGTAGATTTCATGTTCCGGAATTCAGTCCGATGCTGGGGCAAGCCCGAGGAATGTTTAGTTTATATGCTATGTGTTGTGTGTTCCGGACTTTGGTCCGATGCCGGGGCAAGCCCGATGAAGGTTAAGTTTTCCGAACTTCAGTTTGATGTCGGGCGGGGCCCGAGGAAGGAATGCATGTTTAGTTGTACTTGTTGTCTTTGTGATACTTGTATGTGCCTGGTAGGGAGGTAAGTGTGGGCGGGGGCCCGTATCTCGTCACTAACTGAGTGTGAATAGGGTTCCATATCTCATTATTAGCAGAGTAAGGGTGGGGCCCAAGATAGGCGGGACCTTGAGACTAGTAGTTATAGTGTTGTGTTTGATTTTTATGTACTAGCATGATTATAATTATATGTTCATATGTGTATAGCGGGTGAGGCCTAGAGACAAGCGGGGCCTAGTAGAAACGAATTTGTATACCGAGCGGAGCTCAATGCCAGGCGGGGCCTGATGCCGGATTCGTCCAATGTCGGGCGCAGATCGATGTAGTGGGTTAGGCCCAATGTTTTTAGTATGTATTTATGTGTATGGTATGTGGTAGTTTGGGGATACTCACTAAGCTTCGTGCTTACTGTTTTCAGTTTTGGTTTCAGGTACTTCAGCTAGTCAGGGGAAGAGCTCGGGATGACTACATGACACACACCACAACTTTTAGCTTAGGATGATTTACTCTGATATTTTGATTTATGATTTTGATATAGTGATTGATATGATGTTTTGAAATACTTTCACTTATGTTATCATGAGATGATTTAGATTACTATGGTTTTATTTATGACTAGTTTATAACCCGTGGGAACCACGGTTATACAATTAATTAAACTTTTAAAATAAAAATTAAAAATTATTAAATAAATATGTGAAATTATATCACTTTATAATTTGTATTAAGTTTATTTTAATATTATTAATTTAATGTAATTAGAGTGGGAAATTTAAAATTTAAAATTTTAAATGGAAAATCAATAGGTTACCAATGGCATGCATTAATTAGGAGATACATATAATATTATGACACATGACAAAAGGATAATAAAATATGCATTAATTAAGAGCCCTAATAAGATGACACATGTCAAAAGGAGAATAAAACTATTCATTTATTAGATAGGAAGATTTAAAAAGAAATTTTTGGACCGTATTTTGGGGATCTCTCTCTCTCTCTCTCTCTCTCTCTCTCTCTCTCTCTCTCTCTCTCTCTCTCTCTCTCTCTCTCTCTCTCTCTCTCTCTCTCTCTCTCTCTCTCTCTCTCTCTCTCTCTCTCTCTCTCTCTCTCTCTCTCTCTCTCTCTCTCTCTCTCTCTCTCTCTCTCTCTCTCCTCTCTCTCTCTCTCTCTCTCTCTCTCTCTCTCTCTCTCTCTCTCTCTCCATAAACATTTAATAGTTAATTAGTTATCCTCAAACACCTAATTCTTAAAACTACAAAGACCAATATATATTAGTTTGTAAAATAATAATAATAATAATAATAAATAAATAAATAAAAAGTTTATCATATTTATACATGTATAGTGTATGTGGGTTATGCAAGATATCCACTATCGACATCTCTATTGGCCCGTACACATATATGTGGGGGCGATGGTTCCACTGACTGGGAATGCACCAAAGGTTTAGAAATTGTTTGTTTGTAAATTGTTAATTACTTATTATTTTGTTTGGTTCAAAAAAATAATAATGATAAATTTACCATTTGTGTATGTATTTATAAAAAATTAAGAATATATTATACTGGGATAAGTTACCTAATATAAATTTAAAAGTAATTATTGTACTTTATAATTATTATTATAATCGTTTGCTACGTAAGTAAATTTTTACTTTTGTTTTGCAAAATTTAATATGCGCAATGAAATGTTAAGTACAATGCTTTAAACGTCGACAACCATTATACATGATACCTATTAGGTAGCTGAGTCTTATGTATCCTTAATTCGCTGCAGACTTGGTGGTTATTCGCTTATATTTAAAAAATAAATAAATGATTGTAAAGACACTAAAATTGTTTATTTGTGAAATAAGGCAAAATTAATCCTGTTACCATTATCGATACTAAATAAATAATATTTTACAAGTTTTTTAATTAAAAGTTACACATATCGATAATGATGATTATAAATTATTAGTTTTCGTACCTTATTTCTTAGATAATTAAAAACTAATACATGAATGATGAATCTATTCGCGATTTAAAATATATATATATATATATATATATATATATATATATATATTTCATTGAATCGGGCACGAATATATTATTTGACCTGTTTCCGGGTTATTTGGACGGTTAAGGCCGGTGGAGAGAAAAGTTATTGGTTTTGATTTTTATTTTTATTTAAATTATTAAATGTATGAGAATGAGACTGATGAGTTGAATTATTCTCTCAACCTTTTTTTAAAAGTATAAAGTTGACACCTCAGGCTGACACGTCTCACCGACTTCTTTATCTCGATATGGACTGCCATTTATCGAATCAATGTTTTATTAAGGAAAAAGGACAATAACTTAGCAGGTTAAGTAAATGTTCGACTTGTATATATCTGCTAATCTGTTTTATTCACTATGCATCAAAGTTGTTCAGTAAATAAATACTACTTTAACTAGTAGTAGCATTTAGTGACAGTTAGGTCTTTCATTCCTTTATAAATATTAACTTTTTTTAGATAAAATGTACCAGAAATGTCTTTCAACCAACGGTTAAGTTTTATTTGAGTCCATAGATATAGATTTTAGTATAGAAGTGACAATGAGTTAGTCGTTCTAAAAAAATAGGTTTTTTTAGAGATAATGTCATAAAAAAACTTTAAGTTTAGTAGAAAATGTCAGTTTTACCTTTCGGCAGATTTTTGGTTCGTTTATTTCGCAAACTTGTCATTTGTTTGTCGGTTTTGCCATTTTTACCTGTAATAGTAGATTTCTAGGTTACCATGAATTATTTTTTGCAAAAATACCTTTAAGTTTACAAATATTTTGCAAAAAAACCCTTAAAATTATAAACATATAAAATATATATATATATATATATATATATATATATATATATATATATATATATATATATATATATATATATATATATTCAAAATCTGATTTACCATTAAACTTGTTGTAGGTGTTCACAAAAACTGTTGAAACCGGCTATTGAAGGTTTCCGACAATTTCTTATCTCTGGTGACTCTCCAGTCGTCTTCTCCGACGAGCCTCCGGTAAAAATGAGTTTTCCAATGGATCCTTGGGTCTCAGTTGGATGACTTACAACAGCAACAGCAAACAACAGGAGGTGGTGATGGTGGTTTACCGACGACAAAAGGGAGGTGGTAGGTGGGTTCCGGTGATGACAGGAGGAGGTGGCAGGTGGCTTGCTACCTCATCCTTTCTCTGCTTTTCTGGCAGCAAATCGACAGGAGCGAGAGAGGGGAGGTGGAGAAAGCTAAGCAGCAGCTCCGACATTGGGTGCTACTTTGATGGCAATTGAGAAAAGTCCGTCGGAAAAACTCATTTTTGCCGGAGGCTCGCTGGAGAAGACTACCGGAGAGTCGTCGGAGATAATAAATTGTCGGAAACATTCAATAGTCGGTTTCAATGGTTTCTGTGAACACCTACAACAAGTTCAATGGTAAATGAGATACAAAAAAAGTGACCAAATGAGTACAAAGACAACAGTTAATTACCCTCATAAGTCATTTTCCCTAAATTCTTTCTTTTTGGCTACAAGTTTCACTGCCTTTGGTTTTATTGTTTAGATAGTTAATTGGTACCTAGTTCATTTGTCTCAAGTTATGCTAAACGGATTTCATAATATGTTATGTTTCCTACTCCCTTGTAATGCCTTTGTCATTGTCTTACACCCGACTTTTTAACATAAGGTACACCCAAAAAATTTCACTTTTTATTTAATAAAACACATTGGTGTATGTTATCATTAACAATCTAGTACAAGGAGTTATCAATAGGATCTTTTCAAAGAAAATTAATTACAATAATCCGAGCAAGGTATCACATTCTCCTTACTTCATTTCTTGCTTATATGAATTTACCTGCAAAAACACACATTACAAAAAAGATAAGCTACAAATAGCTTAGTGAGTAATCCTTATTTCAATTCACATAATAATTATAACTCACTTTTTTTCTTTGAATACAATAGTAATGGACTTACAGCTACTCAAACTACCATTAGACTTTCTCAAGAAATTCCTCATTTTATTACTTTATATTCTTTATACTTATTCTCATTTCTCATCTCATCTCTCTATCTCTCTCTCTCTCTTCTTTATACACACTCTCTACCTTTCATTAACTTTATACTCATATTCTATATCTCTTATTATCTCTATATTCTCTCTCTCTCTCTCTCTCAACATCTCTATCTATTTATCTCTTCCGTATCTCTACCATTATTTCCCCCTATGTATATCTCTTTTTCTCTACATGCATCTCTATTTCCATCTCTCTCTCTCTCTCTCTCCTCATCTATAGCTTCATTTTTCTCAAACTAAACTGCAAATTTGGTCCGTATGGTTAGCAAAAAAAGTCTGGATGGAGTCCAAAAGTTTCCAACTTGCACCATTGGTCCAATTTCAAATCTTTTTGGTGATTTTGGTCCATGTGGTTAGCATGTTTTTATGGTTTTGGTCCACTCCCAAACTAAAATGACTAATATGCCCCTTAAGCAATTCTTTTTTAATTTCTTTTATTTCTTTTCTTATTCTTTTAATTAAAGAAAAATCAAAAAGAAAATCACACCCACCTAACCCTTTATACTTTCCCTATCTCACTCTCGGATAAGCCACACTTTCATCTTCTCATTTTCTTCCAGACACCACCACCTGAATTATCATCATTTCTCCACATCTTCAAGCATCATTCTAAAAACCACCACCACAACCATCATGCATACAATCAAAACCCATGTTCACCATCTTTAATCTAATAACCATATTTACTTCAACGAGACCACCGACCACCACCAGCTCTTCACTATCCCTAAATCAGCAAACTCAACATCATCAGCCACGATAAACCACCATTATCTTCTTCCCATGTTCTAATTTAGATACCCTCATTGACATCAAGATCACCATTAATGTGACATCCCCATTTTCACGGCCAGAAAAGACCGATTTGTTTATGCTTTATTTTGAAAATCATAGTAACCTTTTAAAGAAAAGTTTTGCAGAATTTGTTCCTAGAAAAACAAGATAAATACATTATCAAGCATTTCTGAAGAAATGAATTTTATTCATTTTTAAAACATTGAGATGTCATCGTCAATACAAAAACATAAGCATAAACAAAACTTATATTCATCATCACTAGTGGTTTACATCTCCTTAATCTCTCAATGTAATGTAACTTCATATCGACACCTGTGATACAAATAAACTAAGTGGGTCAGGTTGGGAAACCTGGTGAGTACATAGGGATTTCAATCCCACAATGTTATATTATATATATATATATATATATATATATATATATATATATATATATAATTCAGAACTCACAAAATATACAATTTCCTCATATTTATAATCAACTCTTACCCCACCCCGTCAATCCTCACAACGAGACTATCCATACTCTCAAACCTTAAATTTTACCTCTTACTCTCAGATCTAATCCATGTTCTCGGATCAATAATTGTGTCCATTCCATACTCTCGGATTAGGGACAAGTGTCTATGTCTAAATCCATACTCCCGGATTAATGACGGATAACTATGTCAAGTCCATACTAACGGACTAAGGACAACTGACTATGTCTTAATCCATACTCCCGGATTAATGACATTTAACTATGTCCAATCCATACTCTCGGACTGGGGACAACAACTATGTCTAATCCATGCTCTCGGATCAATGACATATATTAAAGTTCTATTCTCTGAGTATAATTCACTCGTACTCATAAAAAGATACTATCCAATATTCCTCATAATTAATTTAGGTTTACTCTTTATCCTAAGTCATCGTATATAATCAGGTATGTTGTTTAACACATATTTCAGGCAACATTAAATAAATCGCACATAAACATATATTTAATACTTCAATCAATACTTGTATTAAAATCATGCTCATGAAAGGGACTATGCACTCACTTGATAAGGTGGTGACTCGGTACTCGGACAGCGCTTAGTTTACTTTATTATAATTTCCTTCGACGAAACCTAGTATTATTGCCACTAGATTTTAGTCTAATATTTACCGTGACTAATTGTTAGTCTTATTATTATTATTATTATTATTATTATTATTATTATTATTATTATTATTATTATATAAGCGTTTAAACAATACTTTCCAACCACTATGTACAGACAGGGGCCAGACATAAAACACCGGAGGGCAGGACCATTTTAGCATATAACACTTCTGAAATCCAACAACCTTATGCGGCCCTTTAAATCAGATTCCCCGTACCACGAGTAGTTAAAAAGATATTATAACGAAACTTATATAAGTCATAATAATAGCTCAAATATTTAATATAAGTTCATAATAACAATACTAATTTTAAATATAATCTATATTAAAATAGGGTAAGCATAACTTACTTACAATGGGGTTTTTGCTAGGAGTCGGGCTCTGCAGGGGCAGAACTTCGTCGTTGAATCTTTCTAAGAAAGATTCGTGCAACGCTTCAGCGCTCACCTTACTATACTAAAACTACAGAAAGAGAAGTCGAATCACGAGGAACCGAAATGCTCGGAGGATAAGAAGAGAAAGACTCTTGAATCAAAAGAATGGTGCAAGAAATATGAGAGCCCAAGCCTCTTATTTATAGTAATTAAATTTACAAAAACTACCCTCCATAATTACTTAATGACTTTATAGTTATATAAACGACTAAACACCCCTTCATAATACTATTTTAAATAGATTTAACGATATTTGTACTAAACTAATGTCAAAACTACTCAACACTAGTCTTATAATAACCGCATCGTCGATACCTTTCTAATGATATATACATTTGTGTGTGTGTATATATATATATATATATATATATATATATATATATATATATATAGAGAGAGAGAGAGAGAGAGAGAGAGCTAGGTTCAAATGTTTTTAGCAAGTATTGTGTGCCTAAATGCACCAATGAGAATTCAAGAAATAATAAACAATTAAATAAATCATTTAAGGGTATTTTGGACCTTTTATACTTTTAATTAAGGAAATCATTTAATTGAATCTTGCAATTAAGGAAATAGAATAAGTATATTTGACCTAGCCTTTCTCTTAAATCCTGTCTAATAAAACCTCCAGAATCCTCCAACCCTTTTCACTCCTAGTTCACCAATCGGAAGATGTGATTGAAAAATTATTCAATGGCGGAAGATGCGAAGGAAGGCAGTCAACGGTTCTTCGTTCCTCTCCCGTCGTCGGCAGCAAAGAAGATCAAGGGGAAGATTTCATGGAATCGATATTTTCCTCCCACTCCTCCTTCGAATCGGTGAATCACTGGAGGTGCTTCCCGATTTCTGATTCCAATCTCGAGTCATCTGTCATCAAAATCGATTCTAATCTTATTAATTGATTTTGTGTTTGAACTAAATCAATCTGTTGAACAGAAATCGGGGAAAAGCAATAGCAGCAGATGGCGGTGAAGAGGTGCTCGGTGCCCGATGTGGAGTCTGCAAAAGGAGGTGAAAACAAAGGCAACAGGGGATTGTAGGTCGTCAACGACACCACCAAGAAACTGAATTGGTATGCTCTTGTACTAATCATAACATGTTTTTTTAGTTGTATCTCCAGTTATTGACCACCAAGAAACTGAATTAATAAGACTCTCACTAATTTTTTTTGAAGAAATTGAAGAAGCACACCAAGTGTTCGATAAAATGCATAGTTGAAATCTAGGTTTTTTTTACTGGTTCTGGTCATGTTATTTGGTGTAAAAATAAACCATTTGTTAATTGTTAGTAAGAATTTCAATTGGAATCCAGATACTTGTGTAAATGAATTTCAATGTCTGCCATATTCTATTAGAATGGTTAATTGTTTATATGCATTATGATAGAATTTTGGTTAATTGTTTATATGTATTTTGATAGAATTTCAATGTCTGCGACATTCTATTAGAATGGTTGTATTGTGTACTTCAGAATTTATAGTATGTTTTTTTAGTTACAGCTTAAATGAATCATTCTTGCAGAATGTCTTTTAGAATGATGTTAGTAACAATCATCAATTTGATGCCTATTATTCGCAAAATATTTTTAAAATAATGTTATTTAAGTGCATTTTGTAATGTTTTCTGTCAGAATTTATTTATATAAATGTATTCTGTTAGAATGTCTTTACGAATGTTTGTTAACTAGTATATTTGTTTAACGGGTAATACTAACGAGTAATGTATTTTATTCTTTCAGAATTGCATAGAGAATGAATTCAATATTGATTATACAAGAAAAATATTTGGAATCGAGTTCAACAACAAGTATATATGCGAAGATCAAGTGGATTATACGGACCACTGAAGAAGATCAAGTGTATTTGTTTAATAATTGTATATTCAAGAATGCTATTTTTTAAGAATTTTATTCATCTTTGATGATATTCTTTTAGAGTATGTATAACTATTTTAAATGTATAAGGATATTAGTCTGTAAGAATATAAATGAATTTGTTTTTTATTTCTCAAATCAAATATCTGCATTGGAAATATATTCTGCAAGAATAAAATCGAAAATATATTTACTAGTTTATGGTTGACATTCTGTCATTCTAACAAAATAATATTCTATTAGAATAAAATTCTGAAATAGCATCATTCTAACAAAAAATATTCTGACAGAATAAAATTGGTAAAAAATTGAAATTGAATTAATTAAAAAATTCAGATTTTTTTTAAATTAGGATAATTAATCATCCCTAAAAATCTGAAAATTTCCTTTTATAAATGTAGTTAATTGTCTAAAATACCCTTTTGCTTAAAATTGTGTGATTATATGCTACATGTTACCCCATTGTAATATCATACACTCTTAAATCATGTCCATTGATTAATTTAATCCATTGGTCCAGATCTGTGCATTCTGGCACACAATACTTAGTAAAAACAAAATAACCTAACCATATGTATATATATATATATATGTGTGTGTGTGTGTGTGTGTACGTATATATGATTTATACTTTATTTTAATACGTAAATATGCTATTATAATTTGTAACTCGTTCATACGAACTCCATTTTTGACGTTCTTTATATCCACACGTTGGTATTTACGAGTACAACAACTTTCATTTAGACGCTGTTAGCTAATTCTCATTCTATCTCAGATTTACAAAATTGTATCGAATTTATCACGCTCGAAGAGTAGGGACCAAGTTTCATCCATTTCTTTAAGGGAAAATGTCATTGTAGCCCCCACGAACTTTCACATTTTGGTTTAAAAGGTCCCTATTGTTATTTTTTGGCTTTATAAGGGCATGAATTCTCTTTTTACCGGCTTTTAAGGCCATTTTCTAAAAAGTGAAGGGGTCACCCGGTCACCTCTTTCACAATCAACCAGTTATCTTGTACACATCATTAAAAAAAGTCAACTCATTTGCCAAATCAGATGCCACCTAATGTATACGAACAGGAGAGCACAAAACTGAGGGAGAACAACCATGTGGAATCCATCGCCATTATCATCACTTCCCCTCAAAATAGCATTCATCATTTCTTTCTTTCTTTCTCATTGCTTCTTCTTCGTCTTACTCTCCCCAACCCCAACCCCCGTTATCATTCCATCTCAATTCCGAAATTCAACTCCAAGAAACAACGACCACTGCCACCGTTGGAGACATACTCGCACTCCTTGGCACACCTCAGCAGGCTGCATCCGTCGACCCCCAATTGAGAATCTGAGATAAGTCAAGTATCCAACAACGAACCCATTCGTCCAAATCGATCAAACACAACACCAATTTCGAGCCGAACGTTCGCAGGTAACATAATTTTGACTTTCCCATTGACCCGTAAGAACATCTGTTCAATTTCCGATGGCAGATGAAAGTTGCGCTTCTGATATCTGTACTTCAAATCTGATTACACCGTTCATAGATCAATAATTCCAATTTTGACCTTTTTAGTTTGACTCACAAGAACACCCTTACAAACGCGATTTCATTCCATTGAGTTCCTGTAACGATTTCATTCGCTCGTATGACACAACCTGTGAGTTAAATTAACCATTCAGAACCCAGCACATCATAAACACCAAATCCCACTTCTTCAAATCGATTTTAAGATCAAACAAATCATCAGTCGAGTTCATTACCATAATTATCTGTATTTTCAAAACTTTAAAACATTGAATCTTCATATCATCATTAATTTCATCGAATGACATAAACAAGAAACTAAATTGATGTTGAAACGAGAATGAGTAGATAGACTTTTTTAAACAAAGAATCAATTGATAAAATCAAAATTGATGTCGATAATGCCATTACTCACAAAGATCGATTCCAGAACAGATGAGCAAAAGATTTAACAATCATGGATAAGAATCGTCAATTGTTGTTCGTTGGCTCCGGCTTCTGCCCCCGACCCTTGATGCCCTTTCCACCATTTCGATGGTGAGAGCCAGGTCAAGGACTTCATCCATATGCTTCTGCATCATCCAAAAATCTCTAATTCGATTTCATGTTAAGATACAATGAGATGGCTGAGAACCTAAAATTTTGGTGAATCTCAGAAATTTGGCAACGAAAATGGGTAATGAATTGGGTGACCACTGTACCCTTAGGGCCCAAGCAAGGCAACTCGTTAGTGAGTCGTTGATGTGTCATCTGAGTTGGATGAGTTGACTCTATAACTGAGTTAGGTGATGACTAGGCTTAGAAACCGGTTAAATTGGGACAAAATCCCTAATTAGCCGGTAAAAAGAGAATTCATGCCCTTATAAAGCCAAAAAATAACAATAAGGACCTTTTAAACCAAAATATGAAAGTTCGTGGGGCTACGGTGACATTTTCCCTTTCTTTAACATACGAGCTCTACTCTTGACATTCTTTATATCCACGCGTAGGTAAAAAAAAGATCTAAAACTTTCATTTAGACTTCGTCGGCTAATTCTCGACCGATATTAAATTTAACAGTAGGAGGATATTATACTGTTAAATGTCCGCGTAAAATTCATAACTACTACATACGGACTCTGTTTTCGTCTGTCTTTTTACCATTGAGTTCCTATTAATGAGATCTTCAACTCTTATTTAGTTCGCGTAGGCCAAAAACCGCTCGAACTAAAATTCGAGTTTCGGGTCGTGCACTGCTATGTCAAATCTTAAAAAATTCATAACTTCCTCATACGAAGTCAGATTTAGGCGTTCTTTTTTGTATCTTCTCTGTCTAACGTATACTACAAATTTTGTTTAGATCACTAAGGCTAAAAAGTCTTCTACCGTAAATTCACTATTTACGTCTCCCGGTGCCGCTCCGGTTTTGCCGTAATACTTCAACGGGCCATAACTTCTTCATTATAACTCGAATTTTGGCGTTCTTTATATGTACGGAACCCTTATAACGTATACTAAAACTTGGTTAAGATTAATCCTTATAAATAATATTCCATAAAAAACTCATTTTTGATGCTCATCGTCTCTAAATTGACTAGCCCGGATCTGCGCACGTTACAATTAAGGTATCGTCTTCTTCCCAAATTCTTGATTTTAAGGTTCAAGTTCTCGATTTTAGGGTTCCAATTTTTGAGTTCTATTTGAGTATTGTCTTCTTCCCTTGCCCTTGGTGCTTCTATAATCGATGGTGTTGGTTTGTTGAGATGATGAGAAATTGGTGATGGTGTTATCCTAATGGTTTTAGTTTGAGAGGTGATTGTTTGGTGGTGCTTTAGATATCAATCAACTGGTGGTTGGATGATGCTGGTTAGGTCAGAAAAAATGAGAAAAACGGTGAAGATGTTAATAATGGACTAGGTGGTAGTCTGCAACATGGGAGATGAAGCGAGGTTGAAGTTATGGCTGGAGGAGATGAAGTGGAGATGGTGGTGGGAAGGATAACACCGTAAAGTGGGAGAGGGGAACAAGAGAGGTGTGGGAGGCAACAACTCCAACAAACCATAGTTAATTTAATCTCCGTCTCTGGCGATTCCTCTCCGGAGAGAAGGAAGGGGCTCTGATATTATGTTTATGACAGAAGAGAGAATGAAGAACAAGTGACTGTAAGGAGTTAAGGAGTGAGGGTGAGGTGCGGTGGGAGGGTAGGGTGAGTGGGTTTTTGTTTAGTTTTTAATTAAATAATAATAATAAAACGGATTTAAAAAATGAAAAAACAAATTAAAGGGTTAAAAGAGTCATTCAATTTGTTCAGGGACCAAATCCATGGAAAGTTTGTGATTTTGGACCAGTGGCGCAAGCTGAAAACGTTTTGGACTATATCCACACTTTTTTGCTAACCACATGGACCAAATTTGCAGTTTAGTCTTTTTCTCTCATTCTCTGTTGTGACATCCCCAAATTCACGGTCATTTCAAAAAAAAAAATATTTATGCTTATTTGAAAAATCAGAGTACCGTTTTTATAAAAATGTTGCGAAATTTGTTCCCAGAAAAACATGATAAATGTATTATCAAAGCATTAGCGAAGAAATGTATTTCATTTCTTTTAAAACTTTGGGATGTCATCATCAATACAGAAACATAAGCATAAACAGACCTTACATTCATTTATGCTAGTGATCTACATCTCCTTAATCTCTCAGTGTAAAGTAGCTTCGTATTGACACATGTGATACAAATAAACTTGAGTGGGTCAGGTTGGGAAACATGGTGAGTACATAGGGTTTTCAACCCATAATAATATAATTATGTTTAATCATTAAACAATCAACCCAATTATCCATCCCCATTATCTTCTTTATTTCTTAAGGATCTATCCTAAGAATCATTTATCATTCACTCATTCATTCCTAAGGATTGTCCTAAAGAATAGGCACGAAGTCCATCATTTGCCTAATGACACAACTGTCAATATTATCTACTAAACACAGCTGCTAATATTATCATTTAAGCGAAGCTGCCAAACTTATGACATTCTCTATTAGGCATAGCTGTCGATATTGTCCTTTGGGTGCAGCTACCAAGGTTATGATTTTCTCTATTAGGCGCAGCTGCCGATACTACCCTTTGAGCGCGGCTACTAAGATGTTTAGAGTACATCGTAGATCAAAACATCTACAGGTTGTGGCACAGCTGCCAATGTTGATCTATAGGGTACTAAGTCCATTGCTGCCAATGTTCACCTATAGGGTACTATGTCCATAGCTGCCAATGTTCCTCTATATTAACTTTCATCCCTTATCATTCATTTATCCATGTTTTACCCAACATATTTTGTAGGTATAAAATACATATACAGTTTAAATCATTTAAAACATGTATAAGATCGTTCATCTAGCATAGATATCAAGTAAAAGATAATATGCACACATACCACGTAATTTATATAAAATACTTCATGTCTATGTGTAAAATGAAAGTAACTATGCACTCACTTAAAGTGATGACTCCAAACTAGGACAGCACTCCGCTTCTTAATATAATTTCCTTCGACGAAACCTATTATTATTACCACTAGATTTTAGTCTAATGTTTCTCGTGACTAATTATTAGTCTTAGTATTACTATTTATATAAGCGTTAGACAATACTTTTCAACCACTATGTACAGACAGGAGTCAGACATGAAACACCGGAGGGCATGCCCATTTTAGCATTTAAGCCGTTCTGAAAATCCAACAACCTTATGCGGCCCTTCAAACCAGATTCCCCGTACCGCGAGTAGTTAAAAAGATATTATAACGACACTTATATAAGTCATAATACTAGCCCATATATTTATTATAAGTTCATAATAACGATACTAAATTTAAACATGAGTTATACTTGAAGTAGGGTAAACATAACTTACTTACAAAGGGGTTTTAGCTAGGACTCAGGTTCTGCAGGGGCAAAACTTCGTTACCAAATCTTTCTAAGAAGGATTCTTGCAGCGCTTCAGCGCTCAACTTAATATACTAAAAGTACAGAAAGATGAGCCGAATCACGAGGAACCGAAATGCTCGGGGGATAAGAAAAGAAAAACTCTTGAATCAAGAGAATGGTGCAAGAAATATGAGAGCCTAGAGGCTCTTATTTATAGTAATTTAATTTTCGAAAACTACCCTCTATAGTTACTTAATGACCTTATATTTATATAAACAACTAAACACTCCTTTATAATACTATTTTAAATAGATTTAATGATATTTGTACTAAACTAATGTCGAAAGTACTCAACACTAGTCTTATAACGACCGCATCATCGATAACTTTCTAATGATATATATATATATATATATATATATATATATATATATGATTTATATTTTATTTTAATTCGTAAATATGTTATTATAATTTATAACTCGTTCATATGAACTCTGTTTTTGATATTCTTTATATCCACGCGTAGCTATCGTCGACATCTACAACTTTCGCTTAGACTCCGTCGGCTAATTTTGACTTTATTTTTTGTCAATATTTTTATAAAATTAAATGACTTTGCTAAAAGCATAACTCTCTCATACTAACTTCGTTTTTGACGTTCTTTTTCTCAAAATTCCTTTTTTAAGGAGTACTACGATTTTCGTTTTGGTGACATTAGCTAAAAGTCAACCATTCTTTTTGTAGCTTTTTATGTCATACATTCGTTATGCACGGCTGACTTATAAAAATCATATCTAATTCATACGGATTCGGATTTCGACGAAATATATGTTTTCGGGATCGGGACGACATGTACTTTCTAAATATATAATAATATATATGTTTTGACGCACTTATTTTTACGATTTATGGACGATTCGACTGTTTTTTCCTATTTTATTATATTATAATAATTATGAAACATATAGTATTCAAATAATTATTCTTTATTATGTCAAATAAGTTACAATTGTTGACCCTAACTATTACTTTGGTTAAGATTATTTATCCTTGATAATCTTTTAAAAAATCATTTTTAACGCTTATTATATCTTAGTTGACTAGCCCGAATCTGCAGGTGTTACATATGCATCTCTATCTATTTCTCTCTTCCTATCTCTATGTCTCTATCACTTCCTCCCTCTCCCTTTCTACATCTCTATCATCTTCTCCCTCTCCCTCTTTACATCTCTCTCTCTCTCTCTCTCTCTCTCTATATATATATATATATATACATACATCCTAGCTCCATCTGTCTCTTCCTTTATTCATATCTATCCCTATCTCTCTTCCTATCTTTGCATCTCTATCTCCTTAACTCCAATAAAAATATACAATTATACATCGCAAACATAATCACATATCAACGCATCATTAAATACTCAATTTATTATCTCAATTATACATGCTAAAAATATAATACTTTACTATGCATATCAATTATACTTGTGTATTACTCAAATAGTATTAAAATAGAATAATTTCCAATTATTATATTTAATAACTCCTATTTTTGCATCTCTATCTCCTTACCTCCAATAATAATATAAAATTATACATCGCAAACATAATCACTTATCAACACATCATTAAATACTCAATTTCATATCTCAATTATACATGTTAAAAATATAATACTTTACTATGCATATCAATTATACTCGTCTATTTACTCAAATAGTATTAAAATAGAATAATTTCCAATTATTATATTTAATAACTCATATAGTATCAAACAACTATTATTTCCAATTATCACAATTACTCAACTCATTCCATGTTAAATATTAACAATTCAAATATTATACTCAACTCTAAGTATGCACAACAATTATCATGTATCTAGATAACAATAATCTAGAAAAGGATAAGGTTACTCACTTGTTTTGTTAGTGAAGACTAACTATTATTTTGGCCTCCACCTCAATGTTGCTTTCCAATTCATCACTTGTTCAACTCTATTTGGACAATATATCATGTTCATTAGAACTTGTCTAATCTCATCATTATATTTACCACAGTGATCAATTACTTGATCACTAACCAGACTCGGTAACTATCTATCACCAAACTAGTCGCATTTTTAAATATAATTACTAATGACTTAAACCGCACGTTGTTAACTCAATCGAAACATATTGGTAAATTAGGGTATTTAACTCGTAAGGACCAGTTTAACATTTAACAAATTATCGGGTTCGTAATAGCACCATGTCATGAAATCCTATAACACATACCCGGGACTAACAACTCTTTACTAGTATTATATAAAAGTATTTACATAAAACGGGATAAAATATACCTCCATTGATCATGTAAATCGACTCACGTACTCCCCTATACTAGTACGTTACAACGATAATGATTTCTCATAAACACCTGCCAAACCGCTTTCCCGATCATGTATGTCAAAACTGCCTCCAAGTGTTCCGATGACATGCCGAATTTCACGTCGTGGTATATCTATTGTCACGTCGTGATGATTGAACAAACTTCATTTCGCCATATGTCTGTCACACCCCCGTCCGGTGGAGGAAACGTCGGGTGGCGCGACATTAGGATGTTGGTTCACAGATAAAGAATATACTTTGATTAATACATACCTTTGTAACATAAATATCACTTAATTTATCGGTTGTTGTATTACATAAGGTCATGAATTTATTACATAGTGATTTATTATGGTAATTATATTTCTCGGTTGACTGCTACTTGGCTCTCAAGAAACTTAAAAACACAAAGAAGATGGAATAACTCTCCAATATATTGATAAAATAGCTTAAAACTCAATTACAATGTGTGTAAACGTGATACATATAACCCTAACTTGGTACATGTATTTATAGGCTAAGACTAGTCTATGTATGAAAATATGAAACCAAATTGCTCCATATTCAAAGGACTCCTTTTTGACTTGAAAGACCTCCTTGCCTTAGGTATCAAGGAATTCCAACATTCACCCCTAAATTCCTAAGTCTTGATAGAAAGGTTTTGGACCCATATCAAATTCCTCATTTTTTGAACTTTGTTCTTCCCAATTATTTCATGAGAATGTCAACCTTTTGCTCTTCACCAGAAACGTGTTTGACATCTACCTATCCATTGTTAAATCTTTCTCGAATGAGATGATATCTTGTGTGAATGTGCTTACTTCTTCTAGTGAAATACATGATTCTTGGTTAATTTTATTGTTGCCATATTATCTACTCGAATGAGTACTCTTTCTGGCTTCCTATTCAAAATCTCACTTAGCAATTCTTGAAGCCAAATTGCTTGACATGCAGTTGAGGTAGCTGCCATGAAAACTGCCTCACAAGATGATAATGCCATAGTATCTTGCTTGTGTGAACATCGGGATATTGGAGCCGAACCATAATATAACACATGACCTGTTATGATTCTTCTATCATTCGAGTCGATGTGGTGACTATTATCACTATAGCCAACAAGGTGTTTTTTCCCATTACTTTCATATTTAATCCCATACTTTGTAGTACCTCGTAGATATCTTAGGAGATGCTTGATTAAAACTCCATATGGTTCCCTTGGACTTTGCATATACCGACTTAAGACTCCCACCGTGTATGCCATGTCGAGTATGGTTTGAAGCAGATATCGAAGACAACCAATAACCTTTCTATATCTTGTTGGATTGATTTATGCTTCGTCTTCAACCTTGGTCACCTTTTCTCATGGTTCCATTGGTACATGTGTTGGATTGCAATCTTGTAATCTCACCTTCTTTAAGATTCGTATTGCATAGGCTTCTTGTTTGAATGTGTTTCGTAGTACTCCTCGAGATATAAACTTTAGGAAAAAGTTTGTCGAAAACGGGATCCATATGAGTAAGTTATGATTCTTATAAAATCATTAATTCTTAACCCCGTTGGGCTCGAAAATGAAAGTCAAAACAGGCCAAAACAACCAAAAGGAAAGGTACAGTACCCGTTAAGATCGTCACACAGGTATATAGAGGATCTAAATTAGAGCACATACGAGGAAGTAATGATTTTTGAAAAATCTTTACTTGCGCATCAAGTGTGTGCCACCACACGCCGCACACCTAACACCAGATTCGAACAGATTGCGAGTGACGTGGCTGAGTATGGTGGAGACACGTGGCAACTTCTTGTAGAGCCACAGTGTTAAAATGCTCCCCGCGCATAAGAACAGCTCGACGTGCACCCCCAAAACTCAACTATAAATAAAGGGTTGTGTCATTCAGTCCAACACACCTTCAAAACATTCCGCTCTCTCTCCCTCTCTCTCTCTCTAGTTAGTGTGTTACCTCATGGAGTGGTCCATGGAGTTCCAAGCTTGTGTCTACCCTACATCAGTGGTTTCAAACCCTAGAGTGAGTTCACGACCCCTATTTTACTATTTTAAAATGTTTTCAGGAGGGGGGATACATGCTTAACAAATGATTTTATAAAAATATTTATTTTATTAATATTAAGTTATTTTATAATAAGCTAGATGTCTTAGGATAGTATAACACTATAACTTTAGATACTATGCCTACATTTAAGTTGTGATCTGTGTCTAAAGGATATGGTGCCTGATAATCAGGGAGTAAAATTACATATGATATGGGCATATTTAGTTATAACATTCATGCATTATCTTAATACTTTATGTTAATTGTATCTAAAATAATGGAAAAAGGTGCTTAATTAGTTTAAAATTTCATTTTCAGCAACAAAGACATGCTCGGAAGGAAAAGGAAGAGGAATTGGCGATTGGAAGCTTGGATATTGGATTTTGAAGAAAGAAGGATGTTGTTGGACAGCTTAACCCCTCGTCATTATTTTGCTCATATCTCATGACTCGTAACTCCAATTGACGAGATTCAAAATGTTCAAAAAACTAGACACAATTTCAGACGACTTTCGTGTTTTGAGAAAATGTTGACTCCAAACGAACTCGACGAGTTTGGTCATAAAATCGACAAGTTTCTTAGAAGATTCCCGACAAAATAGTGCCTTGCCGTACACGCGTTTAAGTAAAAAACTCGACGAGTTTTGTCATGAAACTCGACGAGTTGAGATTTTTTTCAGAATCTATATATAGATCATTTTCACTCGAAACCCTAACTTTTGCTGGAGGCTTTTGGCGACTTTTGGAGGCCATTGAGGTTCTTAGAAGCTGTGGTTTTCGAAATTCAACTAGAGGCTTGGAATTGAAGAGATCTAAAGGCAAAATCATTAGTAATTTACTAATTCTCTTGTTTACATTATGTCTACATTGATGAATTTCGTTTTTATTGATTTGTTTGTTGAAGTTATAGGCTAAAAATCCATACTTCTGTTTACACTAGATGATCTTATGAATATGGTTTGATTTGTGGCTTTGGATTATATTGATTTGGTTATTTTTCTTGTTAAGTTTGTTAAAAGATCCTTATGTGTTAATGATAATTATTTTCTGTTAATTACTAAGTTAATTGAGTTGCATCAACATCTTCTTGATTGCTTGAATCTTATAGTTTTGTGAAAACAAGATTATATGCCTAGTATTAGTGAACATGAACCTAGGGTTAACTAGAAAATAATTAAGTTAACGTGTGACATGTGTGATGACCAACCACATATGAGTTAATTGAATCAACCAATTTAGTTAACTAATATTAAGAGTCTTACTTGATTCGAATTGAACAATACGAAACTTGTTAGTTTAATCATTTGATTAATGTTTGAATTAACTTGTTTGCTAAAGGATTAGTAACAGTGAACATGAACCTAATCATATTAGAAATCAGTAACCATTGATACATTAATCCATTGCAGTTGCCACGGAATCAACGATCGGAATAAGTGAATTGGATCTAAACGGAAGGCTCTTTTATCTTATTGGATCTGGTTATATTTTGCTTATCTTTTAGTTGTTAATTGTCTTTTGTTTAAGTGTTTAGTAATTGCTTAAGTTTCTAGTGTTGCAAAACTAGATAAAACCCTTTCAAATATTGTTTTATTTAGATAATATTAGTATTAATTTTAATTGTTTATCGTTCCTTGTGTTCGATACCCTATTTACCTGAACTAAACTGCTAATCGATAGGTACACTGCCTTTCGTGTATTTCTCTTTTTGTTCAAGTTAGTAGCATTAAAACTAGTACAGTCAACACGTATCAACGTAGTTGTTATAATGGCCAAATCCCAAAGAAACCTTAAGTGCATAGGAGTTATGTTAGACAAGATTTAGGATATGAATTGTACTTAGTTGTTACGCTGCCCAAATATCCTGTTAAAATAATCATAATTAGAGTATATATATGACGATTTATATATATTAGATAATTATGAGATCATAAATGTAATTATCATATACATATACATAAGATAAAAACTATATATATATATATATATATATATATATATATATACAAAAATCATTTGAGGATACATACCTGGGAGAGGTATATACAAAGATAGTGTGATGTGTGTGTGTGTGTATATATATATATATATATATATATATATATATATATGTTGTGTGTGTGTGTCTGTATGTATATATGTATGTATAGGGGTAATTATGATAAGGATAAAAGATTAAAAGAAATAATATAAAAGCCTAGGGTTAGTACGTTAGTGAGTTGGTTATTCATCCAAAAGCCTTGATTAAATTCGACATATCCCTAATAAATATAATCATTAATCTTGCGAGAGCTAGGATGTTATGTATAGATCTATATGGGGCCATGACAACCTCGCCTACGATTGATAGCTACAATCATGTCAGGATACCTTCCATATAAGTTACTATTCGATGCTCGATGATGCGTCATGATTAGGGGTACATTTATGGTTGTAGTGTCAATTATTGGGGCTCACGTTAACACATTAAAATTATCTTAGAGCTTAGATTACCATTAGGGACGACTGGTATGGTAATTGAAAAAAATTAGGATCGTTAGAAATTCTTAAAAGATAGTAAATTAGGGTTAACAAAAGATAATCCTAACTAAATTACATTAGGATCATTGGATATCCTTAAAAGATAGTTATTTAAGATTAAGAAAAGACACCCTAAAAGATAGAAGGCTAGGTAAATAAATAATAAACGTTTTCACAAAAGAAAAGTATTCTTAAAGATATTCAAAAATAAAAACTCGTGCACTCACCAACATTATATTGACTTTCAAAATATATGTATTTTCACGAAGATGAGTGTGGAAGAGTGTCCCTCAAGTATGAAGGAAGTTTGCAAGGAAGTCGTTGAAGTTTAATATATTTATTTTAGGAGTTTGTGTATGTCCCTAAAGCAATATAATCCTTCAAAAATCAATTATAAATAAATGTTTAAAATATAACTTGGTTTTTTATTGTACCTGTTGCCGAGATCTATTTATTCCTACGTCGCACTACCCGGTGTTTCCGCCAACGGCTGGGCAGGATGTGACAGATTGGTATCAGAGCCTTAGGTTATGGCGAACTAGTAATTCCTTAGGAAATACGACTATAGCCTAGGGCGTACACACTCTAAGTTAGTATGTCACACCTCCAAACCAGAACGGCGGAAGAGTCTGGGGGTGGATGACTTCATGTACAATATCATAACATAATGAATAATAGTGATTAGAGCCATACAACCATCATATTGATACTTAAGAAGTTTACATTGTATCCAAAACATTTCTTACATGATACCAAATACATATGACAAAAGTAAATGACGTGACGCTGCGACGCCCCTTCCTCAAAACCTTTTTGCTTACTTGTCTACTGATTTCCTGAGAATACAAGTGGTTTTGAAAAGTGTCAACAATTAAGTTCGTGAGTTCATAAGAGTTTTGTATGAGAAAAATCGGTAACTTTTCCTTGTAAAATGATAGAGTGCGCTTTCAGAAAATCCAATATTTTCTTTTAAAAATGAGTTGTAAGTCTTAAACCTAAAGACCAAAAATGTAAGTAGTGTTGTACTGAAAAATAGTATTATGTAGTTTTATCATTATATAAAACTAATTGAATGTATGTTAGCCCCGTAAACCAAATGTATTGTTAATACCCCGTATGAGTTATTATAATCGTGCTAACGACTAGTTGGCCTGCTACAACATTTTTCAGGCGTCGGAATGTTAGACATTTATCACCCTAGAACTGCTGCTCTAACTGTAGCTGACAGCTTAGGTGCGGGGTTGTCAGTCCCGTATAGATCTATACACAAGTGTCACGCTCTCTTACCGAGACTCTGGTTATAATTCAAGAACTTTACTATGTACTCAAGTAGGTACGGTGAAGGCTATGTCTCAAAAAATTGTATTAACAGGTTTACGTCTAGTATAATGAAAACCCTTTTTGTAAGTGAAAATATTACCCTTCCATAGTGGTTACATAGTGTAAAAATATTTATACCTTTAAATAATTATATATTTCGTCCAAAATGAAAAATTAGTATTTGTGACCCACAAACTATACCAATTATAGTTTATAATAAATCTTTTGTTAAGTCCATATATATATATATATATATATATATATATATATATATATATATATATATATATATATATATATATATATAAACGTATAAGTTAACATGTCTAGATGTTTTAAAAGATTAATTCATATAAATTCACATCTAACACAAGTATAAGAGCATTTAGTACGATAAGGTCAATTTCTAGTTTTTGCCCATTTTTAACGACATTTACCGGTAACTAGTAAAATATAACTTTGTAAATCTTATTCTTTTACCTTTTTGGGATATTTAACTCAAGTTAACTTGGTAAGTTTAAAATCATATATTTTTAGTCAAAACCCAAAAAATGATGCCATAAACTTGTTATGACCACATTTGTTTAAAAATCCATTTTTACATAAAATGATAGATTTTTTGGTTTTCTTTTTGCAAAGTTAACTCCTTGATATTTTTGTTGAGTTTCAAAATATATGTCCAAAATGACAAAATAACTAGATCATAATCATTGTTGCATGAAAAGTCATATTTTGTTCATAAAAGTCTTAACCTTTGTAGCTTTATAGTTATAACTTTTTCTAATGAACATATAATATAGTTTATGTTTGTATTTCCTAGATTTGCATCTCTAACTATCATACCACAAATAAATGTTCTACAAACAATTAATAACCACATTTCATGAAGATTAATGCTTTATACAACATAGAAATGGAACATGCAAACATTTGTGTTATAAATCAAAATTTTCTCGTATCCCCCCCCCCCCCTAAAACATGAAAAGTTCGAAAATATGGGGTATGAGCTCACCTTGAGTGGATTTCTTAGTGGATAAAGAGATGAAGATGAAGATCTTCAAGCTTAGAACACTTGAAGATGGTTGAAGAACACTTGAAGATGGTATTATCCTATGGATTTTAACACATGTTAATGTGTGTAAGAGTTACAAAAGTAGCATGCATGTGTGTAAAATCACTAGATTATAAGGAAAAACACTTACCAAAATGTCAAGAACCACTTGGAATAATTAGCCTAAGAAGAAGGAGCTTTGTTCTTAAGAGAATATGGAGAAAGTTGAAGAAAAAATGAAGATGGTGAGGGTGTGGGGAAGCTCTTGGCCGAACTTAAGGGGGGGGGGGGATGGGTCGGGGTGTGGTGGGGTGAATTGATGGTTGCTTGGTTGCTTGTTGGATAAAATATTTTGTGGAAAATTGGGACAAGATTTGACCTTTGATGGGGCATTTCATGCATCCAAAGTCAACCTTTTTATTTTTTTTTTTTTATAAAAACTAGGAGTTTTTATAGAAAAAAAAGTTGGGTGTTTTATAAAAAAAATTATAAAACTATTGTCTAGTTACCTAATTTGAATTATAAAAATTCAAATCATCATAAAGGAAGTATTATCAATAAAGATAATAGCACAATGTGTTGCAAATATTATTTATAGCAAAATAATATATGTTGGAATTATTGAAATTAATGTTGCTAATCCAAAAGTAGAATTTTTATTCAATAATTGGCGAAGGAAGAGGTAATTCGTATTAATACTTGTAGATTGTACATTAGGAAACATCAAGATTTACCTAAAATTCTAATACGGGTTGAGTTGCCTTTTGTTGACTTGTTAACTTTTGTTGACTTTTGATGGATCCAAAATTGATAGTTGTCACATCATCCCCCCGTTAGTATGAATTTCGTCTCGAAATTCGTACTGGAATGGGTAATCTTGAGCTAGGGAAGAGATGTGGATACTTCTGTTTCATTTGGTCCTCACACTCCCAAGTAAATTTCGGCCATCACTTGGCGTTCCAGCGGACCTTCACTATAGGTATGCGACTTTGTTTCGTCCTATTGACCTCCCTGTCCATGATTTCCACAGGTTCCTCTACGAAGTGTAGATTCTCGTTTACCTTTATTTCATCAAGTGGGATTACAAGTGTCTGATCAGACAAACACTTCTTCAGGTTGTACACATGGAAGGTGGGGTGTACGTTACTAAGTTTTTGTGGTAGTCGAAGTTTGTAAGCTACCGGGCCAATCCTAGAAAGGATTTCGAATGGTCCGATATACCTTGGATTTGGTTTCCCATGTTTTCCAAAACATATTATTCCCTTCCAGGGTGAGACCTTCAATAGAACGCGGTCACCAACCCGGAATTCCAAGCGTTTGCGTCGCTTATCTACATAACTCTTTTGTCGATCCCGGGATGCCTTTAATCATTCACGGATCTGAAAAATCTTCTCTGTAGTCTCCCGTATGATCCCAGGGCAAGTGAGTGTGCTATTATGTACTTGTCCTCTTGCTAGCTGCGTGTCACCCACTTCAGCCTAACAAAGAGGCGATCTGCACTAGTGTCCATAGAGGGCTTAGAATGGAGCAACCTTAATGCTAGTGTGATAATTGTTATTGTATGAGAACTCGATGAGCAGTAAATAGGTATCCCAGGCTTTACTGAAGTCTATCACACAAGTTCGCAACATGTCTTCTAGCGTTTGAATAGTTCTCTTGCTTTGCCCGTCGGTATGTGGGTGGTAGGCTATACTCATGTCAAGCCTGGTTCCCAAGGACTTTTGTAGTGCTTTCCAAAACCATGAGGTAAATCTGCTATCTTTGTCATAGATAATGGATATTGGCACACCATGCAATCCCACAACCTCCTTGATGTACATCCTTGTTAGTTTCTCCATCTTGTCTGTTTCTTTTATTAGCAGGAAGTGCGCGGATTTGGTTAATCTATCGATGATCACCCATATGGTGTCAAGTCCACTTATTGTCTTGGGTAACTTGGCTACGAAGCCCATGGTTATCCACTCTCACTTCCACTCGAGTCTATCTGGCTGTTGATGCAATCCCAAGGGCTTTTGGTATTCTACTTTGACCTTGGTGCAAGTCAAGCACTTGCCTACAAAAGTAGCGATTGCCGCCTTCATGTTTGGCCACCAATAGAGTTTCTTGAGGTCATCCTAGTTCTTAACAACATCTTTGTACCCGCTGAATCTTGGTGCCTAGATTCGTCCCATGAGGTAACAAGCTCCGCCATCCTTGACCTCAAGGTTTTTATCCATTCCCCGCAAGGCTTCACTTGCGACATTCTTAGGTTTCAAGGCTTCAAGCTACGCCTTCTTGATCTGCGTGGATAAGTGTGAACGGATGGTCATGGTCAATGATTTTTCTCGACGGCCCGAGTACTCCTTTCGGCTTAGAGCATCTGCTACTACGTTGGCATTTCCCGGATGATAGCGGATTTCGCAATCCGTAATCATTTAGCAGTTCCACCCATCGTCGATGTCTCATATTGAGTTCTTTTTTATTGAGAATGTGCTGGAGACTCTTATGGTCAGTGAATATTGTGCGCTTTGTGCCATAAGGGTAGTGTCTCTTGATTTTAAAGGCAAACACCATCGTCCCTAAATCAAAGTTGTGTGTGGTGTAGTTGACCTTATGAGTCTTAAGTTGTCTCGGAGATATCTTCATTCGGAACTCTGAGCTGACGGTATCTCGACCTTATATCAACTTTCTAAGAAGTAGCCCGTCCCTTGAAGTTAGTTGAACAGATCGTCGATTCGGGGTATGGCTTTCGGTCTGTGATGGTGAGTTTGTTCGAATCTTGATAACCAATGCACATACAGAATGATCTGCCTTTCTTCTTTATGAGCAAGACTGACGCTCCCCAAGGTGAGAAGCTCGGCCTGATAAATCCCTTATTCATTAGTTCGTTCAGTTGACTGGACAATTCCTGCATTTTCGTCGATGTTAATCGATATAAGGATTTGGTTATGGGAGACTCTAGGAATCAAATCAATTCTGAACTCGACTTGGCGAACGTGTGGTATTCTCAAAAGGTCTTCTGGGAATACATCGGGGAGGTTATAGACTTCTGGAATATCCTTGTTGTCTTTCACTTCCTGTTTCTCGTCCATAACGTGGGTTAGAAAGGCATGGTACCTCTTATGTAGGTACTTCTGAGCCTTGATGCAAGAGACGATTTGGAGGTTTGTGTCGGGTTTGGCATCATAGATGACAAGGGTTTCATTATTTGGTAAGTTAAGTTGGACGGCCTTTTCATAATACATGATATTGGTATGGTGAGGATTTAACCAACTCATGCAAATGATCACGTCGATGTTTCTTATCGTCACTGGTATTAGGTCTATTTGGAAGGAATGATTGTTTAGAGTTAGGGTGCATTCTAGGTATGTATCGTTGGTGGTTTCAGTTCTTCCCCTAGCCATCTCTATCGGGAATATTTTAGCGAATGTTTGAGGTTTTTTTAGTATGTATGTATACGTTGTGACTCACGAGCCTCCTCTTCACACCCTATCGTAAAGTATGAGTTATTTGAGGAGAAACGTCCTGGTAACGATGGTGGGGTCCTTCATTGCCTCCTCATGCCCTATCGCCAACACTCTTCCCACTCTTCCGACAGTTTTGTTCTTTTCCTTTAGGCATTCCCTCTTGAAATGCCCCGTCTCACCACATCCGTAACATGCATGACTCACCCCAACATTAGTGGCTTGGGTGGTCTGTTGTGCTGGTGCCCAACAGAAACGAGCAGTGTGCCCCTTTTTGCAATAGTTGTTATAGTGACTCTCCCGGCAGAATCCATTGTGATGGAAGTTACACTTGTTGCATTTAGGCAGGTTCCCAGCATATGGTTTCGTCGGCACTAAGGCAGTAGGGACAGTAGTGGTACGGACTGCCACAGTTTGTTGTCTTTTGGCAGGCTCTTGAGTTGATCGACCCCTTTTCTTATTCCAGAACTTTCGTTTCTTGGATAGTACACCTCCATTGTCGTATGAGTTCTTAGGTTTGTAATTTGAGGAGTCTTTACAGGAGCACACTCGTTGGCGTCCTTGATTATCACCATGATTGGAATTGTTGGTATCATTCCCGTTTTTGTTTGTGTTGTTAGCGCTAATCTGTGCCATAACGGCTGCCATGGCGGCTGCTACAGCCGACTGGAATGTAGCGGGGTCCATTTGTAGAGCTGGTGTTGCGTCGTCTTCTCTAGCCCATGCTTGCAACTGGTTTGCCCATTGTGGGGGCGCATCCTGGAAGGAGGGAGGTGAAAGGGTCTTATGCATGCTCCTGATAGGGTAAGGTTCATTAACGATTTCCCCAACGTCTTCCTCCTCGTCTGATCCCTCCTCGTAATTCGTCTCTTGGAACTCTTCAAGATCCTTTTCTAGATCCTCCTCATGAACTTCTTCTGGTTCCTCCTCGATCCATCCATTGGCTGCCATGGAAGGGTAGTAGGGGTCTTTGTGGTGAAATACGACCATGTCGTATGTGCAAGTATAGAGGTATAAGAGACACATAAAGAATCTAGGTGTATGGTTCTATAGTATCATAAAATACTCCTATAGTATTTTATACTTTATGTTTGATTCTAAAGTTTCTTTATTTGGGGTGTTGGTAAGCTTTAGACTTGTTGTTCACCACGACTATTCCCAATCACATGTTAATCACATTTTGGGGAAATATAGTTTATCAGAATATATTTATCCCATACATGATTACATAACTATCTAGGCTTAATCGCAGTGTTCAACTTATCTTAATACTTTTATATGGTTCTTGTTATGACACAGTTCTAGTATGTATGTGGGTACTTATAATTTTATATAACCAAAGTTATATTTTAAAAAGCATACTTTTTAGTCAGAGTGTTTTAGCCCCATTGTATTTATAGTTGTATATCTTACATGGTTTGATATACTTACTTCACTATAAACAATGCTCTGATATCAATCTGTCACACCCCCAAACCAGAATGGCGGAAACGTCTGGGGGTGGTTAACTTCATGTACAGTATCATAACATAATGAATAATAGTGATCAGATCCATACAACCATCATATCGATAATTAAGAAGTTTACGTTGTATCCAAAACATTGTTTACTTGATACCAAATACATATGACAAAAGTAAATAACGTGATGTTGCGAGGCCCCATCCTCAAAACCTTTTTGGTTACCTGTCTACTGATTTCCTGAGAATACAAGTGGTTTAGAAAAAGTATCAACAATTATGTTGGTGAGTTCATAAGAGTTTTGTATGAGAAAAATCGGTAACTTTTTCCTTGTAAAATGATAGAGTGCGCTTTCAGAAAATCCAATATTTTCTTTTAAAAATGAGTTGTAAGTCTTAAACCTAAAGACCAAAAATGTAAGTAGTGTTGTACTGAAAAATAGTATTATGTAGTTTTATCATTATATAAAACTAATTGAATGTATGTTAGCCCCGTAAACCAAATGTATTGTTAATACCCCGTATGAGTTATTATAATCGTGCTAACGACTAGTTGGCCTGCTACAACATTTTTCAGGCGTCGGAATGTTAGACATTTATCACCCTAGAACTGCTGCTCTAACTGTAGCTGACAGCTTAGGTGCGGGGTTGTCAGTCCCGTATAGATCTATACACAAGTGTCACGCTCTCTTACCGAGACTCTGGTTATAATTCAGGAACTTTACTATGTGCTCAAGTAGGTACAGTGAAGGCTATGTCTCACAAAATTGTATTAACAGGTTTACGTTTAAGGTAATGAAAACCCTTTTAAGTGAAAGTATTACTCTTCCATAGTGGTTACATAGTGTAAAAAATATTTATACCTTTAAATAATTATATCTTTCGTCGAAAATGATAAAGTAGTATTTATTATCCACAAACTATACCAATTATAGTTTATTATAAATGTTATGTTAAGTCCATTTATATAATTATATATATATATATATATATATATATATATATATATATATATATATATATATATATATATAAACGTATAAGTTAACATGTCTAGACGTTTGAAAAGATTAATTCATATAAATTCACATCTTATAAGTACATTTAGTACGATAAGGTCAATTTCTAGTTTTTGCCTATTTTTATCGACATTTACCAGTAACTAGTAAAATATAACTTTGTAAATCTTATTCTTTTACCTTTTTGGGATATTTAACTCAAGTTAACTTGGTAAGTTTAAAACCTTATATTTTTAGTCAAAACCCACAAAAATGATGTAATAAACTAGTTATGACCACTTTTGTTTAAAAATCTATTTTTACATAAAATGATAGATTTTTGGGTTTTCTTTTTTTAAAGCTAACTCCTTGATATTTTGTCTAGTTTCAAAATACATGTCCAAAACAACATATTTTGGATTATATCCCAAAAAATGGCAAAATAACTAGATATAACCATTGTTGCTAGAAAATTCATATTTTGTTCATAAAAGTCTTAACCTTTGTAGCTTTGTAGTTATAACTTTTTTTAATGAACATATAACATAGTTTATGTTTGTTTTTCCTAGAATTGCATCTCTAACTATCATACCACAAATAAATGTTCTACAAACAAGTAATAACCACATTTCATGAAGATTAATGCTTTATACAACATAGAAATGGATCATGCAAACATTTGTGTTATAAATCAAAATTTTCTTGTATCCCCCCCCCCACCCCTCAAACATGAAAAACTTAAAAATATAGGGTATGAACTCACCTTGAGTGGATTTCTTAGTGGATAAAGAGATGAACATGAAGATCTTCAAGCTTAGAACACTTGAAGATGGTATTATCCTATAGATTTGAACACATGTCAATGTGTGTAAGAGTCACAAAACTAGCATGCATGTGTGCAAAATCATTAGATTGTGAGGAAAAACACATACAAAAAGTCAAGAACCAATTGGAATAATTACCCTAAGAAGAAGGAGCTTTTTTCTTGAGAGAATATGGAGAAAGTTGAAGAAAAAATGAAGATGGTGGGGATGTAGGAAGGCTCTCGGCCGAACTTAAGAGGGGAGAAGGGTGGGTGGGGGTGGGGTGGGGTGAAGTGATGATTGCTTGGTTGCTTGTTGGATAACATATTTTGTGGAAAATTGTGGCAAGATTTGACCTTTGATGGGGCTTTCCATGCATGCAAAGTCAACCTTTTTATTATTTATTTTTTTTATACAAACTAAGAGTTTTTATAAAAACAAAAAGATGGTTGTTTTATAAAAAAAAATGATAAAACTAATGTCTAGCTACCTAATTTGAATTATAAAAATTCAAATCATCATAAAAGAAGTATTATCAATAAAGATAATAGCACAATGTGTTGCAAATATTATTTATACCAAAATAATATATGTGTTGCAAATATTATTTACCTAAAATTCTAATACAGGTCGAGTTGACTTTTGTTGACTTGTTGGCTTGTTCACTTTCGTTGGATCCAAAATTGATAGTTGTTACATAGTAAAACCTAATACCAATATTATTAATAATAAATGTACATATAAACTACACTTGGTGAGGTATCTAGACTAGAAAAACTTTTCGATAGGGTTGTCGGATTTCAGAACAGTTATATGCCAAAATGGTCATGCCCTTCGACTTTTCCTAACTGGCCCATCCTTGTAGTTTAAAAGTACACAAAGATAGGATTAAATAAAATACCCCAATCAAACATTAATCAAATATAGAGTTTTGTAAACTCTTATAAATACACCCTCATATCCAAAAAGATTATCCATTCAAATCCCAACTTAAGATTTTTGGTCAAAAATGAATCATATGTTTAGTTAGTACTACGGACGACCCACAACTAGGCCTAGAATGCGTAACTAAGTTTTATTATGGTCTGAACAACGCACACTCAAACCTGGATGTCATAGTTGACAATCTAAACGCTTAAGGATTTATGGATCGATAGTTAGGAAATTAGGACGAAGTCTACGACTAGAAGATGATTGGATCAGTAGCACTAACCAAATCCCTAGTGACGGAGGAGGAAGAGTATGATACATGGATGTTGAGGCCACCTACCCCCACTTATATGGAGTTTATCGAGGATGAGTAGCCCTATGAGGATGAGGACCCATTGGACGAGGATCTGGACGACAAGCAAGAAAGAGGAGATCCAGGTGACAGTTTTCCATATAACGAATCGTCATTCCAAGGTGATGGACATCCCGAGACTCAGGAGGAGGACACTCTTGAGTCAGAGCCATCCTCGGAGTCTCTAGCATCATACCATCCTTCCAGTGTGTATGTCGCTCAGGACCCCGAGTGATTTACACCCCTAGAAAATCCAATCCTATTCCATTCCAAAAGAGAGCAGCCTCACCCCCATCATCCTCAAATACATCGAAGAAACCTTACCCTACCCATAAATGGAGGCCCTAAGTAGACGAGTGGATCCATAAGGACAACATTTGCCACTACGATATCAAAGAGTCATCCCAATCTCCAAGACACAACCCTATCCCTGAGGATCCCATAGATCGATTGATTTCAGTATTAGTTCCACATGTGGGACGACATGAGGATCGCATACATCAGTTAGAGAAGGATCATGACTCGTTACAAAGGGAGGTTAGGATGTTGACCAACACCATCAAAAGTTTAGAGGAGAGGATAGATTTTGATGATATGAGAGTCCTCCACGCTTGTAATCACCTGGAGGAGACCCATTCTCTAGTGCAACATCAGCAGATCAAGATTGAGAGTCTCGATCAACGCGTGAGAGATGAGGGATTCAGATGGTTAGTGTTAGAGATAGGAGCAGCCACTTTGTATGCAATGATCGGGTACCTCCAACAGCAGTTAGCCCAGATATGGATTTGATTTTTTAGTTTACTTTAGGTTGTGGTAGATAGTTATAGCCTTGGGTAACTAGGAACTATGATATTTTTGGGTTTGAGGGAGGGAATAAAAGTGTAGCCGATATAGGACTCCACTACTTCTTTTGTGCAGAATAGATCCTATTCTTGTTTAAACCAAACTTGTATACACTCTTTTGGTTATGATAAACCGATTTAAAAAGTTTTTGAAAATCCATAAAAGTTTGTATGATCTAAATGTTTATGTGTTATTTGTTTGTTTTGATTGCTTTAAATAAGTTAACCCTTCTAACTTAGCAAGATAAAATAACAACTAACTCATACCTTAAATTTAGAATGATGCCTCACAGTAGACATATCCCAGGAGCACTTGAAAGGAAGCTTGAGCCAATGAGCTCAACCACGATTAAGGAATTGTTCGCCCAACGAGTAGCTGATGTCATAGCAAGTCTAGAAACCCCTAGGAATGTAGGATCAGGAGGAAATGGAAGCGAGAGTTCGCAAGAAGACAATCGAGTTCCCACTAGAGTCTGTTCATATAAGGATTTTATGAACTGTAAGCCAAAACTCTTATATGGAAATTAGGGAGTTGTTTGGCTGACTGGGTGGATAAATAAGATGCAATCGGTCTTTGAGATAAGTTTCTGCCCACAGGACTGTAAATTCAGATTCGCCGCTTGCACCCTGGCAGATGCATCCTTTAGTTGGTGGAACAGCTACACCAAGACCATGGGCGCAAACATAGCTAACTCCACGTCATGGGATGAGTTGGAGCAACTCATGATTATAGATTACTGTCCATGTGAGGAGATACTGAAATTGGAGAAGGAGCTGTGGAATCTGATGATGCAGGAAGCTGATATTTCCACCTATATAAATCACTTCAATGACCTAGCCACTTCGTGCCTTAGGTGTTGGATTAGTGTCTAAGTCCATAACTATTTCGGTATGTACTTGACCCGATGGTGCATGGTCCTTTTGGGTTGCCTTCACCAAAGCAACTTGATAGGATGAATTATGGAGAAAAAGGATTAAATATGATTTATTAATATATTAAGGGAATAATATATTAAAGGAGAAATCATATTGTTTAATTAATATTAGTCAAGAATTAATAAGAATTAAGTTTGTGGCTAAAAGACATTAATTAAACTTAAAGGACTGGAACTGTCAATTGTATGATAGTTGAATATTAAGCTAATGGACTCCATATGAAAGGAGTGGACGAATTCTATGGGGAAACCCATTAGAATTCGTCCTAGGCCTTTAAGGAAGGAGTCCATGGGTTGCTTAGGGCTTAAGCATCCAAATTAGGGTTTCCTTGTTAGTTAACCCTAATAGCCTCTCTATTTAAAGTACCCTTAAGCCCCAAAAACGTGGTGAAGACCCCTTCTAGGGTTTGTACACGTTTTGGGCAGCCTCCTCTCTCTTCTCTTCTTCATCCTCTTGCTCTTGGTGTTTGTGAACCATTAGAGGAGTGACATTTGTGACTCTAAGCTTTCTAAAGTCATTACAAGGAGGATTTGAGATTGTTATTGCTACATAACAATCAAGGTATGATCTAAACCCTTATTCATATGTTATATTGATTATCATATGCTAGATCTAGGGTTTGAAGTCTTGGATGAATTGCATGTACAATAGAGAAACCTAGATCCAAGCATTAGGGTTTGTATGAGCACATAGGATGTTCTTATGGCTATAAGCCATCAGTGGTATCAGAGCCTTGATTGGTTTCTATTGTATTGATGCCTTGTATGTTGTTCAAGTTGCAAAATCGATTTCTAGCCAACCTGCCTGATGAACTCGGCGAGTCCCATTCTGGACTCGGCGAGTAGGCCCCTACTCGGCGAGTCCATAGGGGTACTCGGCGAGTTCGAGCGTCAGAAAGAGGGGATTTCGGGATTTCTTGCTGTTTTTCACATGGATACTTGCCTTATCTGTTTTAGGTCATTAAAATCCGATTTTATACATATCTATGAGTATATCCTTGATTAAACAAAAGATAATTACCAATTGATTAGATAATAACTTCCTTATATGATTAAAGTTGATTATTTGTATTATTTGTTATTTGATCCTTGTGTTATGAAAAGTTTCAATTTTCCCCTTTAGGTTTTATAGTTTAAATTTGAACTCAAAAGTTTTTTGTTTTGAAATTTAAATAGTTGAAGCCCTAATGTTTTGAAAAGGTTTCAAAACTTGCCCTCAAGTTTTAGAATTTAAATTTTGATTAAAAGTTTAATTTTGATGTATATTTAAATTCTAAACCCTAATGTTTTGAAATGTTTCAAAACTTGCCCTCAAGTTTTGGAATTTAAAAGTTGATTAAAAGTTTAATTTAGGAATGTTAAATTCTAAAACCCTAGTGATGTTTTGAAAAGTTCAAATCACACCCTTATGGTTTTATTAATTAATTAGGGTGTATAATTAAAAGAGGTTTAATAAATCCATAAAAGTTTTGGTTTGCAATTTAATTGAATTAAAAATATAATTATTAAGTTTGACCACCTAGTATTTTAAAAGTATAAAATACACCCTATACTATATATAACATTAAAAGTCTAACATTATATATGTATGAGTAAAAGTCAGTCTTACCGTTAGTAGGCCTCATTCACGAAGTTAGTCTATAAGGGGTGTTTAAGGAAATTGCCTATAGAATGGCGATTGAATGGGTATCCACTCTTACCCACCGCACTCTTGACTAGTGGAGGGTTGTTAGCCGAACGGGTAGGATAGGACAGAACCTTCCATTATAAGTATAATGAAGTACAAAAGTAACTAAATGTTTTACAAATTCCCAATCTTAGTTACTTTAGGAAAAAGTGAATTGATGCAATTCCATGAAATTACACTCTGTGCCCTTGCGAAGACGTTAGTGGAGCGTGTGTGGTTTATCGGCACACTAAATGGTTCTAAGCAAAGGTAGCAAAGGGTGACTCAATGTTTGTCATAGTTCGGTGGAGCGTGTGTGGTTTACCGGCACATCGAATAGGTGACTGTAACATGTGGGGGCACCATGTAAATTTGCATGGTTATTCACACCCGCTTTGTGATCCTCGGCATCACAGTCGCAAACTAGAGGGTCATATCGAGATTTAAACATGCCATTGAAATTTTCAAAGAATATCAAAGGTTCTAGGAGTTTTCATAGATTTAAAACTTAAATTTCTTTTTCGTTTTAATGGTGGAAATTAGTGAATCGTCATTCACTTACCTTCAAATATTTTGCAACTAGATTACGGCATCCCTTTTCTAGGTTGTAGCGTATTGTGTTGGGTCCTAGCCTTAATATCTCATTTGGGTGATTTATTAAGGACTCAATCAATCAACTAACTTGAATTTGTTTTCTCCCATTTTTTAGATGTCAAAGTACGACAACTATGGTCTTCCCAAATCCCTTGGAACAAGCATTCCACATGAAGATGATATTCCACGATTCAATCGAGGAAGAAGAAATCATGCTTCACTTCCTCCACCTCCTCCAATCATTCTCCCTAACCCACAAGATCAAAGAATTGAAAGGTTCAATGTCACTAAAGCCCTATTGGAAATGAAACATGAAGATGGTAAACCCGTGTGTGCCCACGTTCTAGGAATGAAATCACACATCGATAGGTTGATAATGTTGGGTGCGTCATTCCCTGATAAGTTGGTTGTGAACTGGGTTCTGCAGTCACTTCCTGAATCATATAATGAGTTCAAAAGAAAGTATTATATGATGGATCATGACGATAACCTCATTGACCTAACTTACATGCTCATTGCTGCTGAATCAGAAATGATTTGGCAAAGCAATGGAGCATATTTGTTGGGAAAGTCAACCAACCATGCTTCCGAGGACGTTCTAGGAGAATCGACCTGCGTTTGCTGCCAAGAGAAAGGGCGTTGGATACAAGTCTGCCCTAAGAGCCTGAAGAGTCCTGATGGGAGAGTCAAAGAGTATGGTTGTGCTTCAGGTAAAGTCCACTATCTAACTCCATTAAGTTCCTATTCGTTGATTCTTAATACATAATGTGATGAGATTACATTTGAATGTTTTGCAGGATCAGTGAAAAGAGAGGAAGCTTGATGGAAAAGCAAGATGAGTCTAATCACAAAGAAATGGATCTCGATCGCATGGACTTGAAGATTAGATTTTGAGCTTAGAAAGTTATGATAGAATTGTTAGGAATATTTGACTGCATAGTTTTTCAATTGATTTTGCATTGTAAGGACAAATGTTTTCCGCTGCTTTTATGAATAAGGTAAATTATGGTTTGACTCATTTATTTATTTATTTATTTCCTTGCAATGAAATCGTTATGAAAAATTGATGTTTGCATATTTCTACAACGAATGGATGTGATTATTAATTGTGTTAATAGTGGAAATGTCAACAATTTACCAAATAGGGAAAGTTTTTCATCGCCCAAGTTTCAAGTGGACAGAAACTTGGAATCATGCAACTTGGTTGCATGATGAATGAGAAATTTCATATTTGGAAATTAGACTAATTCGTTGACAAAGTGTCAAGTGAAGGACTAGGAGATCGAATACACAAAGTTGTGTGTTGATCAATCCCACCACAAGAGTAACAAAGACATTCGTCATGGTTTACTAAAGGTTTAGTAAATATGATTATACTAATAAGATTAAGTGTAATTCTGAATAGATTCAAAGAGTTTAAATCAATAGCAGAATGAATAAGAAGAATCAGGTAGGTAGAAAGATAAAAGTTTCTCTATTCTAAGAAGAAGGCAGAGTACCTTTGTAACAGCCCGGAATTCCAGGTATTGTTATATTTATGATTTTGGGTGTTTTAAGAGGGGACTCGGCGAGTTGGAGCCTAGACTCGCCGAGTAGGATTGCGGATCTGGTCGCGGGTTCGCGACTGGACTCGACGAGTCCGGATATGGACTCGGCGAGTCTGCGCTGTTTAGCGAAAACCCTAACCGTTCGGGTTTGGGACGTATATGAAGGACTTTATGGCCGTCATTGTTCACTCTAGCCTTCTGAGAGAAACCCTAAATTGATTGTGAGCGTCTGGAGCAAGGTTGAAGGCCATTGTTGATTTTGGAAGAGTTATTGTGCAAGGAAGAGAAGGCTTGATTAAGGGAGCAGCAAGGGAAGTCACGTTCTGGGGATTGGGGACACAGAGAGCACATTATTCAGGTAAGAATTCGAGTTATACTCTGCTATGTTGATGTGTATATGGATTTAGGGTTTATGGAACCCTTTTGTGGCTAGATTGAATGTTACCCTAGTCCCCCAAACGATTGGAACCCTGTATTGGGACCTTTGGAGGTCCAGAATGTCCCATGCCTGAGCATTTCGGGAATTGATGGAGGTTTTGGATTGGAATCCTTATGCCTTAGGTCAAAATGTAAATTATGAGTCATGGGGTGTATTATGAGCACCGAAATGAGGACCTTACGTGATGGATCAGTTTAGGAAGGCCAGACCTATGAATGTTCGGAGCAGTTCTGACCTTAGAAAGCAGTTTGAGCGATTGCATGGCATGGACTCGCCGAGTCCGATGAACAGGCTCGGCGAGTAGCTTGAAGATTAACTGGGACTCGTCGAGTTGTTCTTCAGACTCGGCGAGTTGAGTCGGGGTGGCCCCGCGATTCGTCCAGGAGGAACTCGTCGAGTCAAGGGGGATAATCGACGTGTAGAAAGGGAATCTTAGAGAATCGGTGAGTCAAGGGCGAGTGGACTCAGAGTTGTTGAACTCGGCGAGTCTTGGGGTGACTCGGCGAGTTAGATCGCGGGTTGAGTGAAGTTCTGAGTATGGGGACTCGGCGAGTCATAGGGTTGACTCGGCGAGTAGGGTCAGTCAGGGGTTGATTTTGACCTTGTCTTTGACCAAGGATTGACCAGTGGGTCCAGGGGTATTTTGGTAATTGTTGTTATTGTTTGAGTTCAGTGCATTGGTGGCTGTCCAGAGGTGGAGATCGTATCAGTGATCGGAGCAGCTTGAGCTATCTGTTCAGTCGGCAGTTTCGAGGTGAGTTATCCTCACTATATCGCTAGGGTTCATGGCACTAAGGCCGACCCTTTTATCGGATGGAAATCCGGGTAGTTGTTATTACATGATATGGGCCGGAAGGCATTGCTATGTGGACCGGAAGGTCATGGCCTGGAAAGGCGTATGTATGCATTTAGTATGTTGACTGATTCATAGGGTAATGTTATGCTAGTGACCGGCTAGGCCGGTACCTTGTTTAGAGTAATGCTATGATATGTGATCTGTTGATCGATTGTTGTCTATGAACTGCTATATGATTATTTGTTATGTTATATATGCATTTTATGCTTATGGGCCGGAAGGCAATATGTTATGGGCCGGAAGGCAATATGTTATGGGCTGGAAGGCGATATGTTATGGGCCGGAAGGCAATATGTTGTGTGATGGACCGGAAGGTCGGCGTGGGTAGGACCGGAAGGTTTGCCCAGCAGGGACGGAAGTCCCCTGAGACACATGGACCGGAAGGTCAGGGCCTGGAAAGGCGTATATGTGGTTGGTATTCTGGGGGTATCTCACTAAGCTTTCGGGCTTACAGTTGCGGTTTTATGTTTTCAGGTTCTCAGGAGTCTGTGACAAGGCAAAGGCGTGATCGTACCGTTCCTCGCGTTGGTGTTTTATGATATGAACCTGGGAAAATACTCTGTTAAATAATGTATTGAAAACCTTTTTGTAACAACGTTATTAAAATGAGTGGTTTTTGGAAAAGTTTTAATTGTTTTGAAATTTTGAGCGTTACAAGTTGGTATCAGAGCCTTGGTTTGAGTGAATTGGGGAAACATTCATGTGACTCCAGTCTCAAATCGAGGAGGATTTTAAAAAGAGAAATTAAAATGGTTTTCAAATTTAGTAAAAGGAGGACGCGGAGGTACGATCAACCGGAGCCAATAAGTAACCCCAAGATACCATACATGATATTTGTTTTATTGAGCTTGATAGAACAGCATGCTAGAGTTAGGCTAGGGATCTTCAGGAATTCATGATAATGTTGCCTGATTTGTGATGCCTGTAGCCTAGGGTCCCCTATGGGATGTTCTCAGTGTTCCTCTAGTGGTGAGGGTTGATAGTTGTTATGCATGTTCCCTAGGGTATTGTGGTAGTACTTCATACAAATATGGGTAGGTGTGGAAGGTAGTATGGGCCCGTACTACTGAAAGCACAGGACCCATACGCGTATCAGGGAAACCATGGTCTCTAGGGTAGGGTTGCGAGAGTTGGATCCCAGGATTTTGGGAAGTGTCTGAGATTGGTAGGGTGCCTTCAGTATGGAGATTTCGAGGCATGATGATAGTGGATCCGGATCAGGATCGGGAGCTGGAGAGCGAGTTCTGGGTGGATCGGTGCCGTCGGAGGTTATCGATCGGACGAGCACGAGCGAGCGGGATGCGAGGATTCGCGAGATCCTGCGTGATGGGGTTGCTGCATTATTCCGGGCTGAGTTGCCGGAGTTGTTTGGGTCGATCCAGACCGCCATGAGTGAGTATTTCGATGAGCGATATGCGGCTCTCGCAGAGACGGTTGCCGCGGCGGCTACAGCGGCTGTAGCAGCGGCAAGGGGAGGAGCTAGTCGGGGTTTTCAGTATCGGGACTTCTATTATACGAAGCCTCCCACATTCGATGGAGTTCAGGACCCGATTGTTGCTATGAGATGGTTATCAGACATGGAGGGGTGTTTCTCCACGAGTTTATGCCCTTCTGATCAGAGGGTGAGGTGTGCTCTGAACCTATGGAGGCTCGGGGCGAAGGATTGGTGGAGATTGACCACGGGGTCATATTTCGATGCGCAGGGGGCTGCGGTTTCAGGGGATCGGTTCAGAGAGA
This sequence comes from Lactuca sativa, assembly GCF_002870075.4. Lineage (NCBI taxonomy): Eukaryota > Viridiplantae > Streptophyta > Magnoliopsida > Asterales > Asteraceae > Lactuca > Lactuca sativa. The sequence continues at coordinate 65,611,902 of NC_056626.2, read as the reverse complement.
TGTTCAGTACTCGCTATGTTCTGCGAGATGAGAAGGGAGAGATTGGCTCGGGAGTTCCTTGGGCTGAAGCAGGATTCGGAGTCGGTGACTGAGATCACCAGGATGTTTATTGAGAGGGCGATGTTTTGCCCTGAGTTCACTTAGGAGCAGGCTCAGATGTCCCGATATCTGAGTATGCTCAAGGGGGGGATATCAGACAGTTCGTGTCTGCACAGAGGAGCGAGACCTGATTGGTGTTGCAGTAGGCCGCCATGCGGCGTGAGTTAGAGGTTGAGTTGCAGTTGCGTGAGCTGAGGCAGGCTCCGATGCAGTCGCAACTAGCGCCGAAACGGTCCAGTACCATTGATGTTAGAGTGGGGGATCGGAGCGGCCACACTTGTGGGAAGTGTGGGAGGGATCACACCGGAGGTTGCTGGTCCGGTGGTGCATGCCGCAAGTGCGGAAAGGAGGGGCAGTATGCACGGGATTGTCGGCAGTCAGTGCCGATTCGGGATTTGTTATCATTGTCGGCAGGTTGGACATTTGAGGGTCAACTGTCCACAGCTTTCTGCAGGACCGGTGCAGGCTCTAGCACTGGCCACCTTGAGGAGTTCAGGAGGAGGACAGGATGGAGCGGAGCCCCAAGGGCTCAGGGTCGTGCTTACCGTCTTGCGGCAGAGGGAGACGGAGCAGTGCCGGAGGCAGCTGCGGGTATGATGCTTTCTTGATGTCTTGATTATCTTGCGTTGATTGTGGCGTATTGTTTGTGCTGGTATCTTGTGTGGATTTCGATGCGGTATTCGTTGTTTCGCGGGTTTGGCATGGTTATGGATTGGTGTTTCAGGTTTTCGCTTTGGCATTCGTTGTTCCCTGATGGTTTGGTATGGTTATAGTCTGGTGTTTTGGTGCCGATATTATTGTGCGGTTTTCGATGCGGTATCCATCCTTTTGCAGGTTGTGGGTTTGGTTACGGGTTATTGTTTGGGAATTCCGTTGGTTATCATCCGTGAGGGTTGATAGTGGAGATGCGGCACTGGGTTGAATGTCGGGTAGCATCTGCAGTCGTGGAGTGGATAATTGAAAGACCGGATTCTTTTGAGCGGATTGATCAGGGAGGAGATGTGTTTTGCTGAGGGTTGCTTATGCTTGTGGGAAGCAGTCAGTGTGTAAGTGTTCTCTTTGTGCGGGGTTGTTCTGGAAGGTCGTTAATGGCGATCGGTGGCTGTTAGTCAGTGCTTTAAGTGGGGGAGAATTGGAGAATTCTCCGGGAGATCGATGAGTATGTGAGGGTGCTTAGTTGTTGGGATTCAGCAGTGTTCTGTCAGCTCAGAGTATAGGCTAACAAGAGCGAGTGTCGGGTATGCGGGGCGGGATACAGACCTAGGGCATTTGATTGTGGAGGCCTGGGAGCAGGCCGGGATCAAGTTTGAGTAGGTAACCGGGGTTATGCGATCAGGGTATTTGTATGCTTGATGTACGTGATGGGTTGTACTGCATTAATCCCACGGGATTTATGTTGTGCATGTTTCTAGAGTTGGAACCGGAAGGTTCCCAGGGTTAGAACCTGAGGGTTCACAGAGTTGGGTGTACGGACCCACAGAGATATAGCCTCGAGTGGCTAGTGTGTGTTATGAGAGTCGGTCCAGTCATGCTGGGGACTCTGATGGTATTGTTGGATCAGTTTGAGATTTCGGATTTTGTATGTTGCAGTGTGATTACATTGGAAGGTCTGGCCCCGGGTTAGTTATTTTGTTTAGTTGAGGTAGTGAGTTGGTGGAGTAGAGAGAGTGCATGGGCTTGAGAACCCCTGCAATGAGAGCCAGAGTATGTGAATAGCGGTTACGCAAAAAGGATGGTGTCGCTTGGGGCGAGCACCGTGGCACCGGTTGGGGTGGCATTATGGCCAAGAGGGTTCCTTGGAGAAGGAAAAGAGAAAGGTGTGTAACTCCGAAAAAAAGTGCAAGTTCACGAAAGTGAAAGCTGCAGAGCAGAGTTATGGTTAGAGTATTTCGAGTATGGTTTTGAGCATCGTGTTCGCGGCAGTGAAGTAAGAACCCATCCGGTTTGGGATGTCTGTCGAAACTCAGAAGGGATGCAGGGGGAGAGAGAATCTTGAATTCTCAGTGTGATTCTGATCAGGGTATAGGGTGGATATTAGTGGTTCATCCTGGGAGACGTTCGAGGATATCAGCAGTGTATCGAGGCTTCCAACCTGTGGGTGTTGGGGGCTAGTTCAACAGGTGTATGTGATTGCAAGAAGAGAACTCGTGAGAGTTGCTCTAAGAGTGAGGATGGGTCTCTCAGTCGGTCCGGAATGGACAAAGTGGGCTTTGGATCGGGGATTCGGTGGTTCATGGTTTCCTAACCCTTAAGGGTCGGGTGATTGTTGAGATTTAGAGCAGAGTTGCATCTTGGGTAATTCTCGGTTACAGAGAGTGATGGGCAGTACAGAGATCGTGCTTCAGTCGACAGAGCAGATTCAGCAGGTTAGACAGAGGTCATTGACCGCCCAGAACCGACAGGAAAGTTATGCAGACAGACGTCGGTCCGAGCTTGAGTTTCAGGTCGGCGACTTCGTACTCCTGAAGGTCTCTCCTTGGAAAGGAGTGATTCGATTCGGGAAGAAGGGCAAGTTGGGGCCCCAGTATATTGGGCCATTTCGTGTGATTGCAAGAATAGGCCGGGTAGCCTGTCGTGTAGAGTTGCCAGCAGAGTTGGGGCAGATCCACGACACTTTTCATGTGTCGCAATTGAGGAAGTGTATAGCCGATGAGTCGGCAGTGGTTCCATTAGAGGATATTCAGGTGGATGCGAGCCTGAATTATGCCGAGAGACCAGTGGCCATCAGGGATCGGAAGATCAAGGTTCTGAGGAACAAGGAGGTACCTCTGGTGTTGGTTCAGTGGCAACACCGGAAGGGATCGGAAATGACTTGGGAGCCGGAGCGTGAGATGCGGGAGCAGCATCCGGAGCTATTTTCAGAGTGAGACTTCGAGGGCGAAGTCTATTCCTAGTGGGGGAGAGTTGTAACAGCCCGGAATTCCAGGTATTGTTATATTTATGATTTTGGGTGTTTTAAGAGGGGACTCGGCGAGTTGGAGCCTAGACTCGCCGAGTAGGATTGCGGATCTGGTCGCGGGTTCGCGACTGGACTCGACGAGTCCGGATATGGACTCGGCGAGTCTGCGCTGTTTAGCGAAAACCCTAACCGTTCGGGTTTGGGACGTATATGAAGGACTTTATGGCCGTCATTGTTCACTCTAGCCTTCTGAGAGAAACCCTAAATTGATTGTGAGCGTCTGGAGCAAGGTTGAAGGCCATTGTTGATTTTGGAAGAGTTATTGTGCAAGGAAGAGAAGGCTTGATTAAGGGAGCAGCAAGGGAAGTCACGTTCTGGGGATTGGGGACACAGAGAGCACATTATTCAGGTAAGAATTCGAGTTATACTCTGCTATGTTGATGTGTATATGGATTTAGGGTTTATGGAACCCTTTTGTGGCTAGATTGAATGTTACCCTAGTCCCCCAAACGATTGGAACCCTGTATTGGGACCTTTGGAGGTCCAGAATGTCCCATGCCTGAGCATTTCGGGAATTGATGGAGGTTTTGGATTGGAATCCTTATGCCTTAGGTCAAAATGTAAATTATGAGTCATGGGGTGTATTATGAGCACCGAAATGAGGACCTTACGTGATGGATCAGTTTAGGAAGGCCAGACCTATGAATGTTCGGAGCAGTTCTGACCTTAGAAAGCAGTTTGAGCGATTGCATGGCATGGACTCGCCGAGTCCGATGAACAGGCTCGGCGAGTAGCTTGAAGATTAACTGGGACTCGTCGAGTTGTTCTTCAGACTCGGCGAGTTGAGTCGGGGTGGCCCCGCGATTCGTCCAGGAGGAACTCGTCGAGTCAAGGGGGATAATCGACGTGTAGAAAGGGAATCTTAGAGAATCGGTGAGTCAAGGGCGAGTGGACTCAGAGTTGTTGAACTCGGCGAGTCTTGGGGTGACTCGGCGAGTTAGATCGCGGGTTGAGTGAAGTTCTGAGTATGGGGACTCGGCGAGTCATAGGGTTGACTCGGCGAGTAGGGTCAGTCAGGGGTTGATTTTGACCTTGTCTTTGACCAAGGATTGACCAGTGGGTCCAGGGGTATTTTGGTAATTGTTGTTATTGTTTGAGTTCAGTGCATTGGTGGCTGTCCAGAGGTGGAGATCGTATCAGTGATCGGAGCAGCTTGAGCTATCTGTTCAGTCGGCAGTTTCGAGGTGAGTTATCCTCACTATATCGCTAGGGTTCATGGCACTAAGGCCGACCCTTTTATCGGATGGAAATCCGGGTAGTTGTTATTACATGATATGGGCCGGAAGGCATTGCTATGTGGACCGGAAGGTCATGGCCTGGAAAGGCGTATGTATGCATTTAGTATGTTGACCGATTCATAGGGTAATGTTATGCTAGTGACCGGCTAGGCCGGTACCTTGTTTAGAGTAATGCTATGATATGTGATCTGTTGATCGATTGTTGTCTATGAACTGCTATATGATTATTTGTTATGTTATATATGCATTTTATGCTTATGGGCCGGAAGGCAATATGTTATGGGCCGGAAGGCGATATGTTATGGGCCGGAAGGCAATATGTTGTGTGATGGACCGGAAGGTCGGCGTGGGTAGGACCGGAAGGTTTACCCAGCAGGGACGGAAGTCCCCTGAGACACATGGACCGAAAGGTCAGGGCCTGGAAAGGCGTATATGTGGTTGGTATTCTGGGGGTATCTCACTAAGCTTTCGGGCTTACAGTTGTGGTTTTATGTTTTCAGGTTCTCAGGAGTCTGTGACAAGGCAAAGGCGTGATCGTACCGTTCCTCGCGTTGGTGTTTTATGATATAAACCTGGGAAAATACTCTGTTAAATAATGTATTGAAAACCTTTTTGTAACAACGTTATTAAAATGAGTGGTTTTTGGAAAAGTTTTAATTGTTTTGAAATTTTCGGCGTTACAACCTTTTATGTTTTATGATATGTCTTAATGATTAAGAACCATATCTCAATTGTAGAGGTGGCAAAAATTGACACGACACGAAACCCGACACGAAATAAACGGGTTTGGGTAAGATATTTCAACCCGTTTAAATAAACGGGTTGACACGACACGACACGAAAATTAAATGGGTAAGGTTAGGGTTGAGAATTTCAACTCGAATATGACTCGAAAGTGACCCGTTTATTTATATGCAAGTATTTTGAATTATATAAATAAACTAGAGAGATACAAAATCAAAACCATAAGTAAAAGAAAGCCTTCGAATTAAATTGTTTTGTAATGTTGAAATGACTTAGCCATCTAGATCAAGACTGCATTTCAATTTTTTATTCTCTCCCAAACTACCCAGTCTCTTTTACCACTCTCGCATCCTCATGACCTTTGTCATCCGCCTCCCCAAATCCCACTCTTTTAATTTTTTCATCTAAACTTGCTATGACTTCAACTATTTTGCCTCTAAAGTATTACCTTTTCCTTTCTGTCTACCTAACTCCTACTCTTTCAACATGCTCAATCTTTTAACCTCACATGACACGACATATTTCGAGCTATAGCCCTAACTTGAAACCCGACACGAACTAGACACGAAAATAAACGGGTTGACACGACATGACACGTTAATTAAATGGGTCGGGTTAAGGTCAAGCACTTTCAACCCGTTTAGTGTTTCGACACGACACGAACCCGACACGACACGACACGATTGCCACCTCTACTCAATTGATCCTCTAAGAAAATCTTAGTATAATTGTATGTCTGATAAGAGGAATTAAGAATTGAAGAAATGGTTAAATCAAGAAGCCAATCATGCTTCGTTCCAAAAACAAGTCTTAGAGTTAAGATTGTGATATTGAGTGACAAGTCTTAAGAAGGTTTATAACATTCATCAAATGTAGAATGTGGAAAAAGGTTTTCTTATTCTCACGCATTTGAAATTGGTAAGTTGTGATGTCTTGGATAAGACAAAGACCAACTAGGACCAATTTTATGAAGTGTTTTGTCTTGATAAAAGCTGCACTAACTCTTGAATATTTGGTTGTCAAGAAATGTTTATTGACAAGAGAATCTTATATGTCAAGGAGGCAGTGGGAGTCTTAATGGTCTTGAAAGGTTTCAAGAACAAATCTAGAATAAACCTTATCGATCATCACTAGCACACGAGTAGAGGTTTACAACATATCGTGTTGACATTAGCCTGTTTCTGTGCCGTTCCAATCGAGTTAATTATGCATGTGAGTCCTATGAGTTCTCATTTGAATGCATAAAAGGCAAACACCTTGATCAATGGAAAGTACATTGATAGGAAAGGGTGAGCTGCTTAACTACTTGGAAGACATGGTGGGCAGCCGTGTTACCATAAGGCAAGAAATCAAGATTGAGAAAGTACGGTCCATATGAGTTTGGATTTGTCGCAAACTTTGGTTTTGACAAATTCACATGGATAGGAACAAATACACCATTAAAATCTAAGTGTCATAATATTCCCTCCTTCATGAAAATGACTGTGAGGAAATGCTTTCACTAAAAGAGATTTTAAGAAGATAGTGATTGTGAAATTGTATTCTCGAATTTGATTATGGTTACGGTATCCTTTTCCATGATTCGAAGTGTGAGATTTGGCAATTAGTCTGAATTGTTTAGACACACATATATGAGCTATCTAAGGCAAAGGTGTATAAAGAAGCCTTGATAATAGATTATCAAAGCATTGGGTATTAGAAATATGAACTTAAAGAAATCCAATAGGCATTGTTTTTCTAAAAGTTAAGTTGTTTCTGAATACATGTCAAAGCTAGTGGGAGCATAAGTGTTATGTTTATAATAATCATCATGATAGTGGGAGCATAAATGTTATGATTGTATGATTATTAAGGCAAGTATTCCAAGTTGGCAATATTAATTATAGAAAAACAAGAGTTATACCTTGCAAAGTCGTAAGGGTTGTAAAGTTGTTTTGCTATAATTAAGGGAGACAATATTATGCTTCATTTCAAATCTAAAGGCTTAGGTTTTGGAATATTAATATTTTTAGTCAAGGATACATAGTGTGTTCTTAAATTGCGATCATGATTACAACATTCCTCTTCATAGTTCGAATCGTGAGAACGTAGCACATAAAATATTATGGCAGAAGATTGATAAAGTATCAAATCTTCATGTAAGACATTATGCATCGTGTACCATACGCTTCGGGTATAGGATCGATTGCAAATGCTATAATATTTGACCATTCTAAAATTTTCCAAATGTCTAGCGCATTTAGAGGGAAAAAGGACAAGAATCGGTTTTGACTAAGATAATTAAACAACTATCAAAGGACAATCCAAAGTTCGTCGAGGATTGGTCGCTTGTGAGTAGTTGGAAGTATAGTATTGGATGGACCATATCGAAATTATTATGAATAGATAAGATTCTATTAAGAATGAGTTGTCATATGGAAAATATGGAAATGTTTCCATATTGGGAGTTGGAAATTGAGAATCAATGTCTAGATTAGAAACTTTTATGCAAAAGGATGTTCAAAGGAATGTACTTTGAGTGAGAGACATCACATCTAAGGAATTGTCTTGTAACAATCTCCAATAGAGGACTTTGTAATTTCATTGGCAATAGTCATTGTGACTTTAGTGCAGTGACATTACGAAAGGATCATTGCATAAAATGTTAGAATCTAGCATATTCTATAAGTGGCAAGAATTTGATATTCTTTCACTTGTGGAAAGGATTAGGAGTTGTGAAATGAGTATGATTGGAAATGTTCATTTGATCTATTTCACAAAGTAAGAACCATAGGTAAACATTGTGTGCATGCTAAGAGCATGGGACAAGTGTTGTAATAATTCAAGTAAGAAGTTGATTACCCGAAACAACAAATAATGAGTAATCGATATGGTGATAAATAAAAGGTGTTTTATTTATACTCAAAGGTTTGAGGCCATATGGGATTAGTATTATTCTTGTGTTTCACTTTGCATGTTTTGACTTCCTGAATAATTTAATTGGTTGAGAACAGTCAAATTATTCGAACGGGCCACAGTCGTTCATATGTTGGAAGTAAATATGAATGAAGACTGTCATGAATTGGTGTGTGGATTGTCTAAAGAGTATTAAACGTAAGCAAATGTTTGATGCAACGTTCATGAGTGCTTATGAATATGATTTGAGCATTGGATTAAACCCACGCTCACTTGGATCACTTCATGGATTTTATCACGAGTGATTGGTGAGATGATAACATCTTATATTCTTGAAACCGAGATGTGTGAGTTGTATCTTGCGAGTCGATTGCACATTGATAATATGTAAACGCACCAGTAACTTGGTTTTATAAAATATATTGTTGTGTGTGATTCGGTGAGTGAGTGCAAGCGAGCGTTGAGTCAAAGTTTATCCATTCCTTTTATTCAAAGTAGGATAAAAGTGATATATGTGGGCCCCTCGATGATTTAGTGATGGCACCTAAGTGCTTGGCCAAGCCGGGACTAATTTGATGTGTTCAAATTGTAGTCTGTTGTCAGTCGTCATAAATCTGAATTCGGGAAACAACACATAGACAGAGAAAATGATTTAGATCCATGTCTCAGTCTATACGATATCTAGAATGGAGGAATATATGATCCCTTATCTAAAGGACACGCATATCTGATAAGATCAGAGTTGACAGCGGCTTTGGAAAGCTACGATTGCAGATCAGGATCTGAAGTCGTACGCATAATAGTTATTAGACTTATCCAAGTGGGAGACTGTTGGATTAGTGTCTAAGTCCATAACTATTTTGGTATGTACTTGACCCGATGGTGCATGGTCCTTTTGGGTTGCCTTCACCAAAGCAACTTAATAGGATGAATTATGGAGAGAAAGGATTAAATATGATTTATTAATATATTAAGGGAATAATATATTAAAGGAGAAATCATATTGTTTAATTAATATTAGTCAAGGATTAATAAGAATTAAGTTTGTGGCTAAAAGACATTAATTAAACTTAAGGGACTGGAACTGTCAATTGTATGACAGCTGAATATTGAGCTAATGGACTCCATATTAAAGGAGTGGACGAATTCTATGGGGAAACCCATTAGAAATCGTCCTAGGCCTTTAAGGAAGGAGTCCATGGGTTGCTTAGGGCTTAAGCATCCAAATTAGGGTTTCCTTGTTAGTTAACCCTAATAGCCTCTCTATTTAAAGTGCCCTTAAGCCCCAAAAACGTGGTGAAGACTCCTTCTAGGGTTTGTACACGTTTTGGGTAGCCTCCTCTCTCTTCTCTTCCTCATCCTCTTGCTCTTGGTGTTTGTGAACCATTAGAGGAGTGACATTTGTGACTCTAATCTTTCTAAAGTCATTACAAGGAGGATTTGAAATTTTTATTGCTACATAACAATCAAGGTATGATCTAAACCCTTATTCATATGTTATATTGATTATCATATGCTAGATCTAGGGTTTGAAGTCTTGGATGAATTGCATGTACAATAGAGAAACCTAGATCCAAGCATTAGGGTTTGTATGAGCACATAGGATGTTCTTATGGCTATAACCCATCATTAGGATGGTTACTCAAGAGGAGAAGAAGATAGAGAGGTATATTTGGGGTTTATCTCTGCCTATTCAAGTGTAGAACCCCATCCAGTAGAGATAGTCGAGCGTGCTATGCGTGCAAGGAAATTGGACACTTCAGAAAGGTTTGTCCAAAATTAAGAGGTCAGGGAGGTGCTGCTATAGGTTGGGCATTTGTTATCAGAGCGAGTGAAGCCGTCGAAGATCCAACGGTAGTGACGAGTACGTTCCTAATCAATAATTTGTATGCACATATTGTTTTTGATATCGGAATTGATAGAAGCTATATTACTCTCGGATTTAGGAAGTTATTAGATCACCCCTCTAGAAACTTAGGGAAGCCTATACAGTAGAAATGGATAACGGCCAAGTCAGTAGTATTAGGGAAATACTTAGGAATTGTACCTTAACTCTGAATTCTCATCTCTTTCTCATCGACCTTATACCAACGGTCATTGGAAGTTTCAACGTCATTATCGGCATGGACTGGTTATCTGCCAACCACATCGAGGTACTTTGCTTTGAGAAGGCTCTATGTCTACCCTTACCCAATTGAGAATCTGCGATCATCTTCGGCGACAAGCCTAGTAAAAAACTTAGGATCATCTCGTACATGAAGGATAGGAAATACTTTCAGAAAAAGTATTTCTCCTTCTTAGCTCATATTGTCGATAGGAAAGACAATAAGAAGAAAAAGATCGAGGAAGTACCTCAGGTGTGCAAATTCCTTGATGTATTCCTTAGAGATCTACCCGGTCTACCGCTAGTTTGTCAAGTAGAATTTAGGATTGATCTAGTCCCAGGAGCTGACCCAGTAGCAAATTCTCCTTATATATTGGCACCCCGGATATGCAAGAGCTCTCCAGCCAACCACAAGAACTTTTTGACAAGGGTTTCATCAGACAAGCTTTTCTCCTTGGAAAGCACCCATTTTATTTGTCAAGAAGAATGACGGATCTTTCCGAATGTGAATAGACTACAGAGAGCTAAATAAGTTGGCCATTAAGAATATATATATATCCTCTACCCTAAATAGAAAACCTCTTCGATCAGTTGAAAGGATCTAGTTACTTATCTAAGATCAACTTAAGATCAAGATATCATAAACTTCAAGTCATGGAAGAGGACATTCCAAAGACTGCGTTCAGAACACGCTACAGCCATTACGAGTTCTTAGTCGTTCCTTTTGGATTGACCAATGCCCTGACGATCTTTATGAATCGTATGAATCGAGTGTGTAAACCCTACTTGGATAAATTCATGATTGTATTCATCGACGACATTAGAGACCTGGAGAGGCGATTTTGGGAGCTTGGATACTCATTCTTCTCATCTTTCTAAGTAATTGGTAGATTCTTGATGCAAAAACACTTTTGTGATTGTTATTTTGTTGCCATGAGTGGCTAATTTCTCTATTTTGGTTAACTTTGGCTAAAACCCTTGGATATTTGTGGGTTTTTGAAGGATTCATGCTTAAATTTCATTTATCTTATGTTTATGATTCTAGTTCATATTGTGTATGCTTGTTTAATACTTTGATCATGAGCTTGGTACTTGAATGAGCAATTTTTGGTTTATTTCTTTGGTTTAGCATTGAATCATTGAATTTACTTAGAACAAAGGCTTTATGATGGTAGAAATCATCTCTAGCTTATTAATCATGACTCCTTTATGGATGTGTAAGCATTGACATCCTCTAGGAATTGGGGATTCCTTCATTCTTAAGGTTAATAAACTTCTTGGGTCCAATTACTTCAATTCAATCCTTGATTTTGATTAAGAAGGTGTGTTGTGGGCATCCCCAACCTCCATACTACTTATGAGGAATCTTGGCATATCATGCTTCATGATTGCTATAACCAATTTGGGATGAATGATAAGCTTCATATTGAATCCTAATGATAAACACATAAATATTCATTGTGTTAAATTGCCTTGGTTAACCAATTCTCTTTAATATTTGAGCATCTCACCATTTTGCTTAATTTCAAGATTTTTAGTTATTCAAGTCTTTTAGTTTTCAAGCAATCACAATACCCCCCATTTTAGTTTAATTGTAGTTAGTTAGTTTATTTACGCTATTTTTATTGGATTGCATTGGTGATTGAATACAACCATTTCCCCGAGGATCGATACCCCTTTTTACCATTATATTACGTTTTATTTGCAAACAAAGGGTGTAATTTGCTTGGTGGACTTGACATCCCACCACTAATCATAACACATGGATGGGTAGTTTGGGAATCTGTGACATCCCCATTTTCCACGGCCAGAAAAGACCGATTTTGTTTATGCTTTGTAAAAATCAGAGTACTTCTATTCATAAAAATGTTGCGGAATTTGTTCCTAGAAAACACGATAAATACGTTATCAAAACATTTTCGAAGAAACGTATTTTATTCATTTTAAAACGTTTGGGATGTCATCGTTAATACAGAAACATAAGCATAAACAGAACTTACATTCATTTACACTAGTGATCTATATCTCCTTAATCTCTCAGTGTAATGTCACTTCATATCGACACCTGTGATATAAATAAACTGAGTGGGTCAGGTTGGGAAACCTGGTGAGTACAAATGGGTTTTCAATCCCACAATGTTATATCATATATATAATTTATAACTCACAAAACATACAATTTCACCATGTATGTGTAAGCAACTCTTATCCCACCCCGTCGATCCTCACAACGAGACTATCCATACTCTCAAACCTAAGATTAACCGTTTTACCTAATCCATACTCCCGGATTAGAAATGAACGGCTTTACCTAATCCATACTCTCGGACTAGGGATGAATGTCTAATCCATACTCTCGGATTAATGACAAAGAATTATAACTAATCTATACTCTCGGACTAGGGACGAATGACTATGTCTTAATCCATACTCCCGGACTAAGTACGGATGACTATGTCTTAATCCATACTTCCGGACTAAGAACAACTGACTATGTCTTAATACATACCCTCGAATTAATGACAGTTGACTATGTCCAATCTATACTCTCGGACTAGGGACAATGATTGTGTCTAATCCATGCTCCCGGATAAATGACATATACTAAAGTTCTATTCTCTGATTATAACTCACTTGTACTCGTAAAAAATACTACACAATATTCCTCATAATTAATTTAGGTCTACTCTTTATCCTAAATTATCATATATAATCAGGTATGTTCTTTAACACGTATTTCATGCAACATCAATTAACTCACACATAAACATATAACTAATACTTCAATCAACACTTGTATTAAAATCATGTTCATGAAAGGGACTATGCACTCACTTGAAAGGTGGTGACTCAGCACTCGGACAGCGCTTCGATACTCTCAAAACAATTTTTCCTTCGATAAAACCTAGTATTAATACCACTAAGGTTTAGTCTAACGATAACCACGACAAATTAATAGTCTGACTATTATTACTGTTATATAAGCGTTAAACGATACTTATATAACTCATAACAATAGCCCAAATAATTATTTTAAGGACCTAATAACATTACTATAATGAAACATAAGTTATACTAAAGATAGGTTAGGCGTATCTCACTTTACAGCGGGTTTTCTCGAAAACCGGACTTCGCTGGAGCAGCGTTCCCGAGCCAAAAGGCTCTTTTCTCGGGGCTTCGGGAGCCTCGGGGCTTCCTTCAGGTGCTAGGGGGTTTACCTAGGCTTTTAGGGGGTTAGGGAGCTTAGAGAGAGAGAGTATATAGAGAGAAAGAAGAGGGGTGGGGATAAGGAAATGAGGGAACCCGGAAGCTCTATTTATAGGGATGCTGACTGATGGACTCGCCGAGTAGGAGGACCTACTCGCCGAGTTGGGGCATGTGGCAGCCTTCTGGTGGTGCCACGTGTCCAATTCTGGTGGTGTCACGTCACCCCCTATCGTGTATCAGCCTTCAAACTTAGAAAAATTATAACTCTCACATACAAGCTCCGTTTTCGACTTTCTTTATATCCACGCGTAGGTAAAAACAAGATCTACAACTTTCATTTAGACTCCGTCGGCTAATTCTCGACCGATCTCAAATTTAACAATAGGAGGAGTTTAGACTGCTAAATGACCGCGAAGAATTCATAACTCCTTCATACGGAATCCGTTTTCGTCTATCTTTTTACCGTTGAGTTCCTATTAATGAGATCTTCAACTTTCATTTAGGTTGTGTAAGCCAAAAACCGCTCGAACTAAAAATCGAGTTTCGGGCTGTACACTGCTAAGCCAAATCTTAGAAAATCCATAACTTCCTCATACGAAGTCAGATTTGGGCGTTCTTTTTATGGACACTCTCGGTTTAATGTATTCTACAACTTTCTTTTAGATCGCTAAGGATAAATCTCGCTCTATCGTAAATTCACTATTTACGCTTCCCGGTGCCGTGCCGGTTCCGTCGCGAAACTTCGACGGGTCATAACTTCTTCGTTATAACTCGGATTTCGATGTTCTTTATATGTACGGAAACCTTGTGACATATTCTACAACTTGGTTAAGATTATTTATTCTAAATAATCTTTTTTCAAAAAGTCATTTTCGACCCCTATTACCTCTAAATTGACTAGCCCGGATCTACGGGCGTTACAGAATCACTTACTTAAGCTCGGTTGATTGCACGCATCACACCCTTCTTTATTTTATAAAAATGTTTTAGAAAATTATTTTTCTTTTGAAAAGAATATCATTTCCTCAGTTTGAGTTTTGATACACCCGAAAATATGCCCGAATCCCTCAAACCAAGGCTCTGATACCAACTTGTAACGCCCCAAAAACAATGATAAAATTTTTCATTTTCAAAATCGTCAATTTTATACATCACAAGCTCAAAAACAACCTTGGTACAAATTGTTCAGGATATCAGAGTAAAAGGAATCACAATTGCGGAAACATGATGGGATAATTATTATGCCATCATGTCGTGCCCTTACCTTTCATATCGGAAGTACCTGAAACCATAAACATAACTGTAATCACAAGCTTAGTGACTTCCTCAAAAACCACATATAACATAAACATAAAATAATATAACAACATGCCGTTGCTTCGGGTCCGTATTACCGGGTCCGAAAAAACCCCATGTAACAGCAAGTAGCTGTGTTAAGACCATATCAACCCCAGGTACGTATCAAACCCAAGTCCATAATGACTTCGAGCCCAAATTGGCTCCATACATATAACATTCAGTCATATCAGTAATAGCCACATAGTCACATACATCATACGTATGCAAATCAGTGGGCTGGCATTAGTGCCTTCGTCTCACTAGTGTAGCGAGGAGACTCAGCTCACAAAAAATGCTCAACTGCTACAACTCTTACAGATAAAGTATCATTTCTACACACCACCTAATCAGTCAAACCAAAATAAACCTTGAGCGCTCCAAATTAGGTGCTTGACTGAAAGTCAAATCAAGTCAAAAGTCAACGGTAAAATTCAACGATCAACATTGACTTTAGTCAACCGCCACATCATGGCCACCTATGGCCACGTTGTGGCCCTCGAGTAACAGCAGTCGCAATTTTTCCCCACTGCCACGTTGTGGCGACCTGAGCCATGTCGTAGGCACTAGGTTTTCAGCAGCTTAATGGATTAAGTTGCTTTCTTCGATTCCAAAGGCTCCAAATTTCAGATTTGATCTGAAACAAAGTCTAGAAGGATAAAGTTTCCAACTTTACCCGATAAGACCATCTAAAAGGTCAAAACCTCAAACCCTTTCAAAGGAGCTAAATAAGACATGACATTTCCCATTAAGCACTTATCCCATAAAGTAACATAATCCATTAAGCTAAATACTTAACTCAACATAAAAGCTGGTGCTTTATAGACATGCATGTCCAATGCATGTCTTGAAGCCATAATGAGCCAAATAAGGGTTTTTCTATGGAAATCTCATGCATGGATTAAAACCCATCAAGAAACTAGATCCAACTCAATAATCATACCCAAAAGTCCTCTAGATTCATAAAGTTGTAAGCTTTATGAGATCTCACCATTCCAATCCCACACAACATGAGGATTAAGGGTCAAAACATAAGATCTAGCAACCTACAATGATAAAGATCGAGTCTTGGGCACTTACAAAGGTCCAGAAGATTTCTAGCATAAAGGATTTGTCGACAAATCACCTTCATACTAAACATAAGATCTAGCAACCTTTGTTAGGACACATGATTTTAGTATGAAGGTGATTTGTCGATTTATGAAAACTGCTTTTCATAAATTAACTTATGAATTAGGACAATTGTATACTTTAAACTTTGGACTCGAATGTATATATGCTCATCTACTTAGAATGATTTGAGACTTGGTAAGACACTTATGGATACTTAATTTGGAACATGTATGAGTTGGTAACTACATTGTGAAAGGCCTCGTAACACAAGGGACGTGCAACCCCCTAGTATGGTTCTAGCATGATTAATTTATAATACCTAATTGTAAGGGTAAAAAAAGTATGACATTTCACATATGCTCAAATGGTATATGAAGTGTGTAGTCTACTATGTGTTATCTTCATGTGGGTCTAATCTTTCAACCATCTTTGATGACTTTGAACTACAAGATTGATATTGGAATTGGGATCTAGAAGTACATGCATTGCATCGCAATATTTATCATTAAAAATGCTTCTTGAGTAGATGTTGAAATACAAATGGTAAGCTTGTAAATCCTAGTGAGTATACACGAGCCGATTATTAAATAGTTTTGGATGATGGCGACATTTAAACTTAAAGTCACCCCATAAGTAGTTCAAAATAATTTTTTAATAATTCAATAACCCAAAGTCGAGGGTACATTAGAACCATATTCTAAAGTTCCAATAAACTAACAAATTTAACATTATTGAATTCATAGTTTAGTAAAGTCAATAATTTTTAAAACATAATTACATCTAAAACGAAAATAGTTCAACAAACCTTACATTTTGCATTTTTTCTATTTTGGACCTATTTTCTTTTCAAAATAAACTCAGCAGTTACTTATTCCTTGTTATTTCTTTAATGGCTTCGATTATCAAAAAGTAACCCTTTATCCCCCTAACTCACATGTGTCCTAAGCATCGACAAATCACCTTCATACTAAAATCATGGCCAGACTTGGATTTGAATTTGCAATAAAGGATCATGGACCTTTCAGTTATTTTCTCGTTATTAATGTTTCCTGCCATATAAGTGGATTGGTTTTATGTCCAAATAAATATGTTATGGAAGTATTGTAACAAGTTTAAATATCATATTGCAAACTTACACCCACTCCCATTAGTAAAGGAAAACTTAATACCAATCATGGAAAACCTTACTCTAACCCTACTTTATATTGCATCTTTGATGGAGCGCTTCAATACCCCACCTTGACCAACTAGATATATCATATGCAATATTCTTCCACATATATGCCCCTAATGAATCCTATATGGTAGCATTAAAGTGTGTACTATGCTATGTTCAATGTCCTCTTGATTGTAATCTTACACTATATAATACTTCTTCCACATGTATTACCATATATACTGGCGCTGACTAGGCTATATGACTAAACTTGGATTTAGAACCTTCTTTTATGTGTTGGATTTACAACCTTCTTCTTGAGCTTTCGTTGGCATCAGTTTATGTAGTAAGATGTGTGGAAGTATTATTATTATGTGTAAGACCATAATCAAGAGGATCTTGAACATAGCATAGTACATACTTGAAAGCTACCATATGGGATTCACAAGGTCAAGACATATGGAAGCATCTTTTTTGAACTACATATGATATATTAGGTTGGGTGAAGGTGATGCATTGAACTGGTCCAACAAGTATAGGATATGGAGCCAGGTTGGATAAATGTCATCCACCATTGGTACTAACTTTTCCTTTGTATCGATGGGAGTATGAGTAAGTTTTCAAGATGATATTCCAGCTCGTTCTAGTTTCTTTTGACATAAAAATAATCCACTCATATGGCATGAAACGATGCTAATTAGAAAATGGTTGAGAAGTCCAAGATCCTTCATTAGAAACTCATATGCAAATTTAACCATGATTTTGGTACGAAAGGTTATCCGTTGATGCCTAATACACAAGTGAATTAGGGATATATGGTTACCTATTAATAACTGACACCATTAACGAAATAATAAAGAACTAGTTGTGAAACTCATATATTACATGGATTATATATATATATATATATATATATATATATATATATATATATATATATATATATATATATATATATATATATATGGTTAAAGTGGGCTCATGCACAATAGACTTATAGCATCTACAATAGCAAAATATACTATGGTTTAATATTATTTTCATTTCATCGTTCTATTAATTTTGATATATAATTAAATAACATCTCCAATGATTAACATATTTTAATAGTTTTTTAATGAATTAAAGATATTGATCCATATTTAAAATGTCCATAAAATCTCCTCATTTAGTTAGTCCTTATTTCAAACATATCATATTTTAATACAAAATATTTTAAATAAATGTTATCACTGGATATTAATATATAAATGTTTCATAAATGGAAAACTATTATAAAAATAATTAACTAGTTAAAAAATAAAAAATATTTAAAACTAAAATACAATTAAAGAGAAAAAATAAAATAGGATTAAAAAGATAGATACAAAATATTATAGTATATTGACCACATAATATATATAATATATATATTGAGTGATCAATAAAAATAAACAAAAATATTATACATAATAAATTATGATAAATTGTTAATTTAATGATTTCCCAAAACGCGACGAAACACTTTAGTAATGATTATGTTTTAAATATTATTTATTGTTTTCAAAATAATAAAATATATAATTTTATGTTATTTATAGTTACTATTAGTTTACCTGAAAAATATTATTCTAAAAAAAATTATTTTAGTCAAACTTTTCACTAGTCTAGTACTTTGATTTAAATTTAATACTTAATTTTATATTATTATTTTTATCTATTTAAAAAATAATCATATGACAATTTTATTTCAAGTTTATTTGATATTTTAATTTATGTCTTGATCTTAATATCATATATTTAAAATATAAATTATATTAATAAGTTAAATATATTATATTGAACTTTAAAAATTTAACATTAAAATTAAAACGGTAAATAAGTTTAATATACTGATTAACAAGTTGTTGAAAATTTGTAGAGTTACTATTGAATATTTAAGATACAAATTAAAAAAATTCTTGAAAATAGTTAAATTAAAATAACATTGGATGAATTGCCAATAACAAAAACAAACTGCATATTTACCTCTCAAAACAGACAAAATGTAGATGTTTAAATCTAAAATCTAAAAGTTATCCATGACACAAATTTTTGTAAAAGTTTTCCAAAAATCATGATTCTTCTGATTATTTTAACATGTTTATCAATACATTCAGTGCAGTTCCAAACCGATTTGAAGCCTCGAAAAAAATATTAAAAAAAAATTGAGGCCTTAGACCATCTTCAATCCTACAATATTTTTATACCATATTTTATCAAAAAAAAAGTTCATACTATATTTTTTTTAAACTAATACAGAATTGGCAAATACACTCGTCAACTAATTAGTTATTAACATATATATATATATATATATATATATATATATATATATATATATATCTTTTATGAAGACTTTTTAAAATATATTTATTACAAAATTATATTTGTATATTGCTAATTCAAAATAGATTTTGTTTTATTAAAATCACATTTGTTACTTAAAAAAGTTATATAAATTTAAAACATTAAAAATAAATTTTATATTTATGACTAATTAATATCATTTAATATATAACATAAATTTAGATTAACTTTTATAATTATAATTAATTGAATAGAGATCAAATAGAGACAAAAAATAGCATATGAATGTTTTATATCATTTAATTGTAAATGAATAGTATAGCACAAAATTTGTTGTTATACTATTGGTTTACACTAAAATGGTGTGGAAAATAGTATAGCACAAAAAATAGCATATGAATGTTATACTATTGGTTTACACTAAAATGGTGTGTAAAATAAAATGGGGTTGAAGATGTCTCCACATCAAAATGGTGTAAAAATCGTGTTTTGGTGTAGGGTTGAAGATATCTTTGAATAAACATAAATTAGTAAAAGGTGGTGACTTTTTGTTTTTTTAATGGGCTCTTGTTATAAATTTCTCCTTAGATTGTTTTTGAAATAGTATTAGTTGTTTGTTTTTTTTTCATTTTCTCACGACCAGATAAATGTTTTCTACGCAACATGTTATTATTTTAAACATATAAAAAATAAGAAAGAATCAAGTAAAGAAAATGAAAACATATAAATTAACTTTTTATCAGAAAACTAACATGAAAGAAGTGAAAAAACAATAATTAAATCTTATAATTTACATAAATCAAAAATCAGATTAAAACAAACCAAAAATCAAAATTAGATTAAGATGAATCAGATTTCAGAAATCAAATCAATGAGTCTGCATGAAATCATATTAATAAGAATTGAAGATCAATTTTTTAAGCATGTGTACTGAATTAGAAATCAAAAAACATAAATTGAAATTGAAAATCAAAAGGTTGCATAACAACCAGAATCGATTTATTATGAGTTGATTATTTTGTTACCGTTGAAAAAGTTATAATTGATACATATAATCTCTCAATCGATGATGGTGAGAGGCTCAATGCAATGATTATTCTAGAAGAATCACACGTCCTTAAGTCTACAATGTTGATTTTGTTTTGGCCCTATTTCCTTTCATTTTCAACTCAATCGCTATACATGATATATATATATATATATATATATATATATATATATATATATATATATATATATATATATATACGCACTGACGAATCTAGAATAGAATAATAGTATGTGGTTCCTAATTAAGTAAAATCGAAAAATCTAAAAAGTAAACAATCCATGTGATGAATCGGGTCGGGTCGAACCAGTAAAACCAGTCTACCTGACCCCTAAAACTAGATTTTTGTAAAAAAAAAAACATTTATTTTGCACGACTAAATCTCTTTTTGTTCATTTGCAATAATTATTTTTAGAACCAACAATATGGAATGAGTTGTGTTGCTTTTCAACTTTTATTATAACCATCCACCATCCATTTTATAATATCAAATAATTACATCACTTTCTTTTTATCTTCTATATGGGATAAGTTTTAATAAATATTAACTATTTGTTTTGTAAATTTAAATATAAATCCAACGCCTTTCTTTCATTTATTTGTCTTTTTATCTTGTCAAAAATAATGTAAGGTAGGGCATATTTTTTCTCAAGATGGTTCCTAAACTTTATTCAATGTAATTAATATATAAAACTAAAAAAATAGGTGGGTCCTAGGACCCATCTTTGTTATATATAGATACGTTCTTGTATATAGGTTTAGGTTCTATGAAAAACAAAAAACTCTAAAAAAAACCCTAAAAATCATAAAAATACATAAAAATAAATACTTAGAGATTACAAATCTTTTTTTGACTTTATAGGTACAAAAATCGCTACTTTTTCATTAAATTCTTTGAAAAAAAACAAAAAAAATCAATTTTTTATTTTTTTCAGCAAATTTATAAAAATAGATGCGGTTTTTTGGTAAAAAAAGTCAAAAAAAAAAAAAGATTTGTTATCACTAAGTATTCTTTTATGCATTTGTAGGGTTTTTTTGTTTTTCCATGTAACCTTTCCCTATATATATATATATATATATATATATATATATATATATATATATATATATATATATATAGAAAAAGTGAATATACCATTAAGAGTATATAAGCTTAGGTATCAAAACCCACCATAATACATCGTTTTGTTTGATATATTCATTATAATGTTCTTAAACTTCGACCCCTAATTTGATTTATTTTCAGGATTTTAGAAAGTTCACTATTATCTTCCTCTTACATTACATCTTTATATCGAACACATACTAGGTTATATATATATATATATATATATATATATATATATATATATATATATATATATATATATAGTTAAAAATGAAAATTACGTAAGAGGAAGAAAAATGTAAAATCTATAAAAATCTTGGAATTAAATCAAGTTAGAAGTTGAATGAAAAGAACATTGTACAATTACAATGTGCAAATGTAATAAAAAACGACGTAATATGATGAGTTTGGGTACTTAAATTTATATACCTTAATGGTATATATATATATATATATATATATATATATATATATATATATATATATATATATATATATATATATATCCTCCTTAATAAATGAAGGTTTTTTTTTTGCCATATGTCATCTTCTTCTTCATTTGGACACATGTCATTTTCTAGAATTTTTGAATTTTCTATTTTTCACTTGTCATTTTATTGTAATTTTCATTTTATTAAATTAAAATTTCACATTTAATTTAATATGTAAGGTAATATATATGTAAGATATTTATTAGAAATGATTTATATATGTAATGTATTCAATGTATTAAAGTCTCATTATTTTTAATAATTAAAATTTTTTCTCATTTTTGTTATAAATTCAAACTTTTCAAAATTTTAAAATTTCATATATATTTTTTTTAAATAAACCCATGTAATACATGGGTCTGACACCTAGTATATATATATATATACATATACATATATATATATATATATACATATACATATATATATATATATACATATATATATATATATATATATATATATATATATATATATATATATATATATATATATATATTGTCCTAATAGTTTGGAGGTCTTGGACCATCGCTCATGCTGCCCCAGCCATTGGCATGGCCGTGGAAACATCTAGTATACTCAATTTCTTCTACATCTAATCTAATGTTTCCTAATATATTTAATCTCCTAAACCTCAATCTTTATTTAAACTAAACTTTTCCTTTCTTTGTTTTAAAATTTTAATATATCTCCTAAATTAAGTTACAAATCTCCTATTATAATTTTCTTTGATATTCAACCAAAAAATATTAACATTCTTCTTGTTGACATACATACAAAATCCAACACAAACTCAAATCTCTAGCCTCATGATTCCTTGGCTCGAGATAATCAGGAGCAACAACCAAGTTTCCAAATTATTGTTCGCAATAAGAGTTTTGAAAAGGAGGTGCCGTTTTCATAAAAGTCACTTCAACTTTGGCTTGTGTGGTAGGGGTACCCTCACAATTAAAGGATTACTCTGTACATGGAAACTTTATTCAAAGAGTGATTAATGTTGTTTATTGTGGACTTTAGAATTAGTAAAACAATGTTTTGCATAAAATATCTATAATTTAGAAAATTATATTCTCTCTGTATCAAGTGTTTTCATTTTTTATTGAAGTCGATTGTTCTAGTTGTATTTTAGACACATGTGTAAATAGGGAGTAGCTTAGATCTTAGGAGTATATTAGATTTGCTGTTAAAAAATATTTATGTTTTTTTTTCTTATTAAATTTGTTATTAAAATTTAAAAGACATTTGTAATGATAAAATGTAAAGAGCAGACAGGTTGATTAACATAACAAAACAAGTTTGAATGAAAATATCTATATTATAAATGGCTAATGACTTATGTTGGTAATAAATTTTTTTTCAGCTGTAGTCATTTTTTATATACTATTTATCGTTAAACTTGTTTTTTATATAAAAATATCATTATAACCGACTATTATACATTATTTACATATGAAGTTATTATTGGTGTTCAAATTTAACCGGTTTCCAATGATTTTGGTATCTTCGGCGACCCTCCAGCCAACTTGAGTTTGCCGGCAACGAGTTCTTTGACATGGGTTCTTGTATTTTCACAAAAAAAAAAAAAAAATTGTTTCTGCTGAACCAAAGAACAAATCGAGTTTCTGATGAACCCATTGTAAAAACCCTTCAAATCTAAACGAAAACCCACGAGAAAAAATCTTTCAATTCTTTCATGGATGAATCTTCAAATCTGACCTTCCATGGATGAACCTTCAATGACGTGTTCTATGTTCCTGAAATCGTTTGAACCTAAAAACATGTTACCGAAATCGATTTGCAAATCTTAATTTCTTGTGTTCATGTGTTCTTGAGTTCTTGAAATCATTTGAACAAAAAATTGTTCTTTAAAAATTACCAAAAATTATTTTCAATAAATTTCCTAGAAATCGTTTGAAGGTCAGATTTGTATAACTCGTATTCAATAAAAAATTTCAGAACTTGTTTAAAGGTTTGGTCTGATGTGCCAAGAACTCGCAAAAAAAAAAACTCATGTTAGCCGGAGAATTATTTGAAAATATGACCGGAAAATCATCAAAGATGTCGAATTTGTCAAAAACCGGTTAAACCTACAATAGACGGGTCATAATTATAGTTCTTGAAAACCAAAAGCAATCGTTGCATTATACATTCTATAAATCAAATTGTGTTGTACGAGAGTGTTTCCACTAGTAAAAAAAAATTTCTATATCTTTTGTATATTGACCTTATTAGCCATCTAAAAAAATTATATCTCTAAATCTCTAATAACCATCATGTTCGAAATAACGGTTAACTATGATTTTCATAATCCAAAATTTGGCATAAAGTCGGTTCACAAACAAGGATTTTCGAGGCAAAATACAAATTTTTTAAATGGTCTCGAAAATATAGATTTTCAAAAAGAACTTTGAATTTTCTAAATCAGCCTTCTACCGTAAAGTATCATAAAAAATGCTTTTCTGGTTTTTTAAACTTGATTATCATTTTCAAACTCAATAAGATTTTCTAGAATATAAGTTATGACAAAAGGTAATTTCTAAAAATTACCTTTTCTAGAAGACAAATTGCAAAAATGGTCCCTGCGGTATGCATTTTTTTGGGGTTTTAGTCAAAACCACGACTTTTTTGGATTGATGGTCCTTTTGAGCTAGTTTCATTGCGTTTTTGGTCCCCCTGAATAGTGGAATGACGGTAATACCCTTATGTTATTTATTTTTCATTTATTTTTCATTTCTTTCATATTTTTTAAATCTAAATACTTATTTATTTATTTAACTAATTAAAAAAATAAAAATCTCTCTCCTTTGGAACCAGTCGAACTTGTACCCGAGCCTATAGTTGAAGAACCCGAGACTGATGTCGGAGATATCACTGATATCGACATCCGTCAAGCGGCTAAGCTCAAAGGCCCCGAAGCTCGGCGGTGGTTCGCCAGTCAGCTTATGCTTCCGGAGTGGATGATTGACGTCCCTGATCGTCTCGATCACGATTGGTATTTGTTTCTCATTCTTTCAATCATGTCTGTGAAGAATTAGTAAATTATACGAAACTGAAACTATTCTAGGCCTAATTTGGTCTATTTTAACCCTGCATAGTTTCAATAAGCAGTCGCTGAACTTACTAATTCTAGACGATGCCCATAATTTGGCCCAATTAGGGCTTAACGAGATTCGTAAAATCGGTTTAAAGGTCGATACGTTGATGAACAATGGTCGGAACTCATCAATTGTTCGAGATGCTTCAGTAGAAGGGAACTCATAATGAATGAAACCCTACAGGTATGTATTTGCAAGACCTTCTGGAAAACGATGCTTTGTTGTTTCATCAAATGGAACAACTATCAGCAGATTACGCAATGGCTCCCTCCTGCACCGATTTCCTTCTTCTCTACCTAATGGTGCTCGAACCAGAGAAGGTTCTCGATCTGCCCAATCATATTGCATACTTGACTGCATATTTCACGAGGTATTAATCTTCACTTACATATGGAGAATAGAGTTACAGTTTCTGATTTTAGCTGAGTGTTTTGATGATGATCTTTTGTATATTCTATGATCATCACAGTTGGATCAAACGACATTGATGGGTGCTGAAACGGCGACGAGTAGTCGTAGCACATCAGCTCTGTTGCTTCCATCTTCCCAATACAGCGATGATCGAAAAGAAAAGAAGGAGCAAGGATTGGGGTTTGTTGGGGGTTGCTCAGATCAACAGAAAAGAAAAAAGATGGGGTTAGGCTAGAATGGTTCTATGGTGGGCGGAGATGTAGCGGTTCACGGTGGAGTTTGGTAGTCGAATGGAGGCTAGCAGGTGGTGCGGTGGCTATCTCCAGATTGCCGGAGGTAGCACAGCCCCTTCTTGTTCGTTGAAATTGGGAACGAGAGAAAGAAATGGGTATATGACCTGGAGAGAGAGAGAGAGAGAGAGAGAGAGAGAGAGAGAGAGAGGTGGGCCCTTTTTTATTTTTTTAATTGTTAAAATAAATAAATAAATATTAAATTTTAAGAATAATGAAAGAAAAATGAAAAATAAATACCTCAAGGGTATTATAGTCATTTCAGTTTTCGGAGGGACCATTTTTGCATACAAACCACTCCAAAAGGACTACGAAACCAAAAAAGTCACTGTTTGGACTAAAACCCCAAAAAAATGCATACCACAGGGACCATTTTTGCAGTTTTGTCTTTCTAGAATTTTCGAACTCAATTATTATTTTCAATCTATTTTTTATTTAAAAAGGTGGTTTCGAACATCTAAAAATATTATAAAAATATGATGTTTTAAGTATATTCAAGGAAGCAATTTCTTTGATATCAATGCACTTATATATTTCTCAACTAAGCGAGTGGTTATAAAAAAAATTATAAGATGCTTTGTTTGACGTAAATATAGCCATTTCCCAAAATTTTCAAATGAGAGATTTTAAAATCAAGAGAATCTATTCGGTGATATAGAGTATAGGAAGCAATTGCAAGCTAATGATACATAACATTGTAGCATTAACAACCACCTCATGAGTTAGATAACATCAATCTTAATGACAGAGTTGTACAATGTCAAGCTTTCGAGGTTAGTTTAGTTTTTTGAACTATAACATGATGTCTATAATGTTAGAATCACATATTACGGAAACTCAATGTTAATTATAGATATGGATCTATATTATTTGGATAAAACCGAATTTTTAAATTAGACAATTTAAATTAGACTATTTGGTTCGTATCTTTAGATTTTTCGATTGGTTTTCAACATAACTGAATAATTATTTTGGATTTCAGATCGGTTTTGATTTATAAAATAAGAACCGAATAGTCCAAAAAATAATAATAACAATTTATTATTACTTTAATTATATTATCCATTTTTAATATATATCTTTAATAGTTTATGAATTTACTATATTTAATAGATTAGAAAGTTTAATATAATATGACATATTAATATAACATCCGTTTCCCATAATGGACCAATAGTTGATATAAAGGAGTAAAAGACATAGTTTTGAAGAAAACCATATGCCACGACGTGGCATGGCAATTGAAGAACGCGTTTTCTGATGAACACCACGACGTGGCATGAAGGGTGTCGAGGCGTGGTGAACGCTGCAACCCAATCCCATTATTTTTTAGGGTTTCTTCCATATTTAAAGTCATTAACTCATGACCTAAGGCATCATTTGCAGTCTCTAACCTCCCTAAACGAAACCCTAGCCCCCACTTCATGTTTGTGATCTTGCTTGATTGATTGGAGTCCTTGTTCTTTGTTTTTGGCTAGACTTGAAGAAGAAGGAAGTTCATTGTCATGCAAGGAAACAAGGAGCTAACTTGGATCCATCTTTCCCTTCAGATTTATGAGTTGTTGGAGATATAAAGTTTACATGTTAACCTTTGTTATTCTTGCTTCAAGTTTGAACTCATTTTAGATGATGTTGGTCCTATCCATGAATACTTTTAGAGTTTGAGAAACTCCAGAGCTTGTTGTGACTCTCAAATGGTCCTTAGGTTTCTAAATTCTAAAAATGAGAAAATAGTCATGTTTAGAGCTATTTTGGGTCCATGAGAAATTTAGGGTCATATTAAGGACTTAATGGACTTAGGGTTGTAGACCTAGCTTCGGGATGAAGTCCTAATGGATAAAGTTGGAGAGTTTATCCATTAAGTTTGTGAAAAGAACTAGATCAGAAGTTATGGGCCTTGATCTAAAGGGATTAAGCACTTAATGAAGACTTTGGCATTCTTCCAAAAGCCACGACGTGGTAGTGCTTAGAATCGCGACTGTATTGTCATGACATTCCCACAATGTGGCAAAGGAAGTCCCATGATGTGGCAATGTCCTGTGTTTCGACTATTTTGTCTTTTGTTCCCACGACATGGCGAAGGAGGACCCACGACATGGCATTGACTATGTGGACCTTTAACCGTTGACTTTTGACCAGTTTGACCTTAGGTCAAACTTAGAAGCACAGTGAGTTTCTCATTATGACACGTATCCCACTATATATCCTTTGAATGGTAGGATAGAGGCACGGTTAGAGTACAAGTATGCTAGTTGTTTAGGATAAGTTCTTGTTATGCCATACAGTTAGAACACTTGGTGCTTTGGTAGTTAGACTGGTAGGGTCTTGCCTGTTGATCGTATGATATTGTTAAGGGTTATGTAGGCAGGGTGTCGAGGAAGGCCAGTTATCAGGATTATGTGTGATAGACCAGCAAAGGACTTAATTGATAATTGATCAATCACAGGGTAACTAGGGAAGGCTAGTTGTCCAGGGTATGCAATATGCTTGTATATGTTATGTGTTCATGTTACGTGATTATGTTGTAGTGATAGTTTGGGTTCTATGTACTCTAAGTTGAATAGCTTGAGAACTCTTGGTCCAATTCCTGATTGTGATGTTCTTTTATTGATTGTTCGCTCTCGGGTGGATCATCTGTTCGATTGTCTATCTGACCCCTGATTGCATAGCGCTTTATGGATTGCATGGAACGCCGGGATTTGGCCCATGGCGGTTGTACGGAAGACCAAGATGTGGCTCCTGGTAGTGGAGTTTGGGTTGGGCGTGTTTACTCCTTGGCGGGTCCCATTACGTATGGTTGGTGGGCCCGTTATATATCGTTAGGCGGGCCCATTATGTGAGTTGGGATAGGCATGTGAATGTTTATGTTGGGCACATTGTGTATGATATATGTATATGAATAGGAGTTTTGTATGCTCGACGATAGAATCGAGAACTGTATGTGGATGCATTGTATGTATGGTGGAATATAAGGTATACTGGGGAACTCACTAAGCTTTTTGTTTACAGTTATGGATTAAATATTTTGCAGGTTGTTCGTGATTAGGGCTCGGCAGGACTATACACACGTATCAAAGATAGTCGTTTTTTGCAGTTT
The DNA here is from genome assembly GCF_002870075.4 of Lactuca sativa. Classification (NCBI taxonomy): domain Eukaryota; kingdom Viridiplantae; phylum Streptophyta; class Magnoliopsida; order Asterales; family Asteraceae; genus Lactuca; species Lactuca sativa. Next base: position 65,583,184 of record NC_056626.2, on the reverse strand, counting down.
TGTAAACTTAACTTTGATAATGTATGGTTTTCAACTATTCAAATATTATTCAATGGTTTTGGAATAAAGATTTAATTGGTTAGTCTGTTTTATGAATAAAAATCAATTCGAAATTTTCGGGATGTTATAATTTGATATCAAAGCCTTGGTTTGAGGGATTCGGACGCACTTTGCGGTGTGTTTGAACGCAAATTGAGGACTGTGAGATTTTCTACGTGAGATATATATATATATATATATATATATATATATATATATATATATATATATATATATATATATATATATATATAATCTCAACTATTTTGGAATATAATATTCATTGACATCAACCCACCTTCCTCATTAATAGAATTAAATATAATTATCTATTTAGTATTATTTTTAACATCTATTATGATTGATTAATTTAAATTTTTACTTATGCAATTATTTTCTAATTTCATTAATGATGTTCATTTAAAATACAATTTATTTGTAGCTAATATGTAATTTATAATTTGATGTTATTATCATTTAAAATTATTATTAATTTTAAACCACTTATTATTAATAATAAGTTAAAGAAGAGTTTTAAGAAACACTTAATATTATTATTCAAATATGAAACATATACTAAATAATAAAATGATAAGATTGACAATTTGCATTTCAAAAGAGACTTACATGGATAATGTGACATATCTATGATTTTTATAATTTGATTTTATTATTTATAACTATTGTTTGTTAATTTTAAAGCCACTTATTATTATTAATAAGTGAAGGAGAACTTTTAAAAAGCACTTATTATTATATTAAAATGTTAAACATATACTAAAATATAAAGTGATAAGATAGACAATTTGCATTTTAAAAGAGACTTACATGGATAATATGGATAATATGACATATCCATGATTTTTAATTAAGTATTGTTTTGAAGCAACACAAACATACAAACATATATACAATATTTAATTAAATATTATCTATATCACATACCATAACACATGACCGATAACATGAATCTGATCTAATTTACAATAAAATTTAAACCACAACATACAACGATTGTCTTAAACGAATACTTAAACCAAAAAAAAGAATTAGTATATAAAAAACTTACAAATTAAAAACTTTAACATAATCACCTAACTCGAAAAATGGTCCAAAACCCTCAAACCAACATAAAAACTTTTAGACTTGTTTTCTTTGTGAATTTTGTATGTGATTGATATTTGTGTGTCTACTCAAAGAGATTGGTCTTTTATAGTAGACTATCTATTAATTGCTTATTAAACATATTATATTTTTTTTTTGAACCGGCAAATATAAATATTATAATCTACTCCTAACCTAACACCTAATTCCACATATGTCCATAACGGGACTTGAATCCTCGACCTCAAAGAGGGAGGACACCACCCGATACCGCTGGGCTAGAAGCCCTTTGGTATTAAACATATTATATAAGTTATAAAACCTTTGAATGATTAATCATTATTAAGAGACCTTTAAGTGGTATTCATTCAAATAAGAGGTTTCAAATGAATATGGTTTAAGTAAAAATGCATCATGGGAGTTTCAAATTAATGTGATGAAAGGAAAAATGTTTTATTTATAAGTATATTAGTTTATAACACGTGAGAACCATGGTTATAAAATTAATTAAACTTTTATAGTAAAAACTTAAAATTATGAATCAATTATTTCAAATAAATTATTAATTAAGAGATATTATTTTGGTTATATAAAATTATAATCGTTAATTTAAATAAATACAAGAAATTACATCACCTTATAATATATATTAATTTTATTTTATTTTTTATTCTAGTGTTATTAATTTAATATAATTAGAGTGTGAAATTTGAAATTTGAAATTTGAAATTTGAAATTTGAAATGAAGAATCAGTTATTAATTTAATGTAATTAGAGTGCAAATTGTAAAATTTAAAATGGAGAATTAATAGGTTGACATGTGGCATGATAGGTGACATATAGTATTAATGAGGATTTCTAATATTATGACACGTGTCAATAGAAGAATAAACTTATTTATTTACTAGAATAGGGAGACTAGGCGAATTTCCATGCGTTGCGCAAAAATACTTATATAGTTGAAATCTTTACAAATATTTGTTTTCTAAAATATAACAATAACGTTGTTGTTAAATTTGATATACTAATTCGTATACTAAGTTGATATAATATATTTATTATTTTGAATTATATGATAATATATACATCTATTAAAAATTAGGTGTGAAACCCGCGTATTATACTGGTTTATTAAAAGAAAGTTTTGGTAACCATAAAGAGCATGTTAATAAAAAAATAAGTACGATTGAGTTTGTGACTTTTTGGTAAACCGCATGGAGTATTTATGTAGTTTGATCTTAATTAATCTATACTAATAAAATTAATTAATATGAATTCACAAATGGAATGTACTATCTATATTAATATACATATACATTAATTAATATATTAATAGAAAAAGAAATTGAAAAATAGAAAGTTATTATGTACATTAATGAATATATTTATAAAATTAATTAATATGAGGTGGCATTTAATAGGTGAGATTTGAATAAAAAAACTACAAAAATGACAAGTGGATATTAAATAATTCAAAAAAAATCTAGAAAATGACAAGTGTTAAAATGAAGGAGAAGATGACATGTTGCAAAATTATTCTTATTTATTAGGGTAGATTATTAGAATAGGGAGACCAGGCGAATTTCCACGCGTTGCGCAGAAACACTTATATAGTTGAAATCTTTACAAATATTTGTTTTCTAAAATATAACAATAACGTTGTTGTTAAATTTGATATACTAATTCGTATACTAAGTTGATATAATATATTTATTATTTTGAATTATATGATAATATATACATCTATTAAAAATTAGGTGTGAAACCCGCGTATTACACAGGTTTATTAAAAGAAAGTTTTGGTAACCATAAAGATCATGTTCATAAAAAAATAAGTACGATTGAGTTTGTGACTTTTTGGTAAACCGCATGGAGTATTTATGTAATTTGATCTTAATTAATCTATACTAATAAAATTAATTAATATGAATTCACAAATGGAATGTACTATCTATATTAATATACATATACATTAATTAATATATTAATAGATAAAGAAATTCAAAAATAGAAAGTTATTATGTACATTAATGAATATATTTATAAAATTAATTAATATGAGGTGACATTTAATAGGTGAGATTTGAATAAAAAAGAAAAAAACTACAAAAATGACAAGTGGATATTAAATAATTCAAAAAAATCTAGAAAATGACAAGTGTTAAAATGAAGGAGAAGATGACATGTTGCAAAATTATTCTTATTTATTAGGGTAGATGTATAATCTCAATCGTCTGAATGACTATTACCCACGGGTTACTAATGACAAAAATTAAATATAGTATATGGTTTAATGTTATTTATAATTGTTATTGTTAATTAATTTTTTAAAATTTATTTTCTTAATGTTCTAATTTATATTATTGAAATTATTTAAAAATCAAACATTGTTTTTCGTATTTAAAGGTAACAATATAATCATTTATATAGAGTTATTTTTAATTATTGTTATTGTAAGTTATTTTAAGCTACTTATTTGAAATTTTTTAATGGTTATAAACATATCTTTAGAAAATATTTTAGTTAAATTAAGATTACAATTTCGTTTTTGCATTTAACACTACAATTCACTTTTAATTATTCACAAAATATTCTTTGGGGTTTTTAAGTGGCACTGAAATTTATATTTAAGTTGATCATGTAATGTTTTAAAATAACAATTTAAGTATTTTTTATCCAAACTATTCAAAAGTTGTAGTTTTAAACTGATAATGGTTTACATACAACAACTTATTAAATCTAATAAATAAAATATAATATGTTAAAAGTTAAAAACATAACTTTGTAAATATGAGTAGATATATTATTTTGATATTGAAATTTAGTTTATCTATGATTACACTTTAAGTTTGATATTTATTTAACCTTATTAACGAACTTATAATCTTTATTAGAAAGACACTACAATTTATCACTTTTAACTATTTTCAATCTATTCTTTAGGTTGTTTAAGTCGAATTAAAACTTATATTTAAGTTGACCCTATATTTAAATTAACAATGTAAGTATCTATCCAAACTGATCAAAAGTTGTAGCTTTAAAATGATAATGGTTTACATATAACAACATATTAAAACTAATAAATTATGTATAATATGTTAAAAGTTAAAGACATAACTTTATAAGTAAAAGTAAAGATACTATTTTAACAAACTTATAATCATTATTAGAAAGAAATTGAAAAGTCCTAGGAGTTTCAAATGAATATGGTGAAAGAAAAAATATATGAGAGTTTCAAAAGAATGTGGTGAAAGAAAAAAAATGTTTCCTTTATAATATAATATGATATGATGATATGATATGATATGATATAGATATAGTTATAGAATAGGCGAATGTCCGTGCGTTGTGCAGATTAAAAAAATATTGAAAAAAAATATATGTTTAATGCCTGCGCATTGCACAAAATAAAATAATAAGATAAAAAAATTATATAATATATATGAACCTATAAATTTTGGATATAATTTTAATACCAAACTAATTATAACATGGTTATCCCAATGTATATTATCTAACAATATTCATATTTTTCATCACAAAATTTAAAGATCAACCGTATGTATAACACGTTAATATAACCAACAACGACAACGCATTTAGTAATATCTATGAATTACTATAGTAAAAATAAAATATATTAATAATAATACAAATGTCATACGCAAATATAGTATTACTGTGGATCATTTTTAGGAGAATCTCATCTGGTGTAAAAAAAGAAAATGATACATAGGGATTCCACGTGGTAGATTTGTGTACTTAATATATCTTAAGATACCTAAATGATAAACCATATATAATAGAACAAAATAACCATAAATTTCGTTTTATTTTTTATGTAAACAATATGAATAAAATCCAAAAGGTAGACTATAAAAAATGAAAAATAATATATATATATATATATATATATATATATATATATATATATATATATATATATATATATATATATATATATATATATATATATATATATGCGAGGCTTGGTAATGCTAAGGTGGGTCCCTTGACCCACCTAAATTTTAAAATTTTACAATAAGTTATATTTAAAAATTATTTAGGACTTATCTTAAATATTTTAAAGGACCTACCTTAATGTATTTGACAAAAAAATGAAGGTAAAAAGTGATATAAACTATAGACAATCGAAAGCATATCATATCTTTTGGCATCAAAGAATCACAAATCAACTCCAGGAAGAATGTAATGAGGAGATTTTTCATTATAAATAGTTGTTTCCTCTTTCATGATTGCAAATTACTCTAAGTATAAGTTGGTTTCAGTAAAAAAAATACCGTTTGGTTGGGTCATTTCACCACCAACTTTTATACATGTTGCACCGATTGTTTATTTGGTTTTACTGACCCGATTGAAACATATTTTGTTTTGAGCTGGTCTAGTTGAATCGGTTAGGGAACCATATAGTTTTCTACTATATACTCGCCACTAAATTATATATATATATATATATATATATATATATATATATATATATATATATATTGATCATATGTGTTCAACAAATAATTGAGATTATTGCTTGTCTTATTTTTCTATCAAATGTAACTTTCAAGAAAACGAATATGGAGGACGTCGAGTTGATCTCGCTTATGTGAATTTTCATCTTCCTCTTTATCATTCAAAATGAATACATTCACCACAATGTAGAGTTTTGAGTGTTCTCAAATCATTTTTTTTCTACACCAAACTCTAACAATCTCATCTATATATAGATCAACCAGTTAAATATAATAATTACCATTTACTAACAATAAGTTAATTTTTTTTTCATTTGTAGTGATTAATTATTTTAAAATTGAAATCATAGCTGCACACACACACACACACACACACATATATATATATATATATGAGATTTTATATTTTGATTAGACCAACCAATTTATAATGTAAATTAGTAATTTTATATTTAAATTAAATTGCAACATAGTAAGATTAATTGATGATCTCCTAAAATCTAATGATAATGATTTTAGTTACCTAAAAAATTAATAATTTTTTGTTAATGGAACATGAAAGATATATTCTTTTTTTTCACTTTTCTCCAAAATTAATTGTAGCGCCTGGTTCCTGGTACGCATATAATTATACTTTATTCGCTTTTGTAGAGCTACTCCACGAGTTGGAAGCCCCAAACTCGTCGAGTAGAAATCAGATTTGATGTGGGATCTTAAGTCACCTACTCGATGAGTTGAAGGCCTTGACTCGACGAGTAGGGCTGCCATGATGAAACCCTAAATTTGGGTTTTTGCACCCTATTTAAGCATCTTCCCCTCAGCTTCATTTATAGCATCCAAGTCCCAAACCCTAATCTACGAAACACTAGTGCTTTGCTTGAGGTTATGAGCCATTTTGAGTGATCTTTGTGTGTTTTTGAAGCTTGTGGAAGAAGAGAAAGCTAGATGGCTTAAGAGGGAGAGAGTAGATCCAGAAACTACACATCATTTGCTACATTTTCGGGTAAGCAAGTCCCAACCTTGCTCAATGAGTTCTTTGATCTCTTCTTTTCATCTTTATGAGGGTTTTGGTCCAAGTATTTTAGCACGTGAAGAATAGATGACCTAAGTGGGTATTCTTCCAGATCTAGGACCTTGAAGGGCTATTATGGCATAGAGGTGCAAACTTTATGCCATAGGAGTCCCCATGCAAGCAATAGAGTGTCATTTTGGCCTTTTAAGCCCAAAAGGCCATGCATGGAGGAAAAAGGCAGAAGCTTTACATGTTTATGGAATGTTTTGGGTCCAGATCTATGTTAGTATGCATTAGTTTGGTGTATGGATGGCTAGTGGACCCAAAATCTAAGTCCTAAAGGGTTAGGGTTAAGCTAAACCCATGAAGTAGAGGTATTAATGGGTAAAGTTGGAAACTTTACCCTTTAAAAGGACGTTCTCAGTGTGCATCAGGGATAAGAAGCTTATATCTAAAGAGTAAGGGCTTAACCCATTAAGATCGCCCAAGCAGATAGGGGAACTCGTCGAGTCCATAGGGGAACTCGATGAGTTGAGTCGTGTTGTCCCATTTCTGATTATGGTAGAACTCGACGAGTCTGAGGATGACTCGACGAGTTAATTTGCTAAATCACGACTATGAGCAGCCCGATAAAAATCGACGAGTCGGGGGACGACTCGGCGAGTTAGGTCACGGTTTCAGGACGGTTGAGTTAAAGAACTCGGCGAGTTGGTCAACCCAGAATGTTGAATTTGACCAGAATGTTGACTTTGACCAGGGGTAAAATGGTCATTTTACCATTAGAAGAATTATCAGTTTTTGACTAAGTGCTTATTGTGATGATGATAGTCGGGGAGTCGATTGGAGCAGCAATCAGAGATTCCTCACACGAGATTTCAATAGCCAGATTGAGAGGTGAGTTTTCCTCTAGTAGAACGGATCGAAGGCACCAAGGTCGACCTGTATATGTATAATTAGTAGTTGTGTGTGAGCGATGCCCATATCTCTCAGTTAGCCGAGTGTGGGCGGGGCCGTATCTTATAACTTTAGTTGAGTATGGATACGTGAGTGATTGATAGATTTTAGTTATACTTGTTGTCTGTGTGATACTTGTATGTATGTTTAGTAGCTGAGTGTGGGCGAGTCCTGTATCTCATAGCAGCTGAGTGTGGGTGGGGCATGTATCTCATAGTAGATAAGTGTGGGCGGGGCCCGTATCTCATAGCCAACGGAGTGTGGGCGAGGCCCATATCTCCCAGTTAGCAGAGTGTGGGCGGGGCCCGTGTCTCCTAGTTGCATGTTATATGTGTGTGATATGTGGTAGTTTGGGGAGACTCACTAAGCTTCGTGCTTACAGTTTTCAGTTTTGTTTTCAGGTAGTTCCGGTAGCAAGGGGAAGAGCTCAGGATGATTGCAGTGCACACACCATTGATTTAGCCTGGGATGTCTAAACTCTGATATTTTGACACATGATTTTGATACACTATTTTGGTGTGATGATTTGATATCATTACTTATGTTTTCATGAGATTATGACTGGTATTTATGGTTTTTATAAATAATTAAAAACGAAATTTTTGGACTGTATTTTTGGGATGTTTCAAGTTGGTATCAAAGCCTTGGTTTGAGGGATTCAAGCACACTCTCGAGTGTGTCTGAACTTAAACTAAGGAATTGGTATGAAAATTTTCAAAAGAAAATTATTTTTATGAGAAGCACTTTTAAAAGAGAAAAGAACTTCGAAAAAAGAAAAGGGTATGGTGCATGCAATCAGCCGAGCTCAAGTAAGTACTCTTAAATTACACATACTAGTTTATGTTATGATATGTTATGAGAACTGCATGCTAGAGTAGGACTAAGGATCTAGGAAGGATGCCTTATGTGCCTGTTATATGTATACTAGCTTTATGAGAACTGCATGCTAGATTAGAGCTAAGGATCTAGGAAGGATGCCTTATATGCTTGTTATATATATCTCAGCTTATTAAACTGCATGCTAGTACATATTAGTCAGGGATGGCCTGAATGAGATATGCTTGATTATGTTTACTCGATGCTTGAATGTTGCTTTCTTTGTGGTTTTAGGAGTTCTAGTTATCTTTTACTAACTAGTAAATGAATATGTTAATGTACATATTTTTAGGACTAAATAATTTCAGAAGTTTAGGTCTAGCCCTATTGCACAGCTCTTGTCTGAGTCCAACCGTTGTGGGGTAGGACCTCTCATTCGAAGAATTATCTAGTCTTTGTAATATGTACTAGTATTCACGAGCTAGTTAGGGGGAGATAGCAGGGACTTATGCAGCTGATGGCGGAGAGTGGGTCGGTGATTACCCTAGGGCAAGACTAGGATGAGAGTAGCGTGTGAAGCAGTAGTAGAAGGGACTTGGTGGAGTCAAGGCATTTCTTGAGGAAAGTATGGATAGATGTGGAAGGTAGTGTGGGCCCGTACTACTAAAAACAGAGGATCCGTACTCAAATCAAGGAAGGATGGGATGAATCCAGGGAACTTGCAGTATATGTGATCCCTCGAGATATTATTAGTATTCTGGTGTTTTTATGACGTATTTTTCAAAATGGTGGTATTATGTACTAGACCAGTCGGCAGTTCAGGCGCCAGTGAGGGATCAGGCTCGGACTCTAGAGTCGAGCAGCTAGACAATCAGACAAGGGAGTTTATCTCCTCTGAGATCATGCGCAGTATTCCGGATCAGACTCCTGTGATCTTTGGCACGATCAAGGAGGGTATTTTAGAGCTCATGGATGAGAGATTAAGTGCTTTCCGCACCAAGGTGGTGGCCATGATGGGGTCGCACACACTGACTTTCAGGTACTTCAGAGCTTGTGCAGCTCCCAATTACGATGGGGCTCGGGATCCCATTGCGAGCACTAGATGGTTGGCTGATGTTGCCAACACATTCCGCACCATCAGATGTCTTGAGGGGGACAAGGTTCGACTTGCATCCTGTCTTCTGAAGGACAGGGCACGCAATTGGTGAGAGGAGGTCGGACGAGCCATTGGTCATGATGCAGCTCTTAATGTTATGACTTGGAGCGACATCTCGGCTAGGTTCACAGCCGAGTTTGCACATGTGATAGAGTTTCAACAGCTTGCTAGGGAATTCCAGGGTCTCCATCAGACGACTAAGACAGTGGCGGAGATTACCGCCAAGTTTAAGGAGAGGGCCCTTCTCGTTCCGCAGTATGTGGCGGATGAGGAGATGAAAAAGGCCCGATATCATGAGATGTTAAGGAGTAAAATTCGGCAGTTTGTGAGCCGATCCAACTATAAAAAATTGGGGGATATGATTACCAGAGCTAGAGAGAGATAGATAGATAAAGAGAGAGATTTAGAGATGGAAATGAAGAGGAAACCAGATGCGGCATCTGGTATGGAGGGCTCGGGCAAGAAGCCCAAGACAGATTCCCGAGGGAAGGGCCAACAGGGCCGAGGCCGCTGCGGCAAATGCGGTAGGTCACACGAGGGGACGTGCAGGGCAGGTAGTTCGGTCTGCTTTAAGTGTGGCCGAATTGGTCATGTGAACAGGGACTGTACAACTACCACCACCACCACCACATTATCTGATCCGATTTTCTTCCAATGCAATCAGATGGGCCACAAGAGATCCCAGTGTGCGAGCTTGGCAGTAGCAGGATAGGTGGCGACACCCGCTCCTACTACATTGAGGATTACAGATGGCCGACAGGGCCGTATAGATGTGCCAGTGGCGAATATTAGAGCCTTTCAGTTGATAGTAGAGGAGGCACGTGCAACTCCTGATGTCGTTACAGGTATGTATCTTCTCTTTATCTCTTTGTTTATGTTGATTATTACTTCTGTTTATGTGTTTTTGTTATAGGATCATTCCTTGTTAGCAATGTATCTACTATGGTATTGTTTGATTGGGGGGCTACCCGATCTTTTGTGTATCTTGTGCCCAACAAGCGATTCGTAGGAGCTCCAGGGGAGCTGGATTGTCCACTTGATGCGGAGATAGCAGATGACAGGATTGTCAGGGTTGCGAGAGTTCACTAAGGATGTACACTACAGTTATTTGATGAGTAGTTTTCTATGGATCTAGTCCCTATTCCCTTGCGAGGGAATAAGGTTATAGATGGCATGGATTGGTTGATCCCTAATGGGGCAGTGATCGATTGCGAGCAACAGCTAGTGAAGGTTCGAACTCCTAGTGGGGGAGGGTTAGTGATTCAGGGTGAAAGGCCGCATAATGGATAGACTCTATCCTCAACAGCGAGAGGGAGGCGCTACCTTTAGCAGGGTTGCGTGGGTTATGTCGCATATGTCATGGATACCCGAGATAAGGGTAAGGCGACTGTCGATGACGTACCGGTAGTGCGAGAGTACCCGGACGTATTCCCGGAGGATTTACCTGGGGTACCTCCGAAGAGACATGTTGAGTTTAGGATTGACCTAGTCCCTGGTGCGGCTCCGATAGCCAAGGCACCATATTGGTTGGCTCTTCCTGAGATGCAGGAGTTCTCTACGTAGTTGTAGGAGCTGCTAGACAAGGGATTTATCAGACTGAGCAGTTCGCCATGGGGAGCCCCGATCCTATTTGTAAAGAAGAAAGACGGGTCACATCGGATGTGCATAGACTACCAGGAGCTGAATAAGTTAACGGTGAAGAACCGTTATCCCCTCCCGAGGATTGATGATTTGTTTGACCAACTACATGGCGCATCTTGGTTCTCTAATATTGATCTGCAATCGGGTTATCACCAGATGCGAGTCAGGGACGAGGATGTGCAGAAGACATATTTTAGGCTATGGTCACTATGAGTTTGTGGTGATACCTTTTGGGCTCACCAATGCTCCAGCCGCATTCATGGATCTCAAGAACAACGTGCGCAGACCGATGCTGGATCAGTCTGTGATAGTCTTCATCGATGATATCTTGGTCTACTCCAAGAATCAGGAGCAGCATGAGGAGCACCTGAGGGAGGTGTTGGAGACACTGAGAAGGGAGAGAAATTTCACAAAGTTCTCCAAGTGTGAGTTCTGGTTGCACGAGGTGCAATTTCTTGGGCACCTTGTCAACCAGAAAAGTATTATGGTCGATCCGGCCAAGATAGAGACCGTGATGCAGTGGGAGATTCCGAGGTCTCCAACTGAGATTCAGAGCTTCCTGGGTCTAGCGGGTTATTACCGGAGATTTATTCAGGACTTCTCAGAGATCACAGTTCCTTTGACCCGACTGATCAAGAAGTCGGTGACCTTCCGTTGGGGGTATGAGCAGCAGGCAGCCTTCGAGACTCTCAGACAACAGTTATGTGAGACACCGATCCTGACTTTTCCAGAGGGAGTCGACGACTTTGCGGTTTACTGTTACGCTTAGATCACATGTATAGGAGCGGTATTGATGCAACAGCGTCACGTGATAGCTTACGTTTCGAGGCAGTTGAAGCCCCACGAGGCTAACTATCCGACGCATGATCTAGATTTGAGGGTTGTGGTTTTCGCCCTCAAGATTTGGAAATATTACCTCTATGGGGTCCATTGTACCATTTACATGGACCACAAGAGTTTGAGGTACCTCATGGATCAGCCGAACTAGAACACGAGGCAGTGTCGATGGTTAGATATGGTGAAGGATTATTACTGTGAGATCCTTTACCACCCGGGCAAGGCCAATGTGGTGGCCGACACCCTGAGCTGTAAGGCGGTAGCGACTCCGATTCGAGGCATCTGTCTGAGGATGGTAGTGATTATTCCATTGCTGGAGTAGATCCGGGAGGCGCAGGTCGAGGGCCTAAAGGAGGAGCACCGGAAGTGCGAGCGGATCATCGACCAGGTTGCCTCATTTGATTATGACAGTCGCGGGTTGTTGACCCTGCATGGGAGGGTCTGGGTGCCATACTGGGGTGGAGTACGGCAGGTTCTGATGGATAAGGCCCATAAGTCGAGGCTCTCCATCCATCTCGGGGCTATGAAGATGTATCGGGATCTTCGCCCTGATTGCTGGTGGCCCTGCATGAAGCGGGATGTAGCCTGGTACGTTGAGAGATGCTTGATCTGCAAGAAGGTCAAGGTAGAACACCAAAGGCCTCACAGAAAGATGCAACCATTAGAAATTCCCGTGTGGAAATGGGAGGATATCACCATGGACTTCATTACGAAGATTCCGAGGACCGCACGCGGAGTGCTCATTTTATCTTGATCGTGGATTGGTTGACCAAGAGTGCTCATTTTATCCTGATCCAGGAGAACATATTGGCCGAGATTTACGTGTATGAGATAGTGGCACGACATGGAGTGCTTGTCTCGATGGTGTCAGACCGAGATGTCCATTTCACTTCCAAATTTTGGAAGCGGTTTCATGACGAGATGGGTACTCGCCTTCACTTCAGCACCGCTTTCCACCCCAAATGGACAGACAAAGCGAGAGGATGATTCAGACTCTCGAGGACATGCGACGCGCATGTGTCTTGGATTTCGGTGGCAGTTGGGATACGTATCTTCCGTTAGCAGAATTTTCGTATAATAACAGTTACCACGCCAACATAGCCCTCCCTCCCTTTGAGATGCTCTACGGGAGGAAGTGTAGGACCCCAATCTGTTGGAGCGAGGTCAGTCAGAGGGTCATGGGGAGTACCGAGGTAGTACTTAAGACTACAAAACGGATCCAGCAGGTCCGGAGCAGGCTCCAGACTGCTCAAAGTCGACAGAAGAGCTACGCTGACGAGCAACTTTCAGACTTGGAGTTTCAGGTGGGCGACATGGTCCTCCTGTAGGTGTCACCTTGGAAAGGTGTCATCCGGTTCAAGAAGCGAGGCAAGCTAGGTCCTAGATACATTGGTTCATTCAGGGTTTTGGCTTGGGTGGGCCAGTAAGATAAAAAGAGAAATGGGAGATACGGTAAGATAAAAGAAAAGAGGTGAGAGAATGAGTAATTATAGTGTCACACCCCAAAACCGAGAACGACGGAATACGTTCTGAGGTGGAGGACGTCATGTACAGTATCATAACAATGCATAATAGTAAAGACAAGTAACAACATCCATTGCATTAAGATAATAATTGTAATACAAGTGTGTTCTGTACAGTTTGTTAGACACCAAAAGTATAATCAAAATAAAGATGAGTCTTGTATGTGCTCCATCTTCTCAAAAGTTGCATCTGTACCTGCCTACTAATGACCTGGGAATACAAGTTATTTTGAAAGAGTTTATCAGCATAAAGCCGGTGAGTTCATAAGTATTTAGTGTCATTGCTTGTATAAAAATGTTCACAACAATGCAGTATAAAGGAGAAGTTCGATGTTTGAAAATAGTATAAACCCTAGAAAACCCTATGTTTTCCAGTAAAAAGTAGTCTTCTATCAAGACCCGATTGTTTGTTTGTTCCTTTGAAAATGTACAAGTTTTCCCAGTAACTATTAGTGTGAAAATATAGTTTTAGACTTTATTCATGTAAACATCTATACACACAATGCCCGCTCTCCCTCCAAAAGACTCTGGTTACAAAGTGATACCATGGTGACGTGTCGTATCGAGAAATAGTATGTCACATTCTAGTCATAGTATATTCCCTTGTATAATGTATAATTTATCTTTCAGTTATAATGTATGTAGAGCGTTCTCTTGCATATTATATGGTATTCCCTTTATATAGTATTTCGTATTCTCTTTGTATAGTATTTAGCATGTATTAACTCATAATTGTACTGACTCTAGTAGCTACCATGGCAATAGTACTAATGAGTATATTCCTTAACTATACCTATTATAGTTAAATAGTAATGTTGGTTGCATGCCTTTAATGCACAAGGCACTGAGCTGGAATGAAGACTTTTATATCTAACACAAATATATATGATGTATAACTAAGAATTCAACGACAGTCGGACTAATAACAAGATACGCTAAGTCCACAATCAAACAAGAACAACAAGTAAGGTGAGCTATTAGTGCTAAGTCCTTCAAGTCTTACTTATACCAATATATTAGTGTAGATATGGTTTGAAGATAAAAGAATTTTAAAAGAGTTTTAGAAATAGTTTTATAACAATTTAATATGAAATGAGTTTGATAAACATTTGAAACAGTTTTGTTGGCAAAGCGGTTAAAAACATAGAAAATCCTTTTTGGTTGCAAGTTATAAATCACATGTGATTGATATTACAACTTGTTTGATTCAACTTGTATTCCCCCCATAAAAGCATTTAAAAATATTTAAAAGGTTAATTAAGGGGTGTGAACTCACCTGTAGTGAGCGAAGTGGATGGAAGTGCTGAGTAGGATGCTAGGTGTCAAGTGAGGACTTGAACACACCCACAGATCCTATGTAACATTTAGTGATACATAAATGTATCTAATTAGTTATTTAATCACTAATTAAGTAAGTAAATACACTCTAATGCATGAAAACACTTTGTTTCAATTGCTAGGAGTGCTAGGGGTTGCTTCTAAGAAATGTATGGCCTCACTATGGAGTTTACACTTCAAATGGTCACCCTAATATGAGTTTATGGTTGAGAGACCACTTCCCCCATGAGTTTACGGCCGTAAACTCATGGGAATGGTGAGTTTTATATGCTTAAATGCCTCTTGCATCACTAGGAAGGGTTCTAAGATCAAATCAAAGGCTTGAGAAGTGATTAGGGTTCAAAAGGGTACTCCCTTGGAGTTTGCGGTCCTTGGACCACTCCTTGGGAGTTTACGGTCGTAAACACTAGGGTTTACCGCCGTAAACCCTTGGGCACATCAATTATTTCGTGTTTTGTGGTCCTAGGCTCATTCATACAAGTTTCTAGTCCATTAAACATGCTAAGGAAGGAGTTAGGGGCACTAAAACACCTCTTTGGGGTGTTTACGGTTTTGGGAGATCCCCAAACCGTAAAACCATGTTATTGAGGGTTTTGGGGGTTTAATCCTTGTATACTAAGCCAATAACTAGTTAGGGGAAGTATACTTACTTATAGGAAGCTTGTAGAGGTGTTTTAGGACCCAAAAACACAAAAGTGTTCTTAGTGATTTGAAGATTCTTTGAAGATCTATGTAAAAATCGGAAATTCATAGATGAGAAGGTGTAAAAACACTAGATCAAGTGTTGTGGGTAAGAATCTAGGAAGAAAACTTACATTTTTGGCGGATTTGGAAGAAGTGTGTGATGATACTTGAGAGAAAACCTTATGTTCTTGAGGCGGGGAGTGGAAAATGAGGACTAAAAGTGTAAACTCATGCTATATGCATGAGTCTTGGGGAAAGAGGGTGTTTACGACCCAAACACCCTTGTTTGGCCGTAAACACCTAGCTAAGATGTCGGGTTGTTCGGTTTGCCACACGTCGCTAATTACGTCACTTCTTTTTATTAAATCATTTGACGAAAAATAAATAAAGCACCAAACGGGTTTAAATCCGGCCAAAAATATACTGAAATGTTTTTGAATATTATTTGAAGTGTTTGACTGTGGAAATTATATACATGAAAATTTCGGGTTTTCACATATAGGAACAATGTAACATCCCAAAATTCAAGCCTGAAAATTTCATTTTTGAATTAACAATTCCATAAACATTTTTACCAAAATATTGTCAAATAAACAACACGCCACAAAATCACATTGTTGTGTCCCAAACAATAACATCAAAAGTAATGAAAATCAGAGTACAGTCCCAAAAACTCCTTGCGGAAACCATGAGTGTGTGTGTGTGATGCGATGCAACACCGACGACTCCTTCCCCTTCGACGAAGAGGTACCTGGAACCAAAATCAAAATTGTAAGCACAAAGCTTAGTGAGTTCCCCCATCATACCACATACCATATAATATCGTCGGTATCTTTCAACCGATAACCTTCATCGGTATCTTTCAACCGGTAACCTTCAAAGGTATCTTTCAACCGGTAACCATCTTAGGTATCTTTCAACCGGTAACCATCTTCGGTATCTTTCAACCGGTAATCCACATCGGTATCTTTCAACTGGTATCCGTCATCAGTATCTTTCAACTGGTAACTGGGGACTATTTCACCCCCTACCACTAGCATACAATCAACAGATATAAACACACAGTCAAGCATATCCGGGTACTGACCTACCCTGGGGTCATAAGGAACACTATTAAGGAAACTAATCCCTACTATACTCATAACATATCATCCAGATAAATCTCATAACCAACATATAACCAGACCAAGATAATTATCACAAAGACCATTATCTTATAAATACCCCTTTTTGGGTGGGCCGGCATTGTGGCCTTAGACCCACCCCTACTGGAAGGTAACTCACCTCAAAGTCGTGCAGCGTTTGAATTATCCTCGGCGCACAAGTCGACTCCTCGATCCCTACACGAAAACCTTCAAGTCAACACACGGCAGGTACAAGCCTAAACAAGGTCAGTCCAAGTCTAGTCAAAGTCAACTTCAAGTTGACCCGACTCGCCGAGTTGGGTCGTCAACTCGCCAAGTCCCTCACCCTTTACTCGTCCTCATCCATGACCCGACTCGTCGAGTTGGGCCATCAACTCGACGCGTTCCTCTCTCATATGAACATCGCATGAAACTCATCCGACTCGCCGAGTTGATGAACAACTCATCGAGTTCACCTTCATCTGATGAACAAGTTCTGTCCTCGACTCGCCGAGTTCATCTTCATCCTTAAGAAGGTTGCCTTGGACTCGCCGAGTCTGTTCTAGCACTCGCCGAGTCCCATGAACTCCAGGTCTAAAATCACGTCCAATGCATTGGGTAACTCTTCCTGTCCGGTTACAACCCTTCTAACACGCAACTGGTTTCTTTGACCCTCAACAGATATGGGGCTCAAAGCCTCGGACTTGTCGAGTCCAAGAACGGACTCGCCGAGTCGGTCGCGTCCACACTCTAAATCTTTGATGTCTGATGTACAACCTTTGATCAAAAGATACATCCAAGCTTCTACAATCGGTCTATCACGTAAAGTTACAAACTTTACGTGCTTACATGGGACTTTGAGCTCAAAAAGACATAAAACAAGCTCTTAAGATGCATGGGGCCTTTCATGGGTGCAAAAGCCACTCAAATCTGCCTAGTGACCCCTCAAATGATGTGATTCAGAAGCTTTAACCCCCAACCATGTTTGCAAACATGTTTGGCCACCAAAAATGGCTTATAAAAGCCCTAAATCTCCCCAAAGAGGGATCTAACAAATGAATGAGCAAGGTTATAGTTTTTTACCTTCAATGAGCTGTAGAAAGTGCACAAATTCGGGTTCCCTTGGTATCTACTTGCTTCCTCAAGCTTTTCTCCTTCCTTCTTAAGACCACAAGCACCAAAATCCACTAATAAGGCTTAGATTGCTTCAATAACGGCTAGGGTTTCAATGAGAGGTGTTTTGGGAGCATAAGGAACGTTTTGGGTCGACATAACACTATTTAAATAGGGTGCAAACCCTTGGATTAGGGTTTTTGGTCCAGACAGTATCTACTCGCCGAGTCCGAGACCCGACTCGTTGAGTCCATCGCTTAGATCTTGCGTCCCATCCAGCTTCTACTCGGCGAGTTGGTCCTTCAATTCGTCGAGTCCAAGGCCAAAAATGCAAAATACTTAGATAAAAAATAAAAAGAAATGCGCACCAAGAACCAGGTGCTACAAATCTCTCCCACTTATTTTAGACTTCGTCCTCGAAGTTTGCTGCTCGTTCCTGAAACAGCTCTGGGTAGTGCTCCATTATCTCGTCCACCGGCTCCCAAGTCCATTCCGAGCCCTTCCGGTGCTGCCATTGCACCTTCACGAGTTCCACTCTCTTGTTCCTCAGATCCTTCGACTTCCGGTCGAGGATCGCCACAGGTCACTTAACGTAGTTCAGGCTGCCATCAACCTGAATGTCCTCCAAGGGCACCACTGCCGAGTCATCCACCAGGCACTTTCGCAGCTGGGAAACGTGGAAAGTGTTGTGGATGTGACTGAGTTCGGCTGGCAGATCCAGCCTATATGCCACCTTGCCCAGTCGGGTTATAACCCTAAACGGTCCAATGTACCTGGGTCCCAACTTGCCCCGTTTCCTGAATCGGATAACGCCCTTCCATGGAGACACCTTCAGGAGAACCATATCCCTGACCTGGAATTCTAGGTCTGATCGGCGCTTATCGACATAAATTTTCTGCCGACCCTGAGCAGTCTGAAGCCTGCTCCAGACCTGCTGAATCCTCTCTGTCATCTTGAGCACTACTTCGGTGCTCCCCATTACCCTCTGGCCAACCTCGCCCCAACATATCGAGGTCCTGCACTTCCTCCCGTACAACATCTCGAAGGGAGGACGATCGATACTCGCGTGATAACTATTATTATAGGAGAACTCCGCCAACGGGAGGTAGGTATCCCAACTACCTCCGAAGTCTAACACACATGCTCGCAGCATATCCTCCAGAGTCTAGATGGTCCGCTCGCTCTGACCATCCGTCTGAGGGTGAAAGGCGGTGCTAAAATGCAAACGAGTACCCAACTCATCGTTAAACTTCTTCCAAAACCTGGAAGTGAACCGCACGTCTCTGTCTGAAATCACCGACACTGGCACCCCGTGCCGTGCCACCACCTCCCTGATATAGATGTCGGCCAGCTTCTCGGCCGAGATACCCTCTTGAATCGGAATAAAATGAGCGCTCTTGGTCAATCGATCGAATATTACCCAAATCGAATCCACCCCTCGCGCGGTCCTGGGAAGCTTTGTGATAAAATCCATCGTAATGTCCTCCCATTTCCACAACGGAATGTCCAACGGCTGCATCTTGTCGTGTGGCCTCTAGTGCTCGGCCTTGACCTTCCTGTAGGTCAAGTACCGCTCCACGTACCATGCTACATCTCGTTTCATGCAGGGTCACCAATAGTCCAGGAGAAGATCCTTGTACATCTTCGTCGCCCCGGGATGAATGGAGAATCGAGATTTGTGCGCCTCTTCCATCAGAACCTGGCGCACACCCCCGTGGTACGGCACCCACATCCTACGGTGTAGTGTTAATAACCCTCGACTGTCATAGTCGAAGGAGGAAACCTGCCCCACAATCCGCTCGCTCTTTCGATGTTCCTCCTTCATGGCCCCCCTGTTGGGCCTCCCGAATCCGCTCCAAAAGCAAAGTCACCACTGTAATCATCAGACAGATATCCCTGATCGGCGCTGCATTGCGGCTAAGCGCGTCGGCCACCACATTGGCCTTTCCTGGATGGTAAAGGATCTTGCAATCGTAATCCTTTACCACATCAAGCCACTGACGTTGCCTCATATTCAGATTTGGCTGGTCCATAAGATACCTCAAGCTCTTGTGGCCCGTGTAAATCGCACAACGAACCCCACAAAGGTAATGACGCCACATATTGAGGGCGAACACAACAGCCCCCAACTCCAAATCATGCGTCGGGTAATTCGCCTCGTGAGGCTTCAGCTGCCTCGAAGCGTAAGCAATGACATGCCCTCTCTGGATCAATACTGCGCCCAAACCCGAGATGGACGCATCACAGAACACGAAGAAATCCTCCATGCCCTCTGGCAGGGCTAAGATTCATGCCTCGCACAATCTCTGTCTCAATGTCTCAAATGCAGCCTGCTGCTCAGGCCCCCAACAAAAGGCCACGACCTTCCTCGTTAGCCTGGTCAGGGGTACGACTATCTTGGAGAAATCCTGGATGAATCTCCGATAGTAGCCGGCTAATCCTAGGAAACTATGAATCTCAAATGGAGACCTCGGAACCTCCCATCTCATCATGGCCTCCACTTTGGCCGGATCTACCAAAATCCCGCTTTGGTTGACAAGGTGCCTAAGAAACTGCACCTCGCGCAACCAGAACTCACTGGATAACTTAGCATACAAGTTCTCCCTTCTCAAAGTCTCCAGAACCTCTCGCAGATGGTCCTCATGTTCCTCCTGCGTCTTGGAATAGACCAAGATGTCATCGATGAAAACTATCACGAACCGATCCAAAATCGGTCTGCACACGCGGTTCATGAGATCCATGAATGCGGTGGGAGCATTGGTGAGCCTAAAAGGCATCACCAAAAACTCATAGTGGCCATAGTGCGTCCAGAACGTCGTGTTCTGTATATCCTCCTCCCTGACCCTCATCTGATGATATCCTGAGAGCAGATCAATCTTGGAGAACCAAGATGCTCCCTGTAGCTGGTCAAAGAGGTCATCAATCCTAGGGAGTGGGTAACGGTTCTTCACCGTTACCTTATTCAGCTCCCGATAATCTATACACATCCGATGCGACCCATCCTTCTTCTTCACAAACAAAATCGGGGCTCCCCAGGGTGAACTGCTCGGTCTAATGAATCCCTAGTCTAACAGCTCCTACAGCTGTGTAAACAACTCCTACATCTCAGGGGGAGACAACAGATACGGTTCCTTGGCTATCGGAGCCACACCAAGGACCAGGTCGATTCTGAATTCCACCTGCCTCTCGAGAGGCACCCCGGGCAACTCCTCGGGGAACACATCCTCAAACTCCCGTACTACGGGCACATCGCCCACCGTCGCCCTGCCCGCCTCCCGGATATCCATAACATAGGCGACATAACATGTGCAACCCTGCTGAAGGTAGTGCCTAGCCCTCGCTGCTGAACATAAAGCTGGTCCTCGATGTGGCCTTTCACCCTGAACCACCAGCTCTCCCCCATTAAGGGTCCTAATCCTCACTGACTGCTGCGCGCAGTCGATCACTGCCCCATTGGGGCTTAGCCAGTCCATACCAATAATGACCTTGTTCCCCCGCAAAGGTATGGGAACCAAGTCCACCAAGTAACGTTCCTCAAATAGCCTCAAAACACAATCCCGGTAGACCACAAAACACAATCCCAGTGGAAGAAATGACGGAGCATTACCCCGAGCTATTTCGGGATCGAGCAACAGACTTCGAGGGCGAAGTCTAAAATAAGTGGGGGAGATTTGTAGCACCTGATTCCTGGTATGTGGAAATTTGTATAAGTGTTTGCATTTTTAGCCCTGTACTCGGCGAGTTGTAGGCCCGACTCGCCGAGACGGGACCCGGGACACGTTTTAAGTTGGCGACTCGGCGAGTCCGTATTCTGGACTCGGCGAGTCACCGCTGTTGGATGAAACCCTAAGTTTCAGGGGTTTGCACCCTATTTAAACCCCCATTCCGCCCCAAGCTCGCCCCCATTCACCCTCAGAGCCCTATACCTCGTTCAAGCTTTGTTTCTTTGTGAGTTTGAAGCATTTGGTGTGTTCTCTTGAAGTTTTGGAGTGGGAAGGAGAGTAGATCAAGAAGAAGAAGAGGAGGTCAAGCATCTTGGAGCTATCTCAGTGTGTTCCCTAAGGTATGACTCGATTTCCCCCTTGTCTTCATGCTTATTGTCCCTTATAGCTCCATTAAAGTCCTTCTTGAACCATTTCCAAGCTTGTGTATGTTTGAGGGTTCGTAATAAGCTGATTAACCTTTAGATCTAGGCATGGTTGAGCTCCAGGAGCTCAGATCTACTGTCTTTTTGGAACCATATTGCATGAAAGCCCTAGATATACCCTTTTGGTGCATTTTGGACCCTAAAACCCTCATGGTTGTCTATTTACATGTAAAGTTGGAAACTTTACGTGTTAATCAAGCCCCAGGATCACAGATCTATGTATGGCATGAGCTGGATTCAAGCAGAATCGACCATATAGTAATTGCATGGTAACGACTCGGCGAGTCGTTCATCTGACTCGGCGAGTCGAGTCGCGAGTCTCCGAGTTTGTCCCCTTTTCTTTGTGTCGAGTAGAGTAGTGAGTCCTGAGTGGACTCGGTGAGTTGGAAGCCGAACTCATCCATGAAGGAACTCGGCGAGTCAATGCCCTAACTCGGCGAGTTCAAGACAATCTTCTTAGATCAAGAACAGACTCAACGAGTTGTTCATACAACTCGGCGAGTCACAACATAAACTGTTCATTGGATGAAGATGAACTCGGCGAGTTGTTCATACAACTCGGCGAGTAGGATGAAGGACTTGGACATCAGTTTAGAAGGAGAACTCATCGAGTCAACGCCTAAATCGACGAGTAGGGACGGGATACAGGGCAATCGATTAGATAGAGACTCGGCGAGTTGGAGAGCCAACTCGGCGAGTCGGGTCAACTGAAAGTTGACTCTGACCTTGGCTTATGACTTGGTCAGGGGCATTTTACCCCAAGGGACAATTAGCAGTGGTTGATTGAGCGTTTTGTGGGAATTATAGCTGGAGGATTTCCGGAGCAACAGTAGACAGTTAATCCCCACACAGATTAACAGCTACATCGAGGTGAGTTACCTTCCAGTAGCGGTGGGTCTACGGCCACAATGCCGGCCCACCAGTAGGAGTTGTATGTAGATGATTGTCTCTGTGATATTCATCTATGGATTACTGCTACCTGTGTTATGTTTATGTGCTAGTATGATATGATGCTATGTGCTAGTGACAGTAGGGGGAGATAGTCCCCAAGATATTCGATCGGTAGGGCCGAAGGGGTAGTCATACCCAACCATGCTAGATAGATTCTGATATTGTGATACATGTTATGTGGTAGTAGTAGAGGGGAGAAATAGTTCCCCGGTATTCGGTCGAGAGGACCGAAGGGGAGGCCAGCACCCAGATATGCTAGGCAGTATCCGGTCGATAGGACCGAAGGGGAGGCCAGCACCCAGATATGCTAGGTAGTATCCGGTCGAGAGGATCGAAGGGGAGACCAGCACCCAGGTATGCTAGGAAACGTCCGGCCGAGAGGAACGCAGGGGTAGGTCAGGCACCCATATATGCCTGACAATATATGTATGTTATGTGATCATATGGTATGTGGTACAGTGGGGGAACTCACTAAGCTTCGTGCTTATAGTTTTCAGTTTTGGTTTCAGGTACCTCTTCAGCTAAGGGAAAGGAGCCGGTACGGTAGCAGCATATCACACACACTCTTGTTTTTCCACACTATGGATTTTCTGGGATGTACTCTGAAATATTATTATGATATTACCGGTTTTCAGACACGGAGTAATATTATGAATGATTTGTAATGATGCTTTTACGTATTAACCTAATTTAAAAATGAAATTTTTAGCCGGTATTTTTGGGGCGTTACAACCACCATTCTGAAAATAAACATACGATTGTCAGGATCACATATACCTCTTAGAGGTCTCACACACTTTCCAAGTTTCCAGGTTCCATCTAGGCCCTCCTTGATTCGAGTACGGGTCCTCTGCTTTTAGTAGTACGGGCCCATACTACATTCCACATCTACCCGTACTTTCCTCAAGGATTGCTTTGACTTTTCCAAGTCCCTTTTTCCGATACCCTTTCCACTGACCTCATCCTTGGCTTCCCTAGGGCACTCTCCGACCTACCCTTTGCCATCAGCTGCACTAGGAGTCCCCACCACCTCCCCCTAACTAGCTTGCGAATATTGTTACATATCCGTTCCTTAGCTAGTTGAAGATGGCCAGAACCCCCATAACACAAAGCAAGCATCATCCGTGCATTGGGTAACCAAAAACAGGCATAACCTACACATGCCATCCTACTGCTGACTAAACAGTCCTAGCATACAGCTTATACAACAGGCATATAAGGCATCCTCCTAGATCCTTAGCCCTAACTAGCATGCAATTCTCAGAATCATATATCAGGCACACAAGGCATCCTCCTAGATCCTTAGTCCTATTCTAGCATGCAGTTTTCTGAATCAAAACCATATAACATAACATAACAAGTATGGGTATCTTGCGGAAAAATTACTTGAGCACGGCCGGTCGCATGCATCACACACTTCGTCTTTCTTAAAATCCTTCCATTTAAATTTTAGAAAACCATTTTCCTTGTAAAAATCTTTTAGTCCCTTAGTTTGAGTCCAGACACCCCCGAGGGTGTGTCCGAATCCCTCAAACCAGGGCTCTGATACTAACTTGTAACATCCCAAAATTCAAGCCCGAAAATTTCATTTTTGAATTAACAATTCCATAAACATTTTTACCAAAATATTGTCAAATAACCAACACGCCACAAAATCATATTGTTGTGTCCCAAACCATAACATCAAAAGTAATGAAAATCAGAGTACAGTCCCAAAAACTCCTTGCGGAAACCATGAGTGTGTGTGTGTGTGATGCGATGCTACACCGCCGACTCCTTCCCCTTCGACGAAGAGGTACCTGAAACCAAAATCAAAACTGTAAGCACAAAGCTTAGTAAGTTCCCCCATCATACCACATACCATACAATATCGTAAGTATCTTTCAACCGACAACCTTCATCGGTATCTTTCAACCGGTAACCTTCATCGGTATCTTTCAACCGGTAACCATCTTCGGTATCTTTCAACTGGTATCCGTCATCGGTATCTTTCAACCAGTAACTGGGGACTATTTCACCCTCTACCACTAGCATACAATCAGCAGATATAAACATACAGCCATGCATATCCGGGTATTGACCTACCCTTGGGTCCTAAGGACCAATGTTAGGGAAACTAATCCCTACTATACGCATAACATATCATCCAGATAAATCTCATAACCAACACATAACCAGACCAAGATAATTATCATAAAGACCATTATCTTCTAAATACCCCTTTTTGGGTGGGCCGACATTGTGGCCTTAGACCCACCCCTACTGGAAGGTAACTCACCTCAATGTCGTGCATCGTTTGAATTATCCTCGGCGCACAAGTCGACTCCCTTCGACTCCTCGATCCCTACACGACAACTTTTCAAGTCAACACACAACAAGTACAACCCTAAACAGGGTCAGTCCAAGTCTAGTCAAAGTCAACTTCAAGTTGACCCGACTCACCGAGTTGGGTCGTCAACTCGCTGAGTCCCTCACCCTTTACTCGTCCTCATCCATGACCCGACTCGGCCCAACTCGACGCGTTCCTCTCTCATATGAACATCGCATGAAACTCATCCGACTCGCCGAGTTGATGAACAACTCATCGAGTTCACCTTCATCTGATGAACAAGTTCTGTCCTTGACTCGCCGAGTTGATGAACAACTCGTCGAGTTCATCTTCATCCTTAAGAAGGTTGCCTTGGACTCGCCGAGTCTGTTCTAGCACTCGCCGAGTCCCATGAACTCCAGGTCTAAAATCACGTCCAATGCATTGGGTAACTCTTCCTGTCCGGTTACAACCCTTCTAACACGCAACTGGTTTCCTTGACCCTCAACAGATATGGGGCTCAAAGCCTCGGACTTGTCGAGTCCAAGAACGGACTCGCCGAGTCGGTCGCGTCCACACTCTAAATCTTTGATTTCTGATGTACAACCTTTGATCAAAAGATAGATCCAAGCTTCTACAATCGGTCTAGCATGTAAAGTTACAAACTTTACGTGCTTGCATGAGACTTTGAGCTCAAAAATACATAAAACAAGCTCTTAAGATGCATGGGGCCTTTCATGGGTGCAAAAGCCACTCAAATCTGCCTAGTGACCCCTCAAATGATGTGATTCAGAAGCTTTAACCCCCAACCATGTTTGCAAACATGTTTGGCCACCAAAAATGGCTTATAAAAACCCTAAATCTCCCCAAAGAGGGATCTAACAAATGAATGAGCAAGGTTACAACTTTTTACCTTCAATGAGCTGTAGAAAGTGCACAAATTCGGGTTCCCTTGGTCTCTACTTGCTTCCTCAAGCTTTTCTCCTTCCTTCTTAAGACCACAAGCACCAAAATCCACTAATAAGGCTTAGATTGCTTCAATAACGACTATGGTTTCAATGAGAGGTGTTTTGGGAGCATAAGAGACGTTTTGGGTCGACATAACACTATTTAAATAGGGTGCAAACCCTTGGATTAGGGTTTTTGGTCTAGACAGTATCTACTCGCCGAGTCCGGGACCCGACTCGTCGAATCCATCGCTTTGATCCTGCGTCCCATCCAGCTTCTACTCGGCGAGTTGGTCCTTCAACTCGCCGAGTCCAAGGGCAAAAATGCAAAATACTTAGATAAAAAATAAAAAGAAATGCGCACCAAGAACCAGGTGCTACAAACAAGCTCATAAAATTACCTTAGTATATTTTTTGGTATGTTTTAAAATACCGGAAATATTTAAATTAAATATAAAATTATTAATTTACCTTATAAATTGGTTGACTAAGAATTGTACTCGCCTTCTCAATCTTTTTGGTGTTTTCATTTGATCATACTCTTATATATATATATATATATATATATATATATATATATATATATATATATATATACACTCAATTTTCTATTAAGAACAAACTTTCCTTAAAGCTATATATAAATATTAATGTGTTTCTACATGTCATTAATGATTTTTTTAGAATATTTTCAAATTTTATCATAAAAAAACAAAAACAAAACAAAACATAAAATAACATTTTATAAAAATGATCCAAAAAAGGCTAGTAAAAGGGTTATTTAAATCCCTAAAAACCATTTTATATTCATGTCAATAAAATGGCTATTTAAGTATCTAAAATAACATTTAATATTCATATCAATATGTTAATGTTCCACGATTTATTTATGTTATGTTAGAAAAGGCCAAAGGGTAAAAGTCAAAATTTTATGTTTTAATAAAGAATATACATATAAAATATCAAGTCATAAGTTTTCAAAAATCCACAAAGGTTAAAGTGATACCAATCGATTCATGATACAAATGTCTCTAACTTTTTTAAACATTTTCGATACTAATATAACATTATAATATAATTAACCATTTATTTTATTGATTGAGAAACGATACTCTTAGATTTGAAGAATGATCCGACATCATGAGATATACATCAATGTTGATTATTGGTTGCTCCAAGATCTTTCATTCCTACAATATAGCACAATAAAACAATTATAGCATCTAATTATAATATTTGTAACATATAAATATCATGCAAAATAAAAGTATAGAATAAAAAAATATAGAAAAAAAACCTTGAGGCAATTAGCCATATCATTCAATTTGCTTTGAAATTTTGATATCTTTGCTTTAAATCAATCAAATACATTGATCCATTGAATATTTGATATACCCAAAGAAAATCGTATCACACATTATATATTTCACCGTTAACTCTTTCTTTTAAACATATGATAGCCATAATATTCTTCTCTATTTGTATGTATTTCATATAAAATAATTGAAAAGAGAAGTGATGCAAATATGAATAACCATGCATGTGAAATAATGTTTTTATATAGGTTAACTATTTCAATTAATTAGAGTAAGTTAAAGAGGTGAAGGGTTTCAAATGAATATAATGCAAAAATAAGACTTGTCTTGAATCATATTCATTTAAAAAGATCTTTATAAGAAATAGATAGATTATAATTATGATACGATGATTGCTATACATGGTAGAAATTTGATATGATTATCAAAAATAATGTATCATTTTTTTAACAACTTATTAGTGATTAGAAGTTAGATTCACCAAGTTAATTAAATCGTCTATACTCAAATTTAAACTGGACCTCTAATCTAAAAGGCTTCCATCTCTATTAAGTGAACTAGTCCCATTTTGATTTATAGTTGGTTAGTATAATTTGCATAACAGTTTAGTATGAATGAAAGATAAAGGACTGAATTTGATATTCCAATAACATTAAAGGAGGTCATCTGAAATATATCCAAACAAAAGAACAAACTCGCCGATTAACGAGGGTTTCATTCTTGTTCATGTTTATTTCTGATTGTGTATTCAATTGGGAAGCATTTTGATCGATAGAACCATCGATTGAATTCGAAACCCTATGTGATTATATGTATAAACACACATAATATTTATATAAGAAGATGAGTGTGGATCTGGCTTCGAACACCCATGGGAACCTGGACGAGCAGATATCACAGCTCATGCAGTGCAAGCCCTTAACCGAGCCTGAGGTTAACTTTCTCCATCTCTCTTTCTCTGTTTGAAATTTAGTTAATTTCTTTGTTTTTAAGTTACATCTTGTTATAATTCTTGAATTCTATGTGTGATTTCTAATGGATCTGGGATTGCATCTTACGAGGGCACTAGGGTTCTGCAAATTTGATGTTAGTAAAGCGCTAACAAAATTTCAACTTGTGTTAACTTGTTCATTACTCCGACTTAAATGACTACTTTTGCAAATCCTTTTATAGGTAATTTGTGGTGTGCTTAGCGTTTACTTCCTCCATTCTAAGTAAAGAACTGCATTGTGGCTTTTGAATGTTTGATGGGGTATTTATCCACTTCTAGAATTTCCGAAAACTAATTGCTAAATACGTGAAACTTATTCATCATTTCCTAAAATAACAATTACATTCTGAATTTTGTAACCAAAAGAGATAGATTACATTTGAAACCTGTAACAAAACTAGAAATTAGTTAACTGGTACGTTTCATACCACATTATCTGAGTGGTTTCTTGTTCTATTTCATAACAACATAAATATGTCATCATCCAATAAATGGCCATAGGAATTTCAAGTATTAGTTGGAAGATACATCTGTGATTCAGACATGATTTTATTCTGTTTCCTTTTGTTCTTCCGTGATTCAGACATGATTTAGACACAAAGCAGTTATGGTTTTCTCCTCATAATGAGATATAAGATTGCAGCTCCATTATTTCGTAGTATTTATTTTTTGAGTGTTAGCTGGTGTTACACACCCTTATTTTTTAGGTTGTATTTCTATAGATATTTAGCCATGACCTCATCTTAATGTGTTATGCACTTGATCTGTACAACTATAATTCTTTTTTGACTTGATCAGGACAGAATCACTTAACCAGTTTAGCCAAAAAACATGCCTTAATCAATGCATCTCACAAAAGATGAGAAAATATTTTAATAAAAAGATTGTAAATATTTTATATATGGATGTAGGTTAAGACCTTATGTGAGAAGGCGAAAGAGATACTAATGGCTGAAAGCAATGTTCAGGTATGACTTTTTTTCCCCTAATTTTTAATAGAAAAAAAAGTATTTATTTTCACGTTTTCTTATTATAATTTTAAATTGTTTGGATTTTCCCTTTTGCAGCCAGTAAAAAGCCCTGTGACTATCTGTGGTGACATTCACGGGCAGTTTCATGATCTTGCTGAACTTTTTCGCATAGGAGGAAAGGTATTTTGTAAAAAAAAAATTCTTTTTTTTATATTTTAAAATATTATTAATTTATATTTCTAATTTTTCAATTTCAATGGCAGTGCCCAGATACAAATTACTTGTTTATGGGAGATTATGTTGATCGAGGATATTACTCTGTCGAAACTGTCACAGTAAGCACATATCTTACTATTTTTTTATTTTTATAAAATAATAAAAAAAAAATTTTAAAAATTGTAAAATTCAACTCTTTGTTTTCAGCTGTTGGTGGCTCTGAAAGTACGTTACCCTCAACGCATCACAATTTTAAGAGGAAACCATGAAAGTCGTCAGGTATTCTACTTTTTTTTTTTTTTTTTTTTTTCTTCATGTCTTTAAATAAATAAAATTAAACTAATTTTTCATATACAGATCACTCAAGTCTATGGGTTTTATGACGAATGCCTTCGAAAGTGAGTTCAATTTTTTAATTTTTTTTTTAATATTATTTTTCATCAGCCTCTGAGAGTAATTTTAAATAATTTATAGGTATGGGAGTGCTAATGTTTGGAAGACTTTTACAGATCTGTTTGATTACTTCCCATTAACAGCATTGGTTAGTAATAGACTAATAGTATATTTATTATGCTTATTATTATTTGTTACTATATAAATGTACAAATTTAAAAATTTATTATATATAATATATTTAGGTTGAATCAGAAATATTCTGTCTTCATGGTGGTTTGTCGCCTTCAATTGAAACACTTGATAGTATAAGAAATTTTGATCGTGTACAAGAGGTCCCACATGAAGGTCCGATGTGTGATCTTTTATGGTCCGACCCGGATGACAGATGCGGGTGGGGAATTTCGCCCCGTGGAGCCGGATACACTTTTGGCCAGGTAATATCAATTAATAAATCTCTTTTTTATTTAACATTTTTTTGTGTATAAACTAATGATGTTTTTGTAGGATATTTCTGAGCAATTTAATCATGCAAACGGCTTGAAGCTTATTGCTAGAGCTCATCAGCTGGTCATGGAGGGATTCAACTGGGGACATGTAATATTTTATTTTTTGGTTTATGTTTTTTTTTTTTTAATTTAAGTAGTGAACTTTTTTTTTAAAAAAATAAAAAATATGTTTGACAGGAGCAAAAGGTTGTGACTATATTTAGTGCACCGAATTATTGCTATCGATGTGGGAATATGGCGTCTATTTTGGAAGTGGATGATTGCAAGGGTCACACGTTTATCCAGGTCATAAATTGAAAATAATTTTAAATATTTTGTGACAATTAAAAGTTACAAATATATTAATTTAAAATTTGATTAAATAATGTTGCAGTTTGATCCTGCTCCAAGGAGAGGAGAACCAGATGTAACAAGACGAACACCAGATTATTTCCTGTGAGCTTCTGTACCTGATTCATGGTCATTTGCTTTTTTTTTTTTTTTATGGGTTTTGTGAGAGTGATTTATTTAGTCATGGGTTGATCAAAGTTTGATTAGTTGAATCTTTACATAAAGTTAAATATTTGTATTATTAATTTAAGCAATTGCCCTTGAGAAGAAAAGTCATCTATTTTGTTTCTTAGTATTAATATGGTTTATCGGTCATGTGGTTTGTTTAATTTTTATCATGAAAACTGATTTCAAGTCAGTATATCATATCATTAATCAAATCAGCCAAATCAGAAATCCTGGTATATGTTTGTAACATGTGCCTTGGTTAAGGTTGCAAACATATCAACAAAAAAGCAAGATGCACAAAACTCTTTAACGCTGATGTCGTATTTCCTATTTCCTATTTCCTATTACCACACATTAAAATCTGTGATATTATTGAGTTGCATAGTGTGATTGGCTCTAAAACCTATCACTTATGAGAACAAGCAATGGGGTCCCTATGAAGAGGATACGGGAATATTGGGACGCAAGATAAATATCTTCTATTGATACAGTGGTTTATATGATACATAACATATGCTACAAAATTGGAACGGAAGTATAATATCCTAGAATATAGGAACCAATAATCTTGAATGAGTATTCTTATCTTTATCTCTTATATGCCCCCTCAAAATGGGCGATCTTTCTGTGAAACCAATCTTGAAAATTAGTGATTCAAGTTGAGGACGGGATAGATGCTTTGTTAAAACATCAGCAAGTTGATCACTTGAATGGACATGTGAAACCCGTGATGTGCCATTTTGAACTTGTTCCCGGATGAAGTGATATGCTTTCGAGTGAAAAATCGGATTTGCACAAAGGTTTGTAGCTCCAGTATTATCACACTTATCAACAGGATTAGTTGAGACAGCAAAGTCAAATTCGCCGAGAAGATTTTGGACCCACATTAATTCAACAGTTGCTGCTATAGCTTTATATTCTACTTCGGTAGAAGACCGAGCTATCAATTTTTGCTTCTTAGAACTCCAAATGATAGGATTTTTACCAAGAAAGACAATGTGACCCGTAGTTGAAGTGTAGTCATCTTTGTTCATTGCCTAACCGACATCGGCAAAAGCATGTAGAATAAATGGTGAATTACGAACAATATGAATTCCTTTTTCCGATGTACCACGAAGCTATCAGAATAGGCGTTTAACCGCTGCCTAATGTGTATTGTGTGGCTTGTGCATGTACTGTGACAACTTGTTGACAACATATAAGACATAAGTATTGTTAATGTAAGATATTGAAGACTTCTAACTGCTTCCCAATACTCGGTTGGATCATCTAGAAGGTCTCCCGACATTAACGTTGAAGGAGGATTAGCAACCACAGGTGTTGAAGTTGGTTTTTCATATTGTATATTGAAACGTTCAAGAAGATCCATAATATACTTCATTTGACTAAGAAATAGACCTTTTGGTGTAGGTGTAACTTCAGCTCCAAGAAAATAAGATAAAGCTCCAAAATCTTTCAATGAAAACCTATTGGCCAAACTTTTGATAAAAACATCAAGATTAGTAGCATTTGGACTGGTGATAATAATATCATCCACGTACACAATGAGATAAAGAGGGTTGGTGGATTGATTATAGATGAATAGTGATGCATCAACAATCGGTCTTGTGAAACCAAAGACAAGAAAACATTTTGTGAGTTCTGTATACCAAGCCTTAGGGGCTTGTTTTAGCCTATAGATAGCCTTTCGGAGTTTGCACACGTGAGTAGGAAAGTTCACATCCGTGAACCCAGATGGTTGCGACATAAAAACCTACTCATGAAGCGTGCCATTAAGGAATGCATTATTGATGTCAAGCTGCCTAAGATGCCAATTGTTTATTACAACTAGAGTGGGTAAGGTACCAATGGGAGTTGGTTTCACTACAGGACTGAACGTTTCGGCGTAGTCAATTCCAGGTCGTTGAAAACCTTTTGCAACTAATCGAGCTCGGTATCGTTGCATGCTACCATCAGGATTGTATTTTATTCGAAGAACCCATTTACATTTGATAAAGTTTTGTTTCTTATCAGGTGACACTAAATCCCAAGTTCCAAGTTTGTGAAGAGCTTCAATTTCTTCAACCATAGCTTTTTTCCAAAGAGGGTCTTTGAGAGTTTGAAAGGTACTGGTGGGTTCAATGTGTTTTGACTGAAGAATGGTATCGTTATTGTATTTGGGATTAGGTTTGTGAATGTTGTTTTTGGAACGTGTTAAAATATCAGTAATGGGAGGTGGAGGGTTGTTTTGAGTTGATGGAGAGTTGTTACTTGAAGTGAAGCTATTTGAGGGTTGTTGGTTGGGCTCTAAAAT
This sequence comes from Lactuca sativa, assembly GCF_002870075.4. Lineage (NCBI taxonomy): Eukaryota > Viridiplantae > Streptophyta > Magnoliopsida > Asterales > Asteraceae > Lactuca > Lactuca sativa. Next base: position 65,549,819 of record NC_056626.2, on the reverse strand, counting down.
TGGTGTAGGAGTATGTGATGTACTTTGGGTTATTGTTGGTGGTGATTGGTTTCTGTGGGTTGGCAAGAATGAGTTGGAACCATGCCCATGTGTTGGAGTTATAGTCAAGAGGATAGGAATTGACATATTACTCCACTTATCAGGAGAAGCTGTATGTTGTTTTGAGCTATCAAATAAGCATATGGAAACTCAGTTTCTACAAATCGTACATGGCGAGAGGTGTAGACCTTATGAGTGATAGGGTCTAAACAATGATAGGCACTTTGAGTTTTAGAGTATCCAATGAAAATACAGGGAACACATTTTAGGTCCATTTTGTGTTGTGTTTAAGGTGTTAACCACGGATAATAAAGACATCCAAAGCTGCGATGTTTAAGATAATTAGGAGGTGACCCGAAAAGACGATGAACGGTGATTGATTTGAGAGATTATGTGTAAGAAGTCTATTAATGAGGTATGTAGCAGCGGTGAAGGCATAAGACCAAAAACTTAAAGGAAGTTTAGATTGAGCAAGTATAGAAAGTCTTGTTTCAGCAATATGATGATGACGTCTTTCAGCATAACCATTGTGCTCAGGTGTATAGGGTGGAAATGTGAGATGAGAGATACTATTGATTGTAAAATAAGTTTCTAAAGCTTGATATCCCCCCCCCCCCCCCACACCCCCACACATTGTTAGAGTAAAGATTTTTGATGGTTTTACCAAAATAATTTTCAGCTAAAGCTTTGAATCGAACAAAAATCAACTTTGTATCAGATTTTCTTTTAAGAGGGTAAAACCAAATGTACTTAGTAAAATGATAAAAAAAGACATAGTATATGTACCCGTCAAGAGAATAAACTGGAGATGTCCATAAATCTATGTAAAGAAGATCAAGAGTTGCATGAGGCTGTAAAATATTAGAACCAAAAGGAAGTTTATGACTTTTATTACATTGAGATGTGTTGCAATTTAAATAAAGATCACTAGAAATATGAAGCTGAAAGGTAGATACTAAAGTCTTGAAAGTATATTGAGATGGATATCTTAGACGATGGTACCGATTTATTGTTTAAGCTTTAACACTTGAAAATGCTCGAATGGGTGTTGTGAAAGGCCATTCATAAACACCTTGCTTATCCGGTCCCTTGAGAAGATGAACCCCTGTAGGACGATCCTTTATAACAAAATCACCTGATGAAAATTCAATTAGAAGATTGTTATGAAAACATAACTGATAGATGTACATAATGTTATGATTCATAGTAGGAGCACATAAAACATTTAATAAAGATAAAGATTTGGAAGAGGTGGGAATGGAGAATGAACTAGTGTGAGTGATGGGAACACCAGTGCCATTCCCAAGGATTATTTCTTACAAGCCTTCATATGGATGATGAAGTGAGAGATTTGTTAGATCATGGGTAACATGAGAGGCACCTATATCTAGTAGCTGTAGCGCCCGATTCCTGGTACGTAAATTAAATATAATTTTTTGCACATTTGTTCTGGGACTCGGCGAGTTGGAGGCCCCAACTCGTCGAGTAGAGGTTAAAAATTTGGACGCAGGAAGAAGACCCTACTCGACGAGTAGGCTAGTTTGGATGAAACCCTAATTTAAGGGTTTGCACCCTATTTAAACGCCTTAACAATCCATTTGTGGCCTCCCTCATCGCCTCCATGTGTCCAGAAAGCCTTAAATCGAAACCCTAACCTTGTTTGAGTGTTCTTGAGCCATTATTGTGTGTTTGTGGTGGTTGTGAAGCATGAGGAGGAAGAAGGAGATTGAGAGTTCAAGTAGAAGCTAGTAGATCCAGAGGTTGTATCCCATTTCAAGCTTATTTGAGGTAAAAAGCTTCATCCCTGACCATTTATCTCTTAGATCTCTAGTTAGGGTTCATTTCTACATTTTCTAAACTTTTATAGAGCCACATACAAGATTGTGTGGTTCTAAGAGGGTATGACTTCAGATCTGGAACCATTGAGGGTTCTTATGGCATAAAGGTGCCAACTTTATTGCCATAAGCACCCCATGCGTCTTTTAGACTCCATTTTAGGGCCATTTGGGTCAAATGTCGCATGCATGGACGTCAAGTTTGGGACTTTACGTGTATTATGGACCCTAGGAGGTCAGATCTATGTTTTGGATGCATTAAGACCCACTAAAATCGAGTGTATAGTTTTGGACATAGAGGGACTCGATGAGTCACTCATGTGACTTGGCGAGTCAGGTCGCATTTCCCACCAAATCCCTTTTGATAATGGACCACGTGTTAAGTTAGAAGAACATTTAGTCGGTTGGGCTCAGTAAGGACCTAGAAATCATGGAACTCGACGAGTGTATGAACTAACTCGGCGAGTTCAAGGCTATGTCCCAAGAATATGAAGATGGACTCAGCGAGTCAAGTAAGAACTTGGCGAGTCCAACACTAAGAAGCATCACCTTACATGAAGATGAACTCGACGAGTCAAGGACTAAACGTCCCAACTAGCATGAAGATGGGCTCGGCGAGTCAAATAATGAACTCGCCTAGTCACTTGCAAAGGGTCCCTACTCTGTATCAGGGAACTTGACGAGTTGGTGGACCAACTCGGCGAGTTGACCGAAAGTTGACTTTGACCAGGGTGTTGTCTTTGACTTTGACTTTGACCTAAGTTGACCATGAAATGGTAACTAAGGAAGATGATTATGTGTAGGATTTAAGAGGAGTTGATCCCGGCTACGAGGACAGACTCCACACTCAAATTTACGAGGTGAGTTAACTTTTAGTAGAAGTGGGTCGAAGGCACCAAGGCCGACCTACTAGTAAGAGTTATAGTAGAGATAATTGTCCTTGTGATAATTATATGGTATGTTGCTACTTGTTATGATTATGTGCTAGTATGCTATGATGTTATGTGATACGTGATAGGAGGGGTAGGTTAGACCCCATTACCGGTCGAAATGACCGAAGGGGTAGTTAGTACCCAGTTATGTTAGACAGTTATGACATATGTGCTATGATATTATGTGGTAGTGGTAGGGATAAAATAGTCCCCAGATACCGGTCGAAAGGACTGAAGGGGAGGCCAGCACCCTGATATGCTAGGAAAGGTACCGGTCGATAGGACCGAAGGGGAGGACAGAACCCTGATATGCTAGGCAAGGTACCGGTCGACAGGGCCGAAGGGGTGGTTAGTACCCAGTTATGTTATGCATTATGTGTTATGTATAGTATGTGGTATGATGGGGGAACTCACTAAGCTTTGTACTTATAGTTTTCAGTTTTGTTTTCAGGTACCTCTTCGTCGAAAGGGAAGGAGCCGACACGGTAGCAGCGCATCACACACACATGATTTCTGCACTATGATGTTCTTGGGATTGTGCTCTGATGATATTTTGTATTTATGATATGATTTGAGACATGTGATTGTGGTTTTGATGAATAATGTGATTTGACTATGTTTTTCTTATACACGGTTTTCTAAATTGTTATATCAAAAATGAATTTTTTTTGTCTTGAAAATTGGGATGTTACAAGTTGGTATTAGAGCCTTGGTTTGAGGGATTCGGACACACCTTTAGGAGTGTCTGGACTCAAATTGAGGGTTTGAAATATTTTCACAAGAAAATAGTTTTTTAAAAGTCAAAGTAAAAAAAAAACTTTGAGACAGAACAAGGTGTGTGATACGTGAAACCAGCTGAGCTCAAGTAAGTTTTCCCCAAGATGCCCATACATTTTATGATATGATATGGTTATGAGAACTGCATTCTAGATTAGGGCTAAGGATCTAGGAAGTATGCATTTTATGCCTTTTGTATGTGTATGAGAACTGCATGCTATAATAGGGCTAAGGATCTAGGAAGATGCCTGATATGCCTGTTGTATGTGCTTATTAAGCTGCATGATAGTACTGATTAGACAGTGATATGATAGCCTGAATAGGATATGCTTTGTTTGGGTTACTCAATGCCCTGATGCTGCTTACTTTGTGCTATTAGGGGTCCTAGTTATCTTTAATTAACCAGTAAACAAATACGTTAAGTTACATATGACGATGACTGAATAATTTCTGAAGGTTAGGTTTAGCCCTACCTCGTAGCTCCCGTTTAAGTCTAACCATTATAGGGAGAGACCTCTCATTTGAAGAATTATCTGGTCTTAGTAATATATAATGGTATTTGCGAGCTAGTTAGGGAGAGAAGACAGTGACTTCTTATGCAGCTGATGGCGAAGGGTGGGTTGGAGAGTTACCCTAGGATGAGATTAGCAAAGGGTGCAGCAATATTAGAAGGGACTTGGTGAAGTCGAAGCAATCCTTGAGGAAAGTACGAATAGATGTGGAAGGTAGTATAGGCCAGTACTACTGAAAACAAAGGATCCGTACTCGAGTCAAGGAGGGACGAGATAGAACCAATGAACTTGTAGAGTGTGTAAGATCTCGCAAGATTATGTATGACCCTGACACTTATGTATGTTGTTTTCAGAATGGTGATGATTACGCGAAACGGAGCAGGAGGATCGGGATCAGGGTCAGGATCAGGATCAGGATCAGGTTCAGGTTCGAGTTCCAAGCCAGTGGATGAGAGACTACGCAAGTTCATCGCGTCAGAGATCACGAGAGGTATCCTTGAGGCGACCCCAGTTATCTTTGGGTCGATCAAGGAAGGGTCATAGAGTTGGTGGAGGATCGCCTCAGGGAATTCAGGAGCGATATAATATCTGGACAGACAGGTACACACACACACACTATCCTTTAAGGATTTCCGGGGATGTGGTGCGCCGGACTTCCACGGGGTGAAAGACCCCAATGGTTCAGTTGACAAGCTTCTGCCCTGAGGGGTCGAAGGTCAGGTATGCAGCTGGATGTTTGAGAGACACGGCCAAAGATTGGTGGGAGTTGGTGGATGATTCCTTGGGAGCCTCATCCATTGAGGCTATGACTTGGTCAAATTTTATGGCTCGGTTCAGGGCCGAGTTCGCGCCAACTGTGGAGCTTCAGCAGTTGGCCAAGGAGTTTCTTGATATGAGGCAGATGATAGAGACGGTGGCGGAGATTACTGCCAAGTTCTAGGAGAGGGCCTTATTGGTGCCTCGGTATGCATGAGATGAGGAGATGTGGAAGACCCGCTATCATGACATGTTGAGGGCTGACATCCGAAACATGTCAGCTACTCGGCATGTCCGACCTTGGATGATATGATCGCGAGGGCGAGGGAGAGGGAGATTGATATAGAGAACCTCAGGAAGAGGAAGGCAGGAGATGGGCATGTCACTACTGAAGGGGATACATTTATTAGTGATAGTACACTAGTAAATCTGGATGAACCTAATAGCTACAAGGAAGCCATGGCAGGCCCGAAGTCTGCTAAATGGAAAGAGGCAATGGACAGCAAGATTAAGTCCATATATGACAACCAAGTTTGGAATTTGGTTGATAATCTACCGGGTCGTAAGACAGTTGGGTGCAAGTGGGTCTTCAAGAAGAAGACGGACATGGATGGGAAAGTGCACACTTATAAAGCGCGATTGGTCGCGAAAGGCTTTACTCAAACTCTTGGAGTTGACTATGATGAGACCTTCTCGCCAGTTGCCAAGATAAAGTCTATTAGGGTGATGCTCGCAATAGCTGCGTTTCATGACTATGAAATATGGAAGATGGACGTCATAACTGCTTTCCTTAATGGGAAGTTGGCTAAGGATGTTTATATGAATCAGCTAGAAGGTTTTGTCGATGAGAGGCATCCCAATAGAGTGTGCCAGTTTGAGAAATCCATTTATGGATTGAAGCAAGCGTCTCGCAGATGGAATCTTTGTTTGGACGAGAAGGTCAAAGAGTTTGGCTTTCTGCAAAGCGAAGATGAGTCATGTTTGTATGTCAAGGCCAGTGGGAGTATAGTGAGCTTCCTCGTATTGTATGTCGATGACATACTACTCATAGGAAACGACGTCCCAACTTTATAGGAGGTCAAGTCCTGGCTTGGGAAGTGTTTCGCTATGAAGGGCCTCAGAGAGGCTGCATATATTATGGGAATAAGGATAGTAAGAAATAGAAGTAAGAGACTGATAGGACTCAGTCAGGATACATACTTGGTAAAGGTGCTAAAGCGTTTTAGTATGGAGAATTTCAAGAAAAGGGAGTTGCCAATTCAATGCAATACCAAACTGAGTAAGACTCAGAGCCCGAGTACAAAGGCAAAGATAGCTGATATGATCCGAGTACCTTACGCTTCCGCAGTTGGCTCGATTATGTACGCTATGACCTGTACTCGCCCTAATGTGGCCTTCGCTTTGAGCATGGTCAACATATATCAAGGGAACCCTGGTAGAGGACATTAGATTGCTGTTAAGAATATTCTTAAGGACCTACGAAGGACCAAGGAATGGTTTCTAGTCCTCGGTGGGAGTGATGACTTAAGGTTATGAGGGTACAGTGATGCTAGTTTTCAGACGGATCGGGATAATTACCGATCACAGTCGGGCTGAGTCTTTACCCTGAACGGAGGAGCAGTGACTTGGAAAAGTTTGAAGCAAGAGACCGTAGCTGATTCAACGTGAGAATCAGAGTACATTGCGGAAAGCGAAGCGTCAAAGGAGGCTATATGGTTGAAGAAAGTCATTGGAAACCTTGGAGTTGTGCTATCCATAAAGGAGCCCATGGAAATTTTCTGTGATAATGAAGGAGCGGTTGCCTTAACCAAGGAACCAAGGGATCATGGCAGATCTCAACATATCGACAGAAAATACCATTTTATTAGACATCGGGTAGAAGAGGGACTCCTCGTTGTGAAGATGGTATCGTCAGAAGATAACCCAGCAGATCCCCTTACGAAGGGACTGAGTAGGGTCAATCATTTGCAACACGCTAGGATCGTTGGACTAAAGGACGATATTAGTTTAGATTAGATAGGTAGGAAACTTGTAATAGATAATTTTGTATTCAACATTTGATGATTAAATAAAGGTGTGTTATTTATAAGAAAGGTTACTATCTTGTGTTGATTATTTATCTATTGTTTCTATTTTGCATGTTTTGACTTCCTGAATAATAAGATTATTCAAACGGTCCATAATCGCTCATATGTTGGAAGTAGATATGAAGGAAGATTGTCATGAATTTGTTTGTAGATTGTCTAAATGGGTTTAGACATAGCAAATGTTTGCTGTAAAGTTCATGAGTGCTTATGAAATATGATTTGAGCATTGGAATAAACCCGCGCTTGCAGGTATCACTTCATGAAAGTTATCACGAGTGATCACAAACGATAATATCATATAATCTTTAAACCTAGAGATATGGTTATTGTTTGCTAGTTGATTATGCATTGATAATGCGAAGACACATCAGTAACTTGATGTTATAAAACGCATTATTGTGTGTGACTTAGCTAGTGGATAATAAAAGCATATAAGTCAGTTTATATGTTCCTTTTATTCTAAGAGGATAAAAGCGATATCTTGGCCACTCGATGATTTGGTTTGAGTTATGTGTCGAGCCCGGTCAGGATGAAGTTGATGTGTTCAACTAAATTCTATGTCGAACAAATCAGAGATCGAGGAACAAAATGCTGGACAATGAGTATTGTTGGCATGATATCTAGAACATAGGATTATACGATCCCTTATCTGAAGGACATGATTTTGATCAGAGTTGACAGAAGCGTATAAGAGCTACGATTGCTAACCGGATCCTGAAGTTGTATGTGAGATATAGTTACTAGACTTATCCAAGTGGAAGACTGTTGGATTAGTGTCTAACCCCATAACTATATTTGGTATGTACTTGACCCGGTTGTGCATAGTCCTTTTGGGTCGCCTTCACCAAAGCAACTAGACAAGGTAATTTAAGGAGAGAGAGGATATTATGGTTTATTAATATATTATAAGAATAATATATTAAAGGAGAAATCACATTTATTTAATTAGTATTAGTCATAAATTATTTAGGAATTAATTTGGTGACTAAAAGAGATTAATTAAATAAAGAGACTTAAACTGTCAAATGTATGATAGTTGAGTTTTGGGCTGGGAAACCTAATGGACTAAGGGGGAACGAAATTATGATGAAGGATAATCATATTTTCGTCCAAGGCCTTATTCCAGAAGGTTCCTTGGGTTGCTTGGTAACTAACCTGTCTATTAGGGTTTAGACTGAAACCCTAACAGCCTATAGTATAAATAGAGAGCCCCACTTGCAATTTTCGGTTACCTGGTTCCCAAGAGAAACCCTAGGGCCGAAATTAGCTTCCTTCCTTCTTTCTAACATTGGGTTCTTGCTTATGGTGTTTGTAAGCCATTAGAGGAGTTATACTTGTGACTTTAAGCTCAAGAAGAAGAAGATTCAAGAGGTTTTCCAAGAGGTAAACTTTCAGATCTAGTAGTATTCATTATTTGTAAAATATGTATGCTAGATTAGGGTTTGCAAATCTTGGATTCAATTGCATGTACAATAGAGAAACCTAGATCCAAACATTAGGGTTTGCATGAGCAAATAGGAAAGTTCTTATGCTTGAAACCCATCAACAGGTATTTCCGAGGACCGCGGGAAGGCAAATGTCTGATTGTAGACACTCGCTGAGAGATTTACTACTGGGACAGTTTTATGAACTCTGATATTTGTGATACCGGTTGTTTTGGGATAATATGTATTTGATAACTTGGTTGTGAAATCTTAATTTTTGTAATTTAAAAATGAAAATTTTGGGTTAAGATTTGAGGTGTTACAAATAGTTGGTAGTTGTTAGTTTTAGGATGTTGGTGAGATTAACAGCTACCAATGGAGTATCGGGATCATCTGTCTTTGGAATGGTGACTTAAGCCATTGAAGATGTGCTTAAGAAAGCAAGAAGAAAAAAAATGAATTAGGGCTAGGATGAAGCGTGCTCTAATACCATGAAGAGGATACATGAATATATAAATATCTTCTATTGATACATGAATATTGAGAAGCAATATAAATATCTTCTATTGATACAGGGGTATATATAGTACATAACATATGCTACAAAAGTGGAACAGAAGTATAATATCCTAAAATATAGGAACTAATTATCTTGAATGAATATTCTTATCTTTTATCTCTTATACACTCGACATGGTCAAAGGGACATTGTCACATGAAGAAAATTTTGGAATTAGGGGGTGGTTTGACAAAAAAAAAACTTATTCTTTATTAACTTATAGGCTCGACATGGTCAAAGGGACATTGCCGCATGAAGAAAATTTTGGAATTAGGGGGTTGTTTGACAAAAAAAAACTTATTCTTTATTAACTTATATGTTATTGGTTTATAAGCTAATAAGTTAGAGGAGAGTAATTTATGAAATGCTACACAAGTTCATATTAAGCCTAAAAAGAGGTATGCCTTATCAGAAGACTCCAGAGGGATCTCGAACATTCTGGAAGGGACTTGGGCTGTTTTGTACTTGATATTAGGTCATATATATCTCTTTTGTACGTATATATCCCACAACTGTAAAATGTAAAACTTAATAGAAACATATTTAGTTTGTGTATGTATATAGCATGACTATCCCAATCGTGTGAAAGACAAAATTCTTATATGTTTTTTATTAGTATTTATATCGTATATTAATATCCACATTTCTTTTTTTAACCCAAACATATATTTGCACGCCACAATTTAAAAATATAATTTCGTTATGAAATTTAAGAGAGTTTTTTTTGCCGGAAGATAAATCTTGCAAGAAACAGCATAATAGAATTGGTTGTCATGTAGTAAGATAAAAGAAACCCGAAAAGAAACAACAATCTAATATTTAGAATGATGATTCCAAATAATTTTTACTTGAAGATATTCAAAATTAGATGGAAGTCAAAAAGATAAAATATGATTGTGCATAATATGTAGAAACGTAACGTATTGGAAATCATTTGAAATATGCTTCTTATCCTAACACCAATATCTTTCTTCATATAAATTCGGGTCATAATCGGACCGAACTGACCCAAACCCAAATAACACGGAAACCGAATACCGAAAACCGAACCGATTAAATAATACGGGTTCGGTTCGGTTCAGATATTAATTTGTTCGGTTCGGTTATTACCCGAATAACCTGAATAATATATACAAGATGATTAAGGATCTAATATAACTGAAAAAACCGAATAAACCGTATTAGGATTCTATAACCCGAATAATAGAATATCAATGTACTTTTTTACATCAACGTAAAACATTCAAAGACTTACATAACACAATAACATATTGAAAGAATAACATTTACAATAGTAGATTAACATAATGAGAATTAATTTCTTACTTGAGTTTATTGAGTTGAAGCCTAATTTTTTATGATTAGACAAAGTAGGAATTCGTAAATCATTGGAGACAATAGGAAGAGTCGATTTTTGAAAGTCTGAAATAAGAAGAAGGATCGACAAAAGTGATTTCGAGTTTGGAAATAGTTGAGAAGATTGGTCGATTTTGAAACGACGAGAACGAGCGTATGGTTTTTTTTTCCTGTTAGGAACAACGAGGACAAAAGTATGAATCATGATTTTGATTTCTAGCGTTAAGAGAAAGGGGACGAAGAATGTTTATTCGGGTCGGATATTTAAAACCGAATAAACTCTTATTTGAATAACCCGAGAATCGAATAAGCATAATATAGATACCCGAAACCTGGATTAAATTGCTTATTGGGGCCTAGTTTGGTTCGGGTTTCGGTTCGGTTCGGATTTTCAGACCAAATTCTCATCCGTAAATGTAAATTCTAACTTTTTAAGTTGCAAGTTAAATTAGTTTCTTGTCAAAAGCCAATATTATATAAATTGATTTAAACTACATGACAAATAAAACTTTACAAGTTTTAAATAACCAAATTGAATATTGGTTGATTCGTCCTATGAAAACTTGAAACAACGTTTGTCAAGATGCTCCATATTTATATTTATATTATTTTATATAAACTGAAATGTCCATTTTAATTCGTCATAAATATATTACTATTAAGATTTTTTAATTGTATTTTACAGTTTTACTTATTACAAATTTATCTAAATGATATTACTACCTTTGACATCATCGGCGTTAGATACCAAATAACATAATTTTGTCAAATAGTACAATCGTATAAAACAAAACGAAGGAATATGCCGTTTATACACACACGATCTTATATATCACAAACAACCCTTGATTTTTCATTTATACGATACATTTTTTTTTATCATTTTATAAACCAATCAGAAATTTGTAACAAAATTTAATATAAAACAAGAATTCATCACATTTCATCTCTACTCCAACTGTTTTTCACTTTAGGTCCCGTGGGCCCATCCTCACCCAACACCTCTCTAGGAATACTCTTGATTAACTTGTCAAAAGCAGATTTCAACTTCCCTATCATAACCTTCTCCAATTTATTAATTTCTTTGTCAAGGTCATAATCAATTTTTGGACCCCATTTTCTCAAATAGTTTAACCATGGTGGCTCAACCACTATCGACCCTAAGTACTCCGCCGCAACCACCATCGTCCTAACGCCGGTATCCATCACCTTATCACTTTTTGCAGTATCGTCTCTTATTCCAATATCGACTCCTTGGGGGCCAATCAACACTAACCCTGGTTTAGGGTAGGAGGCGTGACCATTTAACGATGAGTACACCACTGGTTTATTACCACTAGCGTACTCAAGAACCGAAGCACTCACCCATGTCCCCCAACTATGTTGTGCAAAAAAGACGCTGTTTAATTCACCATTAAAATTGCTGACCCTTAATGTAACATGCTCCCAATCACCCACATGTTCCCCTATTTTTCCCAATGAAATGTTGATTAACCCTACTTTGGCTCTTGATGCCCCATTAAAAGGATAAAAGAGCCAAATGGCAATATCCGTAAATAACCCTCCATACATGGGTTTGATGTGGAAATAAGCATTTGAATCTTGTAAGTCGCCTTTCTTAACCCTTTCTTTACTTGAACCATCTTTTGGGAGATCAAGCCAATATGTGTCATCATTTGAACCACCTTGTGGGAGATTTGAACCATTTTGGGCAATAGGGATAGGGTTTGACTCATCTCCTTTGTGGTACACCAAAGCCCCATTTTGAAAGAACCAATCAACGGAAGAAGGAAGGTAGAGTTCGTTAGGATGAAAGTAAACAAGTGGAGAATATGTTTGTACTAGGGTTTCAATTTGGTTCAAATTTGGCATCAAATTTACCAAACTGCCCTTCAAATTCTTCAAACAAGATATTGACAATGTGTTACTCCCTATCCCATTTTCAACCACAAAACCTCCCATAGGAGCACCCATGGCTTCAACACCTCTATTTATTGGCCTAGTGCTATACACATTGAACCCATTCACATTTAAACTCTTATTTGGTCCCCATATCCATGTGTCGTTCTCCAAAGAGTCCGTTAAGTCAGACCTAACACTACGGACTCTTTCAAGAGGAGGTTTATCTGGTGTGCTAGTAACGACATACCCGATGGCCCTATAGCCATCGGGTGGGTTTGGAAACCAGATGTAAGCATCCCCATCTTTCTTGATATTGAGAGAGACACTACTCCAAACAAGAGTGTAATCAATTGGTAGTTTGAGAGTAGGGTTTGAAGAGTCATTTGTGACATCTTTACCTACAAGAACATGCCCAAATAAAGGCATGTTGTTTGGTTGGCTATAAAACCCTAAAGTAAAAAACCCTTGGGGGATGGAAACCGGGTTATAAAAGGTTGCACCGACATTTCCGGGTCCTCCCTCATTGGCTGCCCATATCTTGTCGAATGTTGATACTTGACTCACTTGTAATCCTCCTAAATCCATGGTTCCACCACCAAACCCTCCACCTAAAACCAAATTTGAAAACTACACATCAAATATCCTTGTGAATATATATACAAGTCAATGTCAATGTGGTTTCAATGTCTTAAGGAAGAAAATGAAAAGAAATATATATACAAACGAACCTGGAGGCCAATTAGGCAACGGGGAAGGAAGTTTGAAGCTAGTTTGGATCCCAGCAAGCTCCCTCCTTGACGAACCATCTTCTAAAGAAGGCAATGACAGGTTCAACGATTCCACCATTGTTGTGCCATTGAAGAACAAGAAGATTATAACAACAGTGAAGAATACACTGAATGATGAATCCATCTTGAAGTTGAAGAAGATGGACACAACTTTCGATAACAAAATACAAATGATGCTTTCTTTATTGTACAAATATTCCTGGGGGTTGCTCAGAACTGGTTTTGTGTGTATATGTAGTCGTGGATATCATCGACTGTTTGTTGTGTGGTGTTATGGATATGCATGTGAATGGCCAGTATGCTAATTAAATAGAGATAGATAGATGGGAAGTTACCAGAAATTTGGGAGAATGGCAAATATTGGTACCTTTATTTTAATAGTAGTTATGGATATTATATTTTCCTTAATGTGCATTAAATTGGTTTGTAACGTTTCTGTTTTATAAACATATATATGTAATTAACTGTAGTATTTTATTTTTGGAAATGTGTTAGTTATAAATTATTATTAGAAAAGAGAAGTTGTTATCTAATGAATTGGTACGTTTACACTCAAACAACATTAGTTTTATCATTGTTTTGTCGGATCTAATGTTTAACATTTTGACTTTAGGCCTTTGTTTCATTTTTCTATATCTTCTACCACGACACTTATTTTGGGAGAGAATATTAGGTGAAGATGTATGCAGGTTAACTTGGTTTGCTAACATGATCGATCAAATGATTACACAAAGAATATGTTAGCTTGAGCATTATTATGAAACGTGTATAATCATGGTTGATAGGATTGATCGTGAACACATTGAGTTTGACTTTTTTTACTATAAATTTTTATTTTAGTCACAAAAAAAGATCTCATGCTTTCCAAACACACACACACACACACACACACACACATATATATATATATATATATATATATATATATATATATATATATATATATATATATATATATATAGAGAGAGAGAGAGAGAGAGAGAGCTAGGTTCATTTGTTTAAACTAAATGTTGTGTTATCGTATGCATAAATGTGGACCAATAAAAAATAAATAAATAAATAAATAAGGTAATTTAGTAATTTGTTTAATAACTTCCAAAAATAATTCCTATAATCATAGTATTGATTTTTATTAAATCTCGTTCCCCACTTTATATAAAAACCGATTTCTGAAAACCCTAAATTGATGCCCTCATTAAACCGTTCCAGTTCTCCAAAGGATGAGCCACTATTCATTGCAGCTATAGACCGAGGGAAGAGGCATCTTCGGTGGCGAGGTGCGATGGATGTCCGACGATTGCAGACCCATCGCACCCAAAGATTAAATCTTGAAGGCGAAGAAGAAGAGCTCGACGTGGTGGTGATTTACGCGAAAATCGAAAATAAATGAAATGTCAAGTGAGATGCAACAAGCGATGCGTGGCAGAAAACTGTAACTGTAATGCTCTATCTGATTTCCCCCAACATTTTTAGAAGTTATTAGATTTAATTGATTTGGTTTGGGGTTTGTTGATTGACATTGCGATTAGCGATTGGGATTAGATACGGGAAGTACTATGGCGTTGGATGGACTGGATGTCCAGGTGAAAGGTTGTGCGATGATCTTGATGCGTGTTGTCAGATTCATGATGAATACGTCGAGAAAAGAGGTACTGTTTGAGAATTCGATAGAATTTATTGCCTGTTTGGTGTGCACTTTTATCCTCTAATCTCTTCTATCTCTACCATTCTTTGATAATTTAAGTTTTGATGATGATTTGGTGATATAAATATGATAGTTTGAAGTGAGCTTTGAGCCCTAACAAATATAGTTGACATGAGTGAGTAATCTGTCTATGGTAGGAATGACGAATGTGAAATGTCACGAGAAATTCAAGCGGTGCATAAAGAAAGTTCAAAAATCGGGAAAGGCTGAGTTTTCTAGAGATTGCCCTGTTGACATTACAGTGCCTACAATACAATAGGGTATGGACATGGCTATTTTATTTAGTCAGTTTGGTAACTCTAAGCTTGAACTCTAATTCACTAAGTGTCATTGCTTTGTTGCTTAAGATTAGACTTCAAATTTATATATAATTCATACAAATTCATTTTTTTTTGTAAGTTACCTCACATATTAAGATTTATATCTAACATTGACCTTCATCATTGTAGTAGGGGAAAATGACTTGCTAAGGTAATTAACTTTTCGGCATGTTCCAATTCTATTAGAATGGAATCACGAATTCGAATTATATTGGAATGGAATATGGATATTTTCTCACTAACTTATGCATTAGATTTGTTTCCACAGAAGCAGCTAATGCTTGAAGAATGGACCATGAAATTGAAAGTGACTCTTAGCAACATTATTATTCTTTTAGAATGTATTAGTGTCTTTGTTAGATTTTGATATTTTTTTTTCTCGATTTAAAAGTTTTTTTAGTTTTATTCTTTAATAATAAATATAATTCTTAACAATTGTTACCCGTATTCTATAAGAATTAATGTAATTTTTGTTTTTATTCTTCAATTGATGGTTCAAGAATTTGTTATTCTACAACAAGTTCTTAAAGTCATTATCAAGAAATAGGTTCAAGAATATTTTTATTATTTATTGTTCAAGAATATTTTTATTTTTGAGTAAATAATTAAATAAATAAATAATTCTGTAAGAATGTCCGAAATAAATAAATAAACATATTCTGTCAGAATGTCCGAATTATAAGAATTATAATTTGTAAAATCGAATTTTTAAAATTAGTAGAATCTATGATTCCTTAAAAAATGCAAATTTCCTTTATTAAATCCATATTAATTGACTAAAATACCCTTACAATTAATTAAGATGATATTTTTCAATTATATTTAAATTAATAATATATATTAATTATTTTTTTAAAATAAGTAAATTTGATTGGCCCAAATATATGCATACAATAACACAATAGATACTTTAAACAAAATAACCTAAGCCATATATATATATATATATATATATATATATATATATATATATATATATATATATATATATATATATATATATATATATGCTTATGGTATTCTATTCAAATTAATTATTGTGTCATTGTATGCATAAATATGGACCAATCATTTTATTTATTTTAAGAAGGTGATTAATACATATTATTGAATTAAAAATAATCGAAAAATACCGTCTACGTTAACTAGAAGAGTATTTTAGTCAATTAATATAGATTTAATAAATGAAATTTGCATCTTTTAAGGGATCATTGATTCTATTAATTTTATAAATCCGATTTTATAAATTATAAGATTTTTAATTCGGACATTCTGACAGAATATGTTTGAGTATGTTCAAAAATAAAAATATTCTAGAACCATAAAATAATAAAAATATTCTTAAACATATTTCTTGTAGAATAACAAATTCTCGAACCAGCAATTGAAAAATTAAAACAAAAATTATATTAATTCTTATAGAATACATGTAACAATTGTTAAGAATTACATTTAATGTTAAAGAATAAAACTAAAAAACTTTCAATTCGGGAAAAAAACATCAAAATCTAACAAATACAGTAATTTATTCTAAAAGAGTAATGTTGGTAAGAGACGTCGTTCAAATTTCGTGGTCCGTTCTTCAAGCATTAATTTCTGTGAAAACAAATCCAATGAATAAATTAGTGAAAAAATATTCATATTCCATTCCAGCATAATTGGAATTCATGATTCCATTATGATAGAATTGGAATTCATTTACCAATAATTATATTAATTCGGGGGCATTTTAACAGAATATGTTCATGATTATCATAAAAAAACATTCGTTTTTGATAGAATACTATAAACAAAGAAATACCATTCAGTTGAAGCATTTTAGCGAGCGTTTGGTGTACATCAAAACAACTTACAATTTCCTATAAAAATTAGACAATCAGAACAAATTCCCAATAAACCTAAACACATTGAGTCTATCAGAAAACCATTGTACCTTACATTCGTTTCTATCATATTATCATTAATCTATGCCTTGGAGCTTGTAAATGTAAGCAATTTTGCATAGGTTTCGTTCAATGTCATTATTCAAGACTATATTTTTTTAATCATCCAACAGAAGATTCCTAATTTCGTACATTTTTATTG
The DNA here is from genome assembly GCF_002870075.4 of Lactuca sativa. Taxonomy (NCBI): domain Eukaryota; kingdom Viridiplantae; phylum Streptophyta; class Magnoliopsida; order Asterales; family Asteraceae; genus Lactuca; species Lactuca sativa. Next base: position 65,532,742 of record NC_056626.2, on the reverse strand, counting down.
GGGATTTCGTTTGGGATGGATCAATAAGAAGAAAATTAGTTTTTAACAGTGCATTTGAAGGGTGAAGATTCAACTAGTGGCTTGTTATTTCACTCTAGATTAACAGGAACCTGTAATCGATTTCAAGAAAGCAAGAAGAGAAAGAAGGGTGTGATTGATTAAAGAAGATAAGAGATCCAATTTCGAGTTTAATATTGATACCTGCGATTTATTATTTTGTATGTGGCGTCGCTAAAAGGTGGAGACAGAACAAGAGCCATATCGATTTTTGGGGACATGATTGTTGAAACAAGAACAGGAAGAACCGAAGAAGGTACACAAGAAGAGCTGCAATTTTTTTCTTATTTCCTTGGCTCATGTCGATCAATTTTGCAAGAGGTGAAGGAAGGCGTGCTTATTCTCGTCAATTTTGACCTGCACCTGCGAATATGCGACGGGCCAAACGGTGGTTGTTGCCTTGTTGGTCGTTGCTTGCTATTGATTATGGAGGGAATGAGTCAATGACAGTTGGAAGAGTTAATGACAGCTGGAAGAGAAGGGACGTGATTTTGGTGTCGACAAGATCCGCCGGTGACAGGCAATTGATACACCTTCCCGCTTCTTGCTTCAGCACTTGGCGGACCTAGGTAAATGGTGGTTTTAAAAAGCCGATGGATAGAGAAATCCTAGGTAGCTGAAGTCAATGGTTACCATAATAATATGATATTATTTGTGGAAACTAATTATCAAATTACATATTTACCCTTATTTATTTATTTAATTATTTATTTTTAGTTTAAATTTTGATTGACCCACATTTATGCATACAATAACACAATAATTTCTTTAAATACATGAACCTAGCTCTCTCTCTCTCTCTCTCTATATATATATATATATATATATATATATATATATATATATATATAAAAGTAAGTTCAAATAAAAGCAGTAAATAGTGTAAGAATGTAAAAACACTATGTTTATGTTATTATTCAGTAATAAATGTTGTATATGTGTATTGTTGAAATAGTTCTAATATAAATATTAACGTTTGATTATTCATATATTCATTTTAATGTTATTATTCTATTATAAATTTATGTTTGTGTATTTTTGTAGTAAATTCTAATTTTAGTTTTAGCCTATGACTATTTATTTATTCATTGTTGAATAATGACATAAAGTTATGGATACAAAATTCATTGCAGAATAATAACATAAAAATAGTATTTTTACCTTCTCACACTATTTACTGTTTTTATTTGAATTATATATATATATATATATATATATATATATATATATATATATATATATTTACTATTATATAAAACATTTTAGACATTTCTTGAAATTTAAGAGGTACAACTCCTACTACATCATGTACAACCAATTTATGCTTACTATTCAATACAGATAATAAATTTACATTTCAGATACTAATCAAATTAAACATTAATGCTTCATAAATGATCAAATGATACTCTTCAATCAATTAAATGACTTTCCTTCTTTATTCCCCCAATCACGTGTTGTTATCTCTAACATTCCCCCGTTAAAACTCACACTCAGTTTATCTAATCACTTCAATTTCAAATTGTGAATCCTAAAATCTCATATTCTCTGTTTACAAAGTTCCAAGAAATATGAGCACATAATAAAAAATTTATTGTTCAGTTGAAATTTCTAGAATATTCTTTCTCTAAATGTTGCCTTTTTTACCATAGACCTAATTGGATTTCTTGCTAAAATAACGTGCCCTCGATGGAAATAATGGTAATTTTGGGTCTCGATGGTGATGATGATATGATTCACCATCGATCCAGACTGCTCCACCGACCTCTACTGATGGTTTGTCCGTCGCTCCTATACAAGGTATGCGATTCAAAACTGTCGTTTGGCTATGGTTTCTTACTGCAATTCAAAGCAGAAAGTATCAACTTTCTTCACCTTCTCTATCTATCTCCAGTCAAACCAGATCTCTCTCTCTCTCTCTCTCTCTCTCCCTCTCTCTCTCTCTTTCTTTCTTTCTCACTCTCACTCTCTCTCTCTCTCTCTCTATATATATATATATATATATATATATATATATATATATATATATATATATATATATATATCTGCTTTCTAAATTCACCTCGACTTCAATGTAAACTTAGTTATTTAGTCGGTTGATTTTAAGTGGTTTGCGCTCTGAGTCAAAAATTATGATGTATATTTGTTAATGGAAGTTGTCACTGAATAAAACCATTTATGTTTTTACTTTCTTCGTTTGTTATGCCTTGAATTGGTAAGAACGATATTATAGAAATTTAGGTAAGTGACGAAGAACACCATGTGTTTGATAAAATGCCTCTTTGAAATAAGCAATTTTGTGATTAGAAAGTAAAAGATACCTTTTTCACTTAAACATTACCATTTTAACTACATTTTTGTTGTTTAAAAAGATAAATGGGATGATTTTAGTTTTCTTTGAAGCTAATTGTGAACATAACTAGCAGAATTGACGTTGGTTTGTTTTCTTAAGTGCAGAAAATGAGATCACTTTCTTATCTTCAACAGAAGCTACACATACATGTGCACCTTACAGATGCTAGACCTGAAACAAGATTTGGATGGAAAGTGTGTAAATTTGAAGAGAGAAATGGTGGAAAAATGGAAAATTTGGAATGAGATATGGAGAAAATAACAACGGTGAATTGAAGCTTAGTCCTGAACTTCACTAGATTCGACACCTATCTGATGTAAGAATCTTTTAAATTGGTCTTTATTTAAATGATGGCAAAAAAATGAGAAAAACAAGTCAATGAAGGGAAGATCCGTCTTTTGACCCCCTACAAAATGAGTACGTTTGAGCTTTCTCACAGGTGCTTTTCTCTTCTTTCATTTATCCTTCTTTTGGGGTGTGTGCTTTTTATAGTTAATGAATTGCACTTTGTTTATATTCATTTTCCCTTGGTGTTAGTGATATTTATGTTCTTTTGTTTTGCCAAATCCATTAAATTTAAATTTACTTGATGCTTTTCTTTTGTGTATGTTACAAAGTTGTTCTGACACCTCTAACATGCCAAAGCTCCTATGGGAATGTCCCTTAGCCACACGATCTTATTCACAAAGAACAACAAAAAGGAGGCCATCTTATTTCATAATCCACCGGAGTTTCTAACATTGTCCTAGGGTATATAAAAAATAAGACCAAAATGATTATTACTTTCTTGGCAAACTTCAAACTTAAAAATTACCTGTTTCTCTATGATGGAAAATTTGGAATGAGACATGGAGAAAATAACAACGGTGAATTGAAGCTTAGTCCTGACCTTCACTAGATTCGACACCTATCTGATGTAAGAATCTTTTAAATTGGTCTTTATTTAAATGATGGCAAAAAAAAGAGAAAAACAAGTCAATGAAGGGAAGATCCGTCTTTTGACCCCCTACAAAATGAGTACGTTTGAGCTTTCTCACAGGTGCTTTTCTCTTCTTTCATTTATCCTTCTTTTGGGGTGTGTGCTTTTTATAGTTTATGAACTGCGCTTTGTTTATATTCATTTTCCCTTGGTGTTAGTGATATTTATGTTCTTTTGTTTTGCCAAATCCATTAAATTTAAATTTACTTGATGCTTTTCTTTTGTGTATGTTACAAATTTGTTCTGACACCTTTAACAAGCCAAAGCTCCTATGGGAATGTCCCTTAGCCACACGATCTTATTCATAAAGAACAACAAAAAGGAGGCCATCTTATTTCATAATCCACCGGAGTTTCTAACATTGTCCCAGGGTATATAAAAAATAAGACCAAAATGATTATTACTTTCTTGGCAAACTTCAAACTTAAAAATTACCTGTTTCTCTATGATGTTATCTGGTATGGATTTTAGAGCTATTATGAATGATGTTGAGAACACCAAAAGCACGATATGCATTTACAGTTAAATTAGAGGTAGAGTGTTGAGCATTTTAATTTTTGATTTAATCTAGTTTGATGTTTCTTAATCAGGGTAACAGACTATTCAAAGAAGGGAATTTTTCACTTGCCAAAGCCAAGTACGATAAGGGATACAACATCATTATTAAAGACTTTGAAATCAATGTTTTTTATATGCATTTTGTTGCTTGAAGGTTCTATGTGAATTCAATCATGTAAATCCTCAAGATGATGAGGTAAAAGAGTTCCGTTCTTAAATCTAATTACATACTATACCATAATATTTCTTTTATTTTTTTTATCCTAATTGCTTTAAATAATGTGGTTTGTAGGCTGGAACTAGGTAAGTAACAACATATTTTTTCTTTTCAAAATGCACAACAAGTGTTCGATGGATTGCCTCAATACATCAATGTGAACATGTGGTTAGTACGTCTCTTAAAATGATCGATCTTGATTTTCTTTTTCAAGGAAAGTTGATTCTTTCATGATGAATACAATTCTCTTTGCATGTTTTTGCATCTTTAATCTAAAATATTTGGGTAAATTTCTTGTGTTTCCAATGGCAAATTCGATAAACTGTGAAAAAAGTTTTAAATTTTATGAAGAACCCATCATCTCTCTTTTTTTAAGCTAAAGTAACATGTTTGCAATTTTAGTTGACATTTAATTTTGTAATGACGCAGTGGCTTCATCAGAGTATAAATAGGCCCTAGGTCCTGTTATCACTTGTAAGTATTCTAGAACCCATGTAACCTTATTGTGCTTTCTTGCATTTTGGCATAAAAAGTGACAAATACAATCACCGAAGCAGTGTCGTCAATAGCGATCATAGTGATTACTATAGCGATTAGCGAGGCGAGGTGACAGTGTGTCGCTATGGGGTTTATAACGAGGTAATAGTGATGTAACGATCTAAAGGTTTTCTTTTAAACTAATATAAATTGATTTTTTTTAATAAAATGACAAAATTGATTACTGGAACATGTTTTTAAAGATCAGAATTAGTCCAATTCATGATTGGGATCTCCAATTTTGCATTTGGGATCACCAATTTGGAGTTAGGATCGCCGATTTTGGAGATTGGCGAGAAAACCATCAATCAGACAAAAAACTGCGCTTCACAACCTCTTCGATTTCTTTTCTGATTTTGATGCTTCGAATAACACTTCCAATAGATTCAATTGATCATGTATTCTAGATTCATATACTTATATTCTACAATTCCTTCAATTGCCTAGCTATACCACAATTCCAGTGTTACCACTTTTGTTCTAATTTTCTATTATGCTTCCTTATTTAAAGTATTAGTTCCTTGAAATTTGGTTTGAAGTGTTGGAAGTTCTATTTTTAAGTAAAGTTTTATGAGATTTATGTTAGTTTGATGCCAAGTAATGTGATAAACGAAAGTTTTCCTGCACTCTTTCTCTCCCTATCAGCTTCAAAGATTTTTTCCCCATATATTTTTACACTTTGTTTAGTTTCTTTATTTGTTGTACACCTTACGAGTTCTGTTCTTATTTATAATTTGAATGCTCATTGTTAATCACTTATGTATTATTCATGTTTTAGAACTTATTTGAGCTAATAGTATTGGTTTTTAGCTTATTTATTAGTTATAATAACTAAATAGGTGAAGGTAAAAATAGTATTAATATTTTAATAGACAATCAGTAAATATGAAATAACTGTCACTATTCCATCACTATCACTATGTAGCATATATGTAGGTTGTCGTTATTACTTCGCTGTCGCTATAGATAACACTTCACCAGATATTATGGTCATCGACACTGGATATCCCAAGTGACTTTTAAATTCGTGACTATTTCTAAAATTTGATTTATGACGTGAGAAAGATGATGCAAGTTAAAATATCAAATTTCCTAACAATGGGTTAAGTGAATTCTAAGTGAGGCTACTCAATCGGGTTTATGTTTGCATCTTTATAAGACATAACCAAAGACCCCATTTGTCTACAATAGGAAGTAAAAAGAATAACTGAATTAGCATTTTTTTATGTTATTATCTTAATTTTATTTGAATAAAACTATATACTTTTATATTATAATTGTGTAGATATAGTGATATAATTTTTCTAAAAAACTGGTTTAATTTTTCCTTTCAACTATTATATTTTTTTACAATTATTATGTTCATATTTACAAGTAAAGCTGCCAAAACAATGACACAGACACTGGTAAATGACACCCCTCTTTTTTACTTTATTCTAAAGATTGTCTATGTAACATCCATAAAAATCATGTCAAATTTAAACTTTTAAAAACATTTAGAAACCAACAGTTATTAAAAAATTGTTTTCAAAACAGTTCTATATCAGAGTATCCCAGAAACATAGTCATAAAATGTGAGGAGTTGTACGATCACGCCTTTGCCTTCCCGCGATCATCTGAGGTACCTGAAACCAAAACTGAAACTGTAAGCCCAAAGATTACCGAGTTCACCCAAAATACCGATACACAACAAATAACACATATACAAATAACAACATGTAATGAGTCCACAACTTTACAGACTAGATTACCCCTAGGCCCACAGTGTGAGTCTGGCTTGCCTTCCGGGCCCACAGCTCTCACATCTAGCTTGCCACCGAGCCCATAGTACGATTTTGGCATGCCCTGCTTGACCCTCAGCTCGTATCTGGAATGCTCTAGAGTTTGTTGGATACCGCACGGAGCAGTATAACCTCAACCCATCCTACATAACATGTCGACATATAACATAACTAATGCCAATCATGCTAAAATGTCGTAATCTCAAACATAGAAAGATATAGCTAGAAAGAGGTCAAGGTGACAACTTGTTACCTTCAAGTGATGCTAGAAAGGAGTAGAATTTAGATCCACAACTTTTCCTTGCTCCAAGCTTCTTGATCTTCAAGCCCCTCTCACCAAGATCTTCCTTCCAAGCTTAATAACACACCCTTTAATATGGGTGCAAAATCCCATAAATTAGGGTTTCATCCTCCAGCTCCAACTCGTCAAATCGTGTCTTCTGACTCGTCGAGTTGGTCACTTAAGACACGCGGCCAAATCCGTTCCTACTCAACGAGTCAGGGCATCCAACTCGTCGAGTAAACCTTTCAAAATGAAAATATGAGACTGTAAAGTTTATACCTGATAGTCGTGGTGTTACAATTCTCCCCCACTTTAATTAGACTTCGTCCTCGAAGTCCGCTACGATGAACAACTCCGGATAATGCTCCCGCATCTCAGCCTCCAGCTCCCACGACCACTCAGATCCCCTCCGGTGCTCCCATTATACCTTTACCAAAGGTACCTCCTTGTTCCGTAGAACCTTCACTTTCCTCTCCAGTACGACTACTGGCCTCTCTATGTAATTCAGGCGCTCGTCAACCTGTGTGTCATCCAAGGACACTACTGCCTCCTCATCTAATACACACTTTCGCAACTGTGACACATGGAAAGTGTTGTGGATCTGACTAAGCTCCTCTGGTAATTCTAGTATATATGCCACCTTGCCAACCCTATAAATGGTCCTAAACGGCCCGATGTATCGGAGGCCCAATTTCCCCCTCTTCCTAAAGCGGATCACACCCTTCTAGGGTGAGAGCTTCAGATGTACCATGCCATCGACCTGGAACTCCAATTCCGATCGGCGTCTGTCAGTATAACTCTTCTGCCAGCTCTGTGCGGACTGCAACCGCTGTCTGATAGACTAAATCCACTCGGCAGTCTGTAGGACCACCTCGGTCCGACCCATCACCCTGTGATCGACCCCCCCTAACAGACTGGGGTACGACATCTCCGTCCATACAACAACTCATATAGTGGGGCTCCTATACTGGAATGAAAGTTGTTGTTATAAGAGAACTCTGCGAGGGGTAGGTAGGAGTTTCAGCTCCCAACAAATTCAATAACACAGGCTATCAGCATAACTTCGAGAGTCTATATGGTCCGCTCACTCTGGCCATCTGTCTGCGGATGGTAGGTTGTACTGAATAGGGATGAGATAAGAATCGGAAAACCGGACCGGAACCGAAATCGGATCGGAACCGGAACTATTAGAAACGGAATATATAAAACCGGTTCCGGTTCTGGGTTTAAAAATGGGCTTTATCTGGGTTCCGAGTAATCCGGGTTTGGGTCCATCGGGTCCGGGTAAACTGTGACAACCCGAAGTTCGTTCCGTTGTCGTAACCCATTCCGTCGTTAAAAATTCGTCGTCTTAAATTAATTATGTTTCGTTTCTAAATTAAGTCATTTTGAGTTTGTTTTTATGACTTAATAATTGTTTAAAACACATTAGAAACTCGTGGAAACATCCCGAATGTTATTTAGAAAAATTTTAGTTTTATTCCGTCAAGTTATAAAATAATTAAATCGGGTACGACCAAAAGCCCCGCTTATCAGCAGTATCGGGTAGAATTCCACAATGTCCTAAACCTTGAGCATATATAAAGTTGAGAGAGCCTTATTTGAAGCTTTTCCACTCTCTCTATACTCTCTCTCTACTTTCTCTCTCTAGAAATCGAAATCAAGCCAAAATCATCCAAAATAAGCTCCAAATCGTCAAGGTAACTATCCTAGCTCTTAGTATATCACCTTTGGCCTTCAAATTCGTGAAAATATGAGGAATAGAGCCATAAACATGTGTTTATGGTCCTAGAACCTCCTTAGGCCGTGAACACATGTAATGAGGGGTTTTGAGCCTTAAAACCCATCCAAAACTCATTTGGAGCCTAGATATGACCTAAGGACTTGTTTGCATGGACTTAGAACACCTTTAACTCATCATTTGGGGCATAAGCTTGAGTTTACGGCCCAAGCACATGCTTGGACCATAAACACCTATTCTTGGGGAGTAAACTCAATTTAAGGTGTTAGTTTTCCCCTAAACACCTCCAACAAGCTTCCATGAGAGTATAGAACCCTATAATCCTTCAAGAAATGAACCAAAATTTAGACAAATGGGACAAGCTTGAGTTTACGGTCCAAGAACATTCTTAGACCATAAACTCATCTCCTTAGACCTTAAACTCATCCAATGGGTGTTAAAGTTCCCTTAACACCTTGTATGGTTTAGAAATGGGTCTAGACCTTAGTATGCATGACTTTCAACCACTAAAACTCATGAATCATGGACAAACATGAGTTTAAGGTAGTAAACTCGTTTTTAAGGTAGTAAACTCGTGTTTAAGGTAGTAAACTCCCGAAGAACATCTTCATAGACCGTAAACTCTTATCCAAGGTGATTTAGAGTCCCAATCACTTCCTAAGCCATGGAATCAACCCTAGAACCTTCCCGTGTGCATTGTATGACCATTTGGCATCCAAGAACCCACCACCCATGAGTTTACGGTCATAAACCCATGGGGCTATGGTCAATGGATCGTGAACTCCTCAAGGAGTTTACTCTTGAAGAGTAAACTCCATATCTAGGTCCTACACATCCATAGATGCCACCCGGGTCACTCCGAACACTTGAATTGAAGTGTTTTCACGCCTCAAAGTGTATAATCATATCTAATTAGTGATTTAAAGTCTAATTAGATACATTTGTATCTCATTTCATATTTCATAGGAACCTCGCGCGTTATCAAGCCCCGAACCGACATTTAGCATCCTAGACGACACGTTCTTCGACTGGTGAGTTCATACCCCTACGCCTTTTTCAGTGTTTTTCAATGTTTTCAGGGGGGAATACAAGCAAACTATAAATGTTTTCAAAACCTAAAACTGATATATTTCTATAAATATCTGGCTAACTTTTAGATATCTTTACCCCTTATGTATTATGCTGAGCATAAGGGATGTTTTATCGATTATAACTACATGGATTTCAATAAAGGAAACAATCAAATCAATCAAATTATTATGGGAATAATTTGGGGTCTTTAGTTCTTATTTAACCAGCACAGATTTTGATGGATTTTGGTCATAAGAACATCCTATGTGCTCATACAAACCCTAATGCTTGGATCTAGGTTTCTCTATTATACATGCAAGTTATCCAAGACTATAAACCCTAGATCTAGCATATGACAATCAATATAACATATAATTAGGGTTTAAGATATTACCTTGATTGTTATGTAGCAATAACAATCCCAAATCTCCTTGTATTGACTTTGGAAGGCTTAGAGTCACAAGTGTCACTCCTCTAATGGTTCACAAACACCATAAGCAAGAGGATGAAGAGGAGAGAGGTTAGAGGCTGCCCAAAAAACGTGTGAAACCCTAGAACAAGTCTTAGCCACGTTTTTGGTCATAAGGGATCTCTTTATATAGGAGGCAATTAGGGTTATCTAACAAGGAAACCCTAATTTGGATGCTTAAGCCCTAAGCAACCCATGGAGCCCTTTCCTTAAGGCCTTTGACGATTTCATATGGGCTTTCCCCATAGAATTCGTCCACCTTATAATAAAAGGCAATCCATGGCCTAAATTGCAATTATCTTATAATTACAATTCCAGTCCCTTAAGTTTAATTAATCTCTTTTAGTCACAAAACTAATTACCAATTAATTATTGACTAATATTAATTAAACAATATGATTTCTCCTTTAATATATTATTCCCATAATATAATAATAAATCATATTTAATCCTTTTTCTCCATAATTCATCCTATCAAGTTGCTGTGGTGATTAAATAATAGAAATTTATTTATGAGTTAGTGTAGTTTTTATCAAAACACTTCATAAATTGGTCCTAGTTGGTCTTTGTCTTATCCAAGACATGACAACTTTCCACATTTGATGAATGTTATAAACCTTCTTAATACTTATCACTCAATTTCACAATCTTAACTCTAAGGCTTGTTTTTGGAACGAAGTATGATTGACTTCTTGATTTAACCATTTCTTCAATTCTTGATTCCTCTTTTTAGACATACAATTGTACTAAGACTCACTTAGAGGATCAATTGAGATATGGTTCTTAATCATTAAGACCCATCATAAAGCATAAAAGGTACTCTCCCTTCTTCTTAGAATGGAGAAACTTTTATCTTTCTGGCTTCTTGATTCTTCTTATTCGTTCTGCTATTGATTTAAACCTTTTCAATCAATTCAGAGTTACCCTTAATCTTATAAGTATAATCATATTTACTAAAGCTTTAGTAAATCATGACGAATATCTTTGTTACTCTTATGGTGAACTTGATCAACACGCAACTTTGTGTGCTCAATCTCCTAGTCCTTCACTTGACACTTTGTTAATGAATTAGTCTCATTTCCAAAATATGAAATTTCTCATTCATAGTGCAACCAAGTTGCATGATTCCAAGTTTCTGTCCAATTGAAACTTGGGCGATGAGAAACTCTCCCTATTTGGTAAACTCTCGACTTTCCATAACATAATAAGAACCAAATCCATTATTGCTAATAATAGAAACATTCAAACATCAATTTTTCATATACGCCATTGCAAGGATAAATAAATAATATAAAATCAAAATTTATTTTATTGCGGAAAAATTTGTCCTTACAATGCAATTCATTGAAAACTATGCTAATGCATCTTTCTTAGCAATCTAATTCTAACTCTAAGTAGTAGCTCAAGAATCTAATCTTTGAGAAATGCGATCGAAATCCATTCCTTCATGGTTAGATTCTGCTCACTTCTTCCCTTAAGCTTCCTTTCTTTTCGTCGATCCTACAAAACATCAATTGTGATCTTATCACATTATGTATTAATGGATTTTACCTATATTAGAGTCATACGTTTCGACTCTCCCATCTCTTAGATCTCTTAGGTAAATGGGGCAGCTTCGTCTCCAATGCCCTTTCTCTTGGCAATAAAAGCAAATTTACTCTTTTGGAACATGACATGGAACTACTTCAGACATTGCCTTTCTCTTATGATCAAACTTTTCGATCATAGCATGTCTTTCGTTGCCATTTCCTATATCCATAGAGGTCTGGAAGGCAGATTCACCAATCAACTTTACTTTTCTATTACGCCAAACCATTGCTGATTCAGCAGCAATAAGCATATCGGTAAGATCTATAAGGGTCACGTCGCGGTTCATCATATAGTACTCTCTTACGAACTCACTATATGAGTTAGGAAGTGACTGAAGAACCCAATCAACAACCATTTTCTCACAGACAACGGATCCCAACATTCTTAACTTGTCAATGTATGACTTCATCCCTAGGATGTGTGCAAACACCGGCTTTCCTTCTTTATGTTTACTTGCCAAAAGGGCTTGAGTGATCTTGAACTTTTCAAGCCTTTGAGCTTGTGGGTTAGGGAGAATAATCGGAGGAGGAGGAGGAATTGAAGTATGATCTCTTGTTCCTCGATCGAATCGTGGAATATCAACTTCATGTGGAATGCTTGTTCCAAGGGATTTGAGAAGACCATAGTTGTCAAACTTTGACATCTACAAAACGGGAGAAAACGAATTCAAGTTAGTTGATTGATTGAGTCCTTAGTAAATCACCTAAATGAGATACTAAGGCTAGGACCCAACACAATATTCTACAACTTGGGAGAGGGATGCCGTAACCCAAATTGCAGAACATTTGAAGGTAAGTGAATGACGATTCACTAATTTCCACCATGAAAAACGAAAAAGAAATTTAAGTTTTAAATCTATGAAAACTCCTAGATCCTATGAGATTCATTGAACATTTCATCGGCATGTTTAAATCTCGATATGCCCCTCTTGTTTGTGACTGGGATGCCGAGGATCACAAAGCGGGTGTGAATAACCATGCAAACTTACATGGTGCCCTCACATGTTATAGTCACCTATTGGATGTGCCGGTAAACCACACACTCTCCACCGAACTATGACAAACATTGAGTGTGGTGGGTAAGAGTGGAAGAGTGGATACCCATTCAATCGCCATTTTATAGGCAATTTCCTTTGTTATACTTATAATGGAAGGTTTCGTCCTATCCTACCCGTTCGGCTAACGACCCTCCACTAGTCAAGAGTGTGGTGGGTAAGAGTGGATACCCATTCAATCGCCATTTTATAGGCAATTTCCTTAAACACCCCTTATAGACCAGCTTCGTGAATGAGGCCTACTAACGGTAAGACTGATTTTTACTCATACATATATATAATGTTAGACTTTTAATGTTATATATAGTATAAGGTGTATTTTATACTTTTAAAATATTAGGTGGTCAAATTTAACAATTATACCTTTAATTCAATTAAATTGTAAGCCAAAACTTTATGGATTTATTAAGCCTCTTTTAATTATACACCTTAATTAATTAATAAAACCATAAGGGTGAGATTTGAACTTTTTCAAAACTATACTAGAGTTTTTAGAATTTAACATTCCTAATTAAACTTTTAATCAACTTTTAAATTCCAAAACTTGAGGGCAAGTTTTGAAACATTTCAAACATTAGGGTTTAGAATTTAAATATACATCAAAATTAAACAATTAATCAAAATTTAAATTCCAAAATTTGAGGGCAAATTTTGAACCTTTTTCAAAACATTAAGGTTTCAACTATTTAAATTTCAAAACAACAAAACTTTTGGGTTCAAATTTAAACTATAAAACCTAAGGGGAAGATATGAAACTTTTCATAACAACAAGGATCAAATAACAAATAATTCAAATTAACATTTAATCATATAATTATCCATATTTGATTTATTTAATGATTTCTTGCAAAACAATTTATCAATTTAGTCAAAATAATTAATCAATTATCTTATAAGGAAACAATTATCTTATTAATTGATAAATATCTTCAATTAGATCAAAAATATAGTCAAATATATCATATAATCGGATTAATATTGATCTAACATGATAAGTTAACTATCCCAATGCAAAAACAGCAAGAAATCCCGAGATTATCCCCATTTGACGAGTTGACTCGTCGAGTTAGGCTTGGACTCGTCGAGTCACCTTGGACTCGGCGAGTTCAGCTATGTACTCGGCGAGTCCAGCCTCCAGAAACCCAAAAAACGAATTTTCCAGATATCTAATGCATCAATACAATTGAAACCAAGCTAGGCTCTGATACCACTGATGGGTTTTGGTCATAAGACATCCTATGTGCTCATACAAACCCTAATGCTTGGATCTAGGTTTCTCTATTGTACATGCTTTGAATCCAAGACTATAAACCCTAATTCTAGCATATGGAAATCAATATTAACATATAATTAGGTTTATGATATTACCTTGATTGTTATGTAGCAATAACAATCCCAATTCCTCCTTGAATTGGCTTTGGAAGGCTTAGAGTCACAAATGTCACTCCTCTAATGGCTTACAAACACCATAAGAAAGAGGATGAAGAGGAGAGAGATTAGAGGCTGCCCAAAAACGTGTGAAACCCTAGCAAGAAGCTTCACCACGTTTTTGGGTCATAAGGGTCTTATATATAGTAAGGCTATTAGGGTTATCTAACAAGGAAACCCTAATTTGGTTGCTTAAGCCCTAAGCAACCCATAGACTCCTTTAATCAAGCCCATGGACGATTTCCTTATGGGTTTCCCCATAGAATTCGTCCACCTCTTGATTCAAGGCAATCCATGGCCCAAATTGTAATTATCCTATAATTACAATTCTAGTCCCTTAAGTTTAATTAATCTCTTTTAGTCACAAAACTAATTACCAATTAATTATTGACTAATATTAATTAAACAATATGATTTCTCCTTTAATATATTATTCTCATAATATATTAATAAATCATATTTAATCCTTTCTCTCCATAATTTATCCTATCAAGTTGCTTTGGTGCAGGCAACCCAAAAGGACCATGCACCATCGGGTCAAGTACATACCAAGGGAGGTCAAGGCACATTCTATGAAAATATCATTACGTTCGACATAGAGTTAAAGATGGCGACCTCGTGGTGAATCGAGTATCATCAATGAATAATCATGTTGATCCTTTTACAAAGGGGTTATGCAAGAAAAAGCACTTCAAGCATACTAAGAGAATTGGATTAAGAGATGATGCTAGTTTTAGTAGTTAGTTGATAGTTTGAAACCATGTAACAAAATAAATTGTAATTGTTTGTGGTGATTAAATAATAGAAATTTATTTATGAGTTTGTGTACTACTATCTTCATTTATTTATTTGTTGTTGTGTTTTGTTTTGCATGTTTATTTCCCGAGTATTAAATTATTCAAAATGCCATATTCGGTCATAATTTTGGGAGTAAAGTACTGATTAAAGACTGTCATGGAGTATTAGTAGATTATTTGTTATAGTGATTGGATATGGTATAGAGATTGTTGCTATACTCACGAGTACTTAAACATGGGTTTAAGATTTGGTTAAACATGCGCTTAGAGATTACTTTATTGATTCAATCATGAGTATTTCTAAGACGATAATATTTTCTATTCTTCAAGCAGAGATACATAAGTTATAGTTTACAACTCTATTGTGCATTGGTATTACATTAACTCATCTGTAACTAGATGTTATAAAATGTAGTTCCATGTATAGAATTATGAGTAAAGTTTATAATTATGTAATCAAATTTTATTTATTCCTTTTGCCTTTAAAAGGAAAGTGATATCTTTGGTCTCTTCGATGATTTGATGTTAACATTGTAGTGATGGGCCTAACCTGATTTGTAGTCTAATAAGGTCATCATAAATTAGAAATCTGGAAACAAAATATTGGACTATGAGATTGGTTTGTATCCATTTCTTGTGTTCATACGATATCTTTTAGAGCGATGCAATAGTTAATCACTTATCTTAGGGCCAATGTGTGATTTAATTCAGAGTTACGCAATGGCTTTGGAAAGCACACTTTGCTGGTTATTCAAAGTCTATATTTGTAATTATAGTTGATGACTTATCCAAGTGGGTGACTGTTGGATTAGGTGTGTAAGATCATAACTAAATTGGTATAACTTTATGAAATAAAAGTAAAGTCTTTTTTGGGTTGCCCTTAATAATTAGAAATAGCTAGAAACGACTTTAGGAGAGTGAAGAAATGATTTGTTAATTTATTATATGATTAATAAATTAATTAGAAATAGTTTAGAATTAATCAGAATTAATTGGAAATTAATTAAATTTAATTAAAGGTGCAAGAGTTGAATTGCAATTGTTTAATTGTTGAGCAAGGGAGACAATTCTGGAACCTCCCTATAGTGGATGGTTTTAAGGGGTTCCGAAAGGGTTCTAGAAGCCTATTTAAATATGTTAAATTCTATTATTTAAATATTCAAATTAGGGTTTATCCCGAAGACCGAACATTTATAAATAGGGACCATAACCCTAGCAAAATTCGATCCCTAAGCATACACAAGCAGAAATCGGATTTCATATCTCCATCCTTTCTCCTATTTCATTCCTAGGGTTTCTAGTGTATTGGGTGTGATCTATTAGATGCATTCATATTATTGGTGCTTGCTTTCCAAAGGAAGATTTGAAGATTCAAGGTTGTTATTTTTTATTATAGCTTAAGGTATATGTTTCTAGTCTTGTTGATTTACAAAATTAGTATATTAGATCTTTAGTTTCATAGTATGCTACTATAATGAGAAATGTCATAGATCTCTAGGTTACATGTGCCTATAAATAGTTTTATGATTCCGCTGCGTAAAATTTTATTTTATAACCTAGAAAACCCATCAATAATAGTAACCATGTCAAATTATTATTATTTTTATTATTAGTAATTGTAATCTGGCCCTCATTATTTCTTTGTTATCCTTTCCGTTACCGGTCTATAATAAATTGTTGTTGAATTAGATACACAGAAACCGTTAGATAATAAATACTCATAATAAATAGTATCTCAAGTCAAACACGTCATTTTTAAAAAGATAATAATATAATTAGGGAAAATGGTAATCCTAAAATATAAAAAGGTAATCCACCTTGTTAACCATATCACTATGTTCGTTGTTAGTGATTTTAATGTCATCAGGTCATTTTACGTTATCGAAATTTATACAAGTTTCAAAGGGAATCTGACCTATAATAAGATACAAGTCATGCGGTATTGTGTGTAAACTTGTTCCGAACATGTCGAATGGTAAGGATCAATGGGCAACATGCATTGCATAGTTAACGAACCCCGTTACCTAAGTAGATATTTTGACTATAAGTATGGATAAGTGTGGTATTGTAAGTATGGATAAGTGTGGTATTGTAAGTATGGATGAGCGTGGTACAAAACTAGTACTTACCCAATAATATCGAGTACCAAAATAGGTGAAAAACGATACTAAATACCAAACCAAACTACCTTTACCGGTAACCTGGTATGTATCATTTTTGATATGTGCACCGGAGCCGATGGTACCAAATCCTAAATTTCTCAATTTCAGAGTATCGAGTACTCTCCGATATTAACATAAATATTTTTGTTTCGTTACTTATGACATCCCCATTTTCACGGCCAAAAAAGACTGATTTTGTTTATGCTTTATAAAAGTCAGAGTACTTCTTTTCATAAAAATGTTGCGGAATTTGTTCCCAGAAAAACACGATAAATACGTTATTAAAACATTTTCGAAGAAACGTATTTTATTCATTTTAAAACATTTGGGATGTCATTGTCAATACATAAACATAAGCATAAACATAACTTACATTTATTTACACTAGTGATCTACATCTCTTTAATCTCTCAGTGTAATGTGACTTCATATCAACACCTGTGATATAAATAAACTGAGTGGGTCAGGTTGGGAAACCTGGTGAGTACACAGGGTTTTCAACCCACAATAATATAATTATTATGTTTAAACAATCAAGCAATTAAACCCAATTACCCATCCCCATTATCTTCTTTACTCTTAAGGATCTACCCTAAGATTCAGCTATTTCTCGTTCATTCATTCCTAAGGATTATCCTAAGGAATCGGCACGAATCCATCGTTACCAAAGCTTATAGATTACAACCGGTGAACACGTAGTCCAAAACATCTGGTAAACACTTAGTTCAAAAGTAACTAGTGAACACACTTAGTTCAAAATACCTAGTGAACACACTCAGTTCAAAGATACGTAGTGAACACACTCAGTTCAAAATACCTAATGAGCACCTAGTTCAAAAACACCTACAGGTTACGAGCTTACTAGCGTTCCACCGGACCGTCTAGTATCGCCCATGGTCATCATCTATACTCCACTAGATGACTGGATCACTGACAACATTAATGTCTCCCATCATGTTATCACAAAACAACTATTTCATCTACCCATGTTTTACCCAACACATTTTGTAGATATAA
Source organism: Lactuca sativa (assembly GCF_002870075.4). Lineage (NCBI taxonomy): Eukaryota > Viridiplantae > Streptophyta > Magnoliopsida > Asterales > Asteraceae > Lactuca > Lactuca sativa. Next base: position 65,514,648 of record NC_056626.2, on the reverse strand, counting down.
AATACAAATACAGTTTAAATCATTTAAAACATGTATAAAAATCTTTCACCCAACATAGACAGTAAGTATTCAGACAATATGCACACACAACATGTAATTTATATTAAAATACTTCATATCTATGTGTAAGATGAAAGGGACTATGCACTCACCTGAGTAGGTGGTGACTCAGCACTCAAACAGCGCTTCGATACTCTCAAAACAATTTCCTTCGATAAAACCTAGTATCAATATCACTAGGGTTTAGTCTAACGATAACCGCGACAAACTAATAGTCTAACTATTATTATTATTATTATATAAGCGTTAAATAACACTCAATATAACTCATAATAATAGCCCAAATACTCATTATAAGTTCCTAATAATGTTACTATATTAAAACATAAGCTATACTAAAGATAGGTTAGGCGTAGCTCACTTACAGCGGGTTTTCTGGAAAACCGGGCTTCGGTGGAGCAGCGTTTCCAAGCCGAAAGACCCTTTTTCTCGGAGCCGTCGGGCGCTCCAGGGCTTCCGCCTCGTGCTAGGGAGTTACCCTAGGCTTTGGGGGGTAAGGGAGGCTTAGAGAGAGAGTTTAGAGAGAGAAAGAAGAGGGTTGAGGGGTGAGAAAGTTGGAATGCCCGGCACCTCTATTTATAGGGGTGATGACTGGTCTACTCGCCGAGTAGGGGGGACCTACTCGCCGAGTTGGTCCATGTGGTGGCCTTCTGGTGGTGCCACGTGTCCAATTCTGGTGGTGCCACGTCACCCCCTATCGCGTATCAGCCTTCGAACTTAGAAAAATCATAACTCTCGCATACGAGCTCTGTTTTCGACGTTATTTATATCCGCGCGTAGGTAAAATCAAGATCTACAACTTTCATTTAGACTTCGTCGGCTAATTCTCGACCGATCTCAAATTTAACAGTCGGAGGCGTTTAGACTGTTAAATGACCGCGAAGAATTCGTAACTCCTTCATACGAACTCCGTTTTCGTCTATCTTTTTACCGTTGAGTTCCTATTAATGAGATCTTCAACTCTCATTTAGGTCGCGTAAGCCAAAAACCGCTCGAATTATCGACGCTCTTATTTTATCGTGCACTGCTAAGCCGAATCTTAGAAAAATCATAACTTCCTCATACGAAGTCAGATTTGGGCGTTCTTTTTATCGACGCTCTTATTTTAACATATTCTACAACTTTTGTTTAGATTGCTAAGGCTAAATATCGCTCTATCGTAAATTCACTATTTACGCTTCCCGGTGCCGTGCCGGTTTTGCCGTAAAACTTCGACTGGCCATAACTTCTTCGTTATAACTCAGATTTCGGTGTTCTTTATATGTACGGAAACCTTAAGACATATACTACAACATGGTTCAAATTATTTATTCTAAATAATCTTTTGTCGAAAAGTTGTTTTCGACCCTTATTGCCTCTAAATTGACTAGCCCGGATCTACGGGCGTTACATTACCAATACCGGTTTGGACCCAGAATTTAAGTAGGCTTGCTAACCCCTAATTGTAAGTATGGTAGAAAAACATGAACAGAAGTAGAAGACTAATATGAATGGATCCAATTTTACTAAAGAAAATGTCTAAGCCATTCTTGCGAACATCAAAAGTTTGATCACCTTTTGAACTCCTAAACTTTATATATGGGCATTTATTGAATTTCTGAACTTGTGAAGTTGGGGAACCTTACGAACATACCAAAAGGTGGTGTTGGTGATTTTTATTGTCACATGAACTCTTAATGTAAATTGAATTTATACTAATGTCAAATGAGACTCAAATTATGATTTAATACTACTTATACAAGTACTGAAATGGACTCAAACTATAATCTAATGCAAGTTAGGTGGTGCATAATTGACCCTTGTATAAGGTGAGTTTGATCCCAAACATGAAAAGTGACATGGTTAAGAGGCATCACCTTGAAACCTAAACAAATTTTTTGATCAAAATTGAAGTGGATCAGATCGGATTTGAATTTATTTTTATACTATTCAGATCAATGTTTTGAAAACTGAAATCAATTTGGATTCATTTGATAAGATCGTATCAAACCAATACTTCCAAACGAACACCCCTATCCTGGCTATGAGCAGTTTTCCAGACCGACATTTTTTTTCAAGAAATTACTTCTTATCTGTCAAATCCGCTATGTTCATCAATCTTGACATTCGTACACAACTCATTAATCAAAAAGTATCCATAAATAATTATACTTTACATATCCTTAATAAATCCATAGATTATATAATAATAGAACCAACAATGTTTCATACCAAATTTCTAATAAGCCAGGCTCATCCTTGAGGTTCCCTTTAATGAAGTTACATTGTTGATTTTAGATGACTAAGAATTGTTTTTAACTTACAGAAACCATTATATCGTTATCTTTTTTTTTGGTATTGTTGTTATATATAATAATTATATACCTATTTTTAGTTCTTCTTAGACTTTGAGTTCCCCATACACATTTCTAGTTCGAAGGATTTATCATTTTTGCATAAATTTAAAATGTCATTAGTCTAGATTTATCCTATACAAAGTTTGTGACACCCGAATTATTATACAAGGGCGATGAATTTACACAAAGTATAATAGTTTTAGCGGTACGATGAGTCGCCTCCCTCCATGAGATTGAGGGTTCAAATCAATAGAACAATTCTATTTTAAAATACTTGTTTTCCTTAACAAAAGTTGTTACTATTATGTAAAATTAACCCTAATTAAAACTATCAACTTTGGGTAAACCACATTAACAACCACAAAAGGACATAAACATAGAGAATTGATATATTTTCAATGATTTGATTTTTTCTATATATTTTACCAAAAGGGAAATAATCTTTGATATAGATGGATCATGAGTGAAACAAAGCACTCAAAATTATATTCATGTATAATTAATCTTAATTTTGAAATATGTCATCTTTTCCACTTTTTGTGTATTGGATGACATCATCAAAATGTGACACATGATCACACTAACAATTACCAACAGAAGTAAGACTAGTGGATGCACCATAATGTCTTCAACCCACATCACAATGACAGTTATCATCATCAGTGACACCAATATTTGCAACGCAAACACTTAAATACAGAATAACATCAAAGGTGTCATCACAAGTAACAAAAGCATAATCTTCATCAAGTCCAGCTCTGGCTTGTGGATCGCTACCCTAACCATGTTTGCAAATTCAACCAAGTTTGACAATTGACCAAAGAAATTCTTTATGTGATATTTAAATTGTTGAGCAACCAATCTCATGATTTTAGAAGTATATGTTGCCTATATTAAAATGCAAATGGGTATTTATAGTTGAATATCTCAAATTTATTTGAAAAGTTTTCATTGTACATTATAATATTACATGGTGCCCTCACATGTTACAGTCACCTATTCGATGTGCCGGTAAACCACACACGCTCCACCGAACTATGACAAACATTGAGTTACCCTTTGCTACCTTTGCTTAGAACCATTTAGTGTGCCGGTAAACCACACACGCTCCACTAACGTCTTCGCAAGGGCACAAAGTGTAATTTCATGGAATTGCATCAATTCACTTTTGCCTAAGTAACTAAGATTGAGAATTTTATGAAAACATTTAGTTACTTTTATACTTTGTTATACTTATAATGGAAGGTTTCGTCCTATCCTACCCGTTCGGCTAACGACCCTCCACTAGTCAAGAGTGCGGTGGGTAAGAGTTGATACCCATTCAATCACCATTTTATAGGCAATTTCCTTAAACACCCCTTATAGACCACCTTTGTGAATGAGGCCTACTAACGGTAAGACTGACTTTTACTCATACATATATATAATGTTAGACTTTTAATGTTATATATAGTATAAGGTGTATTTTACACTTTTAAAATACTATGTGGTCAAATTTAATAATTACACTTTTAATTCAATTAAATTGTTAACCTAAACTTTTATGGATTTATTAAACCTCTTTTAATTATACACCTTAATTAATTAATAAAACCATAAGGGAGTGATTTGAACTTTTCAAAACAATACTAGGGTTTTAGAATTTAACATTCCTAATTAAACTTTTAATCAATTTTTAAATTCCAAAACTTGAGGGCAAGTTTTGAAACATTTCAAAACATTAGGGTTTAGAATTTAAATATACATCAAAATCAAACAATTAATCAAAATTTATATTCCAAAACTTGAGGGCAAGTTTTGAAACCTTTTTCAAAACATTAGGGTTTCAACTATTTAAATTTCAAAACAACAAAACTTTTGGGTTCAAATTTAAACTATAAAACCTAAAGGGGAAAATATGAAACTTTTCAAAACACAAGGATCAAATAACAAATAATCTAAATTAACATTTAATCACATAATTATCCATATTTGATTTATTTAATGATTTCTTGCAAAACAATTTACCAATTTAATCAAAATAATTAATCAATTATCATATAAGGAAACAAATATTTTATTAATTGATAAATATCTTCAATTGGATCAAGAATATAGTCAAATATATCATAAAATCGGATTTATATTGATCTAATATGATAAGGCAACTACCCTTAAGCAAAAACAACAAGAAATCCCGGTTTTCCCTCTCACTGACCAGCCGAATCGTCGAGTCAGGCATGGACTCGTCGAGTTCATCATGAACTCGGCGAGTTCCTCTAAAAAAACTCGGCGAGTTCAGCCCCGAGAAACACAACAATCGAATTTTTTTAATATACAAATCATCAATACAATAGAAACCAATCTAGGCTCTGATACCACTGATGGGTTTTGGTCATAAGAACATCCTATGTGCTCATACAAACCCTAATGCTTGGATCTAGGTTTCTCTATTGTACATGCAAGTTATCCAAGACTATAAACCCTAGATCTAGCATATGACAATCAATATAACATATAATTAGGGTTTAAGATATTACCTTGATTGTTATGTAGCAATAACAATCCCAAATCTCCTTGTATTGACTTTGGAAGGCTTAGAGTCACAAGTGTCACTCCTCTAATGGTTCACAAACACCATAAGCAAGAGGATGAAGAGGAGATAGGTCAGAGGCTGCCCAAAAAACGTGTGAAACCCTAGAACAAGTCTTAGCCACGTTTTTGGTCATAAGGGATCTCTTTATATAGGAGGCAATTAGGGTTATCTAACAAGGAAACCCTAATTTGGATGCTTAAGCCCTAAGCAACCCATGGAGCCCTTTCCTTAAGGCCTTGGACGATTTCATATGGGCTTCCCCCATAGAATTCGTCCACCTTATAATAAAAGGCAATCCATGGCCCAAATTGCAATTATCTTATAATTACAATTCCAGTCCCTTAAGTTTAATTAATCTCTTTTAGTCACAAAACTAATTACCAATTAATTATTGACTAATATTAATTAAACAATATGATTTCTCCTTTAATATATTATTCCCATAATATAATAATAAATCATATTTAATCCTTTTTCTCCATAATTCATCCTATCAAGTTGCTTTGGTGAAGGCAACCCAAAAGGACCATGCACCATCGGGTCAAGTACATACCAAAATAGTTATGGACTTAGACACTAATCCAACAGATTTATGTAAAGCTTTTAGATAAACTATGTTTGATTCAGTTTATCTCTGTATAATCTAGAGTATTTTGCCAGATAATTCCATTGTATTTAACTGTTTTCACTGTATATTGTTTCTAAACGATTAGTATGTTTGATAACGTCTGAGAACACCGTGAATAATTAAATACTAGCTTGTGAGATTCGTCATTACCCTTTGGGTTATCAGTAAATCCTCCCCGGAAGTGTAACCAGAGTCTCCTGGAGGGAGAGCGTGGAATTTGTGAATAGATCTATTCGGGACTGACAACCCCACACCTAAACTGCTAGCTACAGTTAGGCGGGCACGCCTGGGGTGACAAATTCTGGATATCGTCCGACGTCTGACGAACGTCAAGGAGGTCTCGGTGTCGCATCAGCATGGTTACCCGAATCACAATACGTATTAATATAAGTTTATTAACGGATTTGATTTGATTTTATATCTATCTTCAATCTATAGTATCTATATCTAGTGCGGGATGTTAGTCCCATGGTTTTCAATCTATATCTATTACGGGATGGTAGTCCCATGTCTTTTAATCTATAGTTTTTGTGTATTGAAACAATGTTATATCTAGTGCAGGATATTAATCCCATGGTTTTGAATCTATATCTAGTGCAGGATGTTAATCCCATGGTTTTTAATCTATATCTAGCGCGGGATATTAATCCCATGGTTTTGAAATCTATATCTAGTGCGGGATCTTAATCTCATGGTTTTGAATTTATATCTAGTACGGGATAGTATTCCCATGGTTTTCAATCAATATTTTTATGTATTAAAAATATCTACTGTTATACTGGATGGTAATTCCTAGTGGTTTTTCAATATATAGTTTTATGTATTAAACTATACACTGTGGTATTTAACTAAACTTTACTGTTAGGAAAATAAGGGTTTTTCCTGGGACAACAAACTGTACATAACCGGATGGTATAATAATCAGATAACTAAATTATACTTATAAGAAAATATAGGATTTTCTTGGATAACAAACTTTTCGGAAAAACCAAAGGAAACTTGTACATTTTCAGAAAAACAAACCTCTTATGAACTCACCAGCTTTATGCTGATTTTCAAACTGCTTGTATTCTCAGGTCCACGTTAGACAGGTACCCAGCGATCCATTTGGCGAAGACGGAGTGCGTAGAAGACACGTCTGTACTTTTGTTCATATGATATATATGTATGACACTTGTAACACTTTGATTTCAAACAAATGTAATAATTCTATGTAATGTAATGCTTTGTGTTTACTATGCTTACTATGTACATTGGATTTGATACTCAACATGGAGTTCACCCCGGAAACATTTCCGCCTTTGGTTTCGGGGTGTGACATAAACCGGGTCTAAAAAACGGAACCGATGTTTGGAATCGGAACCACTTTTAGGGCTGGAACCGTTTTTGTGAAACGTTTAAAAGATGCATATGTCATTCGTTTCAACTCCGATTGACATGCGGTTTTTTCCAACATGTATTTTAGAGTTTGTACATGATTTTAGACTATAAATTTGCCTTTTTGAGTTTTATATTCATTGACTTACAGTCCCCCAAAGTCGAGATATCAAAGCTGGAAGTTTTTAGTTTTTTAGTTTTTTGTATTCGGTGAAAGTTTTAAAACATGCATATCTAATTCGTTTGAAGTCGGATTGACATGTGGTTTTTTCCAACTTGTATTTTATAGTTTGTACATGAGTTTAGACTATAATTTTGTCATTTTTGGTATGATATTTAATGATTTACAGTCCTCCGAAGCTGGGATATCAAAACTAAAAATTTTCAAATTTTTAGCTATTTGTTTTTGTACTTTGTATTCTGTGAAAATGTTAACACATGCATATCTCATTCGTTTAAAGTCGGATTGACATGTGGTTTTTTCCAAAGTATATTTTAGAGTTTGGACATGATTTTAGACTATAATTTTGTTAATTTTGGTTTCATATTCAGTGAGTTACAGTCCCCCAAAATCGGGATATCAATATGAAAATTTTCAAAGTTCAACCCACTAAGTAGTAAGTAATTACCAAAAAATTCCGGTTTTTCCGATTTTTCCGGTTCTAAACCCACTTTATCCAGTTCCAACCTACCCACTTTGATGTTTCCGGGTTTCCGGTTCTAGAGCCACTTTACCCGGTACCGTACCCGGAACCGAACCGGAACCGATTCCTACATAGCAGTCCAATTTCTGGTTCTTCAAAATCCCATTAACCGGTTTCGGGTTTTCTGGGTTCGGGTCCATCCGGTCCGGGTTTGGACCCACTTTCATCCCTAGTACTGAAGTGCAGTTGAGTGCCCAGTTCCTCGTGGAACTTCTGCCAGAAACGGGAGGTGAACTGAACATCACGGTCTGAAACAATAGAGACCGGTACCCCATGGCGGGAAATGATCTCGCAAATATATATGTCGGCCAGCTTCTCGGCCGATGAACTCTCCTATATCGCTAAAAAGTGGGCGCTCTTGGTTAATCGATGCACGATGACCCAAGTAGCGTCGAAGCCCTTCGCCGTCCTCGGCAGCTTGGTGATAAAATCCATCATGATATGTTCCCACTTCTACATGGGAATCTCCAAGGGCTGTAGCTGACCGTGCGGCCTCTAATGCTTGGTCTTGACCATCCGGCAGGTCAAGCACCTCTCGACATACCATGAAATCTCGTTCTTCATACCTGGCCACCAGTAACTCAATCGCAAATCCCGGTTCATCTTGGTGGCCCCCGGGTGAATAGAGAAGCGAGACTTATGAGCTTCCTCCAATACAGTCTATCTGACCCCACCAGACATCGGAACCCAGACCCAACCGTAGCGAGTCAATAGCCCCCAGCTATCCTGCACAAACTGGTTGTTCTCACCCCTAATCTTCTCAAGCTTCCAATTCTCCTGACGCATACCCTCAACTTGAGCTTCTCTAATCAAACCCACAATCGGAGAATCCACTGATATCCTCATACATATTGCCCGAGTGGAAGATCCAACTGACTTGCGGCTCATAGCGTCCACCACCACGTTCGCTTTACCTGGGTGGTAAAGGATCTCACAGTCGTAGTGCTTGACTACATCTAGCCACCTGCACTGTCTCATGTTTAGGTTCGACTGATCCATGATGTGTCTCAGGCTCTTTTGGTCCGTGTAAATGGTACAATGGACCCCATAGAGGTAATGTCTACAAATCTTGAGAGAGAATACCACCGCTCCCAGCTCCAAATCATGAGTAAGTATCTCGTCTCGTACGACTTCAGCTGCCGAGATGCGTAGGCTATCACCCGTCCTCTCTGCATGAGGACCACTCCCAGTCCCGTGATGGATGCATCACAGAACACCACAAAATCCTCGATTCCCTCCGGAAGAGTTAATACTAGAGCCTCGCATAAACGCTGTCGGAGGGTCTCAAATGTCCTCTGCTACTCGGGGCCCCACCGGAAATCCACCCCCTTCCTCCTCAGACGAGTGAGGGGTACTGTAATCTTGGAGAAATCATGTATGAATCTCTGGTAGTACCCTGCCAATCTAAGAAATCTCCAGATGTCCAAAGGAGATTTCAGAACCTCCCACTACATAATCGCCTCGATTTTGGCCGGATCGACCAAAATCCCCTCCTGGTTAACGAGGTGTCCAAGGAATTGAACCTCGTGTAACCAAAACTTGCACTTTGAGAACATGGCATAAAGTCTTTCCCGTCTCAAAACTCCCAATAACTCCCGAAGGTGCTCCTCATGCTGATCTCGGGTCTTGGAATCCTTCAATTCTCATGTAATGTGAAGACTTAGTCAAATCTAAGTGGGGGAGATATTTTTTTATAAAGTTCTCCAACTGTGAGTTCTGGTTGCGCAAGGTGCAATCTCTTGGCCACCTTATCAACCAGAAGGGTATTCTAGTTGATTCGGCCAAGATAGAGGCCGTGATGCAGTGGGAGATTCCGAGATCTCCATGTAACATCCCGAATTCCCAGGTATTATATATTATTGAATTTTTTGGTGATTGTGAGGAGACTCGGCGAGTTGGAGCCCAAACTCGCCGAGTATGATCGCGGTTATGGGTGCGGGTTCGCGTTTGGACTCGGCGAGTCCAAAAGTGGACTCAGCGAGTCCACGCTGTTTAATGAAACCCTAATTCCCCGGGTTTGGAGCCTATTTAAGGGCACTTATAGCCTCCCATTGCGGCTACCAGTCCCTTGAGAGAACCCTAAGAGAGCTAAATCGCTCTAAGAGAGAAGAAGTCACTTTTGGATCTTTGTATCCTTTTTTTTATCAAGAAGAGGGTGACAAGAGCAAGGAGGAGGTGAGATTCAAGCAGATCTAGAGTCCAGAGGCTTCATTTTGAGGTAATAGTTCGAACCTCCTTCAGTTTTAGGGTTGATCTTTAGAGTTAGGGTTTTCTAACCCCTTTGGAGAGTGATTATGTGAAGCAAGTGGTCCCTCTTCGAGTTTGTGCCATGGATCTGGACTCAAAGAGGTCCAGAGACCTTAACCATTGGAGCTTCTTGGGTTAGTATGGAGTTATTGGACTTAGGTTGTCATTTTTGGGACCAAATCTCCTTTTGATGCCTTGTTGTGGTTATACAAGCATCAAGTTTCGAACTTTACATGACATTCATGCTTGGGAAGGCCAGATCTATGGTTTGGGGAAACAGATCTGACCTCAGGAGGTCAATAGAGTTTGTGCATGGCATGAACTCGCCGACTTGTTCTTGAGACTCGACGAGTAGGGTTTGGGTTTCACGTAAATTATTCAGCGAGTAGACTCGCCGGGTTGGGGGATAACCCAGTGAGTCAGGGAGAGTCAAAGGGGGGATGAGTCAAGCCGGAACTCGCCGAGTTGTTCTTGAGACTCGACGAGTTGAGTCGTGGTGGCCCCGCGATTCATGCCAGGTGGAACTCGTCGAGTTAGGGAAGTACTCGACGTGTCAAGAGAGGATCCGAGGGAGTCAGTGAACACGTATAGACTCGCCGAGTCGCTCTAGTGCACTCGCCGAGTCCGGTCAAAGTTGACTGTTGACCATTGACCAAATTTGACCAGTGTTGACTTGATAGGGTTAGTCAACCTTAGCTGTGAAAGTGTTAATTAGAGATATATTGTGTTATAGGAGGACTATAGCTCGGGAGATCGAGTGCTAGTGATTTCAGGGATTTGCGAGTTATCGAAACACGCGAGGTGAGTCTTCTCACTATACTTTACCTTGAGTAGGTAATCAGAGTTATGAGACAGAGTATTTGTATGCTATATGTATGTTATGTGTTGTACTGCATTATTTCTATGTGACTTATGTTGTGCATGCTTATAGAGTTGGAACCAGAAAGTTCACAGAGTTAGAACCAGAGGGTTCACAGAGTAGGGTCCACGGACCCACAAAGTTATAGCCTTGAGTGGCTAATATGTGCTATGTGTGGTATTTTGGGGAACTCACTAAGCTTTGTGCTTACAGTGTTTGGTGTTATTTGTTTCAGGTACTAGTGATGACCGTGGGAAGGCGCCGACTTGATCAGTACACACACGGGATTTTTATGTTATGAGATCTTGGGATTTTTATATGTCATGGATTGAGTTTCAAACATTGATGTTTTTATGAGTATTAAATGAATTATGTTTTTATAAAATGTGAAAAATTGTTTTGAAATTTACGGTGTTACACTCCATCTGGGATTCGGAATTCCCTGGGTCTAGCAGGTTATTACTGGAGATTTATGCGGGTCTTCTCGGAGATTGTGGTTTCTTTGGCCCGACTGACCAAGAAGTCGGTGGCCTTTCGTTGGGGGCCTGAGCAGCAGGCAACCTTAGAGACTCTCAGACAACGGTTCTGGGAGACACTTATTCTCACCATGTCAGATGGTGTAGATGATTTCGTGGGTTACTGTGACGCTATGATCATGGGCATGGGCGCGGTACTGTAACAGTGGGGTCATGTTGTTGGGTTTTGAGCAATCTAACACTTCCTAAGTGTGCATGCAACCCTAATAAACCTTGGATCTATGTTTGTCTAAATACATGCAAAATAATAATTTTCCAAGGTTTATAACCTATCTAACATGGCATGGGGAACATTTCAACATAAAAGTTAGAAGAGATTACATACCTTTTTGATGAGTTTGGTTCTTGAGGAGTTTGAGGGCCAAGCACCAATAGTGTGATTGCCTCAAATGGAATCACAAAACACCACAAACTCTTGGAAAACTTTGAGAGAGTATACACATTTGTATATTTTCGGCCACACACAAGCACACACACACTAGTTCACTAGTTGCCATTTCATGCACCATAAGCATGCTTATATAGTGTACATGGTTAGGGTGAAACCCTAATAACCCATGACCTTTCCTTTTCCAAGGATCCATGGGTTAAAAGCTCCATGGATCATCCATGGACTTCCATCAAAGCTTAGCCCATTAACAAATGAGTGTTAGCCCACACCATATAAAACCAATAGCCCATAATCTAATTAGTCTTCCTTTTAATCTCTAAATTAATTCATAATTAATTTAAGACTAATACTAATTAAATAACATAACTTCATATTAATATATTATAACTTATAATATATTAATAAACATATGTGTATAACTCTCATAAAATTATCCATAAATAGTTTGGATGAGATGCAACCCAAATGGACCATGCCAGTCGGGTCAAGTATATACCAAATAAGTTATGGACTTAGACACCTTATCCAACACATGTGATAGCAGGTTTCGGGAACCAGGTTAGATTTCTGGTTATGACTCGAGTTGAGGGTTAGGTCGAGTGCGTGCTCGACCCGGGTACGGAAAGTATCGTAAGACTACCGGGGTAGCCGTAGCATTCACTAGTGGTCAGATAGTTTGGAAGGTGATGTAAGACTACGGGGGTAGCCGTAGCATTCACTAGTGGTCAGTTAGTATGGAAAGTGTTGTAAGACTACGGGGGTAGCCATAGCATTCACTAGTGGTCAGTTAGTTTGGGGAGTGTTGTAAGTCTACGGATGTAGCTGTGGCATTCTCTAGGTTGGTAGAGAGCATGAGTGTGTTGTTAGGATGCGGAAGGAGCAATAGTACCCACCAGTTCGGGTGCAACAGTGAGGATATGGAAATCCACAGATTGGATTTCGGATTTACTCAAATGGATTAGATCTGGTTAAGCCAGTAATGAGACTGTAGGGGCGTCGCTACAGTTATGGGATCAGGAAAGCAATGGACTGTATGAGATTCATTGTGATTTAAGGCTACCATCGGTTAGTTGGCAATCACTGTTAGCCTTGGATTTGATGATGATAGGATTCGACGCATGGACTCGATCGGTTAGATCAGAAAGTTGTTAGAGCCTCAATGGCATGATAACTAGTGGCAACTAGTTCTGGAGAAGGATTTCGTTCGAAATTCGTGTGAGGCGACTAAGTGGGAGTCCCTTGGCTCCACTGTCGGGCCGAAACCCGGTATTTCAAATGGTTGGTGAATAAATTAAGACCAGGCAGGTCTCGTTAGATTTTGGAAAGCAGCCATGTGGGAACATACTGCTTCAGGCAGTTCAGTGTTCGGGCAGTTTCAGTGTTTGGGCAGTCTTGGCATTTGTGTTTCAGGTTGCAAGTACGGACGGAATAGCCGGTTGACGGGGAAGTGACTAGTCACTCCCAGCGGGATTAGCTGAGCCTCAACCAAGAATAAGTGATTTGCAGGGGTAATTAGGTCTATGAACCTGTTTTATAGTGGGAGCCTCGAGTTATTGAAAGTTGAGTAGTTGGTCGAGGGATAAACGGACTGGATTCATCGATGATGAATCAATATTAGTGGTCTGTCAGGGAATCAGACCACCTCGAGATAATAGATTCAGACGAAATAGATGTGAACTTGTTGTGAGGAATTCGTTCACCTGCGGATTTTAGGGCTTTACAAGGATTGGTCATGGCTACCCTGGGAAGGCTAGGGCGTGGCCAGGTTAGTGACCATGCTACTAGAGTGGTTGGGCGAGCAAGGAATGGTAAGGAATGATTTTGAGGACGAAATCTAATTTAAGTGGGGGAGAGTTGTAACACCCGTTTATTTATTAAATAAATAAAGAAATAAAGGACTCGTAGCCCTAAAATAAATAATTATGTATAAAAGGATAGTCTCGAAGAGCTAATTGTCACCATTTTAGAAGTCGAGGGTTAAAAGTATAATTTTCGGACTCAGTTTATAATTATTTATGAAGATAGGGGCTCTGTGGTAATTATTTGAATTTAATTTAAAAGGAAATGAGGTGGAAGGGCTGATTATGTCATAACTGAGAATTAGGGGTTAAAAAGATAAATTATGGATTGATTTTGAAAAGGATTTGTTGAGAGAGGGGTTGTTTAGTAAAATTTGGACTTAAATTGTAAAGGAATTGAAGAGGCAGGGTCCAAATGGTAATTTGTGGGTTTGTTTTGAAAGAAAGGGGAGACAGAGGGACCATTCCTGTCAATATGGTCGTGAGTTTCAAACACAGGGTATTTAACTGTGTTATTGATCTCATAACCCTAACCCTAAGCGCCCTAATCCTCCAGCTGCCACGTTTTGTGCATAGCCGCCACTCCCTTCGTCTCTTCTTGTTCCGATCAACCAAAGACCGTCGAGACCACTGCTGGCAATGACACCGTGAATGACCGTAACCACCGGGGCCAGGTTTCTGCGCCGTGAACGGCGAAGGGTAAGCTGTGAAGTCGATGTCTAGTTACGAGCGGTGGAGGTCCAAGATAGCCTAGTCGTTGCTGTTGTTTGGATGTCGGACGACCACCTCCCTGCTGTATTATTCCTCTCATTCTCCGCTTCTGCCCGGTTTTGCGATGCTTTGGGATCCCGATGAATATTCTGTCGTTTTCTGCTCGTTTGCTTCACGCCACCGCAGGGGTGGCGGGTGCTAGTGCGTGTTCAAAGATGGATGTGCGAGTTTTGGTGCTATGGGCGTGTGTTTCTTGGCTGAGAATCAACAGAACCGCCGCCACCACCGTGAGGTGGTGGCTGTTATCGCAAGAGTTGTTGCTGCCACCGCCATATGCTGCCAGGCGGGTGGTTGGCTTCCTTTTCCGAGCAAAAAACGTGAAGGTGGGTGTGTTGCAATTGGTGAGTGGATGTGTGTATGGCTGTAATTCTCGGAAAAGGCCTCACCGCCACCATAGGGTGGTGGCTGCCGCCATATGCCACCGCCGACCACCGCAAGGGTGGTTGCATGTGTGTGTTTATTTAGCATAGTGTGTGTGTTTATTTTGGTATCTTCATTGTAAAGTGTAAATTACAAATTGAATAATGAAAGGAAAACTGAAAACCACCACCGTGAGGTGGTGGCTGCCGCCACCGGCCGCCTTGTCGGGTGGCGGTGTGCTTATCTTGTGAGTTGAATCGATTGGGGATGCTTGAAACCCTAATGGGCCCAATGAAGCCAAATGGGCTTAGTGAAAGCCCTAATGAGTCTAATGGACTCTAATTGACCCAATAAAACCCTAATGGGCTTGATGACTTTCTAGTGGGCTTGATAGGCCCAATAAAGCCCTAAATAACCTAAAAGTCCAACAAATTAATAAATGGACTAGTATTTGGGTTGGAAACCCTAATGACGATAAAACCTTAATTTTGAGAATTAATCGGGACACACACAAGAATTATTTAATAACTGGAGATATTAAATAATAACCATTGGCAAAAACTAATCTAAGCAATATTGGACTTAATGGATTAAGTCCTTAGTGGATTAAGTCCCTAATGGGTTAAGTAGGAAACTTAACCCTAATCGGCATTTTATGAGAAACCCTAACTTCACTTGGGTTTATTGTTGAGCCTTTCTTTTGGGCCTTGATGATTGGATTATTAATGGGTCATCCAAGAATAATCATGTGGACTGAAATAATTTAATGGGCCTAGGGCAAGGCCCATGTAAGGGGTTAGGCCCAATTTGGAAAATTAGGCCATAGTTGAGCCTTAATGATTATATGATATTGGGCCTTAGAATAAGACCATGTATAGGCCTGGGCCCAATTTGGAAAATTGGGCCATATGCTGGGCTTTGATTCCTAGTTGACTTTGCACCTATGGATTGGGCCTTGGGCTTGAATACGCCAAGCTTGGGGTAATGTAGTAATTATCCAAGTATGTGTTATGGTTATGTAGTGGAACCCGATTATTAATTAGGTGTTATTTTGGTATTGACAGTTTGGGAATCTGTCATCCAGCAGCTGGGGTTGAGTCTGCGGGACTTCAGCAGTGTGGGATTGTGTCTACGGGACTTCAGCAGTGTGAGGTGAGTTACCTTCCAGTAGGGGTGGGTCTAAGGCCACAATGTCGGCCCACCAACAGGGGTAGTTGGTAGATAATTGTCTTTGTGATAATTATCTTGGTATGTTTATGTGATATGCTCTTGAGATATGCTTATGTGATGTGCTTATGAGATATGTTTATGTGATATGCTTATGCGATATGCTATGTGTGGTAGTGGTAGTAGCAGGGAATAAATTTTCCCTGACTCGGTCGTTAGGATCGAAGGGTAGGTCAGTACCCCAGAAATGTCTGATTGTATGATTATATCATGATATTATATGATAGTGGTAGGGGGTGAAATAGTCCCCGGTTACTGGTTGAAAGATACCGATGGCGGATACCGGTTGAAAGATACCGATGGCAGTTACCGGTTGAAAGATACCGAAGGGGTATACAGAACCCATGCAATGCTTATCTATATGTTTATGATATGTTAGTATGTGATCTGTATGTTTATGATATGTTAGTATGTGATCAGCATGTTTATGATGTTAGTACGTGATCAGTATGTTTATGATATATTATTATGTGATAGCGGTAGGGGTGAAATAGTCCCCGATTACTAGTTGAAAGATACCGATGACAGTTACCGGTTGAAAGATACTGATGGTATTAGGTGGTATGTGTTATGATGGGGGAACTCACTAAGCTTCGTGCTTATGGTTTACAGTTTTGGTTTCAGGTACATTGTTTCAAAGGAAAGGAGTCGGCTTGGTCGCAACGCATCACACTATGTTTTCTGCACACGAGATCCTTGGGATTATACTCTGATATGGTTTCATAATATTATATTTTTATTATTCACACTCTGATTTTATGTAATAACCTAATTAAAAATGAAATTTTTGGTCTTGAATTTTGGGGTTTTTCAAACAAAATAAAATAAAATAACATAAAAGGATAACTAGGTCGCTCATCATCCCTGTCGTCATGTTGTTGTGTCCCTGATGTGCCTGCTCCATCATGTCGCGACTGGTATGGTGGAGGAAAAGGAACTGAGTAATGAAAACTCTGATGGGAAAAGAATGCGGTCATCACATCCCCATACCACTATTGTCTACTCTTCATGTGCGCACAGCGCACATCTAGGTGTTGGAATCTCTCGTCTATGCGCTGAAATCCCTCGTCCATATGCTGAGCCAAGTAATGTAAATCTATTTCAGGATCAGGTCCCTGCTGTGCTCCTCGAGGAGCTAGTCTACGCCTCCCCCGTCTCTCAGGCACTGGCTCATCTGCCCCCTCCTCGTTGACCACGTTATCTGGTCGTATCCAGATAATACCATCCTCACATGGCTGAAGTACTTGCATCGAATCCATCAACTGTAAACTCATTGGCCTCGTATCATAGAACACCATAGATCTAGTGATCTCCCTCATCAACAACTGATATGATCGAGCTAAGCGTGTGATGAAGTGCCCACCACAAATCGGACTATCCTCACGAATCCCCCTGGCAGCTAAAGCAACCAGGAGGTTCAGGTGCCTCCTTGGAGTAACAAGAGTCCACAGGAAATACAAATCTATAGAAGGCACTCTCTCATTATTCTTATGATGTGTGAGATACATAGAAATCAAACGATGCAATAATCTATAAGTGGTGGATCGAATCATCTTCTCCCGAGCAGTGGATGGTATGTAAACTCCCCTAGTAATCTCAGCCCAAAAAGTATTTTCGTTGTAATCATTCGACCGTTTCATAACACAATCAACAAGGAATGTCGGAAAGTGGACACTCCTCGTCTCGTCTGCAGTCAAATCCCAACTCTGGTAGGGATGGAAAAAAAGTCCGAACCCGACGGGGAAACCCGAAACCCTATCATTTCGGGTCAGGTAACGGGTCATTATCGGGTTTTTTATCAGGTTCGGGGCAGGGAGTGGGTTCTCCTCGCCCCGAACCGTCCCGCCCCGATGATATATATATATATATATATATATATATATATATATATATATATATATATATATATATATACACACACACACACACATACGAATCCTTTTGATGTTAATTGCATGCATTCAAAGATAAAATATTTACTGTAGACAATCTTTTTAGTTTTTAAAAATATGGTGTGAATGATCATTTTTTATGTTTTGACATATTACACTAAACTTAAATCAAATAATCCTTTTAGTTATTAACAATTATTTATGTTTTGACATACTATACTAAACTTAAATCAAATAATTTTTAATATAATGTCCATTTTATTTTATTAAAGTGATGCATCATATTTTTAATTTAAAAGAGAGGCTAGAACATGTATTTTTTTATAAGACATCGGGGTACCTTAAAACGGAATAAAGATTTTGTTATGAATTGTTATAAACACGATAAGATACTCAAAACCCAACGGGAAAACCTGAAACCCAATGGGGCGCCCCGATAAGATACCCGAAAAATATCGGGGCGAGTTTGAGAAACCATGCCCCGCCCTGAACCCGCCCCGTTGCCATTCCTAAACTTTGGTGGTAAGCTCAATCGCGCTGCACTCCCGACACACACCACCAAGTCTAAAAGAAAAAGTTGTCCTGTCATTGAGTGTCTTCCTAAGGTCATAGGAAACTGTAGAATAGAACTCTAACAAAAATTCCCGATAAACATGGTCCACAATCCTGAACAGTCTGTCCCAACCTTGACATACAAACAATGACACACCACTCGTGTCCGAGTAGGTGTATTGCAAAAAATTTCGGATCAATTCGTCCAGTCCACTCTGGGACGCCAAACCCTAGTTGAATGAAGGTGCGATGTCAATCTCTTTGGTGAGCAGTAAACTTAAATTGTTCAAATATTTGCCACGAGTTTCATCATTCAAGCTTCGTGGGAATTGCAAGAAGCGGTGATCGATTACGTCCTCGGGTGGGTTCCGTCTTTGAATTCTTCGAGCCATAATCTGCAACAATAAGAACAAAACAAAACCAACAAAAAATACCCACAACATAAAATTAGATGGAAAAAAATGTGTTGAGCAAGGCCTTTACACTGGGCGTACTTCCAGGAGCGCGAATCAGGTCTCTGTTCATCCTCGGTTTAGCCATGATCATTATTCAATAAAATTATGCATGGGAAATACGCAGGGCAGTCAAAAATCGAGGGTTCTACACTGGGTGTACGTCTAGCGAACGATGGGCGTACATCTGAAGACCAAATCGTTGGTTTGTACATGAGTTAGAGGCTAAATTAAGTCCAATGGTTTAGTCTATTGGCCTGAATCAATCTATTTGAGCGTAATCAAACATAAATTCACATGGAATCGGCCCTAATTCAAGAAGTGCAATAAACCCTAGATTTTTATAAAGCTTAATCTAACCAATTTTTAGAAATTAAACATAAATTTAAGCCAAAGGGTAACCGAATATGATACCTTTGTGTCGATTTCTACAAGAAAAGAAGAAAAATCAAAATTTTTGTGAAGAACTCAACCGTCACAGCGTAAGGTTGGAATAAGATATGAAAGAGGAACAAAAAGTCTAAGGGATAAAGACATTACCTATCGCTGAGTTACGCTAGGCCTACCTTCAAAATACGCGGGGCGTACTTACAATTTCGTGAATTACTTAGTCGCGATCATTTGTTGCGTACGCTTGGCGTAATTCGATTTACACTGGGCGTAAATATAATGAATTTAATTCCTTTTGCCTATTTAAATTTTCTTTTTCCAACAAATTCAATTGGGGTGTAACATCCCGAGTTCAGGAGTGCAAGTTCAGGGTTCAAAGTGAAAATGTGAATGGTCAACTCGGCGAGTCCATGGGTGGACTCGGCGAGTAGGTTCGCGATTCTGGTCGTGTGTTAAGTGGCCAACTCGGCGAGTTGGTGGCTGGACTCGGCGAGTTGGTGCTGTGTGGAGAAAACCCTAATCCCAGGGATTGAGCCCTATATAAAGAACATAATACCCTCTCCCCAGCCTCTTTGCTCCCCCTTGAAGTCCAGAAACCCTAATTTTCGTGTGAGAGAGAATTAGAGAGCATTTGGGTCTTGAAGGAGTGTTGGTTGAAGAAATCTTTGAAGATTAAGAGGCTTGGAGCAAGGGGCTTTGCAAGGTTTTGGCTTATTCTTCTGTTGGAGTCTTCTGTTGGAGGTAAGGATTCGTTGCTTGGGCTGTTATCCAGCTAGATCCATCATTTGTGGGATTTTTGGGAGTATATCTAGTGCTATCTTGAGTTTAGAGGTTGGATCTAAGGTTGCTACCTCAGATCTAGAGTAGTGATGATCCAGAAGAGCATAAAGTCCCTGTTCAAGAGCTGATTGATGAAGCCTTTTAGTCCCAAACCTTAGCCAAGAGTGTTTTATGCTTAGATCTCCTTGGATTCACGTAAAGTTTGCCACTTTACGTAATGGATGGCTTGTATAAGAGTAGATCTATGGATTTAAGACCATGCATGGCTTGGAAAGCCTCTATATGAGTTAAGAGCTAGTGGCACTCAGCGAGTTGCATGAAGATAGGCAGCAACTCGACGAGTTGGAAGAACAACTCGGCGAGTTGGTTGAAGATAGCCTTGGGGTTGGCAAGTCTGTTCTTGGACTCGGCGAGTCTGGTCGTGAGGTCCAAACCTTTTCTGGTTAAGCTGTGAATCGGTGAGTCAAGGGATGACTCAGTGAGTTGAGTTTGGTTAAACTCAGAGATGTGGGACTCGATGAGTCTCGAGGCGACTCGGCGAGTTGAGTCGTGTTATGGGAGTTTCAGAGCAGGGGGACTCGACGAGTCAGCGGATTGACTCGGCGAGTAGAGTCAGTCAGGAGGGTTGAATTTGACTGAGGACTTTGACTTTGACCAAGAGTTGACCAGTTGACTTCCAGGGGTATTTTGGTAACTATGGGTATTTACTGAGTTCGGTCTTTTGGTATTGATTAGTGGTGGAGTTCGTGTCGGAGGTTGGAGCAGTGTGATCTTATCCTTTCAGTCAGCAATTACGAGGTGAGTTATCTTCACTATATCAACAGGGTCTAAGGCACCAAGGCCAACCCTTTATCGGATTGTAATCCAAGTATTGTTGTTATGTTATTGCTTTGCTATGTTTGCATCCTGGTAGTTAGGATGGTATATGTTAGAGACCTGGTTAAGGTCGGTATCCTGGTATATAGGATGATGCTATGCTAGTGACCGGTTAGGTCGTTATCCGTGCTGGGATGAGGTTATGTTATGTGATCTGCTAGATCGGTTTGATTGGATGTGGATTGTTATATGATTATATGTTTATGTGCACATGGTTGTTGGACTGGGGTTGGGTTGAGGCGGGTCCTGCTTTGTGTTGTAGGCCAACATACCCAGGGCGGACCGGTTATCCCAAAGGCCCAGCGAGCGGTCTAGATAGGCTATAGGCCCCACGAGGGCGGACCAGACGTGCCGAGGCTCAGAGAGTGGAACAGGCCGACTGAAGGCCCGGTGCGGGCGGACTAGTCATACTATAGACTCAGAGAGTGGACCAGGTGGATTGAAGGCCCGGTGCGGGCGGATCAATCACACTGTAGACTCGATGTATATGGCTAGACTCAGAGGGTGGACCAGGTGGACTGTAGGTCGGTGCGGCGGACCAGTCACCCAGTAGACCCGAAGTGCATGGCTGTTCTGTATCGGTTATATGTTATGGTTATGTTTGTATGGCGTTGGTATTTTGGGGGTATCTCACTAAGCTTTCGGGCTTACAGTTGTGGTTTAAATGTTTCAGGTACTTCAGGAGATCGTGGCAAGGCAAAGGCATGATCGTACCGCTCCTCAGGTTTTATGTATTTACGATGTGGTTTCTGGGAAATACTCTGATAATAAATGTATTGAAAACCTTTTTGTAATAACTTTATGAAATTGGGATGTTTTTGAAACGTTTAAATTGGTTGGAATTTTTAGAGTGTTACATGGGGACTTCAAAATATTTAATTTCTGCAAACAGCAGCCACAACTTTCCGACAAGTGACACGTTATGATAAAAATAAATAAAATAACTAAAAGTAAATAGGATATCATGATCACTCGTCTTCGTCGAAATCAAACAACAATTGTTGATTAAATCCCTTGCACGCAAGAAGTGGTTTGTGGAAACAACAACTTTCAGGACCCGTTAGGCTATTTCATTTGTTTTCTTTGCACCATTAACTAAAAGTAGAACAAGAGTTGACCCAACTAGTCAAGAATAGCAAGAGCTCGGTCTTCTACTTGACCACCATGATACACTTTTCTATATTACGCCTTATGGATTGAGTTGGACAAATCACCAAAATAGTAGACTAAACAAGTCAAGAATTCCCTAATCGCTTGCAATCTCGAAACCCGTGCAAAAGGTAAAGCCAAACAATGCGTATGATCATAAATTCCTGCAAATAACAACAAAAACCTTCCCAACAAGTGAAATGATATCAACAAAAATAAAATAAAAACAAATAACGAATAATCAAATAAACTAAATTAATTGAAAGTCGTCCCCCGGAAACGATGCCAAAAACTTGATGTGAATATATAATGCACTAGTTTTTTATTTATAATTCCTAATTTATCGCATCTAAACCCTACCTTATAGGCAGTGAACCCGATCGAGTATAGTATAGCTTTGATAAGCAAGGGTGTCGAACATAAGAGGAACGGTAGTGAATTAATATTAGAACGTTTGATTACAGGTTATACAAAAACACACAAAAGTAATAAGAAAAGCTTTATTAAATTAAATCTCAACCAAACAACTAAATAGTAAATATCGATAAACTGACAGAAAACAAATCTCTTCAGGTACCTTGGTTTAAACATATTACATCTTAAAATCATAGATAATTGCACACACAGATTTGTTTATTCATGCTCACCGATTTCTAAAATGATTAGGTTAATGTTCACTATTACTAATCCTTTAGCAAACAAGTCAATTCAAATAGTGATCAGTTGATTAAACTAACATGTTTCCTAGTGTTCAGTTCGTATCAAGCAAGACTTGTAATATTAGTTAACTAAATATATCAATTCAATCAACTTTTATGTGGTTGTTCATCACACATGCTCATACATTGATTTACTTATTTTCTAGTTAACCCTAGTTTCATGTTCACTATTCCTAGGCATATAATCTTATGTTCAAAAAACTATATGATTCAAGCAATTAAGAAGATGTTCATGCAACTCAATAACTTGATATTTAACAGAAAATAATTATCATCAACACATAAAGATCTTTAACAAGCTCGGCAAGATAAATTAAACACGAATAAAACAATCCAATATAGCAATTAATCCACAAATTCAAGGTTTCATCTAATCATAAACACAAAGCAAATGGTTTTATTACCAAAATCAGAAAGTAAAAACATAGTGGCATCACAATGGAATGCTAAACATGGTCATATTAACAAACCACATGATTACTGACACGAATCCGCTATCTAATCCTTCAGATCTTCACTCCTGCCAGCTTAACGGCCCTCCGGCCGCCTTTTATACCCTCAAAACCGCCATATATGTGTTACTTGTTGACTAAGGATCGATGGTAGTCGAAATCTCCCTTCTGGTTGGCCGAAATTTGCTATTTATAAACATTGAAACCGACTTACGTACGATGGGCGTACTAAGAAAACCATCTCGATCCATTCTTCGGACCCAAGCCCAGTACGTTGGGCGTACTCACTAACTACGTGGGGCGTACTCTTCATCTCAGCAGTACACTTGGCTTAAATGATATTACGTTGGGCGTAATGGCTGCGTTTAGTAATTTTCTTTCTTTTTGCTTCTAAGCCCGAATTTCGTTCCAATCCTTTCTTTTCCGCTCTATCAACAACTAGTAGCTGTAAATTATAATTCAAAGCATTATAAGTACCTTTTAGTCCTAAATAAGAATAATAAAGGCTAAAATATTAAGATATGATATATATATATATATATATATATATATATATATATATATATATATATATATATATATATATCAACCACATCAGGTTTGCACTCTGGCCACCTACGCCCGATGTACGTACCCAACTCCCAAAATTATGAGAATGCCATTTCGACCCAATTTTGCAATCAATTCACATCCAAGGTCTAAAATGAAATAAATTCTCATAAATAGGGTTTAAAATGAAAATACCTCAATATCGAGATGTTACAAGCGTTGGTCCCTGGCCTTCGCCACCTTTTAACTTGTCACATACCAACACATGATCAATAACTTAACAAGTTCCTTAAAACTTGTCACCACTTACTATGAGCTAAACTCGGTGACCATTTGTCACCAAACTAATTAAACCTCATAATAATACTGCTATTGGCTTAAACCTGTAAGCGTTAGCTAAATTTCACACATTTGGTAACTCCTATAAATTAGGGTTTATAACCCTTACTATCTAGACTATGTATTTAACTGTAAGATTTATCTTTTAATCTTACCATAGGATTCATAATAGCATAATAACACGGATTCCTATAACACATACTCGGGTCTAACAACCCACCACAAAGTATTACATAAGCGTAATTATGTAATAATAGGGTAAAAGATACATCAACTAATCCCGTAACTCAACCCTCGTATCCCGTATGCTAGTATGACTCTTCGAATGACACAAAACACTCATATATATACTATACTGAAATGGTGTCGAAGTAATTAGGTGGCCGCACCGCATCCACGTCGCATGTCGTAGTCGTTGCCATGTGTCATGTATGATCGTCACATGTCCCGTCGACTTACTTCGCCTCCATGCCACTGTGAGAACAAGGTCGTGCTGTGTCAGATGGCCATTTACCATTTGACTTTGACTTTTTTTGACTTTCTCATAATAGCAACATACTTTTATCTCCACTTCAAATTGTCATAACTTTCACCAAAGTATTAAAGTTTAGAACATAGAAATGAATATTTTTGAGTCATGTGTGAGGTCGTTGTTATATATGGTTTATGCTAATTATTTTCTACACACTCACTTGTAGAAGTTAGTTTGATTATAAGCTCTTTTGTTCGCACATGATGTTGATAAAAGGTGGGGGTGACATGTGGATGTAGATCATTAAATATAACAATTTATTAAACAAACCGGAAAAATATGCAACTTCATGCTATGTAATACTGTTTGATATATATATATATATATATATATATATATATATATATATATATATATATATATATATATATATATATATATATATATATATATATATATATATATATATATATATATATATATATATAAGTTTTTTGATCATCTCATAAGCAAATAATGTGATAAATAAAACATTTTATAAATTATAAATGAAAATCTATAAAACAAATGTTCATCCCATCTCATCTCCACTCCACTCGTGTTTAGCTTTGGGTCCAAGTGGCCCGTCCTCACCTAAAACCTCTCTAGGAACACTTTTCCTAAACTTGTAAAAAGCCTTTTTCAACTTCCATATCATAACTTTCTCCACTTTGTTAAGTTCTTTGTCAAGATCATACTGAATTTTTGGACCCCATTTTCTAAAATAGTTTAACCATGGTGGTTCAACTACTATTGAGCCTAGGTACTCCGCTGCAACCACGGTTGCCCGGTCTCCAGTGTCCATCACCTTATCACTTTTTTCCATATCATCTCTGAGTCCAATATCGACTCCATGGGGGCCAAGCAAGACTAGTCCAGGTTTGGGGTAGGATGCATGACCGTTTAGTGATGAGTATACTACTGGTTTATTGCCAATTGCATACTCAAGAACCGAAGCACTCACCCATGTCCCCGAACTATGTTGTGCAAAGAATACACTTTTTAATCCACCATTGAAATTACTAACTCTTAATGTGATATGTTCCCAATCACTAACATGTTCTCCTACTTTTTCTAATGAAATGTTGATGAACTCAACTTTGGCTCTTGATGCCCCATTAAAAGGGTAAAAAAGCCAAATGGCAATGTCTGTAAATAACCCTCCGTACATTGGTTTGATATGGAAATAAGAACTTGCATTTTGTAGGTTACCTTGCTTGATCCTTTCTTTACTTGAACCATCTTTTGGAAGGTCCAACCAATAGGTACCATCATTCGAACCACCTTGAGGGAGATTTGAACCATTTTGGTCAACAAGGATAGGGTTTGACTCGTCCCCTTTGTGGTAAACCAATGCACCATTCTGAAATAACCAATCAACTGAGCAAGGAAGGTAGCGTTCATTAGGATGAAAATAAACCATAGGAGAATATGTCTGAATTAGGGTTTTAATTTGGTCCAAATTTGGCATTGAATTTACCAAACTACCCTTCAAATTCTTCAAACAAGATATTGACAATGTGTTGCCCCCTATCCCATTTTCAACCACAAAACCTCCTATTGGTGCACTCATGGCTTCAACACCTCTATTCATCGGCCTAGAACTATAGACATTAAACCCATTTACATTTAAACTCTTGCTTGAACCCCATATCCATACGTCGCTCTCTAAAGTATCCGTCAAGTCAAACTTAACACATCGAACTCTTTCAAGAGCGGGTTTTTCTGATGAAGTAGTAACGATATAGCCAACAGCCATGTAGCCATCTGGTGGGTTTGGGTACCATATGTAGCCATCACCATCTTTCTTGATATTTACAGAGACACTACTCCATACAAGAGTGTAATCAGTTGGTGGTTTGAGAGTAGGGTTTAAAGGGTCATCTGTAACATCTTTTCCCACAAGAACATGCCCAAATAAAGGCATGTTGTTGGGTTGGCTGTAAAACCCTAAAATTGCAAATCCTTGAGGTATGGAAACTGGTTCATAAAATGTTGCACCAACATTACCAGGTCCTCCATCGTTGGCTGCCCAAATTTTGTTCAATGTTGATACTTGACTCACTTGTAATCCTCCTAAATCCATGGTTCCACCACCAAACCCTCCACCTAAAATAAATATAAAAAAATATAAATCACCATTGTGATTACAAGTCAATATCATCGAGTTTTGTTATGTGGTTTCTTGTGTTAACGAAGAGAAATATAAATGTGGCTTGTTGTAATCTATAATTAACAATAGGAAGAAAAAGACTTTTTTCTGTGTATTGAATATGAACAAGCTACCAAAATACATATATGTACATGTACAACAAGAAGAAAGATACTACGATTTGGTAATAACTATTAACTAAACTACCATTTAGTAATAACTAACTCTAATGACTGTGGTTTAGTTCGGCTAACATGTGTGCATTGGAATGAAAAGAAAGATACAAACCAGGAGGCCATTTGGGCAAAGGAGAAGGAAGTTTGAAGCTGGTTTTGATCCCCACAAGCTCTCTCCTAGGCGAAACATCTTTCTGATCATAAACTAATGATCGATTTGATGATTCCACCATTGTTGCACCATTGAAGAACAAGAAGGTTATAACAACAGTGAAGAATACACAGACCAAAGAATGCATCTTGAAGGAGATGGACCCAACTTAGGATAACAACAACAAAAGATGCTTTCTTCTATGTATAATTCTAGGGGTTGCTCCTAACTTAGTTGGTTTTGTGTTTGTATGTGTGTATATGTCATTCTGGGTATCATCAAAGGTTAATTTGTGTGTGGTGTTATGGCTGTGTATGTGAATGGGAAATTGCCGATAACATAGAGACAAATAGATGGGAAGTTGCCTAACTTTGGTAGAATGACACGTTAATTTATTTTTGTTGGGTAAAATTTCAGGAGTGGATCAGTGGAGTATGGATATTTATTATCCTTCAATCTCTAATATTAATTTATTTGGTTTTAAACTACTATGCATGCAACGTGTTTTTCGTATAACATATATGGGCATGTTATCATAATATTTTGTTTATGGGAATGGTTTATTTATAATTAAAAACAGAAAAGTTGTTATTATCAAATGAGTTGGCACGTTTCTCCACAAACAAGTGAACAACAGTAGTTTGAACATTGTTTTCGTCGGATGTAAATGTTTATGATTTTGACGTTCTGTTTTATTTACTCTACATGCTAAACTGTCGTTTTATAGAGTGAACAATACATTGTTAGCCTGTTGGGTTTAAGTATATATGTATGATTCTTCGTGTAATAAGTTGGTTGGATGTGATTTGTAAATTGTATTTTTAAAAAATTAAATATTACTCTCACTGCTTAAATATAAATTATATACAATATTTAATAATTCTGGTATGATACCCATATTAAAAAGCATGTATATATATACAGTTAAATTCTAATTAAAAAAATGTAAAAAGAAAATTGTAATATATAGTAAATCGGAACAAAATTTTATTCAGAAAATAGGGCAAATTTATTAAAAAAAATACAAAGTAAATATTAAAATAAATAAATAAAGTAAAAAACTTGGGATCAAATTCATGATAAATTAAGTGAACTTGGGAACTTAGATAACCACCGATATCAGATCTAGGGCTGACAATTCTCGACACGACCCGCGACACGACATGAAATAAATGGGTTTGGGTTGAGTTTTTCAACTCACCAACCCGCTAACCCGCCAACCCGTTTATTAAACGGGTCATATATGAGTTTCTCAAAAAATAAACGGGTTGATCCACCAACCCGTTTATATTCTTAATAAAAAAAATATTTTATTTTTAAATGTATTTTTGTATCAAGTATTAATATTTAATAAATATTACATAATATATACCATTTATTCATAGACCATTTGACTGTTTTGACATTATGATTCGTGGTGGATGGTCTAATGTCATAATTCGTAACCTATACGGCTAAGTCTGTAACATGTTTCTATGAATGTTTTTAATTTTCATTTGGATGTTTAAGACTTAAATATCTAAAATTCGGACCCATGAACCCAAATCTGACCCACGAACCCCGCCAACTTGTGAACCCGTATAAATAAATGGGTTGATGGGTCATATATGGGTTTATGTTCCAAACTCGTCAACCCGTGACTTGTATATTTAAATTGGTCGTGTTTGGGTTGACATATTTTGACCCGCCAACCCGCGACATGCCAACCCGAACACGACACAATTGTCAGGCCTAATCAGATCACATAGTATAATGCTACAATTTTGAAATCAAATAACTTTGGGCCTCCAAAAACAATTGACTAAATAACTGCACAGAAAAATAGTTGGATGATTGTGTTTTATTTATTTATTTATTTATTTATTTAGTAGGTTATAACTCGTGGAAACTACAGAAGGTAAGTTAAAAAAAATTATAGACCAAAAAATTAATAACCGTAAAAAAACATTTGATTTTGGATGGTAAGTAAGTACAACTTTATTTGATAAGTAAAATAAACATAAGAGTTTAACATAAATTTTGAAATACTTCTTTGAACACAACATTGGAAGTTTTATTAGTCAAATTATCATTCTTATCTAAAATCAATAACTTCAATCATTCTTTGCTCTTTACTCTAAATAAAGCAACATATAACTGATCGTGTGAGAAAACCGGGACTCGCAAAAACAACCCAACATTTTTCAACGATTGGCCACGACTTTTATTTATGGTCATAGCAAAACAAACCGCTAGGGGAAATTGTCTCCTTTTGAACTTGTATGAAATTTTGTTTTCTGAAGGTGTTAAAGACAACCTTGAAATAAAAACTCGAAATCCAATGTTACTTCCAGTTAAGACTACTATTTCTATGATGCGATTACCCAATGATACCACCTGAAGTCTAGTTCCATTACATAACTCATTTTTATTGTTGATATTTCTTAGTAACATAACCGGAACACCAACCTTTAAAATCAACTTATGGTTTGGCGCCAAACCGGAGATTTTAAGTCCATTTAGAACATTAGGTGAATATAAACTCTCATCAAACTAATTGTGAATAAACTGTCTGACAGATGCTATCTGAACTAAGATATTTTTTTTCCTTCTCTAGGAAACATTGAAATTAGACGATCGTTTATTTCTTTAACAGCTTCAATTTTTGGTGCAAATTAAAATAACATAGAATTGATTGGATGTGTAACAGTCAAAATTTATTAAATTTTTGATATTGACACTACCATAAGTTTGTTTTATAAGGTTTAAGATATTATTTTTATTGTTCAGTAGTTAAAATAATAATTGTAGCCATAAAAAATAAAAGATAATTTAATCTACCTATCTAATAAACAAAACCAAAAATCCACGTGTCCATTCTAAACGACTGAATTATGCCAAAAGTTAAATACCAATAATACCCCTTCTTTCTTTCACCTACACATCTATTTTGATAATGATAAAAAGAACGCTCTGTTTTTGTTTCAATTTTTACTCGGTGAGATGTACATATTAACTCAAAATTCATTACATACCCGATTAATACCATCTTATTGTGGTATCCGATTTCGTATTCGTATTTAAGGAATGATATCAATTGCATTTAATTTTCTTTATTACCTCAATTTGATCATATTATGCTAAATATACACTTCAATTATATGATATGAATCGTTCCTTTACAAGATCGTCTTTCCAACGATTTGCATCATCACAGTCCACGTGATGCTTTACAGCATCGTGTTTCCAAGGATCAAATCATCACAGTCGAAAATTTTCTGTTCAATCAAAGAGTTCAATCCAATCGGTAATTTTATAAAAAACATACTTTCAAATTGTTTGTTTATTTTAAATGTGTCGTTGCTCCTCAAAATTATAGAAATATACCTAACCACTACATCGATTATTTTTTACATTATAGTAATGTTTTTGTAAATGAAATTGTTTCTGTAAACTATTTTGATATGCATATTTTTTACATTATAGTAATGTTTTTTCAATGGATGTCTTTTAAGGGCTGAACATGTATACTTTTTTTCATCTATTAATGTTTTTTTATGGTTTTGAGTTTACCATCCAGGACTTAATGTAAAAGAAAAGATAAGAAACAATATGTCTTACACATAGATATCATCTCATTTGAACTTTTATAAGTATTTTTTTTAAAATAAATACTAACAATGATTTTTAGACGATCTTTACTTGATTTATTTTTTAAAGATGAGTAGGCCCATTGTTTTGTTAATAGGGGGTTTTGAAGTAACCCTTGGAAACAATTATACTTTAAGACTTTGTAGCTAATAATCAATGTGATTGCAACTTCAGTTGGTTTGGATCTGATAGGTATAGAAAGCCTTGGTGGGGAATGATAGGAAGAAGAAATGTGGCCATGTACAAAGTCAAGGTAACATTTTATATATTTCAAGTAAATATGATTTTTGTTACATCTGATGGAATAGAAACAAATAGCATAAATTTGCAAATATGTTAAAACACCAATAAATAAAAGTAAGTTTCTATTGTTGCAATAACAACGTACTTTCATTTGATTGATGTTTTATAGCATTCTACTTAAAAATACGGATTCTTTTTGAAGTAGTAAAGTATTGGACTAAATAATAAAGAACAGTTTTAATGATCCAACCCCATGTTTATTGCTGGTGCAGTGAATTCCACGTAGTCGTTTCCGACATTCTCATATAGTTATGATTGAGTTTTAATATGGTTTTTTGGGAGCTGAATGCTTTGATGAACTTTTTTCAACTTTTTTAGGTAGTTTAAGTTGTAGTAGTTAATTGGATTTATGATAACCGGTGGAATTGATGAGGCTGGTAAGAAAAAAATGAAAGGGATTATGTTACAAAAAAATTAAGTTTAATGTTATTGGGTGCATTGCCAATAGAAGGGAAAACTCGACAAGTTAGCCACTTGAAGCTTATCTTGACGAAAATGATTAGGAAGAACCATCTAAATAAGAGTATGCGTGTAAAGTGACATTAGCCTTTTTCTTACATTAATATCAAATAAACTAATTATATTTGTTAGTAGAGCTTCCATGTGGCATGCTTGATGGGATTTCACTTATTAGATTTAACTACTTAGTCGTCAACTTTTTAAAAGTACCATTTCCCTTTCGACTAAATCTAAAGCACATACAATATTTATTATCACTAATAGTGAAATAAAATGCATAATGTTGAAAATAATGTTTTATACTTTGCAAAGTTTAGCTAATTCTAACATTTTACTTTCAAAGTACAGTCAGTTAATAGCAACGTAACTAATTCTAGCACAATACATTGCTATATTAGACATTATTTGAAATTAAAAATCATTAAATTAGGAGTACGGGATAAAAGTAAGATGCTATATTACACAACAAAATGAAAGAATATTGTTTTTTCTTAGAGCTAAATGCAAAAAATAGCAATGTACTTTCATTTTGTTATCTAATATAACATCTTACTTTGATTTTTAATTAAATAAAGCAATTTTTACTATTAGAATAGTAGATTGGTTGTGTAGGAGAACAAAAAACCATTAAGTAATAGTATTTTAATAACGTGATGTCTAATAAATTATTTTACTTTTATACATTGTTCCTTTCATTTTTATAGAACAAATGATGTTACTTTCATTTCAATGTCTGAGAGTTGGGTCTCTCATTAAAATTTTAGTTTATAATCTAAATTTTTTTGATTTCATAAAAAAATATATATATGAGTTTTTTTTTTGTTTATTCCTTTATACCAAGTAACTTACATTTTCTTTTAATATTTTGAGTAGTCAACATTTGTATTATATGGTTTTTTTTCAATCTTTTTTTAGTATTCAATTTGATTCTACGACATGATAATATAAAATTAAATGTCAATGATACAATATCAAATTAAAATGATGATGATAAAGTTAAGATCAACACATCAAACTTTGTATGCAAATAAATGATGGCTATGTGTGTATGGCTGGTACCTATCATTTTAGTTAAATTGAAGTTTAAATTTATTGCAACTTTTCAAGTCTTGACCCTTTTGTCCTGGTACCCTATCAATGAGTTTTTGGGTTATTTGGTTGTTGATGTTGTTTCTATGATGTTTTTGTTGGTTTTTAAAAGATTCCTCTAACATTCTATTAGTGGATTGATGTATGAAAACCTTATACTTTTTTGGTCCACGTCTTTACCATTTTGCCCTTAGTGCAGTTTTGTTGAAATTCACTCTTTTGATGGTGTTGCCCCTGCAATTACTTCAAATTACTTAATTATATATTATTTATTTATTTTTATTAAATGAACTATTGCATCCTAAGTTGTATACACATGATTTCTTTATTTGGATAATAGAAAAATTATACATTTAAGTATCCATTATTGATCGTCCATATGTTTTGAACTTTATTAAGTTACCACATCACAATTTTATCATTAATCAACAAAAACGAACTTTGTTTATATATTCAAAACATATTTAATAAGATTTATCAACTTAATTTACTATTCATATATCCGATGATGTTGTCTAATTCTATTTAAATTGACATATGTTTCAATTTTTTATTTCAATTCTATTCATATTTGCATCCATTTCAAGTTTAGTATTTCAATTTCCTTAAATTTACGTAATGTTTGAAATCCTACTCACAAGCTTTTATAAACCAAGTACTTTTTACTTTTCAGTTTGAAACATTAACATGGGCAGTGGCGATTCTAATATTTTTCTCATTTGAACGGGCATGTTTGAATTTTTTCAAAAACATAAAGGGAATTTTTGATTTTTTTTTCCAAAAATTTAAAGGGCCTTATATGTAAAAAATTTAGTCATCGGGGGCTATACATTTGCATCCACCACGAACATGGACTCTTATACTATTTGGAACAATATACAATATTTTTGTTTATGCCGATACAAATAAGAACTGGACTCTTATACTATTTGAAACAATATACAATATTTTTGTTTATGTCAATACAAATAAGAACACCTACTACGCTCAAAATAGAGAAATAAGAAAATTAAGGAAATTATATTTAGATAAAAAGAAAATTACCATATAACAATATCATTATCATTATTTATTGTGTTTTTTTACTCTATTTAAATTTATATTGTATTGTATAAAATCATAATTTTATCAAATGTCTATACATACAAAACATATATCGGTATTCACAACATTGTATATATATATATATATATATATATATATATATATATATATATATATATATATATATATATATATTAATTTTAACTAATCATTATAAAATTACAGACAAAACTTCTCTCTTTGTAATTTAATAATTTTTATAAATTTTTGACTTTGTTATCGTTTTAAATTATCAACAGTGTTTTTCTTTTTTACCCGTGGTTTCCACGGGTTTTAACCTAGTTTAATAATAAAGATTAATTAATAATGATACGACAAGACAACCCATTGCTGAGTTAACCATTCCTAAAATTTCACTCTCATTGCAACATATTGCAGAAAATTACTATTACTTTGTTTTTCACCGTTCAATTTCAAATTATCAAAATTTTAAAAACTCTCAATCTTTGATTTTCTAATAAGTCCGGACCTCACCATTTTCATATTGTGCCTCACCATTCACGTCTTTGCCACTGCCACCCTTTTCATATTACGGCTCACCATTCACCCTTTTCATATTTCAGTCACTGTTTTTTTTTCTATAGAAATGATTGAGTTGGCTCCAAACCATTTTGGACAGATATCGTATTCTTTACATGATTTAGCATGGTTTTCATTAAGAATGATAGCCTTAGATTCCTCTGCTTATGCACATATGAAGTACGCCATAACATCAATACATTTTGCTAATAAAATTGGTTCAAAGCATCATTCTATATAAGTTAGTTTAAGTAAGCATTGTACTTTGGTTTTAATTAAGCTTCTAATTCAAAACAATCTGGCCTTACATGAGATAACTCTTAATTTATATATTTTATACACAAAAAGATAAATTAATAAGTAGTTAAATACTCACTTAGAAAATGAGAACTACTTTACACAACAACATTCTTAACACTAAAGTACATAATCTTATATTTGACATTTTAAACTTGAAATTATGATTTGCACTATCAACAATAACACATGAAGATCAAAACCAAAAGTCTAAAGCCAGTAAAAAAAAATTATCTAAAAACTTACTGTCTTATTCAGGAAGCTATGTAAAAGAGTTCTACCGAAAGAGCCGAGTTTAAAATATTCAAGTTTAAGATATGCATATAGTAATCTCCCATGGCAATCTAAAAATTCAAACATCAATTGAGTCATTTTCCTCCTCTATACTTGTTCTTTGCAACCTAAGAACATAAAAAATAATGTGTTAGTCAAACATAGTATCCCATAGAAACTATAAACAATATTCATCTTCCATTTTGTAACATTTTATCCATCCCATACTCAAAATTGGGATTATTTCCCACCATAACCAATTCCTAGTTTTTTTTTTTTTTGAAAATCCTATTCTACAGAAAAGCAACTATGACAAATGAAAACATTATATCTTCAATATATATGTTATCATGGTTGATTGATGAATATGAAACAAATAATGAAACTAAGAGCAAATTAGACTACAAGAAAGAGTATCAATTGTAAGAAATGTCTTTTGGTTTGGATTTACACTAAAATGAGCTCCCACCATGTATTCTCAGCACCCACTACCTCTTTAACCATTTTTATCTAGGGTAAATGTCATTTTAGCCCTACAAACTTTTACAGTTTGTTTTAAAAAGTCCTTAATGTTTTTTTTTTTGCACTTTAGACGCATAAACTTTATTTTTAACTGTCAAAAGTATCCTTCACTTGTAGTAGTCGGTTGCCAATCTTATGTGGGTTTTTTAGTAAATAAAAATGAAACTAAATTAGAATCCTCTTTAACATCATCTATTTCTCTCTTTCCCCAAATCTCCTGTGTTCATCCCTCTCTTGAATACAACTTCACACCACTAAATCGTTGCCGATAAGAGAGACAAGTCTTCAATCAACAAACACAAATACACACACAGTCGATTTCTCTCTACCGTAATGAATCCTCCAACGGCAAAATTATGATGTGAAAACTCCTCCTCACTAATGAACTTCGCTACTAACCGTCATGTCGTCATTAGGTCTCAGACGATCAACACTTAATTTCAATTTTTTGGGTTCAAACATTGTTGGGTTCAAAGTTCAAACATTGATGAACTCTTAATATCGTTGATGTGGGTTCAAACATGGATGAACTCGTGATCGACACCACCACCATCGTTGAACTCTTTCTCCCTTCCAGAAATTCCTTTCTTTATAGTCAAGCTCCAAATATGCTCTAGATTTGTTCCAAAATTGTGTTCCAGGTCCGATTTTAATCTCTAGTTTTTGTTGGGTTTTATTTTGTTTTCACTAGGTTTGACTTTTGTTGCATTGATTTAGTTTTCATTGGGAAATCGATTGTGATGGTGGTGGAATAAATGTATGTTTTGACTGGGAGCATGTTCTTGAAGACTCGAAGTTATGTCTTAAATGATTAAATCCTTGAAATCAACAGTGGTAGTTGTTGCACTAGGGATTTTGCTGATATATGGAAGGGATAATGACTTAAAAGGGTAATATATTATTCGATTTGTATACATTTGGTCACTGAGTTTTTTTCGTCCACATTTACCCCTTCAACTTGTTAAACTGTACACATTCAGTCCTTATGACTGGTTACTCCAGGTTAGTCGGGAAAATGACTTAATAGGGTAATATATTTATCATTTTGTACACATTTAGTCCTTAATATTTTTGTACACATTTAGTCCTTAATATTTTTTTTGTTTCAAAATAAGTCATTTTTATTTTTGTACACATTCAGTACTTATAAATGTTTTCTTTAGGTTTTTCTCACGACACCTTACATGGGACAATCATTGATGAAGTGTATGGGGCTGTGTATATTTATGTGTAATGTCTCGTTTTCACAACAAAAAATTTTATTTTTTAAATAAGGCAAAACTCTCTAATTATAAAGCCATTATTAAGAAAAAATGTCTATTCCAAAATACATTTATCGAAAATTGAAGTAATATAAGAAATGTGGAGTCCTCAATATTGTTGATGTGTGTGTACAGTCATGCATTCTCCTTTCCACGACCAATGATAGAACCTGAAAACATAAACAACTAGGTAAACACAAAGTTTAGTAAGTTTCCCCCAAAATACGCAATACAACAAACGTATTATCATGCATAATGGATCCACACTCATCAGATTGGAATACCTTGGCCCAATCAGTCATCAGACTGGAATGTCAACATGCAACAGGTCTAATCAATCATCAGACTGGAATACCCAAGGTTTGTTGGCATGCCGCCTTAACCCAATCGCTCTTCTCGAGTCTCCGTGCCTATAGCTTATAGCTGACCCGCACTAGGTATCTTGTCCTAAAACATATAGCAGGACCATCTTAACCTATCTCATCACCATATGACCATTCCACATAAGATGTCGTGAGAAAAAACCTAAAAAATCATTCATAAGTACTGAATTAATACAAAAACAAAAAGGATTTATTTTGCAACAAAAAAATATTAAGGACTAAATGTGTACAAAGTGAGAAATATATTACCCTATTAAGTCATTTTTACCGGCTAACCTGGAGTAGCCGGTCATAAGGACTAAATATGTACAGTTTAACAAGTTGAAGAGGTAAATGTGGACGAAAAAAAAACACAGTGACTAAATGTATACAGATCAAAAAATATATTCCCCTTTTAAGTCATTATCCCTATATGGAATTGAGAAAAAAAAACGTGTGAATAAGATATTTTAGTGAAAAATTTGTTTATGTTATACATTTATTACAAACCAGGATTTGTTTCTGATGTTTTTTGAAGCTTTACGGTTTAAAAGACCTTACTTGAACTTCCTAGCAATAAGAAATCCATGTCTATTTGCAGCAACGAGAAGCCCAAAAACCTGTAACTCGAAGATACACACATACAAACCATATTTACGAGAGAAAGACGATAGATAACAAACGAAAGATAATAGATTTTGAATCATACTCATAAATGAGAGATTTATTTCTCTATAAAAAGATGATTAATGTGGTCGACCAAAATGTCACATGGAAGAGTTCAATTGACCAAAATGCCACATATCCACCAACTCACCTATATGACCGGGTGACCCCTTCATCTTGGTGATATTCCCCTTTTTAACACTAAATTTGAAACTTTGGTGACTTAGAATGCACAAAAAAAAAACTTCAATGACCAAATAAAATAAACTTTAAAAATTGGATTGGCTATAATGACATTAACCCTTTTATCTAAAATCACTTATATCATCTTGTTGTTCCATACTTTGACCATTACAACTCAAGTCAATAGCCAGCTAGAAGTTCTTGAAAATTAAGAGTTTTCATTTAAATCAAGAGAAAAAACACAAAAGAAATATGTATAACCTTAGCACTTTAAGAGGAGTTTGACCAAATCCACCGTGTTTGTGAAATTCCTGATGCATTTCAGATGACTAGAAAATAGATTGGAGTTGAAAGGCATATGATCAAAAGAAGTAAACCAAGGACAAAAAAGATATGTAGGAACACAATCGAAGAAACCAAATATAACTATTCTAAAAATAACATAAAAACATCACATGAATAAGATGACTTAATTCCCAAAACACTATATGCTTAATCATATAGAACCCTGACAAGTCTCCAAGTGTATATCTGAGTTACCAAAGCTAAAATACAAAGATATTTTATCTTCCTTTCCCAAGTGGGGAATCCAACATTGTCTGCCAACTTATCATAGTATTCGAGATGGAAACGATATAAGCATTCCAAAATATATAAATAGTAACTATATTAGTTACAAAAAAAAAAAAAAACCACAATCATTTTATAGGCTGCCAAAAAAAATAGATATAACCTGATTTGTATAAGGATATTTATAGACCGAGATCTGTAAGTTAAAAGAAAACGTTGAGCATGTCAAAATATTTCAGTAAATAAAGAGAATGATGGAATTAGACCATGTGGTATGGACGCTTACCAGAGGTTTAACAAATCAGCTACCATGGAGAAAGGATTGAATTTTCACAGTAAACTTATTTATTGAGTTGTAGTTGGGTTAGAAGAAGAAGAAGAAGAAGAAATGACCAATTTGCGATCAGGTCATACGGAATTCAGATCTCATGTCTTAACAACACCATCATTTTTTCCTTTAATCCCCTACATTAATTATGGTGCGGTAGTTGGTTGGCAGCGTCACACGAACAACGACTGGTTGGATGGTTGTCGGGGTAAACGATGGAGAGGATTTAATGAAGTAAGCATCGTCTATGGCTAGGATTTTCGATATCCCTATGGAGTGATCGAATACAAAGAAAACATTTGGTGGCTGTTAAAAGTTGTGTAAACAAAATAATGTGGTTGGGAGGATGTTACGATCAAGCAGAACGAAAGCTTGCAGCAAAAAAACTACAAAATTGATTGCAAATTGTGACACAGAACTCAAAAGGAAGATGGGTATTTAAATTAACTTTGTTCCCGATTTTTCGGAATTCGTTATAATTTTTTGCAATTTAAAAAGGAAATGAGACGTAGTTAAGGAATGTTTTGAAAATATAACAAAGTAAATAATAGAAAATTTTTTAAATTTTGAAAATCTAGTCTAGTGGCAAAGTGGCAGGATAGAATAGACAACAAAAATGGGTTTCGCTTATTAGAGAAGATAGATTTTTTCCTTTCTTGTTGCATAAATGAAGATTTAGTTGATGACCATGTATTTTTAAACAACATGTTTAATCAAACATAGTTATTTACACCCCTATTTATATTGTTTATTTTTTATGATTTTTTTTTTTTGTGTATCGTAACAGGAATAAATCTAAAATGCATGACAGTCGGGGTAGCATATAGCAACTTTGATTACCAACACTTATTCAAATAATATTTTATACATATACCTTTAATGCAAAAATCACCAAGGTTGCATTTTAGTCAAGCAAAATCTATGAAATATTTAGTTCTTAAAATACTATGATTTGTAAGAACTATTATTAGTAAACAGATTCCAACTAGATAAATACACCACGACTGCTTTCTTAGATTCTTTAAACTTACGTTTATCTAACTACCGATCAATATTAACTATTACTACTTGTTAATTAGTTGCTACTTTTACACATTTTGTTTTGCTTTCATTAAGGGACACTTGAATTACTTCATTAATCGTTATAAAATATATACAAACTCATATATTACATTTTATTTTGAAACGAAAAGTTATTCTCGTTGACATTCTTTTCTTCGTTTCAAATGCACTAACAATTACGAAGATTCTTTTATAATTCTTTGCTTAACAAAACGTAATATCGAGTTATATTGCTTAAAATAGCGATTGAGTCAAGTTGTCGTTGTAGTATAGTGGTAAGTATTCCCGCCTGTCACGCGGGTGACCCGGGTTCGATCCCCGGCAACGGCGTTTTCTTTTTCAAAGCCTATTTTTTTGCTTATTGGACTCTTAGGTGGACCAGGCTGTTATTATTATTATTATTATTTTTTTTTAATCCAGTTTCTCTATTTTACCCATCTACATAAAACAATCGGTATAACGTAAAATAATCTATAAAAAGTAGATAATGCCATTCAATATTTCTCATCTCCATTCCAATTATTTTTCATTTTAGGACCAGAAGGACCTTCTTCCCCTAACACCTCATTCGGAACACCACTTACAACTTTCTCAAATACTTCTTTTAGTTTCCCTGGCAAAACCTTCTTCACTTTCTCTATCTCCTTTACTATATCATAACTTACCTTTGGACCCCATTTTCTACTATAATTTAACCACGGTGGTTCCTCAACCATGGCCAAATACTCCGCCGCCACCACCGCCGCCCTAACTCCGGTGTCCATCACCGCCTTCCCTTTACCAGTATCATTTCGTATCCCATTTCCACCCTTCCCCTGTAAAACAAGCCCCGGTTTGGAGTAAAACGCATGCCCGTTTAAAGACGCATATGCAACCGGTTTATTTCCATTTCCAAATTCGATTTGCGAAGCATCAAGCAGTGTACCTCCACTGTGTTCTGAAAAATAGACATATTTTAAACTGCCGTCGAAATTACTGATCCTTAACGTCAAATGCTCCCAATCACCAACGTGTTGCCCTATTTTGCCTAGTGAAATCGTGACAAATTCCAATTTCACCCTTGCGGGCCCGTTGAATGGGTAAAATACCCATATGGCTATGTCTGTAAATGTTGCACCAAACATGGGCTTTATGTGGAAATATGCGTTAGCGTTGTCAAGATCACCTTTCTTGACTCTATCTTTAGCTGAATCATCGATGGGAAGGTCTAGCCAATATGAATCATCATCCGAACCACCTTGAGGAAGATTCGAACCATTTGGTTCAATCGGGCTAGGATTACTTTCTAACCCTTTTTGGTACAACAATGCTCCATTTTCAAAGTACCAATTAACCGTAGAAGGAAGATATTTTTCATCAGGGTGAAAATAAATTATTGGTGAATAAGCTTGAATCAAAGCCTCAATTTGAGCAAAAGTAGGCATAGCCAAAAGGGTATTTGTGTTATTTTTTAAACAATAGGGTAATGACAAATCAGCCAAACCGTTTTGGACTAGAAATGAACCTATTGAAACACCCGTGGCTTGGGCCCCTCTATCTTTTGGTCTTGACCCATATACATTCAAACCATTGGGATCAATCTCATTCGTTAACCCCCAAATCCATCCATCAAATTCAACAATTTCTGTAAAATCCGATCGAACACATCGGATTTTTTCCAATGAGGGCTTTTCTGGCGAGTTTGTGACGACGTATCCAACGGGTTTGTAGCCATTGGGAGGAACAGGGAGCCAAATGCATCCGATTTTGTCTTGTTTTATCTTTTGGGACTCACTGCTCCAAACGAGAGAGTAATCGATGGGCATGGCTAGCGATGATGGGTCATTTGCACTGGCCTTGGCGGCTAGAACCCAACCAAATAGTGGCTTGTTGTTGCACTGGCTATAGTGACCAAGAACACGGTAGCTGTCAGGTATTGCAGATGGTTCATAGAATGTTGAACCCAGATTATCTGGTCCACCCTCGAGGGTGGACCAAATTTTGTTGAATGAAGTCACCTGACACACTTTTAATCCTCCTAAATCGATTGTACCGGTTGCAAATCCATTTCCTATCATCAGTTTAGGAGAAAATTCTTATCTTCAAAACATAAACAATTAAATATGCAAATAAACTACATTTGAAAGACATGATCTATGGAAACTTAATCCTTAATGTGAATATGTATGAAGCATAACTCTTCTGTGTATGAATTGATACTTTATATTATGATACTTATAACCACCTAAAAGAAAGTAAAAGAATAAAAGTATTACCTTGAGGAAAATTGGGTGGCTCAGGCTCGGAGGTTAATTTGAAAATGGTTTCAACTGGCAACGGCTTCTTTTTCTTGATGAAGATATTTGCTAATAAACTTACTAGAAGTCCCATTTTAATTTGGGCGTTTCAAGACTTCAACTTCTCTATGTACACAAGTGTTATTTATAGGAAAAGGTATTGTAAGTTTCGTACGCCAAAAAAAGTGTTTTCTATAAATAAGAATGAGAATATAACAGCAAATAGGTTTCTTGGTATTTTCGTTATGATAAATTGAAATTTTATAAGTTTAAATCTTATCTTATGTTTAATATATTGGATAGTTTATAAGCAACGAAATACTACATTTTAAAGACAACTTAATACAAATAATGCAGTATTTTCTATAAAGATGCAATTAAAAATCGTGTATTTAATCTTGTCCAACTCGATTGTATTGAATAACCTAAATCTTTTGAATAAGAACTTAGGTTTCAATAAGCATATGAGAATTAGTAAAGATGTCAAATATTGATATTGACCCAAGTTTTATGAGTCTAAGTTTGATAGAGAATAATATTTCAGAAAGAAAATAATAAAAGAAGATAAAAGAAAGACAAAAAGAATCGTTGGAAGAAGTGGATAGCGTGCAAGGTATCCATGAAAAATGGTTATTTAGGCGTCCAAGGCTTTTAACCAACCCCACTTGGACTTGGTATCTTTTTTGCTCTTTTTGGATTTATGCCGTATAAGTTAAGGTGGTAATTTTAATAAAATACAATGAGCAATGTTTCATGTTTGGTAGATTTTGATGATAGATTACAATTTTAGAGTTTCATTCGGTTTTGAGAGGGGGAGGAGGTATTGAGGTAAGAAGTAGGTATCTAGAGAGACTTAAAATGTTGAAAACCAAAGCGAAACTCGACTTTGAAATATGAGTTGGGTTTTGGGTTAAGTTTACGTATATAAATGTAAAACTATTCATAACTTTATGACCTCACCTTATTCCTACAAAATAGTATTATGTTAAAAATATATTTAAGTTGTAGATTTCTTTTATCTCTAGTCTCTTTCTACTTTCTCTTCAATGACAATGAGCATAGCATGGATCCATGAAAGTATCGATGTTTATAAATTATAAATGAAGGCCTTGAATGATTGCATCATCTCTAAGCCCTTTCATTTGGTATTGCTAAAAATAATTATTAGGTCTCAATTAGGTGTCATAAGTGAAGGTTTATACGGAAAATAAAATAAAATTTAAAAAAAAAAAAAAAAAAAAAAAAAAAAAAAAAACCGTAAAAAAAATCATAAAAATTACATAAAAAATACTTAAAGATCACAAATATTTTTTTTTACTTTATATTCTTAAAAATCGCAGTTTTTTTTTTATAAATTCGCTGGAAAAAAAAAATTAAAAATCGATTTTTTTATGTTTTATTTTTTTATGTTTTTTTTTCAAAAAAAATTCAGATAAATTATAAAAAAAAAGTTGCGCTTTTTAAGAATATAAAGTAAAAAAAAAAAGATTTGTGATCTCTAGGTATTTTTTATGGATTTTTATGATTTTTAGGGTTTTTTTGTCTTCCAAAGAACCTAAACCGTATAGTAATTATCATGTATTTATCTTATTGGTGTGTGTACTTTCCTTTCTTTTCCCCCACATTACCTTATATATTGAGATTGAAAATAAATCAAAGAAATATTACTTATAATGGTATGAGAGCTTTAATTCGTCTTTTCTTTAAATATTACTTATATAGTATGAGAGCTTAAATTCTTCTTTTCTTTCTCTAGTCTAGTCGTGGAACAAAATAAAACCCTTCCACTACTTTTAATCAATGAAACACATACTCACCCTCCAACCTAACTTCTTTCTTGTTTTTTCTTACCCTCTTTGCCTCTTCTACAATCAATAGCAAACAATGCTGAGTTTCACCGGTCGTCACAACTTAATACATCAAATCCATAATTCCCATCACTTTGAAGATGGAAAGAACCAATATACTTCTTTGTCCAAGCACTTTAAAATTTAATTTTGTGTATATCAAGTAATTGATCATATCATGGCAACACCACCACCTTCCATCGCTATTTTTGCCAAAAAAAAAAAAAACAATTTGGGTAAGACTTGATGTTAGCATTTTTCGGTGCATGTACAGTACTATTTTTCACAATCTCCTACAGATTATACTTTCACTCGACTTGATCGCCAAGCAAGCGTGGGATCAATAATTATCGCGCACAAAACTCAAACAATTTTCCAATACATCCATCCAACAGTTTTAAATAATTATATATTAACATTGTCTTGTCCCCCCCCCCCCCCAACATATCACTACCTTACTACTGATGCATGTGATTTTGTTGCCACAATTATCCAACAATTCGACCCATTGTCATTATTTTATAAAGCTCGCTCCAAACTTATTTTGGAAGAAACCTGTCATCTCAAACAAACCACAAATTAAACTAGCTCCACACTATATACCACAACCATATTCATTATCCCTATGACCGTCAAATAACCTTCCGCTACTAGCCCTGCCATATTGGTTTCTGAAAACAACATCCTTAACACTGTAATTAATGGTTATACCTGTGAAAACCGTAGAAACTACAATAACCAACACTACATGCATCCTTTTTCAACTCAAATTCTATCTTGGGCTTGGCTCAATCATAACAATGGTCCACTAAGTTGTATCTATA
Organism: Lactuca sativa; assembly: GCF_002870075.4. Taxonomy (NCBI): domain Eukaryota; kingdom Viridiplantae; phylum Streptophyta; class Magnoliopsida; order Asterales; family Asteraceae; genus Lactuca; species Lactuca sativa. The sequence continues at coordinate 65,470,062 of NC_056626.2, read as the reverse complement.
TCCAACTACACAATGGAAACGTCCATCCAACCATCTTCTAATTTTACATCACCTATCTTCCCATCCGCAACAAGAAAACAATATATTTACACCTCAACTACATATTATTCCCCAACATATCTAACAAAATCAATGCAACAAATGGCCTTCAATACTCCACAAAAATTAATCTAGAGTCATTCTCTTTGTCCTAGTCATATATTGGAATGAAATATATATTAGAGATGTCATTTTTAGAGTCTAAACGTAGATTCCAAGGTAAAAGCAGTGGCCGACAAGGCCCTTTTACCTAAATCCAATCTCTTGGGAAGCGAAGAGGACAGGTTTGAAAGTCTTTTGGCCAAAATACCAAAAGGAAGTAAATCCATTTTTTTTATTCCCGTGGAAGTCCACATTTGGTCCGAATCAAAAGCTTTGTCATTAGGGAAATCTCTTTCCACTGGGAATTCCAAAAGTTTTTTTGTACGACAAACAAATAAGTCCTAAAATATTGGAATAATCGGAATGGATTTGGCTAGAAAATATGACACACGAATCTGAAGGATCTTGGGTTGAATCATTAGCGACTCATTTATGTTTTCTTTATGTTTTACTTCTAATTTGGGGCTTAAAACCCTTTTTCTTTGTGCTTAGATGTAAATGAACCTTGATTTTGTGGTTTTATTGTTATTTGGATCTATAAAGATATTTAATATATCTTGTTTATTTAATCAAAGATCCATATAGTTAAAGATTGTGATTTTATTGCCTATTATTGAGTTTATGCGGTCTAGAGGACCAACCTTATTATGTTTGCTTGAATCATAGTGATGAACCAAATCATAAGGTTAGGTTCATAAAGTTATGAGCTTTAATGTATGTGCTTGCATTATATGATCATTCTATGAACCTAATTGATTGGCATGACTATTGAATTTCAACTAATCGATCAAATCTTACATAATACGAACTAAATACTAATTTTAGGGATTAATTAAAAACATAAATATTGTGTTATTTGCCGTTATCATCATTAGGATTTGAGAACAGACCAAAGGAACGAATCAACTTAGGAATCGATAAATAACAACTAATATACATTGCACTTTTAGTAATCAACAATATTTGAGGGGTGTAATTGACTCGAAGTAAAAAGTACATTTAGTTACCTGCTTACTAATTATTTTTTAATATTTGATAAGTTGCTTATTTCTTAGTATTCTTTAGTTTAAACGAATCCATCCTCTTTGTTTTGATGTCTTTAATTTAACTAGTTATCTGATTTTCTAACATTAATTCACTTTGTCCCTCTTTAGTTTGACATTCAGTCTCACCAATGCTATACTATGATATATGCTTCGGTACATTTACTTAACTATATAATTGTTCGGAGCTCTTATAAAATTGGGTTTATGACTTTAAAATGAAATTCTACGCATCTAGTTTTTGGACTGATTTATACACACCATAACTTGAGAAATGAGACAAAAGGCTCAACGTGATGCATGCACCAAATGCCTCGACCTAAAGGCTAAAAAGCTTAACACATATAAGGACTAGAAACATGTCTTCAAGCGGATTCATAAAAAATTACTACTGGGGTCCAAGATAAAGATTAAACATATTCCTTATTTTCTTTTTAATGTAAATTTGGGGTTAAGGTCACAATCAAGTAAAATATGTCACTAAGAATCTCACCAACACTCATGAATTTTGGAGCCATTATATTTATATCCTCAAAATATTAGATTACTATTTATTTAGCTTGTTTAGAAAGGGTCCTAGGAATATTCAAAGTTTACATTCGGCTCGTTTATCTTTTAATACAGTAAAATATGCCCCCAAAAAGTTAATAAAATAATGGAAATCCGGCCGACGCAATTCACGGCTCGCCGGCACTAGTCGCCGATTAACTATTAATACATGTTCTTTATGCAAATTTGACTTATTTCTACTTCAATAAAATTAAATTAAACAGCTATTACATATTCAAAGTGAAGTAAACAGTTAATTTAATGTATGTTTGTTGATCGAAAAAAACAATGTTTATTTTAACTTTTATCATTATCATCTATATTTTATATTTTTGGGATGAACCGATACAGTGAAAATTCCAAAGCAAATTTATTTCTTTGTCTATTAAATTAGTGACTCATTTCTTGTATATAAATAATATTCCAAGTGAATTTAATTTGTATTTTCAAAATAAAAGCCAACAAGAGACTCTATAACATACATAGTGAAAATATAAATTAAATTGGATTTAAATTTGTATAACATTATTTATTTCAATTATTAAAAAATGTTAAATGTTAATTTAAACATCATCAGGGTCGGTCCTGAGGAATTAAATATCCTCAAAGGTCCAGGACGAATAAAAAAAGGTTTTTATCGTTATTATAAATTGTTATTTTTAAATAAAAATATATAATAAAAAAAATTAGACCCTATAAGCCCACTTTATCTCCCTCAACACCCCATGAACATCATGATCATTTCATACGGCTTAACACATTAAACATGTTGGCACAAGCTACAATCTCCGACTAATCATGGTTTAAAAAATTACACGACACTTTACTACCATATTAAAAAACATCATGATCATTCATGAAATCATACCATATTTAGAAATATACTTTAAAAATACTATCAATCCATATGAAATCATATACCATACATGGCACTTTACTACCGACTAATCATGGTTTAAAAAATTACACGATTATTTATATCATTATATGAACTAAACACAAAACACCAAATGGAAGAAACAAAATGAGAAAAGAGATATCTAAAAGTTCAAACAAATGAAATATCCTTCGTTCCATTGACTTTTTATATTTTCAAAAAACTATATAAACTTATCCTCTCCATTCTTCTATTCATCACTCATCACTCATCACTCATCACACACTTTACTTTCCACTACAAAAAATGAATATCAATAATTATTCCACTATTTTTAACTTACTATTATTATTTCTCACTTTGGTTCCTTCAATCTTAGCCGTTGGATCTCCGATTAACATATGGCCCAAACCAAGATCCTTCGTCTGGACCACCCCACAGGCAATCCCTTTCTCCCCATCATTCGTCATTACTTCTCCGCCGCACCCCTACTTAACACCGGCGGTTAACCGTTACCTCAGCCAAATCCAAACCGCTAACTACAACCCCTTACTTGCTCCGGCGATCAACTTCACCACCTCCCTGCCGTTACAAACTTTAACCATCATCATATCAGATCTCAAAGCAACGCTCTCTCATGGCGTCAATGAATCCTACACTCTCACCATCCCGTCCAAAAGCACCTCCGCTACTCTCACGGCGGCGACGCCTTGGGGAGCTATGAGAGGACTGGAGAGTTTCTCGCAACTAGTATGGGGAAGCCCTGCTCGAGTGGCAGCCGGATTGGTGATCTCGGATTGGCCTATCTTCGAACACAGAGGGATTCTATTGGATACTTCAAGGAATTACTATGGTGTTGAGGATCTTTTGAGGTTGATTGGAGGTATGAGTGCCAATAAACTGAACGTGTTCCATTGGCACATAACAGATTCGCATTCGTTTCCATTGGTTCTGAAATCGGAACCAGCGCTTGCCGGAAATGGATCGTATGGATCGGATATGCAGTATTCGACCGAAGATGTAAAGCGGATTGTTCAATTCGGGTTGGAACACGGCGTTCGAGTGATTCCGGAGATCGATATGCCTGGTAAGTTCTCAATTTTATCATTGTGTGCACGTTTTCCGGCGATTCGTAATTCCCGATCGATTGATGTTATCAATGGCTCCTTTTCTTATCGTTCTGCAGGGCACACGGGGTCATGGGCGGATGCTTATCCGGAGATTGTAGCTTGTGCCAACATGTTTTGGATGCCGGCGGGGGCCTCGTGGGAAGACCGGCTGGCAGCAGAGCCAGGAACCGGCCACTTAAATCCTTTAATTCCGAAAACCTACGACGTCGTGAAAAACGTTTTCACAGAACTGACTACACTATTTCCAGATACATTTTTCCACGGCGGAGCCGATGAGGTCGTTCCCGGATGTTGGAAAGCCGACCCTACAATCCAAAAGTATCTTGCTAACAACGGCACACTCAGTCAAGTCCTCGAAATCTTCATCAACTCCACCTACCCTTACATTTTGTCGCTCAATCGCACCGCTGTCTACTGGGAGGACGTTATTCTTGACGGCGAAATAAAGGTGAATCCTTCGATTCTCCCACCGGAAACCACCATTATGCAGACATGGAACGGCGGCCCCAACAACACGAAACGGTTGGTGTCGGCTGGTTACCGGACAATCGTGTCGTCGGCGGATTACTATTACTTGGACTGTGGCCATGGTGATTTCACTGGGAATAACAGTATATACGATCAACCACCAGGTACTGAACAGGGAAAAGGTGGATCATGGTGTGGACCTTTCAAGACATGGCAGTTGATATACAACTATGATATAACATATGGGCTGACGGAGGCGGAGGCGAAGTTGGTTTTGGGTGGGGAGGTGGCTTTGTGGTCGGAGCAGGCGGATGCGACGGTTCTTGATTCAAGGATTTGGCCAAGGTCGTCGGCAATGGCGGAGGTGTTGTGGTCCGGCAACCGTGATGAGGCGGGGATGAAGAGATCTGGGGAGGCGACGGATAGGTTGAATGAGTGGATAAATAGAATGGTGAAGAGAGGGGTGAAGGCTGAACCGATTCAACCGCTTTGGTGCATTAGAAATCCTGGCATGTGTAATAACGCTATGACTGCTTGATTTTTTATTTTTGCAAAAAACATGTTCTTTTAAGTTGTATTTTCGTATCATACGATTGAAAAAAGTCTAACAAAAAATGAGTGATTAAGTTCTTTTTATTAACATTACCTTGTAACCACGTTTTAGTTCTGCATCAAGAATTTAATGGAAAAAAGATTTGGTTTTGTTTAAACATCCACCAAAGTTTTATGCATGAAAACCCTTTAATAAGCCATATACTTCATTAATTTGAGTTAAAAGTTTGGAGGTTGTTAGAAAACTATATTCTAATTAGTTAGTTACTTTAGGGTTTTTTTATTTAGTCGATTTAGGAAAAGGAGGCTTTTTCGAGGATTAAGATTAGGTTTAAATCATTATACTCGACACATTTGTCACTAGCGCTTATTAAAAAGTGTGTTGATGATTACTAAGTTCTATAAAAATTACTAGATGAGCACATGTGATTTCACAAAGAGGGTTTTAGAGGTGAGAGATGATATTGTTTTTAAATTGAGTAGACTAGGAATTTAGTCAGTGGAGTACTTATGGAGTATCTCTTGATACGTAGTCTAGTCCAAACGTTTAAATTGTTGAAATTGAAGTTTAAAGTAGTTTTATTTGTAACGAAATGAGTCAACGAGTCGTACTGGTTGAGATTAAGAAGCTGTTTTTTTTTTTTTAAGACCAAACGGCTTGCAACATGTAATAAGAATTTTGTTTGTTTTCTAACATCTGTAGACTGCTACAATAAACCGAAATTTAAATAAATCGGTTTTATAAACTTAAAATAGGTTTTTAATACCGAAATTTTAATAATTCTAATCTTACAATGTCAAAATAACACTGATTTTCAATACCAGTTCGACCTCTAACCCTCAAAAATGCAATATCGAAAAATTCTATTTTTCCGTTTGAATCGTCATTGAAGAGCCACTATCGAACGATCATCGAAGTTTCTCAGCCCTTCGATAACACAAAATCATTCATTGCATTTTCGACTAATTAACATCGAAAGCACTACAAAGATAGTATCAACATCTTTGATTTCAACTTCTAATTCATTTTAAAATATCGAAAAGTCAAATTTAGACTTTTTTGTTGACCACTGAATTTGATCACGTAATTTATCAATTCTTAATCCATAGTCCAACGAAACTAACATTCAAATGTATAATAAACGAAAAACAAATTTAAGTTTGATCGGCACCAATTTTTATCTAATTGGAAGCTATCAAAACACAAACCAGTTCATCAAAATCTTACAATTCAACCAACAACAAATATCATCTTTGACTTTCAACTCCTTTTTTGGATCAGAATTTATTGGAACACCAATTTTGACTCTTTTACACCAATTATGACTTTTGTTCTTTGGTTATGGATGTTTTGTTTGACATATTTAAACGTGTCGGAGTTTCCGCCAAGAAAGAGACACCTATGAATTTCTTGACCGACCCGGTAAAAGGAATGTTAACCCTTAAACCGACTGGGGTTTTGATTTTTGGATGGGTTAGGGTTTCACGGCGAGACAGACTGCTTTAAAAACTGCTACATACAAGATCACCAAACATGAGAAATCATGCATGGAAAATCAACACGTGTTCATACCATTTGTATTTGATACGTTTAATTTCCTCGTGTCGGATGCGGTGAAACTTCTTAATAGAGTACAAAGAATATGTTGAATCTATATGCCCAAGAATCATAATTGACTGATATTGCTAATAATACATGATCTTATAGGGTCACACATTTATCAAGTTAACACATTTTTGTATATTTATTATTAATATGACTATTAATAAATAATATCAATTATTGTATTTAAATTGAAGAATAATTATTGTTTTGTGAAAATAATAATTATAAGAGAGTACAACTAAATATTATTTCATATGGTATGAATTAATAAGTCGGAACTTTTGAAGTAAACTGATGAATTAAAGCTTTCTTGAGTTGTCTTTTTTGGTGTTTATTTGGGTTAAGCACTTAAAGGCTTAAGATACTCAAAAATACAATAAGGAACTAGCATTTCAAGCGTCTTATTCTTGACCGTGGATACACACAGAGAAATCATATTCTTTGATTTTTGATATCTTCATTAGGGGTGTTTATAACCGGATATCCGGAAATTTCGAAAAGTAGATATTGATATTCGATTCCGTATCCGAAATTTCGAAGATCCGAAATTTCGGATATTAATCTGGATATCCAAAAATGCAATCATCCATATTTGTTTTTTTTCAAATGTCAGCAATATTAAAAAAATAACATTACATATTACTAATTCAAATGTTAACAATGACAACATATAACATTCTAGTTTATTTGTTACCCTCATGAACTAAAAAACATCCAAAGTTTAAAGCACACAAACAAGATTCCAAAAAACAATTCAAAGTTTAAAACACACAATTAACTTTTCAAAATATCCATTCACTATTTCCATCTTCCGGCAATGCAACGAACAACTAGCACTTCAACACCATTTTCTGAAAAAGAAAAAAAATAAATAAATAAATAACATTAAAATTAAGACAAAACTGACAGATTGTATCATTGTACGTATTACGCATGCATTATGTAATATCATACACCTCAACCCCTACTTATTACTTAAGATTACCTTGATTCATGTATAATCTGGTAGAAATTGAGTTTAATCAGATTCTGAAAACCTCCAATCTAATGGCAGGAAGTAAAAAAAATCAGATTAAGCTTTAATTTTTTTGACAACAGAATCGGGGTAGAAAAATAGATACATTTTTAAATTGTTTTTAATGTATAGAAACTTTAATAAAATAATACCTCCAATGTTTTCAGGTAATTCATCGACTGTTTCATCAATTATGATGGTAGGTTGCTCCACAGTTAAGTCATTCAAACTTGTGAATTAAAATAAAAAAGAAAACATTACAAATATAAATAAAAATAAAAACTTTGTGAATTTAAGACCAACTTTCATCCTCTATTTTCTCTATTTCAAGCAATATGGCATCAACATTAATTGCATCATGAGAATCATGCACCCAATCTTGTGTGCATACTAAGGCTTCCACCATTCTAGGAATTAAAGATGTTCGAAAGCAATCAAACACCCGTCCTCCTATGCTAAAATCCAACTGAGAGGCAACCGTAGAAACTAGAATAGCAAGCATATCTCGGTCCATCTTTGCAAGAACATGATATCTACATTTTTTAATCTTCCACCATTTTAATATGTCAAAGTTGGCATCCATAGCTTCATGGTCTTCCCCTAGATATTTGTCTAATTTTGTTTTCTTCAAAATGGTTTCAGAACTCCCCATAGCCATTTCAAAACGTTTAGTCATAAGTTCCTCAATATCCATGACTACCTCATGCCCCCACATAGAATTAGGACTAGCTTTAGAAGTAGAAGATGACACCTCCTCATCCTTTTCTTTTTGAGGCATGGAAGCATTATAGAGATCAAACAAGACCCGCATGTTGGAATCTAGATTTAAAAGAAAAGTACGTGCTTTCTTTTCTTCAAAGCTTTCTTCCACAAGCCATGCAATATATTGCCATTTACGTCTTGGGTCAAGAACTACCCTGATGATCAAAAACTAATTAAGTTTCGCTATGTCCCCCCCCCCCCCAATACTTCTTGTATTTTGCTTGCATTTTAAGTGTCATGGACTTAATGGACTGATCAGCGTGCATGGTAAACCCATCAATAACATTACCAATTCCCAAAATCTCATGTACATAAGCATTTGAAGTCACATAACAAGAACCAAAAGACCTTTTAGCAACATCAAAAAGGATCTTCAAAAAAGGCAACAGACTATTAACATTAACCCAATCTTCATCATTAATCAAACCACCCTCACACTTTTTAGCTCTTTCGCATAATTAGAATCTTTTAGAAGCAAGTTCGAGAAAGCTTTTTTAAACTTCATGACACTTTCGAGCATCAGAAATGTTAAGTTCCAACGTGTTTCAACATCCATAGAAACAAGACTCTTGCTTTCTATCTTTTCTTCTTCAACAACAGCTTTGAACTTTTGAAGCTTAGCGGGAGATGACCTTACATATTTTACAAGAGTGCGAATTTTTTTAATAGACAAACTGACATCCAACAGCCCATCTCTGACCACCAAGTTTAAGATGTGAGCCATACATCTCATATGTAAAAAAGCCCCTTTCATAACACCATATTCCTAATGGTTAAGAACACTTTTCAAATGGTTAATAGCTACATCATTAGAGCTAGCATTATCCACTTTTATAGTCAAGATATTTTTTAACCCCCACTCAATTAAACATTTTTCAACCAATGATACTTCCTTCTCCTTCAAGACTCCAAAAACACCACTAAAAGCTCAAGAAATCAACAATGGGGGATATGATTCCGTTGAAAGGGTTGGGGGCTGAAGAGGATGCCCTAAACCTTGAGTTTAGGGGGTTAAATATAGAGAAAACCCTAAAAATTCTGGGCTTGGACTGAAACAGCCTCCTCGCCTTGACACCCTTCATGTCACGTTATGGAGTCTATCCGAGACACGTAATCATTTACATCATTAACTGATCCATTATGGGAAACGGGTGTTACAGTTTTCACAGGTAAGATCATAGGATCTTACAATCAAGATCATGATCTTGACAACCTTGGTTTTAATAATCATCCAAGACACACTAGAAAAAGTATCCACAAATGTAATCAGGTGTACATGAAGGGTCTCTAACATTAGAAATTTAAACTAAACTACTTAACGATGTCTATAAAGCCTTCCATAAACATTTAAGACTTTTGATTTTTTTTCCTTGGTATTCATCTAACTAAGAAACTGAAGCGACCACAAAGATTTTAGAAGAACCACATCAAATATTAATGATTTACCTTAAGTTAGAGCAACTCAACAGCTTAATACATAAGAGATGAGAGGGGCAAGATCGAATGAAGAGAAAAATGCCTTAAAAATCTCATTTTTTTTGTATTTTTGTGTCTCGGGACAATATGTTTTTTTTATAATAGCATAAGCATGCCTAGGAGATTTTGAACAAATTTAACATGCTTAATTATAAGTTTGCTCGTACTCCATATACACATGTGAAACTCGATGACACCAACCCTTTAGTTATAGATCCGAAACTATATCTCTGTCTCGTACGTCCACTACGATATCTTACTTTTACTCGTATAGAGCTTACTTATGTTGTCCGATATATTGACTTATTTATGTGTGATTCTTAGGAGTCACACTTCTCGATTCTCAAAAGAATTCTTCGTTATTATTAGGGAACCATAGACTATGGTTTACGACTTTATGCTTCTTCGTCACATGGCCTTATAACTTATTATGATGTTGATTAGGTTGGCTTCCCTAATACTAGACACTCCACAATAGGTTATTATGTATTTTGGGTCAAAGTTTATTGACTTGATCTTTAAAGTGACAAGGAACGATTTTTAGATCTAGTGCTGATGTTGAATACCATGGCGTTGCGAATGTTTTCGCTGAACAATGTTGGCTAAAAAATCTTTTATGTAAATTGCATTGACCGCTTACCAAAACCAATATTGTTTATTACGACAACACTAGTGTTGTGGTTTTTTTATCAACATGCTTCAGCATCAGAAGGTAAAGCACATCAAGATTGATATCCACTTGTGATCAAGTCGCCAAGGGTCATGTTCAAGTTCTTCATGTACCCTCTACGTCTCAATACGCTGGCATTTTACTAAGGGTCTTCTTTTGACGGGATTTCTTGATTTCGAATTTAGTCTCAACATTTGGAATCATCCTCCTTTTAAGACTACATGAGGTTGACAGTGTATGCTATTTTATGTATTATTTATGTTTATATTCTTGGCCCAGTGGCGGAGCCAGGGTAAAAGTAAACGGGTATCCCAAAAAAATGATGTAATATACAATAAGAAAAAAAATAAAAACCACAATTTCATTACAGATAAAGTTCAACTTCCATAACAAAGTTAAGTTTTAAAGTTCACATCTTCATTTTTTTATTTTACGAAAGCGAGTAATTGGATTGTGGTTCTTGTGGTTTTGGAGTATGTTCATTAGATTGTGGTTCTTGAGCTTTTGGAATAGGTTGATTAGGTTGTGGAACTTGTGTATTTTTATTAGCATTTTTTTGAAGTTTTTTCACCATTGTTGTTGTCATTTGAAAATTTTGTTAATAGCAACCTACAATCAAAATATATCAACTATAAACTTGATTTCAAGTTTCAACAACAAATACAACCTACAATCAAATTATCAAAATATACCAACGATAAACTTGATTTCAAGTTTCAACAATAAATAATCACTAATTACTAACCATGGCATATTTTCATTAACCCTAAGTCCCTAATCTGACAATCTTAATTGGTAATTTCTAATTTTTCAACACAATGCCAAAAAAATTGAATTTCAGTTAACCTAACAATAATCACTAATTTTTGTACTTACTTGCTTCATTGTCCACTTTGATCAATAATGACCCACCACCAAAGGCAAATCATCGACAAAAAGAAGGAAGACAGTAACGACAGTAGCGACTGCAGCGTGCGTTAGTTGCATTGCCGCATGAGGGGGGGGGGGGGGGGGGGGGGGGTTGGGGGAAGTCATAAGAAGTCGATTGATTTGTTGAATTGTTAATTTTCGATTTTTCATAATTGGTATTAAGCTAAATTTTGTGTCATTAAATTAATTTTGTGTTGGGAACCGGCCAATTGGGTTTAACAAGTTTGTAGCACTTATGAGACTAGTTTGTAATTGAATTTACCATATACAAATTAAAAAAAAAAAAAAAATTATGGTAGCCTAAATTATTTTCTAGGGTGTCACAGCCACATAAACATAAACGAAATTTTCTAAAAAAATTTATACTACTAAATTTTTTTTTAGGGGATCCCGGGCTCCAAGGTGGATCCGCCCATGCTCGGCCCACTGTATGCATTGTAATTTTCCTATATATTTTTTGATAATGATAATGAGATACCAAGAGAAAATAAATAGTTTACATATATATCTATGACTATGTGAGTATAAATATGATTTCCTCGATGCCAAGAGCATACTTACGACAATTATAGTCCATCATCACATGAAACTCTAGTGATCCCTTACAAATACAAATAGAAATAGAAATTACGTGGATCATATTCAAAGCTCTATTGTTACGCTCCCAGTTTAGGATTGCTACAAAGGCATACTAGTTTTACACCCTTGAGTCAAAAGGGTCAACGAGTCAACGTCAACGTAATGCACGCAACAACTGCCTCAACCGAAAGCTTCACATATATATACTGACTAGAAACATGTCTTCAAGCGGATTCATAAAAAAATTACAACTGGGGTCCAAGATAAAGATTAAACATATTCCTAAGAATCTTACAAAATTATATCCTCAAAAGATTAGATTATCAATTATTTAGTTTGTTTAGAAAGGGTCCTAGGAATATTCAAAGTTTACATTCGGCTCCTTTATCTTTTAATACAGTAAAATATGCCCCCAAGAAGTTAATAAAATAATAGAAATCCGGCAGTCGAAAGCACTTCAAGAAAACCAACGCAATCCACTGCTCGCCGGCACTAGTGGCCGATTAACAATACATGTTCTTATATAATAAAATTAAACAACTATTAGATATTTAAATTTTAAGGTGAATTAAAAAATTAATTTAATGTATGTTGATTGGAAAAAAAAAAAAATTTGTTTATGCTAGCTTGTATCGTTATCATCTACATGAATAAAAATTAACATCATTATTACTATTCCGTACTATCAACATTAAATAAACATCTCCATTTATTACAAAATGTTAATTTAAACATCATGATCATATCATATGGCTTAACACATACTAAATCATCATGAAATCATACTCCATTTATTACAATATGTTAATTTAAATAAACATCTCCTGCAAAATATTAATTTAAATATCATATGGCTTAACACATAGCAAATCATCATGAAATCATACTCCACGTGTAATGATCATTTCATATGGCTTATCAATCCATACGCATCACGTGATGTATTATAAAACATTTGCAAGTACTTTTAAACAAATTAGGGAATGTTTGGTTTAGTTTTTTATCTCAAAAGTGATTTAAAAAAAATGTTTATTAGCTTATGGTTTTTTTTTTAAAAAAAAAACTGATTTTAAAAAATATTTAGATAAGAAAAACTGATTTTCCAGGAGTAAAATGGTTAAAAAGCTAAAAAGTTAGGATTTTTTAGTTTTTTAAAAGCTTTATTTTTTCCTATCCAATAAACTATTTTAAAAAACGTTTTTTTTAAATACACAAATATTTTTTTAACTTACTAGTTTTTTAAGTTTTTTGAAAAGTTATCTCAAACACCAACTTACCCTTATAATGCACCATACATAACACTTTATAGCCGATTAATCATCGTTTAAACACAATACACAATTATTTATATGAACTAAACACAAAATGCCAAATGGAAGAAACCAATCAGAAAAAATATATATACATTTAAAAGCTAAAACAAATGAAATATCGGTCGTTCCATTGACTTGTTATATCATAATTCAAAAACTATATAAACTTTTCCTCTCCATTCTTCTATTCATCACTCATCACACACCTTACTTTTCATAACCAAAAATGGGTACCAATAATTTTTCCACTATTTTAAACTTACTATTATTATTTCTCACTTTGGTTCCTTCAACCTCAGCCGTTGGATCCCCGATCAACATATGGCCCAAACCAAGATCCTTCATCTGGACCACCCCACAGGCAATCCCTTTCTCCCCATCTTTCGCCATTACTTCTCCGCCGCACCCCTACCTAACACCGGCGGTTAACCGTTACCTCAGCCAAATCCAAACCGCTAACTACAACCCCTTACTTGCTCCGGCGATCAACTTCACCACCTCCCTGCCGTTACAAACTTTAACGATCACCATATCAGATCTCAAAGCAACGCTCTCCCATGCCGTCAATGAATCCTACACCCTCACTATCCCGTCCAAAAGCACCTCCGCTACTCTCACAGCGGTGACGCCTTGGGGAGCTATGAGAGGACTGGAGAGTTTCTCGCAGCTAGTGTGGGGAAGCCCTGCCCGAGTGGCGGCCGGATTGGTGATCTCCGACTGGCCAATCTTCGAACATAGAGGGATTCTACTGGATACATCAAGGAATTACTATGGTGTTGAGGATCTTTTGAGGTTGATTGGAGGTATGAGTGCCAATAAACTGAACGTGTTCCATTGGCACATAACGGATTCGCATTCGTTTCCATTGGTTCTGAAATCGGAACCGGCTCTCGCCGGAAATGGATCGTATGGATCGGATATGCAGTATTCGACCGAAGATGTAAAGCGGATTGTACAATTCGGGTTGGAACACGGCGTTCGAGTGATTCCGGAGATCGATATGCCAGGTAAAATCTCGTTTTTGATAAATGTGTCAGTGTTCTTTCATGTTCTACAACCACAACCGATCGATGTAAACAATGGCTTCTTTTCTTATCGTTTGGCAGGGCACACAGGGTCATGGGCGGAAGCTTATCCGGAGATCGTAACTTGTGCTAACATGTTTTGGTGGCCGGGGGCAGCGGAAGACCGGCTGGCAGCAGAGCCAGGAACCGGCCACCTGAATCCTTTAATCCCCAAAACGTACGACGTACTGAAAAACATCTTCACAGAACTCACAACTCTATTTCCAGATACATTTTTCCACGGCGGAGCCGATGAGGTCGTTCCCGGATGTTGGAAAACCGACTCCACAATCCAAAAGTATCTTGCTAACAACGGCACTCTCAGTCAAGTCCTCGAAATTTTCATCAACTCTACCTACCCCTACATTCTGTCGCTCAATCGCACTGCCGTCTACTGGGAGGACGTTATTCTCGACGGCGAAATCAAGGTAAATCCTTCGATTCTCCCACCGGAAACCACCATTATGCAGACATGGAACGGCGGCCCCAACAACACGAAACGGTTGGTGTCGGCGGGTTACCGGACAATCGTGTCGTCGGCGGATTACTATTACTTGGACTGCGGGCATGGCGATTTCACCGGGAATAACAGTATATACGATCAACCACCAGGTACTGAACAGGGAAACGGCGGATCTTGGTGTGGGCCTTTCAAGACATGGCAGTTGATATACAACTATGATATAACATACGGGCTGACGGAAGCGGAGGCGAAGTTGGTTTTGGGTGGGGAGGTGGCTTTGTGGTCGGAGCAGGCGGATGCGACGGTTCTTGATTCAAGGATTTGGCCAAGGTCGTCGGCAATGGCGGAGGTGTTGTGGTCCGGCAACCGTGATGAGGCGGGGATGAAGAGATCCGGGGAGGCGACGGATAGGTTGAATGAGTGGATAAATAGAATGGTGAAGAGAGGGGTGAAGGCTGAACCGATTCAACCGCTTTGGTGCATTAGAAATCCTGGCATGTGTAATAACGCTATGACTGCTTGATTTTTTATTTTTGCAAAAAACATGTTCTTTTAAGTTGTATTTTCGTATCATACGATTGAAAAAATCTAACAAAAAATGAGTGATTAAGCTCTTTTTATTAACATTACTAGGTAAGTTTATTATGAATTACAAGATCAACCTGAACTTACTCCAAACATAGAAATTACTTAAGTTTCTCGCTCTTTCTAGATGGTAATAATAATTATATCAACCTCTTGAGCAAACACCATAAAATATAGAACATCCAGACTCACCATTGAGCCATAAGAGTGGCCTTGATTTTGTAGGTGACTCCATCAACCAATAAAATATTTCAAGACTAGCAATGTCAAAGGGTCATACCACGAAAGGTGTTTTGTGTATTCTATAAATCTTCATCTACGAAATTAGTAAAAAAAAAATTGTAGATGCCTTACTATTATGGGTAAACGTGCAGTAAAAGATGAAGTGAATTATCGATTGGTATAAAGAAATGAAGTATTTATATTCTGCAATTTTTCCGTATGAAAATAGAACCAGTAACTTAATCAAGAGCTTTCATTCCAAGATCAAAGTACAAAGAACCCATGATTTGTAAATGGAGCTTTAAATAAACTCTAAGAACTTCATGATGATATTATTGTTGAATTCTGTTTTCCATTCATTTCAGACTTTAATCATGCATTAACTATTTAGAGTAATTAGACTTTTTTGTACCTTTTAAAGTAAATATGTTGATAACTAAAAAAAATAAAAGGTATGTCGATAATTCCCAAAATACCCTTTAATTGATGGATCAATTAATGCATCTACAACTTTGAATTCGAGGCAAACCATGCAGAAAGTAACTGTACCCTTACTCAACAAACACTCCAGTAGCTTATCATCATCAATAGTTTCATGGATATTCTTGAATAACACCTTGGAACTTGTTCAAGACTCGAGTTCCATGCCTTTCAGATTTCTTTTGAGCCTTCCCTACATACTGTTCATTTTCATCAAAATTCTTCCAGTTTAAAGCCACAGCAAAAAAAAAATGCAACACAAAAATTAACAAAACCACATGGAACATTGCTGGTAAAGCACATTAAAGAAAGAACAGAAAAAAAAGCCAACATACAATTCAGGAATAGCATTTGCCGAAATCATGTTTGCCTCGTGTCCATGTAGATTCAAAGAATCTTTTGTTGCTGCAATAAGCAAAATTATAAATCTCTTAAAACTATTCATGAGTATTCAAAACATGCATACATACAAAATGAACGAACGATGATTAAATTCCATTAAGCATTCGTTTTTCCTAGACAAACCATTCTTTAGTTAGGAATTCCCTTATGGTCAATCTTAAAGCAATTAGATCATGTTTATCCTGTTTGTATGAGCTTCTTTTCTTGAATTTGGATTTATACAAGTTTTGAACTCAACACAACACTTGAATAAACTTATGAAAGCTCATTATACAAAAAATTCAAAATTTTGGAAAAAGATGGTAAAATATTGAGCCACTGATGTTTTCTTCTCGAACTTTTGAGTTGTAGGAGCAATTCTTTTTTCCCTCATGTCAGTTGTCACCGGACCCTTCTGCCAAGCTGCCACAATATACAAACTTTAGAAAATTCAATTATTAATCCAAAAATAATAGCAGGAGTAATTTAATAAAAGTACAATTACAAAACAATTAGTTATAAAATATCAAGTCTCATAACTAATCAATCAATTAGTATCTCCTTAAGTGTTGAGTAACAATTAAGTCGGTAAACATTGTTGTGTTCTTCCAACTATAGAACAAGTCAGTCAGAAATACATTAATTGCACTTACACCTATAAAGACCAGCACAATAAATGAATAACGTACAAAAGTATGACATGAAACAACAAAGAAAATCCAGTAACAAAATGGGTTTGGTCTTGTAGAAATGTCAGTACTTCCTGCTATTGAATCCAATAAACAACTAATAGATGGTGGTGCACTTACAACTACACCGAATTATAGGATGTCTAATGTAATTATGTTGCCTAAAACATGAGTTACCATATAAATGGCCCATATAGAAAAAACCACAACTCTGCATTTTTAGTGACCTGTAAAGTATCTCGTCGGTTGTTTAATGATGAACCAAACAATGTTTACGATGATATGGTTAATAATTAAATAAAAAAAAATACAAAACAAACTCAATATGTTATAGGGTAATGATATTTCCACTTATCAATTTGATTCTTCCACTTAATATAAATTTGCATTTACATTTTTACCCTTATTTAAAATCTACAAAATTATATAGAGGGGTTTATACGATTGGCCTCTTACCATAACAAATTTAAACGTACCCGTCCCCGTCCCCTATTTATCACTTACACAAATTAATTAATTTATGTTTTTCTCTTACAAAACAAATTAGTTTGTTTTCTTATTTTTTTCATCAAACAAACCCACCAAAGGATTCCATCTTACTCGATCAATTAAACTTTTCCATTTGAATATAAAATCTAACAAAAAGTAATTTTTCTTTATTATTTATCTATACATATCACAATAATATATAACGAAAAATAATTCATTCCATATCAATGCATATCACAACACAATATTTAAATTAATACATATCAAATAAAAATATTTATATTACCCACTAAAATGTCGTCTAACAAAAATTTATAAATCACAATAATTTAGAAAAAAAAAAAAGTTGATGATAAAAAAAACATTCCGTACTCCAATTACATACTACCACTTATAAAAAATAAATATGCATTTAAATCAAATAAGTTGTTTTTAGATACTTTATAGCTCATTTAGAAGACACGAGTAAACGAAATATTACTAAACTTTTGACTAAATCTGATATGTTCTTTGAACCAATGATTCATTAGACAACGGATATATCTCCTGAATTAAAAAAGAAAAATAAAATAAATTTTACTGTACGAAACCCTTCAAGATTTGAGTTTGTGGAATCACCATAAACACATAATCTTTCATTTACTCGTGTCTTTCCAAAAGAATAATAAAATGTTTAAGAGCAACTTATTTGATTTAAATGCATATCCAACTGTATAAATGATAATATATAATTGATGCAAGGTGAAATTTTTTTTTATAGTCATACTTTTTTTTTAACATTATAATGATTTGACTATTTTCCTTGGTAACAATTTACTATGATTTAATATGTATTAATTTAAACATTTTATTGTTGTGATATACATAACTTTGAAATAAAATAATTTCCATTACATAATATATATCATTTAGTGGATGAACAAAGAGATAAATTATTAAAATTTTAAATGGATTGGTCTAATATGAAGTATCACTTATCATTTAGCGGGTTACTTTGATAAATAAATAAGAAAACAAACTATTTTTTGCAAGGAATAAACGAGGAGAAAAAACAAAAATTAATTAATTTGTAAGTAAATAAGGGGGAAAAAGAAAGGGAAATTAAAAAACAAACTAATTTTTGTAAGAAAAGTTTAAATTTGGTATGGATAAGAGGCAAACGTATAAACCCTCATTTATATCTCATTTTATTTTTGCAAATTTTAATTAAGGGTAAAAATGTAAAAACAATTTTAATTTAAGTGGAAGCATCAAATTAAAAAGTGTAAATATCACCTCCCTATGTTATATCTTATCACCTCCTTACTTTTATTAAAGTCAAAATAATCAAAACGGGAGATAAGTAGTCATAGGAAATCCAAAAATACCATACTCTTCCTAATATATATCAAACTACATCTTAATTCTAATTCTTATGGTAACAATAATCACCTCAAATGCACAAAACCAACCACCCCCTAAATATTTTAGATTTTCATATTAATGTATGATCAAGCTCCTATTCAAGGTAATTAAACATAAGAAATGTGATATCAGGGGCCGTTTGGATATAGATTTTGCAATCTAAAGTATTAAAATCATAATAAAAAGTAAATTGATTGAAGTGAAGGATAGTTCAAAATAATGCAGGTTGTTGATGATTCCAAACAATATAATTCATGGAGATAAGCTTACAAAGTTCAAATCCATAGTTTCTTCCCACAATCACTACATGTAACTAATGGGGAGTGACTTCAATCAAACTTACAGCCAATGACCTCTATTAACAAAATCTAATGCCATTAGCATAAGAATGTGATGCAATTTGATATAAAATCTGACTAAATATGGGCAAGGCTACAGCCTGAAACTTGAGAGCTTTTTCTAATTCTTTAGAAGCATGATACCTATAATTATGTCAATGTTAAAGCTTTGGAACCGTTTTAACATCCAGCTCATTTAACCATATAAGTGAACATGTGTTACTTAGCTATCAAGTAAACTTCTAGCACGATGAAGATCAATCAGCTCTACCCTATGATGTGATTCAGACCCTATTTCTGTTTCGATCCCACTATTTCTTAGAAAAGATTGAACCTTAATTTATTCATCGTTCTTTAGTATTTTCAGGAAGGTCATACTCATGGTTGAAATATTACACTCATCCATGAATAGTCTTGAAACTTGTAAAAAGTAAAAACCATAAACCTTATGTTAATCAAAATGAAAGGGGTATCTTAGTTTACATTTTCAAATACTACATTTGGTAAAGGGTGCGATGCATATAGATTGATTTGAAAGGTTATTACCTATTTGGATCAGGTGGTGAGAAACCAGTAGTGCACACAGGGCTTAAATTACTTTTTCATATCACAAGACAAACATTTGAGACGCATCAAGAGTCTGCAATTGATTATAATTTATGGACGTCGACCCACCAAATAGAAGTTGGGGTTGCGTTTAATTACGAAAACAAAAAAGTTGTAGAAATCTAATGAACGAATATCGATTTTATCACCTGGAGAGAAGATATGAGGACCGGTGGAGCTGTATCTATAAAATGAACATCCGACTTAGTTCCTGTAGAAAGAGTAAATCCGCATATGACTTCCATTTAGGACGAAAAAGCAAGAAAAATAGGTGATTTCGGAAACCTAAGTCACATTGTCAATACTCATCTAGTCACATGTGATGATTGTTTTCCTATAAATTCTTCAAATTATATTTGAGGAACCCAAGAAAATTCAATCTCAAATCAATATGTGAAAAGGGAAGACTAAACATCTTCGATCTCAAATCATATGCATGTCGATGCCCATCTATTCACAGTCCATGATCGCTTTGTTGGAAATTTTGACGAACCCAAACAAATTCAATCTCAAATCAATATGTGAAAAGCGAATAGAAAACATCTTTAATCTCAAATCAGTTATAGTAAATCGATATATAAGAGTTGGATGTGTCTATTGAAGAAAGAGAGAAGTAGGTGGTGTGGGAAAGGTATTAGGAATGGAGACGGTGGAGGGATAATAGAGGGCAAGTGTCCCGGTAATCCGGTATGCAAATACCTATCAAAAGGAGGCGTGAAGTAGATGTGCGGAGCCAACTGGGTGACTAGCGTTGGAGAAAGTGAAAAAACACACATCATAACAAAAGCATGGTGGTGTCGATTATAGAGGAGCGGAGGTTGAAGATGGAATAATTTTTGTTGGCTTACATCCTTTACTCACTCTGTAGTCAATTTTTATAAAAAAATAACCTATAACTGCTTGTAATCAGTTTTTTCGGAAAACAATATAATTTCAACCAATAAAAAAATTTCAAAAATTAATTAGGGTTGTCTAAATGGTAAAATGTGGTGTCTTTTTAGCCAACCCCTTTTTGTTCCTGTGAGCGAGTCTTGAGCGATGGCATGGGGGAGACGCATTGAAGAAAACGAGGAAGTGGAAGCCAGAAGACAAGAGGGGAGAAGAAGCTGCATGTATTATTGTGTGGAAAGCATGCATTGGGCAACACAAACGGTGCGAGTGGGATAAAAGGTCTTCACGCGCCAAACGAAACTGCATTCGTGAAGTACACGTTATTTTCTTAAAACAAAAGGTTTTTGTATATAATAATGAAATGATATGTAGGTTGGACATCCTTATAAATGAAATCAAGAGATTTGGTAAATGCCTAAACTTCAATTAAATCAAGAAGGGAAAATGACTTTTCAAGGTGATTAACTTTTGCGTTGTACTCATTTGGTCTCTTTCCTTTTTTGTATTCAATATACCATAGAACTTGTTGTTTGTGTTCACCATAACCCTTTTGACCGGCTTTTGACCTGTGATAGTCGGTCAAAGGGTTATGGTGAACATAAACAACAAGTTCGATGGTATATTGAGTACAAAAAAAAGGAAAGGGACCAAATGAGAACAAACTCAACAGTTGGTTACCCTCATGAGTCATTTTCTCCGAAAAGTTAAATGAAATTAAAGTTGCAAAATTATCAAAGACTGCAACCTTCTTTGGCTATAACGTATATGAAGAGCGTTTCAGAGGGGTAATTTCGTTAAAACATGGTCTATGTTATGCTTACTGTGATTAGCTGTCAACACCTCTCTTCAAAAGGATATGATTGTGTATGAGATGTGACATTTGCATATTTAGCCTTATTTTAAGTATAGATTTTTATTATTTGTTAGCTAATTAATTGCATATCATGGACAAAAGATACTTAAAAGTGTTTGAATTGTGTTTTTAGTCCAAAAGTGAAGCTCGAAAGCAAAAGGAAGCAGGAGAAGCGATTGGGAGCTCGGGAGTTGAACAAAGAAGAAAAACACCAAAAACAACACCTACTCGGCGAGTAGGGTCGACTACTCAGCGAGTCTGATCGAAGATTCGAGAAGATAAAGACTCTGTGACTTACCGTGTACGGGAATCAAGGGATGGACTCGGCGAATCGGTCATGGACTCGGCGAGTCGGGTCGCATCTATAAAAATAACTTCTCAGATCGACACAAGAACTTCTGGAACCTTTTTGGAGAGAAGAGTTGCGATTGGAGAGTCAGAAGAACCCTAGAGATCGAAGATACAACCTAGAATCCAATTTCGAAGGAGATTTGAGGCAAATTCTCATCATTCTACTTAATCTATTGTTTTCAATTATGGTTAGACAATCAGAATTCGTTTTATTGCTGTTAATTACCTCAATCATGAGCTAAAACTCTTAAACTTCTGTTTGGGGATACAATATTGAAACTATGGTTTGATTTATGGTAGGATTAATTCAATATTGGTGATTTTGTTGATTTTAGCTTGTTAAAGAACCTTGTGTGTGAATGATAACTATTTTTATGTTAATAGGAAGATAATTATATAGTATGAACATCTTTTAATTGTCAACCTCATATGTTTATGTGACCACTTCATCATATGTCTAGGATTAATGAACATGAAACTAGAATTAATAAGAAAAATAGGTAAATTCATGTGTGAGCTTGTGTGATGACCATCAACAAGAGGTTAACTAAAAAGACCAAATTAGTTAACTATTACAAGTCTAAATTAACCCCGAATAAATAACCTAGTGAATTGAATTAAGTTAGACAACTGGCCACTGTTTGACGTAGTTTGTTCTCTAAGGATTAGTGCAGCGAACGTGAATCTAATCACTTGAATCGGTAGCCAGTAGAAGAATTAATCCATTGCACTATTACCATAATATCAACCATAGGATCAATTGCGTTGAACTAAACAGAAGTCTCTTTCTTTATTGAATTTAGTTGAATCTTAGTTTTTCTAGTTTTTAGTTAATTAGTTCAAGTATTAATTGTTTAAGTTTCTAGTCTTGCAAAACTAGAGAAAACCCCCTTTATTAATTAATTTTTAGATATTATTAGTTTTTAGTTTTAATTTACCGTTCCCTGTGTTCGATACCCTACTTATTTAGCTTTACCACAATTGATAGGTCCACTGCATTTGTCTGTTAAAAATTATAATTTAAAGTAGGATTAAAACTAGTTGGTTTCACACACATCAAGTTTTTGGCGCCGTTGCCGGGGAACGGTTCTAAATTAACACTAATTTCTAGTTTTATCGATCCTTTGTGTGGGATTTATATTACACAAAGTTAATTTTTAGTTGACTTAGTAATTAGTATAGTTTTTGATAGTTTTGTGTTTTAAAAAAAAGTTAATTAGAAGTTTTTCTGTTTTTGCCTTGAACTCGCCAAGTGCACTCGTGTCGACTCGGCGAGTCCATCGCCGTTCACAGTTTTAATTTTTATTTTATTTTTGTTCTTTTTACGCGTTTTGTTTTTGTTTTGTTTGCAGTTATTTCATGACCCGAGGATCTGATACACCTTTGGTCCCTCCACTCGAAGACCCGGAATCCGCACTAAAGAAGAACAAAGGAAAAGCTGTTGGAGAAACCGCTTCTTCGAAGAGCTCACTGTTGAAGAATTTAAAGTCCGTTTTCAGCAAGAAGAAAGGCAGCAAACTAGGAGCATCCAACGCCTCATTAGCCATCGACGATCCGATTAAAAAGGACACCGAGTACGAATCCGAAGGAGAAGACGAAGATCCCACTTTTGGGCACGAATCCGACTTTGAAGATGAATTAGCAATTTCCATGGAGAACATCGATGAAGTCCCCATGGGGGAATGGAAGAAGAAGATGCGTGACGACACCGGCCCGAGACTTGTACAACCCGCAATTCCCGCTACTGCTACTTTCAAATTGAAGGGCCACATACTCGCTCACCTAAAGGAAATCCATTTCCATGGAAAAGATCATGAAGATGCATATAAGCATTTGGATGAAGTCAATGATGTGGCTGATTACTTTAACGTTCTGAATGTGCCTCGCGAGACCCAGCTATTTCGTATGCTTCCAGTGACATTCAAGGGTGCTGCAAAAGATTGGCTCAAGTCACTTCCGCCCGGATCCATCACCACATGGGCTAAGATGAAAGAGGAATTCATAGACCACTTTTGCCCGCCTTCTAAAATAGCCAAGTTAAAGAAAGCTATCGCCAACTTCGAGCAACAACCCGGAGAGTCCCTTTATGAGGCGTGGGAGAGGTACAAAGGTCTTCTCAGAAATTGCCCACACCATGACCTTAATAGCCAACAAGAAGTCTCCATCTTCTATGATGGAGTCAATGTTACCACAAGGCAATTGCTCGACTCGCAAGGCCCGCTCACAAAGAAGGCACCCTCGGTAATCAAGGAATTAATTGAAGAATTCTCTAAACATTCTAGAGAATACCACAACCCAAGAAATGAAGTAAGTCGGGGGTAGTGAACTCGGTCAATGATGGAATGGCGACGATGATGGCTGAGCTCGATAGTTTAGATAAAAGGATGACAAAAATGGATCAAACAATCCATGCTATTCGAGTTGGATGCGAGAACTGTAGAGGACCTCATCTCACGAAGGATTGTGACTTGGATGAAAATGGAAACAAGAAGGCGCAAGTGTTCTACTCAAGCGGGGACAAATACGACGAGAATTGGCGGAAACCCAAGAAGGAATGGCTCCCGTACGAAGAATATAAAAAGGCAAAGGAAGAGAAATACAAGCAAAAACAGAGGGGTTTCTATCAAAAGGAAGAACCGACTGTGGAAAGAAGAGCCGATTTAGAAGAAATGTTCACGAGATTTATAGCCGCGTCCGAGAAAAGGCACAATGATCATGATGTTGCAATACAAGAGACCAGAAATATACTTAGGAATCAGCAAGCATCTATTCTTAACATTGAGAAACAGCTAGGACAACTTGCACATCAAGTGAACGAGAGGAGGCCGGGTGAACTTCCAAGTAAAACCGAGAATAATCCGAGAATGGAGAATGTGAATGCTATAACATCTAGTTATGGGAAAATTTTCACTCCTATGACCCCTGCACAGAAGGTCTCAACTAAGGTGCATGCAGAAAAGACAGAAGAGTCGAGTTCAGCTAAACCCGACCAGACTCGCCGAGTCCCTCTAATGGACTCGACGAGTCCATGCCCTTATGACAAATCTGTTGTTTCCTTAAAGCCTTACAACCCTCCTTTGTCATTCCCAATCAGATCCATACCCGATGAAAAGGTTAAAGCATACAGAGCTTTCATGGAACATGTCGAATCCCTTCAAGTCAACATCCCATTTGGTGAAACGATGCTTCAAACACCCAAATATTTAAACTTGCTAAAGGGTCTCTTTGCTGCTAGAAAAGATTTGGCAGAAGTCGCGAAGATAGTATTGAGTGAGCTACCAGAAAAGAAGGGCAATCCGGGAAGCATCACAGTTCCTTGTCATTTTGGAAATATACTTGCTACTCAAGCATTGACCGATTCGGGTGCAAGTATTAACCTAATGCCTTTTTCTTTCTTTAAGAAGCTGAATTTACCGGAGCCAAGGCCTGTTAATATGAAGATCCATTTGGCGGATAACACGATTATTCGTCCAAGAAGTGTTTGTGAAGATCTTCTCATTAAGGTGGACAAATTTGTATTCCCTGTGGACTTCATAGTGCTTGGCATGGAAGAAGACCCCAAAATTCCAATTATTTTTGGGAGACCATTTTTGAATACCACATGCGCATTGATAGATGTATGCGATTCCATGCTAACATTGAGGGTAGGAGATGAGTCAGTAGTCTTTAGAGCTCTACCACAGACTAAGCAAGAAGACACAAGAAAGGAAGAAGTTTCCTCTATTGATTTGGATGATGAAATACTACAAAAAGAACTTGCACTCTTGCAAGAAGAAGATCCAAGTAAGTTTTTGCTATCATCTGAAGAAAACTTTGATGCTGATAAAGACTTAGAAGAGATGGAGAGGTTGCTTAGGGGAGTTGATCCAGAAGAAACAAAGGATTTTATGGAATACGCTCCGACTCGCCGAGTCGATTTGACAGACTCGACGAGTCTCGTCGAAAAGTGCAGAAAAGAAGACAGCCTTGACTTGCTTGTTACCAGCTCCTTGCATGTTCTTGACATGAAGATCTGTCCTAATACTTTGGAAGGTCCAACAGCAGATGGCGAAGTTTTTGAAAAACATTATGACTTCCAAAATGTTCAAATAGCTTACCTTAATTCAATTATGCAAGAAGATGAGGGAACTCAACTTGACGAGGAGGCAAGCTTGGGAGAAAAGGAGAATGCAAAGGTGTGGAAGGGTAATACTAATAACTCATCCACAAATAGAGTGATCAAGCTAACCAAACCTCGAGCCCGAGTGTTTTCTACATATGAGGTCATTAAGTTTGAAGAAAAGGAAGTTCAAAGGATGGGTCCGAAGAGTGGGGTGGAGAAAAAGAAGGCTGGAAAACGGATCAAACATACAATTAAAGAAGATGCCACACGAAAAAAGAGAGAAGAATTGTGACGGGCATACAACAGGAAGGTGCACGCTTATAAGACAAAGTATAAACCACAAAAGATAATGCGTGAGTTCCCGATGCAGCACAAAGAAGAAACGTAGAGCGGGAAGGAGTCCAGCTAACGACTTCTTAAAAAGAAGCGCTTAGCGGGAGGCAACCCGTCATTAGAGTTTGATTTCTTTTATTTTTTTTAGTTTATTTTTTCGTTTTTAGGATTTTTAAATCTTCATCTTCTTCATTGTTCAAAATGATTGCTTGAGGGCCTGCATGGTTTGAGTGTGGGGTGGGCTGAAGTTAATTTTTAAGAGGAAATAAAGTTTTATAAAATTTATTATTAGTTTTTGAAAAAATCAGTGACTCGGCGAGTGGGGTGACTTACTCGACGAGTCCATTCAAAACTCAGAGATTTAAAATCGCGACACGACTCGGCGAGTCAGACCCCGACTCGACGAGTCGACGTTATTTACTGAAAAAAATATAATAAATATTTTACATTGGGTAAATAGGGTTTTAACCCTAATTTCAAACACACACAGCCGACACACTCGACGGGTGCATCTCTCTTTCACTCAAATTTTTATTTTTCTTCCCATTTTCTCCAATTGTCTTCCAAGTTTTGAAATCTAGCAATCAAGGTATGTAATCTCTTCTATTTTACTGTTAAACTTTCAATTTTTAGAGTTTTAAAGTGTTAATTTTGTGGAAAACCCGTTTTTGAAAATCTAGCATGTTTAGGGTTTCGATTTTCACTCAATTAGGATGTTTTACATGAAATTTCTTGCACTATTATACTGTATGAACATCGCGAGACAAACCCCAGTAGGAAATTTTAAGTGTTATGGGTAAAATTGGACTGACCCGTCGACTGACTCGTGTAGTTCGTCGGACTCGCCGAGTCGTTCATGGACTCGCCGAGTCGAGTCGTGGACCCAGATATATCTGTTTACTGTATTCTTGTGTTACTGGATTATTGGTGTTTTATGTTTTGCAGAAATATGTTTTCAAGAGGTCAAAGCTCAAGTAGAAACCAAGGAGATTTTCCTTGGTTGAATTTCCCTCAGATTGAATCTGCTTCCACGATGACAAGGTGGAGGAAGAAGTTGGCTGAGATCAGGAAGAAGGAGGTTTATGTACCTAATAGGATTGACTGGGATTGGTTAAAGAATGTCCAATATGAGGAATAGTTGGCGCCTTACCTTTTTGTAACGCCCCAAAATTCAAGACTAAAAATTTCTTTTAATAAAATATTACTTAAAGTAAAATCATCATTTCAAAACATAAACAGAGTATTAGTTTTCAAAACACATGTTCATTATCAGAGTAAAACATTCCCAGGCTGACTAATCTATGGTGTGTGCCATGCGATCATCCCGAGCTCCATCATCCGCTACCGGAAGCACCTGAAACCAAAACTGAAAACCGTAAGCACGAAGCTTAGTGAGTTCCCCAGATACCACATACCATACAAACCATTCATAGCCAAGTACCATACGTAACCGACTTATCCATAATCAAGTAAGGTGTTATGTGCCAAACATAGTCTTGTCATTATGCCACGGGCCGTGCGTGGTCTTCCTGGTCAAGCCTGGGCCACTCCTTGGGTCTTACAAACAAGTGCCAAGGGCCACCCCCTGGTCTTACAGACATGTGCCAAGGGGCACCCCCTGGTCTTTTATGCAAGTATCACAAAGACAACCGTACATACTACTCTACTTAGTTAAACAACATACAGTGTGCCAGAAGCCACCTCCTGGTCTTTCATATATAATAGCATACAATGCGCCAAGAGCCACCTCCTGGTCTTTCATACATATTGCCTAGGGCTAACCCCCAGGTCTTCCTGTCATCCATAATAACATACTGTGTGCCAGGAGCCACCCCCTGGTCTTTCATGCATATTGCATAGGGCTAACCCCCGGGTCTTCCTATCATCCATAATAACATACAGTGTGCCAGGAGCCACCCCCTGGTCTTTCATGCATATTCTAAATGGGCCGGCATTGGTGCCTTAGACCCATACAAACAGTGAGGAGACTCACCTCGCACTGCTGAACTCTGTTGATAATCCTCTGGCTGCTGACCGACAACTCTCTGAGCTCCTGCTCCACTCGCTCCCCGAGCTACCAATGTCAAAGCAACACTGAGTCTAACTGACCCCCGAAAGACAACCAAGTCAACTCTGGTCAAAATCAAAGTTCTGGTCAAAGTCAACCTTCCAGGTCAACCCTACTCACCGAGTCACCCTATTGACTCGCCGAGTTCATATGTTCAGAGTCCTTCTCTTAGCGCCTCGACTCGCCGAGTCAGTCCATGACTCGCCGAGTCTACCGATTACCGAGTCTTGACCTGTCCAACTCACCGAGTCTCCATTCGGCTCACTGATTCGAGTCTCAACTCGAAGGGTTTGGGGTTCCGCGACCTGACTCGCCGAGTCCAAGACAATCTTCATCCAACTCGCCGAGTTGTTCTTCCAACTCGCCGAGTTCATGCCCAACTTCATCAGACTCGACGATCTGTTCATCCCACTCGTCGAGTTCCTCCTCATCTTCAAGCTACTCGCCGAGTCCACTCAAAGGACTCGCCGAGTCCATCCGGTCCTTCATACATGCAGAGGACTTTTGAGTCATGCAGGGACTCAAATCTGTAGATCTACCCTTCCCAAGCATATTCCTCACGTAAAGTTGCAAACTTTACGTGTAGAGAAGGAGATCTAAGCAAAATACACCATAAACTAGGGTTTAAGGCAAGGAGGCTCCATAATCAACTCAAGGGCTGCTACTTTATGCTTCTCAAGACCATAATATGCTTACATCTGAAGTAGCAACTTCAGATCTGGCTTCTAACTCAAAATAATAACATTATGGCTAAAAAGCCCCAACAACCACACATAGATCTAGGTGCAAAAAGGGTCCAGGAACTAGTTTATTACCTCCAAATGTTCAGAATGAACTCACAATCCCAGATCTATAGTCCCTTCTTGCTCCTCCAAGTCCCTTCTTCCTTCTCCAAGCTTTAATGCACCTTCCAAGGAAACAAATGGCTCGATCAAAGGATATGACAGGGTTTGGTATCCAGGGCTAAAGAGGCAGTAAGGAACCCCAGGAAGAAGATTAAGACGTTTATATAGGCTCCAAGTCCAGAATTTAGGGTTTTCCACGCACAGACCAGACTCGCCGAGTCACCTTGGCCGACTCGCCGAGTCGGTCACTTACTCCTCGACCCGGATCCCGCTCGGACTCGCCGAGTCCCTCCTTGGACTCGCCGAGTCGCCCCTAAAAATTAGGGTTTTCTTTCCTTTCTTGGCCTCCAAAACTTTGGGTGTTACACTTTTTAAGGAATTTACTTACGATGGGGTGTCAATTACATGTGATGAATGGAGCTGAGTTTTCAGAATTCAAGCCGGTGTTTCGAGAACTCTACTGGGAATTTTTCTCCACGGTATCTTTCCGAGAAGTAGATGATTGCTACCACCCTGGGAGCTTTAGTTTTTGTCTTGGGGGTGAATACCATCAATGTTCTGTCATTGAACTTGCATGCCGACTGGGGATTTATGACCAACCATTGGTCACTACTGCTGTCTTCCGCGCCTTCTTGGAACAATCTCATAAGGTGTTCCCCGATGGTGTTACAAGTACTGGGTGGTGGAACACAATCGCCAACAAATTATATATTCCGAAATCGGCTCAAGAAGGGAGCATTAGGTCGCCCACACACCGCCTCATCCACCGCCTTATCTCCACTACAATCAATCAAAGAAAGGAAGATGACAAGGTTTCCAACCTTGACGTATTTTATCTTTGGATTATCATCACGCCTGACACCTTCTACAACCTTCCTTGGTGTTTAGCCTCTTACTTGGCGGAGGGCGCGGTCAAGGACCGAAAAACCTCCAAGATTAACGGTAGAATGTTCGTGACCCGGTTAGCCAACTCATATGGGTTGATGACCCGCGGTACATGGAACTTGATGACAATGATTCCTGTCCCTCCCTTTAATTCTATTCTTTTTTCGGAGGGCAAGAATTATTGAAGACCATGGAGGTGGACATTATGCTATTCCCAATGACGATCCGGTGATCGGCCCCAAGGCACCGGGACGGAGGGTTAGATCGAGACGTGCACGGGAAGTGGAAGAGGAACCGCCGGTGATTCTGGGGGACAATGATGAAGTACCAATGGATTGGTACAATGTCGAGATGAGACGGCTACAAGACCAAATGGCGAGAGGTATTAATTTTAGCAACGAGTCCCACATTTGGCTTTTTGACCACTTTCATATTCCGCACATTGATGGGGGTAACTTCCCCTACATACCATCTTGGGACGAGATCATTAATGAAAGGCGGAGTGGAGCTGGTGGGAGCGAGGCTGCATATGGCAATGATGAGGAGGAGGATGATGATTAGTTTTTCTTTTTATTTATGCTTTGTTGAACAATTTATTTTTGTTTTTATTTTGTTTGGTGTGTTTTGAATTCTTAGTTAAGACTTTAATTTATATGCTTGATGTGTGATTTGCCATGGTGTCTTTCAGATTTTGGATTAGGAATGCTTGCATAAAGGGTTTAGAGTTTGAGAGAAAGAAAGAAGAGTAGAAAAGAGTCAAGAAAGGGCGAAGTTTAGAGTTAAGGTGTCGAGTCCGGTCCTAAGGGACATGAGTGAATAATTCTAGAAGTTATGGGAAGTTCTTAAGGTTTGTCACAAGCTGGAACAAGTGCAGAATTTTTATTTTTTCCACCCAGCACAGACTCGCCGAGTGCACTAAGCAAACTCGACGAGTCGCAATATATTTTCACACTTTCGAGACTTTCCGCGACTATACTCGACGAGTCGTTTATATGACTCGACGAGTCATTTATTTTTACACCGTGAAGACTGCTGATTCGATGCTGTTGGACATATCACTTGACTACTTTATCTTTGCAATAAATTCCTGAGGGTTTTACAATATTTTTCCTGCACATTTGGAGCTACCTACATGCGATTTGATGCCCAAGACATGGATGAGATGTTCCCATGTCTAAAGTTGATTGAAGTAGGAGCTTAATGGAAGAGGATCAGCCTAGCGACTGCTACCCCAGGGGAGTTTGTTCCAATTCCCTTTACATTTCATGTTTTTTTTCATGCATAGCATGCAATGGGGACATTGCATGAATTAAGTGTGGGGTAGGGGTTGGTTATGTTAGTTAATTAGAATCCTAATTTTACGCTTAATTTTGAAAAAAAATTTGCATAAATAAAATTGCTAGGACTTAATTTAGAAAATTTTGGTAAAAGTAACTAGGATTCCATGTTGGAATTATGTTGATGACTGTATGAAGACCCAAAGATTTAGTTGGACCTATATACGTTCTAGTGAATTTGTGGCTTCCCTATTCCACTGAAATCATGGGACAAAAACACGACCTTGCTCAGCCCGAGGGATGCAATATGTTTAGCATCGTGTACCAGAGATGTATCCAGAAAAATTATTATTTTAGCCAATAAAGGTTGAAGTTGAGCGCACTTGCTTAAGCATGTAGGGTTTTGAGTGAAAAAAAGTGAGATACATGTTTAAAAAAAGATATAGTTACAAGAAAAGTTTGAAGAATTTTGGATCTTTCAAAGTGAAGATCAAAAAATCAAAATTCCGAAGATTCAAAAAGTTGAAGATACCAAAGATCAAACAAACAAGGTGGTGAATTCAAAGAAATTAAAGATCAAATATCAAAGAAGTGATGAATTCCGAAGAGCTTTATAGTGGTATCATAATTTGTAATTCTAGATTATGTATGCTTGGGTTGCTCAACCAAAAATACCTTGAGGATAGGAGGTTTTCTGCGGATGGATTCGGAGGGATGCATAAAATGAGCAGTGTTCGGGATAAGTGGGTGAATGTTTATAAGGATTGTAAGTATTTGGAACATTGGGGGATTTTTAGGAAAATTTAGAAACAAATGTACGCGTTGCGGTTTTGGCGTAATGGATGGGTTAGATTGGAGTTGTCCTATGTGATTCTAATGTGCTAAAATTCAGTTTTGCTTGGGGGCAAGCAAAAGTCAAGTGTGAGTTATTTTGATATTTGCATATTTAGCCTTATTTTAAGTATAGATTTTTATTATTTGTTAGCTAATTAATTGCATATCATGGATAAAAGATACTTAAAAGTGTTTAAATTGTGTTTTCAGTCCAAAAGTGAAGCTCGGAAGCAAAAGGAAGCAGGAGAAGCCGTTGGGAGCTCGAGAGTTGAACAAAGAAGAAAAACACCAAAAACAACACCTACTCGGCGAGTAGGGTCGACTACTCGGTGAGTCTGATCGAAGATTCGAGAAGATAAAGACTCCGTGACTTACTGTGTACGGGAATCAAGGGATGGACTCGGCGAGTCAGTCATGGACTCGGCAAGTCGGGTCGCATCTATAAAAATAACTTCTCAGATCGACACAAGAACTTCTGGAACCTTTTTGGAGAGAAGAGTTGCGATTGGAGAGTCAGAAGAACCCTAGAGATCGAAGATACAACCTAGAATCCAATTCCGAAGGAGATTTGAGGCAAATTCTCATCATTCTACTTAATCTATTGTTTTCAATTATGGTTAGACAATCAAAATTCGTTTTATTGCTATTAATTACCTCAGTCATGAGCTAAAACTCTTAAACTTCTGTTTGGGGATACAATATTGAAACTATGGTTTGATTTATGGTAGGATTAATTCAATATTGGTGATTTTGTTGATTTTAGCTTGTTAAAGAACCTTGTGTGTGAATGATAACTATTTTTCTGTTAATAGGAAAATAATGATATAGTATGAACATCTTTTAATTGTCAACCTCATATGTTTATGTGACCACTTCATCATATGTCTAGGATTAATGAACATGAAACTAGAATTAATAAGAAAAATAGGTAAATTCATGTGTGAGCTTGTGTGGTGACCATCAACAAGAGGTTAACTAAAGGACCAAATTAG
The DNA here is from genome assembly GCF_002870075.4 of Lactuca sativa. Classification (NCBI taxonomy): domain Eukaryota; kingdom Viridiplantae; phylum Streptophyta; class Magnoliopsida; order Asterales; family Asteraceae; genus Lactuca; species Lactuca sativa. Next base: position 65,436,799 of record NC_056626.2, on the reverse strand, counting down.
TTAACTATTACAAGTCTAAATTAACCCCGAATAAATAACCTAGTGAATTGAATTAAATTAGACAACTGACCACTGTTTGACGTAGTTTGTTCTCTAAGGATTAGTGCAGCGAACGTGAATCTAATCACTTGAATCGGTAGCCAGTAGAAGAATTAATCCATTGCACTATTACCATAATATCAACCATAGGATCAATTGCGTTGAACTAAACAGAAGTCTCTTTCATTATTGAATTTAGTTGAATCTTAGTTTTTCTAGTTTTTAGTTAATTAGTTCAAGTATTAATTGTTTAAGTTTCTAGTCTTGCAAAACTAGAGAAAACCCCCTTTATTAATTAAGTTTTAGATATTATTAGTTTTTAGTTTTAATTTACCGTTCCCTGTGTTCGATACCCTACTTATTTAGCTTTACCACAATTGATAGGTCCATTGTCTTTGTGTGTTAATTTTATAATTTAAAGTAGGATTAAAACTAGTTGGTTTCACACACATCAAGAGGTATATTTATCAGCATAAACATGTACCTCAAGGTATATTATGGTGATGTGTCTGCAAAAGCAGCATGATATTGTACATATTGATGTTGTATCTCATCCCATGAATTCCATCTTAAAGCTAAGTAAACTAAAAAATCACAGCACTTGTGATTCCACTCGTTTGTAGACTTGTCTAGAATCCATGATATGATAAATCATTCGATTGGAAATGTAAATGTAGTCATGAAATGCGTCTGCTTAGTTAAGATTCCCCTAATAAATATTCAAGTGCATTACAAAGTTGTACATGTATGAACAGTGTTCTTTCGTGGGTTATGTTTTGAAGAGAAGCAAGAATGAATCTCATAAAATCATTAATATCAGTAGGAGATGACGTGGGATTTGCTGTAAATGAGTAAAAGGAAAATGACTCAGGAGGGTAACCAACTGTTGAGTTTGTTCTCGTTTGGTCCCTTCCTTTTTTTTGTACTCAACATACCATCGAACTTGTTGTTTGTGTTCACCATAACCCTTTGACCGGCTATCACAGGTTAAAAGTCGGTCAAAAGGGTTATGGTGAACACAAACAACAAGTTCGATGGTATATTGAATACAAAAAAAAGGAAAGTGACCAAATGAGTACAAACGCAAAAATTAATTACCCTCAAGAGTCATTTTCCCAATCAAGAATCACAACAGTTACCTTGGTTATATATACTTGATTACTTTAATTAGCAAAAACCCAACACCCAAGATCAAACTATATTACGAGAATCTTCCTATAATTATATATCACACACACAAGTCACATGTTTAAATTTTAAAAATCTTTGGAGTGTAAAATAGTTGCAACTAACATAAAATGGTCGACTTTAGTTTCCTTCTTCCCCTCAACTATTTAAATTAATTGCACACAAGTTTAGACAAATGTGAATGTTTGTATGAACTTTCAGGTCACAAGTTTTGGAATATTGCTCATGATTCCGAGACTGTTAACAGCCAGAAGGTACAATCATTTACGAATACATACTTCAATTTCTTGTATGTAAGTGAATTTGTGCATTTTTGGGGTAATTTACACAAAAAAGATTTTGGGTAACTTATACAAATAACACTTCTCAAGATCATTTTCTTGCGGTTAAATGACATTAGATGTCACCATTTTCACACTCCTACCACATGTTTAACATGACACCATATTAACACAGGAGTCGTAAGTTGAAGGAAATGTATTATCCATGCATATTGATACGTATATTCCATTAAAAAAGTTTTTTTTGTTCATAATTAGTAGTTTTGATCTTACCACTTAAAAAACAAATCAATAAAAATCAAAATAGGCACCACCTCAGTTAATAATTTTAGATTAGCACTTATTAAGAGTCTTTTCAAAATTGTGCAAATATTCAACAAAAAGGTACACTTGGCCAAATGAGATGACAAAGTTAGATATAAAGTGTGTACTTATAACAAGAAAAATACAACTCTAAATTATTAAGCTGAACGGTGTCCTAAAGGTTTTACCGATGCCACCTAGATTCCACAAAGGATTTAATGTTTTGCCTATGAAAATTTTGGGTATTAGGGTGTGGTGTTTAGGATTGACACTGATAAAAAGGGAGGAAAATAGATTGATTTTCAATGGCAAAGATGAGGAAAATAGATTGATTTTCAATTGTCACCGTCGGTATATTACCGCTGACAATAATACTATTGGGGGTGGTGTTCACCGCCTGTGAAACCCTCCACATCAACTAGGGGTGTCGAACAGGTAAAATTTTCGGGTTTTGGGTAGAACGGGTATTTCCTTTAAAAAATAATATCTGATACCCGACCTATATTGTAATTCGGATTTTCGGGTTTCAGGTATTCGGGTTTGAGGTCGGGTCAGGTAATTATCGGGTATACCCGAAAATTTCTTAAATGACACTTATTGATAATTTTTTTTACATGTTGGTTGGTTTAATAAAGAATTGGGTAGGAAAATACTCCATACAATTAACAAGTACATATATAATAACAATACAAATCATTATAATATGTTATGTACTTTTTTAATTCCATTCCGTGCGATAGTGAGAAACTGAGAAATGAGATGACGGTTCAGGACTTCAGCTTCAGCGTCGTATTCCCTTTGCAAGTTTGCATCGACTATCTAGCCATCGTTCATAAGAAGGAAACGAAAGATTTTGTTTTATTTGAAGTGTGTGTACATGACTGCATTGTATATTTAGTATTATTTAAAAAACGAATTCGGGTATTCGGGTATACCCGAAAATAAATATTCATACCTAAAACCCGACCTATATTATTATCGGGTTAACCTATTACCCGAATGTTCATGCCCGTTACCCGTTTTACCCGACCCATTCTATCCGAATTCGGAACAGGTCGGGTGGGTAGAACGAGTTTCGGGTTTTTTCGACAGGCCTAACATCAACATACCACCGGTGAAATCTTTGCGACACCGTATAGCCTTATTATGAGAATTCTAGAAATAGTAATTTAGATTCATAAAGAAAAGGTAAAAAATTATGCTAAAAAGAGTATCTGATGCTTATATGGATTTTAGGATTAACTAAAGTAAACAGTCTAAATTTTTTTTTAACAATTAAATTTTATATATATATATATATATATATATATATATATATATATATATATATATATATATATATATATAACACCCTGTTACCTTTAAGCTAAAAAAAAATACTTGATGCATATTTGAATTTAAGGATTAATTAAAGTAAGTGGTATAAAAAATAAAATCTTTTTCTAATAATTAAATTTTATATAAACACACCTTACTAGTAATGTGCTAGAGGAAACATATTACAAATAAATATAAACAGCGTGTCAGAGTAAGATTATGACAACACAACCTTGCAGCCAGTGACAATGTTTCAAGTTTGTGCTCAAATATACGCTCGTACCCAATTCCTCTTGAAGCTTTTGCCAAAACCTCAAAGCGAAATGACCATGAGTACTCCATGTTTGGTGACAACCTCCTTAACATATAACTTTGCCAAGTTTCTTCAACTTCTCATTCTCTTTGGTTGCAAAAAAGTGAGTGTTTTTGTCATCCGACATGCTATCATCCAAATCATGTCATTACATCGCGTATTATTTGGTAATTTAGTGACAAAATTCATAGTATCCGTATTTCATTTCCACTCTGGAATCTCTTGTTGTTGTAACTCTCCATAAGGCTTCTGGTGGTCAACCTTGACTAGAGATAAAGTCACACATTCAACTACAATTTGTTATCTTTCTCTTCATACCTGATCACCTAATAAGTGTTTCATACCTGATCACCTAATAAGTGGTCTAATATCTCACGTCTATGGTCATTTTGAGTAACAATGACTCATCAGTCAAGGATTGGATTTTTGATGAGTAGGGCACTCTATATTCAATATTTCAAGTTATAATTCATAAATAAATTTTATTTTTTAAATATAATATATATTGGCGGGTTGACTTGCGAACCCAAACACATGACCCATGAAGCAAAAAGGTTGACGGGTCAGAAATCACAACAAAACTAGTTATTTTCGTGTCGAGTAACGAGTTACGCGTTGAATCTAGAATTGACACCCCTAAATAAAAAGGCAAAAGGGCAATGATGGTTTCTAAATTACTAAGAAGAGTAAAAAGACTAGACGCTTTATAGTAACAATTATGGTTTTTTAGTCGCTAAACATGAAATTTAAAACACCAAAGAATGCAAATTTTCTTATCTGTGAGCACGAAATGTTAGCACAAGGAAGTCGAATACAAGAAAACAGAAGCAAGTAACAGAGTCGAGTGTGGTGTTTAACATACTATGACATTCATGGCTTGTTCACGAGTATTTTTTTTTTTTTTTTTTTTTTTTTTTTTTTTTTTTGTAAATTCAGTAAAGGAAATGGAAGAAAAATATTGATAGAAAGAAAGAGAGCGGAAAATAAATTTTATTTATTCTGTGTTTCCGAGTTCGAAGAAAATGAGAGGAAAATTATAAGTTTTTGTGTTCCCTCACTTTATTTCTAAATCCGTCCAATTTATAAGGAAAATTTGGAAGGAAAATATGGTTTCAAAATTCTTTTCTTCCCCTCACTTTACTTCCATTAATACAACTTGAGAACATGATTTTCCTTTGACATACCTCACTTTCTTTTCATTTCCATTCATATTTATCGTTAAATAGAACTTGGGAACAAGGCGTAAGAACAAGTGAAATGCATATGATGAGTTAAAAATTAAAACAATTATTAACATACAATTAAATAAATAAAAATAAAAATAACATTTCATTAAGAAAAAACATGCTACTACATAAGGGGATTTGAAACATAAAAAACGATAATTAGAATAAATTAGTTATACAGAAAATATATATAGGCATGCATCATATAATAACTGAATGTCGTTGCATGTTAGAGTAGTTTTTAAAATGGTTTTAGAGTGCTTTAGATAGGTAATAAAATGATAGAATTTTTTTTTAAAAAAACCAAATAAAAAGGGTTGAGAGAGATGATGAACCTAATAATCGCTAAACCAGTTGAACCCATATTATGATGGATTGTTACCGGCCTGATGTAGGACAAAAAAACACTTCGTGCACCATAATAACCTTTTGTTATTTAGAAAAGGGGTTGTTATTGAATTTTAAAATGAAATTTTTTAGAATGTTTTCGAATGGCCTACAAACATATTTCTTTTAAAGATAACCAACTCATGTTTATGTATATTTACCTGCTATTTCAGATTGAAAAAGTCATTTCTTTTCAAGCTTACAACCTTGACCCAAATTTTAAATTTCATTACGAATTAATCTCAAATTTAGTTTAATTTATAAATTAATTTTCTACAACCTTTTTAATACTTTTTAGAATTTTTTATAGCTTTTTTTAAAAGTTTTTTTTCTTAGTTTTTATTTATATGTATGTCAATACAATACAACGTTTTAAATCTGGTTATAATTTTTAATTTTTTTTATATTTTCATAAAATTTTCATACAACTGTTTTTAAACCAATTTTTTTTTTAATTTTTTAAAATCATTCTGATAACTTTTTATTTTTATTTTTATTTTCTCATACAATTTTTTTATAACTTCCATACAATCCTTGCTAAACTTTTTTATAACATTTTTAAACATTCCATAGATTTTTGTTAACTTTTTTTATATATTTGTATAACATTTAAAAATACTTTTATTAAAGATAAATAATATGAAAGTGTAAAAGAAGTTTTAGAAAAAGGGAAAATGACTCTTGAGGGTAGTTAACTTTTGCGTTTGTACTCATTTGGTCCCTTTTCTTTTTTTTGTATTCAATATACCATCGAACTTGTTGTTGGTGTTTACCATAGCCCTTTTGACCGGCTTTTGACCTGTGATAGCCGGTCAAAGGGTTATGGTGAACACAGACAACAAGTTCGATGGTATATTGAGTACAAAAAAAAAGAAAAGGGACCAAATGAGAACAAACACAACAGTTGGTTACCCTCCTGATTCATTTTCCCTTTATTCATTTACAACAAATCCCACATCATTTCCTACTGATATTAATGACTTTTATGAGATTCATTCTTGCTTCTCTTCAAAACATAACCTACGAAATGACATTATTCATACATGTACAACTTTGTAATACACTTGAATATTTATTAGGGGAATCTTGACTAAGCAGGCGCATTTCATGACTACATTTACATTTCCAATCAAATGATTTATCGTATCATGGATTCTAGACAAGTCTACAAACGAGTGGAATCACAAGTGCTATGATTTTTGAGTTTACTTAGCTTTAAGATCGAACTCATGGGATAAGATACAACATCAGTATGTACAATACACCATTGTATTGTACATACGGATGTTGTATCTTATCCCATGAGTTCGATCTTAAAGCTAAGTAAACTCAAAAATCATAGCACTTGTGATTCCACTCGTTTGTAGACTTGTCTAGAATCCATGATACGATAAATCATTTGATTGGAAATGTAAATGTAGTCATGAAATGCGCCTGCTTAGTCAAGATTCCCCTAATAAATATTCAAGTGCATTACAAAGTTGTACATGTATGAATAATGTCCTTTCGTAGGTTATGTTTTGAAGAGAAGCAAGAATGAATCTCATAAAAGTCATTAATATCAGTAGGAAATGATGTGGGATTTGTTGTAAATGAGTAAAGGGAAAATGAATCAGGAGGGTAACCAACTGTTGCGTTTGTTCTCATTTGGTCCCTTTTCTTTTTTTTGTACTCAATATACCATCGAACTTGTTGTCTGTGTTCACCATAACCCTTTGACCGGCTATCACAGGTCAAAAGTCGGTCAAAAGGGCTATGGTAAACACCAACAACAAGTTCGATGGTATATTGAATACAAAAAAAAAGAAAAGGGACCAAATGAGTACAAACGCAAAAGTTAATTACCCTCAAGAGTCATTTTCCCTTAGAAAAATGTAAGACAAGTTTACAACATTGTATTAAAATTATAAAAAGGTTTATAAACCATATAAAAAGTTGTAAATTTTTTAATATTTACAACATACTTTTATTTATTTAAAAACAATGTATAAAAATTATAAAATAGTTCTAAAAAGAATATAGAAAAATAAATTTATGAGTTAAACTAAATTTGGAATGAATTCTTGATTATATCTAATGTTTAGATCAAATACATAATAAAATTTAAAATCTAAATAAAAAACATAAGTTTAGAATGAAATGACTTGCTCAACCTAAAATATTAAAATAACATCTAAACATAAAACTAATATTACCTTCTAATTAACTTGAAAACATTTTTAAAATTTTCTGTATCAATTCAATACTTTAAAATCTTAAAAAAGGTTCTACAATATACATATATAATTTTTTTTAATGGTATATAACAGGTGGATAAGAAAGGCTCTCCTTCTTCTTCCCTCTTCTCCTATGTTATCTGCTCAAATCTTCTCCATCTGAAACCCCTCTCTCTTTCTCACACTTTAAGAAGCTAAACCCGTAAGCCATGTCCGTCGCCGGTCGGATTTCTTCAATTACGACCACCATCACACCTCAATCTCACTCCTCTTGCTCTCCTGCCGCAATCCTCCCCCTCCGCCTTCACAAAACCCGAACTAACCATGCCTCTCTCCGCTGCTCCAACTCCTCCTTCTTCAACCCTATCCGTATAACCCCTATCATAACCACCAAATCCCTCAGCCGCAGACCTTCCTCCATCCAAATGAGCATGGAGGCCGGAGTCGGGTTAATGGGTACCAAATTGGGCATGATGACGTACTTCGAATCCACCGGCAAGGTGGTTCCGGTCACCGTAATAGGTTTCAGAGAAGGAAACCTTGTGACTCAAGTGAAAACCGAGGATACAGATGGGTACAATGCGGTTCAAGTCGGGTACAGAAGGGTCCGAGATAAGAAACTCACAAAACCCGAGATGGGTCATCTGGAAAAATCAGGAATAATTCCATTGAGGCATCTTCAAGAATTTAGGTTACAATCCGTTGATGGGTTCGAGCCCAATCAGAAATTGGTGTTGGAAGAATTGTTCAAAGAAGGTGATTTGGTTGATGTTTCTGGCACCACCATTGGCAAAGGGTTTCAAGGTCCTCTCTCTCATCTCCCTTCCTTTACCATTAAAATCTAACCACATCAAAACTGCAACCATTTTCAAAACATAGAACACATGAGAATCAAGAATTTGATACAATAAGGCGACCAATTTTCTTAATGATACAATTACTCATCAAACAATTGGAATTATCATCTTCTAGTTGCGAAAAGTTAAATTTCTTTCATGTTGTTGGTGTTCTTATGAATGTTATGATGTGAATAGGTGGTATCAAGAGGTATAACTTCAAAAGAGGTCCAATGTCTCATGGATCAAAGAGTCATAGGGCTCTTGGATCAATCGGAGCAGGAACAACACCAGGGCGTGTGTATCCAGGGAAGAAGATGCCTGGAAGAATGGGAGGGACAAAAACAAAGATCAGAAAACTCAAAGTTGTCAAGATTGATACTGAGCTTAGAGTTGTGATGATCAAAGGGGCTGTTCCTGGTAAACCTGGAAACCTCATCAGAATAACTCCAGCCAAGATTGTTGGAAAGAATATTCCCAAGAGTTAGTTAGTGTCTTTGCTTCTTTCGTGGTTTATATCTTCTTTTTTGGATTATTGTTTGTTGTCTATTAAGCTATTTCCATGTCATTTTTCTTCAAATTTTGTAATGTGAATCATGATTCTGATGAATGGGTATCCAAAAAACTCTATGACTATATATCGGGTTAATATCATAAAATTACAATCAATTTTATCTATAGGTGCTCATCTTTTAATGTACTCAATTGACTAATAAACAAATTTTTGGGTTCATTGTATTGAATTTCAACCAGATAAACTACATGACATGAAATATGACAGATTTTGTCTTTTGTATGCTAGTTGAAATCAACTCTAATTGTGTATGATAACCCAGAAAAGGTTTCATGGAGTACGCAAGTAAAAGATAAATGACCAAAAAAACGTACCATTTTCATTTAATGGCATCAACCCTAAATTCAAATGATTGTAGCAATTTCTTGAAAATGAGCATATGTTGAAGACGTGAAGAGCACATGTGATTTCACAAAGAGGGTTTTAGATTTTTGGAGATGATATTGTTTTTAAATAGAGTAAATTATGAATTTAGTCCTTGGAGTATCTCTTCATATGTAGTTTAGTCCAAACGTTTTAATTGTTAAAATTGAAGATTAAAGTCGTTTTATTTATAACGAATTGACTCATTATTGGTTGAGATTAACAGATTTTTGGTCACACGCTTCACATGAAAATCACATTTTTGGCTTGTTATCATTTTTTACGACATATAAATATTTTTCAATGTTTCATCAAAAAATAGACCATTGAAATTGTTCCCATCTTTTTTGCACCCATACTTATACCTCAAAAAATAAATGTTGGAACTAATTATAAAGCAATGGAGATGTGCGATGATTGAAATAGGTAAACTTTTTTAAAAAATAGGTAGTATATATAAATTCCATTTTAATCATACGACCATAATTTTGAGACATGAAATGATGAAAACAACAAATATAATCAATTTGGTATTAGCATGCCCAAATTCCTATAATTTGCATTATATTTTAGTATTATAACTTATGGAGATATAGCATTATTTTTGTTATTGTTGTCGTCGTTATTATTTAGAGGACCACCATCTTACCTCCCTACCTTATTTTTGTTATTGTTGTCGTCGTTATTATTTAGAGGGGGTAATTTGAGTAATGTTATAAAATAAGGACCCTAAATGAAAATATGTCTTACTGAAGAACCGGGGTACAAAAATCGTTTTGTCAAAGTTCCTAATTACATCTATTGAATGGCGGAGAGTTTCTGAGAATCGATTAACGATCTCATCATCTGCCTTCTGCCCTAGCACTCACCGGAAAATCGTATTCTGATCTTGCAAGATCCACCTACCTCCGCCTATCACCACCGCGATCTCGCCTCCAAAGTTTCTTCGACTTCCGCTTCTCCTATATATCTCTTCCTCAAATCCCCTTGAGGTAATTATCCATCTAGATCCCCTTCCAATCAATCTGATATAAAATAAATGTTCCTGTAATGCTTTAATTGAAAAAAATATATCTTTTGATCTACATGTTTGATTGCAATCTAGATTAGAAGATAATTTATTATAATTTTATAACACGTAGGCCGATAGTTCATTGGTCTGTGGATTGAGCTCTAGAGTTATATCAGGTTCTTGTGCTAGAGTATGAAGAAATTGTTAATCGCCAGTGTACTTTTGTACTGCATAGTAGCCTATCGCTTCAGATTTGAAGTTTAATAATTTTGTTCCTTTTGGCTATAACACATTACTCCCTATCTCAGGTGTGATTCTGTAAACAATCTTTAAGATAAACTTAACATTTGAATAGCAGAAAGTTCTTTTAGCAACATCTCCATTGGTGCACACTTGCATATTTCTTTTGAATGTTGTTATTTTCCTTGCTTGCCATCACTTCTGGTCATTAGATTGGGTCTGAATTATGTACTTTATGGCTATTTCTTGTTTTTTTACAATATATTGCTTGATATATCAGAATTTTTTTTTTCCATTTCGTCGTCATTTTCCTTTCTATTGGCATCTACACTGCTTGATCTCTCTATCCTTTACTGTCTGATCTCATTCATTTTCCTTTCTATTCCCATTCTACTCAAATCATGTTATTTTGCATTCAAAAACTTACAAGTTACAACTTACAACCAAGCTTCTATGATTCTATCCAACATGTAAACTCATGCTCATGCATGAATCTCATATATACCCCCACATGCATGTATATAGAATGTTTTATGTAATTCTTATAATCACTAGTTCATGTCTTGTTTTTTCTATATGTGTTACATAAATACATACGTATACTTACTTTAATCCATGTGCACTCTCATTTCAGGTGACAATATTGTCTCCAAAAGAGAGATATGAAGACAATTGCAGCAGTTTTTGTAGCAGTCTTGCTTGTGGTATCTGAACTGCCACTCGGGCTTACCTTCTCACCTACATCCCCTGCATTTTTGTGGTCAAACATCAAAGAAGAGTATGTCTACATTTCATAACAGAAGTTTCAATAATTCTTGTTTCTGTTAGAACTCAAAATTAATCATACTATTTTACTTGTCATTGTTGGTAATCCTATGATCTCTTTATCCTCTAGATAAATAAGAGAGCTTGTTAAACTTATTATGAGATTAATTTGCAGTTGTATAAAGATATAAGCAGTCATAAAAGGGTTAAACTTGTTTTTATTTAATCATATCCTTATGTATATCTTTTATGTTCCATTATTGCTCTTCTTTTTTAAATCTTTTACTGATATGGAAACCACAGATCTCCTACAAGCAAAGTAAAGGAAGGTGTGAGTTACCAAACCCTTTCTCCAAAGGACTTGGCCAAATCTGTCATGTCAGAAGGTGGCTGGTCAAACTTACTGGTAATTTTTTCTTACTTAGTTTCATTATTTATTTATTTTTTATATTTCATACAGTTGTTTGGAAGCCTTAATCTACTTTTATTTTCTTAGTGCTCTAGTCCAAAACCTGAACAATCCATTGATCTTGCAATTGTTTTCGTTGGAAAAGAGGTAAGAATCACTCGACACTACAAAAAGAAAAAAAAATCCAAGAATTCCATTTCTACCCTCCAGATTCTTTCTAATGTCATTACCAATTTTTAACAGCCTCTCGATATTTCTGGACGTAAACAAGAAGACAAACCACTTTTTAACTTGCTCAGGGTAATTCTTCAACTAAAGATCGTTTTTGGAAAATTTACCAAATTACCCCTCATTCTGTTTTTCTTATAACCACACCATTGTTAACAGGCTTCCTTCATGAGCTCGACATTTTCCTTAGCATACCCTTACATATCTGCATCTGAAGAGGATGAAGCTGTGCAAGATAAATTAGTTTCTGAGTTTTCAGAAACATGTGGAAATGATGCAGGATTAAACATTGAGAAACTCTCTGACATCAACTCTGTCCATGTAATAATTAATATATTTGGAAGATTTATAAATCATATACTTTCATAATGTATATATTTAATATATAATTAAATATCCATGTGGAATGACAGAAATATGTAGCTTCAAGTATGGAAAAGAAACCTGAGGGGCAGACACCAGTGGTTGTCTTTACCAATGAAGGAGATGACTCTGAAGGTATGTGGAATTGTTGTAATTAATTATTATTTGAAAATTGAAAATTGAAAATGCGTTGATTTCAGGGGAAGTTTTGTCAAAGCTGATGAGTTCAGTGGAGGAGACAGGAGCAAAATACTCAGTCTTATATGTGTCTGACCCTGTGAATGTCCTGCGTTACCCTTCATATCGCCAGGTGGACAGGTTTCTTGCTGAGTCATCTGGAAATGCATCATCAAACAATTCCTCAACTTGTGATGGAGTTTGTCAAATTAAATCATCATTGTTGGAGGGACTTTTTGTGGTAACTAATAGCTTATCTATCTTTACATAATGATATATGTCGGACAGGGGTAAAAAAGTAAATATGTTATTAATGTTATGTTGTGATGTGTTTGATTTTTCTTCAGGGGCTTGTGTTACTGATAATTTTGATTTCGGGTCTTTGCTGTATGGCGGGTATCGACACCCCAACAAGATTTGAAGCTCCTCAAGATTAAAGTTAAAATATCCAACTATTGTGGTGTTTGCCACTTGTCATTTTATTATTAGTTTGGTCTTTTGAATGATTTTGAGGTTTATTTATTGTCAATAATGGTTTGGTTTGCCTTGTACTGTATTTCTTCAAACACTTTTTTGTAATGCCATAAAACCAACATATATGAAAATTCACTCAAAAACATACCAAAGTCAAAGTCTTGTAATTTTAATTGTTTTATCACAACACAAACTTCAATGGCCAAGATTAAAGGCTGTTGTCCATTGACAGACTTGTCCTAATGTGACACATGGAAAATGGTTGATGAAAGACAATTTCCACTTGACCATATGGTTCAAAAACCAACATCTTTATAAGTGTGTGTGCTCTTCACTATAAAAATGATAAGCATATAAGAGTCGATGTGGCTTGTAAGAGAACACATATGTCTTGATCCACGAATATTCTAAACTCACATTAATTCCCCCCTTACTTGATTAGTGATATATCTATATATGTCGGAGAGATTTCAACGAGAGGGTTTATTTGTAAGTGTTTTAATTGTGTAAGTGATCTCTAGGTTGAGAGTGTTAATAACATGAATGGTTCTTTTAATACGGTGTAAATCGTACCATAAAGATTTTCTTGTTTATTTTTAATATACAGATTTTTACATGATTATATCATCAAAAATATATTAAGTTGATATACTTTTCAACTAATTGTTTTTTTTTATTTTCACCTTCTTTATTCAAATTTTCAAATAATTTGATTAAACAAACATAGTAATATGAACTATATATGATATTAGTGTATAAAATTAAATGTTTTATTGAAAAACAGTGACATTAAATATTTTGAAATGTAGAATCCCAAAAAAAAAAGATTTCTTTGAAGAAAAAAAAAAAAAAAAAACTTTGAAATATGAACATTACTAGAACACACTAGAAAATTTTAAAAAAATCTTTGATTAAAAAAGATTTTTTTAAAACCTCATTTATAATTGTTAGATTACTTAATTTCATCTTCTACCATTATAAACAGTGACATTATAAATGTTTCGTAATAGTAATTTAAGATAATTTATATATATATAATCAATGTTGTAGAACTCGTTACTCGGTGTCTGTCCTAACCCTGTCAAAAATACCCGTTACCCGAATTACCCACCCGATTTTTTCGGGTAACGGGTAAATCGAGTCAGGTAAATCGGGTATCGGTTTAATTTTTTCGGGTAAGTGGGTAACCCGAATTTTTTTCGGGTCGGGTAAAGGGTAAGTTGTTTGGGTTTCGGGTATACCCGATTACCCGAAATATATATAAGAAATAATGTCCCTTTATGAGTTTATCTAACCCTCCCAATTCTCAAATCCCAATTTCCCTCGTTGAGGCTCGTTCTATTTTCTCCACATCAAAAACCCCTCGTACCTCGTCTGCTCTTTGTTGGTATTCGTCACCAATGGATAACTATATTGAAGTAGAAGATGAGACGATTGAAGTTGACAACCCAACCAATGATCAAGTTCCACAAGAAAAATAGAAAAAAAAAGAATTCAACCCAAGATCGAAAGTTTGGAAAGAATACTTGATATCTCAAATATTATTGAGTAAAAATCTCAATGTTCAAAGTTTGGCACAACATACTTATTTCATTACATTTATTTTTAGGTGCCATTAAAAAATTTAAAAATCGGGTAATACCCGAATTACCCTTACCCGACCCATTACCCGAATTATCCATACTCGAATTACCCGAATTTAATTTGGGTAGGGTAACGAGTAAATTTTTTTATATGAAAAACCCGAATTACCCGAAACCCAAAAATTTTACCCGATCAACACCCTTAGTCTGTCCGACCGACTATCGAGTAGCGAGTATTAGGGAGTATTCAGAGAGTACTCGGATTTGGTAATTCATGTAGAAATATTTTTAGAAAAAACTATATATGTCAAAATCATAAGTTGATTGAAATATATAACAAAATTAGATACATGTGAATACACAAAAACTGAAAAACACATAATGGTCTCACTTCGTAAATAATTACTGGAAATTTAAGATATATATGTAGTAATAATCACATGTGTGTGTGTGTGTGTTAAATAATAAATCACTAAGTATATTATACATATTAATCACCGAGTTGACCGGGTTTTACAACACTACTCAGTTCACTAAGGGGCCGATCGGGGAGTACTCGAGATTCTGTGACTCGCCTCAGTAAAGAGCCGAGTAGCGAGTACTCAGAAGAGTATTCAGCCAACTCGGAACACTATGTACGCCCCGCATACTAGGGTTTCCCTTTAAACCCTAAGATACTCTAAATGCCATAAATTCTTCGTTATGAATCCGATTTCGACGATCCTTACATCCATGAAAATGTAACGAGAAGCTTTACGCTTTAATCAACTCATACTTGCCATAAAATTTCCCGAAGAAAAATCCAATTTCCATAAAAACTCGTGCTGCCATTGGCTCCAAAACCAAATCCGAACACCCGAATCATCTACATTACATCACCCACACCCAAATGGGCAATGATTCGGGACAAGACGTTACAACCATAATTGGATAAAATATTGAAGTGTTTCGATATGGAGAACTCTAAGAAAGGGGATTAGCTCGTACATCATATTGTTAAATTGATCAAGACTCATAAATAGATGCTATGAGTCGAGTCTCATACGCTTCAACTATTGGATCGATTATATATGTTATGACTTGTACTCGTCATGATGTATATTATACCTTGAGCATGGTTAGTCGACATCAGGATAATCTTGGGGGAGCTCATTGGACAACAATAAAGAATATTCTAAAGTATTTGCGGAGAACCAAAGAAATGTTCTTAGTTTTTGGTGGCAAATATGAGTTAAGAGTGAGTGGTTATAGTGATGCCAACTTTCAAACGGATCGAGATAACTTTTTTTCACAATCCAGTTGGATATTCCTACTAAATGGTGGAGCGGTGACGTGGAAAAGTTCCAAGCAGAAGATGGTGGCTAATTCTACTTGTGAGTCAGATTGCATTGCATCTAGTGAGGCAGTAGAGGAAGGGACTTGGTTAAAGAACTTCATTGGTGATCTCATAGTTATTCCATCAATCCAAGAACCCATGGAGATTTTTTGCGACTGTAACATCCGTCCCTCGAGGTATTATTCAAATTATGTAAATTAATATTAGTTTTGGACTAGCACTTGGACAATGGACCTTTGGAGTGGACCTTAGCAAAATAAGCCAAGAAGTTGGGCTGCTCATAAGCCATACGTTGGGCGTAACCTGGCGTACGCGGGGCGTAGTGGCCTATTAGATTCGAGGGACTCGGGAGCGTATGCCCAACGTACGAGGGCAGATGTCAAACCCTATTTTTTATGGTTTAAGACATACAAATACCCCCATTATAGCCTCCCCTTTGGCCTCCTCACCAGTCCTTCATCCTCAGAAAATCCTAATTCGCCTTATACTCAATTATTGTGTGTGTTTGACCTTTTTGAGCTCATTTTGGTGAAGAAAGGCTTGGAAGAAGTAAAGAGAAGTTGGAAGAGAAGCACTTGAGTATCTTGATGTAACGCCTGTGTTTCTGGGCTTGTCATTAATGTTGATATAATAGTCTATGTTAACCTTTGTAACCCGTTTTGAAATAATAGAACTGTATTATTTGAGTATTATGTGTTTTGTGCTTAATTGCTTAATTATTATAATTTAAATGAATTAAGAATAAAATAAGCATCAAATTTGAAGTGTGAGATAAGCCCGATATCTTTGCATAAAGATGTAGTGGTTGAAACAAGGATTCCGAAGATATAAAGAATGCCGAAATCCGAGTTATAACGAAGAAGTTATGAGCTGTCGAAGTTTCGCGACAGAACCGACAACGCTGACTGATGTAAAAAGTGAAATTTACGTTAGAGCATAATTTAGCCTTAGTGATCTAAACGAAATTCTTAGAGTTCGTTAAACCGAAAGCGTGCATAAAAAAAACGCCCAAATCTGACTTCGTATGAGGAAGTTATGATTTTTCGAAGTTTCGACTTAGCAGTATGCAGCCCGAATACTCGATTTGAGATCGAGCGGTTTTTAGCCGAAACAATCTAAACGAGAATTGAGGATCTCGTTAATTGTAGTGAAACGATGAAAAGATAGACGAAAACGGACGTCGGATGAAGAAGTTATGATTTTATAACGGAGTTTTCCTGTCCCGGCCTACTAAAAATAAATAATAAAAATAAATTCAAAATTAGCCGACGGAGTCTAAACGAAATTTGTAGAGAGTAGTCTCACATACGCGTGGATATAAAGAACGTCGAAAACGGAGTTTGTATGAGGAAGATATGAATTTTTGAAATTTATTAAAGACAAAACTTCAAAAATGGTCCCTGTGGTTTTCAAAAATATCAAGTTTAGTCCCTAAGTTCAAAAAACCTCACAGATGGTCCCTGTGGTTTCACAACTTTTAACAAATGGTCCTTTTCGCTAACTCCGTTAACTTTTGACCGTTAGGTGAAGGGTATTTCAGTCAATTCACAACCACAGGGACCATTTATGAAGTTTTGCCTTAATTTAAAAAAAAAATAATAATAAATAAATATAATTATTTAATATTAAAGGGTCTCTCTCTCTCTCTCTCTCTCTCTCTCTCCCTCTCTCTCTCTCTCGGATTAACCTGTTGAAAATTTTATAAACCTCGATCCCCAAATTCGCAATTTACAACTCTCTTAGATTAACAAATCTCAAACCTAAACTCCCTTCATCTCTTATCTTCAAATCGCAATCGCAGACACCAAAACCACTTACCCTAAAACCCAACTGAAGAAACCAAATAACATCCCTCTTCACCGGAATCATGGAAGAAATGGGAAAAGTCAGGGAACTAGGTTTCTGTAAGGTCAAACCTTGAAATATGATAATGTTTAAAACAGACTCAGCATCAGCGCATATCTCAGTATCAGCATCAGCGTGTCAGCGCTCAGTTTGTAATAGTTTAGTTTATTTAGTGAATTGTAACAAATCTTGTATTTATCTTGTTTCCATAGTTAGCCTAATTAGTTAGCTGGCGTATCCCTGATTTGTAGGGATTGTCTAGAATAGCAGTATATAATCTTCTGTATAGGTTTGTGAATGGCTACGCCTTTCACAAACCCTAATCGCTGCTTTGTGCACACGATAATCTCTTTGTGAGATTATCTTTCTTAGTGAAAGCTTTTCTTCGTGAATTCCTCTTATTCTTATTTTCTGCTATTGTTTAATAAATTGATTGATCTAAAGGCCTCTTCAATTGGTATCAGAGCAGGTTTCTCTTATCAAACAAATGGCTTCATCTTCTTCTTCGTCGAACTCATCAAATCATCCTTCCGCTAAAATTGCTCCTTTTGATGAAACAAACTTTGCTATGTGGAAAATAAAGGCTCTATATGCTTTAGAGTCAGTAGTTGAAGACATGTTGGACATTGTCGAAAAGGGTCCATATGTCCCAATGTATCAGCCTCTGAAAAACAACGTTCCTGATGGTGCCATGAAGAAAACACCTAGAGAAAACTGGACGGCAGATGACAAAAGAAAAAATGGTTTAGATTTTCGTGCTCGTGCCGCAATCAGCTACGCTCTGCCATACAATATTTTTGGGCTAGTTCAAAATTGCATCTCAGCAAAAGAGATGATGGATACTCTGACTGTATCTTTTGAAGGCACTGAAGAAGTCAAGGCTACTCAAATAAATGATCTTAACCGAAGGTATGAACATTTTTTTGCTAAGAAAGGTGAAACCTTGACTCAAACCTTTAACAGATTCAATACTCTTGTTAATGATCTTCGGAGACTAGATCAGTTGAAGCATAGAACTGTTCTAGTGCAGAAGTTTTTGGATTCTCTGGGTGCAGGTTGGGAGAACCATGTTGATGTGCTGAAAAATAGTGAGAAGATCAATTCTATGGACTTACAAAGTCTCTATGGAAATCTTCGATACTATGAAGAATCTAAGCTTCAAAGAAAGGAACTGATGAAAGATTCTCAGCGTGAATCATCTGTAGCTTTGTTCTCAAACAAAAAGCTAGTGTCAGATTCAGACACTGAAAGTAATTCAGATAATGATTCCTCTAAATCTGACACTGATGATCTTGAAAAAGTTGTGGCTAGTGCAACTTTGATTGTTAAGACTTTTGAGAAATCAGGTCGAAACTTCTCAAAGTTCCAGAAGAAGATGGGTGGAAAGTTTTCAAAAAGATCAGAAGCTGATAAAAAGCATGGTACTGATAAGAAAGAGAAGGCTCAGTGCTTTAACTGTGGGAGCACTGATCATTTTGCAAAGGAGTGTAAACAAAAGAAACAAGGCTCAGATGAATACTGGAAGCAGAAGTACAACAAGCTGATTGAGAAGCTGAAAGCAGAGAACTTGAAACACAAAGTTCTTGTTGCTGAAGAAGAAAAATGGAAGACTGATGAGGAGTCATCAGATGATGAAGTCAAGTGTCTAATGGTAAAGATAGAAGACCCGGATGTTTCTGAAAAAGGCAAAAGTACATTTGATGCTGATATGTCTGATGCTGTTGAAAATTCCAGGAAGCACAACACTGACTCTTCTTCAATGTACCAGGTTAAAAACTTTGTTTCCTATTCAATGAATGAAAAAATCAAAATGTTTGAGTATTTGGGCGTCATTAATTCTAAGAAGAATCAAACAATAAGAGATTTGCAAAATCAAATTGATCTTCTTGAAACTGATATATCCATGAAAAGTAACATTATTGAGTCCACTCAGGAAAATCTTAGAATCACTAGTTTGTCAAATTCTTCTTTGTCTGATGAAATTGACAATGTTAAAAATCTTTTGATCAAAGAACAAATTGTGCTTCATACTTGGGCAAAATCTCATAAGAATGCAAATTATATTATTTCGGCTCAAATTCCACATTCATGTGAGAAAATTCTTAGGGGTAATTTTGCAGAAGGTGAAAAGGTTTTTAAATCACAAGAAAAGGAATCTGAGTTTTATTCCATGAATGAGATGAAAAACAATTTCAAAAATAAGTTTGTCAGTAACTCTTTTATTAATCAGAGTTTAATTGATGAATATTGTATTACTAATTCTGATGGTATTACTGAGTGTAATGTTGAAATTATCGGAATTGATCCAACCTCTTACCCTGCACATCTTGTAAGACCAACTCCACTCATTGAGAATATTATTGCCTTTCCTATCTCAAATGGAGTGTTTCATGCTGTTCATGAACAACTTAAGCATTTTCCTGATTGCAATTCATCTGTGAATGAGTCCAAATCAGACACTGATAGCTCATCATCTAACACTGATCAAATTCTTTCTGACACTGAATTCAATTGTGACTCAATGATAAACAAAAGGATTCAAAGCTCTCTTGGTGAATCTTACATGTCAAAATGTGTTAAATCCAAAAATTTGCTCACCAAGAAGAACTTTGGTACTAGAGTTTGTTACAGATGTGGTGATACCTCTCACAAGATCAGTGAATGTTCATTTGATAAATCATCCTTAAGAGCTGATAATATTAAAGTTAGAAATAAAAAATGGACTCTTAAGTCAAATTCTTTAAACTGTCTTCCTAAGGAGTGCTATAATCTATTATCAAATAACTTTGTGAATGACCCATCCTCGAATGGGTCAGTGTGTTCTAACTAGTTTCTCAGCACTGCAGGGTCAGGAGCATCTTTGGTACTTAGATAGTGGTTGCTCAAGGCATATGACAGGATCAAAGTCTCTCCTGGAAGATTATGTCAAGAAAACTGGTCCTGCAGTTACTTATGGAGACAATGGAAAGGGGTTCACTAAAGGATATGGAAATATCAAATGCAATAACGTGGTTTTTCAAAATGTTTCATATGTAAAGGGTCTCAAACACAACCTTATCTCCATCAGTCAATTATGTGATGCTGACTATGAAGTTCACTTTACAAAGAAGGAAGGTAGAGTTGTCAACACTGACAAGAACATCGTACTTTCAGCAAGTAGAAAGGATGATATATATGTTCTTGATATGTTCTCATATGACAAGGCACTGATGCAATGCTTCTTTACTAAGTCTCAGACCAATCTTAGCTGGATTTGGCACAAAAGGTTTTCTCATCTGAACTTCAAGAACCTATCCAAAATATCCAATCAAGATCTAGTTAGAGGGCTCCCAAAATTCAGCGTTGTGAAAGACAAGATGTGCTCAGCTTGTGAACAAGGAAAACAAACCAAGTCCTCTTTCAAACCCAAGTCATGTTCCAGTATATCAGTCCCTCTTCATTTACTCCACATGGACTTGTTTGGACCTATTCCTGTCTGTTCTCTAGGTGGAAATAAGTATACTCTAGTGGTTGTGGATGAGTTCACTCGATTTACATGGGTGGTTTTCCTGAAGAAGAAAAGTCATGCTGCACAGGAAATTATTTCACTGATTCGTAAAAATGAGACACTGACAGGTCTCAAAGTTAAGCGGCTAAGAAGTGATCATGGTACTGAGTTCCGAAATTCAACTCTTGAAGATTTTTGTGATCATAAAGGAATTGGGCAAAACTTCTCAGCTCCTCGCACTCCTCAACAAAATGGAGTTGCTGAACGAAGAAATAAAACACTGATTGAGGCAGGAAGGACCTTGATGATCCATGTTGGTCTTCCTATGTCATTTTGGGCTGAAGCTGTCAATACAGCGTGCTTTACTCAGAATCGATCTCTAATTCACAGGATTCATAAGAAGACACCATATGAAATGCTGAAAGATCGAAAGCCAGATGTATCTTTTTTTTCACGTGTTCGGATGTATTTGTTATATTCTAAATCAGCGTGACCCAAGATCCAAGTTTGAACCTAAGGCTGATAAAGGTATTTTTGTTGGGTACTCATCTATTTCAAAGGCTTTTCGTGTTTTTCATGTGAACAGGCAATGCATTGAAGAATCCATTCATGTGAAGTTTGATGAGGAATCATACACTGATGAAAAATTCACTCATTCCTCATCTATTTTTCAAAAGCTTCTCTCCTGTCCATTTGACGAAGTTCCTCTTGCTGGAGATGAAGCTGATTCTTCTGATTCTATCGTTCCAGTTCCATGTTCCTTGAATCAAGATACTGCAGCCAGATCAGCAGATAATTCATTAGGTGCTGATGAAATCCTTGAAGCTGAAGACTCTCCTGCAACTGATAACTTGTCAGTGTCAAACTCTTCGGAATCAGCATCAGTTTCTGAACATCGATATCATCCAGTTGATCAAATTATTGGGAATATTCATGATGGTGTCCAATCCAAATCTCGTGTATCTAATAACTTTTGCATGTATGTTAATTTTGTTTCAATGATCTTACCTGACAAGATTCACACAGCTCTTCAAGATGCTGATTGGATCAAGGCCATGCAAGAAGAACTGAATGAGTTTGAAAGGCACAAAGTTTGGACTCTTGTCCCAAGACCATCAGGAAAGACTATCACCGGAACTCGCTGGGTCTATCGCAACAAGGTTGATAAAGATGGAATCATTACTCGCAACAAGGCAAGGCTTGTCGCTCAAGGGTTTACTCAAATTGAATCCATCGACTACGGCGAAACCTTTGCTCCAGTTGCTCGCATTGAAGCAATCAGACTGTTTCTCGCATACGCATCCTACATGAATTTCATTGTCTATCAAATGGATGTGAAAACAGCCTTTCTTCATGGTGTGTTAGAAGAAGAAGTTTTCCTCAATCAGCCCCCAGGCTTTGTTGACAAAGATCACCCTGATTATGTGTACCGATTAGACAAAGTTGTTTATGGACTGAAGCAAGCACCCAAGGCTTGGTATGAGACGCTGACATCGTATCTTCTTGAAAATGGATACAGACGAGGAGCAATCAACAATACTCTCTTCATCAAAAACAAAGGCTCAGATATGGTTCTTGTTCAAATTTATGTCGATGACATCATTTTTGGCTCTCCAAATGAGAAGCTGAGCAAGGAATTTGCAGAGATCATGTCTCAAAGGTTCGAAATGAGCATGATGGGGAAGATGACCTTCTTCTTAGGTCTTGAAGTTCAGCAACAAAAGTCAGGTATTTCTATTTGCCAAAGTAAATATATTCTGACTTGCTTGTTAAGTATTCTCTCAGTGACTGCAAACCAGCCTCCACTCCAGTGTCCAAGACTGACAAGATACACGCTGATCCAACTGGAACTGATGTAAATCACTCTCTGTATCGAGGAATGATTGGATCTCTTTTATATCTCACGGCAAGTCGTCCTGATATCATGTTTGGAACCATTCTCTGTGCTCGATTCCAAGCTAATCCCAAGGAATCCCATCTCATGGCCGTCAAACGTATCTTTCGATACTTGAAAGGGACTCAAAACCTAGCACTGTGGTATCCTCGCGACTCAGCATTTGAACTTTTTGGATACACTGACTCAGACTATGCAGGATGCAATTTAGACAAAAAGAGTACATTTGGTGGATGTCACTTCCTTGGAAATCGTCTCATCAGCTGGTCTAGCAAGAAGCAAACATCAGTAGCCATCTCAACTGCTGAAGCTGAGTATGTTGCAGCTGGGAGATGTTGTGCTCAGCTCTTATGGATTCAAAATCAGCTTCTCGACTATGGGATCAAGTTCTCAAAGACTCCCATATATTGTGATAACACCAGTGCCATTAAAATCACACAAAACCCTGTTCAGCACTCAAAGACGAAGCATATCGAAATCAGGCATCATTTCATCAGAGATAATGTTGAAAAGGGAAAGGTTGTTCTTGAACATGTCAAGACTTCGGAGCAACTTGCTGATATCTTCACTAAGGCACTGGATTCTCAAACAACTGCTTACATTATTGGAGAACTTGGAATGATTACCTTGTAATTAATTTTGTTGTTTAATTATGCTAATGTTTGGTATTGTCTTATAAGCTGATGTACATTGTGCTGATGATGACATGCTGATGATTTTTGCATACTGAGTACTTGGTTTGATCTCCCATCTTTCTCTCTTCTTCAAGTCTTCTAAACTAAAGTTGAATGATTCACTGTACTAAACCATACACTGATAACAACTTGAAACTCTTTGCCGATGGTTAGATCAAAGCACCAAGATCTATCACATGCAACTATCCCCTCTTACCAATCTTACACTGATTCTGTGATTCAGTGTGACAAAACACACGCTGATGAGAGTTTAAAAATCTTTGCCGATGGATAGATCAAAACACCAAGATCTATCACACGCAACTATCCCTTCTTACCAACCTTACACTGATTCTGTGATTCGGTGTGACAAAACACACGCTGATGAGAGTTTAAAAATCTTTGCCGATGGTTAGACCAAAACACCAAGGTTTATCACACGCAACAATCCTTTCTTTACCTTCTTCTCATTCAGTGTCTAATGATTCAGTAAGATAAACCACTCACTGATAAAGTCACAACACTCTGTGCCGATGGTTAGATAATGCAACTAGTATCTATCACACGCACCAATCTCCTTGCTAGCCTCAATTGAGCAAGTTGTACCTTGAATTGACGGAGATATACTTTCAGCATGTAATTTTTGTGACACTGATCTCAGCGCTTCTGCAAACACTGATTGACGTTTCATCTTCAGTCAACGACTCTTTTACCCAACGGCTACTTTTTAATGGCTACTTTTTATCTGACAGGTTGTTACGATACGCCGTTTTTCTTTTAAAGAAGATAATCATTACCTTTTTGAAAGGCCCGTTTAATTCCATATTTAAACCTCTTCTCTCCCTATTTCAAACTTTCCTTCCACAATCTAACCTTCTTTCACCTATACTCAAAACCCTAAAACCCTAAAAACTCTCTAATGGCTGCCTCTTTGTTCACCTTCTCTTCTACTTCACGAAGGGTAATCCCTGCCCCAAACTCTCCTCCTCTCCCAATATACATCAAAGCCACCAACGTTGTGTTCAACCCTGATATTCCCGAGGTTCATCGAGGTCTTGGACTTGATGATTTTGCTAATATTTAGCCTCTTGCCGCCTTCGATACGCAATCAGTGACATTGCATCAGAGTTCTTTCCTGAACAAGTTTGTGAGTTCTACTACACTGCAACTATCAATGACGACAACAATGCCATTACCGGGACAATTGGCCGTGGAAGACATTCTGTCTTTATCACCGCAGAACTTCTCAGTGCTGCACTAAGGTTACCTATTTTTGAACCCTTTTCTGAACCTCCTTCTATTGAACGATGTCGACGATTATTTGATCAACTGGGATATGATCACTCAAAGGCTGGTGCTCGATCAGCTCTTATTTTGCGCCAATGTATGACCCCAGGATGGAATTTCTTCACCGGTGCTCTGTGCAAGTGTGTGGGTCACAAGTCTCGAAGTGGTGATCAATTGAGTAACTATGAGCAACAAGTCGTCTGCTCACTTCTTCTCAACAAAAGACATGATTATGGGGCCCTATTCTTTGATCAACTTGTTCAGCTTCTTCGTGCAAATGTACGCGCTGATCATGTTCCGTTTCCACGCTGGATTGCTCTTGTGTTCGACAAATTTTTCGCTGCAGACTACTTTTCGCATTCTGGGAATCCCATCCAATGCCCTCGCATGTCTGTTCGCATGTATCAAGATGATCCCCTGGATACTGACATCGGAATCTCTGATAGGATGAGAGAATGGATTGCAAATCCATACACTGTTCCTTCTCTCACCGCTGACACTGATGAAGGAAGCGCTGATGGTAACCAAGTAGATGATGCCAGTCAAGAGGATGAACCACATGATGGTGGTCATTTCTCTCCTCAACTGTCTCATCATATCGTCTCAGTTGCTGATGTTCCCTCAGCTCAAAAGGATTCACTGAGTCAGGGGGAGCAACAATTTCAGGAGGAGAAACCATCCCAGGGGGAGCATCCATCTCAGGGGGAGTATCCACCCCAAGGGGACCAATATTCTCCGGTAATGCCTCCTAGCTCTCCAGCAGCTCTAGCTACTTCAGTTGTTCAAATTCCGCCCTCGGCATTTACTGAACTTCTGACACTGACTCGGGACATGAATCAGCGTCTTCTACGCATTGAGGCTGATGTTCATCAGCTAAAGGAAGTTCTCCTGCATACTCCTCCCTCTAGTCCCCAATCTGATGATGCTCAAAAAGGGGGAGATACTGATGATGATGCTGATGCTGATGATAATGCTGATAATGAACCGAATGACAGAGACACCGAACCTGTTGACAACACCATTGTTCAGCCTGAGTCACCAAAGCCAACTGACTCTGTGGGGCATAATAGTCCAGCAGCTACTGAAAAGCTGATTGAAGATAGTGAGCATGATGAAGAGCATGATGAACCAGATGATGATTGTTAAATACTGGATATGAACTTCATTAATCCTCTTATTCCAGTTCAAGAAGAAAGTTCTGATGATCTTGATAATGAATCTCGAAGTCCAGACATGAAATCAGTCGATCCTATTGCTGATCCCATTATTCCGGTCCAAGGAGAAGATTCGGACGTTGCCAGTGAAGACTCTCATCCGCTATCTCGAAAGCGTAAGGTAGCAGATACTGACTTGGCTCATTCTCAAACTGATACTTCTCTGCCTGGCAAGAAACCCAGGTCCATAGTCAGTATATCAAATCTTGCGGCTGAATGGAACATGTCTCCTGATCAAGTTAAGCAAATTCTTGATGAAACTAATCAAGCTCAGCTTCTAAAGAACATTGCTCAAGCTGATGAATCTCTTATTCAGCACAAACTTCAGGCCAAAGGATCTTTTGAAGCTCAGATGCAGAAATTCCTGGAGTTCCAGTCCAAATCTCAATCTTCTCAACCTTCTCCTAGCAATAGTAAGCCTAAGACTGACAGTGTTCTTGACCAGATCGATCGAAAGAGGTTTGAAGATGTTCTTAATCGACGAATGTGTGGTGATAAGATCATCAAAGTCAAAGCTTCTAAACCACGAAATGAGAAAATCCTTACGCTGCTGATCACTCGTCAAGGTCCTCAGCATTCATACACTGAAGTTGTCAAGAGGGATGAGCTGATCAGGTATGGATATTCTGAATGGATGGAACTACTTGAACTAGCATCCAAGCAAACCTCAGCTCACTCTTCGGAACTGACTTGTGCTCTTCATTTGCTGATCAAGAAAGTTCAGCGTTTGGATCTTGTTCCCAAAGAACGACCTCAGCATCAAGGCCAAAGGTTATCTGCCCCTAGAACTCGAAGAACCAAGTTTCAAGTTGATGGTGAAGATGTATTGGTTCTGGACTTTGGTGCTGGTGGAATAAACAATTCTCTTCCTATCAGTGTTGATCCGGTTCAGCATAAGTTTATCTCAGCTCCTAAACACGGGATGTTTTATCTTGATAAAAACAGAAAGATGTGTTTTCAGCAAACTGCTGAGATCCCAAAGGCTCCAACCACTCATCTTGTTGGCTTAAGGCAAATGTGCATGAGTCATCAAGATCTCTCCGGAGAATTTCACATTCTTAATGCCATGGAGCTGCTGAACAGAAGACAGGAGTTGCTGGATAGTCCTTACTGGCCAGTAAAAATAGAAGTTGAAGCTGAGTATGAAGAGTTCCTGTCCAGAGGTGTTTTAGATTAGTTTGTTTTGAACATCATCATATTGGGGGAAATTGTAAGGTCAAACCTTGAAATATGATAATGTTTAAAACAGACTCAGCATTAGCGCATATCTCAGTATCAGCATCAGCGTGTCAGCGCTCAGTTTGTAATAGTTCAGTTTATTCAGTGAATTGTAACAAATCTTGTATTTATCTTGTTTCCATAGTTAGCCTAATTAGTTAGCTGGCGTATCCCTGATTTGTAGGGATTGTCTAGAATAGCAGTATATAATCTTCTGTATAGGTTTGTGAATGGCTACGCCTTTCACAAACCCTAATCGTTGCTTTGTGCACACGATAATCTCTTTGTGAGATTATCTTTCTTAGTGAAAGCTTTTCTTCGTGAATTCCTCTTATTCTTATTTTCTGCTATTGTTTGATAAATTGATTGATCTAAAGGCCTCTTCAGTTTCGACGAATCCGGCGAATCATTCGACATGGTAATCCGTTCGCCGATCGTCCTCGAAGATGTCAACCTCGGCGACAACATAGCGGTAAATGGAACTTCTTTAACAGTTACAGAATTCAACTCCGAGCGATTGGAATTCAAAGTTGAGTTGGCTCCTGAAACATTTGTTAATCAAATTGGAAAAGGGTGCAGTTGCTAATTTGGAGAGAGCCGTGAAACCATCGACACAAATGGGTCGACATTTCGTGCAGGGGCATGTGGATGGAACAGGGGAGATTGTTTCAATGGAGGTGGAACGGGATTCATTATGGATTAAGGTGAAGACGTCGCCGGAGAGTTCAAATTTTATAGTGGCGAAGGGGTTCATTACGGTGGATGGAACTAGTTTGATGGTGGTGGATGTGTTTGATGAAGAGGAGTGTTTCAATTTCCTGTTGGTGGAGTATACACAGCAGAAAGTTGTGATTCCACTGAAGCAAACGGGACAGAAGGTGAATCTTGAAGTGGATATATTGGGGAAATATGTAGAGAGGCTTCTTAACAGTGGATTTGTAGAGAGTATAAAATCAAGATGATCAGGTGCTCCATTGTTTTTCCAGGTTGTAGTTTGAATATGATATGCAATGTTGTTTTGTGTAACAAGTATGTGAGTTTCATTCAAATAGAATTATATTGTGTTTGTCGGACCTCTAAGTGTATGATAATTTAGGAGAGAGAGAGAGAGAGAGAGCCTTTAATATTAAATAATTATATTTATTTTTCTTTTTTTAAAAAAATTAAGGCAAAACTTCATAAATGGTCCATGTGGTTGTGAAATGACTGAAATACCCTTCACCTAACGGTCAAAAGTTAACGGAGTTAGCGAAAAGGACCATTTGTTAAAAGTTTTGAAACCACAGGGACCATCTGTGAGGTTTTTTGAACTTAGGGACTAAACTTGATATTTTTTAAAACCACAGGGACCATTTTTGAAGTTTTGTCTTTATTAAATATTTTCGATATTTAATTTATATATAAATTATCCGATATTATCCAAGGGGGGGAGTCAGCGAGCTGATCCTCATTACACCCAGCGTAATTCGAAGTTCCAGCCCCTATAAAAGGATGTCGAGGGCAGCCGAGTTCTTTGCTCATTTCTTCCCTTTCTCTCGCGTTTTTTCATCGTTTTTCGTGTAAGAATTATCCCGAAGCCCCGGTATCATTCCCGAGCCTCGAAGCAAGTCCCGAAGCCCCGAAGATCCCGAGAAGTGCAATTCCCGAGCCGAAGCTCTGCCGGCGAGGAGTCTGGTTTTTGTGAAGATCTTCCAGATCTGCCGAAGAATACTACTTCTATAAGCCGTAGTGTTGTCCGATCATCTTCTGATCAAGTGAGTGTGTCACATAAATACGAAGTATTTACTATAATACGTGTTATGTGTTTATATATATATATATATATATATATATATATATATATATATATATATATATATATATATATATATATATATATATATTGGTGTTGATTTGAAGGGGGTACATAATCTCTTTCAAATGCACAATTTTATACAAGTATCGATTTAACGTACTAAGTATATGTGTTATGTGAGTGTATCGATGTTATCTTCTAATCTCATAGATATGATTTATTCTCTATGAAATATGTGTTATGTTTATGTGCCTCATCTTTTATCTGGAATGTGTTTTGAATGAACATACTATAAATGTTTTAAACTATGTATAAAAATGTGTATTTTATCTACTAACATGTTGGTTAGAACATGGGTAGATAGTTGTCTTGTGATAAAAAGATGAGAGGCCTCGATGTTTTTGATTTAGTCATCTAGCGGAGTTTAGATGATGACCACAAACTTTTCTAAACAGTCCTGTGGAACGCTAGCAGGTTCGCCACCTGTAGGTGTTAATGAACTCGGGTGTTCATTCGATGTACTCCATCCCCCCCATGGTTGCCTTATTTGACTTATATTGCTGAGGAACCCCCGAAGCATGTGTTGTCGTCCCGGTAAAATATTCTTAGACTACGTCCCTTATGTTAGTTGTCTTAGGGACGTAAAGTGAGAATAACGGGAATGGGTAATTGGGTTATTGTTGGTTGGTGGAATTAAATATAATTATTTATTGTGGGTTGAAAACCCTATATGCTCACCAGGCTCTCAAGCCTGACCCACTCAGTTTTATTTGTATTACAGGAAGTGACGGAAGGGCATAAGATGGATGAATTATCAATTTGTTTTGTTTACAAGTCTGTATATGTATATATTTGTTGAACGACTTGTAATGTTATCGTTTATGCTTTATGGTCTGTATCGGAACATGACATCCCGAGTTTTGATTATATAATGAAAATACATTTCTTTATGAAATGCTTTGGTAAATATTATTTTATCATACTTTTTTTTTGGGAACAAATTTCACAACTCTTTCAAATCAAAAGGATTTACTTTGAAATTATTTTAAAAGCATAAATGAAAATCGGTCTTTTCTGGCCGAGATTTTGGGGATGTCACACTTGAGGTCAAGGATCTGGAACTAGTTCATCTTTTGACACCCAAAGGAGGTATAAAGCTCCTATCTTTCCTATTAGAAGCTTAGATCTAGGGTTTTGAAACTTTGGACCTTTTTAGGTCCAAAGTATGGATCTTGTTCATGCAACTTCGCTTTTGAGCTTAGGGTTGCCACCCTTGAAGCTCAAAGTGTTCCTTTAGCAGTAATGTTTCAAGCTTTGAGGCCTTTATGTAGCCATGCATGAGATCTAGCCATTTCCAAGGAAGTTTATTGTTATTTTTAGAGTTGGGTTCATTTGGTGGGTTGCAAGCCACCAAGTGATTGACTTTATGGGTTAGGACGAAGTATTGGACTCAGATATGTAGTTTGGACGTAGTGTCTTAAGGGATTAAGCAGTTTTGGAGAAAATGGCTTAACAGGAGAGTACGTTGGGCGTACACGCCAGTACGCATAGCGTACAAGCCATTCAAGCAGTACGCACAACGTACATAAGGGTACACTCATCGTACGCTCAGACAATGGGCTTTATGTTATTGGGCCTCGGTTAGGGCCAAGTTTTGGACATAGCAGTAGTTGGGCCGTGATGGGACTTTAGGAGTCATTCAAGGACCCAAGGACTAGTTGGGCTTGAGAGGAAAGCCCATTTGAGGAGTTGGGCCCAATTTAGAAAATTGGGCCATTTGGGGACTTTAATGGGCTTTAATGAGTTTGAAAGGACTAGAAAGGATTGGGCCTAGGTCATGGCCCAAATTAGATCAAAAGGGTTAAAATAGTCATTTTACCCTTAGAAGGATTCTCAGTTTTTGACTAAGTGCTTATTTGTTCATAATAGTAGGGGAGTAGTTGGAGCAACGAATAGAGTTACCTTGCACGAGTTTTCAGCAGCCAGATTGAGAGGTGAGTTTTCCTCCAGTAGGAACGGGTCTAAGGCACCAATGTCGGCCCGTTTATGTAGTTACAGTATGTCGGACTTTGGTCCGATGCCAGCGTTAGCCCGATGCAGATTACATGTTTCTGGACTTTGGTATGATGTCGGGGCGGTCCCGATAAGAAGTTATGTATGCTTGATGTCTTTGTGATTCATGCATATTATATGTTATGTGTTATGTGTTCCGGGCTTCAGTCCGATGTCGGGGCAAGCCCAATGTATGCCAGTTTATATGTTATATGTTATATGTTATATGATTCCGACTTCGGTCCGATGTCGGGGCAAGCCTGATGCAGGTTATGTGATTATGTTATGTGTTTATGATATATGTTATGATGTGTATGTGCCGGGGTAAGCTCGATGTCGGGGTGAGCCCGATTCCAGACATAGTCTGATGCCGGGGTGAGCCCGATGTCGGGTTCGTCCTGATGCAGTTGGGAGTAGTCCTAGAGTTATGCTATTTGTTATATTTTATGTGTATGGTATGTGGTATTTTGGGGGAGCTCCCTAAGCTTCGTGCTTACAGTTTTCAGTTTTGGTTTCAGGTACTTCAGCTAGCAAAGGGAAGGGCTCGAGTTGATAGCATGGCACACACCACAATCTTTTTGGCCTGGGAGATTACTCTGATAATTGTTTTAAGATTTGGCGTCTTTGAAAGATGATACTATATTTTGAGATACATATTTTATGATTTTCTATTATGATGATGATTTTTATGGTTATAATAATGATTCAAAAACGAAATTTTTGGACTGTATTTTTGGGATGTTTCGGCATCGATGACTATGGGAGGTCAAGGCATATTCTATGAAAATATCATTACGTTTGACATAGAGTTAAAGATGGCGACCTCTTGGTGAATCGAGTATCATCAATGAATAATCATGTTGATCCTTTTACAAAGGGGTTATGCAAGCACAAGCACTTCAAGCATACTAAGAGCATTGGATTAAAAGATGATGCTAGTTTTAGTAGTTAGTTGATAGTTTGAAACCATGTAACAAAATAAATTGTAACTGTTTGTGGTGATTAAATAATAGAAATTTATTTATGAGTTTGTGTACTACTATCTTCATTTATTTGTTGTTGTGTTTTGTTTTGCATGTTTATTTCCCGAGTATTAAATTATTCAAAACGCCATATTCGGTCATACTTTTGGGAGTAAAGTACTGATTAAAGACTGTCATGGAGTATTAGTAGATTATTTGTTATAGTGATTGGATATGGTATAGAGATTGTTGCTATACTCACGAGTATTTAAACATGGGTTTAAGATTTGGTTAAACATGCGCTTAGAGATTACTTTACTGATTCAATCATGAGTACTTCTAAGACGATAATATTTTCTATTCTTCAAGCAGAGATACATAAGTTATAGTTTACAACTCTATTGTGCATTGGTATTACATTAACTCATCTGTAACTAGATGTTATAAAATGTAGTTCCATGTATAGAATTATAAGTAAAGTTTATAATTATGTAATCAAATTTTATTTATTGCTTTTTCCTTTAAAAGGAAAGTGATATCTTTGGTCTCTTCGATGATTTGATGTTAACATTATAGTGATGGGCCTAACCCGATTTGTAGTCTAATAGGATCATCATAAATTAGAAATCTGGAAACAAAATATTGGACTATGAGATTGGTTTGTATCCATTTCTTGTGTTCATACGATATCTTTTAGAGTGATGCAATAGTTAATCACTTATCTTAGGGCCAATGTGTGATTTAATTCAGAGTTAGGCAATGGTTTTGGAAAGCACACTTTTCTGGTTATTCAAAGTCTATATTTGTAATTATAGTTGATGACTTATCCAAGTGGGTGACTGTTGGATTAAGTGTGTAAGATCATAACTAAATTGGTATAACTTTATGAAATAAAAGTAAAGTCTTTTTTGGGTTGCCCTTAATAAATAGAAATAGCTAGAAACGACTTTAGGAGAGTGAAGAAATGATTTGTTAATTTATTATATGATTAATAAATTAATTAGAAATAGTTTAGAATTAATCAGAATTAATTGGAAATTAATTAAAGTTATTTAAAGGTGCAAGAGTTGAATTGCAATTGTTTAATTGTTGATCAAGGGAGACAATTCTGGAACCTCCCTATAGTGGATGGTTTTAAGGGGTTCCGAAAAGGTTCTAGAAGCCTATATATAGCTGATAAGGATAACTACTTTAGATAGGTTAAATTCTATTATTTAATTATTCAAATTAGGGTTTATCCCGAAGACCGAACATTTATAAATAGGGACCATAACCCTAGCAAAATTCGATCCCTAAGCATACACAAGCAGAGATCGGATTTCATCTCTCCATCCTTTCTCCTATTTCATTCCTAGGGTTTCTAGTGTATTGGGTGTGAGCTATTAGATGCATTCATATTATTGGTGCTTGTTTTCCAAAGGATGATTTGAAGATTCAAGGTTGTTATTTTTTATTATAGCTTAAGGTATATGTTTCTAGTCTTGTTGATTTACAAAATTAGTATATTAGATCTTTAGTTTCATAGTATGCTACTATAATGAGAAATGTCATAGATCTCTAGGTTACATGTGCCTATAAATAGTTTTATGATTCCGCTGCGTAAATTTTTATTTTATAACCTAGAAAACCCATCAATAATAGTAACCATGTCAAATTATTATTATTTTTATTATTAGTAATTGTAATCTGACCCTCATTATTTCTTTGTTATCCTTGCCGTTACCGGTCTATAATAAATTGTTGTTGAATTAGATACACAGAAACCGTTAGATAATAAATACTCATAATAAATAGTATCTCAAGTCAAACACGTCATTTTTAAAAAATAATAATATAATTAGGAAAAATGGTAATCCTAAAATATAAAAAGGTAACCCACCTTGTTAACCATATCATTATGTTCATTGTTAGTGATTTTAATGTCATCAGGTCATTTTACGTTATTGAAATTTATACAAGTTTCAAAGGGAATCTGACCTATAATAAGATACAAGTCATGCGGTACTGTGTGTAAACTTGTTCCGAACATGTCGAATGGTAAGGATCAATGGGCAACATGCATTGCACAGTTAACGAACCCCGTTACCTAAGTAGATATTTTGACTGTAAGTATGGATGAGCGTGGTACTGTAAGTATGGATGAGCGTGGTACAAAACTAGTACTTACCCAATAATATCGAGTACCAAAATAGGTGAAAAACGATACTAAATACCAAACCAAACTACCTTTACTGGTAACCTGGTATTTATCGATTTTCGATATGTGCACCGAAGCCGATGGTACCAAATCCTAAATTTCTCAATTTCAGAGTATCGAGTACTCTCTGATATTAACATAAATAGTTTTGTTCCGTTACCAATACCGGTTTGGACCCAGAATTTCAGTAGTCTTGCTAACCCCTAATTGTAAGTACGGTAGAAAAACATGGACAGAAGTAGAAGACTAATATGAATGGATCCAATTTTACTAAAGAAAATGTCTAAGCCATTCTTGCGAACATCAAAAGTTTGGTCACCTTTTGAACTCCTAAACTTCATATATGGGCATTTATTGAATTTCTGAACTTGTGAAGTTGGGGAACCTTAACATATCAAAAGGTAGTGTTGGTGATTTTTATTGTCACATGAACTCTTAATGTAAATTGAATTTATACTAATGTCAAATGAGACTCAAATTATGATTTAATACTAGTTATACAAGTAACGAAATGGACTCAAACTATAATCTAATGCAAGTTAGGTGGTGCATAATTGACCCTTGTATAAGGTGAGTTTGATCCAAAACATGAAAAGTGACATGGTTAAGAGGCATCACCTTGAAACCTAAACAAAATTTTAGGTCAGAATTGAAGTGGATCATATCGGATTTGAATTTATTTTTATACTATTTAGATCAATGTTTTGAAAACTGAAATCAATTTGGATTCATTTGATAAGATCGTATCGAACCAATACTTTCAAACGAACACCCCTATCCTGGCTATGAGCAGTTTTTCAGACTGACATTTTTTTTCAAGAAAGTACTTCTTATCTGTCAAATCCGCTATGTTCATCAATCTTGACATCCGTACACAACTCATTAATCAAAAAGTATCCATAAATAATTATACTTTACATATTCTTAACAAATCCATAGATTATATAATAATAGAACCAACAATGTTTCATACCAAGTTTCTAATAAGCCAGGCTCATCCTGGAGGTTCCCTTTAATGAATTTACAATTGTTGATTTTAGATGACTAAGAATTGTTTTTAACTTACAAAAACCATTATATCGTTATCTTTTTTTTTTTGGGTATTGTTGTTATATATAATAATTATATACCTATTTTTAGTTCTTCTTAGACTTTGAGTTCCCATACACATTTCTAGTTCGAAGGATTTATCATTTTTGCATAAATTTAAAATGTTATTAGTCTGGATTTATCCTATACAAAGTTTGTGACACCCGAATTATTATACAAGGGCGATGAATTTACACAAAGTATAACAGTTTTAGCGGTACGATGAGTCGCCTCCCTCCATGAGATTGAGGGTTCAAATCAGTAGAACAATTCTATTTTAAAATACTTGTTTTCCTTAACAAAAGTTGTTAGTATTATGTAAAATTAACCCTAATTAAAACTATCAACTTTGGGTAAACCACATTAACAACCATAAAAGGACATAAACATAGAGAATTGATATATTTTCAATGATTTGGTTTTTTCTATATATTTTATCAAAAGGGAAATAAACTTTGATATAGATGGATCATGAGTGAAACAAAGCACTCAAAATTATATTCATGTATAATTAATCTTAATTTTGAAATATGTCATCTTTTCCATTTTTTGTGTATTGGATGACATTATCAAAATCTGACACATGATCACACTAACAATTACCAACAGAAGTAAGACTAGTGGATGCACCATAACGTCTTCAACCCACATCACAATAACAGTTATCATCATCAGTGACACCAATATTTGCAACGCAAACTTGTAAATACATAACAACATCAAAGGTGTCATCACAAGTAACAAAAGCATAATCTTCATCAAGTCCAGCTCTGGCTTGTGGATCGCTACCCTAACCATGTTTGCAAATTCAACCAAGTTTGACAATTGACCAAAGAAATTCTTTATATGATATTTAAATTGTTGAGCAACCAATCTCATGATTTTAGAACTATATGTTGCCTATATTAAAATGCAAATGGGTATTTATAGTTGAATATCTCAAATTTATTTGAAAAGTTTTCATTGTACATTATAATATTGCATTAAAAAACAAGAAATTAATTGAAAATATAATTTATAAAATATTATTTTCATTTATTACAACCGACACAATTGAATTCAAATTGCTTTTTGGGAGTAAATGCACAAAAATCCATGTATATCTCATTCTGAACAATATTATCATGGGAAAATAACTTGTAAGGGTAATGAAGTATTAGACTTGTACAGAAAATACCATTGAACTTTTTTTTTGTACACATATCACCAATCAACTATAGCTTTTGTACACATATTACCATTAAGCTTCACCTTTGTTCAAAAAATACATTATGTTACCAGTAATAGTAGGTCACCAGCCACGTAACATGTCACGTGGCTGCTGACGTGGATTTTATTGTATATTATGTACACATTATACCATTAAACTATTTTTTGGACACATTATACCATTAAACTTTTTTTTGTGTACATTTTACCAATAAACTTTTTGTACATATTTTACCATTAATCTTATATAATTTATTCAAAAAATATCATTTCAAAAAATACATATTTTTACATAAAATGGGTTTTCCATCACCTATTGTGACTCCATGATTTTGTAAGGTTTGGGGGAAACGGTTTGTTTTTTACAATGATACTAAGGACTTTCTTTTACAACTACATTGTGAATTTATGTTGGTCATACATCAATTGAAACCCACAAGGTTTGAACCTGAGACTTTTATCTGGAGCGGCGAAGAAATACGCAATTGTTCATTATTTTAGCTAATGTCTAATAAATAAACATATTCTTATAATTCATTTTCTTAGGAAACTACTTTTGAGACACACTTATAAACTGATGAAACATTTTGTACATGTTACCTTATTATAATCCCCCCCCCCCCCCCCTCTTCTTGATTATGGTTGATGATTAAAAAAGTGCATTGAAATTATGTCGTTTACCGATAGGAAAATGACTTATAATGATAAGTTTACTAAAATTTAGAAAATCAGTAAAATCCACATCAGGTGATGGGAAACCTACTTTTATGTAACAATATGTATTTTTTGAAATGATATTTTTTTCAATAAGTTATATAACATTAATCGTAAAATGTGTACAAAAAAAAGTTTAATGGTAAAATGTATACAAAAAAGTTTAATGGTATAATGTGTACAAAAAATAGTTTAATGGTATAATGTATACATAATAAACAGTAAAATCCACGTCAGCAGCCACGTGGCATGCTACGTGGCTAATGACCTATTATTACCGGTAATATAATGGTATTTTTTGAACAAATGTGAAGTTTAATGGTCATATATGTACAAAAGTTATAGTTGATTGGTGATGTGTGTACAAAAAAAAGTACAATTGTATTTTTTGTACAAGTCTAATACTTTGTTACCCTTACAAGTCATTTTCCCTATTATCATATAGAGAGAAATAGATTTTATAATAATATAATTTTCATGTTTGTTGAAATCCTATTAGTTATTGGTCAATTTTATTCACATATTTTTTAAAATAAAAGAGAGGGACAATTTTGTAAAGTGACAACTACATTTTGCAATATTTGACTAGATTAACAAGCCAAATTTCTTTCTTTTTTTATTATTAAAAAATATAAAAATGAAAAAAGAACTGTAAAAAATTAGAACTTGAAAAGAAAACTTGGCTTTCCAGACTTTATTAAATAAAAAAAATTATAAAAAAAAACAGTTGCATTAATAAGTACATTAAGAGGCCTGATTACAAATTGTAGAAAAAAAAAACAGAGCCTTACAATAATAATAGCAAAAGAAAAGAAAAAGACTATTATGCCCCTAACAACTAAATATTAAATATGCTAACTAATGTCTTCTCTCCCATTTCCCTTCACGTCTCCCGTCTCGTTCTCTCCGCTCCATCACCTGCCTTGACTTGTTTCCCCTTGAAGCATTCCGTTGACCAGACCCAAAATTACCAGATTGCCCCTCCAATGCCATCATTACATCCGCTTCACCAACACTCCCTGTATCTCCCGAATCCCTGCTCCCATCAAAGTTCTCTTCATAGCTGCTGCCACCATCATCTTGGCGGTCACGCGGTTGTAGCAGAGTCGGCGGTTGGCCGGAAAATTGCCGCCCCCCCGACAGGACAATGGTCGGATTCGTGAAATCAGGCGGCAAACCACCACCACCACCACCACTACCACCACTTCCGCCGCTTGTTCTCAAGTTGCCTTCATTTGTTGATCTTCCATTATCCCTTTCACGATATCTCTCTCGAGGCCGACTGCATATAGGATCAATTAGAAACTGATTAATGTTTTTATTTATAGAATTAATATAATATAAATACATATTTAAAATATTACATACCTACTAGGACCAGAGGAATATTCCCTTCGTGATTGTGATCGGGATTCTGCCTGTTCTAGCTCCCGTTGGAGTTCTCTCTACAAGATAACAAGGGCTAAACGTGTTAAATTACAATAATCCAGGGGTGGTTTGTGTAAATATATTGATATGATGTTACTTGTGTTTTCTTTTCTTTCTCCATATCAAGATTGTGTTGAAGTTCCCTAGTTTTTGCACGTTCAATTGCAAGCAACTTTTGTCTCTCGATCTCCTTTTCTGTTTCAGCTGCCCTTTCCCTATCACAAGTTAAGATTCTTCATAAATGAAATGGACTAAATGCAAGAAATAGCAACATACTTTCATCCATTTGTTTTATCATATTCAAATATGATAAGAAGAGATGAAAGTAGGATGCTATAATGAAAAATGAAGAAGAGGTGAAACCTATCAAGTTCCTGAAGGAGCTCTGCTTCATGGAAAGCTGTCTCCTCTAAGTACTTTTGGCGTGCACGTCTTATCACCAATTTCTTCTGTCTGCGTGCTACAATTTCTTCTTTAAGCTTAGCCTTTTCCCTATTCAGTATTAATTAAAAAAAAATTATCTCCTAAAAGATGTGGAAGATTATTGATAAGGATTAAAGAAAAAAAAATGAAATAGAAAAGAAAATATTGCATACAGAGACTGAATGTGATCCTTAATTTCTTGAAGACGTTTATCTTCCCTCTCATAATCTGGATTAAAACCAAGTGGCATGAGAAATATTGTCACATGGAGATTAATTATAAATTCATAAATTCTTTAAAAAAAAAAAAAGTTACTGGCTAGAAAAGGAAGCTTTCTCCAATCTGTGACATCATTAGATGACTCTTCAAGAGACTGCTCTTTCTGTATTAGATCCATTTCAATTTCAGCCTCTACAATTTCCTGCCACACATCATTCAATACATCTTATTATTATTATTATTTTTTTATTATTTTCTAAAACAATGCAAATATTGTAATGTTAGAACTTACCATAAGTTTTTCATCGGTTTTTTTCGAAAAGAAATCAAAGTATGATTGTACAGAAGTCAAATTCGCAAGGACCTGTCACATAAATTATAGATCAAATATAGTTAATCTTGATATGTGTTTTTCAAAGGGTATTATAGTCGATGAAAAGGTGTTGCTTACCTGAAGAAGTGTCTCACGCGTACTTTCAAAATCAGAGTCTCCTTTTCTTGAAAAATCTGAAGTCAGAACTCCCTTGAGAATCTTGATATGCAAAATTTTACATGTTAGAATAATGCATTAATATATAAATGCACTTTCTTTAATTAAAAACATAACAATTATAATCTTGGAAATACTTACCTCTTTGGCTTCATCCCCTTCACTTTTAAGCTTACATAAGGCTTCACAAGCACTTCGAACAATATCTTCACGCTTTCCTACATAAACACTTAGAAAAATCAGTGATATTTATAGATAATTATTTATATCTTTCCAATAAAGAAAATAAAAATATACCAGCTTCTGAAAGACCCAAAGTTTCAATATTTCTCCAAATACTTTGAGGAATCAGATGAACATCTTCAACAGGAGAGTAGAGACATATGTTCCCAATAAGAGCTAATGAAAGCTGCATAAAAGGTCCTTCACATGTCCGTTGACCAAGGTTGACCAAACACGGGAGAAAACTATCAGCTGCACCAAGAACAGATTGTAACTGTAGTCTCTCAGCAAACGGAACACATTTTACCAAAATAGCCATCGCACGTGTCCTCAAAACAGGCGACACATCAGATGAAGCTAGAACAACAATTCCATCCCATGTGCTTGAAACAAGAGAAGATAAAACTGACTCATCAGAGGGCAGTATCGTCATTTCACTCTCGGACTCCTGGCCCAAAAGATTACCCAAGTGTTTGAGTGCTATGAAACGTTGTTCTGGTTCAACGTGACTCATCATTGAAGAAAACAGATCAATTAAAGAAGCTTCACTGGAGTGAAGATTGTGGGTCCCACTACAGAGTAATGATGACAACCATTTATCTGTTTGTAACCTCCATGAAACTTTTGGTGCATTGCATGAAAACATCTTTATTGCTGAACAGATAATAGAAATTACTTTATCTGAATCATAAAAACAAGGTGTCTCAAGTATGCAATCAAGAATTTCAGATGCAATCTCCCAACAACTGTTTTTTTGTAGCACAAGAATCATTTCAGCAAGTTTTTCAAGACTGTTGTTCCATGAAAAGGTTGAATCTTTTTCTAACATGGATGATAGACATTTTGAGTACACAAAGCATTCTGCTGACATGGCAGAGAGTTTTTTAGCAGGTTGATGATGGAGTTTCCAGCATAGCTCGATGGTTGGATTAAGTTTGGAGAGAAGAGTTTCTAGGGTTTTGGAGAATTCTGTTGTTTCTTCAACAGACAACTGATTAATGTCACTTGGCATTTCATCGAACACTTTGTATGCGTCTAACAGGAAACTTGAATGTGATTCAGATTTATCATTATCATCACATGATTCACCATTCATTTTGAGAGGAATGACACCTAATACTTGTAGTCTCTTAACTAGCAAACTTTTGCAGCTTTCCATAACTGTTTGAAATGCAGAAAGATAGTCATGGAAAGAATTTGTTGACTCAAATGTAGCAAAATCAGCCCAAAACACAAGCGATTGTAATATCTCCTGTTTCCTTTTTACTGATAAATCAAGAAAAACAGAGGCCAAAACAAGAATTGTTGGAGCCCTGCTATATTGTTCATCAGGAGTAACTTGATTTCTTATGTTACTAAAAAGCTCATCAAAGCACAAAGATTCAAACTCAACACATGAACCACCTTCCTCATTCAATGCCTTCTTCAAGGAATAAGATATGATTGGCTTTAACAAACACAAAACCGAATCAAGAAACGCCACGTCAGCATAGGAGGTTTTACACAAGGACTGAAGCACTTGTACAACTCTAGGTATTTCAGGAACCATTGCTTCCATGTGTTCACTTACAATGGCTTCAAGTACATACAAAATAATTGCTTTTGCATTTTTCGCAAGGAACCCCTTAAATCTTCTAGAAGGTATGATGTCATCATCTTCTTTCAGTAAAGGCCATGAACATAACTCAGAAAACCAACACAAC
This sequence comes from Lactuca sativa, assembly GCF_002870075.4. Taxonomy (NCBI): domain Eukaryota; kingdom Viridiplantae; phylum Streptophyta; class Magnoliopsida; order Asterales; family Asteraceae; genus Lactuca; species Lactuca sativa. The sequence goes on along the minus strand of NC_056626.2, from coordinate 65,395,047 downwards.
AAATCTGGTACAACACTAGAAGGAAGAACCCTCAATTGCAATCCAACAGCCTCCAATATAATCTCCCCAAACACTTTAAATTGTTTCTTCAAATTTGGAAAAAATTGACTAATTTCAGGGTAGATAACACAAAAAGACTGGTCAACTTGTTGACCAGAAACATCATCGATAACCGCAAGTTCATCGGTGAAAATAGACAACAAAGTTGTTAACTGAGTCAACTCGGAAGCAAGAACGAGTCTTTCCTTTTGATATTGTTTTGCATTACGTGATACTGCCATCCATCCAATAAATCGAACTAGAGGAGATGAAGAAGAAGAGAAGGAAGATATTTTGTTCACCCATGTTGAAGAAGGAACCAAATTACTAAATCGCCCCCCTTCATCACCTCCACTTGAAGCTACAACCAATCTTTGAAGAAGCATCCAGTGGCGTTCTACCTCATGTACCTTATTCAATTCCAATTCTAATGTCCCTTGATGACAATAAGATACAAGAAGATCATTTAAATACTCGGAAGATTTTAATATGATTTCAATGATACGTTCAGGGGGGCAATAAAGTTTAGTTGCTGAGTGTAAAAGAAACACCAAACTTTGTAAAAGAATTTCACGCATCGAGTGTTGTTCTTTAAGCAAAGAATTTATCAAAAACTTGCATAATAATTCTTGATTTTGTCGAACCAAAGTGATGGCATCCATGGATGATGTATCTGTTAGAGAAAACTGCATGACATCATCGTTTTCATCAGAGATTATTTTCTGATACTTGTGATCTAATTCAGCAGCTTCTAGAAGAATTTCAAGAACGATTTTGTCACGCTTTTTTTCAATACGCGCTATAGCTTCCAAATTACTTTCATTTTTCTCCAAAATTCTTCTGATTTCTGTGAAGTTATAGTTATGATGAGTCTTTATGATATTATCTTTGAAAGACATCAAAAAGAAGGGATTTACATAGCACTCTGCAGCCAATAACAGAGCATCTATAGAAGCATCATGGCTTTCAGAAGTGATGTCACTCTGTGAATGTAAATCGAAAGCCACACGTTTAAATTCAGAGGCCCATAACTCACAATCACTGTAACTCATAAGATGTAGACACTCTGTATGCAACTTAGAGTACTCAATCGCACTAAAACTTTCATCCTTTTTCATGGTTATTTTTTTATCGATTAAATGTTTCTCTTCTGTGTTTGCATCAGAAACATGTGTAAGCACCATGTCCTTGAGTTCAGGTGGAGCAAAAAGAACGCTGACATCATCAAAAGTATCCTGCTTAGCTGTATCAGAAGTGTCTGTTGTCTTTCCATCAACATCATCCTGAGAGGAAACATCTGGTGGTTGAGGGCCCATGGTAAGAGAGGTGGGAGATTTTCCAAGGTCAATATTGGGTGGTAATTGCATGTGAGGTTCCAAAATTGAGAGAAGTACACTGCAAGAGAAATAATGAAAAGATGATGATTTTATGAGTATGATAATTAATAAATAAAAGGTGGATTGGATTGGATTGGATCTTACATAGGAGCAACTGAACCTCGCCTCCATTCAGATTCCAATGATGGGAGAATGGCTGATTTTGTGACAGCTGTACGGATCACATTTAATGCCACATTGCAATTCTGTTCTTGATTATCATGAAAAATTGGAGATACATCTCCAAAGGGTATTGTGGTCTTTACTGGGGTTAGAGCTGGATCAAGGAAAGGCTCTAGAATTTCCAAAAGAAAGAGAATTTGATGCTTAACATCCTGAAAAAGAACAAATTGTTTATATAATTAAAAGTAAGTTGAAAATCTAACATGATATAAGTAATAAGACAATAAGACATACCTTATATTTTGCCATTACATTGTCCATATGCCCAGATAATGCCAAAACAATGTACTTAAGAGCAGCACATGAGTCGCCTATTGCATGACGACCACCCTAAAAATCAATCAGATATTTCACATAATATGTTTGGAAAATGGATTCCCAACAAAGAAAATTAAATATAAATGGAAAACTCCAAAACCGGAGAAAAAACACGGGCCTCAAGAGAGAAAAATCCACTATATGAAGTAGAGACTTACATGGATTACACCTAAAAGGTCCTCAACAAGCTCCACAGCTAAATCCACCTGGAATTTATTTCAGGAAAGAATGTGAGTTTTTGTAGTTGAAATAAATTTTAAAAATAATGTAATATGAATATGAGGTAACTTGATATTTTATCTTGCATCACCTTTGCGGTTACTTGACCTAACCATGGTCCAAGTACACCAGAACAGAGGTCAATGAGGACACATGCAGCCTTGGCCTGCAAACCATAGGTTAGGGTAATATAATAAATTAATAATACAAATTAGCTATATAAAGTGATATGGTAAAGTAAGTGAAAACAAAATTAAATAAAAATAAAATAAAAAAAAAAAAAAAAAAAAAAAAACAGACATGTGATGGTGAAAAGGATGACAAGTAGCCAGCACATCCGTGAAGCAGTGGACGATACATGGGAGAAGTTGATGTCACCACAATCTGCAATTAAATTAAATTAAATTAAATAAACATTTCAATTTTGAAATGATTTAAATTATTTAAAAAAGAAAAAAGGAAAACCTGAGAGAGAGCATGTTGCACAAAGGGTTGTCTCCATGCAGAGAAACTGTCATCAACTTGACCCCAACTGTTAAAATTAGGACGAAGTGCTGAAACAAGTAAGAAAATATTAAAAATAAAAAAAATCAGATGAGAAGTGAAAATTAAAATGTTTACAGATAAATTTCCAGTAACAACCTGGCAATAAAGCTTGTATGAGAGGCAATGTGGGCCAGAATTCAGAACTGTTTCCAGCCAATTTGCTGCAAAGGAGAGGCTGTAACATAAATAAACTTATCAAGAATAGTAATAATAATAATAATGTGTTTTAGTAAATTTTTTAATTTTCTAAAAAAAAATAAAGTAACTTACTTGGGATGCACAGGCGAAAAGAACATGTAGAATTCCTTCTTCAACAGCCTTAATGTCTAGCAGTTGAAGATATTTAAAGTCCCAGTGATCATCATTTACTACCCGAAACTCCTCTCCAAATAAGTCTGAATAATCTGTGGTTTGAGTAAGTGATTCAGAGCTTGTGGCTTTTTCCTTAAGTGCTGATGTGGCATCGGAATCAGATGAAGGGATAGACACTTGTTGCATTGTGGTGGGATGTTCCACTTCAAGCTTCAGTAAAACTTTACAAGCCTGAGATATAGAACAATGTTTATTACCATTTGTATAAGTAAGATCCAAGGGTATTTTTGTCATTTTGACCATATATAAATTTATTACCATTCTGCAAACAGTTCCTAGATGAGAATCTTTGTATGCCTTTCTTAGCAATAAAAGGATTGCATCTGATCGGAAAACTGTGGAAGTGGAAGTGTGAGGGGAAGTGGATATTGTGTTACGTGATCTCCTTGGCTGAGGGTAAAAAAGGAACATTGAAAATATTAGTCATCTGAAAGAGAGAACTTTCTAGTTTCTAGGTTCTATATGTAGGGGCAATTTTGGGAAACTACCTCAAAATTAGAGGAAACGGTTAAAGCTGGTGATGGAAGACTGTTTTTAGATGCTTCGGTGTCCAATGTGTTGTTGCCTGCTGATTTGGCAGTTTCCCTGTAATGGATTAAAATTATTACTATGGAAGTTTAAATTGTCATATTTAATATATTTTATTGTAGCAATATTGGTATTGTTTAATGTTCTTTATATTATAGTATAAATGTCTTCTCCCAATGGCATTGCATAAACTGGATTAAATTTTTGGATTGAAGTTATTTAATGCGCCTAATACATCCAGACATCCGGTGTGAAAGTGAAATCTATTTTCTCGAATGTCAAATGCACTTTTTTATCAAAATACTTTTTTTAATTATAGGGAAAAAAAAAACATAATATGTTTTTCAACTTCTACAAAAAGCATAATATTTTAAAATTTTTGCACTGTCTAAGAAATTACAATTTTGTGTTGTAAGTTCTCAAACCTTATTATTTATATATGTTAATTCTTAACTAAGGTTAATAACTTTGATTATAATCTATACAAATTTTAATTTTTGTTTATATATAAAATTGATCGTTGTTATTTTAAAATTAAAAATAAAAAAAAAAATAAAAAAATAAAAAAGATCTATCTTCTAAGTCTATGTTTGGCAGACTAGCTGAAAAGTTAGTTGATAGCTGAAAAAGTGAAAAGCTAGCTACTAGCTGGCAAAAAATGACGTTTTGTAAAACTAACTAATAAGCTAGCTGGAAGATATAAAATGACATAAAAGGACATTTAGAAAAATATGTTTTTAGTACATTTGCCAAATTTTAAAAAATCTCCTGAAAAGCTACTCAAAGTAGTTTTATAAAAAGCTAGCTTATTAGCTACTTTTTGGCAGCTTAAAAAAGCTCGAAAAATAAGTTAGCTTATCAACTAGCAGTGGCACGCCAAACACAGCCTAAGTCAAGTTATAGTTATAAATATTGAATTTTTAAACAAATGGAAACATTTTCCAAAGATGGAATGGAAAAACCTTAAAAGGTTTAATAAATAACTAAATATATGATATGTATTAGTTACAAAACAGTAATAGTTGTTCTTTTTAAAGTAAAAAATCCCGAGTTTGACCGATTTGACCAAGTTTTTCCTAGTATGGAACAAATGTGAAACTTAGTTACTATCTAGTGACATTGTCCCTACTATTCATCTACAACTTTCATCTAATAGCATTAGCAAAGACATCGCTACATATGCTTCTATATTTGTTGATGTACAATTGTCTTCTAATGGAAACTTCATAACACACAGCCTATTTTAAACAGTAACATTCACTTACTTCCCATACATTAAAATTAAACCACTTAATGAAGTCATTAAAAAGTTGGAAACAATAAAAATTACAAGCCTATACTGACCTCTCATTTAGTACATGAAGAATTGGGTAAAAGGGTCCCGCAAGCATAGCAAGAAACCTTAGATTAGATTCTGGAGCCTCTGGAAAACTGTTAAGATCTGCCTGCACACAATAGTAACTAAGTATTTTAAAAAATAAAAAACACAAACTTCAAAATCAATTATAAAAAACATACCTCAAGTTGGGGAAGAAATGTCACCAACCGGTTTGTCAAATCTTGAAGCAGCTATAAATTATTAAAGTTAGATAAATATATATATATATATATATATATATATATATATATATATATATATATATATATATATATATTGAATATTGATAAAATCTACACAATCAATTTATATTTCCACCTGAAGATGAATGTCATCTGTGTCTTGTTTGTGAGAAATGATTTGTGGCAATAGGTGATTAATAACTGGTTGAAATTCGGGTTCTAAACCAGTAACAGGAACACCAATCAGCTGCAAAGAAGGAAGATGTTTAACAAAAGATTTTTTTTTTTTGTTTTTAAATCATTTTTAAAACAAATATTACCTGAATGAAGAAAATAGCTATGGGATTTCCCCTTAAACAAGATATCCTCACATATCTACATGCAGTGTAGTTCATGGGGTACATCATATCACGGCGGGGTGCTTCACACCGTGGCCTAACTTTTATAAAAGTCTCTGGCTGTAAAAAAAAATAAAAAATGTAAAAGAGGCAAAAAAAAAAAAGGAAATTAAACTAGAATGAAACAAAAAACTCTTACCTTATATCTTAAGCCAACTGAAATTTCCCATTCCAATACGGATTTATTGTATATCCTGATGTGTGACAACAGGCAAGGCTCCTACATTTAAAAACATGATTTAATAAAGTATAAAGTATAAACATGTTATGGTTGTAACTTATAACTTATAACAGATGTTTATTGAAGATGATGACAATGAAATTAACAAGAAAGAAGCTCCTTTTTGCTTGGTTTAATGTTTTCACAATAAAACAGCAATCAACAGCATGCATCACAGTTTATAAGCAAGCTAACTTTTAAGTTTCTTCAACGCGTTACTAGTTACGTTACGTGAATTCAATTATATTAGGTTTATTATGTAAATTAATAATTACTGAACCTTATTAAGAAATTCAATAATCACTAAACCAGTGTCTTTAAAACCTATGAGAGGCGGATTACAATTATGGTTACACTATCACAAATCCTTCTAACCAATATGGATTTAACATATCACCAAAGGTCAAACTCACAAGAAAAGTCAATTGATATTCTATTTAGTATTTACTTTTACTACATAACTACAGCCTAAGTAAGAACAGATGTTGTTTCTTTTCTGTTTGTTCCAATGATAGACAGGTCCCCCCTCAACTTTGGCACTACAGTTTGCTATGGATCTCCCAGTTTACATTTAAATCAAGCAAGATAGCAGTAGAACGCTTATTAATTATAACAAGAGTCAAAACTCGAATGTAATTGGGGAACAGCAGCATATGTCTACTTAAAAGATCATCAAATGTCAGGATTGCAATTCCTCATACCCTAAACCATGCTAATATAACAGTGCCTTATCATTAAGTGGCGCGCAACAAAACAAAACCTTAAATTGAACCCATAAGCAGCTCAAGCAATTAGAATAAAAGAAGAAATAAAGCAGAGAAACTGTACATCGAGTTCAAGCAAAATCCATTCTTTGGTATTTGTAGCTGTGGACCAATGATTACGGAGGTCAATGTCAAGAACATGAGAAGCTTTCTGCGATGGCGATTCTCTGGAAATGCCCTTTACTTTGTAAGTTAGGGGTTTCACCCGTGGCTCTAATTCCACTTCATGCATCTCCAAATGAAAGCTTTCTAGATTCTGCAAATCTCTCTTGTCGCTCTATAATAAATCCAATGGGGGGTTTTGAGCTTGCCGGAGTCGGAAAGACAAAGGTTTTACTGTGTGTGTTTTGTTTGTCAATCGACCGCTTCTTTATATTCTTCGGAAGAACGGATTACAAAATCAGAAGAATTTTTTTATTTTTGAACATTTATTATGAAAAACATGTTTTTTTATTGAACATATTAAATGGAATTTTAATAATCAAAATTATTGTATAATCTTTATATCTTTATATATTTAAGAGTAAATTAATGAAATCGTCCCTATAATTTGGTCAAAATTACATGTTTGGTCTCTAACTTTTTTTTGTATTTGGATCGTCCCGTTTAGGGGTGCAAACAAGTCAAGCTACTCACGAGCTACTCGAGATCGGATCGTTAAAAGCTCGACTCGCAACCGATTTTAAACGAGCCCGAGCCGAGCTCGAGCTTAATATTAAGCTTGTTTATTAAACGAGCTCGAGCTCAAGCCTATGTCACAAAGCTCGATTAGGCTCGCGAGCCTAAACGAGCCTTTATATAATATTATTATTTATATATATTAAAATAAAAACATATTAGGTGAATTATGAATTTCGGGTATTAGTAAACAAACTTTTTAACGAGCTCGAGCCGAGCTTAAGCTTATTTAGGCACGCCCGATAAAAACGAGTCGAGCCCGAGCCCGAGCTGAGCTTGTATAACTCTTTATGAGCTCGAGCCGAGCTCAGTAAAAGAAAGCTCGAATCGAGCCGAGCTCGAGCCTCATATAACTTAAACGAGCCCGAGCCGAGCCTGGTGATAGTTTCGTTTTTATTACTTCTTTTCATAGTTTATTTTTAGTTAAAACCACCTCATTTTAGTTAATTTTCATACATATTTTCTCTTTTTGTTATTTTTCTCCTTTACCGGGTGCTTTCGAGTCTTTTAAGCTTATTTGCAGGATTTACCGAAGACTATTTGTTATTGGAGGTTTGGAAGGAGTGCGGGACTATTGGAGGCTTGCAATTTGTTCATGGACTTGAAGTGGTGCAATTGGGCTTGGTGTCAATATAAGCAAGAAGCGCGTCAGACTTAAATTTCGGGCGGGACGACGAGAATTCGAGCTATAGAAGATTAAAGGAGCATTGGAGCATCTTGGAAGAGTTTGGAAGACATAATTAGGCTATCAAGAACTTGCACAAACGGGTTGGACAATGGATAAGAAGAGTAATCTAGAAGGCCAATCAAATGGGCCAAAAAGCCCATTCAGCAGAATCCACGCGGTCCGCGTGGATTTACAAATGGTCCGCGTGGATCGCACAGTGAAGAACCCGAATTTTAGCCTTTTGCCTCTATATGGGGAAAGTTGGTGGAATACTTTTGGGCAACTTTTGGATCCGATTTTTGACCACTTTTACTGAAGTTTTGAGAGGATTTTTCATTATGAAGACTTGAAGAAACAAACACTTTTTCTCTCTAGAAAATTAGAAGATTTGTGGATTTCCTTCATCTTTCATCTTGAACAATGTTTGGTATCTCTAATTTCTCTTGTGTTTGCTTAATCATAGCCATGCTAGGCTAGATTTATCATTGGTTGGCTTGGATGTAATTGCTTGAATGTTTTGGTTATTTTGAAGAACTCCATGAACTTGTGTTGAATATCTATGATTATATTTTCTATAAAAACTTTCTTCATGTTTATATATCTCTAGTCATGAATATTGATATGTGAATATTATTTTTGTTGGTTAAATTCTTGGCTAAGTAATGGGTCTTCAATTTAACAAGCAACAATTAGTTTAAATGTTTGTTTTCATTTCATTTAGACTAAGAAAATATTTTCTCCATAGTGGTAATGAAAGCAATCGATTACTCTTTGGATTTGGTGACTCTTAAAACCTAATGCTAATTGATTTTCACGAAATTACATGCTTCATTAGTTTTGTGACATTGATTTAGGAAATGTGCTATGCGCTTCTCTAGTCATTTTAATACAAAAGAAGAGTTGAGGCAAGTTATGTTTATAAATTGTTATAGCCAAATTAGATTATAAACACAAGTATTGCACCTTGGTATTCTCATGATTATTTAACCAAATGTTCAAGTAATGAAAGTCTAAAGTCAACCATCTTTCTTTTATTGATTTTACATCAAAATTTTCTTTTGTTGATTTGTGTTTTTAAATCTTAGTGCAATTCTAGTTTTCTTTTAAACATCTCAAAAGATCAAAATCCCCCATTTTACTTTTACTTTTGTTTTACGAGTACTTGAACAAGTGATTTACATTGAGATTTATATTGAACCAATCTCTGTGGATACGATCCCTTTACCACTATACACTATTTTAGTGTGTAATATTTAAGGTATTTATTTTGTTGGCCTCGACAACCACCATCTGGCCAGGCTCGGGCTCGGCTCGGCTCGTTTGCACCCCTAGTCCCGTTTGATTTTGTTGTGTTTTTCGTTCCTTACATACATAAAGTTAGGGACCAAACGTGCAATTTTGACCAAACCATAGGGACGAAAAACGCAACAAAATTAAACCATACGGATGATCCGAGTGCATAAAAAAGTTAGGGACCAAACATGCAATTTTGACCAAACCATAAGGACGATTTCAATAATTTACTATATATTTAAAAGAGAAACCTGATTAGATCATCTTCAACAATCATGTCCTTTAATTGGATTTTATTCTTAGATTTTGCATCATTGCATCATTTTGCTGACATAATCGTTTGTTCAAACCTTTTTATTTTTTGTCCGCTAATTTTATAAAATGTATCTTAAGTTTAAAATTAGAAAACCTAATAAAGACAATTAAAACTTATCAAAAATTAAATGTTTAAAATTATGAAGCCTATAAATACAATTAAAATTCATCAAAAATAAAATAAATAAGACGAAACTACCCTAATTCAGTCACTTCTTTCTCATTAGCACATCTCCATGTTTATGTTTTAAATTTGATGGATAAAATCATAATTCTACTCTTGCTTTCAAAATTCTTCTTTATCTGTCGGGATTTTCATATCAATAAGTCATCATCATTACCGATAAGCTTTTTGACCATCCCATGATCGTCTTTGTGTTTCCTCAATCTGAAAAATCGTCTTTACCAACAGATGCGTCCTAAGATCTCAAATGGAATCAAAGATTCAATTGTATGTTCATCTTCTTTCTCTAACCCACTCAAAGTTAGGTTCGTCATCCCCTCTGTCAATAGAGGATTCATTTTTATCATATGCAATTATTGCGGTTTGTTTGAAGATTTAGCCCCCTGCAATCATTTCTTTTTAAAAGTATGACTTCAGTTATATCTTTGTGTGATGTTCTTATACATAAATTATATTATGGATGTTGTATTTTATCAAAATTTCTATTTCAATATTCGCCAACCATATGTTTGATGAAATGCTTAATATTGTTGGTAGATATTATATTCAAGTAAACATTTTACTCGATTCTTATGAAATTGTTAGTATCATGCTTTGTTTTTTGGCTTCATTTGTTGTTTATTGAGATTTTTTTTAACAACCACATATTATAAAAAGAAAACTAGCAAAAGCTAGAGAACAAAAACCAATTACAAAGAGTCATATAAAAGGGGATTTCGCAACCACTGGGTCCAAAATATATTACTTTTGCTATTTCTACTAGAGAACCAATTGAAAGAATGAATGACAATGCTTTCAAATATATGGTTTTTCCGCATGTTGTATGTCTTGAACACTTCACTATTCCTGTAATCCCAAATAACCCAGATCGTGGTATTGATAATAACTTCAAGCTTTCTTTTTTTTTTCAGACTTGAAGGAATGCCATCCATCCAATCCAATATCTCAGCAACATTTGCAAACAAAGGAAAAGGGAGATCAAGCCACTTAAACACTTTATTCCAAATTTCCTTTGCCACGTCACAATTGACAAACACATGACTACAAACTTCTATCTTAGTAGAGTATAAAGGACAAAGCACCGAGATCATGTCAACACCCCTACAAGCCAAATTATAACGAGTGGGAAGTCTATCAAGAATAGTTCTCCAAAGATGAATATTAACTTTGATAGGCACTAGCCTACACCATCTCGTCTGAATCATGCCTTCCTGCAACAAAATCGAATCAATATATTTTCTAGTGTTATTAACAGTAAAGCCTTCATCTGGATCAACACCCCACTCCCAACTATCTGCCTGATCGACGCACGTAACATGAGAAAGAACTCTAGTCAATGCCGAGAACTGAGAGGTCGTGCTTCCACTATCACGTACTTGACGACTCCATCTCCAAAGCCAACCACTTGCATTACATCTATCTGCCACCGAACACTCTTTCTCCTCTTCCAATGCAAAAAGTCTAGGAAAATGAGAAGAAAGCCTCACATTATCAATCCAAATGTCCTTCCAAAAACGAGTATTTCTTATGTTTATTGACTATAACCAAAAACATACACAATGAAGATACTAAGTTGATTAGTTTTAGGGATAAATAGATAATGATAATCATATGTTTTTCTAATAATTCTTATTACAACTTCTTACCTGTCCATCCACATCCTGATTACATCTTAGTTTCCTAAGATAAATTCATTAATCAACATGTCTTAGTTTCTAAATTGAAGATTTAAATAAAATGGGTCTTATACAAGTATATCATGCCATATGTTATTGTAAATTGCAAATATTTAGAAAACAAATAGTGTCATATTGGTAGTCACATCAGTTTCTATGATATCACAACTCACAAAAATTCTATCATTTTTGCATCAATTTTATCTTATGTTGTTCAAATTAGCAAAGTCTTGGTTGAGCCTGCATCAATTGTTTACTAGCATTGTATGAATGTAGAGATGTGCGTGGAAACATATATTATCTGGTTAATGAAATTGAAGATGATGGTATTAGAGTCTTATTTTCTTACCCTTTCCATGAAATTGATGAACATGGGAATGATAGAGAAATGGATGGGCTGCAAGACAGGGTTCTCATGCTGAAAAAGATACGCATGAAAACATAATCTTAGTAAAGGAAAGAGCTTTTACAAATTGTTATAAATTAAAGATCCATTTCAAACAAAATTAATGTGGATCAATGTTGCATTTTTAAAAATTTTCTCTCTTCATAAGTTTTATAAATTATAATATTTTTATTTTTTTGATTTTATGATTACACTTTATAAAATGGCAGACCCTTTTTATTTCGAATTTTATAAGTTTTAAACATGATTTATCATTTTTTGTGTTAATGACTTATGTAGTGAAGTTCTCGTTAGACAGTTGAACCGATAAAAATAGTAAATGGCTTGATCAAATGCAGTAAAGTTTTATTTGGTTGTTGAAGAAAATCAAATAAAAAAGTGCAAGTTGTTGTTAAGGGTTGAAATCGTAATATTCATTGGATAAAAAGGTTTTGTCAGAGAAGGATGTTGTTAATCAAAACAACTGTCAAAAGGTTAAAAAAATAAAGAAATTGTAATTGGTTTTTTGGTTCAAGAATAAGAAATTGTCATTATGATTAAAAAACAAGCTTACTCTTCAAATGCACATTTATGTTTAGCCTAGACCAAAATATGAATAGATATGGAAGCTGTATAGACAATACATGACTTTTATCCTTTGTAATATATATATATATATATATATATATATATATATATATATATATATATATATATATATATATATTTTGTTGTACGATCACATAATTGCAAATCAATGAAACCATTCCACTACCTTATACTAATGTTATATTTGTTGTCAAATTTTACTATTTGTTATTTAGTAAATGATATGTATTTTGAAGCTAATTTTCATTTATTATAGATAGCTTAACAGAAAATCATATTTTTCTATAAATTGTGTTGTTTGAAATATGATATCTTTCAAAAGAGAAGTATTTATTGTTGCCGCTTATATAATTATACGTGTCCGTTGCTTAATGAAAATAATATTTTTTGATGTGTTACATGTAATTTTTGGCATGACATGTTTTTTCAAATAACTATTTGCCAAAAATATATTTTTCTTAAAAAACTAATTTCTAAAAGGAAACATGTTAAATATGACACTATGTTTTAACATTACACAATTGCAAAAATCATCTTAGTCTCTACATTTATAAAAATCTAACTAAAGTCAAGAAGTTTCCCTAAGTAATTTGGTTTTACGATGTTTGGTTCTTAAATTAGATTTTTGGAAAGAATTTACTGATTCGAAAGAAAAGGATTTGTGGAACGAAAAATAAATATGGACCACTCATTTAAATGAAATTTCTCTAATTATATAAATACTAATCAATTAATCAGTTTCTAAAAACAACTTTTAAGAAATTATATGAGTTACGTCAATGTTGTGAACTATCATTGTTGGGTTTTATACCAATTATAGCCTTTACTTCCATTTTTTCATACAACGAAATTATGTTGTTGTTTCTTTCGTATAATTCCAAAAAAAAAAATAATAATAATAAATAAAATAACATGAAATATGATAGATAATTCAACTAAAAAGACAACTTATGTGACCAGAAAGGTCATCAAACTAATAAAACAAAAAATATTGTCTTTAAAGAAATCCTTCAATGATTATAGATATTCATGCATTTCATTTTATTTTTTAGGCATTTCAATATACCCAATAACGCAGACTCTTTTTATGTTACTTTATTATTTTTTTTTTTTGGTCAGTTTTTATAATATTATATGCACTTTTTATATGTTCATCCGCATTTTGCGCGAGTCATAATCTAGTTTATGTATGGTATAACTTGTCATCAACCTTGTTTTGCTAAACCTTGTTAGGTTTAACTTGGATTAGGTTCGGCCTTAATTGCTCGACTCTGATTGGTTTTGCCTAGCTTGGATCCGAATTAGCTTAGGTCCAGCCTAACTAGAAGTTAACCTTGTTTTTGTAGTGTTTCTATTAAGCTATGGAACTAGATTTCAAACATCCAAACCGGTATCCAATCCTACATGGCATCCAACGTGGAGATTAAATGTACAAATTTTGCCATGTAGGAGTAGAACTCAATTTACCAGATTGAAATCTGTTTAACAGAAATAACAAAAATGGTTTGTTGCTCTATTAAATATAAATTAAAGATGAGTGATTAAAAGAAAAAAAAATCGATATAGAGGCAATTTTTTGACATTAACCATTTTCTATAATTTGAAGTGTTTTGTGCGTTCAAAGAGAGTTGTTTCTGTTGCAAAATGTAATGTTCAAAACAGGTCCCTAAACTTTGCGAGACTTGACATTCACCACTCTTCTTTGAAATTTTAATTTATTTTTACCATTTAGCCTCAATTTCCTAATTGGTTTTCAATTTCTGTCCATCTTTTACAAGTTATATCAAGGTCTAAAAATATAAATTATATTAAGTCACCATCTTATTTTTTCTTTACTCTATGAACTCTGAAAACAGAGCATAAGAACTTATGATTACCTGTAAACACTATACCCAAATCTTCTACTATTTTGTACACCTTTATATGGGTGCACAACATTCTTAAGAATCACCTTAACACAGTACAAATTCTGTAGCAACAGGTACAACATGACAATGCACATGATCATTTCCAGGAATCAAACAACTTCAATAATTACAAGTACTTTACACAAAAAAAAAGTTTTAACCCTTCAAAAAAGCAAACCTTCTTAAATACTAGTTTAAAAACACAACACATTTTAGTCTTCAATTCCTTGTTTAATCAAAAGAACCTCTAACACCATCCAAGCTCTCTCCCAAAGACAATCTGAAAACAAATTGTTTGATGATAATATGATGAATAGATTCAAAATTTGAAATCATTTGATTCTATCTATCAAATAAGATGTAGCAAAGTACTTTCAATCTACCCAATTATTTTCGTTTCAATATAGCTATAATTGGGTATATTTTCAAAGTACAATACTATATATTAAGTCTTCAAGCAAGAGACTAACCTATGCATACAGTACTTGTACTCTTGGCTCCTCACATAATCTTTCTCCCCTTCTTCCAGCTGATAAAAAACATCCACCAAATAAAAGAATAAGCATATCAATCCAAGTCAAAATATATTATGAGGCTCCATTTGTTACACTAGATATAACTTTATAGGGCTATTTTTTATTGTGACAATAAGAAGGGCATTCACGTCTTTTGCATCCCTTTTCCACCTTTTTGGGTGGGACCATTGACCGGTGTTTGGCTTAGCTTTTCACAGCCAGTCCTTTATAGAAAAGAAAAAAAAGCAAAAGATGTTTGTCAAACTAGTTTTAAAAGTCACTTTTGAAGTTTTTACACAAGGAAAATGAACTTTTTGGAAAAATCAGGAAATCCTAACTTTTTCTAACTTTTGGACTTTTGGGGTTTGAAAAGCTAAGCCAAACACCCCCTAACAGTCAAATGCAGTATAACCTGTCATGTCATGCCGCCATGTGTAACAAATATACAGACTATGGTAATTTCTTACCGGATCACTCTCATAAATAAGCTCATAGCAAGCTGGTGACAGGCATTTTAAAGCACAATTCTCCTTTGCTACCATTGAAGATTTGCATTGCTTGCCCCAATATCCACTTTCCACCCCACAAAAATAAACCAACAAATCAGCATCAATAGTATAGAAGAGTAAGCATACATGTTTTATGATGATAAATTGATTAATAAATGATAAATCTAGTTTGAAAACTGTAAAAGAAAGGAAACGAAATTCTGCAATTGAAGGTCGACTTAGTGGCTATTGACTTCGGGATTCAACCTATTTGAGAGTGATTAGTGCTTTATTGTTTAGGTAAAGTATGAATACTACATCAATATAGACAAACGGATGCGAAAATTGTGATAATGAAAAACAAAAATCATTGCTTCGTTTTTTGAAGAACTAAAATGGGGGAGATCGAACATACAGTTCAATGTCTGAGTAGCAATTTTGTTTCCTTTGTCGAACTTCGGTGTCCTGTGTGTATACCACAGACGTCAAAATCAGAAATTAAGTATGCCCAGATGAGAACAAAGATTAATTTGTGATTATTTCAATCGAAATCTTACAGAAATTGGGCGGGGAGATTTCTTTGCAAGGACTTCAACAGAACATATAATCACTGCCCAGATGAGAAATACTAGGGTTTTATGAATCGCAGCCATTATATCGATTGATCGATGACTATCAAAAAGAGCTTTGTACAAGCTGAGATGAACGGACAGTGTCCTGGTCCAACTGGGGCTCCGGTTGGGCTGCAGTGGCTCCGTTTATGCTAATCCGATATTTAAATAGTTAGGGTGAAGGTATCCTAATTTCACACCACTTCCAACTCTTTTTAATTTATTATAGTACTATACAACTTATACAACTAAAGCACAAGTTGTGTATGGCTAAAAACATCACCGTTTTGTCTTTCATTTATTTTCACAATACATTGAAAAACTTATATTCTTCATTCCTTCGAGTTATTTAAATTTATAAAATATCAAAAACATATCAAACTAATTAAAAACATACAAATATATTTTGATACAAAAGGAGAGAGATTTTGGAGAGAAAGAGAAAGAGAGAGAAAAGTGATGGGTTATGTAGCCCATGTTCAATACATTTAACATTACCCTATGGTCGTCAGATCCATTCCTACGACAGTACCTGTGGTACTAGCGGCCATCTACCCAGCCATTATGTCGACTAAGTTCATCCTTATTCGCTAAAATACCTTAAAAATTAGAGTAAATTACACTTTTGGTTCCTATGGTTTGGTCAAATTCGTACATTCAGTCCAACTTTTGAAAATTTGACAAGATGCATCCCTGTGGTTTAAAGAAATTGCAATAGACATCCTTAATCCACTTAAAAAAGACCATTTTACCCTTACTTTTATATATTTATTTTTCCTTTATATATATATATATATATATATATATATATATATATATATATATATATATATATATATATATGGTTCAGGTGTTTAAAATAATTATTATGTTATTGTATGCATAAATGTGGGTCAATCAAAATTTAAAAAAATAAATAAATAATCAAACAAATAAATAAGGGTAATTTAGTAATTTGATAAATAATTTCTACAAATACACTCCTATAATTATGGTAATTCATTGACCTACCTTTATCCCTTTTTTAAAACAATAAACAATTCAATCCATCGACACCAGCGACCCTTCCCTTCATCGTCTTCTTCATAGATCGGGAGAGGGAAGAATCGAGCGATCAAGCATCGAACACAGGTGGTATTGGTGGTGGTAATCGATCGATCTCTTCTTGAAGGACAAGAAATCATCCCCAATTTTCAAATCGTACTTCCAAAACCCTATAATTTGATTTGATCTGTTTCTACGGAGTTTATTCAAATCGTACAGAAGGTCTGTTTTTCTGTAACTCTGTAGCTCTTTCTTCTTCATAAAGCTTCAAAGTTATGTTAGAAACAATTTTATGGTGGATGTGAATCAAGCGATTATGAAGATTCATTTCTTATCCTGTTTAAATGATTCACAGGAGATGATTTGATTGCACCATGTCATTGCAGAAGTCGGCTTCGCCTCTCAGCGGGAAGACATCGCTGTCGTTAATCAAAATCGAGCACTGAAT
The DNA here is from genome assembly GCF_002870075.4 of Lactuca sativa. Classification (NCBI taxonomy): domain Eukaryota; kingdom Viridiplantae; phylum Streptophyta; class Magnoliopsida; order Asterales; family Asteraceae; genus Lactuca; species Lactuca sativa. The sequence continues at coordinate 65,377,704 of NC_056626.2, read as the reverse complement.
CCGCCGCATGTTCGTCCTTTTTTCTCTATCTCAATTCTCATACACCGTGTATATAATTATAGTATCTCATATATGCTTCTATCATGAATATTTTTGTGCTTATGCATCTACGACTGTAATTAAGCTTGTGTAGTTTAATCAGAATCATTTCATAAGTATTTTAGATCTGAAATTCTCCTTTATGTTCAAATTTTTTGTTCGTGTTGAATTCAAATCTCCATATATGAGATTGAATCTACTGCTCGTTTGCCAGAATTAGCAAAATTCGCCCCTTGATTCCATTATTCCCATGGTTAATTCTACAACTACACAATTGAATCTATATTCATGTTCCATTCCTCTATTGTTGTTGGTTTACACAATGCTTTTTAATGATCATCCCAGGTGAAGATATGCGAGCAGGAAGCTAGGGAGATACCATGAAATAGAGAGTTTTAGATTTTCTTCATTAGTTCGCGAAATAAAGTATGTAGAGGGTGCAGAGCTAGCAGGTTTTTTCATGTACAGTGAAAACTCAGAAAGTATATAGAAAGAGCTTTCTATGTTTACTGGTATCAAGTAAGACTATTTGGAATTTTCACTGAACTTTAATTTTAAGTTGGATTATTAGTTTGATATTTCTTTTTGATTATCAGAAAAGGATCTAGAGGTTGGAACTGGTAAAGAAGATAAGTAAAAGCAGGGACTGCAAGTTTTCGTATATTAGATAAGGAGAATAAATGTGTTCTAACAGAATGGTATTCTTGTAGAACGTAATTCTCGTCTGGTATTAGTCTCACAAAATGTCATTCTCGTAAGAATGGTTGGAATCAATCGATTATGGACCATTGAAGAAGATCAATGTCATTTGTTCACGAATTGTATGGAATCACGAATTCCAATTCTATTGGAATGGAATCATGAATTTTAATTTTGTTGGAATCTAAACTACAATTTGGTTTTGTTTTCACAGAAGTTGATGCTTGAAGAACGGACCACAAAATTGAAAGTGATTCTAAGCAACATTATTCTTTTAGAATGTATTAGTGTCGTTAGATTTTGATGTTTTCTTTCCCGTTTTGAAAGTTTTTTTAGTTTTATTCTTTAACAATAAATTTAATTCTTAACAATTGTTACCCGTATTCTGTAAGAATTAATGTATTTTTTGTTTTTATTCTACAATTGATTGTTTAAAAATTTGTTATTCAACAAGAAGTTTTTAAAGTCATGATCAAGAAAAGGTTCAAGAATATTTTTAATATTTATGGTTCAAGATTATTTTTATTTTTGAATATACTCATAAACATATTTTGTCAGAATGTCCGAATTAAAAAAATTATAATTCGTAAAATCAGATTTTGAAAATTAATAGTATTTATGATTCCTTAAAAAAATGCAATTTTCCTTTATTAAATCTATATTAATTGACTAAATTACCCTTGTAGTTAATTAAAATGATATTTTTCAATTATATTTAATTCAATAATATATATTAATCACTTTCTTAAAATAAGTAAATTTGATTGACCCACATTTATGCATACAATAACACAATAATTACTTTAAATAGAATAACCTAAGCATATATATATATATATATATATATATATATATATAGAATAGGGTTCAATTGAGAAAAAACAAAGGTTGAGAATGGGAGAATCATTCTCAGTCAATCATATATTTTTGCCGCAAAAGCCTCCAACGTACCGGCGGAAATGGGAAAGGAATGCACATGTGTTTTCCAACAAACCATATTTCCTTAAACTATGTTAATCATTACCTTAATATATACAAAAACATCGTTTTTTTTTCAATTTTTAGAAGCTATTTTTATCAAAAAATGATTTTAAATATACCAAAATTCACGATTTTTTATTCTCTACAAATAGACATCCATATTGATATAGTTTTAAGATAAAATATATATATATATATATATATATATATATATATATATATATATATATTTTCGGCCATCGTTATTCATAAGTAAATAAAAATGCATCAGGTTTTATTATAGTACATTCATTATTTACTTATGAATAAAAAATATGATTTTTTTACAATTTAAGTATCATTCATATATGAATATAGCATATAATAAACATAGTATATTCATATTTTAATATTCGACGATGCATTCACTTGTGAATATTAACATAGTATATTCAGTTGTGAATATTAGATGGTATATACACTTATGAATATTAAATGATATTTCATATGTGAATATTACATAGTATATTCACTTGTCAATATTAGATGATATATTCACTTTTATATATATATATATATATATATATATATATATATATATATATATATATATATATATATATATATATATATATATATATATATATATATAAACTAGAAGACATATTCAAGTAAATAATGATAAGACAAAAAATACTAACTTTATTTGCATAAGCATCATCATCAACATCACAATCACTAATCGACATTCAACAATCATTTCTTTATTTGATCTTCAACAACTATTTATGATTTCATCAAATGGCAAAATTACATGATGCAAAATAAACAATTGTAAATTAAGCTACCATAATATTTTCGCGTTCTTTCTGCATCAAAGAATGTATAGAAGTTATAACCCTTTTGCGAAATACCCACAACCTCCTCCAATCTCCATCACCCACCTCACCACCACAGCTGTCGTACCATACCCCACCAATACAGTGTCACTTAGATCTTCCGGTCATCAATCTTGCCCACCGACCCGTTGCCTTCATGCACATGTACAAATATGTCAAAAACCAAAAGATCCAAGGAGAGCCGATAAGTAGTAAAGCGGCCACTGCGAACAATGGGTGGGTAGCATGTGGCTCGCAAAAATATAATATAAGAAAAACACCACCAATAAGTACAAGAAAACATAATAAAGAAGTGATTAAAGATATTATGAAGTCATCATCCTTTCCATCTCCCATTTTTAACTACTTTTTTTACTTTTTTGTGTTTGTGTCTCTCATTCAGAATTCTTTCCTTTTCTACATGTTCTTCTCTTTCTTACATTCCTTCCTTTAAGGCATTGTTTTATATGTCCAAACATCATAATAGACCTTTTCAATCTCCGATTCATTTTTCGTGCATGTGTTAGAAACTATCATGAGACCAGGTCTTGCTATTCGGATTTTTTTTGTAATTTATTTAACATTTTTGGACACTTGTGTGGCTAACATTACATTTCACCTATTTGTGTGGTTTTTTCTATGTTAGATCTTCAAAAGTTGAAAGGGTAAGCATGCCATTTTAGTTTTTGTAATTAAGTTTCATAAATGATCATGTTACTTAAAAAAGAAATTAGATCCTTATTAACCGGGTATCTTATTTTATTATAAATAAATAAATTTACACCATATGCACTTAAGCATTGATCTTAAAAGTAAAAGTTTGTGTTAACTCCTGAATGAATAATATCGACTATTGTTCTAATAATCTAACATTTTTTAGGAATTAGTTGAAGATTGTTACTTATTTTATTATGGAACAAACGTGAGGCAACCATGATTCATATTTTTCGTAATCTATACAACAAAATGATTTAGATGAAATATACGATCACGTTTCATTCCATTATTTCCAAAACTATAAATATGCAATAACATTCCACATGTATATTGAATACATATATCTTACAAAATCACAAAACCCATCATCCAACTTTAGGATTATTGATAATACTTTATATACATAACCTTATCACCACCCAAATCAACAGCATACATGAATTTTCAATACTAATTTACTCATTAGCTTTTTGGATCATCATAACTCCCAAAGTGATAAGACTTGCGTATATTGAAGTGGGTAGCTTTTGAACCACCTTTCCAATGCCTGGAACACCTTCGGTTGACCTCTTTGTGGCTATAGCAACGGTTGGTGCTATTGCTAGAGTGATGAGGAGTCCTTGAGTCACATACACAAATGTATCCGCTGTTAGCCTTTTCACAAACTCCTCAAATTCTTCTCGGTTGAGTCCCCCATCAAGATCCATATCACATTCCTAACTCAAATAAACAAACAAAAAAAAAAAATTAAAGAAAATACCATCGCTATGGGACCCACAAAATAAAATTTGTATGCTAATACTTGTACTAATACAATTTGTTTTAATGGAATTTAGAAAACACCTGCATCAAGGTTTTGATTTCGTCCTTCTTTGGGGGATCAAAATGAGGCCCTGGCAAATTCTTGTTGAGATCGCTACAATCGAATAGAATCAATTGCATAAGTTGAAGATCAAGATTTTTAAGGAAAAATACAACATTTTGTATATACAGTAAGTAAGGGCATTTACGTCTTTTGCAAAAACAATTACAACTTGTTATGTTGTGTCATGTAATGAATGGGGCTAAATGATCTTACTTGAACACAAGTAACACGGCGATATATAAGTCTTCAAATGACATAGTTGCCCTTCCGTCATCATTCTTGAAACGATCAAAAACTTTGTCACTTATCTTTCGTATTTGCTTTTCTCTCCATTGCTTGCCTATACAAAGTGTCAAAATTAAAACCATTGGCATTTAAGGACAAACATCTTTAACCTTTTTTACATTTAAGCATTTATTTGAACAATAATGGAAATAGTAGAAACTTATACCCCATCAGTCGTGTGAAAATTGCAAGAAATTGAAAAGCATGGAACGATTTATACAATTTGTTAGGATCATACGGAATCAATTTAATCTTTAAATTCAACAAACCCCAAATCCATAAAGAAAAGCAGGAACTGGAATTGGGAACAGTCAAGGAAAGGGGTTCGAATTTAAATTTATACCCATTTATTATACCATAAAACATGCATAAATTGATCAATTTTTAAATCAAACAAAACCAAAATCCACCCCGATTGATTACAACAGAACCACAGGAGAGCAAAAGCAGGATCCGGGATTAATCGAAGAAAGTGATTCAATTTACATGAAAAAGGTGTAGATATTTATCAGCAAAAATATCATAAAATCAATCAATCTTCAAACTAAACAAAACCCTAATCGAAATTGATGGAAATTAGCAGCAACAGACGCGAAATTTGAAGGTGAAAAGCAAGAAACAGGTATATGAAGAAAATCACCTTGAAGTTTTTCCAGGATTTGTCCCATGTTGCTGTAAACGAAGAGATATTAAGAAAAAGAAGGAAAAAGGAGACTATATTCGTGTTGATTAGTTGGGGAAATGTAGACGTCTACGTAAGATCCGGATCAAATATAATTTGTATTTATGGAGGCGGGTCAACTTCGCTTGGGGATCAAAGACGATTCTTTGTGACCGTATATCAGCCTCGATAGAAGATAGCTTCCACTTGGACCGCTAGTTATGCTTTGAGGTTTGAGGCTTTGAGAATTGCGATAGAGGAAGTTAAGATTTTATTTATTTATCAATCGTTGTATTTTTAAATATATTTCTTAAAACATGATAATGTTAATTATTTTAAGTCATACAATTTCATTCATATGATTCAATATGTAACATCAAAACATTAAAATAAACTTGTTAGAAATCCAACTTATTCAGATTGGTTGATGATAATGACGGATTCGAAATCAGTTGAATCCACTAATTATATTAACAGATTACAATTACAATTAAACCATGAAAAACAGATAAACTTATAAAAAGACAATCATCCAATAAAAACAAAACTTAATCAACAAAATCAAATCGATTTTATATATAAAAAAAGATCAATTTTGTAAAATAAATGATACTTTTGACGATAATAAGGACAGAGTCTAATATAGTCACACAATAGAATAAATCAAAATTATTTAAATTAATATTATTGAATGTTTACAATATATTTTGTAAACAAACAACTATTTGATCTTATTTAAACCAATAAAGCATCCTAAGTATGTTCAAAATTTCAAATGGTTAAATCAATAAAATTATAGATATTTATGTGTAAAAAGATTTTAATTATATATCTGTTAATAAACACTTACAAGTAATTTTATGCTTATTAATGCCAAAATTGGGAGATCTAATGTTTGAATGCGTATAGCCGACTCATTTTGATTACTCGATCAAATCAAAATCCAAGTCGATCAATAGTACACAAAGATACATGCATACTCCACTGAATCTACTAAATCGAACCAAATGAGAATATCTATAATTTTAAAATAATAAATTTATACCAAACCATGTAAGATCATCTTAACAAAGAAATACATTTGTGCAAACAACAATCATGTTTTCCCAAAGGACCTAACCCACAAAGAATATCTTTTATACAAATAATATTTTAGAGGTCAAAGTGCAAGAAATTTATGTTTAATCATATAAATGGGCCATGAAGTCATTTTCCCACACTTACAGGGTCTGGAATGAAAGTTATGATGTATTTAAGTAACCCCTAACCCTAAATCCGGGATTAAACCCTAACTGGCAACATCCACACTACTTTGAAGTGAGTTCTTGAGTACATTTCCTTTCTTGAGGTGGTGGTGAAAATCTAAGAAGTTGTGGTGGTGATTTTGGTGCTTTCAAGTAGAGATACTTCTTTGTTGGGTTCAAGACTTCTTCCTTGTTTCTTCTCCTTGAAATTCATCATATTTTCAGAGGTATAAATGACTTTCTTACCATCCATCTCTACTTTTCAAGTCCTTGTCTTAATTCTTAAAGTATTTGGTGATGTTTGTCGAAGTTAGAAATCTGGACAGAATTTTTGATCTGTTTTGTAAGGGCTGTAGAGCTCGATCTGGTCTGAATTAGATGATGCCCCATACATATGAAATTGTATGAAATCGAGTCTAGTTTCCAGAAAGCATGATAACACCCCGTTTGGAGTTGTAGATTATGTTTTACACCCAAAACACTGAACATGGGTTGGGATGTGAAACATCAAAATATGAAACTTAGACTTTGTTTTCTGTTTTGATTTCTTGTTTCTAATCGAGATTTTGTGCAACCTTTTAGGGTTCTTAGTGATCTCTTGTAGAGCGTCTTCCTCAATTCATTGCTTCCCATAAATTGGATTTGAGGCGAGTCATTTCTTGTGTGGTTTTAGCACTAGTTTGGAAGGATAGCATACACCTATGTTGTGTTCTTGTCTTTTGATGTTGTGTGAAGTTTGAAATTGATTGTCTAAAGTAGAATGAAACATGTACATATAAGATTATTGAGGACACAACTGAACTAGGTAATTGATGTATGCTAGAACCTTGAACTAATCAATTGATGCAACATGTGAGTGTTAGGTCCATGCTAGAAGTGAGGACTTTTATATGGTTGTATTGTGATGTCATGCATGCTATATTTTCTATTTTTTCACTCTTAAATGAAACTAGGAAATGCATGCTAGATGTTGGGTTATTAAAAGGTGTATCTAATTATATCCCATGATATATTTTTATATATACCTTGTGTTTGATATGCCTTGGATTGTGTGTTGGATAGATGTAGTATGGCATGGATTAATATTATTAATTCACTTGCATGATTACATAATTATATTGGTGAGTTGTGTGTTTTTCTCATATGAGAGAAAGTTAATTAATTACCTAATTAATTAAATTAAAGGGTAAATACACGTAGTGGGATTAAAGGGTAGAAACCTCACTTAGGTACGTGCCCTGATGAGTTTTCGTGGTGGAAGATTATCTATCGAGGAAAAGAGCCTAAGCCAAGTCGACATCGAATGGTTTTCTAGATGACTATATCGAGACATGGTATTGGTACAATCGTGTACCAAGACCGGAGTGATGCTGGCCATTGATGAGGTTGGATCAAGCATCATGTTTAGGTGTAGGCATGCAATAGATGTTCTACTAAAACACCCTCGAACGACAACACATTGTCTTATACGCACAAGGTCGGAGTAGCGAAGACGTCAAACCAGGGACAATGTTACACGTGGGAGTCGTGCCCCATTTGGTGCACTGGGTCGCCAAGTCACGCTAGTAGGGAACAAAGTCTTTATTTGGGGAGTGTTAGCGATGAATAGAACTTAGCTAGCGAGGGGCATTAATAGTAATTAAATGGAAGCAAATAAATAAATAATTATTATGATGAAAGAATGTTCAGATTAATGTATATTCGTATATGTTAATGTTTATCGATGAACAATGCATGGATCGATGTGTTACATGACTTGACATGATGTATGTGTATGTTTTGTTTCCATGCTTATGTGCTTGAGATTGACTCACTGTGTTGATGTTGACACTTGTTTCTTGCCTGTTGTTGTGGCTTGCATTGGTATAGGTAGCTTGATTATTGATTGCCTGGTGAGGTTGGGTTCTTATGGGTAGTTATAGTCCTTTTAAATAATAGAGATGATATAAGTTTGAGACTTCATGTGATGTTTCATTTACAATGGGTTTTTGGTGTTTGTTTTGGTTAGATTTTACAACTTTGGATTTTGATTGGTTGATTTTGAAAGATTTTCTAAATAACTATTGATGATGTTTTTTGATAAGACTTCCGCTAACGTTTTTCTAATAATAATTGGTTAAAATAAAAGAAAAATTTTTGGTGAAAAATCACGATGTTACAAGTTTGGATCAAAGTCATGTTGTGAGTGTACTTAATATAGAGGCTCGTGTTCAGACTCACAGTGTAGATGGGCTTAATTAGGTGCTTTAGGTTCTTAAGGGGGGGGGGGGGGATGGTGTGTGATGAGTGTCTTAGGATAATGATTGTAATTTTAAGAACTCTATTTCCTCAAAATATCTACGAAAACCTAAAACTTCTTAATTATTTAGAAACATCTCTCGCGCTGATGAGGATGCCATTGTTAGGGGTACTAGCGGAGACCATGTCAACTATACCCTAGAGGCACCTTCATTTATCTTTCAGACCCCATCTGTTGGTCGTCAACCACCAATCCAACCAACATGTAGTGGGCGCAACACTACGAGTGTTACTATCATTGTTGATCTGTAGGAGCAGCTCGAGGCATGCGATGCTGAGTTATTGAGACGTGATCGGGCTATAGAGCGGATGCAACAGGCTATACAAGTTGTTGGTCACTTACCCCCGAAGGATTAAGAAGATGAGAAGGAGGAGCCACACGACGTGATAGCAGAGAGCCACTCATTTACATAGGAGAGGAGCAGGGATCCTAGTAGAGATCGTGACTAAGGGCGGGGTAGTTCCTTCAAAGCATTCACGGACCGCAAACCCCCTGTCTTTCGAGAAGGAGATAACCCAACATTATACATGCAATGGTTGCGCAAGATGAGGCGGATTTTCCGTTCATGCAACTTCACCGAGTCACAGAAAGTCAGTTATACAAAATTGAAGCTAGATAGTGATGCCCTTCAGTGGTGGGAGGCATTGGATTCTGTTAGTTTTTCAAAATCTCATGATTATAAAAGTTCTAATATATTAAAATACACTATTTTCGAAATAAACTTGTAAACGCAGTCCCTGGTTATTGCAAATTGGTGCCCAACCCATAGGAAACAAACACATTACCTCATTCCCTTCTGTCTTTCACCCTCAACGCCTCGTCGACTCACCGCCCTATTCCGCCTCGCCATAGATTCCACCCTGCAACCGTTGCTCCGACAACGCAGTCTACCTACTTTCTATCGCCTTTGAGTTTTATTAAAATATTTTTGTATTTATTTTCTTAAAAATTACAAAAAAAATATATTTTTTTTATATTTTAATGGTTACTGATTACTTATTTATTTGTTGATTTGATGTTTGTTTATTGTTACATCTTAGGAATTGCTAATTAGCAAAATGTTAATTTAACCTAGATTTTGTTGAAAATAAATTTCTCTTTTGTTAATTTATGCTTGTTAAGGTTTGGTTAAAATTGAAATTTCATTATTAGGGAGAATTTCAATTTAAATTAGGTATCATTTTCAAAATAGAAGAAAATTGCATACATTATTGTTTCTGAATCAAAAGATAACAAAAAAACCTCTTTATTGTCCATTTTTCTCCCCTCTAAATCTTGGCTACATCTATACATCTACGCTTATATAATTTAATGGCCATTATATGGACGTGAAATGATTTATAGCTTACTTTGTGTTATAAGATGTAGTCTATTTTAGGTGATATATTCAAATATTTCTTAATGAGATTAAATTTTGTTTTGCATAAAGTTAGAAGGAGTGATGTCACGTTTGATACACTAAAAGTGCTCTCATGTAGGTGCCACCTCATTTTTGTCACACCTCTTAAAAGATCTTTCCATTTAGGAGGGATGAACACTATTGCCATGCATCATTTTTTTAAACAAAAAAAATATATAAAAAGTAATAGAAAACTAAAATTTACAATAAAATACCAAAAACAAATACACTTTAAAGTAAAAGACAACAAACTTAAAGTTAAAATCACATAAGACGCTAGAAATTAAAACACACAAAACATTAAAAAACACATAAGACATTATACATTAAAACATGCGAAAAATTAAAAGCACAACACTAGTTCATTCGAAATGCCGATACTATTTGTTGCATCGACACACAACTTGCAAAAACTCATCAAACCAGAAATGTTTGTTAGTTTCTTCATAGAAAGCCTCAAAAGATGCGAGATTCCTGGCATCCATGGACACGAGCAATTTCATGTAATTATGCGTTTGAGACACCGACTCCAAAGATGCGAGATTTGAGAAAGTTCACTTTTAATCCAGATGTCGCATATTAGCATTTAAAAATGTGGGACAGATTCCTGATGCTTGTATAATCTCATTCCCCATCAAAAGTTACATCGTCGACATATAATAAATGTGAGATTGAAGGTCTATCTCTTGGCAATTTGACTATACGCATTATGAATTTGTCACAAGCACTATTGATTGTAGTGTTTAGTCCCTACATGGAGACTATAAATAGGAATAGGAATAGCGGGTCTCCTTGTCTCACACTTTTCGATATTACAAATTCCTCAGTCGGTGATCTGTTTACAAGTACCGATAAGGAGGCTATTAGAATCAAAACTGATTTCGTTCAAAGGGCAACCTATCTGTTGGTCCAAGATAATTCATCTAAAAGTTAGATGCTTCATTTAGAGAGCTACAATGGGTAGGATCTCGGTGGCGGATACTCTTGCAATAAGGGGAGTCATCACACCTAATAGTACATGCTCATTATGCAACAAAGAGACAGAAACGATTGAGCATACACTCGTTACTTGTGAATATTTCTAGGCGGTGCAATATTGGATCCTAAAGTGGTGTGAGATTACAATTAAAAGATTCACATCTATAAGAGATTTCATGTAACATCTGGATTCCCAGGTATAATATTTTATTCATTATTTTTGGAAGTTGTAAGAAGACTCAGCGAGTTGGTGTTTAAACTCGCCGAGTATGTTCGCGGATTCGTATCCAGGTTCACAGCCAGACTTGGCGAGTCCATGAGTGGACTCGGCAAGTCCACGCTGTTTAATGAAACCCTAATTTCCTGGGTTTGGGACCTATTTAAAGGCCCTTAGGGCCGTTATTTGCGGCTACCAAACCCCAGAGAGAAACCCTAAGAGATCTAGAGCGTTTGTGAGGAAGGAGAGGCCATTTGTGATCATTTTGTTGGTGAAATTGCAAGAAGGAGGAAACGAAGCCAAGAGGAGGCTGAAGGAGGTGTGATTCTGGTGATTTCAGAGCTCAGAGACTTCATCTTGAGGTATTTTTCGGACCTTCTTCAGCTGTGGTGCTGATTTCCTAGAGTTAGGGTTTTCTAACCCCTTTAGAGGATAGATTGTGGAGCAATTGGTCCCTTCTCGAGTTCATGTTTTGGATCTGGACTCAAAGGAGTCCAGAGACCTTAACCCTTGGGGCTTTTTGTAGTTATTTTGGGAGTCATGAACTTAGGATGTTATTTTGGGACTAAATCACCAAGTAAGACCATCTAGATGCTATTTGAGTGTCAAGGTCTGAACTTTACGTGATTATCATGCTTGGGAAGGTCAGATCTATGGATTAAAGGAACATATCTGACCTCAGGAGGTCTATGGAGTTTGTGCATGGCATGAACTCGCCGAGTCCGAAGATCAGACTCGGCGAGTAGGATGAGGGTTTCCCGTAAATCACTCAGTGAGTAGACTTTCCGAGTTGGGGAAATAACTTAGTGGGTCAGGGAGAGTTAGGGGACTGGAGTTCAAAGCGGAACTCGCCGAGTTGTTACAAGTGCGGGAAGGAGGGGCATATCGCGAGGGATTGCCCCAAGGGATTTTTGGTTTGCTTCCATTGCAACCAGACCGGCCATCGGAAGGCCGAGTGCCCTCAGCTACTTCAGGGATCAGCGCAGGGATCTGCGCCTACTGCTAGGGCTATCAAGGTTCTGCTAGTGAAGGCCGAGGCACCGAAGGCTCGTGGGAGGGCTTTCCAGTTGACTGCGGAGGAGGTCCGCGCAGCGCCCGATGTTGTGGCTGGTATGTATCCTATATTCATCTTTTATTTGAGTTGAGTTATTATGCTTATATGATGATGTGCGTAGGTACTTTTATTGTGAGTTCCTGTGCTTGCTTTGGTATTATTTGACTCGGGTGCGAGTCGGTCGTTTGTTTCCGTAGCATTTAGTCGGCACATTAGTATCCGTCGAGAGGCGTTAGATCGACCTCTACGAGTTTCCATAGTTGATGAGCGAGCAGTGTATGCTTCAAATGTGATTCGAGGATGTGTCCTTGAGATCTTCGGTGTGGAGTTTCCGATAGATCTGGTTCCGATTGCGATGGGGGATGTGTGTGTTATAGTGGGTATAGATTGGTTGAGCCGATATGGATCTGTGATAGAATGTGAGCGTTAGTTGGTGATGATTCGAGACCCTATTGGGGGAGTACTTATAGTGTTCGGTGAGGGAACCCGATGTGGGTCGGCGTTTTGTTCAGCCGCCAGGGCGAGGCAGAGTTTGCAGCAAGGCTGCAGTGGATTCGTAGCCTATGTGTCAGACACACGAGTGGCCGTTGGGAGGCCAAGTTCAATTGATGAGGTTCTGATAGTGTGTGAGTTTCCGGATGTTTTTCCTGAGGAACTACCGGGTGTGCCTCCCGAGAGGCAAGTGGAGTTCCGTATCGATTTGGTTCCGGGAGCAGCTCCTATCGCCAAGGCGCCTTATCACCTCGCGCCACCAGAGATTCAGGAGTTGTTAGGGAAGGGGTTTATTCGGCCGAGTAGCTCACCTTGGGGAGCGCCAATCCTTTTTGTCAAGAAGAATGATAGTTTACATCGGATGTGTATTGACTATCGGGAGTTGAACAAGCTAACGGTCAAGAACCGTTATCTGTTGCCAAGGATTGATGATCTGTTCGATCAGTTGCAGGGAGCGTCTTGGTTTTCCAACATAGACTTGAGGTCGGGTTATCATCAGATGAGGGTTCGGGATAAAGATATCCAGAAGACAACGTTCAGAACTCGTTATGGGCATTACGAGTTCGTGGTGATGCCTTTTGGGCTCACCAATGCACCAGCTGCGTTTATGGATCTCATGAACAGGGTGTGTAGGCCGATGTTGGATCGGTCGGTGATCATATTCATTGATGATATTTTGGTGTATTCGAGGTCTAGAGAACAACACGAGGAGCATTTGAGGGAGATCCTTGGAGTTCTGAGATCGAAGAGGCTTTATGCAAAGTTCTCCAAATGTGAGTTCTGGTTACGAGAGGTTTAGTTTTTGGGGCATCTCGTCAACCAGAATAGGATATTGGTCGATCCGGCCAAGATTGAGGCGGTCATGAGATGGGAGGTGCTGAGATAACCCACCGAGATCAGGAGCTTTCTGGGTTTGGCCGGCTATTATCAGAGATTTATTAAGGATTTCTCCAAGATCGTCGTGCCACTCACCAGGTTGACCCGGAAGGGTGCCGCATTTTCTTGGGGTCCGGATTAGCAGACCTCGTTCGAGACACTTTACCGGAAATTATGCGAAGCCCCAGTGTTAGACCTCCCGGAAGGGATGTAGGATTTTGTGGTATATTGTGATGCATTGATATCCGGATTGGGAGTGGTGCTTATGCAGAGAGGGCATGTGATAGCATATGCATCGAGGCAGCTTAAGCCTCATGAGTCGAGGTATCCCACTCATGATCTGGAATTGGGAGAGGTCGTGTTCGCCCTCAAGATTTGGCGACATTATCTGTATGGGGTTCGGTGTATGATATACACGGACCACAAGAGTTTGAAGTATTTGATGGATCAGCCCAACCTGAATATGCGCCAGAGGAGGTGGTTGGATGTGGTCAAGGATTATGATTGTGAGATCCTGTACCACCCGGGCAAGGCTAATGTTGTAGCTGATGCACTGAGTCGTAGGGCGGAGGGCGCCCTGATGCGAGATGTTTGCTTGAGATTGACAGTGATGACCCCGGTGTTGGATGCTATTCGTGGGGCCCAGGATGAGGCCATGAGTCCAGAAAGCCAGAAGAGAGAGCGAGTTGTCGGGCTAGTATCGGAATTCGTTACCGATAGCCGGGGGCTTATGACAGTTCAGGGTCGGATATGGGTACCGTCGGTGGGCGGAACGCGTACCATTTTGATTGAAGAGGCTCATCGATCGAAGTTCTCGATCCATCCCGGGGGCACTAAGATGTATTTGGACCTAAAAAGAGAGTATTGGTGGCCTTATATGAAGAGGAATGTCGCATGGTTTGTAGAGAGATGCTTGACATGTCGCATGGTTAAGGCAGAGCACCAGCGTCCACATGGTAAGCTACAGCCGTTAGAGATTACCGAGTGGAAATGGGAACAGATTACCATGGATTTCATCACCAAATTTCCAAGGGCTGCAAGAGGTGTCGATGCAATTTGGGTGATTGTGGACAAGTTGACGAAGAGCGCTCACTTCCTGGATATTAGTGAGAGCTCTTCCACGGAGAGGTTGGCAGAGATGTACGTGAGAGAGGTGGTATCGCGGCATGGTGTTCCGATCTCGATTGTCTCAGATCGAGATGTACGTTTCACTTCCAGATTCTGGAAGAAGTTTCATGAAGAATTGGGTACGAAACTGCATTTTAGTACCGCATACCACCCACAGACTGACGGCCAGAGTGAGCGTACGATTCAGACGCTCGAGGACATGCTCCGAGCATGTGTGTTGGATTTCGGCAGGAGTTAGGACACGCATTTGCCCTTGGCAGAGTTTTCCTACAACAACAGCCATCATTCGAGCATTGGTATGCCGCCCTTTGAGCTGTTGTATGGGAGGAGGTGTTGGACCCCCATTTGCTGGGGAGAAGTAGGGCATCGTGTGATGGGTAGTACCGAGATCGTGCTTCAGACGACAGAGCAGATTCAGCAGGTCAAACAGAGGTTGTTGACCGTTCAGAGTCGTTAGAAGAGTTATGCGGACAGACGCCGGTCCGAGCTCGAGTTTCAGGTCGGCGACTTCGTGCTCCTGAAGATCTCTCCTTGGAAAGGAGTGATTCGATTCAGGAAGAGGGGCAAGTTGGGGCCCCGATATATTGGCCCTTTTAGGGTGATCGCGAGGGTAGGCAAGGTAGCCTACCGTTTGGAGTTACCAATAGAGTTGGGTCAGATTCATGACACTTTCCACGTATCGCAGCTACGAAAGTGTATAGCCGACGAGTCGGCAGTGGTGCCATTAGAAGATATTCAGGTGGATGCAAGCCTGAATTATGTTGAGAGACCGGTGGCAATTAGGGATCGGAAGATCAAGGTTTTGAGGAACAAGGAGGTGCCTCTGGTGCAGGTCCAGTGGCAGCATCGGAAAGGGTCAGAGTTGACTTGGGAGCCGGAGCGTGAGATGCGGGTGCAACATCCAGAGTTGTTTGCAGAGTGAGAGTTCGAGGGCGAAGTCTAATTCTAGTGGGGGAGAATTGTAACATCCGGATTCCCAGGTATAATATTTTGTTCATTATTTTTGGAAGTTGTGAGAAGACTCGGCGAGTTGGTGTTTAAACTCGCCGAGTATGGTCGCGGATTCGTATCCGGGTTCACAGCCGGACTCAGCGAGTCCATGAGTGGACTCGGCAAGTCCATGCTGTTTAATGAAACCCTAATTTCCTGGGTTTGGGACCTATTTAAAGGCCCTTAGGGCCGTTATTTGCGGCTACCAAACCCCAGAGAGAAAACCCTAAGAGATCTACAACGTTTGTGAGGAAGGACAGGCCATTTGTGATCATTTTGTTGGTGAAATTGCAAGAAGGAGGAAACGAAGCCAAGAGGAGGCTGAAGGAGGTGTGATTCTGGTGATTTCAGAGCTCAGAGACTTCATCTTGAGGTATTTTTCGGACCTTCTTCAGTTATGGTGTTGATTTCCTAAAGTTAGGGTTTTCTAACCCCTTTAGAGGATAGATTGTGGAGCAATTGGTCCCTTCTCGAGTTCATGTTTTGGATCTGGACTCAAAGGAGTCCAAAGACCTTAACTCTTGGGGCTTTTTGTAGTTATTTTGGGAGTCATGAACTTAGGATGTTATTTTGGGACTAAATCACCAAGTAAGACCATCTAGATGCTATTTGAGTGTGAAGGTCTGAACTTTACGTGATTATCATGCTTGGGAAGGTCAGATCTATGGATTAAAGGAACAGATCTGACCTCAGGAGGTCTATGGAGTTTGTGCATGGCATGAACTCGCCGAGTCCGAAGATCAGACTCGGCGAGTAGGATGAGGGTTTCCCGTAAATCACTCAGTGAGTAGACTTTCCGAGTTGGGGAAATAACTCGGTGAGTCAGGGAGAGTTAGGGGACTGGAGTTCAAAGCAGAACTTGTCGAGATGTTCTTGAGACTCGACGAGTTGAGTTGGGGTGGCCCCGTGATTCATGCCAGGTGTGACCCGTCGATTAAGGGGAAGGACTCGACGTGCCAAGAGGGACTAAGAGAGTCAGTAGACACGTGTAGACTCGCCGAGTCGCCCAAGTGCACTCGACGAGTCGGGTCAAAGTTTGACCGATGACTTATGGTTGACTTTTAGGGTTGGTCAACAATGAGGCCTTTAAGCCAAGAGAGGGGTAAAATGGTCTTTTACCCTTATGAGGTTGTTATCAAAGGTTTGAGTATAGTTATGTTTATAAGAGTATTTACTTTATGTGATTAGGCGGAGGCTAGATCACATTTCTTCCGAGTCAGAGACTTACCGGGACACTTGAGGTGAGTCTTCTCACTATACGTTACCTAGAGTGGTATTATGTGTTGACCAGAGGGTCTTATGTGTTACGTATGAGATTTTGTGCTATGTGATATATGTATGTTGTATGATGTTATAGACCGGACCGGAGGGTCCAACGAGCTATGACTGGACCAGAGGGTCCAACGAGCTACGGGACTGGAGGGTCCCACTGAGACACGTCGACCGGAGGGTCGTATTATAGCCTCGAGCGGCGTATGTGTTGTATGCGGTATTTTGGGGAACTCACTAAGCATTTATGCTTACAGTTGTTGTGTTATGTGTTTCAGGTACTAGTGAGGACCGTGGGAAGGCGCCGGCGTGACTCGTACACACTAGAAAGAGAGTTTGATTTTTATGATCTTGGGATATGTTATGTTTCAAAAACTATTGTTGAAAATATTTGAGAATGTTTTTATATGAACTTGGTTGATGAAAAATGAAAATTTTGTTTTGAAATTTACGTTGTTACATTTCATTGATTTCATGACCGCTTGGGGGAATTGTCCAAAAAAGAAATCTATATTAAGTATGATGTTTTATTGTCTAATTTGGAATATATGGTTGGTAAAATGAAAAAACATTCAAGATTAGTGGTACACCCCTAATAAAAACGGTTGATAACATCGTCTCCTTGTTATATATATGACTAAACAGAAAAGCAACCTTGGTTGTGACACTTGGGTAGACCGGAGTATCTTACCATTTAATCAACTCTTCTCTTAGGTAGCGTTTGGTTCACCAAATGCTTTTGAAAGAATTGGAATCTGTTAAGGAATCGGAATCTATCATGAATTGGAATTCATATTCTGTTTGGTTTGCATGAATGAAATTTGAATCTAATTCCATATTATGTTTAGTTGACAAAAAATGGAACTAAAAATAATATAAAATGACAAAATTGCCTTTTTGCTTATTTTTACTTTGTTTTATAACTTATATGTAAAATATATTATAGAAATTATAAAATTAGTAAATGATGGTGATGGTGGCAGTGATGTTGAGGGTGGAAATAGTGATGATGATGGCAAGAGAGGTGATGGTGGGTGGTGGCGGAGGTGGTGGGTGGTGTAGTGGTGGAGGTGGAAATGGTGGTAGTAACGGTGGTGGTGGTGAAGGTGTTAGTGGTGGCGGCGGAGGTGATGGCGGTGATGGTGGCAGTGATGTTATGGTCACGGTGGTGAGTGATGGTGGATGTGGAAGGTAGTGTGGTGGTATAGGTCGTGACGGTGGTGGTGGTGGTGGATGGTGGTAGAGGTGGTGTGTGGCGGGTGGTGTGGCGGTGGATGTGGTGGTGGTTGTGGCGGAGGTGGTGATAACGATGGTGGGTGGCAATTGTAGTGGTCAATGGTGGTTGATGTGATGGTGCTAGTAGATGGAGGGTGGTGTAGCAGAGGTACCGGTGGTGGGTGGCGGTGGAGGTGATGGTGGTGGTGTGTAGCGGTGGTGGTAGTGATTGTGGCGAAAGAGGGGTTTCATATGAAGTGCTAAAAGTAAAATGGATAATATGGTAATATTCAACATTCTTAGTTGAAAGGAATTTTAATTCCTTAAGTTTTTGGATGAAATTTATTTTCCCTCGTTGGAAGGAAAATTTGAGTAATTTAGGAATTCAATTCCTTTTGAAAGCTTTAACCAAACAAAGGAAAGTGACATAATTAGATTCCAATTCCTTCTAATTACAAGCGAACCAAACGACACCTTAGTTTCATATTCTTATTTCCATGTTTAATTTTCTATTTGCATCTTATATATGACTTTGTATTGTTGCTTTGCCTCATTAAATTATTGCTTACGAGTGCCTTCCAAGTAGTAGTAGTAATAATAATAATAATAATAATAATAATAATAATAATAATAATAATAATAATAATAATAATCTATATCATATCATATCATACTATAATATAAAGGAAACATTTTTCCTTTCACCACATTCATTTGAAACTCTCATTCATTTTTTTACCACATTTATTTGAAACTCTCATGACTTTTCAATTTCTTTCTAATAATGATTATAAGTTGGTTAATAAGGTTAAATAAATATCAAGTTTAAAGTGTAATCATATACAAACTAAATTTCAATATTAAAAAATATAATTACATTTATATATAAAGTTATGTTTTTTTAACTTTTAACATATTATACTTAAATTATTAATTTTAATATATTGTTGGATGTAAACCATTATCATTTTAAAGGTATAAAATTTTAACAATTTGTATAAAATACATAAATTATTAATTTAAATATCATATTACATGGTCAACTTAAATATAACTTTTAGTTTAACTTAAACAACCAAAAAAATATTTTCTAAATAATTAAAAATGATAAATTGTAATGTCTTTCTAATTATGATTATAATTTGGTTAATTACATTAAATAAATATCAAACCATAAATAAACTAAATTTCAATATTAAAATAATTTCTTTACTTCTACTTATGACTTTAACTTTTAACATATTATATTTAATTTATTAAATTTAATATGTTATTATATGTAAACTATCATCAGTTTAAAACAATTTTTGAACAATTTGGATAAAATACTTAAATTGATTAATTTAAATATAACATTACAGTGTCAACTTAAATATAAATTTCAGTTCCACTTAAAAACCCCAATGAATATTTGGTGAATAGTTAAAAGTGATAAATTGTAGTGCTAAATGCAAAAAACTAAATAATAATATCAATTTAACTAAAATATTTCTTAAATATATTTTTATAATTGTTAAAAGTTTTCAAAGAAGTAGCTTAAATAATTTGTAATAACAATAGTTAAAAACAACTTTATATAAATGATTATATTGTTACCTTTAAAATAAAAAAAAACAATGTTTGATGTTTTAAAATTATAATGATATAAATTAAAACGTTAAAAAAATAATTTTTTAAAAAGTAATTAACAATAACAACAACTATAAATAACATTAAACCATATATTATATTTAATATTATTCATGAGTAGCCCGCCGGTAGAAATCATTCAGATGATTGAAATTATACAGTTATAATAGATGTATATATTATCATATAAGTCAATATAGTCAATATATTATATCAATTTAGTATACAAATTATTATATCAAATTTAACAACAACGTTATTGTTATATTTAAAAAACATATAGTAGTAAAGATTTCAACTATATAGGTCTTTCTGCGCAACGCACGAGCATTCGCCTAGTATCTAATAATGGAAACATTTTTCCTTGATTCTTATACATTTGAAACCCCTAATTTAATTTCCTTGATTATTATGCAATTGAAACCCCCTAATACCACTCAAAAGACTTTTTAATAATAATTATTAATTGGTTCTTTAATGTAAAAATAACATGAACAACATCAAACATAACAAGACCAAGTATAAATACAGTGAATAATATTAATATTTGGATTTATCCTTGGCATCACAAGGTGAATTTATTGAACACTAGAAGATATTGGAAAATTTGAAGTCATATTAGCAAATGTATTGCTACATATAAATTGTTTAAATGTCAATTGGTCTTAGTTTCCATTAAAGTCATAATTTTCTATTTGATACTATAAATTATCACATGTGAACTAAAGGCACATCATGCATATTTTAATGTTGTACTGATAGAATCGATACAAATGAGTTGTCATGCTCCATTTCAAGTCATGAGAAAGTAATCATTTTAGCTTTTGTTCTTTTGTATATATACATTTAGTCTCAACCAAACATTTTTGTGGTAGGGGTATGTTTGTATTAGTCTCTAATAGAAATTAAATGTTGGTATCCAGACTATACCTATGTGGTTTTAGTTTGTTGATGTTGGAATATGAAAATTAATATGATGCATCGATATGCATTTAACAAATAATAAGTACATCACATTATTTATTTAGTCGATATTAATGAATATGAATTTCACTTTGCGCATTTGCAGTTGCGTAATCTTGATTGAAGCAGAGTAGTAGAGGTGTGTGGTGATAAACAAACATAAATTTCGTAGTATTTATTGGATGTTTTGGCTTTGATAGAAAACAATCCATCAAATACAAAAAGATAATGTTAATATATTTCTAAAAATAAAAGCGTTGTATTTTGAATAACATGTAATATTATAGTAAAATATGAAAGGTGTTATGTTCAATAACATATATTAATTTTAATATTTATTTTTCAAAATTTTAAATACGTAATTTTACGCGTTCCGCAACGCACGACTATTTGCCTAACGCTGTTTGCTTGGTAATAATGATAATAATAACAAGTGTAACAATAGATGTAAAACGGTATCTAATAATAATAAAAAAATCTAATACACGCTTCCAAAATTGCCCTGACCTAATCGACGCCCTCTTCTCTCTCAAACCTCCGACACTCCGCTCCTCCACATCGGCTCTCCAGTCTCGCATCTCCGGCGCCACCCTCTCACACCTCCAGCGCCATCGTTGCACAGCGGAGGTTGCTTCAGGTATGTACCGTTCTTCAATTTTCCTTTTTTTCTCTCCCCCAGATACGCTGAAATCGCCAATTTCTCGCTGAAATTGGGTTATTATTTGCTGAAATCGATTGTTATCTGATTTTTGATGAAATTATTTGATCGAATTATGTTCTGATGTTAAGGAGTCTGTGCTGATTTTTTTCTGAGTCGAATTATGTTCTGATTCAAAATTTCTGAAATTATCCTCCACATTTTGATATTTTGCTGAAAAGTTTATAAGGTTTGAATTGGATGATCCCCTGGCTGTATTGAGTATACTATTGAACATACTGTAGGTGCTCTTGTATGGGGTCAGGTTGTTTCAAAGCAAAAATCTCTTCATTTCTTTTCAAGATTGTTAAATACTTAAATATCATACTTGCAATGATCAGAATTCATTATGTGCATTTTTATGGATTTGAATTGGTTTAATTAGTCAATTTCCAGTTGTTGTTGTGTGTGTATTTTTTCTTTAGATTAGCAACATTTTTTTCATTCACATGTTCAAGAACAGATCTGATCATTGTATACATTATTTCATTAAATTTTGTCTAAAATTGTGAGTATTTTATGTTTACATGCTAATTATGTGCAAATTATAAATATTATCCACTTAACATGTGTTGTAGACTGAAAACACCACAACAATTAACAATAGCAACAACAACAATTACTGAAATAGACCACAATAATATGATCTAATGCTTGATTGAAATGAACATAAAACTAAGCAACAAGTTAATATACTATTTTCCAAAATACCCTTCTACTATTCAATTGACTTTTGAGATGAGGTTTTATTGGGATTTTGAGTACATTTACTTGTTTTAGACATTTCAGCAAACACTTGGTGTGCAAATGTCGAAAGGGCTTATCTGGGCAACTGCAGATGATCTGGCAAGAAATAGGGGAAAGGTTCTTTCTCTGTATAGGCAAATACTCAGAAGCTTAAATTCACCTGATCTGCCATTAAATTTAGCAGCAAGATTGCACAGGAAAGCACAGGCACGTGCCATTTTCATGTTGGCTGCTGAAGAACGATCCATACACAACATTAAAGATCTGTTTGATATAGCTGACTATTCTTTATCTCTCTTGAGAAAAGGAGAAATCCCTAAATATATTCAGTGACAAATTTATAAATCATAATAAAAACATATGTAGGAAGGGGTAGTATCGTAATTTTGACAAGGCATTTGGTTTCTTCTCTTAATTGAAAACCATCAACTTTAGTAGAAAAGTGCTAGATTTAAGGGGTTTCTTTTTATAAATTTATCAAGACATTAATTTATATGAAATCTTCTCAACTACTCTATATGTATTTTTGTGGAATACCTGGGAAATAAATTTTTATTCGTGAACTATTTGTCTATAAGTTCATGCATATGCTTAACAAACTTTTATTCAACTGTTGTTTGCAGATTGCCATCTTTTAAAAAGCAAACGATTAAATAGTTGATCTAAGAGTAAATTACTGAAATCGTCCCTGTGGTTTGGTCAAAATTGCACGTTTGGTCTCTAACGTTTTTTTTTGCACTCGAATCGTCCCTGTGGTTTGATTTTGTTGCGTTTTTCGTCCCTATGGTTTGGTAAAAATTGCATGTTTGGTCCCTAACTTTATGTATGCAAGGGACGAAAAACGTAATAAAATCAAACCATAGGGACGATCCGAGTGCAAAAAAAAAGTTAGAGACCAAACGTGTAATTTTGACTAGACCATAGGGACGATTTCAATAATTTACTCTTGATCTAAAGAACTTTGGGTATCAAAGTATCACAATAGGAAATAGAAACCACTAACTAGATGATAATAATTTTGATGATATTATATTAGATCTTAACACAAACATAAGGCGAGCTAAAAAGATAAGAATGGGAATGGAAGACGATCACCAATCGAAAGCAAATAGAGAACAATAGTTGGGAGTAAGATTACATTTAGCATAAGAATGTTTCACACACATGACACAACGAGGGTTTAGTTGATATATATCTCAAGTAGGATACAATACATCATAGGGGATTTGAACAAATAATATATATGGAATATATATCCCATTAAGACATTTTTTGTTTTCAAAATTATACATATGAGAATATTTGTTTTTGGTCTCTGATTTTTTTTGAAAATTTGGGTTGGTTTAATATATTGGATTTATTTCACACTCCCACCAACCTAACGGCGAGAGGAATAAAAATTCCTAATAAGATGTGCGCTTTCTGCAACAAAAAAAGTCGAATTAGTGAATCATCTTTTATTCGGTGTGAGTTTGTCCAAACGGTACACTCTTAGATTTTCAAATGGCTTGGATTGAGAAACAGAACGTGTTCGAGTGTCATGCAATTCCTTAACTCAGGTTAAGGATTGCACAACTATCAAACAAAGAAGCGATTGACAATACTGTCTTTTACTGCACGATGTAGACCATCATACTCATGGTGCACACATGAGTAAAAATGGTTGTGGTGACTGTGCCAAATTGATTTCCTCTACTTTTACTCATTTATCATTGTAACTGTTTTTGCTTCTTTTTTCGTTAACACTTTTGTACTGTTTTTCTGACATGATTTAGTCACTTGTTAATCTTCGACATTTAATGATATTTGTTGTTTCAAAAAAAAAAAACACCCACCTATCGAACGAATAAGTCTAAAATGAAACGTTAAAAGCGTATACACATTTCATAAGTAGAAATGATCATTAAATATGATCATACGTACAAAATCACTTATATTCAAAAAATTTAAACTAAAATAATGGAAGTCATACAAGATTTTTGTTTTCTCTTCATCAACCTATGTTTTTACTCCATTTATTTTAACTACAATATCCAAAACCTCAAACTTTATAACCCTCGTCTTACACTCATATTTTTTTTTATCCATCGTTCAACGTCATGGATTCCCTTTTTGGTTTCTATTATCCATTTTTTTTCTTCAATAGCTCCTATAATATCCTTCTTTGTTGACCGACTCCCTTAGAAATCAATTTCATATTTTCATATTCTGCTTCTTTGGTAAATATATTGTTCTTCATCGCCGTGTGCATCATCCATGTCCTAAGCTCATTGGATCTTGAAGGACAGTTAGATTTGGGGTGAATTCCAACCAGTCGAAAGATATTTTGTGAGAAAAAAAGTTATGCTTTTGATTTAATTAGGAGAATAAATGAATTGATGTGGCTTTGGTGTGAATCTTGTTATTGTTTTAAAATGATTTTATCATGTTAATTGGTATAGAGTTATGTGAGTGTTTGTTTGTTTTTTTTGTAAAAAATCTCTTTAGACATCTTATTGCTGCGCAGTGCAACACACGTGTAACACTTTTAATCTCACAGTTGTATGTTTTTTAGAAGTCTTCAGAGTAAAAAGCTCTGCACGTGTTTTGTTTGGCGCAACACTTGTATTGCCTCTTCCAACCCCGTCTTCTTCTTTTTTCTTGCTGAAATCTTATTTTTTTTTTTTTCGTTTTTTATTTATTCTTGTTGAATTCTTTTTTTTTCGATTTTTATATTGAATAATGATAATTTTTGATGAAATATCATTATTTTTTTGTTGGAATATCTTTATTTTTTTTTTGTTGAAATATCATTATTTTTTGTTAAAATATCTTTATTATTTTTTTTTGTTGAAATATCATTATTTTTTGCTGAAATATCATAAATTCTTGCTGAAATATCATACATTATTAATTTTTCAGTATTAAAAAACTATTTCGGTTTATAAAATCAGTTTATTTTAATTTTTTAATATCTGTAGCAACATGCAGATGTTAAAAAAACAAACACGCTTCTTATTATAATCTGCAGCCGCTTGGTCCACCTCTTCTACTGCAGAAGGTTGCAGAGATGGTCCACAGACTTCATGAATTTTACTTCAAAAAAAAACAACACCTAAGATGATACATGAGGATAAGGTGGTTAGAAGGGAGTGAGAATTTGAAATTTCAATGACCTCCTTTCAACTATTTTAGCCAAAACAACATAGAAAGCTAATGATTGAATTTGTATAATAATATTAAAAGAACGCTCTTAATCATTTAGAATAGAAAAATAAAAATTTTGTTTATTCAAAATCATAAAAGGTGATAAGTTTGGAATCCGAAATGTGTCAAAAATGTCTATTACCAAACCAATTGTCATTTTTGTAAAGGACAAATGTCATATTAGCCCATCCAACTTATCGTATTTGCTCTAAAAGGTCACTCAACTTTTTTTTTTTTTGTACATTAAGGGAATGAACTATAGTTTTCCTGTTTTAAAACATTCTTATGTGACCTGATACCGGGTAAGCCTGTAAAATATATGTCTTAACCCTTTTAGAGCCCTGATACAAACTAGTTTGGCTAATGATCTCGAGCTTGGAGTTGTAGACGATGGGGGTGATGCTGGTATCGCCATTGTTGATCGGCCTAATAATTTGTTTCAATTCGCCTTCAAGGTTCGGAGTCCAATTTGAGCGTAAGTCTAATTTCATCGCCATCGTTTTCAATCCTTCTGAAACCCTTGATTTCTTGAACATTCGCATTTACTCACCGTCAACAGTGATGCGGTTTCACGAAACATCGCTTATCATTTAGCAAAACGCGGATGCAGGTATGTTTGCGCCTAAAATTTCGATTGGATTTCACCTCTGAAATCTGAATTGAACTAATTCTGATGTAGTTATTTCTTTGTTTAGGTTGGTGTTAGTGGAGATGAGAAGGTCATCAAGGGCGTTACGGATTGGATCACCAACGATCTGAAGGAAGTTGCTATTGAAATCGTTGGATTAGATATGGAATTGGAGAGAGAGTCGGTAGTTGATGAAGCCGTGGAGAAAACTTGGAGTATTTTGGGGAAAGTGGATGCTCTAGTAAATTGCTATACTTATGAAGGTATATGATGAAAGCTGTTCCGAAAAGAATGAGGGATAACAAATCAAGAGGATCGATCGTATTCATGACCTCGATAATTGGTGGTGCGAGAGGAATATATCCAGGTGCAGCTGCATATGGTGCTTGTTTGGGTGGAATTCATCAGTTGGTCAGAGTAAGTAACTTTGATCTTTGTATCCCTTTCAATCCGTTTTATAAATGATATAAAGAAGTAAATTTCTATGCTAAAATCCTAATAGCAACTTTGATTTGTTTTTGTATGATCAGACATCAGCTATGGAGGTCGGGAAGCACCAAATTAGGGTTAATGCAATTGCTCGTGGATTGCATATAGATGATGAGTTTCACATATTCCTATTTTATGAAAATGTTTTTCACTTGGAAATGGTCAAACTGTTATTTTAAAGGATACGGTTCCGATTGATTGAATGATTTGGATATAAGAAACTGAAATGAGGCTACATTGAGATTAAAACCTGTTGTAGAGGGTTAAGTGATTTTTTTTAACAGGTTAAACGATAGTTCATTCCCTTAATATACCAAAAAAAAAAGACGATAAGTTCGATGGGCTAACATGACATTTGCCCTTTTGTAAATGGTGAAAAAGATGGTGTGATGGAGATATTTAGGCATTTCTAATAAATATTTTTGTGAATATCCCACTAAATGTCATGTTTTCAAACAAAACGTTCATCTCACCCCTAAAATGGTTATCATTTTATAAGTTTTAATTTGTTTATCGCTATAAACGATAGAAAACAAAATATATTGTTATTATTGATAAAAGTATAAAAGGTTCCTATTAATAATTAAACTCAAATACATTGCTATTTCATACAATTAATTATTAGTAAATATGTATTTATTATATTCTCCATATTTAGTTTAGCGCATTTGTTTATATTATGCAGAGCCCATTTGTGTGTATTATGTAGTCCATTGGAGCCATATGTACATTGTATATATCTTCCATTGTTTAATGAAAGTATTCATGGGAAAATAATAGTGTTTCATGGTATCATAGCTGGGCGATTTCTTCTCCCTCATTCTCATCTAAACCCTACAGTCGTTGTCATCATATTACCGCCTACATCTCTCTTCTTTGTTGTCATCACTTCTGCTTCCTCCCCTGTTCTTCTCATATCTCAATTTATCCACATCTTTCTTCTCTGCTCATTCTATCACGATGTCTGAATCCTCCAAGAATCAAAATCCCTTCGGTGACACTAACATCAAACTGCATGTCCCCCTGATATCGACTCTAAATCAGTTGAATTATGATGTCTGGAAGGAGATTTTCCAAACCCATTGCAACAGTTTCGGGGTCAAAGGCCATCTATCAGGTACATCAGAAGTTGCTGATGATAAAGATGACATCTGGTTCAACTTTGATGATCTGGTCAAAATGTGGATATATGGTACAGTCACTCAAAGCCTCCTCAATATGATCCTAAAACCTGGTGCAACTGCCCATTCCGTCTAGAATAAACTTGAAACCTTGTTCAAAGACAACAAATAAACAAGAATGATCGAACTTGATCATGAACTTCACACTTTTACCCTTGGGGATCTCTTTATTTTTGATTACTGTGAACGCATGAAGGTCATCTCTGGTTTACTCACCAACATTGGTTCCCCGGTACCCGAGAAAACCTTGGTCACATATCTTATCAATGGATTGTCACCAAAGTTTGACAATATTGCAACCTTGCTGCTTCACCAGGACCGTCTACCCTCTCTCCTTAAATATCGATCTATTCTATCTTTTGAGGAACGCACTATCAATCGCAATCGCCCAACCCAACCCCTCCATATGGATCATGCCTAGGTGCCTAGGGATGAAAGTGGGTCCAAACCTGGACCGGATGGACCCGGACCCGGAAAACACGGAACCGATTAACGGGACTTTGTAGAACCGGAAACCAGACTGGTATATAGAACCGGTTCCAGTTCGGTTCCGGGTAAAGTGGGTCTAAAACCGGAAAACCCAGAAACATCAAAGTGGGTAGGTTAGAACCGGATAAAGTGGGTTTAGAACCGGAAAAATCGGAAAAATTGGAATTTTTTAGTAATTACTTACTACTTAGTGGGTTGAACTTTGAAAATTTTCATATTGATATCTCGACTTTGGGGGATTGTAACGCATTGAATATGAAACAAAAATTAACAAAATTATAGTCTAAAATCATGTATAAACTCTAAAATAAACTCTAGAAATAACCACATGTCAACCCAACTTTAAACGAATGTGATATGCATGTGTTAATATCTTCACATAATACAAAGTATAAAAACAAATAGCTGAAAAGTTGAAAATTTTCAGTTTTGATATCCCGACTTCGGAGGACTGTAAATCATTGAATGTTAAACCAAAAATGACAAAATTATAGTCTAAAATCATGTACAAACTGTAAACTACAAGTTGGAAAAAACCACATGTCAATCCTACTTCAAACAAATTAGATATGCATGTTTTAAAACTTTCACCGAATACAAAAAAACTAAAAAATTAAAAACTTCCAGCTTTGATATATCGACTTTGGGGGACTGTAAGTCAATGAATATAAAACTAAAAATGGCAAATTTATAGTCTAAAATCATGTACAAACTCTAAACTACATGTTGGAAAAAAACCGTATGTCAATCGGAATTAAAACGAATGAGATATGCATCTTTTAAACGTTTGACAAAAAAACGGTTCCGACCCTAAAAGTGGTTCCGGTTCCAAAAACCGGTTCCGGTTTTTAGACCCGGTTTACCCGGACCCGATGGACCCAAACCCGGATTACCCGGAACCCAGATAAAGCCAATTTTTAAACCCGGAACCGTAACGGTTCCGGTTCCGGTCCGATTTCGGTTCCGGTCCGGTTTTCCGGTTCTAAATCCCATCCCTAATCATGCCTCTTCACCCACTATTCTTCATGTTGGAAACAACAATCGAAACACCACCAGCTCCTCTCGTGGTGGTCGCCGGTAAAATCAACAAAGACGCAACAACAACGAATAACATCAACAACAACCACCTGCTGCCTCTGGAGGATCATCTCAACAACCCTACCCAACAACTTTTTGTCAACGATCCCTAGGCCCAACAACTTTTCTCAGCTTCCACCTCGCAGACAAGCAGGCCATCATTAGCAGCCCAATCTCCTTGGCTCACCTCCTACCTCATCATCAACTGCTCCTTTGGGCCCCGTTGCTCAAGCTTATCATGCCTCTTATACTCCATCAATTCAACCCCATTGGAAATGTTTCCCTCAAATGTATCATGATCAACCGATTGATTTATCTCAAGCATTCAACTCAATGACAGTTAATGATGGAGCTGATGTCACTTGGTACATAGACACTGGAGCAAGATCTCACTCGCCTCTGACTCAGGTAGACTATTGTCTGTTAGCAATAATAGTAGTATTACACTTGTTCTTGGCAATGGTCACTCCATTCCCGTTACCCATATCGGTCACTCACACATTCACTCCACTCATCGCCCTTTATATCTTCCCAATATTCTTGTCACACCTAATATTATTAAAAATTTAATCTTTGTTCGCCGCTTTACTTATGATAATAAAGCATACATTTAATTTAATCCCTTTGGCTTTTCTTTGAATGATTTGGAAACTCATCAAGTTCTACTTAGGTGTGACAGCTCTGGTGACTTATACCCTACAACATCAACGCCTTGGTCACCATAGTGCTCATGTTTTCAATAAACTTGTTTCTAGTCGTTTGATTTCTTGTAATAAGACATCTTTAAATGTTAATTTTTCTGCTTTTCAGCTTGGAAAACATATTAAATTACCTTTTATTAGTTCCAACTCCAATGTTTCTAAATGCTTTGAAAAGTTTCATTATGGCTTGTGGCAATCTTCTATAGCTAGCACAAGTGGCATAAAATATTATATCCTTTTTCTTGATCATTTTTTATGGGTGTACCTGCTAAGACATAAATCCGATGTCTTTAGCAAATTTGTTCACTTTCGAGCATTTGTTCATAATCAATTTTAATCTGACATTAAACAATTCCAATGTGATTACAGGGGCAGGGGGATTTGATAACAAACAATTTCACAATCAGTTTGATCAAAACGACATCATATTTCGTTTCTCATATCCACGTACCTCTCAACAAAACGGGAAGTCAGAACGCATGATTTGAACCATAAACAACATTATTTGTACTCTCCTCTTCCAAGCCCATCTTCCCCACATAAACTTGCTGCTTGATCTACTCCTTATGTCTTCCTTAGTTACTCTTCCAACCATCATGGCTACCGTTTTTTTGACTTAGCCACTCGTAAAGCAATCATTTCCCGTCATGTTCTGTTCAAAGAAAATATCTTTCCTTTACAAGCCATGACTCCCAAAGAATCTCCATCATATTCCTTTCTTGATGACTCTTGTCTCAAAATCTTATGATCTCTTTTTGTCTGAATCATCCCCAATCGAACAAACATCCTCCTCTACGCCTCAATCTAAGGAAAATACCCCTCATCTTACCCCTCACGGTCTTCCCTCCACTGAGAACCCTATACCCTCGGAACCATCCGCCACTCTCGATTCTCAAACCACCAACTCTCAAAACTACGCACCTCTTCCATCTTCACATCTCGTGATAACTAGATCGCAAGTCGGTATATACAAACCCACCCAACGCCTCACCCTTCACATAAAAATACCCATACCCAAATCTCACATTCAATCCCTTAAGGAACCAAATTGGACTATTTCCATGACGGGCGAATTTAATGATGGGTTTTACATGCAATAACGCGGATAAATCAATGTAGACTTAAGGGTACATGCAACCTATTAGATTTAGTCATAACACTATTGAAGTAACATTCGATTGAACAACAAGAAACCTATAACCCTATGTAACACCCCAAATTCTAGTATGTTATTTAAATAATTATTTTTTCAAGTTTTTAAGAGGAACTCGACGAGTCAGTAGCATGACTCGTCGAGTATAGTCGGGATATTGAGCACGTTTAAGTTGGCGACTCAACGAGTCCATATTCTGGACTCGGCGAGTCCGCCAGTCTGGATGAAA
Source organism: Lactuca sativa (assembly GCF_002870075.4). Taxonomy (NCBI): domain Eukaryota; kingdom Viridiplantae; phylum Streptophyta; class Magnoliopsida; order Asterales; family Asteraceae; genus Lactuca; species Lactuca sativa. The sequence goes on along the minus strand of NC_056626.2, from coordinate 65,346,270 downwards.
CCCTAATTTCAAGGGTTTGCACCCTATTTAATCAAATTTTTGGGACATCAAGTCAGCCCCCATCACCCCCAGAGCATCCTTCTCGAAACCCTAGAACTCTCTTAGCATTTTGTGTGATTTGGTGAGATTCTTTGAAGATCTTGAGAGAAGAAGGAAGGTAGATCAAGAGGAGAAGAAGGAGATCCAAGATCCTTGTGGCATTTTAGAGTATAGTAAGGTATAACTCAAGAACAGACTCAACGAGTTGTTCATACAACTCGGCGAGTCACAGCCAGAGTGTTCATCTGATGAAGGAGAATTCGACGAGTTGTTCATACAACTTGGTGAGTCGGATGCAGATTGACTGAGTGTTAGTATCAAAGAGGAACTCGCCGAGTCTATGCCAAACTCAACGAGTAGTAGCGAGCAGAAGCAAGAAGGTGAGAGTAAGGACTCGACGAGTTGGTAACCCAACTCGACGAGTCAAGTCAACTGAATGTTGACTTTGACCGATAGGTTGACTTTGGCCAGGGGTAAGATAGTCATTTTACCCTCAGTATTATTATCAGTATTTGATTGAGAGTACTTATGGAAATTGTAGCCGAGGTGAAACCGGAGACGCAACAGACAGATTCTGGAGTAGTTCTTTCAGCAGCTAGGCTACGAGGTGAGTTTCCTTTCTGTAGGAACGGGTCTAAGGCCACAATGCCGGTCCGTTTAGCTAGCAGTAGTTTCCGGACTTCGGTCCGATGCAGTAGTTAGTATGTTTGATGCCTTTGTGGCTCAGGCAGGATTTATGTGTTATGTGTTCCGGGCTACGGCCCGATGTAGTATGCAGTTATGTGTTCATGCTAGTTGATATGTTTATGCTATGCTATGTTATGCTCGGTCAGCTTCCGGACTTCGGTCCAATATAGAGGGAAAGGCCCTGGTTAGTTCCGGACTTCGGTCTGATGCAGTTAGTTCCGGACTTCGGTCCGATGCAGGGGACGAGGTCCCAGTCAGTTCTGGACTTCGGTCTGATGCAGTTTCTGGGCTTCGGTCCGATGCAGAGGGCAAGGCCCTGGTTAGTTCCGGACTTCGGTCCGATGTAGTTTCCGGACTTTGGTCCGATGCAGTGGGCAAGGCACAGTATGTGTTATATGTTATTGTATGGTATGTGGTAGTATGGAGGGAGCTCACTAAGCTTTGTGCTTACAGTTTCGGTTTTGGTTTCAGGTACTTCCACAAGTAAAGGGAAGAGCTCGGGATAATGGCATTGCACACACCACAACTTCAGTCTTATTCCTGGGAGTTTGTTTTGATTCATGGTTTGATTTGGCACAAATGTTCATGACATTTTATTTTGTGTTGAGATATTTGACATATGGTTTCATGATATGACGATCAGTAAATGATTTTTATTATTATTAAAACAAAAAATTTTGGGTCGTATTTTTGGGATGTTTCAAGTTGGTATCAGAGCCTTGGTTTGAGGGATTTGGGCACACTTTCAGGTGTGTCTGAACTCAAACTAAGGAAGTGGTAAAATGTTTTTTTTGAAAGAAAAGAGTTTTAGAAAAGTAAAAAGAATTTTTAGAAAGAAAAGAATTTTGAGAAAAGGAAAAGGGTGTGGTGCATGCGATCAGCTGAGCTCAAGTAAGTACTCCCAAATTACCCATACAAGTTTATGTTATGATTATCAGTTTCAGTTTCAGTAGAACAACATGCTAGAATAGGACTGAGGATCTAGGAGGATGCCTTATGTGCATGCTATATGTGTTTCAGCTTTATGAGAATTGCATGCTAGTTTTGAGTTGACAGCAGTAGGATAGCCTGTTTAGGTTATGCCTGATAGTATGAGCTTAGCATTGTATGCCAGTATAGTTCCTTGTTATGAGGATAGAATTGCTTGAGTAGTTCAATGTGTCTGAATGTTGCTTGCTTTGTGCTTTGTGGGGCCTGAGTGATGGGAGTTAGCCATTAGGTGAATACGTCACGTCACATGTGAACAGGGTTGAATAATCTCAGAGTGCTAGATTTGGCCCTATTGCGCAGCTCTTGTATGAGTCTAACCGTTGTAGGGACGGGCCTTTTACTCAAAGGATTATCTGAGCCTTGCCACATGTGATGGTATTCAGGTGATGGCTAATTGGCATTACAAGGAGGCCTTCAGTAGCTGAGGACTGGATTGGGTAGAGTCAGAGATTTCCCTAGGGCAAGCCTAGGATGAGAGTAGCAGAGATTAGTAGCAGTAGAAGTGACTTGGTGGATTCAAGGCAATACTTGAGGAAAGTACGGATAAATGTGGAAGGTAGTATGGGCCCGTACTACTGAAAACAGAGGATCCGTACTCGAATCAAGGAAAGCTGAGATGAGACCAGGAAACTTGTGGTAGTAGTGATCCCTCGAGATATATCTATGTTCATGAAGTTTATTATGATGTGTTTTCAGAATGGTGGTATTACGACCTAGACCAGCAGTCGGCAGTTCAGGTGCCGGAGGGGGATCAGGATCAAACCCGGAGGCCGGGCAGTTGGATGAGCAGACTAGGGAGTTTCTCTCTTCAGAGATTACTCGCACCATACTTGAGCAGACTCTTGTGATCTTCAGTTCGATACAGGAGGGCATCTTAGAGTTGATGGACGAGAGGTTGAGCACTTTCCGTACTGAGGTAGCGGCCATGATGGGGTCGTGCACGCTTATTTTCAGGGAGTTCCGGGCATGTGGAGCTCCAGATTACCACGGGGTGCGGGACCCCATAGCGAGCACTAGATGGTTTGTGGATGTGGCCAACGCTTTCCGCACGAGCAGATGTCCGGAGGGGGACAAGGTCAGATTGGCGTCCTGTCTTCTGAAGGATAGGTCATGGGATTGGTGGGAGGAGGTCGGAAATGCCATTGGAGATGACACAGATTTGGATGCTATGACCTGGGCTGACTTTACTACCAGGTTCAGGGCTGAGTTTGCACCGGTTATTGAGGTGCAGCAGTTGGCCAGAGAGTTTCAGGACCTCACCCAGACGACAGAGACAGTGGCGGAGATCACCGCCAAGATCAGGGAGAGAGCACTTCTCGTTCCTCAGTACACAACTGATGAGGAAACAAAGAAGGCTCGGTATCATGAGATGTTGCAAAGTGATATCTGCCAGTTTGTGAGCCGGTCCAGCTGTAAAACGCTGGATGACATGATTGCTAGGGCTCCAGAGAGAGAGAGAGAGAGAGAGAGAGAGATTGACCTTGAGATGGAGAGAAAGAAGAAGCCGGAGGCGGGTCCAGGTTCAGGGAGTTAGGGCAAAAAGCCCAAGGGTTCAGATCACAGAGCTAGGAGTCAGCAGAGCCACGATCGGTGTGCCAAGTGTGGGAGATTGCACGATGGGGCGTGCAAGGCAGGGAGTGCCGGTTGCTACAAGTGCGGCCGGACTGGGCATATGAGCAGAGATTGTACAGTCACTACTACCGTCATTGCGGCATCAGATCTGATTTGCTTTCAGTGCAATCAGAGGGAACATAAAAAGTCCCAGTGTCTGAGTTTAGCTGTTGCGGGGAAGGTGTCAGCACCTGCTCCTGCCACTTTGAGGATTACGGATGGCCGTCAGGGCCGAGTTGAGATGCCGGTGGCGAAGAGTAGGGCTTTTCAGTTGAAAGCAGAGGAGGCACGAGCGACTCCTGATGTGGTGACGGGTATGTATTTCTCCCTTATCTCTGCATTTATTATTATTTGTTTCTTATGGTTATATTTTTTGTATAGGGTCGTTCTCAGTGAACGACATTTCAGCTACAATATTGTTTGATTCGGGGGCTACCCGATCATTCGTCTCTCTTGCGCTTAGCAAGAGGTTTAGCAGAGCTCCAGGGGAGCTAGATTTTCCACTTGAGGTTGAGATAGCAGCTGATAGGACCGTTAGGGTTGCAAGGGTACACAGAGGATGTTCTCTACAATTATTCGATGAGCAGTTTCTGGTGGACTTGGTCCCTATTCCCCTACGAGGGAATAAGGTTATAGTAGGCATGGATTGGCTGAGCCCTAATGGGGCGGTGATAGATTGTGAGCTACCGGTGATAGATTGTGAGCTACAGTTGGCGAGGGTTCGCACTCCCAGTGAGGGAGAGTTAGTGATTCAGGGCGAGAAGCCACAACGCGGACCAGTTCTGTGTTCAGCAGCGAGAGCGAGGCGCTACTTCCAGCAGGGTTGCGCCGGTTATATTGCCTATGTTGTAGATGCCCGGGAGAAGGGCAAGTTGACGGTTGATGATGTTCCGGTAGTGTGAGACTACCCGGATGTATTTCTAAAGGATTTTCCTGGAATACCTCCCGAGAGACAGGTCGAGTTCAGGATTGACCTGATCCCTGGTACGGCTCCGATAGCCAATGCACCGTATCGGTTGGCTCCCCCAGAGATGCAGGAGTTGTCTACGCAGCTACAAGAGCTGCTAGACAAGGGTTTTATCAGGTCGAGGAGAGAACATTTTTTGTAAGAAATTTTTTTTATCTTTATCCCCCCAGCCTAGAAGGAAAGATACTTCTTTTACTATGATGAAAAATTTTCGATTTTGATCGCTTTATAGTTAGAGTTGATTGGTTGTACCCACCCAATAATCTAGAATGATTCACTATTCACTCGATTTTAGTTTTTTAGGTCATAATCATTATGTAGGAGAGATGGCCGAGTGGTTGAAGGCGTAGCATTGGAACTGCTATGTAGGCTTTTGCTTACCGAGGGTTCGGATCCCTCTCTTTCCTTTCCGTACCTTCACCTAATTCATCGATCTTACTAACCACAATAGATCAAATAGCAATGGATACGACTATTCCAATAGTTAGACCTTTCTTTGATATGGATTCTCTATTCCTAATGGCTGTGGTACAGAAAATACCGTGTAAAGAAAAGAGTAGAGTAGACAAGGAATGAAAATCTCCCTCTCGGTCTATGATACCTAAATGGAAGAAAAATCCGGATCAAACCTGTATTTATCTTAACCTTAGGTTAATTTACTTCGCCGAAAGGGAGCAAAATGGGTCGAACCCTTATTCTTCCTTATTCTTATTAGTGTTGATTTTATTTTTGTTAGGTTTAAGTCTAACGAGAATAATATTCTACAACTAGCAATTCATTTATTTTCAAACCGACCCATTTACTATCTATTATTTGATTGACTAATCCTTTATATTGGAATGGTTGAAGAGTCAAATGGTTTGGCAATTCCTCATGGGGGGATGAATCGAGAGAATTTTGAATTAGAACTTTAGATTTTTGTTCATCCCTCGCCGCAATAGTATCTCGGGGTTTGCAGCGATAACTTGGTATATCTACTATACGACCATTGACTAAAATATGTCTATGGTTAACTAATTGGCGAGCTCCCGGAATAGTCGGAGCCATACCCAAGCGAAAAAGAATGTTATCAAGGCGCATTTCAAGTAATTGTAGTAAAACCTGACCTG